>NW_028270180.1:12434537-14834537 GCF_037043375.1 Chiloscyllium plagiosum
TAAGAGGTTAATATGCCATTACACCTTTAAGAATCATGGTCACAATACACCGTCACTGTATCATGAGACCTCGGGGTATAACAGACTCATACTCTATCTAACTCTGGGATCACCTGAAGCTTGATATTCTACTGGAAGCCTGGTGTACTCTACTGTCATCTAATAGCTCAGTACTGGCCCAGACACTATGTGCCTGAGGAATGTAACGTCATAGAGTCATAGAGATGTATAGCACGGAAACACACCCTTTGGTCCAACTCATCCATGCCGACCTGATAGCCCAACCCAATCTAGTCCCATCTGTTAGCACCTGGCCCATTTCCCTCTGAATCCTTCCTATTCATATACCCATCCAGATGCCTTTTAAATGTTGAAATTGTACCAGCCTCCACCACTTCCTCTGGCAGCTCATTCCATACACGTACCATCCTCTGAGTGAAAGCAAGGAGACCAGAATTGCACGCAATATTCCAACAGTGGCCTAACCAATGCCCTGCACAGCCACAACATGACCTCCCAACTTCGGTACTCAATACTCTGACCAATAAAGGAAAGCATAACAAACACCTTCACTATCCTCTCTACCTGCAACTCCACTTTTGAGGAGCTATGAACCTGCACTGCAAAGTCTCTTTGTTTTATATTCTTAACCATTTTCAGGCTCTTTATGAAGTCCCACCTCCATCGCTCAATTGCATTGCCTCTCCAATATTTCATAGCCAATATAAACTGGAATAGGCCATTCAGCCCCTCATACTTGCTGTGTCATTCAACCAGATCATGGCTGATCTTGATGCCTTTTGCCTGCTATATCCTCATATTCTTTGATATCTTGTAATATCCGGAATTGGGTTGCACTTTGAAGGGTCGGTATGGACTTGATGGACTGAATGGCCTGTTTCCGCACTGTAGGGATTCTATACTGGTGATCTGCACCAATGACCTACCTGCTATCTGTCCAACTGCACCTCCAACAATGCAGCGCTTCCTTGTTTATTTTATATTTTCCATATTTGCTTTGGATTTTGTAATCCATTCTTTGGAACAAATCTTGTGCTCAGAACCCTCCAGAGTGCTACCCACTGAGCCCCTGCTGAAGTAGTTTATGAGAAAGACATTAGCTTGTTTGAGATGGTTAAATGTATTGACAAGAGCGTAGTATCATTGATGAGTATGCGTCATAATCTTTGCCCGGTATGTCTCATACATCAAACTCCCTCCTTATCAAAGTGGGTCCTCCCAATTGCCCACTTCTGTTTTTTTTCTACAGAGTTGAGATTTGTGCACTCTTAAATTTTTTTTTGGACTATGAATTGCTTTATTTGAGTCAAAAATTTAAAATATAAAAGAATGGGCGGCTGTTTAAAATGTCTGGCTGCAAAAATGGACAGCTGGTATAATGAGTTTAAGAGGGGGTCTGATTTCACTGCAGAGTTTTAACCAATCAATCAGTCTTGAGTAATTAAGCCTCAAATGATCAATGTCAATTTTTACTATACGTTATTCTGCAGTTGTGATCGTTGCCAACATTCTGTTTCATTAACAAAACAGTAAAAGGAAATTGGAGTTTGAAAGTATAATTCCACAGCATTCCAAATCCTGTCAAATAGGTAGAAATCCATTTGGCCAGCCAACAGTTTCCTTTCCTCCTGAACATCTCTCCTCCTTCTTCCAGGGGGCATCGTCCAGTCTCGTGGTGAAATTCGCAGACACGGACAAGGAACGCACTCTGCGACGCATGCACCAGATGGCAGGGCAGCTTGGCATCTTTAATCCAATGGCAATCCAGTTTGGCGCATATGGAGCCTACACTCAAGCGGTAGGTAGATCCAATGTCTCGCCAGCTGTGATATGCAATAAATAGGGCACAGCTGATGTGATGGGTTTACTTTGCATCTTAATGCAGGGGCCTTACAGCTCAGAATCAATTAGCAGTAGAGGAAGATATTCACTTCCATGTCAATCCCCCCACCTCCTCATAAAAGTGTTCATTTAATCACGAGCCCATTTTAGATATGTACGTCAAGTGAACGCCACTGGAATTATGCATTGGAATATACATTCTACACCTGGAGAATCCCTTCACACCTCTCACTTTGATCCTTTAGTGCTAATCTTCTATTTGTGTCCTGCATTGCCAGCTCTCAGATGAGTGCCCGTCATTTTTTAATGAGACCAAAACCCCACATCATTTGAAACCTTTTCCATCTGATCAGCTGTTCATCTTCCGTGAAAATAGCTCAAGTTTCTCTGGTGCCTTTTCGCAATATAGCTGGTAAATTCTGCCTTCTGACCATCCCGATACGCCTTGTTCAAAATGGTGTGAGCTATAAACTGCTGAGCAGTGAGATCTTCACATTGAGTGGTTCTGGCTGTCAGAGTCTGAGATGCACTAACTGGTTTCATGCTGTAACCACAGGGACCAAAAAAAACTTTTACGAGTGTTAACCATGAAATAATAGAATCTTCATGTCTACTTGTCTTGTTGAATTGGGGCTAAAGTATAAGAATGAGGGATTTGCTTATCAACCTCAGCCTTCTGTTCCATTTTAAAACAAGACAGTACATGTGCAGATCTATTGTTGCTTAAATTACCCTTGTCTTGTTCAGATCATTTCTCCCTTGTCTTTGGCGTATGGCAGATGCTTCTGCACAGTTTTTTCAATCTGCTGTGTCACACAGCTAGTCCGGTCGAATCAAACTCATTCTGCACAGCCACCGATCTTGCAACCGTTCATCTCAAGTTTATTAATACAACCAACCCTCACTGCCTCCAGCTTAGGGAATGTGTCATATCTGCTTCAGTCCCATTTGGCATCTCTGGCCAAGGCCAGGTTGAGGTGCATTGTTTAGGGACAGGAGAGAAGAGATTTCGCTTCTCAGCGGAAAGTTAGAGCGAGTACCAGTGCGAGGGTCCCAGGTCTCGGCATCAACCGGGGTGCGAGTGGAAGAGAAGAGATCACTTTCGGTGAGAAACTCTTGTTTGTGTTCTCTTTCAGTTGATGCAGCAACAGGCAGCTCTAATGGCAGCAGCGCAGGGCACCTACTTGAATCCGATGGCTGCGATCGCAGCGGCTCAGATGCAGCAGATGGCGGCGTTCAATGTGAACGGGCTGGTGGCAACGCCAATGACACCGTCATCAGGTATGCCGGTGACCCAGGCTGGAATCCTACTCTCACCTACTGATCCTCAGCGGTGGGAGTGAATTGTGTGCTTGTCTGCCTACCCTTTGTTCCCCTCTAGTAACACTGACGCAGGGGATGACCTAATGGTATTATTACTGGATTGTTCGTTCCAAAGACCCAGGTGATGTCCGGGGGACCTGGGTTCAAACCTCACCACAGCAGATGGTAGATTTTCAATTCAGTAAAGGATCTGGGCTTAAGAGTTTAATGATGACCATGAATCCATTGTCAAAAAAACCCAATTGGTTCCTAATGTCCTTTAGGGAAGGAAGCTGCCACTCTTATCTGCCTACATGTGACTTCAGACCCACAGAGATGTGGTTGACTCTCCCTGGGCAACTAGGGACGGGAAATAAATATTGAACTGTCCAGCAACAATCTCATGAATAAACCTTTAAAAAGTCATATCCGTCGCATTCTAAACACCAGGGAATCTATTCCTTGGAGTCCAGGTATTATTCTGTTACATCTGCACTGTTTTCCCTTCAAAGCCAATATGTCCTTCCTAAGGTGTGGTGCCTACAAACTGCTCACTGTTACTCTGGGTATGGCCTAAGTAAGCTCTGGATTGTTAAAACATGTTAATAGAGTCATACAGCTTGGAGACAGACCCTTCGGTCCAGCTCATCCATGCTGACCAAGTGCCCTCAATTAAACTAGTTCCATTTTCTGGAGTTTGCTGGTATCCCTTGAAACCTCTCCTATTCATGTACCTGTCCAAATGTCTTCTAAATGTTGTAACTATTCCTGCATCTACCACTTCTTCTGGCACCTTATTCCACACACACACACCACCCTCTGTGTGATAAAGTTTACCCTCAAGTCTCTTTTAATTCTTTCTCCTCTCACCTTAAAAATATGCCATCTGGTTTTGGACTTCCCCACCCTGGCAAAATGCCTTTGCTATTCACCCTATCTCTGCCCTTCATGATTTTATAAACCTCTATAAGGTCACCCCTCAACCTCCTACACTCCAGTGAAAAACATGCCAGCCTATCCAGCCTCTCCTTATAAAGCAAACCTTCAGTCCTGGCAACACCCTTATAAGCCTCTTCTTAAACTTCTCCAGTTTAATAATATCTTTCCTATAACAGCAGTATTCCAAAAATGGCCTCACCAACATCCTGTACAACCTCAACATGACATATCAACTTCTATTCACAAAGGTCTGAGCAGTGAAGGCAAACATACTAAACACCTTCGTAATCACCCTGTCTAATTCAAAGAACTATGTCCCTGAACCCTTCGGTCTCTCTATGTTCAACAGCATTACCCATGACCCTTGTATTTCACAAGGCCAGCCTTAAGTAATAATTTAACTTCAGCAAATGAACTGGGGCAGCAATAAGATGAAGATTCATTTTAGTTATGTAGAACATTGGTATACAGGATTTAGGAGCAGGAATAGGCCCTTCAGCCCTTCTAGTCTCATCCACCATTTGTTAAGACCATGCCTGATTTGGTTGTGCTCTCAACTCCTTTTCACTGGTTGCATATCATAACCCTCCTCTCTTTTATCTGCCAATATTCTGTCTAATTCACTCTCACATCCATTGGGATACTTCTTGGAGGGGTGGCTTAGACTTGATGGACTGAATGACCTGCTTCCACACTGTAGGGATTTTATGAGTCCATACCGACCCTCCGAAGATCACCCCACCCTATCCTTCTAACCCTGCATTTCCCATGGCTAACCCATCTAACCTGCACACGACATGTTATTTAGCATGGTTAATCCTTCCAATCTGGACATCTTTGGAGTGTGCGAGGAAACCGAAGCAGCCTGAAAAAACCCATGCAAACCACAGCGAGAATGTACAAACTCTACACAGACAGTCACCCAAGGATGGAATCGAATCCAGGTCTCTGGAGCTGTGAGGCAGCAGTGCTAATTACTGAGCCACCATGCTGCCCTCTGTATCTAAAGTGATTTCCACCACACAGAAAGACAAGGGTGATAGATAACAAATATGGGCAACAGGCAACAGCCAGTTGCCAGCCTGCATGTCCCCATCCATATCGCTGTTCCTTCGCTGTTGCTGGGTTAAAGTCCTGGAACTCCCTCCCTCGCAGCACTGTGCATGACCCTTTCGGAAATGGACAGTCACAGTTCAAAAGATGACTCACCACCACCTTCTCAGGGTCAGTTGGAGATGGTAATAAATGGTGGTCAAGACCAAAACATCCCATGAAATAAAATATTAAAATCATACTGATAGCCCTCTGAGAGAGGGAAAAATTATTCTAATCTCCACCTTGAAAAGGACCCCTCTTATTCTTAAACTGTGTATCCTAGTTCTATCCTTCCCCAAAAGGGGATAAACATTCTTGGTATCAACTCCATCAATTCCCCTCAGAAGCTTCTATATTTCAATAAGATAAATACACCATCCCATGAATAAAACAAATGAGCATTCATTATACTGCTTGTAACATCATCTCTTGTTTGCAAAAGGAGACCAAAGCTGCACATAATGCTCCTGATGTGGTCTCACTAAAGGTCTGTGCAGCTAAAGTAAGACCACCCTGTTTTTATCATCTATTGCCGAGATCCCTCTGTATCTAAAGTTCTGCAAGCACTCTCCATTCAGATAATACACTAGCTTTCTATTCTTTCTGCTAAGGTAAAGAAGTTCATATTTTGCCACATTATGCTCCATGTGCCAAATTTTTAATTACTCATTTAATCTATCTATATCCCATTGCAGACTCTCTCACTTCTCTTGACAAGTAATTTCTACCTATTTGTCATCGCAAATTTAACAACCATGCACCTGCTTTCACAGAATCACAAAATTGTTACAGTGCAGGAGACCATTGGGCCCATTGTGTTTGTATCAGCTCTCCAAATGTAACCCTGCACATTCATCCAATTCAACTAGCCAGCTAATGCTTTTGAATGCTTCAATTAAACATTCCTCCCTCACATTCCCAGGCAGTGCATTCCAGACCCTTACCACTTGCAATGTGAAAATGTGTTTTCTCACAACACTTTTGTTTTCCATCCTAATGATTTAAATCTGTGTCCTCTCATTTTCAATCCTTCCACAAATGGGAATATGTATTTACTCTGTATAGACACCTCATGGCTTTGAACAGTTGAATCAGATTTCCTCTGTCTTCTCTGAAACTTTCATCCCTAGTACCATTCACATTATCCTTTTCTGTAATCTCCCCTACATGTCCATGCTCTTCATAAAGAAAGGCTTTCAGAACTATACACAGTACACAAGCTGAGTCCTCATTTGTGATTTATACAAGTTCAGTGTAATCTTCTTGCTCTTCTATGCCCCTATCACTGAAGCCTGCAACAGCATATGCCTTATTAACAGCTCTCTCAAACTGTCCTCCCACTCAAAGACTCATGCATGTATACATCCAGGTCTCTCTGCTCCTACACACACTTTAAAATGTTGTCCTTTACGTTATATTTTCTCTCCATGTTCTCCCTACCAAATGCAGCACCTTGCACTTTTTCAGTTGGTCTGCTGTCTATCTGCCCACTCCACCAACTTTTCTATGTCCTTATGCATTTCTGCACAATCCTTCTCACAGTTGAGAAATACTTTTACGGTTTATATCACCTTCCAGTTTGGAAATTGTGCCCTGTAGACCAAAGCTCCAGATAATTAATATATATCAGGAAAAGCAAGGGTCTCAAGACTGACACACAATCAACCCTATTGCGAACCATCTCCAAGCTCCCCATACTTTTACCCTTAGCTGATGTTTTTTGTTAGCCACTTTTTATATCCAGGAGAAAGCTTGGACTGCAGATACTGGAGATTAGAGTCGAAGAGTATGGTTCTGGTAAAGCACAGCCGGTCAGGCAGCATCCGAAGAGCAGGAGAACCGACATTTTGGGCATAGGTCCTTCATCAGGAAGCCCTTCCTGATAAAGGGCTCATGCCTGAAATGTCAACTCTCCTGCTCCTCGGATGCTGCCTGATCGGCTGTGCTTTTCCAGCACCACACTCTTTGACTTTTTATATCCACCTTGCTCCTGTCATTTTATCCCACGGGCTCCAACTTTGCTTGCAGGTCTTGTCTGGCAATGCGTCAAATGCATTCTGGAAGTTCAAGAAGACATTATAAACAGAATTATCCTGATACTTCTTCAAGATACTAACAGATCAAATAAACGTGACTTTCCATTAAGAAATCCACACTGGATCTCCCTAATTAATTCACATTTGTCCACCTCTATAAATATTGTTTGTATTGATGTCCTAAATGTACTTATAAAGACCTTACTATGTTTCTACCACAGCTAGCAACCCTTTAGGGTGTTGTACTAAATATATAATTAAATTGATACATGTCTGACCCTGTGCTTCACTTCAATATTGTTATGTTCATTTGAAAACATTGCTCCAGATATCTTCTTTGCTTGTCTTTACCCCACCTCAATGATACTAGATATTTAATCAACCTGATCAGATGTGGAGGAGATAGGAACTGAACCAAGGCCTCTTGGTGCACTGTGGGGCGGCACGGTGGCTCACAGCACTGCTGCCTCACAATGCAGGGAACCAGGTTCGATTCCAACCTCGGGCGACTGTCTGTGTGGAGTTTGCACATTCTCCCCGTGTCTGCATGGGTTCCCTCTGGGTGCTCCGATTTTCTCCCACAGTCCAAAGATGTGCAGGTTAGGTGGATTGGCCATACTAAATTGCCCGTAGTGTTCAGGGATGTGTAGGTTAGGTGCATTAATCAGGGGGAAATGTAAAGTAATAGGGTAAGGGAGTGGGTCTGTTTGGGATACTCTTCGGAGGGTTGGTGTGGACTTGCTGGGTGGAAGGGCCTATTTCTACACTATAGGAATTCTGTAAAAAAGTTCTTTTGGCCCAGAGGTATGGACAGTACCACTATGCCGCAAGAGGCCTTAGCTCAGTGCCATCGCGATTCCATTAATTGGTGTTAATGTATTGCACATAGGGAAGTAATGTCATATTGTTTCTTGAAGCTCTATCTGTAAAAGAAGCCAGCAGCCTCGTAGGAAGATAAATGGCAGGCAGTATGAATAAGTAGCCTCATTTCGCTTCAGGCTTATGCTTACAGGAATGTATTTTCTTCACAGATTGTTGTTCGTTTTCTTCTATAGGCACCAGTACCCCTCCTGGCATCAATGCAGCAGCTGTACCCAGCATAGCTACGCCCATTGGAGTCAATGGGTTTAGTGCCATGCCACCACAGACTAATGGTCAACCAGCATCTGACACTATCTATGCCAATGGCATCCACCCGTACCCAGGTGAGTGCTAGGAAAGCAGTCACAGATTTACAGACACTTGATTTTTGAGGAGTTTGCGTGGTTGGGATAGCGATTTAAAGCTAGGGTTATAAAGCAAAAATGCACATTGGATGGAAGGAAAAGCTATTTTTTTCAGCAATAAAACTTACAGCAAAGGTCCAGTTGTGAGAGTGCGAGCAAGAGACAGAAGGCTTCTCTGTTCATGAAGCATCTCTAAATAAATGAGGGTGGATTTTCCCTGCCATAACTCTCGACGTTCCAAGATGCAGTGAAAATAAGAAAATCAGGCAATAAAGACTGCATACCTATATGAGTGGCCATCAGCGTTCCCAATTGTCTAAATAAATGATAGGCATGTTTCTGGGCAATCTTTACTCATTTGTCCCTATGTGCCAATAATCAGAATAGGTAGGTCTAAGTCCAGGAACATCCACTCAAAGATATCTTGGATTGTATCAGATGATAAATCAAAAGCTGTCATTGGGAGAGTGCTTTGTATCATATTCCCATTGATAGGGCATTGACACATCTGTGGTATTTCTACACCAGAAATTTGCATGAGCAACTTTGTCCACTAATAGTTTGTCGCTCTGTATGGAGACACAGTTCAAGGTCTGATCACAGAGGGCAGAGCCTTGCTGGTCCTTTCATTTTGTCTCCAACATACAGGACCAAGGAGAATGCACACTGCAGCATTACTAGAGGAAGGAGACAATCTCAGCCCCCATGTGTGACAACATCATAAGTGTAGAACGCATTTACAGACTCACTAAAAATACCAGTTGGAGGTAGTCATGGCTGCAAGTAACAGGGCAAATTTGTAAAATTCAGCTCTGTTCAGTGAGCTCAGCTGGTGATAGGGAGCTGAAATATGAAATATGAGAGCAATGCTTGCCATTTTGGAGATCTAGCATCATGCAATATTAAATATTGACAGAGGAATTATTCTCCAGCCCCATTCCCACAATATGAAACACATCATGTTTAATTTTCTGGATGAAACACAATGCAATGTACTGTATGCATTAAACAAAAAAACAGAGAGATCCTCTGCATCTTAAATGACCATTGTTGATGTGCTTTCCCCACGTTGGATGTCATTGAGTCCCACTTAAAACAGTCAGAGAGTAAGTCATCTTTTACACTTGGGTCTTGCTTCAGGCAAGCCAGGGCTTTCCTGCACTCTCAAAATGTCGGCGTACTTAATGTGAATGTGTTTGCCTAGATTTTTCTAAGAGGTGTAATTTTTAATTAAGGCAGAGCAATTTTCATTCATTATTCAAGTTTGTACTTGTTTCTCCTCACTATGAAGTTCCTGAGCTACGCTTGGCTCAGTTTAATAAGATGTGTTCATTTTCATAAACCAACTAATACAACTTAGAACTCTTCCATAATTACAATCATTGAGCGCAAAATTGCAGCGATAGAATGCAATTGTATCTCATTAAAATAGAAACTATCAGTCAAATGGATTTTTAAATGGTATAATTAGACGCAATTTATTTGCTTAAAAGTAATTGAGGTTAGAAGTCAGTACAGCCTGAACCTATATTGTATCAAACAGCTGCTTTGAAGCAGAAAAGTTTTGGTCAGTCACAATTAATGGTCTATGATCTGGTCCAGTTACTTGTCTACTTTGATATGCATTCATTTATTTTTTTCTAAAGAAGTAGATGGCTCTGTAAACATATTAGCTGTCAAAATAATGGATGAAAATATGGATTAAATAAATAGATGAATGAAAGGCTGGAGAGCTGGTTAGGTAGACATGCAGCTGAATAGTTAGATTGAGAGATGGAGGGGTGGATAGATAGCTATGCTGAGGAATAAGCATATACATGGCCAGAGAGACATATAGAAAATGGATGGATAGACAATATTAAGAAATGACTAGTTAAATAGAATATCCAGATGAATGGTTTGATGGAAAGGTGGAAAGCTAGATTATATTGCACAGTCTAGACAGATGTGTAGATCAGATAGATAGATCAGATAGATGGATTAGCCAAATAGAAAAATAGGTATAGGGAAAGCCTTGATTGAAAGCTGCTGTGCAGAATTATCTAGATAGATCAATGGATGAATGATTAGATGAATTGTCAGCCTGGATGAATTGTCAAGATAGATAAATAGATTACTTTGATAATTGGATGCATGGCAAGACAGAACTGAGATAGATTTATTGATGGGAAGATGTGTTGATAGATTGCTTGATTAAAAATAGACTACCAACTTGAAATAAATTCTGTCTTCTAAGAAGAACTCACTTCAAACATGTAAAGAAAAATGATTGAGCTGCTCAACTCCTATTCTGTAAAGGTTGTAAAACAAAACACGGCCTGTTATTGACAGAAAGAACAATTACTGTTATCAGGCAGTACTAGGGAAAAACACCAAAATGGATTTCAATTAGAAACGCATTTATTTGACGGCAAAAAAAAATTGACCAGATTCACAGAATTGATATGCCGGCATCTTTACAGGAACTGACACACAAGTGTTGTTTCAAATATTTATTCTCCAACTTTATTAGAAGTCACAAGTCAGATCCCATTCTCTGTGTTCATTTGCTTCTGCAGTTAGCAGGTGGGAGGTGCAGTAAAAGAAAATGTTGCATTTCTGCTACATATTTCACATAATTAATCTGTTGCTTTTTGTTCCTGCCTCCCCCTGTTTAGAGCCTCCATGTCCAAGACCTCTATTCTCTTTACAGCATAAGGTGTCCCCAGTTGAAGTATCTCTGTCCCAAGTGATAACTGTAGTGCTCTGGATGCAAGATTATGCTCACTGTCTGAAAGGCTGCTCAATCATAACATTCAAAAAGCAATTGAATATATACTCCCAAAACAAACATTTGCAGGACTTTGTGGAATAAAGGATACAGGCTGAGTCAAATTTTGCTCTAACGTCAGCATCGAGTTATAGAGCACGGAAATAGACCCTTCGGTCCAATGCTGAACATAATCCTAAACTAAATTAGTCCCACCTGCCTGCTCCTGGCCCATATTCCTCCAAAACATTTCTATTCATGTACTTATCCAAATGTCTTTTAAACATTGTAATTGTACCCACATTCACCACTTCCTCTGGAAGTTCATTCCACGCACAGATCACACTCTGTGTCAAAACATTGCCCTGCATGCCTTTTTTAAAGCTTTCTTCTCTCACCTTAAAAATGTGCCCCCTAGTCTTGAAATCCCCCATCCTATGGAAACGACAGCTACCATTAACTCTGTACTCCTCATTAATTTATAAACTTCTATAATGTCATCTCTCAACTCCCTACACTCTGGTTAAAAACATCCCAACCTATCCATCCTTTCTTGATAACTCAAACCTTCCATACCTGGCAACATCATGGTAAATCTTTTCTGAACCCTCTCCATCTTAATAGTATCCTTCCTATAACTGGGCGATCAGAACTGGACACAGTATTCCCAGAGGAGGCCTCACCAATGTCCTACACAACCTCAGAAGCACAACAGGCCAGAAAATCTTTTTCAGTGTCAAATATCTGTGCCAGATTTCCAAATCAACCAACAGACTCCTTGCCCTCATTTTGTTCACTTATGATAAGGACGAGATTCTTTTCTGTTCAGGCTGTGGTCCCTGACTTCGAGTCTGAACCCTAGAGATGTTGTTTCTGAGCTCAGGACATATTGGCAGAAAACCTGCGGGGCCAGTTCAATGAGAGTTCAGGTCAATAAATGTTTTTACTGTAAGTATGTTAGGAATTGAGGTTCCAGGTTTTGCAAGTGGCTTTCCACTCAAATTCCATTTCAAACTGATGATTCAGATGGAAGTTTTATATCGACTTGTTTTCAATAGCCATTATATTTCTACAGGTTATTACTATTCATCATGAACTTCTGTATGTTATTAAGCTATCATTCTGTGACTTTTATTCGACTGATACATGGTGACCAAGAACATTTTATTAACTGTTTAACTGTGTATTTGAAACAAAGATTACATTTTCTCAGGTCTTTTCTTGTCAAGTTTCATCTTAAGGAATTGCAATGTATTAAATGATTTTCAATGATCTGACTTTCCATTTGTTCCAGTGTGACCCATTCTGAGGAATTCCAAACTGTTCCAATTGACTTCTATCCCATGAGATACCAGTTTCCTATCAAACACTGTGCACTAAATCACTATATAATTCCCAAACTTAGCAAAAGTGCCTTTTCACCCCCTATCCATTGTGTGCGGCACACTTTGGCCATTTTGCATTTCAAAGTATTTCTTGGCCTTAGGAGAATCAAAACAAATGCCATTGGTCAATGCACAGTTCAGAGTAAGTTGTGGATTTGGCATGGCCTGGCTGTCCCCAGTTAAAGACCCGGTGAATTCAGAGATAAATTAATGATTGAAGCTAAGGCTAATTAGTCAATGCAGTGGCTGCTGACAATCAAGACGTAAAGAGCATAAGATACATTGTGTGCCTTCATGATTCAAATGAACATATATCGCCGTGTAGGAAATGAAACTACAAAAATAAGAGGGAGGAAAAGATCAGTTGGTCCATTATGCCTGCCCCACTCTCATGGTAGCTGAGATATCATAGTTAGATGCTGCCAACTCTTCCCCACTACGTTTACCCTCTCAAATATCTAAAAGAAGGCAAGACCAAATAATCGGAAAACATCTCTCTGGAATCCAAATTGAAACCCTCCCATTAGATTAAATCCAGATAATGTACAACATGTGTGCTTCTAGATGATGTGCTTGTATTTTGAGTTCTTGTGGTTATATGCGAAAGAAACTAAGCCTTTGGCACAGTTTCAATCTTTCTCCTCCTCTCTTGCTCGCATACTCTCTCTCTTGCTCCCTTGACATGGCTCCATTCTGCTTAAGAAAGTATTATTGCACATCCCTGCTGTATTTGACACTGACCAATCTGCCTTATTCATTCTCTGCTTCTCCTTCCTCTTTTTCTCCCTAGCACAAAGTCCAACAGTGGCCGATCCCTTACAGCAAGCTTACGCAGGCATGCAACACTATACAGGTCATTAATATTGCATTCTTAATTATGGGGTGTGTGTGTGTGTGTGTGTACAACAACATGTTTCCTCTCAGTTCTGTTGATAGTGAAAATTCAAGTTTGATGTTATATTAACAGGGAAAGGCAAGTAATATTGTAACAAGCAGTTTGGGCACAGAGGGAATAACAGCTGCAATAAATAGCTGTCATTAGATTTTTTTCTTTGCTATATCCTTGTATTTTCTTTCTCAAGACATTTGCGATGAAATGGAGTGCACTGCCTGAAAGGGCGAAGAGTGTTATTAAGAATAACTTACGGAAGATAAAATACTTGAAGGGAAAATATTTGCAAGGCTAAAAGGATAGTGTAGAAGGAACGGGATTAATTGCTTAGTCCAACTGGCCAAATAGTTTCCTTCGATGTTGCTTCATTCTGTGAGTGTGCAACTGTGTGGAGAAACAGCAAGCCAGCCAGACAGACCAGACGGAGTCCTGGTTTGATCTGAGGTCTGTTTGGTGCTCGCTGAACTGAGCCATTAGTTGGAGGAACTTGGCATCAGCTCCTGGGCACCAGTGCAACGACAGACACATTGGTTAAAAATTCATGACTGGCGTTGTCCAGTCACTCCACATTGGGCATCTGTGGCTGTTGAGTCAGGGTTGGAGCAGCTCTGATTAAATAAACCACTGGGCACTTTGTATCTGAACAGCGGCTGTTTGGGAGAATTGCCAGTGGAACTTTGCCCCCCCACAACCCCCCCCCCACTCCCCCACCCCCCCCCACCCCACCCCACCCCACCCCGCCAGCCAGTGCAACTCTTTGAGGAAAGTGGAACAAAAAAATCACTAAAAATATTTACTGAGAAGCAATTACAAGGCAAATATCTCGGTGTGACATTGCAAACTGAAACGAATATATTGAGTTTACTGCCTTGAAGGGACTATTAATAAGTTATTGTTTGTATGAAACACTAAGGCACCTTTGTCTTGCTCTGTTTTGAAGGCATCATTATAATGAGCATTGGGATTCTGTGAAGTTGAATTGATTTTGATGTTTGCCCCACAATATAAAAATAATGACTTTAGTTATATATGCTCTAGTATTACTGAAAAAAAAGCATTTTGTTGAAACTTTTTGCATTGCACTCATATGACAATTTCCAAGAATAAAAATTTAAAAGGAGAACCAACATTAATGTGAGAGAAAATGCTACTTAGTTATCACATGATCTCTGATAGAAGTGTGCGCATAGAGCAGTTGGTGACGAATGACAGTTAACTACCAACGTTTGTGTAAATTTAAACCAGGTAGTTGTCACTGATTGATCAAAGTATTGTCCCAAGAATTAAGAGAACATAGCTGTCATCTATTTTGTTGAGTTGATGGGTCCCCACGGACTTTATGTCTGCAAAGAAGAGTATTAATGTCTGTATTATCCAGTACATGCAGATATACTATACTGCGAGCCCAATTGGCAACCCTAAATTGGTTGTCAGCATTGTACTTTGCAATCTCAAGCAGATGTTGTCCAATCACAAAATGTTTTCGAATATTACACACTATGGTGGAAGTTTTGCAAGTGTGAACTTCTGGGCCACAGTCAACACTTTGCCCACTGTGGACAGCAGGAGGACATGCTGTTTGACATGATGTACCAATCCTTGGGGCATTCAGCCTACCTATCTGGCATCACATCAACACTGAAATTCATATACCACATTACTCATTTGTGTGATCAGCAGAATGCCCTTTTGGCTTGATATCGTGGTAATAGTACATTCCATTCATGTTGTTACTGCATCATGGCAGCATGAAAAAGCTAACTTCACATTCAAAGCTTTTGAGTTGCCTTACCCATTCAGAGTAAATTAACCAGTGAGTGTCAAGTTTGTGGTTTGCAGTAGAGAAATGCCCTGTCCAATTTCTGAACCAAAACATCACGGAAAGGAATCCTATGGATCCTCTCCACTGGGAGAAGATAGCTTACTTGGGGCTTTAAAGTAAAATTTTATTCTAAATGTTGAAATATTCTTAAATATTTACTCTTAAATATTCCTACATGTTCTTGGATAGATAAAAATAACCTAAAATAGGCTTCTATTAGATTTGACATTGTCTTCTGATAGTTACTAAGTTAGTAAATCATCACATTTAAGTTTTTCTGTTGTAACTGAAACAAATCCTACTCTCTATGTGCTCCTTTAATGGGCAAGTGTGGGTTTTATATAGAGAAATGTCAGAGCATTAAAATACCTGGGATCCACGGTGGCTCAGTGGTTAGCACTGCCGCCTCACAGCACCAGGGACCTGAGTTTGATTCCAGCCTCAGGTGACTGTCTGTGTGGAGTTTGCACATTCTCCCCGTGTCTGCGTGGATTTTCTCCAAGTACTCCAGGTTTCCTCCCACAATCCAAAAATGTACAGGTTAGGTGAATTGACCATGCTAATTTGTCCGTAGTGTTAGGTGAAGGGGTAAATGTAGGGGAATGGGTCTGGGTGGGTTGCTTTTTTGAGGGTCGGTGTGGACTTGTTGGGCCAAAGGGCCTGTTCCTGTAAATAATCTAATCTAGTTTAATCATCTAAAGATATGCAGGTTAGATGAATTGGCCATACGAAATTGCCTGTAGTGTTCAGGAATGTGTAGGGTAGGTACATCAGTACGGGGTAAATCTAGAGAAATAGGGAAGGGGGATGGGTTACTCTGCGGAGGGTCAGTGTGGACTTTTAGGGCCAAATGGCCAGTTTCCACATTGTAGAGTTTCTGTGATCTATGTTTATAGACTTATTTAAATTTGGCAAACTATTTATCAGAAGGTAACATTCTGGAGCTGGTACTTTCTTGGTGGGATAAATTCACAACTAAGTGTTTGTGGGATTGACAAGCCTGAATCAGCAAACAGGAGGTAGCAGGGAAATTCCTTTTATTGCAATTGTCTGGAGAAAAGTTAAAAACTACACATCATTTCACCATGGATTCCATGAGAAAGGTGCATTTGATGGAATGACATTCAAACTCCTGTCCTTTGCATGTTTCCAACATGCAGGTGACGTATGACATCAGCTTCATGTTATTTCATGGAATTTCCTTCCATATCTTAATGGGCTCCAGACTGTACTTAAGTCATGTTTGAAATGGAACAGTCAAATGCCTTTAGTGGGCATATGCTTGCCCACTAAAGGAGCATATAGAGAACAGGGTTTGTTTTAGTTGGAACAGAAAACCTAAATGGGATGATTTACTAATTTACTAATTATCAGAAGACGATATCAAATCTAATAGAATCCTATTTTTGTCTTTAAAGCCCCAAGTAAGATATCTTCATCCAGTGGAGTGGATCCATAGGATCCCTGTAGTGTGGAAGTAGGCCATTTAGCCCATCAACCCTCCAGGGAACATCCCACCCAGACCCAACCCAATAACCCTGCGTTTCCCATGGCTAATCACTAAACCTACACACTGAATACTATGGGCAACTTAGCATGGCCAATCCACCTAACCTGCACATATTTGGACTGTGGGAGGAAACCGGAGCACCTGGAGGGAAACCCACGCAGACACGGGGAGAATGTGCAAACTCCACACAGTCACCTGAAGGTGGAATCGAACCTGGGTGCCTGATGCTGTGAGGCAGCAGTGCTAACCACTGAACCACCAAACTGCCCAAAAGGTGGTTTATTATTTGATTTATATTATTTGAATTCCTCCTGCTTTTCATATGTGGATATAAACCCTCTGTATAGATTCCTTCCACTTTCACGTAATGTTATATCATTTAACATTGTTCCTTAATAACTCGTTTAGGGTGAGTCAGGTTAGAGTTGCTCCCTGTAGATTCCTTTACAAAGTTGAACTTTTATTCAGTAAATTTATTTAAGAAGTTTTATACTGTTGTATGGTTATTTCTTTTATCCTTCCCTTATTCTTTCATTCCAAATGAAATCTTCTGTTAAAGGTTTTTTTTCTCTCAGTACCTGTGGGTGTTGTCTTATCCTGATTTCTAATGAAATCAGACGATAAGGATCTTTGCTATCTCTTATCAGTTGGATGGTTCCAGTATTCCTCCTATAATTGACATTTTATCTTCACTCTTAGGTGTGATATTGCCTTATCTCATTCCAGACTTTCTTCCCAGTGACAGACCTTGATCAGATGGGCCAGTGGTCCGAGGTGTGGCAAATGGAGTTTAATTTAGATAAATACGAGGTGTTGCATTTTGTTAAGACAAATCAGCGCAGGACTCAAACACTTAATGGTAGGCTCTCGGGGAGTGTTGCTGAACAAAGAAACCTTGGGGTGCAGGTTCTTAGTTCACAAGTAGACAGGGTGGAGTCGCACATAGACAGAGTATTGAAGAAGGTATTTGGTGTGCTTGCCGTTATTGGTCAGTGAATTGAGTAAAGCAGTTGGGATATTATTTGCAGCTGTACAAGATATTGGTTAGGCTATTTTTGGAATACTGTGTTCAATTCTGGTCTCTCCGCTATGGCAAAGATGTTGCTAAACTTGCAAGAGTTCAGAAAAGGTTTACAAAGATGTTGCCAGGGTTGGAGGGTTTGAGCTATAGGGAGAGGCTGAATAGGCTAAGGCTATTTTCTCAGGAGTGTCAGAGGCTGAGGGATGAGCTTACAGACGTTTACAAAACCATAATGAGCATGGATAGAGTGAACCTATTCATAGGGTTTCCCCAGGGTAGGGGAGTCCAAAACAAGAGGGCATAAGATTAAGATGAGAGGAGAAGGATTTAAAAGGGATCTCAAGGGCAATTGTTTCATGCAGAAGGTGTTGTATATATGGAATGAGTTGCCAGAGGAAGTGGTGGAGCTGGTACAATTATAGCATTTAAAAGGTATCTGGATGGCTATATGAATAGGAAGGGTTTAGAGGGATATAGGCCAAATACTGACACATGAGACTAGATTAATTTAAGATGTCTGGTCAGCTGGTTCAGACCACAGAGTCTGTTTCCGTACTGTATGACTCTGTGATAAAGTTTATTAAGTTAATATATCATATATTTGTGCTGTCTCCATGCTCCCTTCTAGGGTACATCTTGATTTTAAAGTGGACCTTTCTAGTCTTTCTTGCTAATGGCATCTTTAATAGTTAGCTCTTACATGATTCTCTATTGTTAAATATATTTCTTTAATTTTTAAATTAACTAACTAACTAATTTGTATTCAACCTAATTAGTGATCCTTATTTCTCAATCAGACTTGTATTTCCAGCCTGATGCTGTTATAATGGCAACACTGTCTGCTTGGTGTCATTTAAACAGACCCAAACTGCATGAGTTACTCGGTTTATGAATTCAGTGAATATTGATTCACAGTTTTAAGATGGTCAAGATTACCATGATCTAGAGATAGAACCTATTACATTCTTGAGTGATATGTTGTTGAATAGGCTGGTAGTGTCAAAGAAAAATTCTATTTGCAGATACATTCTATTTTGCTCAAAAAGTGCAAAATCTGCAGGCAGTCAATCCATGTAGTATTCTGTAAATTCCACTTTGAAAATAGAACCAGTCTGACTCAAGTTCAGGATACGGACAGACTCTAACCTCACACATTTAAGGCATTGTCTGAGCTGAGAAGTCACCTGTCGTTATAAAACCTTAAGTTATCTTGAGAATGTAACTTAAAAGTTCTAGGATTTACATATTAAAGAACCAAAACCAGCAAACCCATTCTAAAAGATGAAAGACCTAACAATCTAGGTTTGTTCAATATATTGTTTCAGCTGTATGAGACTGTAACCTTTTGCTGTGAATTCTGTGTCTTCTGGTTCTGCTCCACAACCACCTGATGAAGAAGCAGCACTCTGAAAGCTAGTGCTTCCAAATGAACCTTTCAGGCTATAACCTGGTATTGTGTGATTTTTAACTTTGTCTACCCCAGTCCAACACCAGCTCCTCCAAATAATATCAAAGAAGTACATGAGCACCGCATTTCTATTGATATAAAAGTCCTGTAAGGTCTTCACAATTGTGAACGAGTCCTTCATCACAAAAGTGAAAAAAATGCTCAGAATTGGCTATAGTAATTTGCTCAATCATTTGGCAGGACCACTACTTATAGAATGTTGCTGTCAAGCCAAAAAGACATTCTGCACCTCCCACAAATGAGTAAAGTGGTATATGAATTTCAGTGCCGGTGCAGTGCTAGGCTAGTAAGCCAGAAGTCCCAAAGATTGGTGGATTGTATCAAACAGTGTATCCCGTCTGCTATTGCAACAAGCGTTGTACTGATTACACCCAAACAGTCCTCACTTGCACAAACTGAGAGCATAATGTCCAGCATTGGAAGTAATATTGCAATTGGACAACATTTGCAAAATTATTCTGAGTGTGCAAAGGATTATACCAACAAACAATTTAGAATAATCAATCAGACTCACAATCTGATGCATTTATGCATTCAGGAAGCCAGGTATATTAAAACACAGGGCTCTATTCATTGCAGACAGAAGGAACATATGCATGCGCTGCACTCGTTTCACCTGAACAAACTAGGTGATAGCCATTCTTTAGTTCATTACTCAGAACATTGCCATGATCAATTAGAATCAACCCACCTGACTAAAAATTTAAACAAAGCTTGAAAGTTAATTGCTAGTCATCATTATTTGGTGCATCCTCCATGACAGTGCCTTTACCAATCAGTGTTCACTTGCCAAGCAACCAGCACTGACCTCTCGTGCAATATTTATGTTTCTTCCCCTTTGCTTTAATATTTTTGTGGATTGTCCTGATGAGTACTGGGCAAAAGGTTTCAACAAACTGTTGTTCTTCAGCATTTGGATGACCAAATTAATATTTATGTATATACACTTTGTTAAATTGACAGGGTGGGAGAGGTATGGCAGCCTCTTTGTTGGAGAAATTCCTAGCTTTGTCAAAGAAAATTGAGGGGATTGTTGACCGTGCTACATTAATGAGCATTGCCAATATTGTGCACAAGTACTGTGACTCCCCATCTCTGTTCCATATGATTTTGATTTGGTTTGGATTCTTGTCAAATCACTGTTTAAAAACTCAGCTTGTCTAGTGAACCCATTCGATCCAGGCTGATCTGTACCTGAATTCCATTTATCTACCTTTTCTCCATCCCTTTGATAACCAGACCTAATGTCAGTCGCAAATTCTTTCAGCGTTCTTGGAGTAGGGTGTTCCAAATTTCTACTGCACTCTGGGTGAAACAATGTCGGATTAACACCAGTCTACTTGATCTCTTTCTCAAGTGCTAAGCAGGGAGGCAGTGGCCTAGTGGTATTATCACTAGCATACTAATCCAGCAATGCAGGAAATGTTCTGGGAACCCAGGTTCAAATCCTGCCATGGCAGATGGTGGAAGTTGAATTCAATGAAAAACAAATCTGAAATTAAGAGTCTAATGATGACCATGTTGGGGGGGGGAACCACCTGGTCCTTCAAGGAAGGAAACTGCCATCCTTACCTGGTCTGGCCTCCATGTGACTCCAAACCCATAGCAAAGTGGTTGACTCTTAACAAATGGGGATGAGTATTAAATGCTGGCCCAGCATTTGAGTAGAGAGCCTGTGAATGAATTAAAAGAAGGATTGTTAACCATTAAAACCTAACCCAGACTGATAAAGGAGTCCATTTAAGCAGATACTTCAGTACATTGATGACCTCTGAGCTTTAAGTTGATAAGAGTCCCTTGCCAGATGTGCTTCCCTGCCTGGCTGATTTTCCTTCATTCCTCAATGCACGGAAACAAAGGGCAAGGAAAGTTAATCCTTGAAATATCCTCATTTGCTCTGGAGTTGGAGATTAGAAAATGGCTGCTTTTGGAAGTTGCTAGCTCGTAAATCCTAAATCAGAACACCAGATAACATGAACAACTCGAGTGAAGTGAAATTGAGTAGAGAGCTTTCATTGCTCCATCTCATGATCTGGAAGGTATTGTCGTGGAACTGATGAGTCACCCTACTTGTCCCTTAATTGTCCAACTAATTTCTGAATGAGGTGGTGAAGATGGAAGTGATCCTACGCAGGGTGGTTGTTGACAATTCAACTGTCTTCCTGTAATGTCTTAACAGCCACAAGTCATTAATCTTCATGCATAAGCCTTACTGGGGAGCATTGACAAAGCTTTTAATTAGCAGCATCAAAGACCAGCTTGCTTCTGACCTCAGTGGATTTGCCCATGGATTTGTTATCCACCTGGGCCATGCCAGATTGACAACTGGCAGTATTGACCCTGACTGATCTTAGGAGCTTCCAGAGCTCAGCAACGACTGTCTTCGCTTTGCGGCAGCAAGTCTGAGCTCTAATGAATCAATGCTGGTCACTTCATTGATCGATATTGGAAAGAAGCCAGAAAGACTTGACTAGATTAGATTCCCTACACTATGGAAACAGGCCCCTCGGCTCAACAAGTCCACACCAACCGTCTGTTTAGCAACCGACCCCCTAGATTTACCCCTGACTAATGCACCTAACACTATGGGCAATTTAGCATGGCCAATTCACCTAACCCGCACATCCTTTGGACTGTGGGAGGAAGCCAGAGCAATGCAGATACAGACAGAATGTGCAAACTCCACACAGACAGTTGCCCGATGCAGGAATCGAAGCCGGGTCCCTGGCGCTCTGAGACAGCAGTGCTCACCACTGAGCTACCATGCCGTCCCACTTGTGGTGGAGGTTATAGGAACTGACACGAGGGAGGGGATAATCACCTTGCAGAGATTCCTGGAGCCTGTCATTTACCACATGGAGAATCAGCTGCTTTCTCATTATGAACTAATTCAAAATGCAGACGGAACAGCGCAGAAAGATGTTCACTTGTTCATTCTGTCTCAGGATAATGATTACTTCATCCCCTGAAGAGCTTAGTGTCACAGTTACCAAGTGCCCAATGTTTCAATGAAAGTTTAACGTATGATTTCTGACAGGACAAGATCTGGGGCTTTAAGATGTTAGTGGGTTGTATTCTTTTGTTCTCTCGACAATGACTACCTGGGTCATGAGTGAACAAGACAAACTGGAACAATGAGAACCACATTTTCCCTTGAACTGTACTGCAGTGAGCTGTGTCTGCAATTCCTACCCACAGGGATAAAGGCTGGGGGCTTAGATATTTGGTCTAACCAGGGAGAGAAGACCGTTTAATCCTAGATATCTGAGCCCTTAATTTCAAGCATCAAAACAGAAATGGCTAGAGATACACAGCAGGTCTAGCAGCATCTGTGGAGAAAAAGCAGAGTTAACGTTTTAGGTCCAGTGACCCCTCTTTGGAAGGAGGGTCTGTTCTGAAGAAGGGTCACTGGACCTGGAACGCTAACTCTGCTTTAACTCTCCATAGATGTTGCCAGACCTGCTGACGTTTTCCAGCAATTTCTGATTTTGTTTCTAATTTTCAGCATCTGCAGTTCTTTGTTTCTTTTCTCCTTAATTTCAAGAATGTGCCAACAGTTTAGAACACGATTCTTCAAGGGTTATCTGCTGATATTTGATACTTTTGATTTCAGAATTATGAATCAATCAGTTTCCCGAGAAATCTGTCCGGAAATTCCGGAAGGGTTTTGCTGGAGTGCATGCTGGTCTGTGAGGAAGATCAGGGATCTGCTTAACAATGTCCTTGTCTCCAACCTGGCATTTGACGGTGGGATCTTGGGGAGTTGGGCCGCTGCATATATGTGGTCTGACTCTGAATGATCTGGATATTGCATTCAATTCTCCAATGTCAAAATGCTTCTTCATGTTGCCTGTCATGCTCAGTCCAAGTCATGCCAGGACAATGTCCCTCATTCAAACTATATCAGTGCTCGCAACTCTGGCTGGGCATATTCTTAAAGGCTTCTTCACATGACTTCCTGCTTCCCAACTGCTTTTTGACCACCACTTGTCTAACATTGACTTCACACACTAATTGGTAATTAATCTGTTAACAGTGTAGTCAGGTCTTTAACTGCTGACCAAATAAATCTCTCCCTCATCCCCAAATTTTCTTCTAATTCACAAATGGAAGCGCTCGAAGAAAATTAAAAATAAACAATTCTAATGTCCTAGATTTTGGTTTGCAACCTGGACAATCCCGGAGGGTAGGCGACCCGAAATATTCCGATAATTTTCAGAATTTCAACTTGGATGGAAGGACAGCAGATTTGCTTCCTTAAAGGACATTAGATGATGTTTTGCAACAATCAATGATGGCTCCATGGTCATTATTACTGAGTCATGTCAAATTTGATTTCTTGAATTCAGAGTTTACTAGCTGCCGTGTTAGAAGTTGAACCCTTACCTCTGGAGCAGGAGGAGTTTTGGGAAGTGATATTTCCACTGAAAGCAGATTCTGGAGTGAATTTCTGACCCCTTTGACCCCTGCTCCCTGCACTATCACTTCTGCATTAGAAAGAATGGACCTCTCAAATTTCGAATCTAATGTTGATCTTGCTTTCTGTGCACCTTCTGTGCAGCTATAACTTTGTATTCCTCAATCACCCTCTGATCTTTGTACAACATGCAAAACAAACTTTCCACTGTCCCTAGGTACATGTGGCAAGAATGAATCAAATCAAATCCACCCTGTCGCTATGAATTTTGAAGAAACTATCATGTTAGAAGGTGCATCCTGAAAGACTTCTGATGGAGGTCTGTTGATACTCCTTCCATCTCATGGACTCTTCCTACATTTTTTCTGATGCTAAGGTTAGCTGAGCTGGGTCAGGAGCAAGATTGAGTGAAGCTAAAGAGACAGCGTAATCCTAGAGGGCTTAATGGACATTTGTTAACCTTGAATCTTCCAGAACTACAGAGGTTCTAGGACTGAGCCCTCTTCTTTTGACTATTTAACTTTTATGTTTTATTATTTCATGAGATGTGGTTGCCACTGACAGTGCCAGTGGTAAGTTGCTCATTCCGAATTGCCCTTGAAATAAGTGACTTCCTTAGAGAGCAGTTAAGAGTCAATCACATCACTGTAGGTCTGGAATCACATTAGACCAGACCAGGTAAGGTCAGCAGATTTCCTTCCCTAAAGGACATTAGATGGTGTTTTACAACAATTGATGATAAAGTTCCATGGTTGTTATTATTGAATCATTTCAAATTTTATATATTGAATTCTGCCATAGTAGAATTTGAAGCCTCGCCTCTCAAGCAGTAGGAGTATTGGGAAATGACGTTACAACTGTGCTACTGTTGATCACAGTGTCAGCCGTCAGTTCACTGCAAACAGTCTCCCCTGGAACTGGGAGAAAGGGGCAAAAGTCACACTGAGTTCCCACCGAGCTCCCTCTTCTGGGTGAGAACCTGTGTGGGTATCTGAGGAGATGTCTTGACACTGGATTGACTCTCCCTTCACAAGGACACCTGCGTTTAATGGTTGACTGAGACTCCTTCTGTGGGCTTGCCCATGAAGCACTGAATGAGACACTGGGAGAGCTGCTTTACCCCTTCTGCAACTGTGCCCTTGTGGCAATACTCAGCCCCCACAGAGCAAACAGCATGGATCCAGTTAAGGAAATGTGAGATAGGAGAAATGAATGGAAGGGTTTACTGATAGTGTTGAATAAAGGTAGGTCAGAGAGGGTGTGTAGGACACAAATGTTTGCCTGAATTTGCTGAGTTAAAGTGTTTTGATGTGTTAGCCATAGCATCACAGAAAGTGGCTCAATGGTTAGCACTGCTGCCCCAAAGCGCCAGTGACCTAGGTTCAATTCCACTTACAGGAGACCGTCGTGTGCAGCTTCCATGCTGTCCCTATGTCTGCGTGGTTACCTCTGGGTGCTCCAGTTTCCTCCCACAGTCCAAAGATGTGTGGGTTAGCCATGGGAAATGCAGGGTCATTGGGTAGGTCTGAGTGGGCTGCCCTGCGGAGGGTTGGTGTGGACTTGATGGGCCGAATGGCTTGCTTCCACAGTAGGGATTCCACAATTGAGGGAGGCAAAGGGAAAGACAAGGAAAACAATAAAGAAGGTTTTATCTTAATGGGAAGTGAAGTTAACATTGAAGTGGAGACAGTTAGGAGAGCATTTGCAGACAGGTGGGCCGAACAGATTGTAGGCTACGTTTTGCGCAACCTTCAGGAAAACCAGTTCCCAGTGCGGTAGTTGACAAGTCCAACTCCAGTCCATGTCAGTCACTCCAACTGAACCAGAGGGGCTGGGGCCAGCTGGGTTGGAGAATCAATTCCCTAATTATTTTGATTTAGAATAAAATGAAGAAAAATGCTCCTTCCCGTGAATAAGTGTCACATCATGACGGTGACAGCAAGTGTACTGTAACCAATGCAGTCTGTTGCATTGAGAATCCATTTGACACTTCCGCTGTTTGGAGCCAGGCAGAGTTGGCACTCTCTCCCGAATAATTATGCGGCAGAAGTGGCATCAAATGGGCCATGTGCCACAATTTATCTTTTAACAAAATAAATAGAAATTAAAAATTCCTGATCTGGTGGCAATCTGCATGCTTACACACACACACACACACTTGCATACTCACTCGCACACATGCATACACATATACTCACTCATACACACACACACACAGACTCGCACACATGCATACACATGCACACACTCAAGCATACACACACACACTCGCACATATGCATACATATAAACACACTCACACATATACACACACACTTGCACACATGCACATGCATACATATGCACACACACTCGCACACATACACATACACACTCATACACATGCATACATATACACACACATATACACACACATACTGATTTGCACACTTATACACACACGCATACTCACACATACACACATGCATGCACACTTGCACGTACACACACACACAGATACACACTCGCACATGTATACACACATACATACAAACACACATACATGCATACACACTTGCACGTATATGCACACACTCGCACAGACACACACTGTACACACACATACACGTATTTACTTTTCGATGAGAAATGGAAAACAACTGTAATAAATATTTGTGTTTTTTACAAAGTGCTATGAATATCCCAAGCCTCTTAGAAGTATTGAAATGGAACTGGCCACTCCCAATCCAGCAAGCCCTCTTTGGATCAGCACAAACCTGCCTCTTGCCTATGGGTTGCATTGGTGGCACAGTGGTTGGCATTGCCACCTCATAGTATCAGAGACTCAGGTTTGATTCTAGCCTCCTGACTGTGTGCATGCTCTCTCTGTGCCTGTGTAGGTTTCCTCCCACAGTCCAAAGATGTGTAGGGTAGATGAATTGGCCATGGGAAATACACGGTTATGGAGATAAGGCAGAGGACTGGGTTTAGATGGTATGCCTTTCAAAGGATCAGTGCAGACTTGATGGGCTGAACTGCCTCTTTCCACACTGTAAGGATTCTGTGATTAACTCCATCGACACATAATGCTGACCTAACATTTGCTTTCCCAACCAAAATCTATCTCAAGTTAAAATTTTTACTAATTATCCTCAGTCTCAACAGTGTTTAGTGGAAAAACATTCCAGATTTCCACCATCTTTCATGTGAAGATGTGCTTCCTGCTATCAATCATGAATGACCTCACTCTGATTCATGTCGAAGAGTGTGGTGCTGGAAAAGCACAGCAGGTCAGGCAGCATCTGAGGAGCAGGAGAGTCGACATTTTGAGCATAATCCCTTCATCAGAATAATTCCTTGGGACAGCAGAGTGGCTCAGTGGTTAGCACTGCTGCCTCACAGCTCCAGGGACCTGGGTTCGATTCCAGCCTCAGGTGACTATCTGTATGGAGTTTGCACATTCTCTCCATATCTGCATGGGTTTCCTCTGGGTGCTCTGGTTTCCTCCCACAATCTAAAGATGTGCAGGTTAGATGAATTGTCCATGCTAAATTGCCCATAATGTTCAGGGATGTGTAGGATAGGTGCATTAGTCAGGGATGAATATAAGGAAGGGGAATGGGTCTGGGTGGGTTACTCTTCAGAGGGTTGGTATGGACTTGTTGGACTGAAGGGCCTGTTTCCAAGCTGCAGGGATTACTAAGAGCTTATGCCTGAAACATTGACACTCCTGCTCCCTGGATGCTGCCTGACCTGCTGAGCTTTTCCAGCACCACACTTTCGATTCTGATCTCCAGCATCTGCAGTCCTCACTCTCTCCTCATTCTGATTCATGTTGGGTCATATTTGGCCCGACAGTCGTGGGATAGGCCTTCGACTGTAGATTGCTCCTTTCACTAAGTAAATAGATAATCTGTGTCAGTTCCTGCCAATCAGAGAGAAAAAAAAAGAATGAACTGCAATGTCAAATAATTCTTTCCTTTTCTCCCCGTTTAGGTTCTCCTGCTCCATGCTCCATTCCCCAATTAAGAGTGCAGCCAGGTAACCTGCACCCAGACCTCTGTCAGTGTTACTCTTGTCTCAGTTAGGGAGGGAGGGGGAAATGCATGAGAGTGACCTGGGACATGAGGGGTTGGTTGGAGATCAATCGCCCTACCACCATCTGTTCCTTGCCTCTATGTATTGGGAATAGGAGCAACGGGGCCATTTGGCCCCTCAAACCTGCTCTTCTACCCAGATACATCACTTAACCAGAAGCTCTCTGTCCTCTGAGGGAAGGACCATTAATACTTGGGTGTGAACCTACTATTTGAACTGGAGCTGCATTTTGGCGTATGCGAAACTGATCAGACCCTTCTCCTTTGAGATGGTGAATTGACCAGGTGGGAAACTGAGGTGGCATCATGTCATTGCTAATCATCAATGCTGCCACATACCACCGCTATGTTGGTCACCTATCCATTCTAACAGGGCCGAACATTGGAGCGGGTTGGTGTGGGGCCAATAGTCCTCAGAGTAAAACATCATACAGAACAGTCACAGGACCTTGTGCACACTGTCGGTCCCATTGAGGCATCGTCAATAATCTCGAATTCAGACATAATTGTCACCATTATTTTGACAATGTAGCTTTTCTATCAAGAGCCAAAATAAGGAATGAAAGGAACACATGTGGTCTCTGATGGCCACAGTTATTTTTTAAATTGAGACAAGATTTGGGATTTGGTGGAACAGTTGTTGAACCAAGTGGTCTTGTCTCCACCGGTAAGCTTCATTTCCGAGTAACAGGGCATCTCAGACTTTGCTCTAACGTTCCACAAAATGTGCCAATATTTGTGGACATTTGCTGCCCTATGCTCCAGAAACTGTTTTATTTGAGCCAATTATTTACTTTGTTTGGAATAAATGGAAATGAATAAATAACAGCGAGACTGACTTCTTCTTTTGCAATCCAACAGCGGCCTATCCAGCAGCTTATGCTCCCATTAGTCAAGCGTTTCCACAGCAACCTCCCATAATTCCTCAGCAGCAAAGAGAAGGTAAGACAGAAGGAGTCTCTGCCTAATTTTACTTCAATGTACTTGCCACTTCTGAAACAGCGTTGTTCAGAAAGACCTATAAAGGAGGATTCAATGTGTGTATTTTGTCAATGTTGGCGAAAGCGTATGGGAAATTTAAAAGTGACTGTGAGCATCTCATCTCGAAGGGAAACAGGTCTTGAATTATAATAGTGTACTGGGTTAAATCCTAACAGAAATGAAAGCTGTATTTTTTTACTGATATGGTCTCACTGTGGCAGCATTTGAGTGATTTTTTTTTGGAATATGAATCCTTGTCTTTTTGTTGGAAAATCTACAAGATTATAGGACAGATGGCATGGCAAATCTCTTCTTTCTTGAAGTGACCATAACTTGTCTTTCGTGAGTAATCCAGTCAGGCATTAATCTTTTGGTTTTATCTTACGGCCATCCATCAGGTAAGCTTAAAAGGGAACCTAAATGGGTTGTGTCCAACACAATTGCAAGTTGTCTGTATTATATTCATTGTTTATGAACGGCATTAGCCATTTAATATCCATGTCTCTGTTTCTTTGTGAAAGTTGAACTATTGGGGAAGGTGGAAGGGTAGCTGGAGTAGCAATCCAGAATTTCCAAATTTCTGTTGTGGGACCAAGGTTTCAAATGGCAGATGGTGAAATTGAAATTCAATTTAAAACACATCTGTAATTAAATTGCTTGCCTAATGACAACCATGTAACCATGTTGGAAATAAAAGCTCATATGATTCTCTGATGCTCTTTAGGGAAGGAAATCCACCATCTTTACCTTGTCTGGCCTAAATGTGACTCCAGACACACAAATACAGTTGATGCTTAACTGCTGTTTAGGCTGTTAGAGATGGGGCAATAAATTTAGCCCTAACCAGCAATGTTCATATCCCTTGAACAAATACAAAACTAAAATACAAAATGCATTGAAAAAAAATTCACTTTCTCCCATTTCTTTCATCTGCCTTGTCATGAAATCTTTCTTCAACCAATAATGTGGCTAGATACATAAGCTGTTCCCATACCTTTCCCTCTATAAATTGGAGATAGCTAGCAACAGGTTCAAGAACAGCTTCTTCCCCACTGTTACTCGACTTCTGAATGGGCCTTGCACATTTTCAATTTAATGTCGATCTTGCTTTTTGTGCACCTTCTTTGTTGCTGTATTCCTCGCTCTGTTCAATCACCCTATGATCTCTGTGTCTTTGTATGTTATAATCTGCCTATATTGATTCAAAACAAAACTTCTCACTTTACTTCATTACATGTTGCAATAATAAATCAACTCAGAAACCACAAATCACAGAGCCAGCATTCTTTAATTGAATCTCTTTTTATGTAGTCTTGCAGAGATCAAGCACTCACTGTGAATTGAGGAAGTTTGGGGAATTTTCTTCTTCATTCAAAGACCTTTCCCTCCCAGCCAGATTTGTGATTCTAGAATTACAAATGTATGGCTTGAATCGAGACAGCTTTCTTCTGAGATTGAAACTTATTGAATTCTCCACAATCGTTAGAGTAGAGGGACAGTCAGCAATCACAAGTTATAATTCCTGATGAAGGGCTTTTGCCTGAAATATAGATTTTCCTGCTCCTCAGATGCTGCCTGACCTGCTGTGCTTTTCCAGCACCACTCTAATCTCCAGCATCTGCAGTACCCACTTCTGACAAGTTATAATTGTGTCTACTACAAACTTACCCTGCCTTGCTGGAGACTAAAATTCCTCTTCCAAACTTAAATTCCTCTCTTAATATCCAATTTACAAACACCCCTCTGTTGCTCTTCCAATGGTGTTAAGGAACTATTCACTAATGTGTATGGGCTCCCTTGACTGCCTGCAGGGATAGGAATGTATTCCAAACTCTGTTGACATTTGTATCCTTGTCTTGAAACCCGCTTGACCACCTTGTCTCCAAACTTGGCAATGCTCCAAGCCTCAAGTTCCTGATGATCAACTTGTGGCCTGATTTATGTTCTCTTTTATTGAAATAAAATGTGTTTTGTGAAAAGACACAAAATCACCTGCTTGCTGCTGACAATTGAATCCAGTCTTTCACCCCCTCTTCAGTCCTTAGGTTTATCCACTACTTGAGCCTGTCTCTTTCAAAAAGGCATAAGATATAAGATAGGAATTAGGCAATTCAGTTCATCGAGTCTGCTCAGCCATTTAGTGAGATCATGGCTGATCTGATAAGCCTCTTTTCTCCATAACCCCTGATCCCCTCACTGATTAAAAATCTGTCTACCTCAGACTTGAATATACTGAATGACAGCCTTCTACGGTAAAGAATTCCACAGATTCACTCCCGTCTGAGGGAAGAAATTCCTCCTCATCTCTGTGTGAAATGTGCAGCCTCTGCCTCTATTGCCCAGATCTTAAGACCATCAGACTGGAACCCCATTCTCTATTGTGTTTGCAAGACACATCTCCTTATTGTGCCCTTAATTCTTCACTGACGTTTGTGACTGTTGGTCTCTGCCATAACTTGTAACTTCAGGAGTTAAGGAGCCTTAAGGAATTAACCCATTGTTATCCTTCAGCAGTGTGAGGTTTAAAAAAACGTAAGATTTCAATCTTACCATGGACAATGGAACATAAACGTGTAGGTCAAGAGTCCAGATACACAATTCACAAAATGCCTGTGTGTTATTATGGATACTAATGCTGCTACAGATGACCAATTGGATTGTTCTAAGTTAAATAATAATTTGTTGGTTCCCTCGCAAATGGCTGATACTGTCATTTTAAAATGACTTTGGAATGTAAAGCCAGTTTGTAATTGCTATCTCGAGCTCAAGCCAGTTGGCAAAGTATGAAACAAATGCTTTTCTTTATAGTAAGTATGTTCACAGAGTGTAGTATGACATATGCCTGCTTCCTACCTAGCAATCCCAGCATCCCAAAAGTCTCTGTTTATAAGTGCTTTAGGTAGTCAATTAAGTAATGCCCTTCACCTGTGCCTTAGTAATGGAATTGACATGTATTAACAAAGGCCTGCATCGCTCTATTGAAATATCTACCTTGCGTGTAAATCTGTATGTGAAATTCCTTTCCAACATTCCTATTCTTACCTATCATCAGTTTGAACCCATATCTCTTGTCATGGCTCAGTCTTCAATTGTATTGACATTTTCTGTGCCATTTATTCCCGTGAATAGGATTCAAGCTCGCTTTCTCTGGATTGTTAGTTCATTTGTCGAGATTTCCATCTTTTTATTATTGCTCCTCCATGGAATGCAATGCCTTTCGTGTTTGCTCGTGTTTGGGCGGCACGGTGGCACAGTGGTTAGCACTGCTGCCTCACAGCGCCAGAGACCCGGGTTCAATTCCCGCCTCAGGCAACTGACTGTGTGGAGTTTGCACATTCTCCCCGTGTCTGCGTGGGTTTCCTCCGGGTGCTCCGGTTTCCTCCCACAGTCCAAAGATGTGCAGGTCAGGTGAATTGGCCATGCTAAATTGCCCGTAGTGTTAGGTATAGGGGTAAATGTAGGGGTATGGGGGGGTTGCGCTTCGGCGGGTCGGTGTGGACTTGTTGGGCCGAAGGGCCTGTTTCCACACTGTAAGTAATCTAATCTAATCTAAACTGAGTGGCTTGCTCAGCCATCTCATATGGCATTTGGGCTTCAACTGCATTGGCGTGGGTCTGGAGTCACATATAGGCCAGACTTGGTAAGGACAGCAGATTTCCTCTCTGAAGAACATTAGTGTACCAAATGGGTTTTTATAACAAATCAGTGATAGTTTCACGGTCACCATTACTGAGACCAATTGTTCCATATTTATGAATTAATAGAATTAAACTCTATCAATTTCCATGGTGAAATTTAAACCCATGTCTCCTCTGGGTCATGTATCTTGTCATACTGCAGCTGCATTATTGCGTCTCCCCGCCCCATCCAACCCCATTGGTTTACTGTGTTGCCAAGGAGATCAGCATTCGTTGACAAACATGGTGCAGTCACACATTCCATCCCAAGATGTTCAAACCATTTTGCATTAGGTACATCACATGCTTAGCATCCTTGATTGTTGATTCATCATTGTTGAAGGGAAACAAAGCTACACAGTAATCGCTGGAGAAACTCAGCAGGTCTGGCAGCACCTGTGGAGAGACAGATAGAGGCAATGCTTCACGTCCAGCGACTCTTCTTCGATGTTAATCTGATCGAAGATAATACCATCCACAATTTGTAAATAGCAATATTCTAAGATAGTACAATAGAGTGGTGGGTCTTGAGATAAACCTGTATCATGTGAAATGCTCTGCGATGCTGATGAATTGGACCCACTGGGAAGACATCCACCAGCAGTTGTTCCCTTGCTTATGCATTTTTCAATGTGTGATGATGTGAACGTTTTGCTACTGAATGCTTTGGCACTTGAATATTGTAAATATCTGATGGCGCTATTTGATCTCCTCCAGGACCAGAGGGATGCAATCTGTTCATCTACCATCTGCCGCAGGAGTTTGGGGATGCTGAGCTCATGCAGATGTTCATGCCTTTTGGCAACGTGATCTCTGCCAAAGTCTTTGTTGACCGTGCCACCAACCAAAGTAAATGCTTCGGTGAGTGAAATCCTTTCCTGTCCTGGGTGAGGAGGGCTGGGTGGTGGATGGGTTGGTGGCTGTGATGAGGTGGACAAATCAGGGTGGTACTTGGGCTGGTTGTTGTCTGAACTGTTGGAGCCAAACCAGCGATGCAGACCTGAGACATTGTAGTGTGTGCAATCTAGCAGGATTTTCTACTACACCATCTTTAACTAGAGTCTCTCCAGCAGGCAAACTTTGAGTGTTAAGTACGATGACCAGATTTAGGACATAGATGTGCATAAGAAAGAGAGTCAAGATACTGTTTCATGTAAGGCCACAATCTTCTCGTCAGAACTCATCAGAATCTTCAGATGCAATTGCTCATATTCAAATTAATGTGTTCCTTCTCTGAACATTTCTGTGTTGGATGCTGGTAGAAGAAATGGCTTAGCTTGGCAAAGTGAGAGAATTGCAGTTGGTTTATAGACTGCATCTTTAGAGATGAATTAGCATCAGTTGGTATGGTCTCTATGTGTTATCAGGGATTAAAATTAGTGCAGGTCTCAGAGGACTGAAACGCAAGGTTGGTAATGCTTAAAGGCTGAAAGGGAGAGGATTAAGACAGAAATAGAAACAGAAAAGACTGGAAATACACAGCACGTATTGGACTTGAAGTGTTAACTCTGTTTCTCCCTCTACACAACCTGCCAGACCTGCTGAGACTCTCCAGCACTTCCTGCTTTTCCTTTAGCTTCCCGGCGTGTGCACAATATTTTGTTTTTGTTTTAGGATTAAAGCAGAGCCTCACTAAGGTATCAATGACAGCAAACAACACAGGGAAGATAAATCCAATGCATTATTTCACCATCACTTGGTGACACAGGTTTAAAAAAATAATAAGGTCATTTTCTTTCACGCAGTAAGTGATCAGTTTGTGGATTGAGTTTGAGGAATGGAGGCATAACTCCAGAATGATTTAAGAAAGAATTGATACCAAGAGAGAAGGCAGTGACTTGATCCTAAGTGAATAAACTGAGATGTAATACAAGGGGCAATTTTATAAGGCAGATAAGCAAATGAGGTCATGGACCTGTTTATAACATTGTGGCTGAAAAATGTGTTGCTGGAAAAGCACAGCAGGTCAGGCAGCATCCAAGAAGCAGGAGAATCGACGTTTCAGGCATCAGCCCTTCTTCAGGAATGAAGGGCTTATGCCCGAAACATCGATTCTCCTGCTCCTTGGATGCTGCCTGACCTGCTGCTCTTTTCCAGCAACACATTTTTCAGCTCTGATCTCCAGCATCTGCAGTCCTCACTTTCTCCTATAGCATTGTGGTCCTGATTCTCATACTGCTAGCTGACCCCTAGTTTGATACCCTGGTAATAATTAAAAATCAGCAACATTTTGGAAGGTTTTAGACTTCGGCCCACCTTTGTAAAATTAACACTAATGAGATTTTTAAAAAACATCCTATTTGAAATGTGTTGTGCATCTATTTGTCATTTAATGATATGGGCAAGTGAATTGTGAAATTGTGAGGATGCCAGGGTTGAGTATGGCAGCGAGTATCAGCAAGATTTGTATATCACGTGTGCTAAGTGTGAATGAGTAATTTTGTGCACGTTTGCACACACATTAAACTGAAGCACAGTAAAAGTACTTAGCACAAAGCCAGTCAAAATATGGTAAACATCTTTGGGAATGGACAAATCATTTCTGGTGTTTTTGAATGTCAGTTTTCCCATAACCATTACAAAGGCATGCTTTACTAGTGACATGAGATCAAAGTCCAGCCTTCTGTATGAATGATTTCCATCTAGTTTTGTCCCCACATCTTGCTAGTGTGCTATCCCTTGGGCGCACCAGAGCTCTGAGTCATTTAGCCATGCTTGAGATAGTGAGACTTATCAAACTATGCACCAGGGAGGGCCAACATGGTTTAGCTGAGCCCTGTCTACACAGGAGTACACTCCAGGAAAGAAACCCACAAACTCTAAATGGCTGATTTCTTCCAGTGCAGTGACCATAAGCATATATCATAAAGCAAAGAACTGTGGAAATCTGAAACAAAACCAGACCGTGTTGGAAAAACTCAGCAGGTCTGGCAGCATCTGTGGAAAGAGAAACAGAGTTAATGATTCGAGTCCAATAACCCTTCGTCATTAATATCTGCTCATTGTCCTATCCTAAATGAGGAGTTTCAATGTGACACCTGTGATTATTGAATAAGACATCCAGAGAAATGTCCCAAAGGACAGGGCAAATGGGGAATTTACAATTGCAAGGACTAGCCAAGGTGAAGAGTATGGTAAATATATATAAGGGGAAGCTAGTTGTGCACATGAAGGAGAAAGGAATATGTTGAATAGGTTCGATGGACTTGGGTGGAAGAAGGTCAGTGTGAAGCAGAAATAACTGGTTTTGTAGACACAAAGTAACTTGCTGTAATATCGCCTTCACTCTCTGGCATACTGGTCCTGAGGTCAGTTTTTGTGCGAATACTTCTCACCAAGTAGGCATTCAGCTAATGATCAAAGATCAAACTTTTGACTTTCTGTTTTATGTAAACCAATCCCAAGTAGCACAGGTGCATGTATCCCTTCCAGCATTAATAGAACACCCCAAAGCCACTGAGATGAAATTATAGTGTATGGGACTTGCCTGAAATCTTTTTATAATCAACTAAAATGTAAGCTTAATGAATGCATTGATGACCAGAAAAGTATGAGGGAATGAGATTGATTGAAGAAGGGCTTTGATATCATTGTGAAGTGCAACTCACAGGTGGGTGCAACTGAAAAATTACACTGAAGTTTAAACATGAAATGATACAGGGATTATTAACTGAATCAAATTGTTGAACAGTAACAGTGAGGCACTTCTTTTGTACAAATGTCATCAACTAAGCATGAAATATGTGGGCAGCTCAAACCACAATACCTTGGAAACTATGGGAGAAGAAGTGTGTGGAAGTCACAGAGTAATGAGTTGGATAAAACCAAGGTGAGGATATGCCAATGTGGTTAGATGGGGAGATGGTGGCCTGTGTGTGTGGCACCGATTCAGTGGGCCGAATGGACTGTGTGTGCCTGAATGGTTGTATCAGCTGTGACCCTGTTGGTAGCTGTCTCTGGGTGCGAATCCCATTGCAATGCTCGAGCTAAAATCAAGGCTAACTCTCCTGTGGAGAACCTGGCTGTCTGAGTGAGGTTTCTTTGTGTTGGAGGCATTAATCGAGGCCCATCTGCCCATTTCAGCAGTGAATGTAAAGGGACCTGTGGCACCATTTTGAAAGAGAACAGTATTCCTTGTAGTTGGTCAATATTTATATCTCAGTCAATAAGACAAAAACAGATTATCTGGTAATTATTGTGTCGTTATTGGCGGGAGTTTATGAAGTACAAATTGCCTGCTGTATTTCTTACATTATATCATTGGCTCCACTTCAAAAAGTAAATCGTTGGCTATAAAGCATATTGAGAACACAAGCAGGCATGAAAGTGCTCTATAAATGCAAGCATTTATTTTCTTTTCCTTTATAACAGCTCTATCCAAATCTTGAAATGTAACTCCACATAAAATCATGGTTGAGTGAAAAGATTGTTTTGAGATAAGTTGAGGTTTACCGGATATATATGAAAGACAGCAGAGCTACCACCTTCCCTTATCATTTCTTCAATTATTATTATTGTATTTCTTTTTGTGAAGACATTAGGATTCAGAGCTTTGATTGGCATTGCTCTCCTGAGGGTCAACAGTAAATTGCTAGTTTATCTACGAATACTGAGAGGGGGTATTTGCTATTAAGTGTGGTAATTAACAGTTATAGAAAAGATAGCTGCATTGCTGCATAACAAAGATGGAAACCAAAGATTTCTGAGTCAGAAATAGTGCCTTTCTTGAGTAATTACTTTATGTTTTACTTGTAAAAGGTATTGGGTTCTGCAATGCAGTAGCATTTTTTTTAAAAAAAGATCTTCAGAACCTGTGTTTGACTCCATCACAATGAGGTGAGGTAAACACCATCTTTTCCAGACTTGCAATTCAATGTCCCAGTTGGTGAAGACTGGCTGATCTTGACTATATTCAGATACCCCAGCATTTTTGGTATGCCTGCCTATTCAGATACACATCAAAGATGCCAGACACTGATGAGCACAGAATTCAGTCTGACAAGCACTCTGTCATGAAGGAACACCTCTAAATTTGACATTTATCCCATTCTGGGATTGTGCTGTTCACTTCAAATTTATTCTGTGTGAAACATCTCTGAGAGGTACATTATACATAGAGGTCTTTCATTGTTAACTACTCAAAAAAGCCAATGGGCAAAAATGGAGAAGGCAGTTGATATCCATCTCTGATGATGTGGAGTGCCGGTGTTGGACTGGGGTGGACAAAATCAGAGGTCACATGACACCAGGTTATAGTCCAACAAGTTTACTTGAAATCACAAGCTTTCGGAGTGCATCTGACGAAGGAGCAGTGTTCTGAAAGCTTGTGAATTCAAGTCAACCTGCTGGATGATTACCTGGAGTTGTGTGACTGTGATCTCTGAATGTGTTATGTTTGGCACAGACATGGGTGTTGTCAATGGAAATCTCTCAATCTCCCAATATTAACATTCCGGCAGCTTGGCTTGTTGGGGTAGTGTTCCCAAGCTGTACCATACTATATGAGAGTTGACCCTACTGTGGAAGACTAAATTTAATTTTGAGCCTTAGTGGGTTAACATACACAATTTTACACAATAAAAGTTAAAATTAGCCTCAGAATCAGAACCGTCCTGGATAATGAAAACCCATTATCTTAGATAAGCTTATAGATATCTACAGTGAGTGGAAGGATGACTTAAGGGTTTGAGGAGTATCAGAAAAGTCCTAAGCAGGAGAAATGGGAAAAATACCAAACGATCTTCCAAGGCGAATAACTGAAGTTGAAGAAGCAAAGAACTATCTGCACCTAAAGCAGTATTTGTGAAATGATACACACATGATAGGGTAGATTTTGCAAATACCTGAGAACCTTTAATGAAAGGAGCACAGACCATAAATGAAGGCAATAAAATTTGAGCCACCTGCATGATTTTCTTTAATATTCATTCAAGGGATATTGGCATTACTAGAATTTAAATTCAGTCCATTAAATGTCTGCAGCTAAATGGCTGAAATGTATTCATTGAGATGTTCGCCCTCGCCACTGTCATAACTTTGGTGGATGTGCATATAAAGGGTCTAAATACAACCTCGCGGATATGTCAATGGACGCGAAGTTCAAAGAACATTTCTGATGGAAGATTACACAATGATATGTGCAGAACCTTTTAACTGTCAGCATCAGGGAGGTGCATAATAGTTTTATCTTGTGTCTGCTGTACAATGTATTGCTTCAGTCATGGTTAGCTCAGTTGACTGGATGGCTGGTTTGCATTGCAGAGTATGGGCTGACTTTCCACACTGGCTGAGGTTACTTTTAAGGACTCTCCTTCTCAACCTCTCCCCTCTCCTGAGGTGTGGTGACCCTCACGTTAAACCACCACCAGTCATCTCTTTCTAATGAGAGAAAGAGAGAGCAGTCCTACTTGTCTGGTAAAACTATGGTAATTTTACCATTCTACTGCTTCAGTAAAGCCTGCGTAGAAGAGGTGTATTTGTTCTGATGGTGCAATGGGACAATGGGGTATGTCAAAGAACACGCTTCTGGTTCCAGGCTACCTAGAATTATCTTCCATGTTGCAATGAGGAAGAGAGACTTTTGATGATGGTGGCTATGTTTATGGTGAATGTCACCACTAGGTGGAACAATAAGTGCACATGACCAGCTGACCTCACTGGCCTGGTCTGAGCTGTCCATCTCTTTGGCCATTTTGGCGTCTGGGCGAGAATGTGGATCACTGGTTTCCTGCTGCCAGTTGACATCACAGGACGCATGGGGGCCTGTTTGGCATTATGGACAATCACGTCAGGCAAAGGTGTGGCTCCTGGATGCAATTGCAAAGCACAGGAAAAGGAACGAGCAATAAATACTGGCCTAGCCAGTGACCGACACACATTGCCAAAAGATAAAGCGAAAAAAAAGGATGTGGGGGAATGACGGATGGCTAAGTTGGAAATGCAGATCATTGGATTTTGTGCATCTGTCCTGCAGTGGTATTATCCCTACCTCTGGGATGGAAAGCTTGGGTTCAAGTTCCACCTATTTTTATGGTGCGTCATAACACTTCGGAACAACTTCATTTTAAAACAATAGAGAGCTGGGTTTGCTGCTCGGGTGTCCATGGAGACGGAACAGCAACGGCCTCAATGTTTTTAAGAAAGAGATGGACACCACAGGGGCTGGGGTGTACAGTATTGTCATAGAGTCATATGGCACCAAAACAGACCCTTCGGTCCAACTCATCCATGCCAACCACATATCCTAAATTAATCCAGTCCCACTTGCCAGTATTTGGTCCACATTCCTCTTCACCCTTCCTATTCATATACCCATCCACCACTTCCTCTGGCAACTCATTCCATACACGCACTACCCTCTATGAAAAAAGTTGCCCCTTAGGTCCCTTTTAAATATTTCCCCTCTCACTCTAAACCTATGCCCTCTAGTTTTAAATTCCCCTCCCCCAGGGAAAAGTATTACCATTATATTGTGGTCTGAGCTGATGGAACTTGGCTAATCACCCTAACACTCTCCTCGTGATTTTATAAACCCCTATAAGGTCACCCCTCAGCCTCCGACACTCCAGGGAAAACAGCTCCAGCCTATTCAGCCTCTCACGATAGCTCAAATTCCTGCAATCCTAACAACATCCTTGTAAATCTGTTCTAATGTCTGTCCCTCTAACACCATTTAAACATTTTTCCCTATGCTTTCTTCACGGTGGCATGGTGGCTCAGTACCTCCCAGCTCCAGGGTCCCGGGTTCAACACCTGCCTCGGGCGACTGTCTGTGTGGAGTTTGCACATTCTCCCCGTGTCTGTGTGGGTTTCCTCTGGGTGCTCTGGTTTCCTCCCACAATCCAAAGACGTGCAGGTTAGATGAATTGGCCAGGGGGGAATGTGTCGAGGTGGGTTGCTCTTCAGAGGGTCGGTGTGGACTTGTTGGGCCGGGGGGGCCTGTTTCCACACTGTAAGTAATCTAATCTAGTACTGCCCCCTGGTGGATAGTAATTGTTTTCAGTTGGGTGACCTGGGATTTCTCTTAAACATAGAGAAGGCTGGGCTCTTCTGAACAGGGAAAGGATACAGAAAGGAAAAGGTGGAAACTGATGTCTGTGCCAAACTATAAATTTCCAATAAAACCCTTATGAATTCTTGCAAGTTCAATTCAGTGCATGGATAGCAGCCTGTTAAACAATGAATGAGCAAAATGGAAGAGAAATAAAACTTCCACGCAGATCCAGTTTGTGAGGAATTTATTTGGAGATCAGTGTCTAGAGACTGTAACATGAACTTGACAGAGCACTTGGCATCTCAGTGAGAGAGCTCTAAGCAGGTTCACAATCTCAGTTATCCCCTGGCTCCGCTGGAAATGAGGGCGCTGGGTCCCTTTAAGCTCAGACCAAATAATTTTGTGCAATAGTTCGGATTAAACGAAACTTGCATTCTGAGAGTGATATTCTTATCGAGCTGCCACTCAAAAGGGCAACGTTAACATGTCTGCCCGCCCAGAGTTGTAACGTGACCTGCTGTTATGCGATTTGATCTATAAATGGCAGCTGGGAGCTTGATAATTCATGCAGTTGAGTACGGAGAGGCACCAACCAGTTTAAAATGAGCTGTCAGTCACGCTACTTGATATCTCCATATCACTCGATTTCAAATTTCCAGCAGCTCAGACCACAATATAATGGAAATACTTTATTCATGGGGTCAGGTCATGGAAAATGTCACCTCCACTTCAAAACTGAAATATGCATACAGTTCTGAATTAATTCCCTAGTTGCATGAAATCAGATTGTCTGTCAACCATCAGAGAACAACAGTGTACTATGGCCTAGTCCTTGAATATTTGGACATTTCTGAATCCCTTTAAAATCCCCATGTATGTTGATAGTTGGAAACACTCCAGTTCATTGTCCTTCAGTTGGCACCAACTGTAATGTCCTCTTACAATACAATGCCTGCATGAAATATTCTTTCTCACTGTTTTACTATCTCTCTTCTTTCTCGCACACTTTCTCACTCTGTCTCTGTCTCTCTGTCCTTGTCTCTGCTGTTTAATGAAAATATTCTCTTTTTTAGAAGGTTAGAAACCCAGTGTTATGGATGTGTATGTTCATGACCTGAGTTACAATCAAGTACACAATCCTTTATCCGAAATCCTTGAGGCCAGTTGTTTTTCGGAATTTGGAATTTTTCGGATTTCGGGATAAATGGCATTTTCACAGTGAAATTTTAGAAAATTACCTAACAACAGACACATGTGGGAATAGTCTGAGCGCTGAAACATAACTCGGGTGGGTGTGGAGTTGGGTCACATGTTCGCATGCCAAAATGACACTCTGCACTCCATGAAAAGAATTTCAGATTTCAGAGCTTTTAGGATTTCGGAATTTCAGATCAAGGATTGTGTACCTGTACTCTGGACACATGAGCTCGAAATGCACCAGAGGCTGGGGAAATTAAAGTCAATTACTCAACCAATCTGGAATAAAGTGCAAACCTTATTGATCAATTCATGAAACTACATGATTGGAGTCAAAACCCTGGTTCACTAATGGTCTTCATTGAAGGATATCTATCATTCTTACTAGGTCTGGTTTATACGTGACACCACATCAATGCTAATGTGGGTGATTTTTAACAGCCACAAAGTGTGTTGTCCCAGAGTGTGACCATTATTACTGTGGACGTACCCACACCATAAAGCCTACAGCGAAGGTGCCCTATCACCTTCTCATGGGCAATAAATTTTAACCTTGCCATTGACACTCAACACTCTAAGGTCAATTTGTAATATATTGAAAAGGTCCTGATTCAGTTCCTCTTCTGTTCAACTCTACCATTTTATCTCACGACTTCTCTCTATCCATCCATTTAGATTAGATTCCCTACACTGTGGAAACAGGCCATTTGGCCCACGTCCACACTACTCAGAGATTGGTAAGGGTATGGAATGCTTTGCCTGCAACGGTAGTAGATTCGCCAACTTTAAGTACATTTAAGGTATCATTGGACAAGCATATGGAATAGTGTAGGTTAGATGGGCTTCAGATTGATATGACAGGTCTGCGCAACATTGAGGGCCAAAGGGTCTGTACTGTGCTGTAATGTTCTATGTTCTATGTTCCTCTGAAGAGTAACCCACCCAGACTCATTTCCCTCTGACAAATGCACCTAACACTATGGGCAATTTAGCATGGCCAATTCACCTGACCTGCATGTCGTTGGGCCATGGGAGGAAACCCACACAGACACAGGGAGAATGTGCAAACTCCACACAGGCAGTCACCCGAGGCTGGAATTGAACCTGGGTCCCTGGTGCTGTGAGGCAGCAGTGCTAACCACTATCTTACCGATCTATCTCTCCAACCTTAATTCTCTAAATCTTTCGCTATTCCTTGCTATTTCTTGTCTTCAATTCTCTGGTTTGTCCCATCTAACTCCCTAACCATTTCTTTCTATCAGTCATGTATCTTGTAAAATTTGATCATGCAGTGAAGTCGAGTTCCTTTGTCTAGTCAGAAAACCAAACCAGAGTCGCTGGTTTAGTGAGACCCATGCATGTCATGATGAGGTTAGCTATTGCCTGATGCTGACATCAACAAGAGAAAAGAGACTAAGTCAAAAGTGAACACGTGATGAGCGAGGTCCAGTACACACTAGAGCGGTACCAAGATGTAAGTAAAGGAATATTACAGTACCTAAGTTCAAGATTTGTGCAAAGATTTGTAGCTCAGATGCTGGTTGCAGTTGCTGTGGGTATGTTTGGCAAACATACCCACAACAAGAAGTACATAAGTAGTTGAATAGTAATGCTTGGACCTAGTTCCAAGATCTTGATCTCATGACAACAGGAATAGCGATACAGTTCCAGGTCAGGAAGCCTTGGTATTCCCATGTACCTGCTGCCTTCGTTCTTTTACTTGAACTTGAGTTTAGAAGGTCCAGTTAAAGGAGCTTTCAGAGAAATTCCTGCAGTGAATTCTTTCCAGAATGCACGTTACTGCTGCTGGTATATCAGCGGTCAAGGGTGAATATTTAAGGAAGTGGATCGAGTGCCAATTAAAGCAGTTAAGTTTTAGATGCTGGTGAGCTTCTTGAATGTTGTTGGATGTGTAGCCATCCAGTCAAGTGAAGAGAATGTGCCTTTCCTGTGCCTTTCCTGTGCCTTGGAGAGACGGTGGTATAGTGGTCATATCACTGGGCGCGTTAATGCACTGTGGTCATGGTTTTAAATCCCAGCAACCACTGGAGTGAAAAGCTAGCTTCAGTTATGGTGACCATGAAAGCATCATTGGTTGATGTAATAATGCTTTTAGTTCACTGTGCCCTTAGGAGAAGGTAACCAGCCATTCTGATCTCGTCTACATATGATGCCAAACCCAGAGCAATGTGGTTGACTCTTTTGAAAATATCTGAAATGTTCAAGCAAGCCACTCAGTTCAAGGGCAATTAGGGATGGTCAATAAATGCTGAGCTTGCTAGTGATACCTGCATCCCATTAAAGATTTTTTAAAAAGGATGGTAAAGATTCTGGAAGTGAATGAGTCAGCACAGAATACCCGGCCCCTGACCTGCTCTTGTAGCCATAATATTTCAGATTAATTGTAGCCTCGAGGGTGTCAATAGACATAGAAAAATGAATCTGCTGAAGATGACTCTGAACAAGCCTGATAAGTCAGAATTACAGAATTGTTGCAATTTGGAAAGTGACCATTCAGCCCATTTAATTCCTGACCATATTTGTTAATCAAGACCAGCACACTCATTTCATGAGGTATCTGAATCCAAATAATGACTGGAGAAAGATGACAGAATCAACTTTGGACTGTTTCCATCAAGCGGTTACTAACAAAACCGAGTAGTAAAACCTTTTGGCAAATCTAATGGCATTCTGATATTCTCTATAGGTCTGACATAAATTGATTTGACATGGTAGATGTTGGAGAAGTTGTTTCCTCTTGTGGGAGAGTCTAGGAACAGAGGGCGTAATCTCAGACTAAGAGATTGCCCATTTAGAACATAGGGATAGCATTCGGGTTAGGAAGAATTTCTTTTCTGAGGGTTGTAATCCTGTGGAATTCTTTAACATAGTGGGCTGTCGAGGCCGGGTCATGACGTACATTCAAGGCTGAGAAAAACAGATTTTTATTCAGTAAGAAAATGAAGAGTTATGGGAAAAAGACAGGCAAGTGGAGTTTGGGATTAACAGATCAGCCATGATCTCGTTGAATGTTGGATCAGACTTGAAGGGTTGAATGGCCTACTTCTGCTTCTCTGTCTTATCGATAAATCAGTTGTCACATTCACTCAGTAGGAGGCCTCTAACCTCATACTGAGAAGGTAAGTACTTGAGCATGAACATGGAGGCTGTCTCATTGATGACAATGATTAAGGTGGAGAAGTGCTTAGTCCTTGCGCTTAATTAGAATCTATGCAGTTCACGTGGTGAAGATAAAGAATTACTTTAAAAGTCCTAAGACTCTAGCCACATCTCAATCCCTGAGCAGTGGACCCTAAACATCATCTAGAACACCACACAACTCCAATAGTGGTTCAGGCACCGCTGCAATAACTGAGGCATAAAGTCTAGCCTGGCATTCAAGTGCAGTCCTGAGGGAGTGCTGCACTGTTGTAAGCACTATCTGTCAGAAATTGAAACAGAGACCCTATTTGTCTACTCCGATGAACAGAAATAATCTCATACACTGTGACTAGGAACTTCAGGGGATTTTCCCCTAGTCCCTGGGCCAGTATTTATTCCGCAGATAACATCACAAAGAAACAGATTCTTGGGTTACTAAATCATTTGCACAGTTTGGCTGTTTCATTTCCTACATTTTATGATTAGAAGGGCGACTGTAAGATATACGTTCTTCACTTTGGGATTTCCTGATGGTGTGAAATGTAAATGCAAAATGTTTTCTTTCTTAAAATGAGATACTGTTCTGTTAAACTAGACTTCAATAGGATGACAATCAGGTGGGTTTCAAACAAATGAGTGATCATTTTGTGTCAGACTGTGGTGAAGATGAGACTTTATCCCATCAATTCTACATTTTCAGCATAACTTAAATGTGGAACCTTCAAGGATACAAGTATGTTATCCCCATGTTCTAAGGACAGAAAGGGAGGTGTAACAGAAGGATCTTACTGGAGATCCATTCTCAAAGTTTTCTGTTTGTGCTGTTGAAATGAGGGACATGTTGCTGAAGCTTAACTCCTTGTACTCATCAGGACCAATACAAGAGTGCCAAATTTCAAATGATCACAACAGTTTATACTACAGGAGAAGAGGATTCTGAATGGATGGCAAGTTGACTCCAATTGGCCAAGCTATGAAATAATTGCTGTTTGGAGGACCTTACTGTTAATTTGGCTGCTCCGGATAGCTACTTGCCTTCCAACTATTGTGGTGGCTTAAAATCTGAGATTCTTGCATTTGTCCTGATGAGTAGAAAGATGAAAACATTTGGCAACTTATCTCTTGCTTGTCAACAACATTGAAGTTCTGTACCATCAAGTGACTGCTTTCTGCTAACTCAGAGGGAAGCAATGGCATAGCAGGAACATCCCTGGCCTACCGTGGTAGATGGGAAGTTTGAATTTAAATATATACCTGGGCATGTGCAGTATAGGTGATTTGCTGGAAAATGGGATTAGAATAATTAGGTAGGTCTTTTTGACTGGTACAGACTGGATAGGGCCTCTTTCGGTGCTTTAGACCTCAATGACTCTAATAAATTGAGAATAGCTTTGCGAAGTCAGGAGCCTATTGTGGTATCTGATTTAAAGGAGTGCAACATAGACATGGAAATCAAACCTGATTCCTCAATCCACCATCTCCTCATTTGAATCTGGAGTCTTCCTGAATTGATCCCACTATCACACTTTATTCATTGTTCTTTTTTACATCTGCTGTACATTTACTTCTCATGATATAGGATGCTGTACTATTCATTGAACCCCCAATTATAGAATATCTATAGTGCGGAAGTAGGCCATTTGGCCAATCAAGTCCACACCGACCCTCCAAAGAGTAACCCGCCCAGATCATTCCCCTACCCTATTACTCTATATTGTTCCACAGGACAATTTGATTCAGAATAGTCAACTGATTAATAATTCCTTCTTCTTCTCTATATCACACCCAGTTGTGCCCCAGTGCTTATAAGTTAAATTTGATTTCTCACAGTATGGAACAGGCCCTTCGGCTCAACAGGTCCACACCTACCCTCCAAACAGTAACCCACCCAGACCCACTCCCCCACCCTACACTTACCCCTGACTAATGCACCTAATTCTATGGGACAATTCAGCATGTCCAATTCACCTGACCTGCACATCTTTGGACTGTGGGAGGAAACCAGAGCACCCGGAAGAAACCCACACAGACACGGGGAGAATGTGCAAACTCCACACAGCCAGTTGCCCAAGGTGGGAATCGTTCCTGGGTCCCTGGCACTGTGAGGCAGCAGTGCTGACCACTGAGCTACCATGCCTCCCCAAAAAGGAAGCTAATGTATTTACATTGGTCATGCTAGGTTTGCAAACCTCTTTTCAAAAAGCTTGAATGCCCAACCCAATGCTCCATTCATTTCAATGGTTGGGTTTTTACTAAAGGTCAATCGTGCAGAGGGTTTGAAGATATCCTCTGCATCTCAGGTGTAAGGAAGGGAAGGGAAGTGAACAACTCAGAGAGACACCAGTCCTATACCTTCATTGGGCCACACAGAACTGTGCTGGCAAAATCCCGTGGAGAAGTTTGGAAGATGTCCCCTCACAGTCACCCAATGTTAAGAAGGATGAAAGATAACCAGGGTATAAGTAATGATTAAACAACATTTACAGCACAGAAACAGGCCATTCAGCCCATCTGTTCTGTTCCATCACAGCCTTCTGCCACTTCAGATCAGCATTCTATCCTTTTCTCCTTGGTGGAGTTAGCCAGCCTCTCCTTGAGAACATCAGTATTATTTGCCTCACTTATTCCCTGCAATAACAAATTCCACAAAAAGCATCAAAATAAGAACAAAGTACACCTCTATGACTCTATAACTGCAGATGCTGGAAATCTGAAATAAAAACAGTGTTGGAGAAATTCAGCAGATCTGGCAGCGTCTGTGAAGTGAAAAACCATTCACAGATGAAGCCGGACACACCAAGTCTTTCCAGCACTTCCTGAATCTGTTCCACAAAACCACCCACCAGTTAAGGAAGTTCTTTCAGAGTTCCTTATTGGATTTATTTGTGTTTATGAGCCCCAGCTCTGAACCATCCCCACCTCCCGACAAGTGGAAGCATCTCTATATTGACCCTGGCAAATTCTCCCATCATTTTAAAGACATATATCACCCTCAGACTTTTCTATTTCAGAGAGAAAAATGCACCAGGCTGTTTAACCCTCATGATAGATATGAATACTCAGTTCTACTCTCATCCTTGTCAACTCTATTTTTAAACCTTTCTGTTAGCCTCTTTGTGCATTGAAAGCTAGAATTGTGCTCGTAATCTCAAGAGTGATCCACCCAAGGTTCTACACAATTAACGCAGAGTTTTGCTGCTTTTCAATACAATTCCTCTAACACAATGAGGGAACAAGGATAAAATAGTTGGTAGTTAAATAAAAGCAGTCCTTCCATTGTGTCTCAAAATCTCACATATGCATGTCACGCTTGCGTTGGTTCAATTATCAAATTCAACACATCGCCACTGAGTAACTAGAGAATCTGACAATGCGCAGTGTACTTTGAAGAACAAGCATTGTGGAAAAAAAAGAGAAAGAAAGCTAATTATCCTATTCTGCACCTGATAATTCTCCTCTGTGGAGAAGAGCCAGGGGTATGTAAGTACCTTCTCATCTAGGGAGCTCAAAATCATTCCCTTCTGTTCTGTTTCTGCAGCATGGTGCTGTCATGTGCCATTGCAGGATCTATTTACTTATGTAACTCTTCCCCCAGCTTAACACCCCTGAGAAACAGCAATTAGTCTCTAACTGAGGACATGGTCTTCTGCCCCTCGATGGAGAGACTGTGATGTGGTGACGATGTCAACGGACTAGTAAGCCAGGTTGAGGGTCATGCGTTCAAATCAAACTACAGCGACTGATGAAACTGAAATTCCAAATGATCAAAACGAAAAGAACTCTGGATGCTGTAAATCAGAAACAAAACCAGAGGTTCCTGGCAAAGCTCAGCAGGTCTGGCAGCATCCGTGGAGAGAAATTGGAGTTAACGTTTCAAGTCGAGCCACCCTTACTCAGACCCGGAACAGGTGCAGCCAGACCTGCTGAGCTTTGCCAGCAATTTCATTTTTGTTTTCTGAGTTGAACTTCAATTCGATAATAATCTGGATTTGAAAGCCAGTTTCGGTAGTACTGACCATTTAGAATGTTTCTTTTTTTTTTTCTGAGCTGTTATTAATTCCATTGAGCTGAGTGTCCTGCAGTTAGGAGTCAACCATAATACTGTGGGTTTGGAGTCACATGCAGACCAGACCAGGGAGGGAAAATAGAATTCCTTCCTTGAAGAGGCATCAGTGAACCAAATGAATCTTTATCAGCGAGACAAGAATTATATTCAGAGTTTATTAATCAAATTCATATTTCACTTAGCTGCCATGCTGGGTTTGAACCCATGTTCCATTGGACTGTTAGCCTGGCCCTTTGGATTACTAGTGCAGTGATATCCCCATAGCTTATTGTAATTGCCTTAAAAACCCATCTGGTTCACGCATGTCCTTTTAGGGAGGGAAATCTGCTCTCCGTCCCCTTTGTGACCAGACCCACAGTGATGTTGTTGAATCTTAACTGCCCTCTGAAAAGGTTGAGCAAGCCATTCAGTTCAGGGACAATTAGGGACAGGCAGCAAATGCCAACTTTGCCTGGGATCCCCCCATCTCCGGAAGAGAAGTAAAGAAATAACAGAGCGCAGTGGGGCCTTAAAGGAACCAGCCATTATGGACAGCACTCTGCTTGAGCAGCTTCCCTCAAGACATCCAATAGGAATAGAGGTTCCTCTTTGTACTCGCACATGCCATCTTAAGTAGCATAAAGCTGCCTGCATTAGGAAATGATGTACCCTCTGATGTTGCGTGAGCAACGTGCTGAGAGACACGGACAAGCCCAAGTGGACAACAAGGTCACTGTTGTTGGGTCATGAGGAGCAGGACAAAAAAAAAAAGTACACAAAATAAAACAGGTCAGGTCTTTACATTGAGGATGTGATTGACGTTTGTATCTGAAACCCTGGCCATGTCTCAGGGAGCTCAGAATTCGGCCATAAGTAGATTTCACCATTCTGAAATGTATCTTTTGCTGTTTCCAGGGTTTGTGAGTTTTGACAATCCTACCAGTGCTCAGGCTGCCATTCAGGCTATGAACGGCTTTCAGATTGGGATGAAGAGGCTAAAAGTACAACTGAAACGACCAAAAGACGCTAACCGACCATACTGACCTTCCCACCGCTCCTAAACAGGTAGACATCCCAGCACTGTGTGAGCATGGAACAGCTTGCTGTCAACATGTCACCACACAGTGCTGCAGTCAAAAGAATATTACCACAAGTTACTCACTCCAGCCATACAGTAATGTGAATGTCACAGTATCACTTGCTTTACAAAAACAAAAATGATCTGGTCATAGTTTAAACAATTAGAAAAGTGTACTTGTTGCATTTTAAGCACGTTGGGATTCAGCCAAAACAAAAAGGGTTACCCTTTGAACATGAAAGATGGGTCAATTTTGCAATGTGTCTTAATTAGTAAGTCAGGAATAGTAAATGGGAATGATACTTGTGCAGTAGCAGGCAGCTTTAAGTCTGAGTATGTCTTGGTGAAGAGCTTTCTTCGCAAGCTGTTTTTCTCTGTCCTGTGTTGCTCCTTCATCCACACACCAACCTCCTTCCCCACTTTCGAGCAGTAACAGGTTACACCAGCTTACCCTGTGCCATTGTCAGCTCAGCACTGCCAGGTCCATTGGCCAGAAGTGATCGGGTGACATTGGCTGTGCACGGTCTCACCCAGAATGTCACGTTAAGGATGTCTGAACGTTTTGTTTTTGCCATCCTCAAAACCTTTGGCACAGTAACAGAGGAAATTATAATTGAGGCATTTACATTCTTCACAATTCTCACAGAACAAGTCCCTTTGCTTTTCTCGAAATCAATTGACTTCCGATCCTCAGGAAGGAAAGAGCTTGAAAAATTATGTTTGTAAGATTTTTAAATTTTTAAAGAAATTATTGTGTGTGAGAGAATATTTTTGTCTCTGTTTTTTTGAAAAAAATATATCTTTCTCAGAATTATAAATGTTTAAAGAAACATGGAAACATAGAAACAAAGAAAATAGGTGCAGGAGTAGAACACTTGGCCCTTCGAGCGTGCACCACCATTCAATATAATCATGGCTGATCATATAATCCCAGTCCCGCTTTCTCTCCATATCTCTTGATCCTTTTAGCCGCAAGAGCCATGCCCAGCTCCCTCTTGAAAATATCTAATGAACTGACCCCAACAGCTTCCTGTGGGAGAGATTTCCACAGATTCACAACTCTCTGAGTGAAGATATTCGTCCTCATCTCAGTCCTGAATGCCGTGCCCCTGATTCTTAGACTATGTGTATTATTGTGTGCATGAGAATATTTGTATCTCTGTACATGGGTCATTGCGCATGGGAGTATTTGTGTGGATGCATTCATGGATCTGTGTGTGTACGTATGTGTGTGAACATGTATATACCTGTGGCAGTATCGGGGCAGAATTTAATGGTAGTGCTCAAGGGAAGCAATGTCCTCCAACAAAAACACGGCAGCCCCATTCCCCGATATGTGGGAAAACTAATTTTTTAACTCGTGCTGGGAACTCTGCTGCCAAGGCTCAAGTTCCATGGGAGACATTTAAATGCTGCACTTCCTCCCAAACAAATGTGAGGGTCAATCAGAAACCAATGTCTGTCCATTACCAATGGCGCCCCCAGGAGCAATGGCTGCTGCAGGTAATACACTTTGCCCTTCACCAGGGATCTGTGGAAAAAGGTCAGTGAGGCAGTGAGGCAGTGATGCAGGGTGGGGTAACTAGTGAAGGGGTAAGTCAGAGGAAAGAGTGGCAGGGTCAGCAACTCTGATAGGAATCTCCAGTCTTCCTGATGCCAGGTTGTTCAATTAGATATTGAGTGCCCTTGACTGATGGACTTTTCCTAAAGACAAGAGACGGCGCAGTCATTCCCCTCCCCATCGCTGGTGGATTAGACCTTTCAGTGAGCATTAATTGGTGTCAGGCAGGAAGGCAATCCACTCGTCTTCCTGGGTGCTTACAGCACACTGGTAGTGTTCCTACCTCTGACCCAGGAAGCCTGGGTCCAAGTCCCAATCGCTCTTGAGGTGTGTCATAACATCTCTGAACAGGTGGGTTAGAAATATCTCCACTGGCCTTCCTCCTCCACGCTTAATCGGAGGCAGAGGCAGCAGTGAATCCCCACTCTGTATCCGCCCACTTAATGGATCTTAACTCACAAAAGGGCATTAAATTCTACCCTAGGAGTGCATGTGCCTGTGTAGATTCTGGGCATAGCTGGCAGTATAGGAGAATAGATAGTGACTGGTGCTGCATCCCCACGCTGGGAGAGGGGTGCGGGTGTGGGGGAAGGGGGTGCTGTTTCTGGTAGACGTTGAGAGGTGTTCAGTGCCCCTGAGAGGTGGAAACATGCTATGTGCAAAGTAACAATGAATACATTAGCACTGTGTGACATGCCAGTTGTGGGTTATTTAAACCCTATTTAAGGCTACTTTTTTTTTCCATTAATAGCCTAGTATTCCTGTGGTAGTGCACAGAAAGGGCAAGGCCAGATATAGTTTTTATTCATTCATGGGTATTGGTAGCTGAGCCAGCATTCATTGCTTACCCCTAGGTGCCCTTGAGAGGGTGGTGATGAGCTGCCTTCCTGCAATGCCACAGTCTATTTGCTGTGGACAGGTCCACAATGCCATTAGGGAAGGAAACCCAGCAACATTAAAGACACACCGACATACAGGTGTATTTCCCAGTTGGAATGATGTGCAATTTGGCAGGGAACCTGCAGGTGGTGGTGTTTGGCTGTATCTGCTGCCATTGCCCTTCTAGATGGTAGTGGTTGTGGGTTTGGAAGATGCTGTCTAAGGAACTCTGGTGAATTTCTGCAGCGCATCTTGTCAATGCTGCACACTGCTGCTACTGATCATAGAGGAAGTGGATGTGATGCCAGTCAAGTGAGCTGCTTTGTCCTGGATGGTGTGAGGTGAATTAGAATTAAAAAGTGAGAGAAATAATTAACCAGGGAGCATAGAAATAATACAATTACCATTTACAATGATACATGCACTTCCAAATTTTATATAAAGCTAAGACTCGATACCACTTATGTATTTAGCAAAATTTAGGAGAATCAGGGGAGCAGAGAAAATAGGTTAGGATGTTCAATCCATCCACGAGCTAATACTCTTAAGTCTGTTTGCACCATTGGCTACTGCTGGAATTTATATTGATTAAAAAGATCTGGAATTGAAAGCAGCCATAGTGATGGTCACCATCAATAGTTGCGAAGACACTTCTGGTTCACTAATACACCCTCCTGGGTAAAGAAACCTGCTGGCCTTACCCCTGAACAGCTGCAACACCACTCCAGATCCATAGCAATGAGTTGTCTCTCAGTTATCCTTAGGGGTGGGCAATAAATGCTGGCTTTACCAGTGAATAAAGCAAATCACAAAACTCAGATGCTGCAATGCCTCTGCTGGCAGGAGATGAGAAGTACAGCGTGACACGTTTACATAGCAAATTCCAATATGAATCTGGGCTTTGGACATTGTAACGGAGAGGCAAGTGTGAATTTGAACTCCGCTACTTGTGAATTTGCCTAATCTGACATTTTTGATAATAATTGGCTAGTTATTGGAAGTTCATTCTAGTGTATTAGTGCAAACATTACTAATGTCTCACAGCATGGTTTCAAAATTTCTTTTGTCTGGGACTGGCGGGGGTTTCTCTGTCTCCTTCACATCAGGTGTTACAAAGATATTTCCTGATTGTCAGAAGCATGCAAGACTTCAAATGATTATTTGTATTTTTGGAACTGTCATAAGGCAGCGTAACATTTGAAAATAAGCCTATTACTCAGCAGCAAAGGGAGATTATTTTGTTTGACTGACAGACGAATCGCACATACCGCGTGTCGTATCCATAGAAAATTACAAGCTGAAGAAATTCCTTTGTCCCATTTGAGAATATCTTTCAGAATACTAATCCCAACCAGCTCCCCCATTGCAAAAGCACACCTGGATAAACAGATAGAGCATCGGCTGATGTCTCAATGAAGGGAGCCACAGGTTCCACCGTAATCCACTATAGCATCAGCCGAGATTTATACTTTTAAGTCAGACATGTTCATAGAATCATTGAATCCAAACAGATCAGAAAGAGGACATTCAGCCCATCAATTCCACACTGACCCTATGAAGAGCATCTCACCCAGACTCAGACCTCCATTCTGTGCTTATAACCCCACGTTTACAATGGCTAACCCTACACATCCCTAGACACTATGGGCAATTTAGCACAGCCAACCCACCTAACCTTCACATCTTTGGACTGTGGGAGGAAACCCATGCAGACGCGGGGAGAATGTACAAAACTCCACACCGACCCAGTTGCCCGAGGTTGTAATTGAACACGGGTCCCTAGTGCTGTGAGGCAGCAGTGCTAACCACTGAGCCATTATACCACCCTAATTAAGCAGGTATTTCAGATCTGGTGCACTGGAAGGTGTAAGATTCTTATGAAACAGTGACAAGATATTCCAGAAAGTGAAAACATTAAATACAGTAAGGATGTTGAGCCTGATAAAGTAATTCTCCATCAGTGGAATTTTTCCATTTTCAGGTTTAGTTTATGAGATTAAAAAGCTAAAGTAGTCCAACCAGACTGGAAAGCTGCTCTCTCATTAGAGAGAGAAAAATGGTTGGTGTTGGTTTAACGTGAGGGTCACCCCACCTCAGGCAAGGGGAGAGGTTGAGAAAGAGAATCCTTCATAGTAACCTATGGGAATTGAACCCATATTGTTGGCATCACTGCATCTCCAGCAAGCCAACTGAGCAAGTCAACTCCTTTACATGAGATTATGTTGTCCCTACTAAGCGTTTCATCAAATTGCAATAGAAACAGAATGCTGATAATACTCTGACAGCATCTATGGTGAGAAAACAGAGTTAGTGTTTTGAATCCAGTGACTCTTCATCAGAACTGTTCATCAGGTGTCTTTAGCACAAAAAAAGATCATGAACCCATCAGCGTCACGATGTCTCAATTTTATTAAGAATCACAAGTCCCTGAAATAAATGAATCAGCTTAACCTTTCTTTGTCAGGATGGAACTCCAGTAGATGACATGGCCAGCCAAATCTACTTTCTTTCCACATTACGGACAATCTTGAAAACTTACATTCTGTCACACCACACATAATTCAGGGATGCACAGAACCTCAAAACACAACGCCGAGCATGCAGAACAAGTAAGCACCCAAACTAATCAAGATGATACTGATAGGTCGGTCAGTTAGAAACAATGTGGGCAGGTAAAATGCGTCATGCTGGAGAGAATGATGGGGTGCATTGATTACCTGAATACTTAGGAAGGTGTGAAAGGAGTAAAGAGACATGGGTATGTGGAAGGTTGTAGACATAAAGCATGTGGCTAGAATTCTTAGATGCTAGTTAGGGATTCCAGAGAAGATGTGAAATGTTGTGGGGAAGAAGCTGCAGTTAACTATATGCTAGTTATTGTACCAAGTGAGCCCTTTCTCCACAGTTAGTGAGAGACTGTACAGAGTGAACAATATGAACAGAAATGAGATGTCTCAGAAAGATAGCCAAGGTAGAGTTCTTGAGAAGATCTGTATCTTGGGTTGTGGATGATGTTGTGGATTCATTCGTTGCGCCAATGTGTTTTTCTGCAGAGAAACACACAGGGTCAACGAACAAACCCACAAATTCAAAGGCAAAGTAGCCAAACGTGTCCCAAAATGGATAGCCCTCAGGAATCAAGAGACAAAACACTATATTTGAAACCTCTTCCTGACGATTGTTAATGAGTCTACTGCGATAACAGAAGCCCTGGCACATGAGTAAAAAGCTGTTGAGTCAGTCTCCACACAGCAGATGTCATTCAGCCCATCATGTTTGTGGCAGCTCACAAAATGGTCAATGCACCCAGTGGCGTTGCTTCTCCCTCTCCCTGTAACCCACCAGGTCCTTCCTTTTCCAATCATAATCTCAATTCTCTCTTGAATGTCTCCATAGAACATGCTTCCACCATGCTCTCCAGCAGCATATTCCGATCCCAACCACTCACTGGGAGAAACAATTTTTCCTTGTGTCACCATTGTTTCTTTACCAATGCCTGTCCCCTCTCAATGGTTCCACCAATGGGAATGGCTTCTCCCCATTCTATGTAAGCCAGGCCCCATTTGACTTTGAGCATCTCTGTCAAATCTCTGCGCAACCTTTCCGTCTCTAATGAAAAGAGTCTCTCTCCAATAACTTCCATCTTCCTAATGAGTAAAGTACATTAAGGGATCAGGTTAACAGGAGCAATGTGACTTGAAGCTTACGAGATCTGACAGCCTATTTAACACCTGTGTGCTGCCACTCTCTTCAATGAAGTCAAACAGGCAGCAGGAGAAATTATACCATTCCACTGTAATACACAAAACAAGTGAGGTCAACTCAAGCTCGTTTCCAAAGTGGGTGGCAAAATATACCCAGGCAAGAACATGTGTGAGTGCGTGTTGGCACTATTGGGTGCCTGTAATGGGATCAGTCAACAAAAGGAAAATAGCAAGAACCAGTCAATCAGGGGCATCCAACCCTCTCACCTTTCCCGATCTGTCAGAGGAACTGGCATCCCGTGACCGTACAGATTCTGCAACACTGTATGTGAGAGCAAATGATTCTGAAACTGAAATGCACACACTGATGAGAACGGGACTCACCCAGTAGCCGTTTCTGTCGCCCTAACGTTGAGGGATTATAATTAAACCCTGGACTGCAGCCTCCAGGCTCCCAAACACCAGAGAGTTCTGCTGTCTGGGATATCTGGTGGAAGGCTTGACTTTCTGTTTCTCAAATGCGGTGATTGAGGGGCTTTCTACACATGGAAGTGTTAGAAAAGCAAAGTCACGAAATAAAGGTAAATCTACTCTGGACTGAATCACGGGGTTGTTACAGCACAGAAGGAGGCCATGCGGCCTATTGTGCCTGCACCGGCTAGTTCATTGAGCATCAATACCCAACGCCAACCTCCTGCTTTCTCCTCATACACATTATTTCTATCCAAATAATCATCCAATGCTGTCTTGAATGTCTCAATTGGACTTACCTCCCACCACAGTTCCAAGGAGAGTTCATTCATTGAATCGCTACAGTGTGGAAGCAGGCCTTCCAGCCCATCAAATCCAAATCAACCCTCCAAAGAGCATCCCCTACCCTATAGACTTGCATTTTCCCATGGTTAACCCATCTTGCCTGCACGTTCCTGGAAGCCATGGAAAATTTAGCTTGGTCAATCCACTTAACCTGTCCATTTTTCGATTAGGGGAGGAAACCCACACAGACATGGGGAGAACATGCAAACTCTACACAGACAGTCACTCGAGGATGGGATTGAGCCCAGGTCTCTGGCGATGTGAGGCAGCAGTGCTAACCACTGGGCCCACTGGACCCCTGTACCCATTGAGTGAAAGATATTTCCTCACTCCACCCCTGCGTGTTTTGCAGCTCACTTCAAATCAATGCCGTCTTGTTGTTGTTCCTTCTATGAATGCAAACATGTTCTCCCAATTTATTCATTCCAGTCCACCATAATAATAGAACAAGGAATGCCGATTCAAACTGATAATGGACAGATCTATGACTGATCAAAGGGTATTTACGATATAAGGTGGATATGGCACATGACAGAATTATGTTGATAATTACAATAGCACCACGATTAGAGTCATAGAGTCATAGAGACGTACAGCACGGAAACAGACCCTTTGGTCCAACTCGTCTATGCCGACCAGATATCCCAACCCAATCTAGTCCTACCACCCAGGACATTGCCCATATCCCTCCAATCCCTTCCCATTCATTTACCCATCCAGATGCCTTTTAAATGTTACAATAATATGAGCCTCCACCACTTCCTCTGGCAGCTCATTCCATACACACCACACCCTTTGCGTGAAAAAGCTGCCCCTTAGGTCTCTTTTATATGTTTCACCTCTCACTCTAAACCTCTAGTTCTGGACTCCTCCACCCTTTTGACTTTGCTCTTTTTACCCGATCCATGCCCCTCAAGATTTTATAAACCTCTATAAGGTCACCCCCTCAGCCGACGCTCCAGGGAAAATAGCCACAGCCTGTTCAGTCTCTCCCTGTAGCTCAAATCCTCCAACCCTGGCAACATCATTGTAAATCTTTTCTGAACCCTTTCAAGTTTTACAACATCCTTCCAATAGTAAGGAGACAAAAATTGCACGCAATATTCCAATAGTGGCCTAACCAATGTCCTGTACAGCCGCATCATGACCTCTCAACTCCTGTACTCAGTACGCTGACCAATAAAGGAAAGCATAGCATATGCCTTCTTCACTATCCTATCAACCTGTTACTCTACTTTCAAGGAGCTACGAACCTGCACTCCAAGGTCTCTTTGTTCAGCAACACTCCCCAGGACCTTTCCATTGAGTGTATAAGTCCTGCTTTATTATCCAAATGAGACGGGCGTGGAGTATTTTGTTCGGATAATTGATCTGTTAGTCAATCCAATATGGGTGGCACAGTGGTTCAGTGGTTAGCACTGCTGCCTCACACCACCAGGGTCCCAGCTTCGATTCCAGCCTCTGGCGTCTGTGTGGAGTTTGCACATTCTCTGCGTGGGTTTCCTCTGGGTGCTCTGGTTTCCTCCCACAATCCAAAGATGTCCAGGTCAGGTGAATTGGCCATGCTAAATTGCCTATAGTGTTAGTCAGAGGGAAATGGGTCTGGGTGGGTTACTTTTCAGGGGGTTCGTGTGGACATGTTGGGCTGAAGGTCCTGTTTTCACACTGGAGGGAATCTAATCTAAACAAGTGGTAGTTTGAGTGCCAGTTAGCAAATATTTCTCGGTTATCCGGCAATGTACCTCATAATGCGGTTAAATTGAATGCTGAGTTACCGAATGCCGTTTTTACGGGACTTTGAGATCGCATTTGGATAATCCGAAGTTCGGATAATTGAGGTTGTACTGTGTATGTTAATTATATTGTGATGGCAGTCAGTTGAAGGGTGTTGCTTAATTAAATACTTATAACGCAAGAGTGCTGGATCGCGGCAGAAAGTTTACTCTTTGAGTAAATCTGTTATCAAGGGAATTATTAGCATTCTTATCTCACTTGGGATTAGGTAACAGCCTTAATGACCTTCCTGAGGAAGTGATAGATGTGGGTACAATTACAACATTTACAAGACATTTGGATAGGTACTTGAATAGGAAAAGTTTGGAGGGATATGGGTCAGGAGCAGACAGGTGGGACTAGTTTAGTTTGGCAACATATTCAGCATGGACTGGTTGGACCAAAGGGTCTGTTTCAGTGCTGTAATGTGGATGTGCTGTGTTGAACTGGGGTAGACAAAGTTATAGATCAGGCAAAAGTGAGGACTGCAGATGCTGGAGATTAGAGTCGAGAATGTGGTGCTGGAAAAGCACAGCAGGTCAGGCAGCATCCGAGGAGCAGGAGAATCGACGTTTTGGGCAAAAGCCCTTCATTCAGGAATGAGGCTGGGAGCCTCAGGCGTGGAGAGATAAATGGGAAGGGGGTGGGGCTGGGGGAAAGGTAGCTGACAGTGCAATAGGTGGATGGAGGTGGGGCTAAAGGTGATAAATCGGAGCGGAGGGTGGAGTGGATAGTTGGGAAGGAAGATGGACAGGTGGGACAGGTCATGAGGGCGGTGCTGAGCTGGAAGGTTGGAACTAGGGTAAGGTGGGGGGAGGGGAAATGAGGAAACTGGTGAAATCCACATTAATGCCATGGGGTTGGAGGGTCCCAAGGTGGAAGATGAGGCATTTTTTCTCCAGGCATTGGGTGGTAAGGGAGTGGCGATGGAGGAGGCCCAGGACCTGCATGTCTTCGGCAGAGTAGGAAGGGGAGATGAAGTATTTGGCCACGGGGCAGTGGGGTTGCTTGGTGCGGTGTCACACTACACCAGGTTATAGTCCAACAGGTTTGTTTGGAAGTACTAGCATTCAGAGCACTGCTCCTTCATCAGGTAGCTATGGAGCAGGATCATAAGACACAGAATTTATAGCAAAAGATCACAGTGTTGTGCATGCAACTGATCCGATATATTGAACAAACCTAAATTGCTGTTAAGTCTTTCATCTTTTAGAATGGGTTGCAGGTTTCAGTTCATTAGTATGTAAATCCCAGAACTTCTTTCAAATCACATTCTCAAGATAACTTAAAGTTTTTTAAAAAGAAGTGGCACCTCAGCTTAGACATTGCATTAAAGGTGTGAGCTTAGGGTTTGTCTGTATCCCAATCTTGAGTCAGACTGGTTCTATTTCCAGAGTAGGAGTTTATGACTATGACAATTAGCCGATTGAAGGCTGCAAAATAGGTAAGACAAATTGGCTTTTCAAATCTGTGGCTACCTCCTGATAGAGTCATAAAATCATAGAGTAAAGGAGTTACAGGACAAAAGGAAAACTTCCGGCTCATCATGCCATCAAACATTCATCTCGTCTTCTCCCATTTTTCAGCAAGCATTCGGATATATTACCTAAAAGGTTGTGGCAAAGACCCTTTTGTCTTTGAGTTGTCTTTTCTGGTGGAACCGTTGACAGGTGAGCTCCATTGAGCAGACAGAAAGCCCTCACTGTGGTTCCCTCACTGTCAGCAATTAAAGGAACATTGCATCAAAATATGAGCATTGGAGAAAAACAAAGGACAGGAACATTTTTATGTTCCTGTAATGAATTTTGTTGCACCACCCCAGTTTACCAGAGGGTAGTTTCCTGTGTTTTTTTTTAAATTAGAAACATCAAACAACAGGCAGAGAAGGCAACTAAAACTTGTTGCCCCAAAAAACCTGTTAAGGCTGGAAGTTGCGTTGGAATCTGAGTTATTAACCGCAGTTTGTGGCTGGAGCACAGTACTCCCACCAGTCCTGCCTTTGTGTGTTGGTCTAAGGCCTCAATTAATTGTCAGTGGTAGAGAATAGACCATCCAGAAGTCTTAACCAGAAGATGCACTTGTCTTAGATAACAAAAGGTAGTTTACTCCACAGTAGAAATAGGTACAAGTTAACAGGCTAGGCATAACTACTGAAGAGCGGTTGTGATGTAAGTTTTGTCTCCTGCAAGGTTTCTTCACCCTGATGTGGCAATGCCTTTATTAACCCCCATAATGCAAGAGCTAGACATATGTAACATAGTATTGAAGGATCCAACAGAATGTTTGTTATAGATCATTGTTACATACAACTATTACATTCACAGACACAGAGGTCTCTAGGTTAGAGCTAAGCTGTTCAGTTACAAAGAGTCACTTTGTTTTCATGTTATGTTTTAAGTGACAGGAGTTAAAATGCAACTTAGATCCTCAAACCCTCAGATTACATTCTACGATACAGTAGTGCTATTGTAAGTATGTCTCTGACCATAAAACATGACAAAACTATCAGGAGCAGGTCTGTCTCCATTAGGACCTCATGTGAATCCCCACCCAAAGATTAGTGACATCAGCAGATTGAGTGGACATTAATACAACTTTGGCATAAACCTTCTCAGAACCATAACTTTATACAACAGTGGTCAATTGGTAATTTCAAAATGGAACGTTAGATTTTTATTTGGCAAGTTTGAATAAAATCGGAGTTAAAATACAAATAAGCGGTGATGTAACTGAATGGCAGAACAGGCTTGAGGGATTAAATGGCTTACTCCCTTAAGGCTCCTGTTGTGGATCTCAAATCACCCCCACCTTTCCTCTTAACTAGGCCATTCCAATTTTTTTAAAGTTGTTCCAGGTTTTCCCAAAGAGACTCCATAGCAAGCAACAGAAGCTGTGACTTCAGATGAAAACAGTGCCTCCATACCCTGGGTTTCCTACAGTCCCAGTGTTTGATATGATTAGATTAGATTCAATTACTTACAGTGTGGAAACAGGCCCTTCCACCCAACAAGTCCATACCAACCCGCCGAAGCGCAACCCACCCAGACCCATTCCCCGACATTTACCCCTTCACCTAACACTACGGGCAATTTAGCACGGCCAATTCATCTAACCTGCACATCTTTGGACTGTGGGAGGAAACTGGAGCACCCGGGGGAAACCCACGCGGGGAGAATGTGCAAACTCCACACAAAGAGTCGCCTGAGGTGGGAATTGAACTCGGGTCTCTGGTGCTGTGAGGCAGCAGTGCTAACCACTGTGCCACCGTGCCGCCCACAAATGCTTTCCCCGGAAGGTAGAGGAGGGGGGTGTCTCGCAGCATTCTCCTTGTTGTCAAGTTATGTGCTGTATTGACCCAGCAGTGAGCTAAACCGAAGGCAGAAGAGCCGTCAGTCCAGCAAGATATCCTCCAAAGCATTTTGCTCAGATCATCATCTTCATCTTTCAAATGGACCAGACCAAACCCCCTTCAAACATATCAAGGAGATAGTCTAGACCATAACTTTTTATCTTATCTAGAGGCAAGTGTAAGATGCTATGTTCCAGATGTATTTCAATTGCTTACACTGTTCGGCTTGAAGGAGAACTTTATTCTTACCCAATGGTTAAAATACAAAAGAAGAAGAATTGATATAATTTTAACTCTATTGGAAAACTTAACAGAATAATTATTTAACTACTAAAGAACAACTGTTCCAATGTAGTAACATCCCATAAATGCACCCATGGCAAAGGCAAATTTAATAAAATAGATTGTCTCACAGACAATGTTTCTCTAGTCCAGGAGGAAACGATATCAGGAGAAACCTCTGGCAAAGAGAGATAGATAGAGAGAGAAAGAGAGAGAACTCAAACTTTTAGCAGCAGCTAAGAGAGATGTAACAGCATCCACATCCAAATTCCAACCAACTGCTGAAAGCTGAACTAAAACTCTGGTTCTGTGGGAGACTGACACCACCCATTCAGGCTGCTTCTATTGTTCCAACTTTAAATTTTAAAAAACCCAAGGCATCACAAGCTGTTTGTGTTATTGGTTTGGAACAGACACTCACTACCTCTGTCTCAACCTCTCTTCATAAAAGAAAGGTCAAAGCACATTTCTTAATATATAGTGTCATCACAACACCTCTCCTTTGAGGCTCATGTTACCACAGTGACAGGAAGAATGAGCTGATTATCAAGTCCCACTACTCCTCTACTCACACCATTTGTACATGTGTTGATTCGGTCACCAAAATGCCAGGTGGTCCTCTTTTGTACTACAATCCAGAATATAAGTGGATTTGGGGGCTTCTTCAATTAATTTTTAAAAAACCCACTTATTCTGAAACAAAATTTCTTCTTATAAAAAGTTCCAAGATTTAATCCAGAATAAGAACCATAGCTCATTTAACACCATGAACCGACATCCCCCCCGCCCCCCCGCCACACACACACACAGATATCCCCCCCCCCACACACACACACATCCACACACTCACACACACAGATATTTCCCCCCATACACACACACACATCTACACACACACAAACACATCCACACACACACACACATCCACACACACATATCCACACACACACACACAGATATCCCCCCCCACACACACACATATCCACACATACACACACCACACACACCACACACACACACCACACACACAAACACCACACACACAAACACCACACACACACACACACACCACACACACATCCACACATACACACACCACACACACACACACCACACATACACACACACAGATATCCCCCCCCACACACACACACATACACACACACAGATATCCCCCACACACACACACACACATCCACACACACATATCCACACACACACACACACACACCACACACACATCCACACACACACACACACACATCCACACACACCATACACACACATCCACACACACCACACTCACACACACCACACACCACACACACACATCCACACACACACACACCACACACACACCATACACACACATCCACACACACCACACACATCCACACTCACACACACCACACACCACACACACACATCCACACACACAAACATCCACACACACACGCACACACACCGCACACACATCACACACACACACACATCCACAGACACATCCACACACCACACACACACCCACACATCCACACACACATCCACACACACATCCACACACACCCACACATCCACACACACATCCACACACACACACATCCACACACACACATCCACACACACGCCACACACACACACACCCACACGTCCACACACACATCCACACACACATCCACACACACACCACACACACACATCCACACACACACACACACACACCACACACACATCCACACACACACCACACATCCACACACACACACACCACACACACACATCCACACACACCACACATCCACACACACACCACACATCCACACACACCACACACATCCACACTCATACACACCACACACACACATCCACACACACACAAACACCACACACACACATCCACACACACATCCACACACACACACACAAACACACACACATCCCCACACACACACACATCCACACACACACACCACACATCCACACACACACATCCACACACACACATCCACACACACACACCACACATCCACACACACTACGCATTCACACACACCACACACATCCACACTCACACACATCCACACACACACACACACATCCACACACACACAAACACCACACACACATCCACACACACACCACACACACATCCACACACACACACACAAATCACCACACACACACATATCCACCCAAACACACACACCACACACACACACCACACACACATCACCACACACACACACCACACACACACATCCACACACACACACACCACACAAACACACACACAAACACACACACATACACATACCGACACACACCACACACACACATCCACACACACACCACACGCACACACATTCACACACACACACCACACACACACATCCACACAGACACACCACATACACACACATCCCCACACACACCACACACAAACATATACACATACACACACACCACATACACACACACATCCACACACACACATCCACACACACACACCACACAGAAACACACACACACAAACACACACACTTTGTAGAGAGGCTTCTTCTCATGCACAAAAGCAAAAGATACTCCTTTCGGCCAAGGGTCTGAGAATAAAGCATGAAATTGGATACAGATGCACAGAATGCTGGAGAAATTCAGCAAGTCTGACAGCATCTTTGGAGAGAGGAGAAAGTGAGGACTACAGACGCTACAGAGTCAGACTCGAAAACGGTGGCGCTGGAAAAGTACAGCATGTCAGGCAGCATCCGGGGAATGTCCTGATGAAGGGTTTATGCTCGAAACGTCAACTCCCCTGCTGTATTTCTTTCTCAACATCTGTGGAGAGAGAAAAATGAAGTTAACATTTCTAGTCCAGCATGACTTATTCAGAACTTCAGGAGTTCTATTGGACATTTGGTGTCTAATCCGACCCTTTCTCAGAACTTCAGAGGAAGACACAAACGTTAACTCTGTTTCTCACTCCGCATGAGCTGCCAGACCTGCTGAGTTTCTGCAGCGTATTGTGTGTCTGTTTCCGGCCACTGCAGTATTTTGTTTTTATGTGACAGAATTTGGTGACTGCTCATGGTCCAGTGTTTCCTATCAACAAAATCAAATTGCTGATCATTGTCAAGGGTGATGGAAGATCTTCAGCTTGAATTGAAAGTGGGCTGGATCTGAATCTTTGGAAAGAGTTCAGCTTTGCAGGATTTATACATTAGTCAGTGGTACTGATGTTTAACAGATCCCAGAAACGTCTGCTGAGAGAGGGAGTTGGGGGGAGTGTTCCTTACGTACGTCTGTAAAACAATGTGTCAGGAAAGGGGTGTTGGTACTGTCTTAGATAGAGGCCTCTTCAAAACCAGGTTTTCCAGCATTCATAGACTATAAACCTAAACTCCCTAAAAGCTTTGCTGAACTTCTTTCTAAAAAGTTACTTGACCTTCAGCAAACAGTAGGTGAACCATATTGTAAGTGTTGCGTTAATTTAAGATTAGATTCCCCTACAGTGTGGAAACAGGTCCTTCAGCCCAACAAGTCCACACCGACCCTCTGAAGAGTAACCCACCCAGACCCATTTCCCTCTGACTAATGCACCTAACACTATGGGCAATTTAGCACGGCCAATCCACCTGACCTGCACATCTTTGGACCGTGGAAGGAAACCCACGCAGACACTGGGAGAATGTGCAACGAAGAAATCATTTAAATGTCCAAACGGTTCCATATGATCCAGCTTTGTCACAGTGACCTCGAATACGAATGTGCATCCCCCAACAGCTGCACCACACAAAATGCGCGTAAAAATGTTTGTGTCAGAAGTATGGCAACGTCAACCCAGGGGAGCTGAGGCTGCCTTAAGATTTCCCTTTTAACCTCCAGTATTTAGTGCAGTTGTGTCTTGCCTGAAATGCTGGCACATCCCCACTAGATGGTGCTCAGGTCACTGCTCTCCCAGATGCAGTGAAATGTTGCCCTGTCCAACCCAACCTCATGATAACAGGGAAACTCCTACCTTGAGACTAAACTGGAGTGTGAGATGCAGGGAATAATGTCTGTGTTCAACAAGACTGTTTGTTTTGTCTTATATTTCAATGTTTGCTCATTTAAAACCATTGCCAAGGTACGTTTGGTTTCTAATTTATGCATAACCTGTGTTTTTTTGATTTCTTGAATACTTGTCCTTATTGAGTTTAAGCATTAGACATCAGGGTAGTGGAGCATTAGTTTGTATGTGTGTCAGTATGTATACTGTGTCGATTTACTTCAGGTACTTTCACTTACAGTATCAGGCAGTATGAGTCACTGGGAAATAAAGCAATTCTGGCTATAATTGCAAGAACAGGACAGGCAAAGAAAGTTGGTAAATTGGTAGTTTTTTTTGTATTCATTGATGGGATAAGGGCATCACTGGCCAGGCCAGCATTTATTGCCCAGAGGGCATTTAAGGGTCAACTGCATTGCTGTGGGCCCAGACCTTGCCGGGTAAGGATGGCAGTTTCTTTCCTTGAAGGGCATTAGTGAACCAGGTGGGTTTTTTTATGACAATCAATTCATGTTTATTGTTAGACTGTTATTTCCAGATTTTTGATTGGTTTCAAACTCCACCAGCTGCCATGGCAGGATTTGAAACCAGGTCCCCAGACCATTACCTGGGGTTAATAGTTCAGTGATAATACCACTAGGCCATCACCTCTCCACTCTGCAGGACTCTTCAATTTGATGCAAGCATCTCTAAATGAGTTACTTTAGTCATGCAGCCTGAATACTGAATCTTGCTGAATCCTGATCTCCCAGTTCCCCTCTCAATGCTCACTGACATGGGCACCCAAATGGCAACACCTGTATTTTAAAATGCCCTCCTTCGATCCTAAACCCCTCAATAGTTTTATGCTTTCTTGTCACCATCTGCCATTCCAGATTTATTTGTGGATACCTCTGGGCCACTCCAATTGTTTCACATCTCTGATTTCCGTTTCTCCATCCCATACTTTCAGCTGAATCGCTTCGTTTCTCTCTCCCCTTTTCGAAGCTCCTAAACCTCTTTCTTTTCCCCTTTATTAATTTGTTTCTTTATTCGATCAGGGTGTCACTGGCTAGGCAGGACTTATTGCCCATCTCTAATTGCCCAGAGGGCAGTTAAGAGTCAGCCATATTGCTGTGTGTCTGGAGTCACATGTAGGTCAGACCAGGTAAGGATGACAGTTTCCTTCCCTAAAGGGGGTTATTGAACCAGATGGGTTTTTCCAATACTTGACACTGGATTCATGGTCATCATTAGATTCTTAAATCCGGATATTAATTAAGTTTAAATTCCATCTTTTTGCCATGGTGGGATTCAAACCCAGGTGCCCAGAGCATTACTTGGGTCTCTGAATTAACAGTCCAGCAATAATACCACTAGGCCATCGCCTCCCTAATACTGACCAAGACGTTGATTTTTTTATCCTAGTATCACCAATGTGGGGTAACAGCACGGGTTGTCTACACTATGAGACAGCAAGCTCTTACTAATCTCATGATGTTAGCTGGCTCCTGACATTTCAACCGGTGGGAGATAGAAAATATCAGTCAATGATGGTGCTGCGGGAGGGAAAATAATGGGCCCTTCGGCCCAACAAGTCCACATCAACCCTCCGAAGAGTAACCCACCCGGACCCATTTCCCTCTGATTAATGCACCTAACACTATGGGCAATTTAGCATGGCCAACTCACCTAACCTGCACATATTTGGACTGTGGGAGGAAACCCACGCAGACACAGGGAGGATGTGCAAGCTCCACACAGACAGTCGTCCGAGGCTGGAATCGAACCTGGGGCCCAGTTGCTGTGAGGCAGCAGTGCAAACCACTGAGCCACTAATCAGAAGTAAATGCCAATTTGTATAGGCTTTGTTCCAAATAGAGCTGAGGCCGTTGTAGTAGTTTCCCTATCTCTGAGCTGGAAAGCTTACCTGTTCAAGTCCTACCTATTCCAAAGGAGGCAGGTTGATTAAAAATATCAACAGGAACCTGATGTGATCGAGTTGATAGATAGATGTGATTCACATCTGTACCACAAGAGGGGGCAGTTGTTCCGATGAAGTCACATAAACTTGACAATGCAAGTTGTCTGTGGAGATTGATGTCTTTTAAAAAGGATTATTTTGTCCAGTGCAAAATAGTGTGCAGAAAAATAATGCCCAAGTTCATCAAACTTGAGAGATGATTTGATTTTAAGGATAAAACAATATCAAATCTCCAGGTCATAACTTGCCAAATCAAAATGGCATTCTGATATACTTTTAAACTGGATGAATATTTTCACGTCATGAAGCATAGGAATAAATAAATTTGCAACTTTAAAGGAAAACTATAGTCAGTGTTTCCATGTCAGATTTCAACTCAGCTGATTTGATCTTGAGGCTGCCTGTGGGATCTTGCTGTGTAGCAACATGTCCTACTTCAGAATGGCTATGAGGTGCAATCATTCCTTTGTCCTCAGGAACAGCGCTGCTCTTTCTAAAAGGTAAAGAGAGGACCCTTCCATCTTGCAAAGCCCACCTGAACAGAACAGCAGCCAGGAAGATCTTGAGGGAGGCTATTTGTGGGGGGGAAAAGATTCAGATGTCCAATTATTAACTGAGACAGTTTACCTTCCTTTGAAAAAACGAACAGGAAATGACATCACCCACCTTCAGAAACGAAGACTTACAAATAGAGAGGCGGGACATACCACCAGCGCTTCACCAGAGGCTTTCACTGATGATGTTATCTAGTCATGATGACAAAACATCTGAAAACAAGCCTTCCAGCTCAGCGAGCTAACTTACATACTTATCACCAACCTGAGCTACAAATCTTCTCAAAAAGCACTAACTGTTAATGTCCAAGAATTAAACAAAGCAAGTACAACTAACAATACCATATTTTGCAAAAATGTTCTTCAAGCCCCATTGTTCAATATTACCCACTTCACCCTTTATTACATAAACAAAGACTCCCAATGGATTGCAAACCCTTTAAGTGTGTTCAGTCACCCTCCTAAACCAAATACTTCCACTTTTTAAAACTTCAATCCCCAGACTAAAACGTATTCTTAAAATGAAGAAATCATCAAGTTAGACATTTGTGGTCAAACCAGTTAGTATTTAGACTTCAGCTCCAATGTTAAAGAGACACTGACCTATTTTGTTATCTTATTTATAAAAACCCATTTCAAGCTTTGATTGGGACATTATGCCTTTGATTGTTGTATTGAAGGCAGTGCGTTTATCAGCTCATGTAAGAGGATTAAAAGATCCTTCATTATTGTAAGGTCCCTTTAACATTCCAAATTCCTCTGCTTCATTGAAGTTATTTGATTTTTCATCCCCCCCAAGTTTATGCGGGGGATAACATCCATTTAGTAACAGCATAATGCAACTGACCAAACCTTTGCAGGGTGCGTGCTGTCTCCTATATTTGTTGAAGTTTATAGCAATTTGATGAGTGCAATAATACTTTCTGTCATGAAGGAAAATGTGATTCGGTAAGGTCATGAAAGTTTTCCTTTGTAGCACCACATTTTTGCTCAGAGTGGACATAGGGTGAAATCATAAAATGGGCCAGAGAGTGTTAAAAAGTTGTTTGGGAAACTGCACACTGCTGGCGTCACACTGTGATCATTTAATTAACTGGGAGTAAGAGACCGAATGTTCATATGTCCCTTCCATACTGTACTAAAGCAACTAAATGGAAAGTTACTTCCCAGAGAAACACAGTTGGTATCGAGTCTCGCTTATTGTCTGTTTCTTGTGGAGACTTACAACTCACTCTCAGTCTGACACCAGGCATAGTGCAGTGTGATTTACAACAAACTGTTCCTGAATTACTTTAGCAACCCTTTCAGAAGTTCCAAGTTTGGAAAGTCACTGCCCAGTAAGCTCTACCAAATAGACCCCAAGTTCATAGACAAAAACAGAAATTGCTGGAAAAGTTCAATAGGTCCGACAGCATCTGTGAGAGAAATCAGAGTTAGCATTTCGGGTCTGGTGACCCTTCCTCAGAATTCCAGTTCCTAGTTCTGAGGAAGGCTCGCTCAACCTGAAATGTTAACTGCTTTCTCTCTCCACAGATGCTGCCAGACCTGCAGAATCTTTCCAGAAACTTCTTTACAGCATCAGCAGTTCTTCCAGTTTCCATTCCCAAATTGATAGACTGGTTACAGCTCAGGAGGAGACCTTCATTAGGTTGCTGGCTAAATCTGGAAAACAGCAGCAAAATACAGGAATGAGTGATTAACACGCCTTTAGGGGTAGTTATTGTTCGTGCAGACTCAATGGGCCAAAGGGCCTTTTCTACACTTTGTGAATCTATGACTCTCAATAACCGAAAGAATTGCATTTTCACAATCTCAGGCTATTGCAATGCACTGCACGTCCAAATTAAGTATTTATCAATGCAGCCCAGTGACTCAGTGGTTGGCACTTCGACCTCACAGCGTCAGGGACCCGAGTTTGATTCCACCCTCAGGCGACTGTGTGGAGTACGCACATTCTCCGCATGTCTGCGTGGATTTCTTCCCAGTGCTCCGGTTTCCTCCCACAGTCCAAGGATGTGCAGGTTAGGTGGATTGGCCATGCTAAGTTGTCCCAGAGTGTCCAGGGATGTGTAGGCTAAGTGGATTAACTATGGGAAATGCAGGGTTATAGGGTAGGGTGGGATACTTTTTGGAGGTGCGGTGTGGACTCAATGGGCTGAACCGCCTGCTTCTACACTGTAGGGGCTCTGTGTGCTTCAGTGCTGGAAACACAATGCCAGCCCTATAGGGACAAACATAGTGAAGTGGTAATGTCACTAAATCCAGAATACCAAATAACACTATCAGGGTCATGGGTGCAGATCTCACCATTGTAGTTGTTGGAATTTAATCTCAATTATATATTTTGGAATTAGGAGTTTTTCTTGGTCACAATGACCAGACAACCTTGGATGAGTATTGCAAAAACCCAACAGGTTGACTTTCGTGAAGAAAATTTTCTATCCTTACCTGGTCTGGCCTACATTTGACTCCTGACAGTGGTCGAGTCTTAAATGTCATAGGAAATGGTACAACAAGCCACTCAATGCAAGGGATGGATTAAAATGCTGATTTTGTCCACATGCCAGGAAAGGATAAAGTAAGTGTGTGCGCATGGCAACGTTCCTCCAAACAGCCATCAGGTCGTGACCAGACAATTCTGTTTTTATATGGCGCCGTTAGTTGAGATTACAAAAGGGAGAACTCCTCAGTATCTCTCATGTCCACCCAAGATGGGAGAAAGGTAATACACTCAGAGTAAAGTTCAGGCTTAACTTGTGTGCCCAGGTCACTGGGGCAAGATTTGAACCCTCAACCTTCCAAAACAAGAACACAGCTGGCAGGATGAGGGCAAGTTCTCCATAACGGGGTGCATTGGTGATTTAAGTGATGGAGTCAGAAATGGACTTATTCACTCAGTGACTCAATATTAGCTGTTTTAAACATTCCAAAGTTTGAGTTTGAGAGTCACAGTTTAATCAAAAAAAACAGGAGAGGTGGGGAGTGGTGAACACATGAATGATTATAAAGTAGTTTATTAAAAACCAATGGTTTCATAATGATGGTTATAAAGTTGATTATTAAAAACCAGCAGTTTAATAATGATGATTTTAATGCAGTTTATTAAACAGTGGCAGTTTAGTAATGAAGCATGGGCTAAATAGACTGGAAAAAGGTACAACTTTGTAACTGGTAATGGCAGCTTCCTGCTCTCCACCCAGAGTGTTAGGGGACTTTCCCCTCACTCAGTCTTCCTCATTCTTCTCTGGTCTTCCTCGCTCTGAGTAAACTAGCCAAATCCCTCACCTCCCCCCCTCCCCGCCCCCGACATTCCTGGGAGTTCCACACCAATCACTTGTCCCAGATGGATGAGGAGCTACCTTGCCCAGGCGCGCTGTCCACCTCAAGGCAAACTTGCAGCTTATTTGCACGTGACGCTATTGTTAGCTTTTGCCAGACACTTGTTGAGATTTCCCCCTGGCCATCCTCACCCACTGGCTGCCAAGAAGTGTTTTTTGGATCAAATGAGGAGGAGAGGGAACAGGAATTACCTGCTATCAAGTGAAACCATACAAAAATACTAGGAGAAAGTGAGGGCTGCAGATGCTGGAGATCAGAGCTGAAAAATGTGTTGCTGGAAAAGCGCAGCAGGTCAGGCAGCATCCAAGGAGCAGGAACAGGATTCCTGAAGAAGGGCTTATGCCCGAAACGTCGATTCTCCTGTTCCTTTGATGCTGCCTGACCTGCTGCGCTTTTCCAGCAACACAATTATACAAAAATACTCCCAAAACCTACTTACAACCTACTTCCATGATAAGTGAAAGTAGCAGCAAATGGATTCTTTAACCTGATCCCTTGTAATCAGATCCAAGTCTGTGCCATTAGATACTTGTGTTCGAATAAGGTAACACTCCAAGTGAAGTTTCCCCTCCTTCCCTTTTCTTTTAATGCAAAGGTCAAATTCTGCCCTGGTAACTATTAAACCACATAATAAGGTGGGAATAAATGGTTTCGTTTTCTCATCGAACACAAAAGAAAAGGCCAAATCAAAGTTGTCACTGGCAGAGAACTGGGACCACATAGATATCAATGAGTTCTCATGACAATGGAACTAAAATGAGGTTCTGTATTTGTTCAGATAATCCAACACAGTCAAAGGTCGTAAGGAATAGGAACAGGAGTCGGCTGGTTTACCCCTCTGCCATTCAAGAGCAAACATTTTAGCATTGTTGCTAAGAAGCCATTGACGATGTTTGTTTTATTGTACCCTTCTTATGCTTTCCTTTCCATAAAACCCAATTAACAAAAGGGCGAATGGTATATCTACAATGCACACAGGTGATCTCATCTATTGACACTGCTGATTGAAGTTGTGAAAATGAGATTGAATATGATGCTACACCAGCCCTCTGTAATGACCCAAGAAAACCGAGTGCTTCAGTACTTGGTTCCATTGCAACAAATTGGCATCCTGGGTTGGGGTTACTATTTGGGCAGTGCTTGCTAAGTCTTGACTCCCACTCAAACCGTGGAGAGATGACTGGCTGGCTACAGGTGGCTTATGTTGCTTGTTACAAGCCAGCCGACTGCAGCAGTCCCGGTAATGCCTGAAGCTGACTGAAGGAGGCTGTTATACTCATGGCTATCCCCTGACCTGACAGCCAGGGACTGGGTCCTGGGATCAGACCTCTCGAACATACCTGTCAGGACTGTAACAAAGCTTTCAGGTGCCTTTAGTGAGTCGCAATCCAGTGAGTTGTTGTGTGATCTTTAACTTTTCATAAAATCCGGTAAGGTTCAACACAGTATGAGGCTGTTTAGCCCATCATATATCTGCCAGTTCTAACACCACATCACAGCTGTCTTATTTTACCCATTCCTCTTCTCAATACACTTACCAAATGTCTTCTTGAACATGATGGATTTAGCTTTACTAGGTTAGTGCATTCCTTACATGTGTAACTTTTTGTCTACAAAATAATTGTCTACTGTTCAGCTTTAGTTTTAAGCCTAAATTTACACTTTTAAAAATCATTTAGAGGATGCAATGATCTTTTAAATCAAATAACCCCATTTAACCTTTTGTGTTGCAATGAAATTAATCATTAGTGTTTTAATGTCTCTCTATATTCTATCGACTTTGGAAGTCCAATATCGCCTCTTTTTCCAAAATCTCTAATGACCTCCTGTATTAGGCCTAAGAATAATTACATTCCAAAGTGGCCACTTTCGTGTAAATGATTAATGTCCAGGTGTTTTACCATTCATTTTCTTTAATAGCTGCTAAATTGTGTTATCTTGCATTCAACACTAAGATAGAATCTGGACAGTGTGGAAGCAAGCTGTTCAGCCCATCAAGTCCATGATGACCCTCTAAAGAGCATCCCACCCAGATCCATCCCTGTAACCCTGTACACTATGGGCAATTTAGCATGGCTAAAGCACAACTTTGGACTGTGGGAGGAAACCAGAGCAACCAGAGGAAATGCAAGTAGATACATGGAGAATATAGGAACTCCACACAGCCACCCAAGGGTGGAATTGAACCTGGGTCCCCGGTGTTGTGAGGCAGCCATGCTAACTGCTGAGCCACCATGCCGTTCCTAAAGATTCCTGTAACTTTAATATAATGGCACCAGTTGTTTAAGAGGAGATGGTCCAACATAATGCTGCAAATTTCAGTAAAATTCCTAACCGCATGGAACGTACTGTTCAATAAAATTGAATTGATGTAGCCACTTGAGAGCAGAAACTCTAAATTCAATTAATTCAAATGCAATAGTTTCTCCATGATACAGCAGAATGGTTTTCAAATAAGAACAGTGTGTTAAATTGATGCTGGTAATCATTGCAGCAGTGCAAGGTAGCTCTCCAATGCTGCACTCAAATACCTATTCTTCACATGAATGCATTAACTGAGTCTTCACAGTCCACTTGTCCAACACCTTCTAATAAGGGATTCATGAAAAGTAATCAGAAATGGGACACTTGACTGTATTGTGTTTTGCTTCCTTAGACCGAGCACATTCCTTGTGCTATGCATTAGTATGCAGATCATTAATTAAATCTGGGACCTCCCCAGCATTCACTAGTCAGTGCCAAGCCACGTAGTGCATTTACTGATGAAGAATTGCATAGGAGCAGGTATTCTTAAAACTAAGCGCAGTCGCCTGAGGAATTGAGTTCAGTCTGGACAAATGGATAGGATCACAGTGCACGTATCTAATTGTCCTGTGCAAAGAGGAACAAAAGGGTGCGATTCCAAGGTCAAGAGGGTAGAAATCTATTAAAAAGAGACAGATTCATTGGACTCAATTTCCCATTCTGAAAATAGCTTTGATTTTTTTTAAGAAAATAACTGGTTTACGTGGCAAAATCTGCTGCAAAGCATGTAATGCTTTCACGAAAAAAAAACCTTTAGGTTTTACGGTATCCTCCTCCTCATTTGCCAGTGCCAGTGTTCAAAAAGTGTTAACCAATTTGTCCCACTCTGCCCAGCAATTTATCCTTTCAAATACATATCCAATTCTCTTGAAATTTATTATTAAATTTGCTTCCGCAGACCATTCAGATAATAATAACTTGCTGTGTAGAAAATAATTCCCATCCTTTCCCCTCTGTCCCTTTTGCCAAATCATTGTAAATCTCTGTGTCCTCTGGTTACTGTCACTCCTGCAAGTGAAAGCAATTACTCCCTTTTTTTGCCCAGTCAGACTCCTTACAATTTCAAGCATATCTCGAACCTCCCCTCAACACAGTGGTTAGCGCTGCTGCCTCACAGCACCAGGGTCCTGGGTTCAATCCCAGACTTGGGTGACTGTCTGTGTGGAGTTTGTACATTCTCCCCGTGTCTGCGTGGGTTGCTCCGGTTTCTTCCCACAACCCAAAGATGTGCAGGTCAGATGAATTGGCCACGCTAAATTGCCCATACTGTTAGCTGCATTAGCCGGAGGCAAATGGGTCTGGGTGGGTTGCTGTTTGGAGGGTCGGTGTGGACCTGTTGGGCTGAAGGGCCTGTTTCCATACTGTAGGGAATCTAATCAAAAATTCTATGCTGCAGAAGAACAATCCCTGTTTCATCACTTTCTTCATATGAGTAAAGTACTCATCCCCATTAGCATCCAGAGGAATGTATTGTACACCTTCTCCAAGGTCCTGAAATCATAGAAACATAGATAATAGGAGGCCATTCAGCCCCTCATATCAGCTTCAATATTGAATATGGTCTTGGCTGATCATCCAACTCAGTATTCTGTTCCCACTTTCTCCTCAAAACCATTTGATCCCTTTAGAATTAAGAACTACATTCCTTAAAATGTATTAGCCAGAACTGGACACAACATTCCAAGTGAGGCTTAAGTGCTGAAGTAATTACTTGGAGATGTAAGATGTTGTGGCAATTAAGTAAAGCTCTGGTACAGTCCTGAGGGTCAGTCAAGTGTTGAACCCAATGATGTAATAATGCCCTTTGAGCACATTATTAGCTTGTTCTGTTGTGTAAGTTCTGTTGTTGCGCCCTGTTGAATGTCTTTTTTTGTTGTTGAAACAGTTTTGTACAACCAAGATAAAATGCTTTGTTAGCATAGAAAGAAAGACTAGAGAGAAAAGACATTTTAAAAAAAAAATACAAAGTCAAGATAACAGGATTGCTCTACATCTCCAAACATTTTTTCTTCTTTTACAACTAACCACAACCAAACCAGGCAGGGCCTAATCATAGCTCCAGATGACCACAAGTCATTCTCAAACTCTGTGATGTAACCTAGCAACTCTAACAGTCATGGGGGAGACATGTCCCGACCCGTAAGTTGCCCGTTTGCAGTGAAGGTGTCATTTGATGACGTCACGTGACAGACTGTCGCTGCGTTGCATGACGTGGGGTCACGTTTTTTATTTGCAGTTGTGACGTGCGTGAATATTATTGCCCATGGTACCGTTAGTAGTCGTTGTAAGTAAACCTGGAGTGCTGATTGGTCTACCTTGACCAGATCGTGACCTTTGACCTTTTTGCTGTTGTAGTGTGAGTTACGTGTTGTGGTGCCTTCTTACATGTGTAATATATTCTTGAGAAAAAAAATGGATATACAGTTGGCTTTATTCCTGCAATCTCCTTGCTATTTCACCACTGGTTATGAGTATCTATGTGAGCAAGTGATGCCTTTTTCATGTCTCCATTTTTAATGATTATCTACAAAAGTAGCAAAGAAATTCAGGGACCTTTTTCACTTGAGTCATAACAGAGTACCTGATGTTCATGCATTTCCAGTATTATCGCATATCATCCCATTACATCAAAATCCTTTTGAAAAAATGTGACACAAAATTGCCAGTATGCTTCTCTATCACAAAATCCCATTGGATCATCAGAGCATTTTCGCTCCATTTCAAGTCAAAAGTGATGCTATTAAGTGAACAATATAAGTCACTAATATATGTATATATATAAAATTATCATTACTCAGGGTTTGGGATTTAAGCCATGCTAATATCCAATCATGTTTGATATGTCCCTGTACTTCCTGTTTCTGTAGTGTTTTTAACCAGGTTAAAATGGCGGAGTGGGAGACTTCAAAAAAAGTACTCACTGGGAGAAACGCATCTTGTCTGCTTCCATCCTGAGGTTCACTCAAACTTGGGCCTCAGGCAGTGTCAGCCTATTGTCACTGAGATAAGGACACCCATCAATTGGCCTGAGATGCTCCACACCAATTCCACAAACAAACAGTTGGGTGGAGGAGTAGGGCGGTGAGGAAGAAGAGGCCAGGAGGGATGGAGGGGCTCAGTGAGGAAGAGAGAATGGTCAAAGAGAAAGAAGGGGATTGAAATAACTCCGCTGATATCCCACCAGCAAGTCACCCTTTATTTACATATGGAGAGTCCTTGACACTGATCCAGCTCCCTCAAGTGAAAAGGATATCTGACCCTCCTGTTTATATAGAGTCATAGAGATGTACAGCACGGAGACAGACCCTTCGGTCCAACCCGTCCATGCCGACCAGATATCCCAACCCAATCTAGTCCCACCTGCCAGCATCCGGCCCATATCCCTCCAAACTTATCAGCCAGGGGCTCCCTGATTGAAAATTAACAGCACCAATCAGGGAATATATATTCTATGAGGTGTTATGGACCAGGCCAGATCCCCTCAAAACATTTCAATGAGGTAGCCCAGACCCTAACTTTGCTCATTGTTTTAAGCAGATCTAAGGTGGATATTCCAGGAGAAATGCTGCTGGTCAAACCACTTAGTTTCAAACAAAACAGCATTTATTTACAAGGTTACCAAATGAAACACAAACAAGAGAGACCAGAATATAGAATAACTTAACCTTTCCGCAAACCCAGCAAATTTTCCCAGCTTAATGATGCCGTAACAAATACTTGCAACACTTCAAATAAACACCCGTTTGGCACAAAAGGTAAAATCAAACACAGGGTCTTAAAGGAGAGAAGTCAGAGAGTGTCAGCCTGGACCTGTTTCTTTGGGTCCAGTAGCTTTTACAACAAGGAGAAAGTGAGGTCTGCAGACGCTGGAGATCAAAGCTGAAACTTTATTGCTGGAACAGCACAGCAGGTCAGGCAGCATCTAGGGAACAGAAGATTCGACGTTTCGGGCACATGCCCTTCTTCCTCTCCTGAAGAAGGGCATGTGCCCGAAACGTCGAATCTTCTGTTCCCTAGATGCTGCCTGACCTGCTGTGCTGTTCCAGCAATAAAGTTTCAGCTTTTACAACAAGCCAAACCAGAGAAGAGCTGAGCTGGGAGAACTGACCACTCCCCTTTCAGTGTACAAGCAACATTTTTTAAAACATAAAAGCCTTTTGCCTGAGGCAGTGTCTGTTAGCTGTAATCAAATTGGCTCTAAGACCTATCAAAACCTGGACTTTTTGGAATCTGTCTTTTACAAGCTCACTGAAAAAAAAAGCCAAGGACAACATAACCTTGTTAAAGGACAGAGGTCTACTTGCCTGACCTCATTACATTCACAATATAGGCAATGGGAAAGGAGTGCAATTGAGATAGAGCAACAAGCAGCTGGAAAGGAACGTCAGGACTTATTTGCTTCCCTCGGGATTTACATTCAGTGGTAAAATATTTTTTAGCATAAAACCCATAAATCAGTTCAGATTCTTGAAGAATTAGCCTGCCTTTAGACCAGTCCCATCTCTTCCCGGAGTCCACATCCACACTATAAAAGACATCTGCTAAAGAAATTGTTACAGAGTTTAATGCGCAGAAATAAAACCCCTCAGGCACTAAAATGCTTCAATACTTAGAATTTTCATCCAAAAACCCTAAGACTGGCCCTCAATTCTGGCTCGTCTCTCCTTCCATTCAAAATTAAATTGAATAAAGCATGTCCATCCCCAACTTAGAAATTTACTTAATGTCCCTGCTCAAAACATTTAGCAGGATGTGAGGACTGCAGATGCTGCAGATCAGAGTCAATGGATGTGGTTCTGGAAACGCACAGCAGGTCAGACAGCATCGTACCCGAAACATTGATTCTCCTCCTGCTCAAAACGTTTGATTGTTTTTTATTCCTCTCCTAAATATTTCAATATATTTGATCTAAATTGATTTCTCCTGCAAGATCATGCTGTAACATAGCACAGAAATAAAGCTTCTGGTGGGATATAGTCATCAAAACTGTGCAGGAGAAAGTGAGGACTGCAGATGCTGGAGATCAGAGCTGAAAATGTGTTGCTGGAAAAGTGCAGCAGGTCAGGCAGCATCCAAGGAGCAGGAGAATCGACGTTTCTGAAGGAATTCCTGAAGAAGGGCTCATGCCCGAAATGTCAATTCTCCTGCTCCTTGGATCAAAACTGTGCAGTCAGGACTCTTGTGATACAATGGTAGGGTCCCTACCAGGAGACAGGTTCAGTACCCACCTACTCCAGACATGTGCAATAACGTCTCTGAACCAGTTGATCAGAAAAGATTAAAAAATTGTGAAGGTGGAAGAAAATGTTGCAATTTTCCTTTGCTTTAACTTAAGACCCTCTTCACAATTGCCCCTGGCACGCTACAAAACCTTGTGCAAAGCAATATTCCCACAATTGCATTCCCCCTTCAACCCGGGAGAGTCCATTAAGCTTAACATAAACTTCAACAAGAGTTGAAGAGTGCAAGGCGTGAGTGAGAGCAGCAGGGTTTAACAGGCCAAGGGTTGCATACTGCAAGGCAATTTTGTGTTACCTCATTTACTGTAGCTCATTGTAGCTCTGCGAAGATCGCAAAGCAAATGAAAAGGGTCCTCCGATGGATATTGGTGTTGCTGTGGGGTTGCCAGTCGTGATTGTGTTTCATTTCTGGTATCAGAAAAAGCTGCAGTGTTTGCGTTCAATGGAGACTAAAATGAGCATGATTGTTATTTCTATCCCAGCATGCATAAGTGCCAGCATATGAACCACTTAATTTGTTCTGTTTTGTTCATTTTAAATTTATCTTTGGTGAAAATTGTTAATTGAAGAAGCTTGGATGTCTCTGTAACCCTCAGGTACAGTGGATCCTTGAGATTGGATGAGTAGCTAAGCTGGTATTCAGTGGCAAAGCCAGACCGGTTGACATTTGAACATCCTATTCCTTCAGATTTTGTCATTCCATTTGCTACATGTGTAGCCCCATGTTAGAATTCACAATGGACAATCAATGCACATAACAAATATACTGAAGCATTCATATTCCCACCATCCCCACCACTCTCATGGCTTTAATTAGAAACATTCCGAACTGAATCCTAAGAGTGATATTCTGCACAAAGACAATGAAGTAGACACCCATTTAAGCTTTCTGTAATGTCAATCTAGTAAACATTGAGGAATGTGGCACCTTGTTTCCTTGCGCTTCAGGGATACCTAGTTTCTGTGAGCTAACTGGCACAGGACAGGAAGATCTGGCATTGGTCATTTGGCAAGATGACTCCTCTCAGCTGTGTTGGGAAATGGGCCCTTTAGTTGGCATCTGTGCCTTCAAACAGGCCATGTAGCAGAGTTGGAAGAGGGAATTAAAATTGATAAGGGCTGCTGCTTCTGAAGGCTAGGCAAAAGTGGGTACTGCAGATGCTGGCGATTAGAGTCAAGATTAGAGTGGTGCTGCAAAAGCACAGCATGTCAGGCAGCATCTGAGGAGCAGGAAAAAAAAATCAATGTTTCGGGCAAAAGCCCTTCATCAGGAATCTGAAAGCTGCCAGTTTGCCCCATTGGTATGTCAGTTGATGTCCACACACTTCCCAAAAGCAAATCAGCCAATGCCTCTCATTATCACGAATCATATTGGAAGAATGTCACTTTTGGGAGAAGAAATGAAGGAATGGGGAAGGTAGATTTGTAGCTGGAATACATCGAGGTCAGCAGAGTCATGTGATAGATATCCACACCCATGAGGCTGTGTGGACTGTGTGCTGTTTGTGTGTTGTAATCTGTCCATTGTAATCACACAAAACTATTTATCAATCCAGCTGGGATGAAATAAATCATAGGGTTGATCACAGAGCTCACAGCAAGATTTGCTCTTTTCTGGTCAGAATTTTCAAAACAATAGCACATTGTACAAGAATTTAGAAGGTAAAAGGGAAGGTGGAATTTAAAGAGTGATTAAATGTGTGGGTCTGTGCCAAAGGTGTGCAGTGCTTGGGGTGGGGGGAGGGGACAGGCTCAGAGAGAATGGTATTCATCACATCAGTTTAGGAAAAATACTGAGAGTGTAATTGGGAAGGGGAACATGATAGATGCAGTAGGATACGAGATTTCTTCAATTGAAAACTGAATAAAAATAGCTATTTTCTGAACATGTACACTCTTGCATTTAAATGTCACCTTCATTATTCAACCATTCCACCATTAGATCTATGAATACAACAGTATTCCAGTCTTCACATTTTCATGATTCAATCCCTTACATTAAGCACCTTCTGTCGACTTTTTATTTCTTGAAAATCTGTTGCATCCCATTCAGATTACTTTTCTCAGACATCCTCTAGCGTACGGCAAAAGTCCTTCAGATATCACAAATGTAGCTCACCGGTTAGCACTCTGGCCATTAAGAATGTCATCACTCTTATAAACTTCATTCAAACAGGCAACCTGTTGGGCAGCTCCATTCTTAGTTATCTCTACTGCTTTAGGAGAGCTCCAAGTGTCAGCTCCCCCCTGTTTCCTGATTGCCGTACTTGATGGGAACACAATTACTTTAGCACTCACTTGATGGGAACACAGATACTTCATAACTCAGGTGAGGTCGTGTTTAAGGAAGCCCAGTTAGCTCAATAAGCTTTTCAGTGAATTATGAGACACAATTATTCGACGCCAGTTATGTTAGAGGTGGTCAGAAAGCATAAGGGGATGATTCCCTGAGCAGGGGGACAAGGGAAATGTTAAGGTCACGATGAAATGAGGCTCAGCTGTCCACTCATTGCCCTTTTGGCTGTCATTTTTCACCTAATCTATTCCTGGGGTCAACATAAATGTCCTACCTAAACTTGTGGACCTTGTTCCTGTGAATGCAGATTATTGTCATGAGTGAAACCAGTGATAAGACAGGGATGGTTGTCTGTCGGTTGTCTATCTGTGTTGAAACAATGCAAGTGCCACAGGAGTCAGTCACAGTCATTTTCAAAGGGATCAGCTACTGGCAGAGAAAATCAGGCAGTTAGGTGAATTTTGCTTTTCTTCCGAGGTTGAAGGTCATGTCAGGCACCAGTTGAAATTCCCAAAATCCGGTCCCAGCAGATGAGGCATCTTACTGGGGCTGCAGTTTGGTAAAGTGTCATAATAGGTCAAAATTGGCTTTGAGAACTGAAACGTTACACAGAAAGGAAATGCCATTCAGCCCATCTAATCTATTGCATCAGACTCTGTTCATGATGGAATTTTAAGCTACATTGAGTCATAGAGCCACACAGCACCGAAACAGACCCTTCAACCCAATACATGTATGCTGACCAAGTTTCAGAAACTGAACTAGTCCCATATCTCTCCAAACCTTACCATGTACCTGCCCAAATGTCTTTTAAATGTTGGAATTATACCCGCCTCTGCCACTTCCTCTGGCAGCTTGTTCCAGATACGCACGACCCTCTGTATGAAACAGTAGCCCCTCATGTCTCTTCTAAATCTTTTCTTTCTCACCTTTAACCTATGCCATCCAGTTTTGAACTCCCCTACTCTGGGGAAAAGAGCTTGGCTATCCACTCTATCTATGCTCCTCATGATTGTTTAATCCTCTCTGTAGTTGCCCCCAAGCCTTCTATGATCCAGGGAAAAGCATCCCGGCCTATCCAGTCTCTTCCCATAACTTGAAAATCAATTATCCCTTACTTCACAGAACACTGATTTTCATCCACAATTTCCATAATTATAAAGTAAATAAAGAAACACTGTAAATTTCTGTATTCCCCTTCTCAGTAACGTCTCAAAGGCCAGTTTGACCTCAAAACAACTCTTTCTGAGGAAATGTTTGTTTAAAAAAACCTTAACCTGTGGAGAGAGAAAAGGTTTCTCCATCTTTTATTTTCTTTAACTTTGTGAAACTTGTGAGTCATTCTATGCCCTAGCTACCTGAGTTTTAACAAAATTCTGAAATCGTTCTCAAGAACTTGAGGATTTCTGGTAGTCATTGAAAGGTTTAGTTACACATTAAACACCTTTTTGTCTTTAGTTTGTTTTGTTTACCTCTCAGAACTCTGCCAACAAAGAGTATGTTTTGCCACAAATCCATCGTGAACTCATTGTTTATCCCAATGCCCGGCTTGGTGTTTGAAGTATCCCATTCTTTTAGATTTTGCAGTCCTCTCATAGATCAAAGGAATTAGCTTGGAGTCACCTGTGATTATATTTAAATGCTCGCTATGAATCATGTATAGTCACAACATGATATCCTAACTCAATGGATTGAGTCGAGGAGTTGGGAGGTCATGTTACAGCTGTACAGGAACTTTCGTTAGGCTACTTTTGGAATATTGCATTCAATTCTGGTCCCCTGCTATAGCAAAGATGTTGTTAAACTTGAAAGGGTGCAGAAAAGATTTACAGGGATGTTGCTGGGGCTATTTTCCCTGGAGCATTAGAGATTGATGGGTGACCTTTTGAGGTTTATAAAATCATGAGGGGGCCGGGATAGGGGGACTTGCCGAAATCTTTTTCCAAAGGTAGGGGAGTCCAAAACTCGAGGACATGGGTTTAAGGTGAGAGGGGAAAGATTTAAAAGGGACCTAAGGGCAACTTTGTCAACAGAGGGTGGTGCATGTATGGAACAAGCTGCCAGAAAAAGTCATAGAAGCTGTTACAATTACAGTATTTAAAAGGCATCAGAATGAGTATATGAATAGGAAGGGTTTAGGAGGCTATTGGCCAAGTGCTGGCAAATGGGAAGAGACTAATTTAGAATATCTCGCTGGCATGGATGAGGTGCATCAAAGGGTCTCTTTCCGTGCTGTACAATTCGATGACTCTTTACAACATCTCAGTACCAACAAGGAAACTGATATACTGGAGTGACAGTATTTGTTCTTGATTTTGCTGTTGCCAGGGTCAAATAAAGGGATCTCCGTGTTGTGTCTGAGTTAGAAAGATTTGCTACATACACTGGGAGCAAGAGAAAAAGGGAAAAGTCCCATTTTTCTTTCACAGAAAGTCCTTCCATTTCTGACATTCACCAATCATTAATGAGGCATTTAACACTGTAGGGAGATGGTGAAAATTCATGATGGCACATTTAAAACATTCATTTTGGATAATTGTAGGGTCTGGCTTTGCCACTGAATTGTTTGATATTGCCAGTTACTGTTTTCCTGTTTTATTAATTCACCGTATTTCTCTTTTCTGTCCATCTCTCTTTCTCTGTCTCTCTCTCTCTCTTTCTCTCTCAGGATGGAAGCATCACCGCATTCAGTGATTCTTTGTCACAATTACAGTCTGAAAACTATGACTCTTTTATTTTGCTCTGTATCACTGTGGAAGACGACAGATTAGATTTCAAAAGGGGGAGACACTTCAGGAGCAACTGGGGGGGGAGGGGGGAGGGGGGGTGGGGGGGGAAACCAAAAATGGATGAAAGTTGGATGGAAACAAAAAAAAACAAAAACACAAAAAAAAGACGACAAAAAAAATCATATTCGCACTGGAACTATGATGAGGACGTTGTGACACACCACGACTGAATTAATCCACAAGTACTGAATAACTGTTTTTCAGAGGATTAAATGGTAAATACTGACTTTTAAGAAAAAAAAACCAAAGCCAGCTGGAAGAGTTTGTGTGCCTACAGCCAACACAACACATCCTTGCTTCTGAAACTGGAAGAATATTACGGAATAAAGGGACATTTCGAAAGCTGGCACAGGGATATAAAAGTTCTACTACTGTAAAGTCATATCATTCCTTAGATGATTAGGGACCAAAGGACCAAACTTTTTTTAAATCTTATCTTATAGTTGTAAGTAAAAACAAAAAAGATCATAACATTTCATGGTGATTTAGGGAAAAATACTTGCATACAAGAAACGGCTTCATAGGATTTAAGAGTCATTTTAGAAACACTTAAGTAATTTGGGAGGCACTCAGACAGTGGAGAGACAATCGATTCTGCAAATATATGGGAGCGGAACATTCATTTTATATTACTGAAGAGCTGGCTCATGAGCTATGTCCTTATATACAGTAGCTGATGAGATATTGAAACTATCACCATTAAAGCACTAGCGGTTACTTGTAACATATAGAAACGCTGCTGTTGCTGTTCCCAGGTATTTATTTCAAACTATAAATACTAAATCTATTCATATTAAATCAGCCGAATGTTGACTGACATTTCGTTTCTCAGGCAATGAAGTGATTGTGTTGCTCTGGAGTTATATGACCTTGTTACCACTGTTGCTAGGACCAAACTTGAGGTGATGTTCTCACACACCATAAAAGGTACAAGAGTGAACTTGTCTTTTACAGCACCATCCATTGTTAAGGTGCCCTTAGCACATAACCGAAGGGTAACAAAGTGGAACTGTTGGCTTCGGTGATCGGTTTGAGGAGGGTGAAGTTTCAGCTTGTATAATTAAGTTAGCAATTCTCCCTGTATTGCTCGTTTCTTTTGCCTGCTTTAAGATAATAGCTAACCAGCAATGATGAATGAAGTAATTCTGTGCTTTGCATGCGTTGCCAATGAGTCCTGGCATATTGGTACAGTTCCCCAAACATGGCTTGACAGTACAATTCAGTCTACTCTCCAGCATTTGGTAAGTGTCTCCCAAGATGTACACCTCATAATGGGCTGTAGATGGCTGTACACTTCTCCCTGATTCATATCCATTGCCCTGACACTCCACCTATCAAATTGGTGATCATACTGCGTATTACATCTTAAATAGGACAGATATATCTTTAAATATTTAAAAAATCTCAAGACAAATTGTTGAACTAGTTGAATTAGCCGACTTCAACATTTATACCATTTCTATTATCTTTATTTAATCAGGAAGGATAAAATTGAGGCCCCTACAAAGTTCGGGATAAAGAGCAACTCAGATAATTGCTGTTCTTTTTTGATCTTAAGCTGAGAAATTCTATTCTTATTTCTTTCATGGGATGTGGCTTTGCTGACCTGACCAACATTTATCTCTTGATTCCCTTTGGAAGAGTAGTGGCAAGAGTAGGGTGAGAGAGGAAAGATTTAAAAGGGTCCTAAGGGGTAACTTTTTCACACAGAGGGTGATGCGTGTATGGAATGAGCTGCCAGAGAAAGTGCTGGAGGCTTGTACAATTACAGCATTTGTAAGGCATCTGGATGGGTATATGAATAAGAAAGGTTTAGAGGGATATGGGGCATGTGCTGGCAAATGGGATTAGATTAATTTAGGATATCTGGTCGGCTTAGATGTGTTGGACTAAAGAGTCTGTTTCCATGCTGGACAGCTCTATGACTCTATGACCTGCTTGAGCTGCTGCCGTATGTAAGGTAACGGAGTGGCCTTTCATCACGTACATAAATGTTTCAAAATAAGGTCTCTACATAGGGACAAATCAGATACCAACACTTTGAGTCATAGAGTCAGAGAGGTATAGATCCTTTGGTCCAACTCATCCATGCTGACCAGGCATCCCAACCCAATCTAGTCCCATGTTCCACAATTCACTACACTTAGCTGCAGACACTTTGAGGCAAGCGTGTACAGAGTGCACACATGCTCGGATCAGTTTCAGTGCTTACCTTTCCATTTTGTTTCCTTTGTTCGTTCAGGGAATGTGGGCATTGCTGGCTAAGTGCACAGGGAAATTTTGCATCCTGCAGCATATCTGCTAAGGGTATCAAATTCACCCACAACGCCCTTCCAAGATCCAACGTCATTCAGCATGGAAACAGATCCTTCAGCCCAACCCATCCATGGAGAGCAGGTTTCCTAAACTGAATGAGTCCAGTTTTCCTTCATTTGCCCCGTAACCCTCTAAACCTCTCCTATTCATTTACCTGTCCAAATAACTTTGCAATGTTGTAATTGTACCAGCCTCTACCACCTCCTCTGGCAGCTTGTACCATACATGCACCACCCTCTGTGTGAAAAAATTGGCTCTCAGGTCCGTTTTAAATCTGTCTTCTCTCACCTTAAACTTATGCCCTCTAGTTTTGGACTCCCCTAATCCAGGGAAAAGGCCTTGGTGATTCAGATTAGCAGATTATAATGAACTGATATTCTGATGTCTTATTATCATGTCTGTTTGGAAACATTTCAGTGGAATGGACAAAGCAATCCCTTATTGTCCATGATTGTATCCATGTTTGAACATGGTCAGCACTGTTCATCTCATTATTAATGGCTCCAGCATCACCACGTAGATGCTCTTCCCTTTTAACAAGACAGAAAGTCACTCCCAACAAAGTTAGTCAATGACTAGAAAAATGCACCAATTATCAAGGCAGTAAATTTGCAGATGCTGGGATCCAAATTAGACAAGCAGGAGGCTGGAGGAACGCAGCAAGTCCAGGCAGCATCTGGAGGTGGAGAAGTTGATGTTTCGGGTGTAACCCTTCTTCAGGCTTGCTGCAGTATCAGTTTAATTTCCCTGATCAAACCCTCCCTTGCCTGACAACAATGCTTAAACATAACAAATAGGTGAACATCTAATAATACAGATAAGTAATTTCAGTACACTTACGCAATATAGATCCATGGTATCAAAAATCAAAATTAATTTTTAAATCCTTGTCTTGCTTCAGTTTTTTTTTAATTTATGAGAAAGGACATACAACTCTGGCAAGTTAAAAGTGCCATTGTTAGAGAAATTTATGGATTACAAAGTTAAATATTCTTATATACAAACAGCAAATTGTCTAATTGTATTACCACCTTGTGCCTCAAGGCATTTACTTTTTGTGCCATTTTGTAAGTTTTTTTCTTGTGCCAAGTGAAAGAAGGGGAATGTAGTTCTTCCCAGCTTGGGACATGAACACATGTTGTTTGTTAACTTAGAAACGCCCCTAAGGTTAATGTTCACCTTTTACTGAGGAGTACAATTCAAATTCAATTGGACATATCTATCATTAGCTACCTATGCTATTCTTGGCATATTATTGGTGTAGGTAAGTACCAATAAGATGCTCCATGAGCAAAGCCCCTTTAAATATGTTGGGTTTTGATGTTGCATTATGATTTACACAGAACTCACCTTTCATTAGGTCCCACTTGGAGAATCACTGGAGAAACTCAGCAGGTCTGGCAACATTCGTGAAAGAAGAAGGGACCTGATACGTCAATTTGGATTGCTCTCCAAGGATGCTGCCAGACCTGCTGAGCTTTTCCAGCACTTTCTGTTTTGGTTTCTGATGTTCCAGAGTTATTCAATCACCACTAACATTAAAATAGGAAATACAAGACAAAAGAACTGCAGATATTGGAAATATTAAAATAGGAAGCCTTGAAGAGTTCACACACCCCATTTATTTATGCAACAAAGGAAAACCATTCCTTCTTAATTGATTTAAGGCAGCAGTTGTCTTTGGATTGAAACCATTTCGCACATTACTTGCTGTGAGATTGTGACGTAGCCCTGGGTAACCCAAGCCTTGCTGAAGAGCATTAACTACCTTCTTACATTATTGCCAACTGAAAGTAGTGGTCAATTGAGAAGGACCAACTGGTCCATTAAGTCTGTTCCACACTCATGATGGTCAGAAAACCCTACCTAGCCTCCCCACCAATCCCCAAAGTCTCAAACTGCCATGGTGGGACCTGAAATCAGGTTCTGTGGATTACCAGTAACAGATCAACTAGACGATATAATGTATCAAAACGCACTAACAAAATTACGGGCCTTCTAATTGTAATATAGAAGTTCTGATTGAACGCTCAGCAGTGTCCTTTCTTCTGAGCCAGAAGTTCTGGATTCAAGGTCTACTCCAGGACTCAATGTTCAAGGAGGGTGTGATAATAACACAACCTGATCCTTCCAACATATCATTGGTAGCCGATAAGAGAGGGTCATCCTCATTCCTGGTCATCCATGTGATGGAAAGAACTATGGAGTTTTACCAGAGCTCTGGCACTACAGTGTGCATGTTATCATATGATCTGAACTCGGAGTGAACTATGACACAATGTCATCAATGTTAACACGACAAAATGCAAGACTGGTTTGATCATATCATCAATTCAAGCTTCCCTGACTTTTAATACTAATGAATTGATACATTGCCTGAGAAACAAATGATTTACATTGTAGGACCTTATTTTAATCATTTTTCTATTCTGAAGAGAGACAGTAAACAGCAGTAACATGTAAAAAGAAGTCAGCAATTAACAAAGAGGAATAACATATCTTACATTACCACAGATTATTGTAAATGCCTTTGCTTCTGCTCAGCACAGACTTTACATTCATGAAAGTCAGCCAGGATAAAAGGTGATCTCACTCGCATTAAGCCAGCGGTAAAGAAAATGCATAACAGATAAGAGCTTTTAATTAATGAATTCCTCTAATTACAGGTACTGCAAACTAGCTACTGAGATCTTGCTGCACTTGTATATATACGAAAGCATATTTTTTTCCTTTCTTTAACAATGGTTTTCTTTATAATTCACAGAAAAAAAACAAAGAATTTAAGATTTTCAGTGTTTTACCATGAGGAATAATATTAAATGAAATGAAAAAAAAAAGTCCAGGCCACCGCGGATATTTGTATGGTCTGTCTATTTAAGATCCAATATTTAAATAATTTATTATTTGCTATTTATGATCAGGTTTAAAGTATTCTGGGTGTAATTTGTTATCATTGTTGCTTCTTGAATTTTAATAATTTAATTGTCACAACTGCTGGTATTTATTTTTTGGGGGGGAATGGCGAGATTTTCTCTACTCCCCCCATCCTCCCTCCCTATTTTCTTTCTTGCCAGAGATGTAATTTAAATTAGAGATTGTATACACAAGCAGAACATGCCCTGTAATTCTGACAATTCAATGTAGTGTAAAAATGCAGTAGTTCTGTAGTTAATGCTATTCTGCTTCGACTGAAATAAAGCACAGTCCAGTGGAAAGCTTCACTTCTGTGTTGTGTTTCATTATTCAAAGATGTAATAAAAGGTCTTTGTCAGTCAATACATGCTGATTGACCACCCTGAAGATTAAGAAAAACTGAAAGAACTGTGGATGCTGTCAATCGGAAACGAAAACAAACATTTCTTCGGGTCTGGCAGCATCTGTGAAGAGAAATCAGAGTTCATTGTGTGACCCTTGCTCATAACTTTCCTGAAGATTAAGATATTAACTGTGCATTTCAGTGTATTCCTAGAATCTCTACAGTGTGGAAGCGGGCAGTTTGGCCTATTGAGTCCGCACCTACTCGCCGAAGAGCATCCCACCCAGATCCATTCGTCTAACCATATCCCTGTTGTCCTGCATTTCCCACAGCTAACCCACCTAGCCTGCACATCCCTGGACACTGTCAGCAACTGAGCATGGTCAGTCCACCCGACCTGCACCTCTTTGGACTGAGAGAGGAAACCAGAGAACCAAAGGAAACCCACGCAGACACAGGGAGAATGTGCAAACTCCACACAGGTAGTCGCCTGAGGGTGGAATCAAACATGGGTCCCTGGTGCTATGAGGTAGTAGTGCTAACCATATTAGACCAACATGGAAGCAAACCATCCAAGTGTAAGAGCTCTTTAAGATCTCTGCTTCTCCTTCAATTGTGGCCCTTTGCTTATCCCCTATTGTAAGCACATCACCACTCATGGTCATAGCATGGGCTACTTGGGCCCTATGCAACACTGTTCATTACACATTGTCAATTTGAAAAAGATCCATTTATGTCTACCCTTTGTTTTCTCTTAACCAACAAATTTACTCTCTGTTGTAAAATGCTGTATCCTTCAATATAAAGTTTTATTAGTCGCCATAACACAGGAAGAGGCCATTCAGCCCCTCAAATCTGTTTTGCCACTCATTGAGATCTGTGGCCTAACTCCGTATACCTTCCATTTGCCCATATCCTTTAAAACAAAAAGTAAAATCAGAAAATTATCTGTCTCAGGTTTAAAGTTAATAACTGATCTAGGATCCGTTGCCATTTGTGGACAAGATTCCAAACATCTACCACCCTCTTTGTGTGTAGAAGTGCATCCTAACATTTTTCCTGAATGGTCTGGTCCTACTTTTTAGGCTATGCCCCCAGTTGTCGATTTTCACCTACCCTGTCGCATCCTGTTGAAGTCTACAAGGTAGTAATCAGAACATCCATTAACCACCTAAATTCTAGAGAAAACAGGCCTAATTTTTATAATGTTTCCTCATAGCTTAACCCGTAACGTCCAAGTATCATTCTTATAAACCTACATCATATTCCTCCAAAGCCAATATACTGTCTTATGGTGTGGTGTCCAAATCTGCTTACTATACTCCAAATGGGGTTTATTGTTTAATATGGCACCTCATCAAATACCTCTTGGAACCTAGGTATCCACAGAGTTAACTGACTGGCCAAACATGATTTCCCTTTCACAAAACCATGTTGATTCTATCCCAGTTAGCTTCAACATACCCAGGTTACAACTTTTTAAATATTGGCATCTAAAATTTTCCCCATGGCAGGTGTGAACTAACAGGCCTGTAGTTTCCTGTCTCCCCTTTTTTGAATAAAGGAGTTACATTTACTATCTTCCCATTTAATGGGACCATCCCTGAAATCAATGGAAAATGAGAAGCAATGTATCAACTATCTCACTGATTACAACCTGAAGATGAAGTCTATCAGGACCTGAGCATTTATCTGCTCTGGTGGGGATCAGACCCCCCTCAAAATATTTTAATAAGATAGCCCAGACCCCAAGTTGTTCTCGTTTTAAATATAGATGTGAAGCACTGTGTTCCAGATGCAATAAACTACTTGATGTTAAGCAAAAAGCAATTTAAATACTATAGTTAAAAAACAAAAGAGGAATGTATTGGAACTATTGGAAAATATTCCAACTATTGGAAAACTTAACCGAATACAATACCTATTACTAATTAATGTTTCAATTTTGTAACATCCCATAAACACACCTCTTGGCAAAAAGACAAATTCAGGCAGAGATTTTTCCATGCAGTTCTCCAATCCAGGAGGAAGAAACATCAAGAGAAAATCCAGAGATTGTAGCAACCAAGAGACATTCACTGAAGCTTCTAACTCTTTTGAGACCACAAACAGCTTCTGCTGCTAAAGTTAAAATATAATAAGGTCTGGTCTGTGAGACAGCTGGTCACATGCTGTCTGCTTCCATTGGTCCAACTTTAAAAAGAAACACCCAAAGCCTCACAAGTTGTTTACTGAAGTTGTCTTCAGGAGCTAGTTCAACACCTCTACCTTACAACAAATAACCTCTTGCTCAATATCATTTGCTCCGACGATGATGCTTTTCCATAATTCCTCGCTCTATCCAACTTCCTGATTTATCACCGTTACTGGGATGTTAGCTCCATTCTCTAGTGAAGACTGATGCAAAATGCCAATTCAATTCACCTTTATTTTACATTATTAATCCACTAAACTCACATTCCACAGGACCAACACTTACTTCTTCTTTAAATATTTATCAAAACTCTTACTATTTGTTTTTGTTGTAACATGAGATTTCAAACCATGGATGGCCCAATGATTGTAGAACAATAATTCATTTTACTACTGGCATCAGATCACAAACAAGAAGGGAGATTAATGATAAAGAAGGAACTACTTATACTAAGTGCATTGAATGATTGTGTGTGTTATATTGCAGTGAGTTATTCCTTTTATGTTTGCCCTTTCCATTGATCCACTCTCTGCCAAAGCCAGACTTTCTTTCCAATGAGAGTCCATTGAACTGCTCCAGCTGCTCTCCGTAACTGTCATCACCTACTGGTGGACTTCCTGGAGGACTGTTTAGCTCACTTGTATTTTTTTCCCCTCGTATGTTTTAACTTAGCTGCCTTGCTGAGTGCCTTCAGGCACCATCGCTAGCTGGTGTATGGTCCAATTACACTGAGTTTCTGGCTTTTTCTCATGCTTATTAATTTTTTTTGTGTATTATTTGCTTTTTTAAAAGTATTCCGTTCAGACCGACCGGCTGTCTTTGCCAATTATGTTCTTTTTCTCTTAGTTTGAAACTACCTGAAACATTTCTAATTGACCAAAGATCCATTCCTTAGAATATCCAACTCCACATTCTCTTTAGCCCATCTTTGAAGTTGAATCTTCCACATCCTGTTCTTCATAGCTCTATCAGATATATCCTGTTCCCCAATAGCTTTCTTGAGATGATTCACACTGCAACGCAACTAATAATTTTGTTTTTTTTTCCAAATGAGATGAGAAACTACAGAGAGTTGTGAACACATTTCAATACATCACACAAGCCAACCTTCCATCCACTGACTCCATCTATATTTCTCACTGCCTTAGGAAGGCAACCAGCATCATCAGTACAACTCCCTCCCCACTCCACCCCCCCCCCCCCCCCCCCCCCCCCCCCCCCCACCCCAGCTATAATCTCTTCTGTTAGGCAAAAGATACAAAAGCTTAAATATACGCAGCAACAGGTTCAAGAACAGCTTCTTCCCCGCCGTTATTAGACTGCTGAATGGACCTCTCAAATTTCAAATCTAAGGTTGATTTTGCTTTTTGTACACCTTCAATGTAACCATAACTGAATATGCTTTGCGCTCTTCAATCACCCTATGATCTGTATGCCCTTGTTTGTTATGATCTGCCTGTACTGCATGCAAAACAAAACATTTCACTGTACTTAGGGATATGTGACAATATTAAATCAAATCAAATCAAGTCACACTTATTGCTATTTCATAAATTGCCTGAGTTGTCCTTGATTTCCCATACTGTACCCTGATGATACCTACACACTGTGGCACTAATGCCCGATCTGAGCTGTAAGCACTTTGCTTGCTTATAGCTTTCCCACCTTGCAAAATGTACCCAGCATTTTTATTCAATTCCCCCTAACAGACCATGCATGCTCAAGTATAGCAGAAAATCATTGAGTCCAATCAGAAGAGGCTCTTCCTCAACATGTAGTTTATTGCATGTCATTAACCCAGTATTCTGATTACCATCAGAACAGATTTAACCAACAATAAGCTTCTTTACAATTGCCCACTTCCCAATTGCTGATGTTTTCAGCCAAGATCCTAAGTCTAGTGACAAAGAAAACTGCAGATGCTGGAATCCTAAGTAGACAAGCAGGAGGCTGGAAGAACACAGTAAGCCAGGCAGCATCAGGAGGTGAAGAGTGTCCTGAAGGCACCATTGCAGAAAACCAAGAAATCTACTTACAAGTCCCAAAGGTACTTTGACAGTGATTAAGGGAAGGTAAACGTATAAGGTAGTGAGGTGTATGTGGACGGTCATAGGGGTTGTGCACGAGGCAGTTGAGAGGGCTAGCCGGCTGTAGTGCCTGATAGGTAAGATGTATGGGGTTCCATCAAAGTGGATGGATGGGCAACTTTAGGTGTTGGATCCAGGGTTTTGGTTCCTTCACAGTTGGGTCAAAAGGTGTTGTTATGGATGTGGATGTTGGATCTGTCAGATTCAGGTCAGGGTGGAGTCAACACATTTCAGTCAGGAGTATTTGGTTTTAGATTGGACAAGTTTGGGAGGCCTGTGCTTATCGTGGCTGGCAAGGTCAGGTTGCGGACTGTTGGTTATTGTAGAATTGGGAGTTCAGTCCAATTGATACCAGAGATATAAGTAGTTTGTAATCCTCTTCATTTTTGTTGGGTAGCTTAAGTCAGTCAAAACATTCTCTGACTCCAAGGGACTTTTTTAAAGACTTCCAGATGCCGGGGAATTGCTCATTGGAAGATTCAATTTCTCTGGCAATTCCCACAGAGTCAGTTGCACCATGGATTCTTCATGGTCCATGGATTCTTCATGGTCTCATTGCACAATTCCAGGCTAAGCTTCTCCAAAGACTTTCTGGTCATTGGGATATCTAGATCTTAGCCACTATAACTGCAAGGGAAACTTGGATGTTCAATCTTAATCCTTCAAGATGCAAATCTATGTACCCCCACCAAATCCATGCAATTTTGTTTATAAGAGGTCAGCATAACATTGAGGGTAGAAAGTCCTGTACTGTGCTGTATTGTTCTATATTGGTCAGTGATTAAGGTATCCCTCCACATCAACCCTTAGCAACAGCTATCACTCTGAAAGTGGCTTGGTGTCAAATTCTGTATGTATCCAAAAATCTGCAGATTAGGTGAATTGGCCAAGCAAAATTGACCAAAGTATTAGGTGCATTAGTCAGGGATAAACATAGGGTAGGGGAATGGGTCTGGGTGGGTTACTCTTCAGAGGATTGGTATGGACTTGTTGGGCTGAAGGGCCTGTTTCCATACTGTAGGGAATCTAATATAATCTAATCGAGTAACACCCCTGTAAAGTGCTTGGGACATTTTGCTACAATAAAGGAGCTTTATTAATGCAAATTACTGCTATGTTTCTCTTCAGTAAACACCCATCTGCCTTAATGTACCTCAATCTCCATTTACTGCTGATGTGAAAGCTAGAGATATTAATGGAGCTAGAATTCAGTGCTTTTTTTTCTTTTCTCTTCTCTTAAAAAAGGTATAGGCCAGACAACAAGAAGTAGTACCATCTTGCCTTGTAAGGGTCCAACTAAAGTGGAACTATTAACCCTAAAGGTTTTATTTCTCTTTTTCTGGGCAATGAAACACAATGGTATTTCCATATCAGAATCACAGTTTTTTCCAACTGCTTCACAATGCATGGCACTCTTATATGGCCTTGACTCGAGTTGCTATGGGTATATGAATAGGCAGAGTTTAGAGGGATATGGCCCAAGTGCTGGAAAATAGGACTAGATTAGCTTAGGATATTGGGTCGGCATGGACAAGTGGGACTGAAGGGTCTGTTTCCATACTGTACATGTCTATGACCCTACAGCAGTCTATATACTATCAGTAGACCAACAATGTCATGACGATGGGAATTCCAGGATTTTGACCCAATGTCAGTAAGGGAACAGTGATGTACTTCCAAGTCAGGATGGTGAGTGGCTTGGAGGGGAACTGGTATGGAGTTGTGTTCCCATTTTTCTGCTGCCCTTGTTACGGTCATGGGCTTAGAAGGTGCTGTAATTGGAAGGCTCTTTGGTGACTTTCATTGAGTTGTCAACATTTGATTTTCTTGCTGCTAACTACCTCACCCCACACTGCTATTGGTCATCTTAAATATCTATCATTTTTGAATATGATGACAATGTTTCACAACCTGGAACCTGGGCACAGATTCCAAACCAGATTTTGGATCTGGTTTCTTTTCTCTTATCTTAAAAAAAAGTATAGGACAGACGACAAGAAGCAGTACCATCTTGTCTTGTCAGTGTCCAACTAAATAGGAATCGATGCTGGTTTTTAGATTGGCCAGGTCACAGGTTGCTTGGATCATGGGAAAGGATGGGTTTCCTGAAACTGGTAACTTTTTGGCCTAATACTACAGCAATGCAACACCCAGTCCACCAAAATGGTTTGTTATTTTACTCATCTCAAGGGGCAGCACTGTGGCTTCATGGGCAGCGCTGTTGCCTCACAGTGCCAGGGGCCTGGGTTCGATCCTAGCCTTCAGTGGCTCTCTGTGTAGAGTTTTCACATTCTCCCCGTGTCTGTGTGGGTTTCCTCCAGGTGCTCTAGTTTCCTCCCACAGTCCAAAGACGTGCAAGTTAGGTGAATTGGCCTTGCAAAATTGCCTATAGTATCCAGGGATATGCAGGTCTGAACGGGGAGCAGACTTTAAAAACTCTGAGTCCCAGAGGAAAGGCATCTTTGTAATTCTCCTTCTCAAAGACCAGTGGAGAGGGATCTTTAAATATTTTTAGGACAGAGATGGACAGGTTCTCGATTGAGAAGGGAGTCCATAAATAATTGGGAAGTAGTTGGGAATGTCAAGTTGAGGTCACAATCAGATCAACCATGATCTTATGGACTAATGAAGCAGGGCAGGTGGGCCAAATGAGGTTAGAGTGGTGATGGAAAAGTACAGCAGGTCAGGCAGCATCTGAGAAGCAGGAAAATCGATGTTTCGGGCAAAAGCCCTTCATCAGGAACAGGGCCGTATGGCCTATCCTGGAATGAGTTCATATGTTCCTGTGTAACTAAACCAATTAAAAGACCACATTTCCAGTCAAAATTGTGCAAAATATTTATTTTTCGTACACATAATTTAATGAAACTGATGATATTTTCTTGTCAAACATACACAATACAGTCATACAAAAAAAGCACGATTATATGTATATTTAAAGATATATAAAACACCATTACAGCACTGATGCATCATGAAGGACAAACGGACGTCTTTCTTATCCTGGCTTTAAAAAAAGCTTTCTCTGCTGAAAATATTTATAAAGACTCCTTGCAAAAGCCAGGATAGGAAGATTGGGAATGATTGTGACAGGTCTCAAGTCTGTGGGGGAATCCTTTGGAATTTTTCTTAATCATCCCTCCAGGACTCAGCTTGTGTAAATCTGAGTTCCAATCACACGCATAATTTCCTTCTGGATTTTGGGATCCTGAGTGTTGATATTGGCATCACCAACTTGTCCATCTTCATACCTGCGAGGAACAATAACGTGAGCCTCAAAACTGCTGTCATGAAAAATGATGCTTATTTAAAGAAGCAATTCATGTTAAAAGGAAATGTTGGAACCACAAACTCTGTAGATTGTGTGAGGCACCTCTAATCTGAGATACTCAAGAGTTAAAGCATTTGCTTTAAATTGAATTGACACAGAACCTCATACCAATGTCTTCATTGCTGATAGCCCTTTAAGACGAAGGAGCACATTTTAAGATGAGAGGGGAGAGATCCAAAACAGACATGGGGCGACTCTTTTTTACACAGAGGGTTCACACGTGGAATGAACTTCCTGAGGAAGTGGTGGATGTGGGTATAATCACAATGTTTAAAAGACATTTGGATAACCACATGAATAGGCCTGGAAGACTGGAGCAGCTGAGAGTCAACGTGGAATGGGCTGGGGGCCATTCCAGGGAAAAAAAAGGTCTAGCCTATTCAGCCCATCCCCATAACTCAAACCCTCCTGTCCCGGCAACATCCATTTAAATGTTTTCTGCACCCTCTGAAGGTCAACAACATCCTTCCTATAGAAGGGCGATCAGAACTGAACACAGTATTCTAACAGTGGCCTCACCAATGTCCTGTACAGCTGCAACATGACATCCCAACTCCTGTACTCAATGTTCTGACCAATGAAGCCAAAAACCTTCTTCACCACCCTGTCTACCTATAGCTCCACTTTCAAGGAACTATGTCTCTTTGTTCAGCAATGCTGTAGTGAGGAAGGATAAGGCAGGATATAGATGAGTTGCAAAGTTGAGCAGACAAATGACAGATGGAGTCAAGATTAGAGTGGTGCTGGAAAAGCACAGCAGGTCAGGTAGCATCCGAGGGGCAGGAAAATCAACGTTTTGGTCAAAAACCCTTCGTCAGGAATCTGATGATTCATGTTAAAAGGAAATGATGATTCCTGATGAAGGGCTTTTGCTTGAAATGTTGATTTTCCTGCTCCTTGGATGCTGCCTGACCTGCTGTGCTTTTCCAGCACTACTCAAATCTTAACTCTGATCTCCAGCATCTGCAGTACTCACTTTTGCCTAAATGGCTGATGGAGTTTAAATCCAAACAAGTGTAAGCTGATGTATTTAGGAGGTCAAATGCAACTGCAGTCATATAGTACATGGCAGGACCCTCAGGAGCATTGATATACAGGGAGACCTTGGAGTCAAGGTCCATAGCTCCCTGAAAGTACAATACAAGTGGATAAGGTAGTCAAAAACAAGGTGGGTGTTATGCTTGCCTTCATCAGGCAGGACATTGAGTATAAATGTTGACAAGCCATGTTGCAGCTGTATAAGCCTTTAGTTAAGCCACATTTGGAATACTGTGTCCAGTTCTGGTTGCCACACTATAATAAGCATGTGAAGACTTTGAGAGAGTGCAAAAGTGGTTTACCAGGATATTGCCTGGATTGGAGTGTATTCGCCATAGGGAGAGGTTGGACAAATTTGGATTATTTTTGCTAGAGCACTGGAGGCTGAGGAGGTGAACTGATAGAAGTGTCTAAAATTATAGGAGGCATGGATAGGGTGGAAAGTCAGAGTCTTTTGCCCATCAATATCAAATACTGAGGGGCATGGGTTTAAGGTAAGAGGGGGAAGTTTAAAGATGTGTTGTGAGAGGGCAAGTTTGTCACAACCACATCCCTAGAAATACCAGACTATTTAGAATCTATTTGTCAACCTGCAGTTTCAATTCATAACCTCAAAATTGCTCATCCCAAACAGCAATGTCTAGGTTGATGTATCCATCAAGCATGTGGATGCACCAAGGATATGGCATAAGGTTAGTTTAGATGGCAGAGGAGAAATGTGATATCTTATTAGACACCATCAGGAATTCATTACTCATTAATACTCATTCAACACTAGACCTCGAGGACTAAGGGGACCGATGGACCAGTTGACGTGACATGAGTCAGAATCCTGAAATTAGGCCAAACACAATGAGATGATCACGATTATGTTGTTGATCCTACTCACACAAAAAAGAAGCGAGTGCAGACATGATCAGACACAGGGCAGACCCAGATGTTCCCATGTTTCTGGAGATCTTTTGAAGTTATAACTAAGAAAGAAAACAAGAAAGGAAACATTATCAAGGATCTGGTTAAAAGGAAGAATGCTTTCAGTCTCATTGACAATTTGTTTCAGTGCAAGTTCTTTGGCAATCTCAACTCATGTTCAAAATAGCGGAGTTTTCTGGAAAGTACAAACTGATGACCATTTTTCAAGTAGTTAGGCTTCTAATGATTGATATTATGAATAAAATGTCAAGGATTGGCCTAAATGTTCAGCACCATTTATGTCTCCTCAGATACTGAAACAGTCTATGTCGATATGCAGCAAGACCTGGATAGCATTCAGACTTGGGCACTTACAAGGCAAATTAAATTCATCATATACAAGTGTCAAGCAATGACCACCTCCAAAAAGAGAGATTCTAATCAGCTTACTATCACTGAACATCCCATTTTAAATTTCCTGTTAGTTAACAATGCCCAATTGCCTATTTATAACATGAATACTTGGATATCGTGGTAGATCGCTATATTCGAGGCATGTACTTCGTGCCGGTTTATCGAGAGTGACAGTTAAACAAAGTTTGCTGTACTAACTTTCTCACCTATCACTGCTGTCCTCACTAAAGCATTGTCCCTCAAAGCATTAACTTCAAAATTGTCATCTTCATAAGTTCTGCATGACTCTATATCCTCCAGCTCGACATCCCAGTTGGTCTCTTTCATTCATCGCTAGAGCCCCATAGCCTCCTCCTACTTGTGAACCTTTTGTCGCTCTGCACTCACAACTTCCTTTAGCAAAGATGCTCAGCCTTCTTGTATCCTCTTGAAAAGCTTCTTCAAAAAAAATCTGCCTCTTCTACCTTATGTCCTTCAGTCAATTCTCCCATATCAAATTAAAGGAGACCCGTTCTCCTCCCAGTTCCCATTCTGATGTGAAGCTCCATGAGATTTATGTGCAGGTTGTCCTCTTCTTTGGTCCTTCTATAGCTTTATGTGAACTATAACTATTTGCTAGTAAACTCTTATTCACATCCTCATCAGAAATCTAGAACATTCCGAAAGGGGCACTCATGCTCAACTTAACAAATTGCAAAATGATAAAAATAACAATACCAAGCCAACCATTTCAATAAAACATATTTGACTTGTGCATTTTTTTTTAAACTTTGGACTACATTCAATCTAGTCAAAAATGATAAGGTAATTTACTAGTAGCTGATTCTAACAACTAACTTGAGGCAAAGTGGCGACAAATGTCACTGGATGTGTAGTTGAAAGATAGAATATGTGAGCAGAAGTACGCCATTTCGCCCATTGAGCTTGCTCTGCCATCCAATATGATCATCCAACCTCAGTCCCCTGTTCCCACTTTCACCCTTCTTTTCCTTTAGCACTAAGAAATACATCTGACTCCTTCTTACAAACATTTAATATTTTGGCCTCAACTACATTCGGTGGCAGACAATTCCACAGAAGACGAAGAGGAGATTTGATATTAATCTTCAAAATCATGAAGGGCTGGATGGCGTAGGTAGGGAGAAACTATTCCCATTCATAAGTAAGTAAGAGGTCACAGATTTAAAGTAACAAATGCTAGATAAGAAATAAATATCTTTTCACATAGTGAATAGTTAGGGTATGATATGCACTGCCTGGCAGAGGCAGATTCAATTGAGACATTCAAAATGGCATTAAATGACCATTTAGGTGGAAATAATGTGCAAGGATATGTGGAAAAGACAGGAGAAGGAGGCTAAGTCATGATATTCATTTGGAGAGCCAATACAGACAAGATGGGCTAAATGATCCCTTTCTGCAGCATGACCATTCCATGATTCATCTGAAATTAGAATTTAAGAAAATAAAAATAAAAATAAATTAGGTAAAAGCCCTTCTGGTTCATTAATATCCTTTAGGGAAAGAAACTGTCATCCTTACCTGGTCTGGCCTACATGTGACTCCACACCCACAGCATGTGTTTGACTCTTAATTGTCCTCAGGACAATAAATGCTGGCCTAGCTAGAGGCACACATATCCCATGCATCAATCATAAAACATGTAAATATTTGAAAATGGACTGTACCAAGCAGGCAGCCGATCATGCAATTGCTCTCTGCTGTGGTTGAAGTTGAACTTGTGGAGTAAGTAAGGAAGTTTTACAATGGTAACTGCTCTTGATTCCTAAAACATTATTTCGGCTGTGAAATTGTGGGTAAACATATCAAACAGAGATAACAAATTTGAGTGATTTGGCAAATGTCAGTACACAAGCTTAAAAAGAGGAGCCTTGTTCACCCTCCTCAAGAATGACTTCACTCATCACCATGGGGACACGTGGCCGGCTCATTGTCAGTATTCATTGACAGCTCTTGTCAGTGATGGTCCTACATTGTCTTCTCTTTTCAGGGAGTGGCTGAAGAAGCTAGCTCCAAGTCTACTTCAGCCAAAGCAGGAATTGAAATCTGCTGTTGACATTATTTGGAACCACAGGCTGACCATCTAATCTAACTGGCCCCAGCAATTATTTCACAAATAGGAAAAAAGAGAGCTCTGGTGATAATCTCTTGACGTGGCAACATACTGCCGACACTATGTGAAGGAATCATCGGAGGAGACCATTGAGCCCATCACATCTACACTGTATCTCCAAAGAAGAAATTTACTGAGTGCCACTCCTCTGCCTTCTCCTCAAAGTATTGAACATTCTTCCTTTTCAGCTCATAACCCAAGTTCCTCTTACGGTCTCAATTCAATCGGCATCCACCACAGTGTTAAGCAGTGTGTCTAGACCCCAAACGTTCCCTACATGAAAAAGATTTTCCTTACGTTGTCATTATTTCTTTTGCCTCATGTCCACACCCTCTTGTTTTTGATGCTTCCATTAGTGGGAAAACTAGCTACTCTACCAGCACCCCTCTTGATTTTGAACACCTTTATCAAATCTCCTTCAACCTCCTCTTCTCTGAAGAGAAACAGCCCCAACATCTCCAATCTCTCCACATAACTGAAGTTCCTAATCCCTGGAACCATTGCTGTGAATTCTTTCTGCACTCAAATACAAACTGCGATGGCCCTAACTGGACACAATACTCCAGTTCAGACTGAGCTTGTGTTTTATAGAAATGCAACTAGCTTTTGTACTCTGTGCCTCTGTTAATGAAACCTTGGAGGTTGCATGTTAGGAAGTAAAGATGATTCATACCTTCACAAAGTGCTATACAGTTTAGGTTTCGACTCTGTAGAAATCTGGACTGAATCGGTCTCGTCTGTAGGAGGAACATGAAAATATTAGTCAAGTGAAAACAGAAGAAATAATTGAAACTGTGTGCACTGGGAGATTTTCAATCTTTTCATTTCACTATTATTGTTGTTGGATGTGGGAGTAATGAATGGATTCTCATTTTATTTGTTACCCTTCTTCTGCCCTTGTACTAAGTGGAGGACAGTTAAGAATCAACCACATTGCTGTGGGTCTGAAGCCACTTGTCAGCCAGACCAGGTAAGGACAGTAGATTTCCTTTCCTAATGGACATTAATGAACCAAGTGGGTTATTAGTTTCATGGTCACCATTATTATAACTAGATTAGATTACTTACAGTGTGGAAACAGGCCCTTCGGCCCAACAAGTCCACACTGACCCTCTGAAGAGCAACCCACCCAGACCCATTCCACTACATTTACCCCTTCACCTAACACTACAGGCAATTTAGCATGGCCAATTCACCTAACCTGCACATTTTTGGACTGTGGGAGGAAAGCAGAGTACCTGGAGGAAACCCACGCAGACACAGGGAGAACGTGCAAACTCCACACAGATAGTTGCCTGAGGTGGGAATTGAACCCGGGTCTCTGGTGCTGTGAGGCAGCAGTGCTAACCACTGTGCCACTGTGCCGCCCATGAGATTTATTAATTTAACAAAACTTCCAGCAGCTGCCAAGATTTATACCTATGTCCCCAGAATGTTCATCTGAATTCTAACAAGATTACTACATCAATGTCTCACCCTTTAAAAGACAGTGTGTCACTGCTATCTTAATACTGCAGGACCATTGCTTCATCCTCCAATCTCTCCACTGCGTATGTTGTTATGTTTCTAGTTAATTGACAATGAGGGAGAGGAAAATGACAAGCTGCTCCAATAAGACGATCCTACACTCGGACAGCTGGAGAGGTTGTGACTGGACGCTTTCCTATTCCTACCCAAAAGCCGGGCCTGGAAGAGGCGAAACAAACCATGGAGATCAATCCAAGGTCTGTAAGATGCCACAAACAGTGGAAACCAGGAGATGAAGGAAGCTGTGTAACTTTGGCCAGTCTGTTACCCTCCTCACAACACTTTAAATGCATACACTCGGGGGACAAAGTATAGACAGGAAGGCCAGCACAGGAAGGTCTAGCATAACTGACCTGCGAGCCCAGTCAGACCACATGTGGAAGGTCCCTGCACTGATCTATTGCAGACCCTTCAAAGCGAGACTGTAATGTTTAGCTTTCTTACTTTTTTAACTTATACTATGAATAACTGGAAGGTAATGTAACTTTTTTGTTTACTTTATTTCTCTATTTTGTACCTAAGATTTGGATCGAGGTACTTTGTACCGAAGATGGCATCATGTGAACTTGTCACTGTACTCCTGTACTTCTGTATTTGAGTACACATGACAATAAACCTAATTCTAAAATTCTAAATTCCTTGCTTTATGAAGCAATGAGTTATTGATGGTAACCCGATAGCCATCTTAAGCCTTGATCTGAATAGACAGGCCTTGACTCACCAAGTTTTTCAGAACCCCAAAAAGGACTCTGACAGACATGATCTGACAGCATACCCAGCCAAGTGGTGCACAGGGAGTAAGAGAACGCTGTACTGAATTAGGCTACGCAGGCACCTTCACTTCCTCCCAGAGCACGGTCTGCTCAGTCCTCCAGTGAGAGGAACAGACGCCATTGTAGCTGCTGAGTTCAGACATCAAGTTTTCAAGAACTCCTCAGACACCTCAGAAAAAGGATCTTCAAGTCAATAGGTCTGCAATAACAACTGACTGTTCTTGCTTTTATCGTTATCCATTCTTACTTCTACTCTTTGTATCTGTATTTTAGCAGACAGCTGTCACTTTTTTTTATTTTGTAATTTTCAACAGTAGTTGCGAAATAGGTTAGATTAGATTCCCTACAGTGTGGAAACAGGCGCTTTGGCCCAACAAGTCCACACTGACCCTCTGAAGAGTAACCCACCCAGACACATTTCCCTCTGACTAATGCATCTAACACTATGGGCAACTTAGCATGGCCAATTCACCTAACCTGCACATTTTTGGACTGTGGAAGGAAACCAGAGCACCCGGAGGAAACCCACGCAGACACGGGGAGAATGTGCAAACTCCACACAGACAGTTGCCTGAGACTGGAATTGAACCTGGGACCCTGGTGCTGTGAGGCAGCAGTGCTAACCACTGAGCCGCCATGCCGCCCCTAAACTAACCTATGAACTTGTTCCAGATTATAGCTCTTTCAATTGGAACACATCAGCAAGAAAAAGCTAAAGGATGCTTCTTTCCTGAAGAAGGGTTATACCGGAAATGCTGCCTGCCTTGCTGGGTTCTTCCAGCCTCCTGCTTGTCTACAATGGATACTACAGCAGCAGTACAAAGTGGCAGATCACTGACCACTCTACGAACATGCTTGGTGTAGTCACAACAGTGAGATAGTCGATAAATTTCAGTCCAGAAAACTTTAATCTTGTAGATGACCCTATTGCCTGAGGCAATAAATCAGTAGTCGAGAGTGTGGTGCTGGAAGGACTTCCTGATGAAGGGCTTATGCCCAAACTGTCGAATCTCCTGCTCCTCGGATGCTACCTGACCAGCTGTTTTTTTCCAGCACCACACACTCGACTCTGATCTCCAGCATTGCTGTCCTCACTTTCTCACAATAGAGCAGCAGCCTTAGAGATTCAAAGCAAATATGCAGCTGAACATCAGATCTGAGCCCCAGATTCTAGACTACAGAATCAGATGACGCTGACCTGCTTAGATCCCAAGCCGACTTCCCGTGACTTCCACTCAATCACCCACCTGGACAAGAAGCCTGACGCAAGTTGGTTAATGGACAGTTGCAGAGCTTTGCAGACAGACTCCATTCTTGCAGAGACCAACAAGGAAATTGGGTACTAATACCTGGGGAATTGTGTTCATCCGGTTATAACGGAGTACCAGCTCATCCTTTGATGGCATGCGATGCTGTCCTTTGCCCATTCCTAGAAAGTAAGCAACAGTTTACTACATTTCTTTTCCAATAGAAAATAAAATGGTTATCAATCTCAGCAAACAGATAAAGGAAATGGCAGCAAAATGCAGTGGGATACAGGCTCTAATTGGGTAGGGATTGTGCACAGATGCTATCCACTTTCTTGTTTTAATGCAGCCTTTGAAAGAAGCACACCAAGTCTGCTTCTGTGCAGGACTCATGTTTGGAATACTGCTGTTCAGAAAACACACTTCAAAGTGTCTATATACATATTGGTTTTGAATCTATTAACCCACATGGATACACAAATTCACCAGTAGCTGGTTTGTTGTGACCTTCTGTTTTTAACATGAGACGTAACATTAAAAGAAAATACAGGAGGACTTTGAGTAGCAAGGTGAATATTTAGACTCTAAACCCTACATCCCAAACTCTATTCAATTGCCTTTGATCAATCTCCTCAAATGTATTAGTTAATTGGGTTAATAGCACTAACATTCTAGTGTTCAATAAATAAGCAAAGCCAGAAAAGTGAACATTTATGACTATTTCCGAAGAGAAAAAGACAGGCTACACAAGGTTTTCACTTTGCGCTCATCAGGACAAATGCAAGAATGGAAAATTTCAATGATCACAATAATTTAGACTGCAGGAGAAAATGGTGCTGTCTGATTGGCAAATCAACCAAAGATGGACAAAAATGTTGCAATGGTGAAACCAATGAGGAATTACAGTCTCCCAAGACCCTGGGCAATTTAAAAACAAAAGGAAAGATTTAAATATATTTTTATTGACTGCCACACACTAAATTTGCCAGTTTGTTTGCAACCGAATCTAGTCTAATTTCTGTTTGTTTGTTGATAATGTTGCTCAGTAACATGATGCCTCATTGGATGGCTGCCTCACCAATTGGAATACAGAGTAGGCAAGGTCCGGATTCAGTTACTGGTCTGAGCTGAGGTGACTGGTCTTGACTTCAGTGACAGTGGTAGTTGGACAGTTTATCTATAGTTTGGTCAACCTTAGAAAACAGGGTAGATGTTCAGCCCACAGTCCCCATTCTTAATCAGCAGCAGGTTTTTTTTTGTGGGAATTTAGACTGGAGACAATAACCAAAAGGCAGTAAATACAGTTGAAACTTCCACTGCTTTTACATTGCCAACGAATTTAAGTTATATTTATGATGGGGGTCCATTTCTGAACAATGTTTTAAGGCAAGAAAGTACTGTGAAACTAATGCACAAACATTTTTAATCCATTCCCCAGCTCTTTAAGATATGTAAATCCACTTATATTGAATGGTTTAATGTTTTCATTGAAACAAGTGGAGAAATGCCTTGTAAACATATTAAGCTATCATGTGCTAATGTAGTCACTAATATAAACTATAAATTTTATTAGCTTGTGTGGTTGTGTGCTCTGCCACTCGGATTATAAGAACTAGGAGCAGGAGTAGGCTCTTCTGCCCATTGAGCCTGCTCCACCATTCAAGAAGATCATGGCTGATAGAATTGTACCCTACTTGCCTGCTTGTCCCCTATGACCCTTGATTCCCTTCCCAATCAAAACATTGAACTCAGCCTAAATGGGAGACATCTCATGTTGGCATGGTACCACCTGAACATTCACCCAGGAGAGGTCAAAGCTCAGTCAAGCCCCCTCAGAATCTTAAATGCTTCAACAAGATTGCCTCTCATTCTTCTGAAACCTCTTGAGCATAGGCAAACTGCTCACCACTTTCTCAAATGCCAAACCACTCATTCCAAGAACCAGTCCAGTGAGATTTCACTAAATTGCTTTCAATGCAATTGTACTTTTCCTTAAATACAGGAAAGGGCAGTAAAACTGTTCACAGTTTTTTTTATTCAATCACTGATGTGGGTGTCACTGGTTAGACCAGCGATTATTGTCCCTAATAGCCCAGAGGGCAGTTCAGAGTCAACCACATTGCCATGTGTCTGGAGTCACAAGTAGCCCAGACCAGGTGAGATAATAAATTCCTTCCCTAAAGGGCATTAGTGAACCAGATGGGTTTTTCAAATAATCAACAATGGTTTCATGATTCATCATTAGACACTGAAGTCCAGATTTTTTGTTGAATTAAAATTCCACCATCTGCCATGGCAGGATTTGAATCCGGGTCCCCAGAATGTTACCTGGGTCTTTGGATTAACAATCTAATGATAATACCACTAGGCCATTGTTGGGAAAGTCCATCTACTTCACCAATGATTTTTAGGGAAGGAAATGCCATCTTTACCTGCTCAGGCTGACACGTGACTCCAGACCCAAAGCAATGTGGTTGACTCTTAACTTCCTCTAGGGCAATTAAGGACAGGTAATTTATATTGGCCTAGTGTGAATCTCATGAATTAATAGAAGGAAAAAAACCTCTTGTTTAGCAATGTTGAACCACTGTACCAAGCTGATGTACTAATCCGAAATGGAATCCACTCAGAACCTCAATACAATTGAGGCTCAGTGGTTAGCACTGCTACCTCACAGCACCAAGGACCCGGGTTCAATTCTCACCTCGGGCAACTGTCTGTGTGGAGTTTGCACATTCTCCCCGTGTCTGTGTGGGTTTCCTCCGGGTGCTCTGGTTTCCTCGTGCAGGTCAGGTAAATTGGTCATGCTAAATTGCCCATAGTGTTAGGTGCATTAGTCAGGGGTGAATGTGGGGGAATGGGCTGCTCTTTGGAGGGTCGGTGTGGACTTGTTCGGCTGAAGGGCCTGTTTCCACACTTTAGTGAATCTAATCTAAAACAATTTATGTCCTAATCGAGAACAATGAAGCTAACTTTTCATTTATATTGATTATCCCCTCTTGGAATAAACCCACATCAGTTTTTGCAGTGGGGTAAATCAAAATGATTGACCATTTGTAAAACAAGCAGAAGAACTATATTTAAGAACTGGTGACGGATTAAACTTGATCTAGACCAGCTGAAGGGAGGTGCAGAGAAGAGTCACTTACCTGAGTATCCAAAAGAAATGCTGGAGATTGGGCTCAGATAGATTCCTTTGCCATAGGCTGCACCGTGCAGCTTGTAAGAGACAGCAGTGTGATCGTTACGACTATAGGTGAGCAAATACTTGGACTGTAATCAAAGGCTTAAGTATATCATAACATTTGCACGGACAGCAAGCTGCATGGAATATGAATGGTATACCTTGTACTCTAAAGCAAATGGAGCTTTGACCAAAAAGAAAGTACTCAGGAGGGAGAACTGTTAATGTTAATTAGCCTCTATTATTGACAATTGGGAAACTTCATTGTTCTCTTCTATGGCTTCCCCTTTGTCCTGATAATCTTTCTATGATTGTTTGGAAGAAAGCTATAGTTAATTGCAGCAGCAGTTTGTATATTAGGACTTTGAGCTATCATTCTGATGTTAGAAACTGGAGTCTCAAGGCTCCTTATCCTCCCCTCCCTCTTGCTGAATACTGGTGTGCCATTAAGCCCACAGCCTCGCAGCAACACTCTGTGTGTGAGGTTCTCTTCCCACTTCCTTTTGGCTCACCACAGCCTTTCCTGCTTCACTATACTCCTTAAAACCTCACTCTTTGACCAGTCAGTTGGTCACCTCCATCAAGGCTTCTTCCGACTCCTGCTCCACACATTCAATCACTGGTATCAGTTTTTACTGGGTGGGTAGAGTGGGTGTTGAGTGGAGTTGGTGATAAGAGAAGGGTCATCAAGCAGGAGATGCTGTCATCTCATCCTAGTACGGATGCGCTTCCTGACAGCTGGCATCAATACGAGATTACAGCAAGCTCGAGGTTCAGGCTATTACATGTCTCTCCTGATTAGTGTGTGGATCTCAGAGGAGAGAGGAAGCACCTGTGAAAGGTAGCTAGCCTGAGGCTGGGGAGAAACATACAAAGGAGAACAGCATTCAATCAAAGGTAGTGCTCGTGGAGTCGAGAGTGTAGAGCTGGAAAAGGTCAGGCACCATCTGAGGAGCAGGGTGTTTCAGGCATAAGCCCTTCATCATGCTTGTGACCAATACCCTGCTAGATGGAGAACATAACACCACAGATACAAAAATCACAACATCTAATCTGAAGTCCTGCATAGGTGCAGGAAAAAAGGGATAGGGGGGAAATGTACAAGTGACATTTATGGACCCAGCAGCCTCTTAGCAGTAAATAAGGGGGTCACTTGGCTCAATTGACTTGATGACTGGTTTGCGATATCGTGATGCCATCTGTTTGGGTTCAATTTCCAGTTGTGGTTATCATGAAGGACCCACCTTCTCACTTTTGCCCCTTTGACTGACCTGCGGTCACCCTCAGGTTAAACTCAAAACCAGCCGTCTCTCTCTGATGAGAGGGAAGCTATTGGGACTATGGTGACTTTAAACAGTAAGTACAGCAACACATGACAATACAGTTTAGATAATTACTGCCTTAACACTTCAATTGTAGGTACCAGTGGCACAACAAGTTGAAACCCGCTGTTGCTTATCCTTAATTTGAGACTGTAGCTGTGCAGCCTGCTTCCCTAGTGAGGTGGTGCTGTCCTGGGGGCAGCCCAGCTCCTCAGTTACAGTCAGTCTGCAGTGAAACATATGTTACAGAAGTTAGAATTCTGCAGTAGAAATATTCTCCAGTGTCACTGGAATCATTTGTGCAAATGTGTGAAATTATGCATGCGCAGTTGGTTCTAAGGTGCCCATTTTGAATGCGTTGGGAGCACATACCCCATTATTCAAAAGCAATCTGGCACCTGAGTTGACATTTGGTTGCCTAGATTCATCTCACATTAGGTTCACACAGCACAAGGTTATAGTCCAAGAGGTTTAGTTGAAAGTACAGGCTTTTAGAACGCTGCTCCTTCATCAGGTAACTAATGGGATATGAGTTACCAGACAAAAGAGTAGCACTCCAAAAGCTGTTGGACTATAACCTGGTGTCATGTGATTATTAACTTTATCCACCCCAGTCCAACACTGGCACCTCCATATCATTGAATTTTGTTCTAAGGGTAGTTTTTAGAGGAAACATGGCCACAGTTTGCGTTTAATACCATAAAGAGTATAATTCCAAAGCAGCGACAGATTTGACATTAAAAATAATCATTTGTTGGCAGGGGCAGATCAATTAGAAGCTACTTGAAGGTGCCAAAAGTGCAGATAATCCAATTCTCTCTCTGCAATAACCAATATCCAATAACAGTGCTACACCTATGCAAAACACACACTGACAGAGCTGGACAGGGTCAACAGGGAAAGGTTGCAATGACAATAGTATCAGATGTCAGACCAGTTCGCTGTCCTATTATACTCTATGGTTAGCTCCTCACTGTCATTTTAACATGGTCATCTTAGAGGTTTATAGTGTAGAATTCAGCCCAAAGCCTTTGTATCAATTCGCTGAAAACTAACATAGGCACTCTCTTTCACCACATCATTTCATTTCTTAAGTTTATTTTTCAAATATCTATCAATTTTTTTTAAAACTTACAATGGATCCTACCTCGACTGTTTCTGGGTGTACACCCCACTCCCTAAATGCTCTCTTTGTTAAAAATAAAATTCCTTTGACTGACTAACCTCACCCTTTCATGCTTTTGGCTATTTTAAAATACATTGTCAGTTCAGTTAATGAGTGGAAATAAACTAACTCGTCAACATCCTTAATAATTTTAAACATCTTGGTCAGATCTGTTCTTACCCTCTCTTTCCCCATCTTCTCTTTTATAATGGAAGCCTAGTTTTACTCACATGAATCTCATCTGCAATCTCTCCATCTTTTGAATGCAGGCTAATAAGCTGCAGTGTTCTAACTGAGAGAAAGTTCTTGCGATAGTAAGAATATAATTAATCTTCTTTTATACCATTCACAAGGGAATACTTACTTGTAATTTTGTATAAGAAGCATTGACGAGGCCATTTCTCAGAATAGAATGCCAGTTCTCAATGTGCGATCCACTGTTACAGGATGAAAGAGAGAAACAATGTTAAGCACAAATTCATTACACAGTAAAGCCATTCAATCTTCAACACTATTACTGATTGATAGGATTAATTATGTTTGTCTGTACATCTTGAAGGAAGCAAACGCACAGCTTTCTCTAGAACAGTAATCCTGACGAGTGTCATAGCAAACGGCTTTTGAAGAGTAAACTGATGACAGTCTTGCCTTTGAGTCAGCAGGTTACAGGTCCTCTCTAGCATTTATGCACACAACCTGGGGTTTGCATGCTAATGGAAGAGAGCAGTATTGGCAGATCTGCCATAGATTGGCTTGTCATGGCCTTATTACCCTATTCACATGGATCTGAAATATTTCATGAAGAGGAGAAAATTTGATGCATCTTCTGTTCATCCTGCAAACTACCAAAAACAAATTAATGCAGAGCATTGACTGAGAGCATTTGGCCCTTTGGGATGGTTTAACCCACCTTAACAGCCTCCTTTATTCATCCAACTTTATCAGTTTATCATTCTATTCCTTCCCTTCAATACATCTACCTCTGACATCTCCCCTAAACCTTCCTCCAATCACCTTAAAATTATGCCCCCTCATGATAGCCATTTCTGCCCTGGGAAAAAGTCCCTGGCTATCCATTCTATCCATGTCTCTCATTATCTTGTACATCTCTATCACTTCTCACCCTTCTTCACTCCAATGAGAAAAGCCCAAGCTCCCTCAACCTTTCTTCATAAGACATGCCCTCCAGTCCAGGCAACATCCTGGCAAAACTCCTCTGCACCCTCTCTAAAGCTTCCTATTGTGAGCTGACCAGAACTGAACACAATATTTCATGTGAGGTCACACCAGAGCTGCAGCATAACCTCATGGCTCTTAAATTCAATTGTCCAGCTCATGAAAGCCAACACACCATATGCCTTCTTAACAATCCTATCGACTTGGTTGGCAACTTTGAGGGATCTACGGACGTGGACCTCAAAATCCCTCTGTTCCTCCACACTGCCAAGAATCCTGCCTATAATCTCCATTCAAATTTGACCTTCCAAAATGAATCACTTCACACTTTTCCAGGTTGAACTCCAACAGCCACTTCTAAGCCCAGCTCTGCATCCTACAAAGTCCCATTGCAACCTTCAACAACCCCCCACACTATCCATAACACCACAAACCTTCATGTCATCAGCAAACTTACTAATCCACCCTTTCACTTGCTCATCCAAGTCATTTATAAGAATCACAAAGAGCAGAGGTCCCAGAACAGATCCCTGCGGTCACCGAGCGCAGGCTTAATATTTCCATCGAGTTCCAGCTTCTGTCTTCTATTGACCAATCAATTCTGTATCCTGACAGCCAAATTTCCCTGTGTCGCATGCTTCCTTATTTTCCGAATGAGCCTATCATGGAGAACCTTATCAAACACCTTGCTAAAATCCATGTACTATACATCCACTGCTCTACCTTTATCAATGTGTTTTGTCACATCCTTAAAGAACTCAATAAGGCTTGTGAGGCATGACCTGCCATTCACAAAGCCATGCTCACTACCTCTGATCAAATTATGCTTTTCTAAATAATCATAAATCTTGTCTCTCAGAATCCTCACCAATAATTTGTCCACCATCATCGTGAGACAAACTGGTGTGTAATTCCCAGGATTAACCCTATTCCCTTTCTTGAACAAGGCAATAACATTTATCACCCTCCAATCATCTGGCACTACTCCAGTGGATAATGAGGACACAAAGATCATCGCCAGAAGCACAGCAATCTCTTCTCTCACTTCCCAGAGTATCCCGTCTGGCCCATGGGGCTTATCTATCCTCGTGTTTTCAAAATTTCTGGCACATTCTCCTTCTTAACATCAACCAGTTCAAGCATACCAGCCTGTTTCACACTGTCCTCACAAATGAGAAGTTCCATCTTACCAGTGAACGCTGAAGCAAAAGTATTCATTTAAGACCTCCCCTACCTCCTCCTACTCCAGGCACAAGTTCCCTCCACTATCCCTGATCAGTCCAACCCTCACTCTGGCCATCCTCTTGATCCTCACATAAGTGTAGAACATCTTAGGGTTTTCCTCAATCCTACTTGCCAAGGCTTTTTCATGCCTCCTTCTAGCTCTCCTCAGTCCATTTTTCACTTTCTTCCTGGCTACCTTGTACCCCTCTAGAGCCCTGTCTGATCCTTGCTTCCTCAACCTTAAGTGTGCTTCTTTCTTCCTCTTGACAAGGTGTTCCACATCCTTTGTCACCCAAGGTTCCTTCATCCTACCATCCCTTCCTTGCCTCAGTGGGACACACCTATCCAGCACTCACAGCAAATGCTCTCTAAACAACCTTCACATTTCGGTCAAGCATTTCCCTTAGAATATCTGTTCCCAATTTATGCTCCACAGTTCCTGCCTAATAGCATTGGAATTCCCCCACCCCCAATTAAATACTTTCCCATACCATCTGTTCCTATCCTTGTCCATGACTATAGTAAACGTCAGGGATTTGTGATCACAATCACCGAAATGCTCTCCCACTGAGAGATCTGACACCTGACCTGGTTCGTTGCCGAGCACCAAATCCAATATGGCTTCCCTCTAGTTGGCCTATTTGCATATTGAGTCAAGCATTCTTCCCGGACGCACCTGATAAAATCTGCTCCATCCAAACAATTTGCACAAAGGAGATTCCAATCAATATTAGGGAAGTTAAAATCACCCATGACAACAACCCTGTTACTTCTGCACCTTTCCAAAATCTGCCTCCTAATCAATTCCTCCATGTCTCTGTTGCTAGTGGGGGGTCTACAGAAAACTCCCAATAAAGTGACTGCTCCTTTCCTGTTTTCTCACTTCCACCCATACTGACTCTGTAGACAAACCCTCCTCGATGACCTCCCTTTCTGCAGCTGTGATACTGTCCCTGATTAGCAATGCCACTCAACCCACCTCTTTTACCTCCCTCCCTATTCATTTTGAACATCTAAACCCCAGAACATCCAACAATCATTCCTGCCCCTATGATATCCAAGTCTCCGTAATGGTCACAACATCATAGCTCCAAGTACTGATCCATGCTCTAAGTTCATCAAACTTATTCCTGACGCTTCACACTAACTGCAACTTTGCCCTATCAACAATCTATCCTTCCTCACAGACTGTCTGCACGCTGTATCTGCCTGTTCACCAGCTACCCCATCCTCTGATCCCTAGCTCCCACCACCCTGTCAAACTAGTTTAAACCCTCCCAAAGAGCTCTAGCAAACATCCCACCCAGGATATTGGTGCCCCTCCAGTTCAGGTGCAACTCGTCTGCAGCCACATGTTCAGGTACTCTCTCTCTCTGTTCCTAGCCTCACTAGCCCATGGCGCCAGTAGTCCTAAGATTACTACTCTGCTCGTCCTGCCTTTTAGCTTCCAACCTAACTCCGTATGATCACTTTTCAGGTCCTCATCCCCTTTCCTAGCTATGTCATTGGTACCAATGTGTACCACGGCTGCTCACCCTCCACCTTAAGTATCCTTACATTACTATACAACATCGACCATTTGGATCATTATGTCTGCACTTGTTCTGTGAAATGGCTGTCCAACTCGACTGACAACCATCTTCTCAGCGCTGGGTTTTTTTTCTCTGCTTTTTGTGTTTCCACCTGATTCGCTTTTGAAATTTTTAAGACTGGCGCTGTTCCTGTCAGGGAGTAGGAAAAAGTAGGACTGCAGATGCTGGAGTGTGGCGCTGGAAAAGCACAAAGGGTCAGGCAGCATCCGAGAGCAGGAGAGTTGATGTTTCGGGCATAAGTCCTTCATCAGGAATGTCTGTTTCTGTCACCCAACCTTTGCATCATACCAAAGGGTAATGCGCAGGGGAATGTGATACCATAGCATCGGCAAGACATCTGGTAAAGATTTGGAAAAGGCCAAATGTTTACTCAAAGCTTTTATTTATATTTTGTGTTCTTGTCTGCGAAGGTACTGGTACTCACTGGAAAGCGAAGGTGCTGCCGTAGAGCTTTTTGGCAGTACGAAAACGTGCTTCCTTGGCTGGGGGGCTGCTCAACAGGAGGAACTGGTGCGAGGTGTGCATGAATTTCAACTGCTGTGAAAAGAAAGATATGGCAGGTTCACAAAGTCACAACATCGGAGACAACCTGAGCTGAGCTCCTAACCGCCTGGCTCCGTCACTCCATGCCACCGATTGATGTGTCACTGCACAAAGGGCTCTCTGACGGGAGTAAGAGTCCAACTGTTCCAAACCCCTGCTGCCTCCCCTGAAGGGACTCTCTCTCTGTGCTGGTGTGTCTCTCTCTGTCATCTTGGAGACTACCCGGAATGGAAAGGTCAGAGAGAAGAGAAAATGTCCTGTGAGGAGCTGCCATTTACATTCAAGCATCTTCCACTGGAGCCAACTGGGTACTAGTTGAGAGCAGGAACTCGTCCTGATTTTTCTTCCTCCAGCCTAACCCAGTGACTGCTTTGCTGACTCACTCATTCCCTGGAGTCAATATGGGACCTTCTATCCTGTATTGCTTTGCACTAGTGGGTTGCATCTGGACCAAATGCTCCCAGTTCAAGTCCCACCTCAGGATTTGATGGCGATTTATAATGTGACTAAACCCATTGGCTGCCAACCTATAAAAGTGTCTGCGTATGCTTACGGCAGACAGTGAGAACAAAAGAATTTTTTCATCCGCAGAGTATATAGTTGGCAGGTTCCTGCTCTGTGCAAGTGCTATCTGGCCTGAGGGTTTATGATAAACAATATGATCGAACAGGCAAGTGTAAGTTTTTAAAATGTGAACATCATTCATTCACCAACAAACCATCCATGTTATCAGCATATATGTTTTCTTCTACTCATTATTTTATGGATTTAACATCCCAGAATTTAACATCAGATGCCGACTTGGCTGAAATAATTGGCCACAATATGGCGGTCTCAACTCTGCACCTAAGCCCCACCAGCACATTCCTCCCTGTAACTACAAAGCATGATGACATGGCCAAAATATCATGAGATTTAATTACACCTTTGAGGCTTCAGCATTTTTGGAGAAAGTGAGGACTGCAGATGCTGGAGATCAGAGTCGAGAGTGTGTTACTGAAAAAGCACAGCAGGTCAGGCAGCATCCAAGGAGCAGGAGAATCGACGTTTCGGGTATAGGCCCTTCATTCCTGGTGAAGCGTTGATTCTCCTGCTCCTCAGATGCTGCCTGACCTACTGTGCTTTTCCAGCACCACACGCTTCAGCATTTTTGTGGCACTGGGGTGCAAGGGAAAGCGGGGAAGGGTATGGCCAAGCAGCTTCACAATGGGAGTTCACAAACACAAACCTCACTCTTGAAATCTTTCTAAGTGACTTCACTGGGGTCCAGTAGTTTGGGAGGGGGGGGGATGGGGGTTGGCATAAAGATGGCACAGTGCTGTCCATCTGAGCTAGCCAAGGAAATAGCAACAGCTTCTGATTCACGGAGTGCAAGCTTTGGGGAATTCTTCTGGCATAAACTACCACTTGGCGACTGTTAACTTTTTTTCTGACTGATTCTCAACAACAGGCAAAACAGGGACTGAATCAATAGTTAACACACGCCATCCCGTAAAACAATATCATTTTTTTGTTTGAAACGTTTGACGACATTTAACCTCGACAGCAATACCTGCCTAATTTATTTGACGTTGCCCATGACTCTTCAGGTGAGAATAATGTCCAAATTCCAGATCCCACCCTGATGACACAGTTTAGCTTTAGTTTCAATCAAATGAAGGGCTGAGCTGTGTGCAAAATTGTAATGGCATGCTAACCTAAAGGCTGTGCTGTTTTTCATCTTAGTACTCGCTCAGGTTAACAGAGAAGCCAAAAGAAAGGACAAGATTTAATCTCAATGACAGTTAAGGAGTTGACTTATTTTGAAACAATTATTTGCTTCACTCCTGGTTCATAACACAATCGCAGTGTTGCCATTCAGCTACCTGGATGCAGAAGGAGATGAGGCGGGGCTTAAATGTAACCTCTGCATCTCGCCTTTGGATTGGGAGTGAGTAAAAGGGAGATATGGCTATCACATTCAGGCAGATGATGTTGTAGTGGTAATGTCAGTGGTCTAGCAATCTAAGGCTAATGTCTGGGGATTGAAAACAGACAACACTGGAGAAACTCAACTTCGGTGGCAGCCTCTATAGAGACTGAAACAGAGCTAATCCTTTCCATCCAATGGGATTTCTTTGGAATGGAACAGTCATAGTGGACTGGTAATATTAATTCTTTCTTTCTCTTTAGATGCTGCCAGACCTGCTGAGTTTCTCCAGTGTTCTCTATGCTTGTTTCAGATTTCATGGTCTGGGAACATGGGCTCAAATCAACATGGAAGCAGGTGGATTCAAATTCAATTACAAATCATAAAATCTAGAATCACAAGCTAGCCTCATGAGTAGTGATCACGAAACATTCCGCTTTTGATGCATAGGGGAGGAACTCTACCACCCTTACTTGGTCTGGCCTACACATTACTTCAGATGCACTACAAATGTGATTGACTCTCAACTGCCCTCAGAAATCATTGAGCAAGCCACTCAGTTCAAGGGGATGTACACCAAATGCAGGCCTTACCAGCAATATCTACACCTCGTGAAAAAGAAAATTAAAAATCAATTCCCTGACATCTGCTACAACCTCCAACGTTTTTTTTTCCCATTGGCGGTGCCAAGAGATGCACACAATGCCCAGCTGCAAGAATTCCATAGCGTTTCCCAAGAACCTAGATTTTATTTCAAGAAGCTGATGGATAGAGTTATAGAGATATAGAGTCATAGAGTCATCCAGCACGGAAACAGACCCTTCGGTCCAACCAGTCTATGCCAAACATAATCCCAAACTAAACTAGTCCCACCTGCCTGCACTTAGTCATGGAGTCATAGAGATGTACAGCATGGAAACAGACCCTTCGGTCCAACCAGTCCATGCTGACCAGATATCCCAACCCAATCTAGTCCCACCTGCCAGCACCCAGCCCATATCCCTCCAAACCTTTCCTATTCATGTACCCATCCAAATGCCTCTTAAATATTGCAATTGTACCAGCCTCCAACACTTCCTCTGGCAGCTCATTCCATACACGTATCACCCTCTGCTGAAAACATTGTTCCGTAGGTCTCTTTTATATCTTTCCCCTCTCACCCTAAACCTACACCCTCTAGTTCCAAATGTTTCTCACTCATGTACTTACCTAAACGTTTTTTAAATGTTGTAACTGTACCAAACCCACCAGTTGCTCTGGAAAGTTCATTCCACGTGTGAACCAGTCTCTGTTTAAAAAAAAAATGCCTCTCATGTCTTTTTAAAATCTTCCTCCTGTCGTCTTAAAAGTACTCACACAATCTTGCAATACCCCATCCGAGGGAAAAGACACATGCCATTCACTTTATCTATCCCCCTCATGGTTTTAACAACCTCTATAAGGTCACCCCTCAACCTCCTACACTCCAGTGAAAAATGTCCCAGCCTATCCAGCCTCTGCCTTATATCTTAAACCCTTGATTGTCAGAAAGTTGTTTGATACAGCAGATCATTGTAAGCCCCAAGATACAGTTTACTTTCATTCACCAAGCACTGAGGCACAAAAGCTACTTGTGTACCAACTTATAATGTCCCCTATTGAGGTCCCCAAATAGGCCACTAGGAAAACCTGAATTTATCAACGTCTGCAACACTGGAAATATGTAGGAGTCACACGAGTGAACAGCAAATGGTGCTCTCCAACATAAACCTAAAGCACAAAGGGAAATCGGGACTGGTATATCTGGAGGATTATACTTAATGATAAGGTCCTGGGGAGTGTTGCTGAACAAAGAGACCTTGGAGTGCAGTTTCATAGTTCCTTGAACGTAGAGTCGCAGGTAGATAGGATAGTGAAGAAGGCATTTGGTATGCTTGCCTTTATTGGTCAGAGCATTGAGTACAGGAGTTGGGAGGTCATGTTGCGGCTACAGGACATTGGTTAGACCACTTTTGGAATATTGTGTGCAGTTCTGGTTTCCCTCCTATTGGAAGGATGTTGTGAAACTTGAAAGGGTTCAGAAAAGATTTACAAGGATGTTGCCAGGGTTGGAGGATTTGGTTATAGGGAGAGGCTGCATAGGCTGGAGCTGTTTTCCCTGGAGTGTCAGAGGCTGAGGGATGACCTTATAGAGGTTTACAAAATCATGAGGAGCATGAATAGGATAAATAGACAAGGTCTTTTCCCTGGGGTGGGGGAGTCCAGAATTAGAGGGCGTAGGGTGAGAGGGGAAAGATTTAAAAGGGACCCAAGGGGCAACTTCTTCATACAGTGGGTGGTACGTGTATAGAATGTGTGTATGGAATGAGCTGCCAGAGGAAGTGGTGAAGGCTGGTACAATTACAACATTTAAAAGGCATCTGGATATGTGTATGAATAGGAAGAGTTTGGACCAATATGGGCCAAGTGCTGGCAAATGGGACTAGATTAATTTAGGATATCTGGTCGGCATGGACAAGTTGGACCAAAGGGTCTGTTTTCGTGCTGTACATCTCTATGACCTTATGGCTGTATGACTGTAAAAGGATACCACAACTGAGACCACTCCAGTCTTTGCCTGATGCTCAAGTCACTGATTGACAAGCAGTCCAGAAGCCAAGCGAATGTCCTGGGAACATGGATTTGGATCACACCTTAGCAGTTAGTGAAAATTGACTGCAATAGAAATCTGGAATAAAATAAAACAATAGCCAAATGGCAACTATGCAACCACATTGATTGTCATAAAAACCCATCACTAATGCCCTTTAGGGAATGAAATTTGTTGTCCTTAGATGGCCTGGTTTACATGGCCCTGCATATTTCCAGTGGTGCTGCTACTGGGCCAAAGCACATATTCTTGGTGGCCTATCTTGGGATGTCAACAGGGGACATTAGGCGTTGGTACACAAATCATTTCAGTGCCTCAGTATTTGCTGAATTAAAAACAATCCACAGAGATAGCGTTGATTTGAACTGCACTCTGAGCAATTAGGGATGGGCAATAAACACTGCCCTAGCCAGTGACTCCCACATCCTGTGAACAAACAAAAATACTTACAGTCAGTTCTGCTTTGACGCGGAAGTTCTATTCTCGTGCAATCCCGTGTTATAAGACAATCGTGCAATAGCAGCACCATTTAAACTAGTGGGGCCGGAATTGCGTTATAACCAATGAATAATACAGAGGAACCTCGATTGTCTGGCATTCGATTAACTAACTTTCAGATTATCTGGACAAGATCGCAAATCCCGACACTTGGCTAATTATGTTATCTGGCGTTATCTTATGTTAATTATGTTATCTTAACCAAACAAAACACTCCCACCCATGTGCTTCAGACAATTGAGGTTCCTCTGTACATGTTTTAAAAGTTCGCGCTTTAGAAAAGGTGCCCCAATTCATCAATCGCGTTACAGTGAATTCGCATTAACGAATCGTGCATTATGGCAGAGAGACCTACAATGAGATTGACAAATGCACAATGGAACAGGAACTCTTTGTGGTTCACAGTTGACTGGCCATGGGACCACACATCACAGAAACTTTCGCCAGTCACTTTGCGGCAGGAAAATGCCCTCCGCCCCTGCTCCGAATCCTCATGACCCTTTCCACCCACTTAACAACTCAAGAGCAGGCTGCTAAAATAAGGCTGAATCCTTTAACGCGTGTACTTTGTCCAACGATTATACAATTGGCCCCACAAATACCAATACCAATCTAATGAAATGCAAACAGCCACAAACCACAGGCTGAACAGTCTGGGGATTTTCTTCACTGGAGCATCAGGGGCTGAGGGGTGACCTTGTGGAGGTTTATAACATCATGAGGGGCATGGATACAGTAAATTGACAAGGTTGCTTTGCGCAGGGTACAGGGAGTCCAAACTAGAGGGCGTAGGTTGAATGTGAGAGGGGAAAGATTTAAAAGGAACTTTTTCATACAGAGGGTGGTGCGTGTATGGAATGAGCTGCCAGAGGAAGTGGTAGAGGCTGGTATAATTACATTTAAAAGGCACCTGGATGGTATATGAATAGGAAGGGTTTAGAGAGATATGGGCCAAATGCTGACAAGTGGGACTAGATCAGTTTAGATTATCTGGACGGCATGGGTGAGTTGGACTGAAGGGTCAGTTTCTGTGCTGTACATCTCTATGACTCTATTAACTGTCTCCCTCTTCACCAAAGTTGCCTGATGTGCTCAGTACTTCCACTGGTTTTACAATATTCCAAATTGGCAATGTTTGCAGCATTTTGTTTTAGCCCAGAATACGGCGTGCCCTTTAAATGATGCTGCGTGAGGAATAGAATGGTAAATTCCGCCCACATAACAGAATGAAACCACTTACTCTGCTGAGTGGTAGTTTCACGATGTGAGACCTGTTGCTGGAGATAATCCTAGAAAACAAACACAGAACATTGCATTATTAAATTTCCATTTAGTTCTCCACCCAACCATGCCCCCCCACAAATTCCTCCCTCATCCATCCCAATACCTGAAAGGAATGGGATTCATGATTCATTGTCAGAAATGGTCTGTTGAAAACCATGTTGTCATTGGGAAAAGTAGGGTTACACATCCTTACTGATAATCTGTCCCCTGCAATGGGTCTCAGTCCTTTCTGGGGAAAACAAAATGTCATTTATATGGAGTCATCTTGATCTCAGGATGTTCTAAGGTGCATGAACCCCACAATGGAGGTGTAGATGCTATTGGCCAATTCATTTCTCAACTTAAAGTATCTTTGTCTAATGTTGCAATTCCACTGAAAGACACATAAAGCAGTCAAAATGACAACGGGAAGGGGTCAAAAGCAACTGAGTTATGAGATAATGTGGTGTTCGAGGCTTGGTCAGCTATGCCCCTGACCAGTCTGCAGGAACCTTGTACATAGACTGTCAAAATTACAGAAGCTGAGGAGGGGGAGCTCTAAGGATAAATTGGGCTGCTCAAGACCAAATTCAAATCCTTTACCACCGACCAGAAGCAGCACAATCGGTGTCCGAAGGTGGAGGGTTGTTTTTTGGACTGGTGGCCTATGACCAGCAGTGTTCCATAGGTATTGGTACTGGGTTCACTTTTGTTTGTCATTTATTTAAATGATTTAAGGGAGAACAAGGGAAGCATGGTAAGCAAGTTTTCCAGATGAAACCAAAGTTGATGGTATTGTGACAGTGAAGAAGGTATCTCTCAGGACAAAGAGATCTTGATCAATTGGGTCTATGGGCTGAGGAGAGGCAGAAGGAGTTTAATTTGGATAAGTGTGAGGTATTGCGTTTTATTAAAACAAACAAGGGCAGGACTTATACAATTAATGGTAGGACATTGGGTGGCTTTGTAGAACACAGAGACCTAAGGGGTACAGATAATTAATTCTTTGAAATTTGGGCAGCACACTGGCTCAGTGGTTAGCACTGTTCGATTCCAGCCTCAGACAACTGTCTGCATGAGCTTCCTCCAGGTGCTCTGGTTTCCTCCCACAGTCCAAAGATGTGTAGGTCAGGTGAATTGGCCATGCTAACTTTCCCATAGCGATAGGTGCATTAGTAGGGAGTAGGTGAGTGGGTCTGGATGGGTTACTCTTCGGAGGGTCGCTGTGGACTTGTTGGGCCGAAGTGCCTGTTTCCGCACTGTAGGGAATCTAGTCTAAATTTGCATGTCAGGTAGACAGTGTGGTTAAGAAGGTATTTAGCACACACTTGCCTCCATTGCTCAGACCTTTGCATCATGTTGAGTTTGTACAGGCCTCTTTTGGAGTACGTGTGCAGCTTTGGTTGCGTTGTTATAGGAAGGACATTATTAAACTGGACAGGGTTCAGAAAAGAATTACCAGCAAGTTGCCAGGAATTGAGGGTTTGAGTTACAAAAATGGACAGGATTGGCTGGGACTTTTTTCACTGGAGCGTAGGAGATTGAGAGGTCACCTTACAGAAGTTTATAAAACCAGGAGGGGCACAGATAAGTTGAACATCAGAGGTCTTTTTCCATAATGTGAAGGAGTTCAAAACTAGGGGACATATTTTTAAGGTGAGAGGAGAAAGATTGAAAAAAGACGTGAGGGGCAACATTTTTACCCACTGGGTGGATGGCATGTTGAATGAACTGCCAGAGTAAGTGATGGATGCTATTACTATTACAACATTTAAAAGACATTCAGATAAGTGCTTGAATAGGAAACATTCGGAGGTAAATGGTTCAAATACACGCAAGCAGGACTAGTTTAGTTTGGGAACATGGTCGGTATGGACTAGGTGGGCCGAAGGGTCTGTGTCCATGCTGTGTGACTCTATGGCTGTATGACTGCCATTAGATGTCATGCACTGCAGCAGACAGTCATGCTCCCAGAATGGAGTATGAAGACTAATTGTCCTATCTGGTGTTCCAAAGGAGATTGGCAATCATAGGGAAACACTGGCCAGCAGCTTGGATGGCCACAGTACCCAAATTTCCTCTTTAAGCAGCTTAGTTGGCCTGTGACACCCCCCCCCCATACCCTCTCCCTCCTCCACATTCTGCTCACTAACCTGTGTTACTGGCACCCTCTTAAGCAGCACCTTATTTTAAAGTTCTCAACCTTGCGTTTGAATCCCTCTATGGCATCATCATTCTGCAGTGATTGGAACCAATGGGATCTTGTTGACTACGAGGTCCTTGATTGGCCCATGTTAACCACCCCAATCAGGAAAGCCCTGGCTGACCAACATAACCAGGAGATTTAGAATCTCCTCAGTTCGGGGGACTGACTCTGAGTTAGCTGGTCACAGCCAGTGTACTATGCAGAAGTAAATAAATGGTGATTTGGTGATGGATACTGGCCTCTGTGCAGCTATTTGACATTCCTGTCAACTCTTTGAGACCTCTGCAATCCTGCAATGCTGGCTTCTTGTGCATTCCCCTTCACGACTGTTCCACGACTGGTGACTGTGATTGAGTCCCTGGCCCCTAAACACTGGGATTACCTCCCTAGCCCTCGCTTTGCTTTCCAAATCCATAACTCTTCCTGAAAGGTATCTCTTTGACCAATCTCTTGCTCATCTGACTTTATACCTCCAGAGGTTGTTTGGTATAATGCGTGTTCAATAATGCTCCAGTGAAGCACCTTTGGACATCTCAGTCATTTAAAGATGCTATGTAAATAGAAGTTGTTGTTGTAAATGGATGGGAAATGATGTTGTGGTGTCTGGCTACTCTTTACTGCAATCACTGATTATCGAAAGTTATCATTATCGCTACTGTATTACTATTTTGTGATTATCATTGTTTAAAGATCATGTGAGATGATCCAATCAGATAAATCTCAGTACAAATATCATTACCATAAAGGGGAGGCAATGGCTTAGTGTGTTCTCACTGGGTGGTTAATCCAGAGACCCAAGTAATGTTTTGGGAACCCAGGTTTGAGTCCCACCACATCAGATGGTGAAAGTTGAATTCAATCAAAACAAAATCTGGAATTGAGTGTTTCTCATGAATCAATTGTTGGAAAAACCCATCTGGTTCACTAATACCCTTTCAGAAAGGAAACTGCCATTCTTACCTAGTCTGGCCTACCTGTGACTCCAGACCCACTGCAATGACTGCCCTCTGGGCAATTAGGGATGGGCAATAAATGATGGTCTAGCCAGTGATGCCATTTTCCCATGAATGAATATAAAATAAAATCACAGTTCACCCACCCCAGCTAAAAACTCGGCTGGGGGATGACCCCACTTTCGTGGCCCTGTAGCATGTTTCACACCAGGCGCCAGGTAATTGCTTTAAAGCAAGACTGTAACCCTTTCTCAGCAGGGAGTCTTGACTGAGAGAGCTGCTGGCCAATCAGAAGGTGAGAGGCAGAACTGGAACTCATCATATAACTGGATACATTTCCCTTTCATTATTATGTCTGGCTAGTACATTGATTCAGGCTTGTTGTCTTCACTTATCTCCCCATTCACAAATGGATGGCATCTTTTCTATCCCATACGATGCTAGCTAAGTAATACAAGGTCACAGTGTCTGCCATATCAAAAGGCACTACACACACACACACACACACACACACACACTACACTGAGGTACCATTGTAGCAATGGATGAGCCAGTGGATCCAACTTGTCCATTTGTTTCTTGATCTCCAGGTACGACCCCTAGAAGAGATATGACAAGCTGTTAACCTTACAGGGAAATGATGCACTTTATCCTCAGTGTCAGAAGGAAGTCAAGTCAGGAATTCAGATTCTGGATTAGTGGTGCTGGAAAAGCACAGCAGTTCAGGCAGCATCCGAGGAGCAGGAAAATCGACGTTTCAGGCAAAAGTCCTTCATCAGGAATACTTTTGCCTGAAACGTTGATTTCACTGCACCTCGGATGCTGCCTGAACTGCTGTGCTTTTCCAGCACCACTAATCCATAATCCGGTTTCCAGCATCCACAGTCATTGTTTTTACCAAGTCAGGAATTCAGAAGAGAGATGAGAATGGCAAAGCCTATTCAACCCTCCCCAGTGCATCCATCCAAATCCAACCTACATTCTTCCAACATGTTTTGCAGCTTTTTAAAGACTTCCTTTAACATTTTGCCTCCACTCTTATGGATTCTCTAACCAGTCCTAAATATACCTTTTGCAGTATTAATTCTCTATCCCCATGTCCTGATGATCTACCTTGAAGTAATGCCCCACTAGGATCCTTCTGTTCCATTTAGCATCTTAGGAATTGCTAAGGTAACCTACAAGTCATATCCTTTTGGTGTTGGGAAGTCCAAGTCTCCAGTGGCTCCATGTTAGTTAGTGGCTACATGCTAGGGCTCAGCCTTGTGTCTCCATTTTGCCCCATCCCGTGAATGAATATAAAATTCATGGGTGTGAATATTCATTCTGTACATCAATAACTAAAATTAGTCTCAAACATTAAGGTGCAGCTCAGTGGAATAAAATTCAGAATAATCTGTTTCCAGCTGTGCAGATGAAGCAAAAGATTACAGGTTAAAAAGGCCAAGCACAACCATTTATGTGTGACTTATATATGTCCCATCACTACATGATCATTTTTAAAATCCCTCTTAAGAAAAGGGTTAAAGAAAACCCCAAAGCATTCTATTCTTAGATTTAAAACAAGAGGATAATTAGGAAGGAAGTAGGACCACTCAAGGATAAAGGAGCGAACTTGTGTTTGGAGGCAGAGATCCTAAATAAGTATTTTGTGTTGATATTCACCCAGGAGAAGAATATGGGGTTTAGTGAAATTTGTGTGGAGCATGCTAATATGCTAAGGCATTTTGAGATCAAGAAATATGTGGTATTGGGTTCTCTTGAAGAGCATTAAGATGGATATGTCCCCAGGGCCAGATGGTATCTACCTCAGGTTATTGAGAGAGGCAAGAGAGAAGACTGCTGGTGCCTTGACCAAGATCTTTGTATCCTCAATAGCTACTGGAGAGGTCCCAGAGGACTGGTGAGTAGCTAAGTTTGTTCCTGTGTTCAAGAAGGAAAATAGGGATAATCCAGGAAACTACAGAATGATGAGTTTCACACCCATGGTTGGGAAGCTATTGGAGATAATTCTTCAGGATAGGATGTACGGGCATTTGGAAAAGTATGGCTTAATCGGGGACAGTCAGCATGTGGAGGTCAGGTCATGTCTTGAATTTTTCAAGGAGGTGATGAAAATGATCGGTGAGGGTAGAGCAATGAATGTTGTCAATGTGGATTTTAGTGAGACTTTCAACCAGGTCCCTCATGGTAGGTTCATCCAGAATATTGAGATGCATGGGATCCATAGTGACTTGGCTGCATGGATTCAGAATCGGTTTGCCCATAGAAGGCAGAAGGTGGGGGCGAAAGGGGTTCTTCAGGCTGGAGATCCATGACTAGTGTTGTTCCACAGGGATCTGTCCTGGGACCTCTGCTGTTTGTGATATATACAAATGACTTGGATGAAAATGTGGATTGATGGGCTAGTAAATTTGCAGACAATATAAAGATAGGTAGAGTCATGGACAGAGTAGAAGGTTATCAAAGATGCAGGAGGATATAGCTCAGTTGCAGATATGGGCGGATAAATGGCAGATAGAGGTTAATCCCAGTAAGTGTGAGGTGCTGCACTTTGGGAGATCAAATATTAAGTAAAAGTATACAGTTACTGACAGGACCCTAAACAGCATTGATGTACAGAGGGTTCTTGGGGTTCAAGTCCATAGCTCCCTGAAAGTGGCCATGTAAGTAGATAGGATGGTAAAGAAGGCACATGGCATGCTTGCCTTTATTGATCGGGGAATTGAGTACAAGAGTCAGGATGTCATGTTGCAGCTTTATAAGACTTTGGTTAGGCCACACTTAGCGTATTGCATTCATTTCTTGTCACCAGATTACAGGAAGGATGTGGAGGCTGTGGGGAGGTGCAGGAGATGTTAGAGGGTATGACTTATAAGAAGATGCTGGAAAAACTCAGGTTGTTTTCTCTGGAGCAGTAGATGCTGAGGGGACACTTGAAAGGAATCTATAAAATTACGAGGTGTATAAATAGGGTTGACGATCAGAATCTTTTTCCCAGAGTTGAAGTGTCTAAAACTAGGGGGCATACATTTCAGATGAGAGGGGGAAGTTCAATGGTGACGTGAGGGGCAAGTTTTCTACAGAGAGTGTGGAACACGCTGGTGGAGGCAGTTGGTGGTGGAGGCAGATATGACAGGAGTATTGAAGGGATTTTTAGATAAGCACATGAATATACAAGGAGTGGAGGGATATGGAGCAAGGGCAGGCAGAAGGGATTAGTTTAATTCGGCATTATGTTTGTCACAACATCATGGGCCGAGGGGCTCATTCCTGTGTTGTACTCTTCTACATTCTATGTAAAAGGATGTGGCAATTAGCAGTAGACCATTTCATTTCATTCAAATTTCTGCACAAAATAACGTAAGGCTTGCATGATTGAGACGTCCAGTGGTCAGGAAAATATCCAATGTACTTTCTAGCCAATGAAGCACTTTTTTTTCGAAATGTAGGCACTGTTGTAATGTGGGGAATAATGCATGAAAGATAAGGGATGAAATTGGAAGCTAATTTGCACTCAGCAACCTCCTACAGACAGTAATGTGACAGTGACCAGATAATCTGGCTTTTGTTTGCAATGCTGATTGAGGGTATTGCCCAGGATACCAAAGAGAACTCCCCCACTCTCCTTCAAGATAAGTGCAAATGGGACCTTTCACATCCACCAAAGCAGACAGGAAGAGTCTTGGTTTGCCTAAGTCTCAGAACAATGCAGTACTCACTCAGTACTACACTGAAGTGCTAGCTTTGACTTCCGTGATTAAGTCTGGGAGCAGGCTGAGTCATGTAAAGAGAAATTAGGAGAAGGAGTAGACCATTCGACCCTTCAAGCCTGCTCTCCCATACAACATGATCATAGCTGATCATTCAACTCAGTTGGATGATCTGTTCCACATTCTCCTCATACCCTTTGACTCCCTCCAGCCCTTCTTGGAAACATTCAGTAATTTGGCCTCAACTGCTTTCTAAAGAAGGGTTACACCTGAAATGTTGACTTGTCCACCTGATGCTGCCTGGCTTGCTGTGTTCTTCCAGCCCCCTACTTGTCTACCTTGGATTCCAGCACCTGATTTTTTTTTGTCTCAACTGCATTCTGTGGCAGAGAATTCCACAGTCTCCCCATTTCTCTGGGTGAAGAAACTTCGCCTCATCTCAGTCCTAAATGGCCTGCCCAGTGTTCATGGATGGTATTTCTGGGCATCCTGGCCACATCCTTCCTGCACTTACTCTGCCCAGTCCTGATAGAATTTTATCGGCTTCTATAAGATTGCCCATCATTCTTCTGAACTCCAGTGAATAAAATCATTACTGATCTTCTTCCTATTTCAGTCCTGCCGTCCCAGGAATCAGACTGGCAAAGCAGTCAATGCAAGTGTATTTCTATGCATATGCCATCGTGGTTAAGTTGGTACCTTTCTCGCACTTAGGAGAGACATTGCTGTAATGGTAATGCCATAGGGTAGTAATCCAGAGGCCAGGTTAATGCTCACAAGAGATGGGTTCTAATCAATTGAGAATTGAAGGCCGGTTTCAGTGATGGTGACCATGGAACTAGCATCAATTGTCGTAAAAACTTATCCGGTCCACCACTATCCTTTAGGGAAGGAAATCTGCCATCAAGACCAGGTCTGGCCTCCTTGTGACTCTATATATAGCAATGTGGGTGACTCTTAATTGAACTTTGAAATGCACGAGAGATACACAGTAATGAAAGAAGAAGGATAAGAAACTCCCATCTCTGACTCAGCAGGGAATGGAATTCGGTTGCAGTCCTGGATTAAGACTTTTGTTGTGGTACAGTGTTAAAGCAATGTGATTGAGGGCACGTGTGTGTGTACCTGTTCAGTATGAAAGTCGAACAGGGATATGTCCTCAACCGATATCACCATAAATGAATCCTTCATCACTGCCTGTGGGACCTGCTGCGCTTTCTATATAAGGTAATGTTAATTTACAAATGACAACATTTCAAAGAGTTGTATTTTAGGATTTGCAAATTTCTACATATATACAGCTCCTTTCTTATGCTTTCAATTTCTTCTGCTTATACATGTGCTTTAAGTGTGGTGAAGACAGATGTAAATTGAAGCATACAAGAGGGCATTAGACGAGTATTTGGATAAAAGTAATTGCTGCCTCAAAACATCAGGGACCTGGGTTCGATTCCAGCCTCAGGCACCTGTCTGTGTGGAGTTTGCACATTCTCCCCGTGTCTGTGTGGGTTTCTTCCGGGTGTTCTGGTTTCCTCCCACAGTCCAAAGATGTGCAGGTTAGGTGGATTGGCCGAGAGAAATTGCCTGTATTGTCCAGAGATATGCAAGCGAGGTGGGAAATGCAGTGTTACACGGATAGGGTGGAGGAGTGGGTCTGAGTGGGATGCTCTTTGGAGGGTCAGTTTGAACCAAATGGCCTGCTTCCATACCATTAATCTTTGGCAGTACAGACTCAATGTGTCAAAGGACCTCTTCTATACCATACGATTCTATAAAGGATGCAGGTATGATGGGCCAAAGGACATTTGTCTGTTCTATAAGACTGCTGTGATCCTGTGAAGTACAATCACATCATTTACTTTCATGCTAAAAAAAATTGGTCCTCTCCTATTGAACATTTATAGAGGCTGCTGGCAAACCTTTTGGTGTGAAAGGACCCACTTTCCCTCGGCACACCTTCGCGAGTCAGCAGGCATTGGGTTGAGATCCAGGAAGCCAGTGTTTGAGGGGTTTCTCTTCATCATTTGCATGAAGTAAACTGGGAGAAACTAGTAAATGTTGACATTGAAATACTGAAATAAAAGATTGTTTTTAAATGGCTTAGGGTGGAATCTTTCCAGCCCCTGAATGAATCACAGAATTCCTACAGTGTGGAAAGAGGCCATTTGGCCCATCGAGTTGCACCGATCCTCTGAAGAACATCTCACCCAAGCCCCCTACTTTATTCCTGTAACCCCGCATTTACCACGGCTGACCCACCTAGCCTGCACAACCCTGGACACTATGGGCAACTTAGCATGGCCAGTCCACCTAACCTGTGCATCTTTGGACTGTGGGAGGAACACCCGAAAGAAGCTCTACACAGTCACCAAAAGCTGGAATCAAACCTGGGTCCCTGGCACCGTGAGGCAGCAGTGCTAACCACTGAGCCACCAATGGTGCAGGCATCGAAGAAAATTGGGAGATTGGCCGAGCCTCCCACCATCGAGAGTAAGAAGCTCTATTTTCCAACCAAGCGTTAACCCAGTAAGGTGCAATTCTCATCAATGAGCAGACAGAGGCATGGTCTTACGTCCATCGACATCTTCACCATTAGGCAGCTTCCCATTCTCCCAGATGCTGAGTAGAAACTGAATGGAGACACGTTCCCAACATCAAAGTAATGCAGCGAGATAACCTGGTGACTCCAGCTCACCACTCGCTCCTCTGAAACACCCATGAGGCACCATCATCTCAGGGTACTTTCCAGGAGTAGGAGCCATATGCGCCACACACTCCCCACCCAGCAGGACCAAGTGACGAAGCAGGGGTGCAAATTGCCCCCAGGCTGATGGACTGGACAAACAAAACAAGCTGTGAAGGACAGCTGTGGACTGCCATCACTTGGCCAACTGTGCAGCTGGGACCTTAAAGATGGCGCAGTGATCAGTGAGGGCCTGGCAATACTGCCACCTGTGGAGAGAGGAAGAACAGCAGGGACATGGTGTACAGTCAGTGCGGCAAGTTTGGGAAAACTGTGCAAGAGAATACAATTATTAGGACTTTGAAGGATATTCTGAAGAAGGGCTCATGCCCGAAACGTCGATTCTCCTGTTCCTTGGATGCTGCCTGACCTGCTGCGCTTTTCCAGCAACACATTTTCAGCTCTGATCTCCAGCATCTGCAGTCCTCACTTTCTCCTTTGAAGGATATTCCCCTTCTATTTACAGTCAGAGGACCGAGTTTCAGGTTTCCCCATTACCCTCTCATCAGTACTTAACTGACAAGAGGTGCAGAAAGATACATAAAGTTGGCTACTACACACTTCATGTCTCACAGCCACTCTTTAAGTTTTCTTGTCAGCTATTTTAACACTTCTCACTGCTTCACAGGTTTTGTTCCTCCTCCTTCACTTATTTAATTTGACAGTGTCTGCTCCTTCTGTAGAGCTGTTAAAAGCTGCAGATGTCTGCCTTAATTTTGCTAACAATCACCAATCATTCAAGTAGACCTTTAACCAAGATTCAAGCATTTCCAGATATTGTAAATCTCAGATGTGTGGGTGTTTCCTGACAGCGATATGTCTTACTCTGTCTCTCAGGCAAGAGGCAAGCAAAGCTTCGCAAAAAGCTTAGTTTTCAAAGGGTCCTCTTCATGAAGCTCATTCAAATCAACTGAAACACCTTCAGATATGCAGATAATGGGGCAGTACTGTGTAATTTACTTGAAATGCATGTTTCTAAGAGGACTTTACTGAACAAGATCTTGAAGTGCACGTTCATAGTTCCTTGAAAGGGGAGCCGCAGGTAGAGAGGGTAGTGAAGAAGGCGTTTGGTATGCTTGCCTTTCTTGGTCAATGCATTGAGTACAGGAGGTCATGTTGCAGCTCTAACATTGGTTAGGCCACTTTTGAATTACTGTGTTCAATTCTGGTCTCCCTGCTACAGGAATGATGTTGCTAAACTTGAAAGGGTTCAGAAAAGATTGACAAGAATGTTGCCAGGGTTGGATGGTTTGAGATATAGGGAAAGGCTGAATAAGCTGGGGCTATTTTCCCTGGACTGTCGGATGCTGAGGCATGACCTTATAAAATCATGAGGGGCATTGACAGGGTGAACAGCCAAGATTTTCTTTTCCCAAGGTAGGGGGAGTTTGAGATGAGAGGGGCAAGATTTAAAAAGGACCTAAGGAGCAACTTCTTCAGGCAGAAGGTGGTGTGTGTATGGAATGTGCTGCCAGAGGAAGTGGTGGAGGCTGGTACAAATACAACATTTAAAAGGCATTTGGATGGTAAATGAATAGGAAGGGTTTTGATGGATATGGGGCAAATGCTGGCAAATAAGATTAGATTAATGTAGAATATCTAGTCAGCCAAATCCAGCAAAATACTCATCAAATAAATAAGTCAGTCCTGATTGACAGTCAATTCGGAGCCAAATATTTTTGTTTCCCGAATTTTGTATTAACAAAGGGCCCACAAATCTGGTAATTGGAGGTTATTCAGCAAACTAACAGCAAAAGTGTTCTTGTATTAGTTTGGAAGTCTGCAGGCAGAGCTAATGGTTTGTAGTGATTACATAATAAAAATCATGATAGCATTACATGAGAATTAAGTAATTTGTAACCAGTGATTTTGGGACCATGTCCACGAGCCAGTGCATGGGAACGTTGCTGGGGAACAAAGCTGAAGTAGCGATGATGTCATTGGGTTAACAATACAAAGGCTGAAGCTATTGCTCTGGGAATGTAGGTTCAAACCTGACCACAAGAAATGATGAAATTTAAATTCAATTAATAGCTATTAAGAGTGGCACAGTGGCTCAGTGGTTAACATTGTTGCCTCATAGTACCAGGGACCTGGGTTCAATTCCAGCCTCAGGCAACTGTCTGGGAGGAGTATACACATTCTCCCTGTGTCTGCGTGGGTTTCCTCTGGGTGCTCCTGTTATCTCTGATAGTACATAGATGTGCAGGTTAGGTGGATTGGCCATGCTACATTACCCCATAGCGTCCAGAGATGTGTAGGCATGGGAGATGTAGGGTTATGGGACAGGATTTGCGTGGGATGCTCTTTGGAAGGTCAATGTGGACTTGATGGGCCGAATAACCTACTTCCAAGCTGTAGGGATTCTGTGATTATTTGAAAACTACTCTCGGTAATGATACCCATGAAACTCTCACTGATTTTTGATGTAACCCATCTGGTTTGTTAATGCCCTTTAGGATTGGAAATCAGCCATCCTTACCTGATCAGGCCCACTTGCAATTCCAGATCCACAGGCATTGTAGTCAACTTTTAACTGTCCTCCAAAGTTGCCTAACTAGTCGCTTAACTCAAAGGTAATTAGGGATGGGCCATAAATGATCTTCTCATCAATATCTTTATTCCAATGGGGATTCTGGGCTTTACTGTTCAAGAAAGATCCAAAAACCCTCAGCGGGTAATTCACCTCTTGATTGCCCCAAAGCCTGTCCACCATCTGCAAAGCGCAAGTCAAGAGTATGTTGGGATATTCCCCACTTGCCTGGATGGCCACAGCTCCAACAATACTCAAGATGCTCGGCACCATCCAGGATAAAGTGGCTTGCTTGATTGGCAGGTCGAGATTTTACCGAGAAGAGAATGAATGGTATTGATTGTTCCAAGAACAACTAGACATTTCAACTTAATTTCTGACTTGCCATCCAATTTAAAAACAATACAAGCTGTGAGTGAAACCAATGTTAATGAAAAGTCTAAGGTTTCCAAAGCGACAGGATATAGGAACAGGTGTAGTCCATTCAGCTGCCCTGCCATTCTGTACGATCATGGTCAATAGAACACTTCAATGCCTTTTAATCACCCCATCCCAATAGCTCTGCACACCACTCTGTACCAAAATCTATTAATCTCCATCTTAAAATTACTCAAAGACTGAGTCTCCACAGCCCTCAGTGACACAGAATCGCAAAGGTTCACAAACTTCTGAGTAAAATAATTTCTCCTCATTTCATAAGGACGAGGAGCAAGAGTAGGCAATTCAGGCCCTTGATATTGTTTCAGCATTCAATACAATCATGACTTATCCCATCTTGGTCTCAACTCCACTCTCCTGCCCACCTTCCATGCCCTTGAACCTGTTACTCACTAAAAATCTGTCTATCTCCCACTTAAATTGTCTCTGGGTATTAAAAGCCACAGTTCCAAAGCCCTTTAAAAGAAATAGTTTCTTGTCATCTCAGTTTTAAATCTGCCACCCTCAGTCGAAAACGATGACCACTTGTTCTAGATTGCTCCACAAGGGGTAACACCCATGCCATGCTACGTTGTCAATCTGTACACCTCCTTTTGCAGCCTGTCCACCTCCATCCAAATCTCCGCTCATCCTTCTGAACGTTCACGAGTATTAGCCTCAACTGCTCATTCCCTCCTCAGATGACAAGCCTTTTATCTCAGGAATTAATCTTTGGACAAATTGGAATCTCAGATCTCAGAGTCATCACTTTTACTTTTAAACTGCAGCCCTTACCTTGAGACTGCCCAACCAGGGGTGACATCTTATTTACATCAACCATGTCTATAGCTTTAAATATTTTGTAGGTTTCAATGATTATAGCTCTAATCCACATTAAAGATCTGTCCCACTGACTAGTATAGGATCCATTTTCATTGTGTTTCATTTTATTTGGTAAATATCTAATACTTGCAAGGAAGAAACTATAACAAGATAGAGCGTAGACACAGAAAATGAGCATTGTTGACCTACCTGTGTCATTTCTCTGATGGACATTACGCTATCCAATGCTTTCTGTAGCCTCTCGTAGTTCTTCTTCTGTAAGTGGGCAACAGGAAAATAGTGAGATACAGTTCATGGTGTGGATAATAGTGCGGTTATGACAGCAACTCACAACATCTTCAAGCTGCCAACATTAACAAAGCTGAGGCCGAAATTGCCTTGGCAAAGTCTCACAGTTAAAGTCCAAGCAGTTGAGAGGTGCAAATTGAACATATAATTGATACATTAACAGGAAACATTAAGGTAGAGTTGCCATAGCCTCACCAGACCACTCTCTCAATAGAGAGAGACAACTGGTGGTGCCTTAAACTGAGAGTCACCATATCTCAAAGAAGGGGAGAGGTTACAAAGAAGAGCCTTTCATTGTAACCTCAGCCAGTGCAGGAATTGAACCCACGCTGTTGGTATGAACTGCATTTCAATGCCAGCCATCCAACCCACTGAGCTAACCAACCCTTAAAGAAAACAAGGTTTGGAGGTCAAAGTTCAGAAAGACACATTACCTCATGAAACTCTTCAGTGATCATCTCTAAACATTTAAATAATCTTATATATAATTCTTCCAACTTATCACACTAAGTTATGGATTCACTAGAGCTTTGTCCATATTTACCGAAGGTCCAAATGAAGAAGTTATCAACAAAAATGCCTGTTGATTGCTAAATAAAAACTCTGAAATGGTGACTTATAAATTGAACAAAGAATTAATATTAATAAAGTCACAAGTGCTTAGTTAACATTTGAACAAAGATTGGCAGTTAACTGTCAGCCATCATAAACTGGTGCATTCAACATAGCAATGCCCCTATCAATCAGAGCCAATCAATCTGCAGATTATTTTTGTATGGTGATTTCCCATTACAGTGTGGCTGTGAGTAACTGGCAGGAGAGTTTATACAAAAGTACCTAGGTTGAAGGTTAAAAAAATCTTTTAAATAACTGGATAAAAATGAAACAAAACAATACATTAAAATGTTTCTTTGATAATACAGCGCTTTGTCTAAAACGCGATGTTTTTCATTCATCAGGAGAAGTCATAAGAAATCCAATTGTAATGGGAAATCACCATTCAAGAAGCCGCTGCTGATTGGCCGGCTCTGATTGAGAGGGGCATTGTTATGTCGAAAGCACTGGTTACATGATGACTGACAATTAACTGCCAATGTTTGTTCAAATGTTAAACCAGGCAGATTTACTCATCCCCCTGAGGAATGACACAGTGCATGGTTATCACTTGATGAGTTCATCTGAAACAAGTGCAGCATGTGGTCTTGTTCTTTCTGAGTGTGAAGAATAGGGCCAATTATATTAGTGTATCTAGGTATGTGGAGGTAAGTCATGCTGTAAACCCAACCAACAAACCTAAATTCTTAGCACGTTTAATGTTGGACACTGTGCTTTGATTTCTGCAAGCATAGGCTAGTGGGAGATGGTCAGTACCCTGCTTGTTACAAACAGCAAAAAGGGCTATTATCCACCAGTCCTTCCAAATTACAAAAACTGACCCACTGGCATCACACTGAGATTGACATTCATCTACCACAGTATTTATTTGTGTGATGAGTAGTGTGTCTCTTTAGCTTGATGGTGGCATTCCTGTTAGTGACCAACATGACATAGTGTTGCTATTGCATAGCTAGCACAGAAACAGCTAGCTTTACCTGTTGTTCAATCTTTGAGATACCTCAGTCTTCCACTCTGAAGTAGATGGGCACTTTTCAGGAACAAGCATGACCTTAGGCCTGCTCATTCTCTGTGGCGACACATTTGCCCAACAAAGGAGAAAGTGAGGACTGCAGATGCTGGAGATCAGAGTCGAGAGTGTGGTTCTGGAAAAGCAGGCTGGCATGATGAAGGGCTTTTTGCCCAAAACGTCAATTCTCCTGCTCCTCAGATACTGCCTGATCTGTTGTGCCTTTCCAACACCACACTTGCCTCTGCCCATCAAGGTCCACTTGCCAACCATACGAACACTCTTCTCATTCAGTAGTAATGTTTCCCTATATGTTGCCTCTTCTCTCGGTGAGATGCTTTAACAAAATCTGTCTTTTTTCAGGAATGTATTAAAGTGCCATATTTTATAGTTTAATTGTATAATTTAAAGCTACGCCTTATTGAAAAGCCAACTCTTGGAAAACCTAGAATGGAAAAGTTAGGAGCAGGAATAGCCTTTCAAGCCTGATCTGCCATCAATAAGACCATAGCCAATCAGATTGTGATCTTAACTCCACTTCCTAACTTGTTGCTTGTAAAACTTGCACCTGATTTAAATGTCTGTCTTTTCTTGAATACATTCAATAGTTCCGCTTGCACAGTTATCTTTGGACAGCGAATTTGAAAAATTCACAAACTTCAGAGATGAAATTCCTCCTCATCACCATAAACATATCAGCCCACGATCAAATGGTGAAGGCTGCTCCAACGGGCTGCTCCTCGGATGCTGCCTGACCTGCTGTGCTTTTCCAGCACCACTCCTCTCAATGGGCTGCTCCTATAGCTAGTGGTCTGAATTATGACACCCTTTGTTTTTGCACCGTACCTCCTGACTCTAGATTCCTTCAGAGGGAAACATGTTCCCAGTATCTATCCTGTCATGCCCCTCAGAAACCTACATGTTTCAACAAAACCTCCTTCTATTCTTATAAACTCAAATGAGTATTGGCTCAAATTGCTCCTCCTTCCTTCAGAATACGAGACCTTCAAACTAAGAATCAATCTGGTGAATCTTTTTTGAATTGCCTCCAGTGCCAGCGTAACCCAGTGGAGAGAATGTCTCACACAGCAACATCAAGTCTGGAACGTCATAGCAAGTCCTCCTTACGTTTATACCCCATTCCTCTTGAAACAAAGGTCAATATTCTACTTGCCATCCAACTTACCTGTTGTCACTAAATTGGGTTCTATAAAAAAGGTCCTTTTTTTTAATATTTAGGCCACATGGAGGCTATGCAGAACTTTAATAAAACACTAATTAGACCTCGGCTGGAGTATTGTGTACAGTTATGGGTGGCACATTAGATTAAGGGTAGAAACGCACTAGAGAGAGTGCAGGAGATTTACAGGAATGGTTCCAGCTTTATCAGCTTCAGATATGAGAATAAATTGGAGCAGTTGGGATTATTATCATTGGAGAGGAGAAGATTAAGAGGAGATTTGATGGAAGATTTGAAAAACACAAGGGGTGTGGACAGAGCAGATAGGGAGAAACTGTTCCTACTCATAACAGAAGGGGACAGCTTTGAAATAATTCGCCAAGGAAGCAAATGTGATGAGGATAAAATACTTTTTCATTCAGTGAGTTGTTAGAGTCTGGGATGCGCTGCCTGGAGGCAGGTTAAGTTGAGGTACTTAAGAGAATGTTGGATGATGATTTGAAGAGAAACAATTTGTAAGCTTATGGGAGAAAGATTGGAGAATTACACTGAGTCATAATGCTCATTTGAATAGCCAGTGCCGTTACAATGAACGGGATGACCCTTTTCTACACTGCTTCAAACCTGCAATTAGAAACATAGAATCCCAACAGTGAGGAAACAGGTCACACCGACACATGCCATCCACACCCACCCTATTCCTGTAACCCTCCACTAGCCCCATGGCTAGTCCACCTAGTCTGCACATCCTTGGACCCAAAGGGCAATTTAGCATGGCCAATCCCACCGTAACCTGCATATCTTTGGGCTGTGGGAGGAAACTAGAGCAACCGGAGGGTAAACACGCACGTGGATTTGAACCTGGGTCCCTGGTGCTGTGAGGGACCAGTAGCGAACCACTGAGCCACCATGCCACCCCAACATCAATCCAATAGTGGTGGGAAATAGAGAAAAACATGCTGGGTTGACAGAATGAAACAAGTGATCAAAGAGATCTTTCTGGAACGGGCACAATTCTAAAGACTCCAACCTACAGCAAGAGAAGGATAAACAGAAGTGAAATTAATGAGAAGGTTTCACCCAATTGCATAGGATCAGCAGCAATTATGGGGTTCCAGCCTGGCGTTAAGCTTTTCTGTTTAGTAAAAGCTCACCTTGGGGTTGAACGCAAGGGTTTTGGGATCACTCGGGTCCACAACAGAAGGGTAAGGCTCAAATATAATGCTCTTCCTTGGAGACTCCAGAGCAGCTCGACACATTGCGACCAATAGGTCCACCACCTAGAGTAAACAAAACCTTTGTTATTGCCTGAACTCAGCATTAAACAAGGCATAAGGGGTGCCCCTATCCCATACTAAAGGCGATATGTAATGGCCAACAGGTAACATTTTTGCTTGTGAGAGAGCTGGTGGGAGTCCCACTTCACCAGTTATATTCAGTGTCAAATAGTGTGGCACTGAAAACACACAGCCGGTCAGGCAGCATCCGAGAAACAGGAGAGTCTTTCTCCCAATTATAGTCAATGTCCGTCAGGCAATTCTTAGGCAATTGGGTTAGAAACTATAGAAAAGATACAGCACAGGAGAGGACCATACAGCCCCTCTTGTGCACGCTGACCTGATGACACGCGGATGCCCTTTCTAATCTCATCTTCCTGCCCATAGCCCTGCAGCTTACAGCACTTAATGTCCAGGTACCTTTTAAAAAGAATGTAGGGTCTCTGCCTCCACCACTAACTCCAGTCACTCACCACCCAGTCTGTTAAAAAAACTCCCCTTTAATCTTTCTGCCACTCAGCTTGAATCTATGACCCTTGGTTTTTGAACTCTCTGCCAAGGGAAACAGGCTCCTTCTATCTACTGTATCTCAACCCCTCACAGCATTGTACACCTCAACCATGTCACCCCTCAGCCTTCTCTGTTCCATGGAAAACAACCCCAACCTCTCCAATCTCTCTTTGTAGCTACAATTCTCCAGTCCTGGCAACATGCCAGTAAATTATCTCTGCACTCTCTCCAGAACAATTATTTCCTGCCTGCGATGTGGTGACCAGAACTGCACACAATACTCCAATTGTGGCCTCACCATATTACCTCTACTACTTACTGAGCCACTGCTAGTAATGTACATTCCAAGATTGAGAATGGTCAAGGCCAAAGCTAGGTAAAGGCAAGTTAGGAGTTACGAGGCTCGAGCTGTAGCGATGTGTAGCCACAAGGGCAGGATGGTAGCTTTCACCCCATTTCCCAGGGCCAGCTCTCGCAATCAGGCAAGTACTTTCGAGGCAGCAATTCCCTCGAAGATCACCTGCAATCCCAAAAGGCTTTGTTTTCCGCTGATCCAGCACGATGAATTGTCTGCCCACTGCTGAGTATATCCCTGAAGTAATATGGTGAGGCCCATGCTGGGCATTAACTGGCAGCTCAGTTGGCAGTACCAGGACCCCCCAGACCTAATAAGGACAAAGGTGGGAAAACAGGAATCTCCCATCCCACCACCTCCTCACCCAATTAAATGCTGCCCCCAACTAATGTTGCTTTAGGACTACTCACTTAATTCCACATCAAATCCAACAACTCCCCAACCCCATCCATGCCAACGTCTCGTAGTTCTAGTATGCTTAACAAGGAAATACAATTTCAAATGAATCCTTTCAAGGCCTGAAGTCAGTTGACTCTGCAAAATTCTTCTGGCTTGGATTCCAAACCTTTCTCCTCAATCCCATGAGCCTGGCCTTCTGTGCAGCCTCTGTAACCACCAGCCCCAAGTCAAGTTCTGAGGAGTCTCAGAGTCATAGAGTCATAGAGATGTACAGCATGGAAACAGACCCTTCGGTCCAACCCATCCATGCCGACCAGATATCCCAACCCAATCTAGTCCCACCTGCCAGCACCTGGCCCATATCCCTCCAAACACTTCCTATTCATATACCTATCCAAATGCCTCTTAAATGTTGCAATTGTACCAGCCTCCACCACATCCTCTGGCAGCTCATTCCATACATGTACCACCTTCTGTGTGAAAAAGTTGCCCCTCTCACCCTAAACCTATGCCCTCTAGTTCTGGACTCCCCAACCCCAGGGAAAAGACGTTGCCTATTTATCCTATCCATGCCCCTCATAATTTTGTAAACCTCTATAAGGTCACCCCTCAGCCTCCGACGCTCCAGGGAAAACAGCCCCAGCCTGTTCAGCCTCTCCCTGTAGCTCAGATCCTCCAACCCTGGCAACATCCTTGTAAATCGTTTCTGAACCCTTTCAAGTTTCACAATATCTTTCCGATAGGAAGGAGACCAGAATTGCACGCAATATTCCAACAGTGGCCTAACCAATGTCCTGTACAGCCGCAACATGACCTCCCAACTCTTGTACTCAATACTCTGACCAATAAAGGAAAGCATACCAAATGCCTTCTTCACTATCCTATCTACTTGCAACTCCACTTTCAAGGAGCTATGAACCTGCACACCAAGGTCTCTTTGTTCAGCAACACTCCCTAGGACCTTACCATTAAGTGTATAAGTGCTGCTAAGATTTGCTTTCCCAAAATGCAGCACCTCGTATTTAGTTGAATTAAACTCCATCTGCCACTTCTCAGCCCATTGGCCCATCTGGTCAAGATACTGTTGTAATCTGAGGTAACCCTCTTCGCTGTCCACTACACCTCCAATTTTGGTGTCATCTGCAAACTTACTAACTGTACCTCTTATGCTCGCATCCAAATCATTTATGTAAATGACAAAAGGTAGAGGGCCCAGCACCGATCCTTGTGGCACTCCACTGGTCACAGGCCTCGAGTCTGAAAAACAACCCTCCACCACCACCTTCTGTCTTCTACCTTTGAGCCAGTTCTGTATCCAAATGGCTAGTTCTCCCTGTATTCCGTGAGATCTAACCTTGCTAATCAGTCTCCCATGGGGTACCTTGTCGAACGCCTTACTGAAGTCCATATAGATCACATCTACTGCTCTGCCCTCATCAATCTTCTTTGTTACTTCAAGAAACTCAATCAAGTTTGTGAGACATGATTTCCCATGCACAAAGCCATGTTGACTATCCCGAATCAGTCCTTGCCTTTCCAAATATATGTACATCCTGCCCCTCAGGATTCCCTCCAACAACTTGCCCACCCACCACCGAGGTCAGGCTCACTGGTCTATAGTTCCCTGGCTTGTCCTTACCACCCTTCTTAAACAGTAGCACCATGTTTGTCAACCTCCAGTTTTCTGGCACTTCACCTGTGACTATCGATGATACAAATATCTCAGCAAGAGGCCCAGCAATCACTTCTCTAGCTTCCCACAGAGTTCTAGGGTACACCTGATCAGGTCCTGGGGATTTATCCACCTTTAACCATTTCAAGACATCCAGCACTTCCTCCTCTGTAATCTGGACATTTTGCAAGATGTCACCATCTATTTCCCTACAGTCTATATCTTCCATATCCTTTTCCACATTAAATACTGATGAAAAATATTCATTTAGTATCGCCCCCATTTTCTGCGGCTCCACACAAAGGCCGCCTTGCTGATCTTTGAGGGGCCCTATTCTCTTCGAGGAGAAAGTGAGGACTGCAGATGCTGGAGATCAGAGCTGAAAATGTGTTGCTGGAAAAGCGCAGCAGGTCAGGCAGCATCCAAGGAACAGGAGAATCGACGTTTCGGGCATAAGCCCTTCTTCAGGAATGAGGAAAGTGTGTCTAGCAGGCTAAGATTAATGGTAGGGAGGAGGGACTTGGGGGAGGGGTGTTGGAAATGCGATAGATGGAAGGAGGTCAAGGTGAGGGTGATAGGCCAGAGTGGGGTGGGGGCGGAGAGGTTAGGAAGAAGATTGCAGGTTAGGAAGGCGGTGCTGAATTCGAGGGATTTGACTGAGACAAGGTGGGGGGAGGGGAAATGAGGAAACTGGAGAAATCTGAGTTCATCCCTTGTGGTTGGAGGGTTCCTATGCGGAAGATGAGGCGCTCTTCCTCCAACCGTCGTGTTGCTATGGTCTGGCGATGGAGGAGTCCAAGGACCTGCATGTCCTTGGTGGTGTGGGAGGGGGAGTTGAAGTGTTGAGCCACGGGGTGGTTGGGTTGCCTGGGCCCTATTCTCTCCCTAGTTACCCTTTTGTCCTTAATATATTTGTAAAAACCCTTTGGATTCTCCTTAATTCTATTTGCCAAAGCTATCTCATGTCCCCGTTTTGCCCTCCTGATTTCCCTCTTAAGTATACTCCTACTTTCTTTATACTCTTCTAAGGATTCACTCGATCTATCCTGTCTGTACCTTACATATGCTTCCTTCTTTTTCTTAACCAAACCCTCAATTTCTTTAGTCATCCAGCATTCCCCATACCTACCAGCCTTCCCTTTCACCCTGACAGGAATATACTTTCTCTGGATTCTTGCTATCTCATTTCTGAAGGCTTCCCATTTTCCAGCCATCCCTTTACCTGCGAACATCTGCCCCCAATCAGCTTTTGAAAGTTCTTGCCTAATACTGTCAAAATTGGCCTTTCTCCAATTTAGAACTTCAACTTTTAGATCTGGTCTATCCTTTTCCATCACTATTTTAAAACGAATAGAATTATGGTCGCTGGCCCCAAAGTGCTCCCCCACTGACACCTCAGTCACCTGCCCTGCCTTATTTCCCAAGATTAGGTCAAGTTTTGCACCTTCTCTAGTAGGTACATCCACATACTGAATCAGAAAATTTTCTTGTACACACTTCAGAAATTCCTCTCCATCTAAACCTTTAACACTATGGCAGTCCCAGTCAATGTTTGGAAAGTTAAAATCCCCAACCATAACCATCATATTATTCTTACAGATAGCTGAGATCTCCTTACAAGTTTGTTTCTCAATTTCCCTCTGACTATTGGGAGGTCTATAATACAATCCCAAAAAGTTGATCATCCCTTTCTTATTTCTCAGTTCCACCCAAATAACTTCCCTCGATATATTTCCAGGAATATCCTCCCTTAGCACAGCTGTAATGCTATCCCTTATCAAAAATGCCACTCCCCCTCCTCTCTTGCCTCCCTTTCTATCCTTCCTGAAGCATTGGTATCCTGGAACATTCAGCTGCCAGTCCTGCCCATCCCTGAGCCATGTTTCCGTAATTGCTATGATATCCCAGTCCTATGTTCCTAACCATGCCCTGAGTTCATCTGCCTTCCCTGTTAGGCCCCTTGCATTGAAATAAATGCAGTTTAATTTATTAGTCCTGATCCCTGCCTGCCTTGACTGTTGAGTCATATTGGACTCAAAACGCTAACTCTGTTTCTCTCTCCACGGATGCTGTCAGACCAGCTGAGTTTCTCCAGAATTCTCTGTGTTAATCACTCCACCATTGGTGGCCACAACCTCTCCCGTCGAGGCTTCAGGAATTCTCTCCCTACACCTCTCTGCCTCCCATCTCACATTCTTCAGGTGGGACATGTAAAAGCCACATCTATGTCCAAAGGTCTTGTAATCTGATCAAATAGTTCATGTGGCTTAGTACATTACCTTGTTTTGTTTAATATTCATGTGTCGCATCCTGAGATATTAAAGTCCTCACGCAAATACGAGTTGTTGTTGTTAAGTTGATTAGCTTCGGGCAAATCCTGTCTTACTTACCTCTGCTCCAGTGGCAACTTCTTCTGCTGCTCCAGACATCACTCCCAGTGTGTAGAATGAGAAAACGCATAGTTCCCGAGTACAAACTGCAGGCTGGGCGAGAGTGAAGTAAAGAATGAAAATTGTCAAGCCTCTGAAATTCAAGCAGCAGGTAAGGGTGACACAAGCATCAGGACCTCATGCACTTATATCTCAGCCAGGTTTAATGTTAGTATCCTAACACCAGGTGGTTGAGAGTTCAACTCCCATCCCAGAGACTCCCCAACAAAATCTAGGCTGACCCTTCCAATGCAGTACTGAAGGAATGCTGCACTGTTTGGCCTCTCTCAGTAAAATAATATTTCTCCAAAGAACAAGAACACTATTCAGTTTTCAGACCAAGATCATCCCCAAATATGCAACTGAAACTGTTTATTTGATCACTAACACCATGATATTTGTAGAACTTGCCATGTACTAACCATGTGCTTCCTACATTACAATAGTGACCACACTCCAAAACTAGTCAAGAGTCATCGAGTCATACAGCACGGAAACAGACCCTTCGGTCCAACCAGCCCATGCCGACTATAATCCCGAACTAACCTAGTCCCACCTGCCTGCGCTTGGCCCATATCCCTCCAAACATTTTCTATTCATGTATTTATCAAAATGTCTTTTAAGCATAATAACTGTACCCACTTCCTCTGGAAGTTCATTCCACACACAAACTACTCTGCGCAAAAACGTTGCCCCTCACGTCCTTTTTAAATCTTTCTCCACTCATCTTAAAAATATTCCCCCAAGTCTTGAAATTCCCCACCCTGGGGAAAAGACCCTTGCTATTCACCTTGTCTATGCCCCTCATGATTTTATAAACCTCTGTGAGGTCACCCCTCAATCTCCTATCCTCCAGTGAAAAATACATCTCATCCTATCCAGCCTCTCCTTATAACTCAAACCCTGCACTCCCATCAACATCGTGATCCCTCTCTGGCTTAATGATATCCTTCCTATAACAGGGTGACCAGAATTGGACACACTACTCCAGAAGAGGCCTCATCAACATCTTTTACAACTTCAACATGGCCTCCTATAATCAATGGTCTGACCAATGAAGGCAAGTGTGCTAAATGCCTTCTGAACTACCTTGTTTCCATATGGTACAACCTTCAAAGAGTTATGTACCTGGACCACTCTCATGTCTTAATGCTGTGAGAGGTGCTCTATAAATGCAAAGTCTTTTGTTTAAGACAATTTGACCAGATCAAATTCCTGACATTTATGTACCCTAAGGTCTTCGGTAGTAACGAACTGAGGTACAGTTGGCTGGGATGAACCAATTGCTAGATTATTGTCATGTCTTTAATAACATCAAGAAAAGTAGATGCAGGAAGATTGGCTTCTGACGAAGTTCAGCTGGTTATTTGAGTGAGCATTGAGAAGGACCTGTCAGGAAAGGAGTCCATGAATACAGAAAACTGTTGACTCTTGAAGTCAACTGAAAATTTCAGAACCAAGCTGGATAGACCTTTTCTTGGTACTGTTTCTAAGACATGCAAATCAGAACATATAAATCAACGAGATCAACATTCAGTTTAAAATTTGAGAGGTTCATTCAGAGGTCTAATAACAGTGGGGTAAAAGCTGTTTTTGAACCTATTTGTAGACAATAGACAATAGGCCATTCGGCCCTTCGAACCAGCACCATCAGTCATTATGATCATGGCTGATCATCCACAATCAGTATCCTGTTCCTGCCTTATCCCCATAACCCTTGATTCCACTATCTTTAAGAGATCTATCCATCTCTTTCTTGAAAATATCCAGTGACATGGTGTCCACTGCCTTCTGGGGCAGAGCATTCCATAAATCCACCACTCTCTGGGTGAAGAAGTTTCTCCTCAACTCTGTTCTCCGAATATACAAACTTTTAAGTCGAGAAATACTTTGGAAATGAAAAAAGTCGAAAAAAGCTGAAATCTGACAACATTTCCTGCATCAAATTCCTGAGTTTTGGCCAGTGTTTTCCTGGAGTAATCTCTGAAATGATGACCTCCCATTCATTTTATCTTCCCCTGTTAAAAGACAATGGCAAACATTGGATGTAGCAATGTCATTCTTTGACCTGGTAACCCAGCCAAGATTACAAAGTTGCTGCATGGGAATATTGGTCACTGTTCCATGATCCCATTCTGTGTCCATTGAAGCAAATGACATTCCAAGGCATGTTCCCCTGACTGCAAAGATGATACAGTTGTGCTTACCTTCAACATTGACCCATTCTGGAAGACATGCTGCTCGTCACAGACAACACAGTATTCATTCAGAGTGGGAATCCTCTGCTCTGCATACTTCATGGTCTAGAACAGTGAGAAACACATGAATATGTCTACAGTTAAGCGTGTTTAGGCTTTGTGAGCTTGTCATTCCTTTGAAAGGGAGTTATGGCCTGGATTCCATGTGTGTGTGTTTCACAGCTGCAGGACAGTTTGGAGACATACATGAAGAAGGAGAATAGGATAATAGGCCATTCAGTTAATTATATTTGGGTTTGGCTTTGAGAGAGTTATTCAGTTAATTCCACCACCAACGCTTTTTTCCCACAGCCCTGAAAAGTTTACCATTGTATGTGTATCCAATTCCCTTTCGTAGTTTTCCGTACAATGCTGAAAACATCGACGATCACTTCTGGTTACATTCCAGCATCGGTTGAGCTGAAGCACTAAACAAGTGATTCATAGCTAAAGCGACATGACAGCCGAGTTCCAATGTGACCTCAGGCCATCGATCACTCAAAGCATTGTTGTAAATTGGTCAAACTTTCTTGGGATTTGAATAGTTGGCTGCACAGGGAACAGTACAGAGACATCAAATTAGTCCCAATTAAATCCGACGTGCGTTTGGCAGAGCAGGGAACGCCGCAGGCAACAGTTATCAGGAAGAGCCATTCTCTGGACCTTGTTTCTCACGTCATGTGCAATGGGAAGGTGGATAAGACACCCAAACTGGGCTAAAAGGGAAGAATTTTGTCCCCATTGACATTTAAAAGGGCGGATGTTACATGAGGAAATGTTTCGATCTATAAATGTCACAACATATTTTCAACATTTTCTCTTCAAATGCATTAAAGAAGCTGTGACACACACAGAGTGATGAGAATAATCCTTTCTCCTAATGCACTAAAATGTAAACAACAGCATCTGAAATATCTCCACAGAGACTGGTATCCCGTCATCAAGTCACCCTTTATTTACCCGTGCATAGCACTGACACTGGTCCGGCTTCTCCAGAGCTGGCTCTCAGCGTGAGCAGAACCCCTGTTTATATCGGTCAGTCAGGGCTCCCTGATTGGACCAAGTTAACAGCCCCAGTCAGGGAACTCCTATTCTATGAGGTCCACCTGGCTGACCTCGTGACAATCATTATACCTACCATACAGTTAAGGCACACTATACCTACCATACAGTTAAGGCAGATACATGCTAGAGCAGCGTTACCAAGTTCTAAATATAAAGCTAACTATAGTTTAGTCTGAAGAACAACTGTGATATTTAGTTTGATAACTCCTGAACTTTCACTGAGTAGAACTGATTTAGTAGTATTTATACAAACTACTGAATGTTAAGTGCAATTGTAAATCTCAATCTCCCAGTCAAATGGCTGGTTTTCCCCTTTTTGTCTGTTATGTGTGGTTCAATGCCATACTATGAGTTTGAGTTCAAGATAGATTATTTGAGGGGAGGATAAAGTCAAGAAATGTCTTCAGAATTAGGCTTTCAAATGCTATTTGTTACACATTAGTCATAAATATTGTCATCCATGGTAATCATAGGTATACCAGGTCTTGATTTATCATGATACTGGTTAAGGACTAATCTATCTTCTCCTTGTGTCCATGTCAATGTGCTTTCAACTCGCCTTGTAGAACATTCAAGCTCCACCCCAGACTGTGCTATTTATACTCCATGATATGCAACATCATCTTGAGGTTGCTGCAGGGTCCTGAAACCATAGCACAACACTTTATTGAGAGTGTTTTCTATCTATAACGAACACCATCTGGAGTGTGACAGGAGAAGCTTGTGCTAAATGCAACATCTTTGCATGTCCAAAGTCAATGGCATAAATTGCACAATCACCACATTGCAACCAACACCTTGAACTTGTGACAATATAAACTTCACAGATTTAATAACTATGCATTGATTGAATGAACCAACAAAAGATGAACTGTTATACACAGAAAGAATCAGCAAATATCTCTGTCTGGAGTAAGCGGTTTCTTGAGAGGAAAAGATCAAAGACAAGCTGTAACACTGAGACTGAAAGCAATGAGCCATGTCTTGGCATCTACTACAAACCGACCGACTCCCACAGCTACCTGGACTACACCTCCTCCCACCCCGCCCCCTGTAAAAACGCCATCCCATTCTCCCAATTCCTTCGTCTCTGCCGCATCTGCTCCCAGGAGGACCAGTTCAAAATACGCACAACACAGACGGCCTCCTTCTTCAAGGACCGCAATTTCCCCCCCGACGTGATCGACGATGCCCTCCACCGCATCTCCTCCACTTCCCGCTCCTCCGCCCTTGAGCCCCGCCCCTCCAACCGCCACCAGGACAGAACCCCACTGGTCCTCACCTACCACCCCACCAATCTCCATGTACAGCGCATCATCCGCCGTCACTTCCGCCACCTCCAAACGGACCCCACCACCAAGGATATATTTCCCTCCCCTCCTCTATCAGCTTTCCGTAGAGACCACTCCCTCCGCGACTCCCTTGTCAGATCCACACCCCCCACCGACCCAACCACCACTCCCGGCACCTTTCCTTGCAACCGCAGGAGGTGCAACACTTGCGCCCACACCTCCCCCCTCACTTCTCTCCAAGGCCCCAAAGGAAACTTCCATATCCGCCACAGATTCACCTGCACCTCCACCCACATTATCTACTGCATCCGCTGCAGCCGGTGTGGCCTCCTCTATATTGGGGAGACAGGCCGCCTACTTGCGGAGCGATTCAGAGAGCACCTCTGGGCCACCCGGACGAACCAACCCAATCACCCTGTAGCACAGCATTTCAACTCCCCCTCCCACTCCACCGAGGATATGCAGGTCATTGGACTCATCCACCGCCAAACCACAACAACGCGACGGTTGGAGGAGGAGCGTCTCATCTTCCGACTGGGAACCCTCCAACCACAGGGGATGAACTTGGACTTCACCAGTTTCTTCATCCCCCCTCCCCCCACCTTGTCTCAGCCGAATCCCTCCAGCCCGGCACCGCCTTCCTGACCTGCAGTCTTCTTCTTGACCTCTCCGCCTCCACCCTACTCCGACCTATCACCTTCACCTTGACCTCTTTCCACCTATCACATTTCCAACGCCCCTCCTCCAAGTCCCTCCTCCCTACCTTTTATCTTCTCCTGCTGAACACTCTCTGCTCATTCCTGAAGAAGGGCATGTGCCCGAAACGTCGAATCTTCTGTTCCCTAGATGCTGCCTGACCTGCTGTGCTGTTCCAGCAATAAAGTTTCAGCTTTGATCTCCAGCGTCTGCAGACCTCACTTTCTCCTCATGTTTACAGAAATAAAATTGCTTAATAAACTGGATGTGGTATTACCACAAAGGACAAGGATTGCCCTGCAGAAGAATTTAAAGAGTTAATTGCAGGGAAGACTGTGTTTTAAACAGACAGCTAACTCCAAGTGTAAAAGGAACAGAGGAGCTGCTTCTGATAAGAAGGTAAGCTACAGATGTGAGGTCCTCAGGAAAATAATAAATATTGGAAATGAAAGAAGCCATTGAATTATCAATAATGTCACACCACAAACTTGAAAAAATGAAAATTGCACAAGAATCCAACACCAAAACTAGTCAATAGCAGAACTTCGAAGAACACTGCATAAAGACGCTTCCAGAGACAGACACTGCTTGTAAAGTCTTGGCCAGATTTCATCATTAATTGAGAAATAGCCAAGTTGGGTAGTGAAACTTAACTTGCTTACTTGAGGGGGTCTTATTTAGGTAGCTACATGCAATAAAAATTAAACTATTGCTTCAATATTTGATTGTCTGTGAGATTTCTTAATATGTAGCTGAATTAAATTTAATTTGTGCTGATCTACCCACAACAAACTCACTGTATTCTTGAGGATTTTACTACTTTGATTTTTGAATTGTTTTTTGTGGCCAAGAGTCCTTCCTTTCCTCATAACAGTCTCAAAACGCGGACACAGCTTTCTCACAAGATGCCCAAAGAACAGTCATCTTGGCTAGGATATTTCACAAAGTCAGACTAGAATGGAGACGGTTGGGTAATTTCTCCAGCAGTCATGCCTAAAGACCATATTATTATAAAGGACTGTTCTAATCAGAGGGACAAAGTCAGAAGTCACAGGACACCAGGTAATGGTCCAACAGGTTTATTTGAGATCATGAACTTTCAGAGCACTGCCCTTCCGTGACAAAGGAGCAGCACTCAGAAAACTTGTGATTTCAAATAAACTTGTTGGACAATAACCTGATGTCATGTGACTTCTGACTTTGTCCACCCCTGTCCAACACTGGCATCTCTACACCATGACTAAACAGAGGGATTTAGCAGTCCCTATTCAACTTCATTGGGTAATAGGGAGTGCAAATGGGATGTTGGCCTTTATTTCAAAGGGGATGGAGTATAGAAATAGGGAGAAAGTCTATGAAGAGATTATGGATGACAGTCAATTCCCAGCTCTTTGGATGCTGCCTGACCAACTGTGTTTTTCTAGCACCACACTACCCTCTATAGAATTAGGGAGGCTTTGTTAAAACTATACAAGACACTAGTCAAACCACAGCTGGATACAGTGGACAGTTTTAGGTCCTTTATCTAAGGAAAAATATCCTGGCATTGGTGGGAATCCAGAGAATGTTCACCAGTCTGTTATCAAGTATGGAGGGACTGTCCTATGAGGCGAGGTTGAGTAGTTTGAGCTGATACTTATTGGAAATTAGAAGAATTCGAGGTGGCCTTATTGAAACATCCAAAATTCTGAGGGGACCTGACAGGGTAGATGCGGAAAGTTTGTTTCCCCTTGTCGGACAATCTAGGTGAAGAAGGCATAAAGTCCGAATAAGGGATCATATATTTAAGACAGAGATGTGGAGAATTTTTTTGAATCTGTGCAACTCTTTACCATAGTGGACTCTTGAAGCTGAGCCATTAACTAAATTCAAGGCTGAGATAGACAGATCTTTAATCAGGGAATCAATAAGGGAATTAAGTGTTAAACAGAAAAGACAGGAGAGTGGAGTATTCATTCATGGGATGAGCGCATTACTGGCTAAGTCAGCATTTATTGCCCATCCCTAATTGCCCAGAGGGCAGTTAAGAGTCAGCCACATTGCTGTGGGTCTGAAGTCACATGTAGGCCAGATCAGGTAAGGATGGCAGTTTCCTTTGCTAATGGACTTAGTGAGCCAGAATGGTTTTTCCTGACAATTGACAATGGATTGTTGAGAATTATCAAATCAGCCATGACCTTATTGAAAGACAGAGAAGACTTGATGGGTTAAAAGGCCCACCTCTGCTCCTCGATCCTTATGAACTGGGATTTATTTGAAATAGAGGTATTCCCCACTTTTTAAAAGTTCGCTTTACACCAAGTCACTTTTAGAAAAGACTTACTTTCAACCCTATTTTCACTAACCGGAAGAGGATCTTCGCTTTTACAAAAAAGCGTGCTCAGTGAGAATGGCGTCACCAAGTGCCTTCCCCGGAAACTACACTCAGCATCAATCCACCACAGCTTTGACCTGTGCCTGTGAGCATTTGTGCCTTATCTCCATTTATTTTGAACCTCTGTTGGCAAGATGTGTCCTAAGGTATCCTGTACCTTCCACTACCCCAACCTCCAATGCCCTTTACTATATATTCATGTTATTTTAGGTTTTATGTGTTATTTGGTATGATTTGATAGGTCTTTTTTGGGTCTGGGAACACGGAAAGATTTTTGCAATATAAACTAATGGTAATTGTTTTTTCGCTTTACATCATTTCGGCTTACAAACATTCTACTTTCAGATAGAGGGGGACACCTGTACATAATTGTGGATTAGGTAATTGTCCTCCCACTTTCTGCAACTTTTTCCTTTTTTAATTAGATTAGATTAAATTCCCTACAGTCCAACAAGTCCACACCGACTCTCCAAAGAGTTACCCACCCACACACATTCCACTACCTTATATTTACCCCTGACTTATGCACCTAACGCTATGGGCAATTTAGCATGGCCAATTCAACTGACCTGCACATCTTTGGATTGTGGGAGGAAACCGGAGCACCCGGAGGAAACCCACACAGATATGGGGACAACGTGCAAACTCCACACATTCAGGCACCCGAGGTGGGAATTGAACCTGGGTCCCTGACGCTGTGTGGCAGCAGTGCTAACTACTGAGTCACTGTGCTGCCCCTAATCGGAAGACTTTGCTGTAATTTTGATCATTAGCTCTGTTGTAGTACATAAAGACTCTTTTAAACAGACGTGGTTTGCTCAGTAAATAGACAGTTTGTTCTAAGTCCTGCCCTGCCTCAGTTTAGCCGGCTGAGAGACGGCTCAACAGATTGACACTTTGTTTGCAATTGTAATTTATGTTTGGATCTCCATTATTATTACACATAGGTTTCCTCTTAATTCTGTTTCATAGCATTCATGAACAGATGTCTTCATAAGGCATTGAGGAGGTAGACGAAAACCACGGAAAGGAGAATAACTTGGGAAGATGGGATTCGATGCAAGGGTTTGAAGGAGAAGGAGCTGACAAGAAAGAAGTGTCCATAAAGCTGAGATAGATAGATTCTTGGTCAGTAGAAGGACCAAAGGTTATGGGAAAAAGTGAAGAAAAATGGGCCTGAGGAACGTCAGTTCAGTCACGATCTTACTGAATAGCAGAGCAAGCTTTAGAGGCTTGATTTTATTTCTTATGGTCTCATTATAATTGGCTAACGTTTTTGAAAAGAAATCATTCATTTGTTGCTCATTATTGACTATAAGTGCCACAATTTTCTCAGAGTTTACCTGTACAAGAAAGCCATACTCTAATGTTGGAATGTTCTTGCAGTGGCTCCCAGCCTGTGGATAAACAGATAAAATTTGTAACAGATTCAGCAAATGAAGTATTTTATGTTTTATAAATTAACCATTAATGCAACAATTGGATGTGGGCATCACCAACAATGCCAGTATCAGTTTTGCATTCACAGAACATGGGCATTGCTGACTGGGCTAATATTTATTGCCCATCCCTAATCGCCAACCACATTGCTGTGGGTCTGGGGTCACATGTAGGTCAGACCAGGTAAGAACACCGCATAAAGGTCATCAGTGAACCAGGTGGAGTTTTCCAATAATTGGCAAGAGTTTTATGGTCATCATTAGCCTCTTAATTCTAGATTTCTATCATGTTGGGATTTGAAGCCAGGTCTCCAGAACATTATCACTAGAATGAAAACAAGCAGTAATGCCACTAGGCTATCACCTCCTCAACCAAGAGACTTATTGAGCCATTTCAGAGGGCAGTTAAGAGTCAACCACATTGCCTGGAGTTACACGTAGGCCAGACCAGGGTCAGGACAAGCAGATTTTACCAAGGAGCAATAGTGAAACTGGTAGTTTGTTAATTCAACAGTCAATGATAGTTGTTTTGGTGACCATTCCTGAGACTTGTGTTCAATTTCAGAATTATTCATCAAATTCAAATTGCATAAACTGCCATGATGGGATTTGAACCCACAGCCCGAGGCTTTTGGATTTCTGACCCAGTGACATCGCTGCTATGTCATCGCCATTTGCCTCAGCTCAGAAAATTCTGACTCAGTACAATAGCCTGCTCTGAGGAAGAGTTCCATAGGATTCCAATGTTATCTCTGATTCTCTCTCTACAGATGCTGCCAGATCTGCTGAGCTGCTTTAGCATTCTCTGTGTTTGTTTCAGATTTACTTTTGCTTTTTTTTTTAAATTGGATTCTTGCTGAACTGTAAAATAAGTTATAAGCTCACAGACACACAAAAATGCATTTTGACCATGCGCAATTCTCCTTTGGCGTATCACAACTGTTTTCCACTGTGATGGAACAGAGCAAGGAGAATCCAAGTATTTAAGATTAGATTCCCTACAGTGTGGAAACAGGTCATTTGGCCTAACAAGTCCACACTGACCCTCTGAAGAGTAACCCACCCAAGCACAATTCCCTCTGACTAATGCACCTAGCACTATGAGGCAATTTAGCATTGCCAATCCACCTAACATGCACTTCTTTGGACTGTGGGAGAAAACCCAACCACCTGGAGGAAACCTGCATAGACACAGCGAGAATGTGCAAACTCCACACAGACAGTCACCCGAGACTGGAATCAAACCTGGGTCCCTTGTGCTGTGAGGCAGCAGTGCTAACCACTAAGCCACCACGCTGCTCAGCTATTCTACTGGGAGAATATAGTGAGAATTGTGGAATATAATTTATTATTGAATGATTTATCATTGTTGGTCACTATCACTCTGAACAATCTGTGCTGAGACACAATCATCACTTGGGGGTGCCTTTCACCTTAAAATGAACACAATTCAAATGGCTTAGCATTGTTTGTCATAAACTGTGAAAAGCTTTGAGTTATCCAGGTTGCGTAAATGCATCGCCTATCTACTTAAACGAGCCAGCAGTTGTAGATAATTTACACAGTTGGCTGGAGAGCTGGCTTGTGATGCAGAATGATGTCAACAGTACAGGCTCACATCCGGAGGTTACCATGAAAATCCCACCTTCTCAACCTCTCCCCTTGCCTTAAGTACATTGACCATCAGTTTAAACTCATCATCAGTCATCTCTCTTGTGATGATACTGTGGCTTTCAGAGGTGCGTTTTGCCCTGGTTTCTTGTAGAAAGAGATTGGGGCCAGAAAATTAGCAGTCTATGAGAAGATAACCAACTTGTGAGGCCTTGGGTGAATTTTTCAAAGTTGGAACAATAGAAGCAGCCTGAATGGGTGTGATCGAGCTCTCGCAGATCCATGATTTTTAGCTTTAGCTCTCAGCAGTTGCTACTGGAGGCCTTGAAGCAGTGAAAACTAATTTTTTCACTCTCTCATGGGAGTTGCACGTGAGATAATCTGGTTCCTGAATGTGTCTTTTTGCCAAGGGGTTATGGGATGTTACTATATTGGAACAGTTAATTAGTCACAGTTACCAAATTTTCCAACAGCGTTAAGTTATTCCATTTCTTTCATTCCGGATGGATGCATGAATGGGCAGGGAGCAAAGGGATACAGACCTAGGAAACATGCGACAGGTTTAGAGAGAGGATTTGGATCGGCGCAGGCTTAGAGGGTGAAGGGCCTGTTTCTGTGCTGTAATTTTCTTAGTTCTTTGTTCATTGTATTTTAACTATAGTGGATGAATAAAGTGTGTTTTACTTTAAATCTGGTAGTTTGACCAATTGAAATGCAACATCTCACATTTACCTTTAAAATAAGAAAACATTACGGTACAGGCTATCTTTTTAAATATATTTTGAGGTGGTTTGCTCTGATCCATAACACTCTCTAATGAGACGGCACCCCTATACTCCTCTTGAGCTGTGGTAACTTCATTTTGACTTTACATGACAGAGGTGGTGAGAGAGGGTGGGGTGTGGGGGGGAACTTGCCTGATTAGCTGAGGGGATTCCAAGGAGTTCCACTTTGGGCGATTTCATGGTGCAAGAGATGGAACGATTAATGATGCGATTGACTCGGAGATCTGGCACCCCGAGTTTGCTCTTCAGCATGGAGTCCTGAATGAGGGGGAAACTTGGAGATCTGGAACAAGAGGTGGAGAGATTGTTTTATCAGTTGGCAGGATGATACAAACATTGAGCTGCCGGTACAGGCACAATGGCCTGAATGGCCTTCTTCTGCGTCATTTTGTCATCAGAGGGTAAGATCTACATTTCGCTTTTCATGGACAGCTACTTCACAATTGTCAATGGCGTTAATCACTCATCAATGACCCTATCAGCAATGGCAATATTTTAGTGCTCCTACAGAAGGAAGTCATCAGTTCAGTGTTAGTAGGATTTTCACTAAATTGTTTCTTAGTATGGAAAAGACTCTATCAATTCTTTTTGAGTCTCTTCCCATATCTAGAATTGCATGGGACAGAGGCAGCAATGGTTGTTTCTTACACTCATTTTACCTAGACCAGGCCGTCAGCTACCATTAGAGGCCATCGCGGGAAAGGTGCCACACCAGACTGAGTATAGCTGACTAAAAGACATTTCCAGCCCTACCACTAATACGTTGGCAGGACTTGCACATTAATGATTGGGATATGTCATGAATGCACCTCTCGCCTCCGTCAAATCCTAGATTGAGTCTCGAACCGCAGGCCACTGGTTCAGAAGGAAGGATTCTACCCAAGAAGCCAACGGAACTCTTCCTACTTTTCCATTCTCTTATGGGATGTCAGCATCTCTGGCTGGGTCAGCATTTATTGGCAACACTTACCTATGTTAATTAATGGAATCGTATATTTTAAAATACCCGATTGCAGGTAGCCACCCTTCGGAGATTTTCCTGGAACCTCCCAGGATTAAAGATTAGGGCCCTAGAAGCTGTTGCAAGAAGAGAAATCAACACTTAATTTGTTTTTTTTTAATGTCCATTTTCTTCAAACACTTTCCTACGTTAGTCCTAAATACATTTAGAGATTGGGAAAAAGGTAAGATATCTCAGTGGCTAGGCAGCCAAGTGCTGACACTTCGAAGCATTTATGGTTGGTGACCTTTCTCTATCGAGAATCACACGATGCTGCCCTTAACACTATCATTTTTGCACCTAGCCCACGATTCCCCTTACTTTGGGATTGACGAGAAGATGCTGAGCCCAGATCGGAATTTCTTCACTCGACTGCTCGACTTGAACCAGCTCTGCCTCTTCTCTTGTTGGCGCTTCAGGAAATCGTTGCTTAGGTGCTTCCACTGTTGAGATGTGAACATTCCTAGGATTCTGCAAAAAGGACCAACAAAGGACACTGACCGTCTTCACACAAACATCTCACGGTCATCTCCATTCCCAACAAATGGTTAAGACTTTTCTCGGGAGCTGCGCCTACTCCATCACCTGCATCCTTTGGTCAGGACCTGTACAAGTAATTGTCCATCTCATGTAAAAGTCGTACCTGGACTTTTGTCCCAAATATCGAGTCGAAAAATGTGGTGCTGGAAAAGCACAGCCAGTCAGGCAGCATCCAAGGAGCAGGAGAGTCGACATTTCAAGCATAAGTTCTTCATCAGGAAGGAGTTTATGCTCAAAATGTCACCTCTCCTGTTCCCAGATGCTGCCTGACCAACTGTGCTTCTCCAGCACCACATGTTTTGACTCTGATCTCCAGCATTTCCAATCCTCACTTTGTCCTTTGGTCCAAAAAAGTCTTACTTGCTTATCTTAGTTTTGGGAGCTGGGTTGATATAAACAATACAAATTTAAGATCTAACAAGTCAGATTTCACTCTGGGATTTGACGTGTCCGATATAATATGTGGACGGCACGGTGGCACAGTGGTTAGCACTGCTGCCTCACAGCGCCAGAGACCCGGGTTCAATTCCCGCCTCAGGCGACTGACTGTGTGGAGTTTGCACGTTCTCCCCGTGTCTGCGTGGGTTTCCTCCGGGTGCTCCGGTTTCCTCCCACCATCCAAAAGATGTGCAGGGTCAGGTGAATTGGCCATACTAAATTGCCTGTAGTGTTAGGTAAGGGGTAAATGTAGGGGTATGGGTGGGTTTCGCTTCGGCGGGTCGGTGTGGACTTGTTGGGCCGAAGGGCCTGTTTCCACACTGTAATCTAATCTAATCTAAAAATCTAATCTAATCTAATCTAATCTAATCTAATCTAATCTAATATCAGCTGGGATCGTAATAATGGCGAGCTACCATACTGCCCTCACCTTGTTCTCGTCTTCCCTCACAGACAGGAAAATTGCGGCATAGAAGGAGGCCCTTATGTGGCAGTTCATTTCCATTCAAGGACTTCAATAGGCTTAAGGGAGTGCTGGCTGTTACTAAGGCATTGGCTATCCTTTGCTATAAGACCATACAGCATAGCATCAGTAATTAGGCCATTCGGACCATCAAGTATGCTCCCCTATTCAATCATGGCTGATAAGTTTTCCAATCCCATTTTCCCATTTTCTGCCCATAACCTTTGATCCCCTTGGCAATCAAGCATTTCTCTCTCTCTGTTTCAAATATACTCAATGACCTGGCCTCCAAAGCCTTCTGAGACAATGAATTCCACAGATTCACCACTCTCTGGCTGAAGAAGTTTCTCCTTATCTCCGTGCTAATAGGTCTTCTCTTTATTATGTCGGGGGCAGCATGAGGGGTGTGACAGGAAGACAATGGGCTGCCAATCACTTTCGTTTACATGGCCCCTCCTGTTCAAATCAGCTGTTTGGTAACCATAAAATTGACCTCACTTTGTATTATGCACATGTTTTACATGCCCTGCCAGATCTCTCATGGTCGTGCTTGATGAGTTTCAAGTTACGCAGTTTTATAAATAGAGGGTTGGAATTAATGACAATGTGATGGGAATGTTTTTACAGATCAGTTTGACACCTACAGAAAATGCAAATCATTTGCAAGACTTTGATTGTCTTTTGAGAGATATAGTTACACATATAATCCCTGTGCAATTACTTGTAATCATGATTTTAAAAGATAACATTCTGATATAAAGAGAATTTTTTACATTGAGATAATGCTTTTCACAGCCTCAGGATATCACAAAGCACTTTACAGGCAATGAAGTGTTGTCACGGTTGAAAATAAGACAGTGCAAAAGCTATTGGACTCAGCAAGATCCCATGAAGTGATGATCACCGATTTTTGTGAAATTATTTTGGACCCGTGTACTCACTTCTTCAGTTGAAGTCCAAGGCCAAACCCTTCCTTATTGGATGGCTGGAAAACATCTACCGATGGCTCTGTCGGGAAATTAAAATAGGGTCACTGTGAGGGTCTTATGACAATGGCTACTAGGTCAAAGGGTTACAATCAACACTCTACAGGTGACCACCATTGCACTATAGACACACACAGACACTCCTACACACACGCACAGAGGCACTCCTATACACGCACATGCACACAGACACACGTATACACAGACACACACACACTCCTATACACGCACATGCACACAGACACACATATACACAGACACTCACACACACCCTTACAGACACACACACTCCCACACTCACACAGGCATCCTTTCAGAGACTTAGACCACTCTACACTCACGCACACACATATACACTCTCTCTCACAGACACTCACAACCCCCCACCCCAGACACACACACACTTCCACACTCACACGTGCACCCCCTCCCAGACTTAAGACACTCTACACTCACTACACATATACACTGTCTCTCACACTCACAACCCTCAACCCAGACAGACACACACAGAGACAGACACAAAGACCCACATGCGCACATATACTTTGTGGGGTGAATTTGTACTTGCAGGGTTACATTGTACTGCATGAATTCATATAAAACTCCGTTATCTCACTTTTTAGATTAGAATCAATCAAAACATCATGGCATAGACAGAGAACACAGGGGGCCAGCACCTTCAACATATTGTCGAGCTAACACCAATTGTTACAGCTAATCTGAGAATGCGACTTTTAAAAAAAGGTTTTGTGATTTACACATGAAAGAAGTGAAACTATCATGTTATTCGAACAGATGAGAGACTCAACAGACATTCAAAGTATTTTTAATGTATAATTTCAGTTACATCACACTGTCAATTTTTGCTATAAATTCTGTGCCTTACAATTGTATCCTCCACAACCACCTGATGAAGGAGCGGTGCTCCAAAAGCTAGTGCTTCCAATTAAAACCTGTTGGACTATAACCTGGTGTTGTGTGATTTTTAACTTTAAACACCTTTAAATTCACCAGAATTTACCATTGAACAACTGAGATGTGGGAAGAAGCAAGGCTTGCTACTCCAAGAAACATTTTTGCTGCAACGCTCTTCAAAGAACTCATAGAAGTGAACTAATTCAAAAATATGGGGAATATGGCAGCCATTTTGTGCACAGCAAAATCTCACAACTAATTATGAGTGGCTACTCTTTTTTTTAAATGAGGAGGAAAGATTGGCCAAAACATGAGGAGACCCCCCACCCCTCTCCTTCAGTTAACACCACAAAAACATTATTGGTGCTCCATATTATTAGATTGGAAAGAAACTCTCAAATGAATATCTTATCCAAGAGACAGATCTTCCATCTTCTGCACTGGAGTATCAACATGGATGACAGGATTTAGTCCTCACTGGGAACTTGAATCCACACAATTTTGGTTTGAATCGAAAAAAGTAGAGTTCTGAAATGACAGCAGAAAATGCTGGAAAATATTTTACAGATCATCTGAGGGGAAGAAACAGGATTAGCCTTGAGGCAATAAATGCTGACTCACAGAGAGTAATGCAGAGGCCTAGATTACAGGTTCAAAGTCCATTGCAGCAGTTATGGGGGAATGTAAATATAATGAATTGATCAAACTGGAATTGAAAGCTAATTTCTGCAATGGTGACCATGAAACTTTCATCTGTTCCCCATCAGGAAGGGAAGTCTGCCAACCTTACCCAGTCTGACCTACCCGTGACTCCAGGGCCACTGCAAAGTAGTTAGCTCTGAACCACCCTCTTAGAATCACTGAGCGAGCCATCCAGGTCATAGGGCAATTAGGGATGGAGGAACTAATGTTGGCCTTGCCAGCAACACCCACATCCCATGAAAGAATAACCTTTTCGAAAGAAAATGTCAGTCGTCTTTAAAGACTTGGTCTTGTTCAAAGTTTGTGCGAAGATTTGTAGCTCGGGTGCTCGTTGTTGTGGTTCTGTTCGCCGAGCTGGAAGTTTTTGTTGCAAACGTTTCGTCCCCTGGCTAGGCGACATCATCAGTGCTTGAGAGCCTCCTGCGAAGCGCTTCTTTGATGTTTCCTCTGGTGTTTATAGTGGTCTGTCCCTGCCGCTTCCGGTTGTCAGTTTCAGCTGTCCGCTGTAGTGGTTGGTATATTGGGTCCAGGTCGATATGTTTGTTGATGGAGTTTGTGGATGAATGCCATGCCTCTAGGAATTCCCTGGCTGTTCTCTGTCTGGCTTGCCCTATGATAGTAGTGTTGTCCCAGTCGAATTCATGTTGCTTGTTGTCTGCGTGTGTGGCTACTAAGGATAGCTGGTCGTGTCATTTCGTGGCTAGTTGATGTTCATGTATGCGGATTGTTAGCTGTCTTCCTGTTTGTCCTATATAGTGTTTAGTGCAGTCCTTGCATGGTATTTTGTACACTACATTCGTCTTGCTCATGTTGCAAGACTCCCGTTCCTAGACGTGATGGTACAGAGAACATCGAACGGAGAATTCACCACAAAGGTACACAGGAAAGCCACACACACAGACCAAGTCCTAAACTATGAAAGTAACCACCCCAACACACACAAACGAAGCTGCATCAGGACACTATTCAAAAGGGCCACAACACACTGCAGTACACCAGAACTGCAAAAAGAAGAAGAGGAACACCTATACAAGGTATTCGCCAAAAACGGATACCCGCGCAACTTCATCAACAGATGCCTAAGAGAAAGACCACGGAACGAGGACATACCACAACCAAAAGGACTAGCCACACTACCATACATCAGGAGCATCTCAGAACTGGCAGCCAGACTACTGCGACCCCTAGGACTCATAACAGCACACAAACCAACAGCCATGCTCAGACAACAACTCACCAGAACGAAGGACCCGATACCCAACATGAGCAAGACGAATGTAGTGTACAAAATACCATGCAAGGACTGCACTAAACACTATATAGGACAAACAGGAAGACAGCTAACAATCCGCATACATGAACATCAACTAGCCACGAAACGACACGACCAGCTATCCTTAGTAGCCACACACGCAGACAACAAGCAACATGAATTCGACTGGGACAACACTACTATCATAGGGCAAGCCAGACAGAGAACAGCCAGGGAATTCCTAGAGGCATGGCATTCATCCACAAACTCCATCAACAAACACATCGACCTGGACCCAATATACCAACCACTACAGTGGACAGCTGAAACTGACAACCGGAAGCGGCAGGGACAGACCACTATAAACACCGGAGGAAACATCAAAGAAGCGCTTCGCAGGAGGCTCCCATTCACTGATGATGTTGGCTAGCCAGGGGACGAAACGTTTGCAACAAAAACTTCCAGCTCAGCGAACAGAACCACAACAACTTGGTCTTGTAAATCAGATAATATAAATAGAAGTTAAAGATTGCAGTATTATCTTGCTCAGAAAATCTCACAATGTGTCTTAGTGCAAATAGCAGTAAAGGAAGCTGCATTCTTTTACAGTCATAGAGGCATACAGCCATTATCAGCCACAAGTAAAACTGATCTTGCTAACACTGATGTCGCCTAGGGCATGTCCTGTGCATGTAATCTGTATGCTTCTACCTAAGTGTTTTTGATCTTTACATGCTTGCTTGCTATGATCTGCCTGTACTGTTCATAAACAAAGCTTTGCACTGTACTCCAGCACACTTGACAATAAATCAATCAATTACTGATCTACAGCACAGATGAAGACCCTTTGGCCCATCAAGTCCATGCTGGTTGGAAGCCAATCTCAGCAAAGTTTCAACTACATGGGCAATGTTTGGTTCCACTCACCTGACAGGTATTGGGGATATGGAGCAATGGGCATAAACCTGAGATATGTTAAAGTGGTGAATAATTCCACAGTGAATGACACATCTGTGAAACAACTTGCGATCATTTTGCATGGAAAATAAATTGCATTAAAGTAAATTATTAGAATGTATTTATGCACCTATAAGAAAAGGTATTTTACCCAAGAAATGAATCAGCCCTTAATAGCTCAACAGATAAAGCATAAAACAGATTTTATAATTAGCAACATATAATTTACTCAATGTCGTATTATCATCTGCAAAGGATGGAGACAGAGAGAAACTAATTGCTGCTGATTTGCAGTATTTACGTGTTATCAAGTTATGTGGGGGTTGTTAACAAGGTCAGCATCTCCAATTGCCCTTGAACACATCCATTACAGAAGGCAACAATGAGTTCAAAAGTAACATTGACCAGGAGGCACATGTGAATCAGACCAATTTATTTTGGGACCTTTCCTTTCCAAAGCATTAGTGAGTAGGTGTGTTTTACAACAATAAATGTATGTAAATATAGTATTGTATGTGTAAGAGAGGTTTGTGGTCTATTTGGATAGAGTCAAACTCCAATGTTTGCGTTGTTCCAATGATATGCAATTGTACAAAGCCGAACTGTGTTTGCAACTATGTATATATACAAAGATATTTTTTATGAATAAAGTATATGTTTGAAACTTTAAAGAAAATTAAATGATAGCTAGGACCACGTGCTGAGGGATGCACTAAAGCGTTGGGAAGCTGCTGCCAAGGCGCAATGGGGAAAGCCCACTGTCTGAGGTCTTTCTGCCAAAGGTAAATTGGGGTCCGTTCAGTTATCAGACCCATCTCATGCATCAAATGCATGTAAATATAGTCTGGTTCAAGTAAGAGACACCTTTAATTTGTTTGGGTAGAATCAAACTCCAATGTTTGATTGTTTCCTTGATATGCTACTGTACGGAACCGAACTGCATTTGTGACTTTGTATATATATATAATGAATTTTTTTATGAATAAAGTACATTTTTTAAATAAAAAACAAAATGATGGATGCCATGATTACCATTACAGAGACTGCTTTCATATTCCAGATTTGTTAATCCGAATTGAAATGCTACCAGCTACTGTAATGCAATTTGAGCTCATGTCCATTAGACTGAGCCTTTGGTGATATTAAGGGCACTCGTATTACCACTACATCACCATCTCCCCACAGAGTGTGTTATTAGGGCCTATGTGTGTTATTAGGGCCTGTGATTTGCCTACAATGCAATGGTCTAGTGATTTTATTACAAGAATATTAATCCAGAAACTCAGCTAATGCTCTGGAGACCTGGGTTCGAATCCCACCATGGTCGAATCTGAATTCAATAAATAATCCGGAACTAAGGGTCTAATGGTGACCATGAATTGATTGTCAGAAAAATCCATCTGGTTCACTGATGCCCTCTCGGAAGGAAACTGCCATCCTTACTGGATCTGGCCTACATGTGACTCCTGACGCACAGCAATTTGTGTGACTCCTCTGGGCAATTAGGGATGGGTGATAAATGCTGGCCTAGCCAAAAAAGCCCACAACCCATAAGCAAATAACAAAAAGTCAGTGAGTCAACTATAGAATTCAGTCGAGAAAATTTCAAGGAAAAATGTTTAGCAAAATTCACACTCGTTACTTACCAGGTCCATCCAGGTACTGAGACAGAGAAAATCTCAGCCTGAGTACCATTGGCTCAATCCTTGCCACCTTCCAGGCTGTTGCTATCTCCTCCTGTTATCAAATTACAATTGGTTACACACAGCAAAACATTGTTCAATTAGTTCTCACTTAATATCTGATCCTGAAACCACCATGAACTATAGTGGGCTATTTTATTACTGTGGAATTCAAGCAAAATGCCTGCACTTAGACAGGCCTTTAATGGACATTGTTGCTTAGCAACCTAAAAACATAAAGTACATACCACATAAAGATCATTAGACCCAAGACACCAGCTCCATCCACTGGGACATAGAAAAGGGTATCGCATCACAGGCTCTGCTCATGTATTTAATCTATAAGTGGCTGAAGCAGTTGGAAGAAAATCTCACTGCTGCCGAATTTTGTTGATCGAAGAATATCAAGCTGTTTGGTTTTTCTTCTCTGTCCCTTGGAAGCTACTCCTGTATTGTTTGATAAATGCAGAGAAGTTGAGGTTTTGCTGTTTGGGATTAGGTAAGAAGGGAAACCCTGGTGGGTCTGTGTGGCAATGGTTATTTTTGGTTCTACAGCTTCTGTTCAAAGTTCCTTTGAACCTGGAGATCAAGATTATGTTAAAACTGACTACTGAATATACAACTTGCACTGCCTGAGACCTACTGAAGTGAAGACCATTATTAAGTTCACATCAGGACTGCCTTTACTTTTGACTTCTTTTTCACTGCATTTCTTAATGTGCATTTCCTTTTCTGTTTTATTAGCATGGGGCTTTGATAGAATTATAATGAACCTTGGCTTGAGTACTTGAAATTTTCTCTCGTGTCTTATTCAATATAATCTATTATAGATTGGATCTCAAACAATAATGAGATGGAGTACTGGAAGGAGATAGAATCCTTAACGGCATGGTGAAAAGATAACAAGCCCTCCATCAACATCAGCAAAGTGATTTCAGGAAGCAGAGTGGAGGACAAACCCCTGTCTGCATCAGTGGCGCTGAGGAGGAGATGACTGAGAGCACCAAGTTCCGATGCACATCTTTGGAATGTGAGAGGAAACCAGAGAACCCGGCGGAAACCCATACAGACCACCACCCAAGGCTGGAATCAAACCCAGGTCCCTCGTGCCCTGAGGCAGTAGTGCTAACCATGCTGCCCATAAATATAATGTCATTCTTAACCTTAGCCACAACCACCTGATGAAGGAGCAGCGCTCCGAAAACTAGTGCTTCCAATTATAACCTGGTGGACTATAACCTGGTGTTGTGTGATTTTTAACTTTGTACACCCCAGTCCAACACTGGCTCTTCCAAATCATGACTCTTAACCTCACCAGCAATCCATTCAGTTACATCAACCCCCGACAGAGAAAAGCACTGACACTAACACTAAATAGACAGCACCAAGGGCAATTGATGCGCATTCAGCGTTGCTGTTATCAACCCGAGAACAAATTAGAAATGAATTGCATCTTCTTTGTCAGCCACATAAAATCTTTGCTGGGGTTAATGGATGTTTAATCTGTTGCAGGTGAGGGTTTTTGGTTTGCTATTTGGGAGTTAGAACATGAATAATGCTAGAAAGAGAACTTTCCTTTGGCATCGTTCCCAGTGTCCCCATAGCTTCTTTCCACGTGCAGCAGACATGATTACAGTAGATGGGGAGGTGACAGCCTAGCAGTATTGTTGGTAGATTGTTAATCTAGAGACCCTGGGAATAATCTGAAGACCCAGGTTCAAATCCTGCCATGGCAGATGGCGGAATTTTAATTCAATAAAAATCTAGAATTTGGAGTCAAATGATGACCATGAATTCGTTGATGATTGTTGGGGAAAATCCATCTGGTTCACTAATACCCTTTAGGGAAGGAAATCTGTCATCCCTACCTGGTCTGGCCAACATATCGCTCCAGACCTACAATGTGTTGACTCTTACCTGTCCTCTGTGCAATTAGGGATGTGCAAGAAATGACCACATCCCATGAATGAGTAAAGAAAAATGTTACAATGGCTTAAGAAGCATGAATTTCTGCTGATTTCTACCTGCAACATGGATGGACAACAGGTGACCGACAATAGTGGTTCATGTACTACCTGAAATTGCACCATCCTTTCTTAACTTGGAACCATAGAGATGTACAGCACAGAACAAGAAGCTTTGGTCCAACTCGCCCATGCCAACCAGATATCCTATATTCATCTAGTCCCATTTGCCAAAATTTAACCCATAACGCTCTAAACTCTTTCCTATTCGTATACCCACCCAGGTGCCTTTTAAATGCTGTCATTGTACCAGCCTCCACCACTTCCTCTGCAGGTCATTCCATACACGTACCACCCTCTGTGTGAAAAAGTTGCCCCTTAGGTCCCTTTTAAATTGTATCCCTCTCACCCTAAACCTATGCCCTCCCCTGGGGAAAAGACCTTGGCTATTCACCCTAACCATGCCCCTCATGACTTTATAAGCCTTGTTAGGTCATCTCTCAGCCTCCGACTCTCCAGTGAGACAGCCCCAGTCTATTCAGCCTCTCCCTTTCGCTCAAATCCTCTAACACCAGCAACAACTTTAATGTCTTTTTCTGTTGGTTAGCGCACAAATTAAATTAAACTCCACGAATTCCAACCAGTGGCTGGGCAGAGGCTGAGTAGTTCTTGAATCAACAAGTCAGCACAGGACCACAGTAAATTCAAGATGAGCCAAAAGAAAAAGCCCCGAGGCAGAGTTAGCTTCACTGAAATAAGCAAACAATAGTAATCTTCTGAAATGAAGATATATACAGTGAGTCCCCAACCAGTAAGACACTAGCTAAGTGAGACCATGCAATTATTAGACATGAAAATATAACCCTTGGGATCTGCCTTTGAGTTTCATTGAGAAATGGATTTCTGTGTTTTATTTTTGCAGAAAAATGCTTCTCCTTCCTCTCGGCTGGAGCTGGTTCACCCTGGTTTGTGTGTATGACCTGGTTGGAGATATAGCATCTGTTGTCAGACCTGCAGCAGCTTAAACTAATACAACATATGGCACAATGCATGCTTCAGTTCCCATTCACATTCCATCCTCTCTGTTCCTCCCTCCATCAATCCACCAGATCGAGTGAGCTATCCACTCGTGAATAAACGGCCACAGAGTGCTAATTTCTACTTGAATGACTATAATCGACACAAAGCCTGTACCTTAGGACTGATGCATCATTCAATGCAAAGCAAACTAACCATTCACGGTGAAGTCTTGCAATGAACAGGGACAAAATAAAATATCATCCTCTTCCCAAGCAAGCTGCTGATTGCGTGGAATCGAAATTGTTTCTTTCATTGACAGTATGTTATTTATAGTTCCTTTCCTAACTAACTATATTCACTCCAATTGTTTTTTTTCCCCTAGGAACTGTCTGTCACAATTAATATATTTCAGTGATGGTCACTTACAGAGTCACAGAGTCATACAACATAGAAACAGACCCTTTGGTCCAACTCATCCATACCGACCAAGTGTCCCAAACTAAAGTTGTTCCACTTACTTGCATTTGACCCATATCCATCTAAACCTTTCCTATTCATGTACCTGTCCAAATGTTGTAACTGTACCTCTAAGCTACTTCCTCTGTCAGTCCGTTCCACATATGAGCCACTCCCTCTGTGAAAAAGTTGCCCTTCAGTTCCCTTTTAAATATTTCCCCTCTCACCTTAAACGTATGCCCCCTAGTTTTGAGATAGCAAGGATTGCACATGCTGGAAATCAGAGTCCATAAGATTTGGAGCTGGAAAAGCACAGCAGATCAGACAGCATCGGAGGAGCAGGAATGTCAATGTTGCGGGTTTGGAACACCCCACCCTCGGCAAGGACCTTTGTTGTTCACCTTATCTATGCCCATCATGATTTTATAAACCTGTTAGAAGGTCACCTCTCAGCCTCCTATGCTCAGTGAAAAAAGTCTCAGCCTATCCGGCTTCTCCTTAAAATTCAAACTCTCCATCGTGGCAACATCCTGGTGAATTGTGCCTGAATTTTCTCCAATTTAATAACATCCTTCCTATGGCAGGGCAACCAGAACTGTCCATCTTGCTCCAAAAGTGGCCTCACTAACGTTCTGTACAACTTCGACATGACATCTGGGCAGTAAAGGCAAGTGTGTTAAAGGCCTTTTTTACCAACCTGTCTACCAAAAATGCAAATTTCAAAGAACCATGCATCCAAACACCTAGGTCTCTCTGTTGACCACTTGACCATCTTTGCTCTGGATGGTGCCCATAAAGGTGCCAATTTATGTGGTCCCCGAACACTTGGCTGGATGAATGGGTTCTCTTCAATTTGTTGATGGGGTGTGGGTGTCATGGGCCAGCTTTTATTACCCATCCCTAACTATGAGTGAATCATTATTCTGTGGGTCTGAAGTGGAAGGATGGGCAATTTCCTTACCTAAAAAAGGGCACTGGTGAACTAGATGGATTTTTACAGCAATTGATAGTGGTTATTATTAGATTAGCTTTTCATTCCAATTATTGCATTCCAAATTTCTGACATGGCAAGATTTGAACTCGATGCCACAGAACATTGGGTCAGTACTGTAGATTAAGAGGCCAATGACATTGCCACTATGCCACCATCCACCCCAAGTCATTTTAAAAGAGGAGTTGTTGCATGGTCCCTCAGCAATGCTAGAAAGTAGGAGGAGGTCATTTGGCCCACCGTAGACAAAGTAGCCCACTTGATTGGCATCACATCCACTCCTTCCACCACTGACTCTCAGTAGCAGCATTGCGTACAATATATCTACAGGATGCACTGCAGAAGTTCACCAAAGTTCCTTAGCATCTTCCAAATTTATGACCACTTCCATTTAGAAGAACACCACCCCCTGCAAATTCCCTTCTGGGCCACTCACCATCCGGACTTGGAAATATATTCCTGTTCCTTCAGCATCTCTGGGTCAAACTCCTGGGATTCTTTCCCTAGGGGCATTGCGGGTCAACTGCAGTGGTGCGAGAAGGCAACTCATCACCACCTTCTCAAGGGCAACTGGGGGTGGGCAATAGATGCAGCCAGTTACATCCATGTCCCATGAATGAGTAATGAAAAAAAAAATCATATACTTGCCAAGTGAGAAGGAGCTAATCCTATCTTCCAGCTTTTGGTCTGTTGCTCTGGAAGTTGGTTGCATCTCAACTACCTGTTCATTTTTTTTTAAATACAATGAGGATTTCTGCCTAATGAAAGATGCTGAGGTTTGCAATAGCCCTTTGTGAGTATGTGTGCATACTATGCAAAATAATCTATAATGTGCCACATCCAAGAAATAATGCTTGAATGCAGCTTCTTTCAAAAATAAGCCACACTTTCTGACAACGTGTGTGCACTGGAGCAGAATGAGGCCATTTGGCCCATTGAATCTGCTCCACCATGAGATCATAGCCAATATGCTTCTCAGACCCACTCTCCTGCCTTTTCCCTTTAATAATCGACAACCGCTCTCTGTCCTAAATACACTCAATTACACTCACATTGTCAATGATATCTCTCATAAATATAGTTACAAATATTTACAAGTGCCATGTAAAGACAATATTGTAATGAAACAGTCTATCAGGCCACAGAAATAAACTACAAAAGAGAATTTTTAAATTTAAAAAATGGGATTAATACCGTGCACAATGGAAATAATCAGTGACACATAGTAAAAAAACTAATCAATGTGATAGTATTATTTTACAATAGGAGTTTACAAGATTACAAGGGAATCTTGATCAAATGGGTCAATGGGGTGAAAAAAATGGCAGATGGAGTTCAATTTGGATAAATGCGAGGTATTGCATTTTGGTACAACAAACAAGGGCTCGAGCTTATACAATTAGGAATTAATTAATGGTAGGGCCTTGGGTGGTGTTGTAAAACAGAGGGACCTAAAGGTGCAGGTACATAATTCTTTGAAGTTTGCATCACATATAGACAGGGTGGTTAAAAAGGTGTTGTCATGTTTGCCTTCATTGTTCACCCCTTTGAGTGCTTTTCTGATTGGTGACTTGTGGTGTGCCTCAGGGGTCAGTGTTGGGACCGCAATTATTCACAATTTACAAAGATGATTTAGAGTTGGTGACCATGTGTAGTGTATCAAAGGTTGTAGATGACACTAAGATGAGTGGCAGAGCAAAGTGCGCAGAGGACAGTGAAGCTTTGCAGAGCGACATAGTTTAAGTGAGTGGGCAAATGTCTGCTGGCAGCTGGAGTACAATGTTAATAAATGTGAAGTAATTCATTTTGGTAGGAAAAATAGTAAAAATGATTATTACTTCATTTGTAAAAAATTGCAGCATGCTGTTATGCAGAGGGACCTGAATGTCCTTGTGCATGAATCACAGAAGGTTGGTCTGCAGGGTACATTAGGTCATTACAAAGGCAAGTGCAATTTTGTCCTTCATTGTGAGTTTAAAAGCAGGGAGGTCATGTTGCAGCTGTACAGGGTGCTGGTGAGGCCACACCTGGAGTACTACATGCAGTTTTGGTCTCCTTACTTGATGGGGTACAGAGGAGGTTCACGAGGTTGATTCTGGAGTTGAGGGGGTTTGCTTATGAGGAGAGACTGAGTAGGCTGGGATTATATTCATAGGAATTTCGAAGAATGAGGAGGGCTCTTTCAGAAACATATGAAATAATGACGGGAATAGATATGATAGAGGTAGAGAGGATATTTCCATTGGAGGGGTGAAACTAAGACAAAATTAGGGGCAGCAGATTTAAAAATGAAGTGAGGAGGAACTTCTTCACCCAGAGGGTTGTGCATCGATGGAATTCCCTGCCCAGTGAAGTAGTTGAGGCTTCCTCAATAAATGCTTTCAAAGCTAAGATAAATAATTTTTTGAACAGTCAAGGAATTATGGGTTATGGTGAGAGGGTGGGTGTGTGGAGCTGAGACCACAAAAAGATCAGTCATGATCTTATTGAATGGCAGCACAAGCTAGAGGGGCCAGATGGCCTACTCCTACTCCTAGTTCTTATGCTCTTATAAGAGTTGGGGAATCACATTGAAGTTGTACAGGACATTGGTGAGGCCTCTTCTGGAATACAGTGTCCAGTTCTGGTGGCCCAGTTATTGGAAGGATATTATCACACTGGAGAGAGCTCAGAAGAGACTTATCAGGATGTTGCCGGGTATGCAAGATTTGAGTTATAAAGAAAGGCTGGATAGACTGGGACTTTTTTCACTGGAGCACTGGTTGAAAGTTGATCTGATAGAAGTTTATAAAATAATGAGAGGTATAGATAGAGTTAATGGTAGTTAGCTTTTTCCTATAAAAGGGGATTTCAAAACTGAGGACACATTTTTAAGGTGAGAGGAGAGAGATTTAAAAAGATGTAAGAGGCATTTTTTTTACACAGAGGGTGGTACATGTGGAATGATTTCCTGAGGATGTGGTGGATGTAGGTACAATTACAATGTTTAAAAGAAATTTAGATAGACACATGAATAGGAAAGGTTTGGGCTAGGAGCAGGCAGGTGGGACTAGTTTAGTTTGGGATTATGGTTGGACAAAATGGTCTGTTTCCATGCTGTATAACTCTATGACTTTGGGAGAGAAAACGTCACAGGCAGTAGATGTAATATCGCCAAGATGTGACCTCTAAATGCAGGAGTTTTAATGTGGGCCAGTGGAAATACATTTTGCTTTCAGAAATGTCCACTACCCATTTTGGGATTTTATTTATTACTCTTTATGACTGTAAATTAAGACCATACAAAGCAAAAGGAAGAATATGCAGCAATTGACACTGGACTTACATCAAGAAAGCTCATATTAATGTGCAGGTCCACATCAACATCATCAATCGTCCCATATTCCCTGCAGGAAGAAATATTTTAAAGTAATAAATCACAGCTCATCAGAAACATCAAGGTTTTAGGACTATTCAGTTATGGTCTGCAAAATACACAGAGGGAACATTGGAACGGGAAAAGGTCATTCACCCTTTCAAGCCTGTCCTGCTGTTGAATAAGATCAAGACCAATCTCTCTCCATTAACTCCGTTCATTTTGGCTTCATTTCCTTTTGGGCCTTGGTCGAGCAAAAATCTCATCTTTAAAATGTATTAACTGAACTAGCATCCACTGCATTTTGTAAGAAAAAAAACCCCACAACTTGACCACCCCATCATCTAATAGCAGAAGCTCCAGGGGAAATACTTGGAGTCTTCCAGTCTCCTTCAAAGTTCCCAGTTTGGAATTATAGGAAATTCTTATTTAAAATGGAATCCCTACAGGAGGTAAGCAGGCCCTTTGGCCCATCAAATCACACTGCCCCTCCAAAGAGAACCCCAGCCAGACCCATACCCTGTATTTTCCATGGCTAATCCATCTAGCCTGCACATCCTTGGACAGTGTGGGTAATTTTCCATGGCCAATCCACCTAACCTGCACATCTTTGGACTGTGAGAGGAATCCAGAGCACCCAAGGGAAACCCACACCTATGCAGGGAGAATGTGAAAATCCACATAGACAGTCATTCAAGGCTGGAATTAAACCCAGGTCCCTGGCACCGTGAGGCAGAAGTGCTAACCACTGTGATCAACAATTCAGTGCAAATCATTCAGTGCTGCTGTCAAAGGGCTTTGGTGGCTCAACAGTTATATTATTGGACTAATATGGACAGAGTGCGTAATTGTAGAAATAGGAGCTCAATCCCACTAACGCAGGAATTTGATGTTATATTGTATGTGTGTATATATTTTTAAAAAGTCTAGATCTGAAAGCAGATTTCAGTACAGGTAATCCTGAAGCTTATGGGTTGTCATTAAATCCCAACAAGTTCACTAATGTCCTTTGGGAGGAACATCTACTAAGCTGACCTGGTCTAGTCTCACACCAGCACATTCGACACTCACATTCCCTTTGCAGTCACCAATGGAGCCATTTAGTTATAACAAAGTACAGTGTTTCATGTTACAAAGAGAAATTGCATAAGCTGGGGTCGTTTCCCTTCAAGGAGTGGAGACAGGGGTGGGGGGCATGATTAAGTTTATCCAAGGCATAGAGACAGAGAGAAACATTTCCCCTTTGTGGAGGGATGGATGGCTGGGGATATCGATTTAAGGCTAGGGGCAGAAAGTTTAGAGGCAATATGAGGACAAAGGGTGGTAAAGGCAGAAACGCTCATAACATTTAAGATGTATTTAGATGTGCAGTTGCAATGCCAACAGATTCAAGAATAGATTCTTCCCTGCTGTTAGACCATAGAACTTTACAACGCAGTACAGGCCGTTCAGCCCTCGATGTGGCACCAACCTGTGGAACCAATCTGAAGCCTATCTATTCTACACTATTCCATTTTCATCCATATGTTTATCCAATGAACCAATCTTATCAGACTTATGAATGGTGCTCTCATATGTTAGAGTTGATCTTTTTCTGCTCCTTCTCTTTAGCTGTAACACTATACTGTGCATTCGATTCTCAGACACTGATGTATGATTTATCTGCTTAGCACACTAAACAATACTTCTCACTATATTTCAGTACATGTGACAAGAATACATCAAATCAAATCTTTTGTAATAAATACACATGACAATAAATAAATCAAAACCCTTGATTTAATAAATTAATTGTCATGTGTATTTATTACAAATACAGTAAAAGCGAATTCAAGGCATACTAGGCTATGAGCCAACTACTGGAAAATGGAATTAGAGTAGTTAGGTGGTTGTTTTTGACCAGTATAGAATTTATGGGCTGAAGGGCCTTTTCCTGTGCTACAGATCTCTATGATGATAATGTCCACCACATAGCTAATGAAAGGGAATGAAGGAGGCATTCCAAAGAAGAGTCATGACAGACTCAAAACATTAACTGCAAGAACCGTTCTGAGGAAGGGTCAATGGACCCAAAACATTAACTTTGATTTCTCTTCACAGATGCTGCCAGACCTGTTCAGCTTTTCCAGCAACTTCTGTTTTTGTTTCAAAGCATTAACTCTGTATCTCCTATCACAGATGCTACCAGATTTAAAATTCCCATAGTGTGGAAGCAGGCCAGTTGGCCCATCAAATCCACACCTCTCCTCCGAAGGTCACCCTGTCCTATCCCTGTAATTCCTGTGGTCAATCCACCAAACCTGCACATCTTTGGACTGTGGGAGGAAACCAGAGCGCCCAGAGGAAACCCACACAGACACGGGGAGAACGTGCAAAGACCACACAGACCGTTGCCCAAGGGTAAAATCGAACCCAGTTCCTGGACGCTGTGAGGCAGCAGTGCTAACCACTGAGCCTCCATGCTACTCCCACTGGGCTTCCCAGCACTTTTTGCTTTTGTTTCAGATTTCCAGCATATTTTTATCATCCAAAATAAATGTTGACTTTGACTCAAGTCCCAAGAATGACTGAAGTTAAAAGCCTGACAAAGGTGAGTGTGAACAGCTCAAGGGGTAAAACAAATAGGATATCCAAGTAAATCACAGAGGCAAAACATAGTAATTTATCCTTGGGGTCTTTTATGAAATATACAATATTTTTCTTTCAGTAGTCACTTTATCAGGCTGAAAGAACACCAGTGAAAGTCACAGATTTAACTTGAATTCAGCTTTTATGGAGGCTTGTTCTTTCTGCTGCTACATATTATCATAACATTGGATATGAGTGGGGATTCCCTGGTAAATTCATTACCACCAATTATTCTTTTCGGCATTAGTCTAGGCCACTGAAGCCATGAGGGGAAAGATGTCCACACCATACCTTAGGCTCAATCTTGAACAGTAAATATATTTATCCCGTGTGTCTTATTAGATACACAAGAGGCCTCACCAATAGCATTGGTTCTTCAACTGATTCAGATGTCTTCATAATCAGTCCCTGGACTTTAGCTTCACGTTTCCCTCTCAAACCAGAAGTGGTTGAAATCAATGGGAAGGCAAGTGATATGGATGCCATAAAAAGTCTGCAGAGACACAGCTTAAGCAAGTCGGCAAAAATGTGGCAGATTGAATATACTGTGGGGAAATGTGAGATCCCATACTTTGGCAGGAAGAATGAGGAGCTAAATATTATTTCAATGGAAACTGCAGAAAAATCTGCAAATCGATTTTGCAGATGATACTATTTTATTGGGTTCTTTTGCATCATGTTTATAGGAACGTAAAGGAATACCAGGTCTTACTTGCATAATGCGCTCGCATGCTGTCTACAGGTATTTTTCCAAGGTCCTAAAATTGTGAGCTACTGAGCAGGAGTAACAAGAAGAGACAAGTGTCAGGATTAAGGTTCAAAGGCGGCCTTTGAATCATGGAATTCCTACACTGCAGTGAGACACCATTCAGCCCCATCGAGACTGCGCTGACCTTCTGAAGAGCACCCCACCCAGACCCAGCCCTCCTACCCTACCTCCCTATTTACCATGGCGAATCCTATACATCCTTGGACACTCTGGGAAATTTCCAGAGTGCTGTGGGAGGAAACCAGAGCACCCGGAGGAAACCCACACAGACGCAGGGAGAACATGCAAACTCCACACAGACAGTTGCCCAGGGCTGGAATTGAACCCAGGTCCTTGCTACTGTGAGGCAGCAGTGCTAAACACTGCACCATCGTGATGCCCATTAGTCAATGGAAGGGAGTGTAAAATGGAGAGCCAAGAAGAAATAATTTGTTTGGCACTAGAGGGAGCTGAACTTGCAGGGTTGTAGGGACAGAGGAGGGGAATGGGACTGACTGATTGCTTGACCAGCATGCTGGCATGGATTCAATGCGACGAATGGCTTTGTTCAGTGTTATATTGACTCTTCAATGAATGTGAACTATGAGGTTTGAACTGAATGACTTTTCTTTAGCACATAATTAATACCAGGAACACTTAGCGCCATTACGCAACATTATCCTTAAAGGGCCCCTGACTAGTCAAGCGCAAAATCCATTTGAAAGATAAGTTTAATAAGTTATGTTCGCATGTTGTAGTGATGCACTGCAGGTTTTGCATCTCACAAAATAGGGTCGTAAAGCAAATGCCATCAAACATCAATAATTTAGTTGGAACAGACAACTTTGTATAAAGTGGCACTTGTATAATTAGGTATTGGGGGGTCTGTTTGGACAGGGCAGGTCTAAGTTAGTATCCAAGTTTTCATGGCCATTCAGGCTCCTCAGTCGCCCATCAAGCTGAACCCTGCGTAGGTGCAGAGTGATCCATCGTTGGACAGAGGGAAATCTTGCAGGCCTGGTCCCACACTGCAGTACTAATTGGAAAGCAGCTATTACAGAGCGCTGAGAGGAAATACATCTCAGACTACTCCATCCTTCTGCTAAATGGACCGAAGCGTGGAAGCAAAGAACATGGGAGAGAAAACAATTAAGCTAAAAAGACCTAAGAAAGGTTTTCTTTCAAAAACAAGAAGAGTCTTTAGCTTTTATCCCCTGAAGAGCCTCATAAAATTACAACCAAAATGCCAGACTGAGGGAAAAAAAAGCATAGTAAAAATGATCAGTTCTGCAACACTTGAAAATCAGGATGTTAAACACTCACCTGACAGAGACAGAATTTTCTCCATAAATTTCTTTCACCGCTTCAATGTCTGCATCGAGCTGTGGGTGTCGGTATAGATCAGCTGCACAGCTCCCCTATAAAAACAGACACACGCTGTAATATATTGTCAGGCTTGTTTGAGAAAGAGCTGTCACCACACAGGCACTGCTGATGTTTTGGTCTTACTAGGATTCAGGCCAGCTCAGTCATCTTCTCTCCCCTCACAGTCTGAGTCTTGCTTTTATTGTCTCCTTTGGTGTCTCTCTCTCTCTCTCTCTCTCTCTCTCTGTCTCTGTCTTGGTCTTTTTGTTTGTCTCTCTCATTTGTTTCCCTGTGTGAGCTTCAGTAATGTGAGAGGTGTTTGAATCCAGTTTTAAAGGGGAAAATCCATTGACATGAATTTTTATAGCGCCCATGTCGTCGTGCTGGGAGGTTCAGTGGGTGGAGCAACATCATACAACAAAAGCACCATGAGTCACTCAATGGGACAGATTAAATTACATCAAAAGCTTTCTCTGCTGCAGTGAGAATCTCCCCCCTTTGCTCCTCCGAGAAAAGTTACATTAACTTGAGAAACTGGCACAATTCCACAATGCAGCGTTTTTACAATGAGTGGCTAGCATATTAAAGTCTTCCAATACATGATTTTGCCTTTAGATTTTAGTTTGATCAAAAATAGAACTTAAAACACCAAAGCAAGCCATTCAGCCCATACACACCACGCGAACTACCTCCCAAACCAATTCATCCAATGTTTCTATTCTGTTTCTCTCATGTGCTTATATTGTTTCCCCTTAGGTTTTCTCCTTCATTTCTCTAGGACTTATACAGCTAATGGGATGGTCCTGGGGACTGTTGCTGAACCCTTGGGGTGCAGGCATTTAGCTCCCTGAAAGTGGAGTCGCAGATAGTCAGTGTGGTAAAGAAGACCTTTATTGGTCTGTACAGGAGTTGGGACGTCACATTGCAGCTGTACAGGACATTGGTGAGGCCACTTTTAGAATAATGCTGACAGTTTCCAGTAGCCCTTCCATAAGAATGATGTTGCTAAACTTGAGAGGGTTCAGAAAAGATTTACAAACATGTTACCAGGACTGGAGGGTTTGAGCTATTGGGAGAGGCTGAATAGGCTGGGGCTGATTTTCCCTGGAGCGTCAGAGGCCGAGGGGTAACATTTTAGAGGTTTATAAAAGCATGAGGAGCATAGATAGAGTGAATAGCCAATGTCTTTCCCCTGGGGAGGAAGAGTCCAAAACCAGAAGGCATAGGTTTAAGGTGAGAGGGGAAAGGTTTAAAAATGGACTGAAGGGTTACTTTTTCATGTAGAGGATGGTACACATATGGAATGAGCTGCCAGAGGAAGTGATGGAGGTGATTACAATTACAACATTTAAAAGACATCTAGATGGGTATATGCATAGTTTAGAGAGATATGAACCAAGTGCTGGCAAATGGGATTAGGTCAGATTGTTATATCCAGTCCACATGGATGATTCGGACTGAAGGGTCTGTTTCTTTGCTGTATGACTCAATGACTCTGCCTAAAGGAGCACTCCTGATCCACTATGCCACAAATTGGCATGGAGACTGGTCCAGAATCAATCTGAGCTAAAACAGGAAGGGAACCTTGAAATGACTCAACAGAGGCCGGTATCCCATCACCGAGTCACCTTTTGTTTACACATGCACAGTACTTGACACTGATCCAGCTCCCTCAGAGCCAGGTCTCAGATTGAACATAGATATAAATAGGAATGTCAGAGGCTAACAGCCAGAGTTCCCTGATTGGACTAGGTTATCAGCCTCAATCTGAGAAGTCATATTCTGTAAGATCCATCTGACTGACCTCAGTACATCCTGCCAATTGACCCTACCTCCTACATTCATTAAGGAATTTGAGTTGCTGTGGCACCATTTGCATACAGTCTGGAACCACTGATACTGATGGGCGAGGTACCAGCTTTCTCCTTTAATCTAGCTGCTTGCCTTTAGCGTTATGCTAGAAGGATTCACAGATTAACTCATAACCTGGGTTGCTGCATTATGAATGCACCTTCCTTGGTTGTCAAGTCCCAGAATTGGACTTGACCCAAGAGCTTCTGTTTCAGGAGTAAGGACGCTACCTATTCAATCCCAAGATCAGGCACAAAGGGCCAAACAGCCTTCTCCTGCTCTTAGTTTCCGTTTTTCTTTCCCATGTTACTCCTTCAGTATATCCTTACTAATTGCATCAACCTCTCTACCTCATGAGTCAAGAATGTGGTGCTGGAAAAGCACAGCAGGTCAGGCAGCATCCGAGAAGCAGGAAAGTCAATGTTTCGAACAAAAACATCTAACTCATGTCACAGCCTCATTCTAACCACTCTTAACAGGGAGGTAATGGCCTAGTGGTATTATCACTGGACTGTAGATCCAGGGAATGGTCTGGGGACAGAGGATCAAATCCTGCCACAGCAGATGGTGGGATTTGAATTTAATAAATATCTAGAATTAAGAATCTAATGATGACTGAGAGTCCATAGCCAATTGTCAGGAAAAGCCAATCTGATGACTTTTAGGGAAGGAAACCACCATCTTTATCTTGACTGGTCTTCATGTGACTCTAGATCCACAACAATATGATTGAGTCTTAAATATCCTCTGGGCAATAAATGTCACCTCGCCAGTGACACCCTCATCCTGTGAACAAGTACAAAAAAGAAGATCTTTCTGACTTTCTTGTTGGATTTATTAGACACTATCTTATATCGAGAACCTCTTGATTTTAGACTGACCCTCAGCTGAAAGCACCTTCTCTCCAAAAACGCTCCATTGTTTTAAGTTTCCCTGCTAGGTCAAGCCTTTTCAGGTTTGTCGTTGCTGGAGAAATTTTGGGATTGCAATGCTGCTCTGCCTGTCACCAGTGCGACAACTGAATGCTGCTCGGTTTGCGAAATCTTCTCCAAGGTCGTGTGTGTCACCTTACTGTAAAATATCGCAGAATTATGCAGCATAGAAGAGGCCCGTCGGCCCATCAAATCTGTGCCACCAAAAGTATACTAATCGCACATTTCCTGCACCAGGCCCATAGCCTTCGATGTTATGCCACTTCAAGTGCTCATCTGCGTATTTTTTAAAGGTTATGAGGTTAGCCACCTCAATTACCCTCCTAGGCAGGGTATTCCAGACCCCCACCATCCTCTAGGTGAAAAGAAATTTCCTCCAGTCCCCCCTAAACCTCCAACCTTTCACTTTAAATGTGTACCTCTTTGAACTGACCCTTTAACTATGTCAATGAATCAACTACTCATGTATAAATACATCGTTTTTCATTGGATCCAAACTGGGGTTAAAAAGGTTAAACCTCAAGTTGCAAAGATTAGATTTGCATTGCCATGAATATAAAGGGTGACAAAGGGGTGATCCAATGAAACATTTAAAATGGGACCTGGAAAGAGACTACTTCCTCTGACGAGAGAGTCCAGGAAAGGGATCCGCAAAACCTTAAAAACCAGATCTGCAACATTCAGAGAATTACTAGGAGACAGCATTTCTTCAATCATAGGGCCTTGGAAATCTGTAATTCCTTCCTCCAAAACAGCTCAGATCCGAGATTTACACAGCTAGCACAGGCATATCACATTTAGGCTCTATCCTTGATCTGATTAAACGACAGACCAGGGTTGAGAGGCTGAATGGCCTATTCCTGGTATTCTGATAGTTTAGATAGTAAATGGACACCGACTGCTGATTTACTGAGCTGAACTGACCAGGGAGGCTTCAAGCCTCTATCCTTATATAGGCTGGGTTGCTGGAAGTCCCTTATAACTGCCCTAGAGAAACAAAATAATGTGCTCATTTCTGCTTCAAATCATTAATCTCTTACTGGTAAGTGTGGGCATGTTGGGCGAGGTTCAGAGATAAGCTGCAAGTCGCATCAGGGCCACAAATTATTACCCATCCCTCGTTGCCCTTGCAAAGTGCTGGTCTCCTCACAGCTAAGACTTGCCTCTAGAATAACAGATTCTGATGGAATCACGTCATAGTTGCAAGACATTGGTGAGGCCACATTTGGAGTATTGTGTGCAGTTCTGGTCACCTTACTAAAGAAAGGATAGGAAACTGGAAAGCATGCAGAGAAAGATTTAGGAGGATGTTACCTGGACTGGAAGGTTTGAGTTATAAGGAGATGTTGGATAGGCTGGGATTTTTTCCCCTGGAGCGTAGGAGACATTTATAAAGCATAAATAAAGGTAGACAGCCAACAGCTTTTCTCCATCTTAGGGAAGACTAAAACTAGACGGCATAGGTTTAAATTGAGAGGGGAGAGATACAAAAGTATCTAGGAGGCAATTTGTTTTCACACAGGGGGTGGTGGAGGTCTGGAATGGGCTGCCAGAGTTAGTAGTGGAAGTGAGTACGATTTCGTCATTTAAGAAAGATTTAGACAGGTACATGGATGGGATTGGTTTGGAGGGATATGGGCCAAATGCAGAGTAATGGGACTAGATTAATTGTGAAAACTAGACAGCATGAACAAATTGGGCTGAAGGGCCTGTTTCCATGCTGTAAACCTCTCTGACTCTGTGACAAAGGTTAGACGTTTGAAGGATGTCAATGAGCAGTGCTAGTGTGGGTGGCACATTAACTTAAGCCTCCACCTCCTGTGGTCAAGAACAAAGTTTGTCCTCAGGAGTTTGACAAAGGTGCAAGAGTCATCCACAGGTTTCCTTTGGTGCTTGGATGGGTTGCCTCTCTGCATTGTTGAAGAAGCAGCTACCATTAATGCAAACTCCAGCAAGGAGAGAGAAACAATGGGGACAACAGAAATGCCATTGCCAGAATGGAAATGTCGCACAAGTGAAAGCTGAAATGCAAGGAAAACTGTGGATCTGTGTTTGAATTTTTTTCAAAAAGCCAATTTTGGCATTGATATTATGAAGAGGATGGTGATTTGGTATTAGACTCTAACATAAAGGAAAATCAAATTCTTCTGCATTTGTTTTTCTCATTAATTATATTCTATCACTGTCATTTTGGACTCTGAGTTCACCAGAGCAAACCATTATATAGTTGGTCTGTGACAATGTTGTGGCTTTAAGAGGTGTTATTTATCCTTTATTTTTAAGAGAGGTTGTAAGGCAGAGGTACTGAGTGGTCTACCAGAACCACAAGATTTAACAGTTTGTGATTTCTTAGATTTTGTTTTGTAAGTTGGAGCAATAGAAGCAGCCTGGATGGGTGAGTCAACTCTCACAGACCAGGCTCTCTATATTCTTTTTAGTTTTCAGGTTGAGCTTTAAGCAGTTGCTGTTGTGGCCTTGAAGAAGCAGAAGCAATCTTTCTCTCTCTCAGTTACAACTAGAAGTTGGTAGTTTCTCTCAGCTGCTGGGTTACCAGAGATAACTCTGTTTTTCTGAATCTACCTTTTCGCCAAAAGGGGTGATTATAGGATGTTACCACATTGGAACAGTTAATTATTAATAGTTACTGTATCTATTGTTCTGTTAAGTTTTCCAATAGCTTTAAGATATTTTAAATTCCTCATTCTTTTGTTGCATTTTAACTGTAAAGTTTAAATAAATTGTCTTGCTTAACATCGAGTAGAAATAAGAAAAAATTAGGACTAGACTACCTTCTCAAAATATTTTGAGGGAGTATTGTCTGGTCATTAACAAGTTGAACAGTTCAATAATCTATATAACAGCATTGAATCAATAAGGGAACTGCTGTGGCAATTTCTACACAGGACTCCAGAAGAATATAAAAGGTTAACTGTGATAGTAAATGTACTACATGTAATAAGTGTGAAACTCTAAGTTCAATAATTTTAACACATTTCTTGTTAATCATCTGTAGAATAAAACTCTAGAAGACAAAATAAATTATTGCCTGCAAGAGAAGTGAGATTAGAAATTGGAAGCTGATAGCTCAGACAGACATGGATCTTAATTTTTTTATCACTCCTGGGATGTGGGTGTCACTGACTGCCCAGTTTTTATTGCCCATCCCTAGTTGCCCCTTGAGAAGATGGTGGTGACCTGCCTTCTTGAACCGCTGCAATCCATGTTTATGGGTCAACCCACAACGCCCTTAGTGAGGGAATTTCAGGATTTTGACCCAGCGACAATGAAGGAACAACGATATATTTCCAAGTCAGGATGGTGAGTGGCTTGGAGAGCAACTTACAGATGGTGATGTTCATGTGTCCTTCCTTTGTCCTTCTAGATGGAAGTGGTCATGGGTCTGGAAGGTGCTATCTGAGGATCTTTGGTGAATTTTTGCACTGCACCTTGTAGATATTACACACTGCTGCTGCTGAGCGTCAGTTGTGGAAGGAATGGGTGCTTGTGGATATGGTGCCAATCAAGTGGGCTGCTTTGTCCTGGATGGTATCAAGCTTCTTGAGTATTTATTGGAGCTCCACCCATCCAGGCAAGTGGAGAGTATTCCATATATATAAGTGGGTGATAATATGCTAGGCTGGAGTTGTCCTGCTTTTTGTGTGCAGGACATCCCTTGGCCACTTTATAAGTTGCCAGGGTGATGCTAGTGTTGTAGCTGTACTGGAACAGTTTGGCTAAGGGCATGGCAAATTCTGGAGTATACGTCTTCATTACCATTACCAGAATGTTTTCAGCCCCATAATCTGTTCAGTATCCAGTACCTGCACTGTTTGTTGATATCAGCTGGAGTGAACTGAATTGGCTAAAGGTGGCTGATGGGTTGTACTTGGCACTCAATAGGACATTTACTACAGGTTTCTGTGACTTCAATATTTTTCTTTATTTTTATTTTGTTATTAAGAATTGCAAACTAAAATTCATACAATTTGGGTTGCTCTTCTATAGTGTTGTTAAACTTGAGAGGGTGCAGAAAAGATTTACAAGGATGTTGCCAGGACTGGGTTACAGAGGGGGTGCTCTGTGTAGGCTTGGGCTATTTTTTCCCTGGAGCATTTGCAGCTGAGGGGTGACCTTACAGAGGTTTATAAAATCATGAGGGGCATGGATAGGGTGAGTAGCCAAGGTCTTTTTCCTAGGGAGGAGAGTCCAAAACTAGAGGGCTTTGGTTTAAGGTGAGAGGGGAAAGGTTTAAAAGGGATCTAAGGGGGTAAGCTTTTCATGCAGAGGGTGGTGCATGTGTGGAACGAGCTGCCGGACGAAGTGGTGGAGTCTGGTACAAGTACAGCATTTAAAAGGCATCTGGATGGTTATATGAATGTGAAGGGTTTAGAGGGATATGCACCAAATGGGACTAGATTAATTAAGGATAACTGACCAGCACGGCTGAGCTGGACCAAAGGGTCCGTTCCCATACCATACAGCTCTATGACTCTACTGGAGTACCACTTTTGATGGAAGTTTGAACTAACAACACATTTATAATAAATGGGGACATTGGAATGCACGGTGGAAAATGTTAACAAAAAAACATAACAGGTTCAAGATTTTACAACCAATGTGTGTTTTGCATACAAAAGTAAGTTTTCTTTCCATGTAGTTGGAATCTAAATTGACTGAATGGTTGTTTAAAAGTTGAGTGACTGTCACAGCCTGTCACTCTGTTTAAATAAATTTGCTTCTATTTGTATCATGATCTGTTCAACACTTGCTCTTTAATAAGTGACTCAGATAAAGTGTACATTACATTTTGATCCCTTATGCATTTGTGTTGTGAGTGCTTTGTTCTGAAGCATACAGTCACAGGATGTATATACAGTAACAAAGAGGGAGAATACAGTGGGGATCTTTCTGGCATTTCAAATTGTATTAGAACAGAGAGTTTGTCTGAAACCTATAAATATTCTGTTTGACAACAATGTTCAACAAATATCCTTTTACACATTATTTAAACCCAATGCTGCATTCAGTGCTACAGTGAAAAATACATCATTCAGAAACAGCACATAGCACATCCCAGGCTGTGTGAATTAAACAGAATGTGAAGTCACATTGAATTTTTAATTAAACAATATTAAAGGTTTATGCATCAAATCCTGTTGTGACCTTTCAAAGGGCTGAGAACATTCTTAAGAGATTCAATTCTGGATCAAATCATCTGGTGCCACATTGATTTACTCAACCACCACATCTTACAGTAATTTTTTTTCCCAATTGCTTCCTTTCACCAATTATTAATCACAGTATATTTATTTCAGCTTATTTCAGCTCAAACTATCCCTCAGTAAATAAAAGTTGATCTTTAAGAGGATTCCAACAGCATAAAGTTATTCATTCAGTCAACAGCAGTTTTACAATAAACAAAGTTTTGAACGTTCCCACTAACAGAAAGCTTTAATGTCATCTGTCCTACCTGTTGGGTTGATATTTCTGACTGGGCCATCTCATGTATCTATTGGAAAGGAAGCACTGTATTATTTTTAAGCAATGGCTGTCCAGTACTTTAATAACAAATCATCAATGCTCAGATGAATATGGGAATGAGTGTTTACAAGGGTGAAAGGGTATCTTCTTGTTAACAGACTTTTAGTTAACAAAATTACCCCAAATCATGGATTTGGCATTTAAGCATTGCAGAGGAAGGTACACATCTGGTCCTACTCTGTATTCAGTGACCTTCCTTACTCTGTTATCCTGTGCAGCAACTCATAAGTGAACCTATTAGATCTCCCATGGCATTGTTTGTGCTAAAATGACGGTCAAACCTCACAATAGAGTCATAGAGTCACAGAGATGGAAACAGACCCTTTGGTCCAACTCATCCATGCCAAACAGATATCCTAAATTAATCTAGTCCCATTTGCCAGTATTGGGCCCATATCTGTCTAAACCCTTTCTATTCATATACCCATCTTGATGCCTTTTGGATGTTGTAATTGTACCAGCCTCCACACTTCCTCTGGCACTCATTCCATGCACGCACCACCCTCTGTGTGAAAAAGTTGCCCCTTAGGCCCCTTTTACATTTTACCCCTCTCACCTTAAACCTATGCCCTCTAGTTTTGGACTCTCTGACTCTCGGGCAAAGACCTTGGCTATTCAATCTATTCATGCCCCTCATGATTTTATAAACCTCTATGAGGTGACCTGTTAGCCTCTGACCCTCCAGGAAAAACAGGCCAATCTATTCAGCTTCTCCCTGTAGCTCAAACTCTCCAACCCTGGCAAAATCCTTGACAAACTGTATCATTCTAAATTTCAGCAATATCTAATATGACTCCTCCATTTGAACCCACAAAAATCCAATCATTGCTGCAGACCCTGGGGCCAGCCAGAGGGTGATTGCAATGAGGAGGAGGAAGATTGCGAGTGAGTTTAATTGACTTGTACTTGTAAGTTTCTGGCTCAAGATCTGTATGGTCTGGATAGTATGAAATGAATGACATTTTAGCTTGATTACTTTTTCCCATCCTGTTGATAACTTGAAGGGTATGGATCGGATTTGAAACTGCATGCTGGTGTTCTTTGCCTCTATTTATTCTGCAGTTCCCCATTAATTTGTTTCAAGTGGGAAATCCCAGAGAAATGTAAAAGGTGTCACTACTCAGCTCCAACTTATTGAAAAGAGAGACACATTAAGAGAGATTTTTGTCTTACACTCATGGTGGACGAATTTCAGTACCTGCCTGATGGCAGGCTCGTTCCAGCAACTGCTTGATCAAATCAAACCTGTTCTTCTGACTGACTGTCTCTAACAGGCAGAGTGCAGACCATATTCAAGCAAAACCCAAAAACAGAACAAACCAACTACTGATGTGATTCCACAATCGGGTGACACTTGCTGAATAATGCCAAGTATGCCGACAGCGAGACCAACAAACAATTTAAGATCAGCAGTCAATCGCAATGTGGCTCATTAACATTTTGCTAGGATGGATACATATTTCTTATGGAGAAACATTCCCAGCAAACAACCCCTGCGCCTTTTTATGAATTATGTTTTTTTGATATGGCAGTACCTCAGAGTTTCCAACGAATCCACACCCTTTCCTCTTGTAATACAAGTTGCCGTGACCATTTAAAATTTGGCATTTTAGCATTTTTAAAATTTACTCATTTTATGGGATGTGGGTGTCGTTGGCTGGGCCCAGTATTTATTGCCCATCCCTTGTTGCCCCTTGAGAAGCTGGTGTTGAATTACTGCAGTCCACCTGCTGTGGGTTGACCCACAATGCCATTAGGGAGGGAATTCTAGGAATTTAACCCAGTGACACTGAAGGAATGGCGAAATATTTCCAAGTCAGGATGATGAGCGGCTTGGAGGGGAACTCGAAGGTAGTGATGTTCCCATATATCTGCTGCCCTTGTCTTTCTTCATAGAAGTGGTCGTGGGTTTGGAAGGTGCTGTTGAAGGATCTTTGGTGAATGTCTGCCATGCATCTTGTAGATATAACAACTGCTGCTACTGAGCATCAGTGGTGGAGGGAGTAGATGCTTGTGGATGAGGTGCCAATCAAGTGGCTGCTTTGTCCTAGATGGTGTCAAGCTTTGAGTGTTATTGGAGCTGTAAATATCCAGACATGTGGGGAGCATTCCATTGCACTCCTGACTTGTGCCTTATAGATGGTGAACAGACTTTCAGGAGCCAGGAGGTGTGTTACTCACTACAGTATTCCTAGTCTCTGACCTGCTCTGTAGTCACCGCACCTACAATACCCATTGATTCCAGTTTTGCTCAAACTCCTTGATAGAGTCATAGAGAAGTACAGCACAGATGTACGTCCAACTTCTTCATGCCGACCAGACATCCCAATCTAATCTAGTCCCATTTGCCAACCCTTAGCCCATACCCCCTAAATCCTTTATATTCCTACACCCATCTAGATGCTTTTTAAATGTTGCAATTGTACCAGCCTCTACCACTTAGTCTGTCATCTCATTCCATTCAGCACCACCCTCTGTGTGAAAAAGTTGCCCCTTAGGACCCTTTTAAATTTTTCCTTTCTCACTTTAAACCTATGCCCTTTAGTTCTGGACTTCCACCCCAGGGAAAATACCTTGTCTATTCACCCTAACCTTGCCCCTCATGATTTTATAAACCTTTCTACGGTCACCCCTCAACGTCCGACGCTTAATGCCACACTTGGTCGAATGCAGCCTTGATGTCAAGGGCTGACACTCTCACCTCCTCTCTAGAATTCAGCTCTTTTGTCCAGGTTTGAACTTAGGCTGGAATGAGGTCAGGAGCTGAGTGGCCCTGGCAGAATCCAAACTGGAAGTCACTGAGCAGTTATTGCTGAACAGGTGCAGCGTGATAGCACTGTTGATGGCAACTTCCATTACGTTCCTGATGACTGAGATGATGGGACGGTAATTGACTAGGTTGGATTTGTCCTGCTTTTTATGCGCAGAGTCTACCTGGGCAATTTTTCACATTGTTGGGTGGAACCAATCATGGAACTGTACTGGAACAGCTTGGCTAGGGGAGCAGCAACTTCCGGAGCACAGGTCTTCAGCACTATGGATGGAATGTTGTCAGGGCCTGTCTCCTCTGCAGTATCCAGTGCCTCCATTTCTTAAGATCACATGGAGTGAACAGAATTGGTTGAAGACTGGTCTCTGTAATGCTGAGGATCACTGGAGGAGGCCGGGATGGATCAACCTCTCGGCCCTTTTGGCTGAAGATTGCTGTGAAAGCTTCAGCCTTATCTTTTGCCCTAATGTGTTGGATTCTTCCATCATTGAGGATGGGGATAATTGTGCAGCCTCCTCCTGTAATGAGTTGCTTAATTGTCCATCACCATTCATGTCTGGATGTGACAGGACTGCAGAGCTTAGATCTGATCCATTGGTTGTGGGGTCGCTTAGCTCTGTCTATCACTTGCTGCTTATGTTTTTTGGCATGTAAGTAATCCTGTTTGGTAACCTCACTTATCTTCAGGTATGTCAGGTGCTGTTCTTTGCATGCCCTCCTGCACTATCCATTGAATCAGGGTTGATCCCCTGGCTTGATGGTAATGGTTGAGTGAGGAATATGCTGGGCCATGAGGTTACAGATTGTGCTGGAGAACAATTCTGCTGCTGTTGATGGCCTACAGAGCCTCATAGATACCCAGTCTTGAGTTGTTAGATCAGCTCGAAGTCTGTCCCATTTAGCGTGATGATAGTGCCACACGATGGAGGGTATTTTCAATGTGAAGGTGGGACTTCATCTCCACAAGGACTGTGCGGTGGTCTCTCTTACCAATACTGTCATGGACAGATACATCTGCAGTTAGTTCCCTTATCACCTGCTGCAGACCCAGTCTGGCAGCTACATCCTTCAGGACCTAACCAGTTTGATCAGTAGTACTTCTGCTGAGCTACTCTTGGTGGTGGGTGTTGAAATCCCCCCACCCAGAGTACTTTTTGCCATCCTCAGTGCTTCCTCCAAGTATTGTTCAACATGGAGGAGTACTGATTCATCAGCTGTGGGAGGACAGTTGGGGGTAATCAGCAGGAGGTTTCATAGAGTCACAGAGATGTACAGCAAGGAAACAGACCCTTTGGTCCAATACCTCCATGCTGATCAAATATCCTAAATTAATCTAGTCCCACTTGGCCCATATCCCTCTAAACCCTTCCTGTTCATATATCTGTCAGATGCATTTTAAATGTTTTAATTGCACCAGGCTCCACCACTTCCTCTGGCAGCTCATTCCATACAAGTACCACCCTCTGCATGGAAAAGTTGTCCCTTAGGTCGCTTTTATATCTATGCCCTCTAGTTCTGGACTCCCCCACCCCACAATAGACCTTGTGTATTTACCCTATCCACACCGCTCATGATTTTATAAAGTCACCCCTCAGCCTCCGATGCTCCAGGGAAAACAGCCCCAGCCTATTAAGCATCTCCCTATTACTCAAACCCTCCAACCCTGGTAGCATCCCTGTAAATCTTTTCTGAACCTTTTCAAGTTTCACGGCATCCTTCCTATAGGAGGGAGACCAGAATTTCAAACAATATTCCAAAAGTGCCTAATCAATGTCCTGTACAGTCACAACATGACCTCCCAACCCGTTTACTCAATGCTCTGACCAATACCTTGCCCATGTTATATCTGAAGCCATGAGACTTCATGGGGAATGGAGTCAATGTTGAGGACTCCCAGAAAAGCTCTCTCCCAAATGTCTCCCAACTGGCCACCACCTCTGTTGGGTCTGTCCTGTAAGTGGGAAAGGACATATCCAGGGATGGTGGTGGTGGTGTCTAGGACATGGTCTTAAGGTATGATTTCATGATATGACAATATCAGGCTGTTGCTTGACAAGTCTCTGAGAGAGCTGTCCCAATTTTGGCATGGGCCTCCAGATGTTAGTAAGGAGGACTTTGTAGGGTCAACAGGGCTGTTTCTACCATAGTCTTTCCGGTGTCTGGGTCGATGTCTGGTAATCCACCCAGTTTCATTTGTTTGAGAGTTTGTAGTGATTGGTGCAAGTGAATGGCTTGCTGGGCCATTTCAGAGAGCTCCTGAGAATCAATCACATTGCTGTGGGTCTGGAGTCACATGTAGACCAGACCAGGCGAGGATGGCAGTTTCCTTTCTGAAAGGACATTTGTGAACCAGATGGGTTTCACGCTCATCAGTAGATCCTCAATTCCAGATTTTTATTTTTTAAACAATATTGAATTTAAATTCCACCATGGCAGGATTCAAACCTGGCTTCCCAGAACATTATCTGTGTCTCGGTATTAATAGTCTAGTGATAATACTTCAAGGCCATCATCTTCCTGCCTTTATCCTAATCAGTGCAAGATGAAAGCCCTCAGTGACCTGTCTCTCTTTTCAACAATACCAATGTTACGTTGTGCACCTCTCTACTCCTTTCCATCTAACCTTAACATCTCCACCATAAGCTGACTTTTATATTCTGAAGTATCCAAACAAACTGACCAAGGAGTAGATTGCTCATGACATTAACATGAACTAATTTGTTCTTCAAACAGATACACTGATCTCCTTGTGGTACTGGTATAAATGTGCAAGAGGGACCTGAAACCTGAGATGTAGTGAATCAGAGCAGTGGATCTATAGCCTATCACCTTGGTGATTGTTCGTACTTCTGCAATGCTGTGATTCCAGCACTGAGCTCATCCAGAAGTTTATTTTGAGAATCGTGATGATGCCGTCCCTTTAACATGGTTATGTTGTCCTTCGTTTTTTTTTTCAAGACAGGTCGTAAAGAGGTCTGGAAGTGGCTACTTGAAAACAACGGCAGGGGAGTGGCCAGTTCAGGAATTTCTTTCTAGTTTGATGGGTTTCAGCTGGCAGTCAGAGGCTGCTGGGGATCGAGAGATGCAGCTACAGTTAAAAAAAAGTTCCGTGCTTCAACAGGTGTTTCTTGCTGACTTTTCTCTCTGCAATCTCTCCTGCCTGTAGGAAGTTGTGTTTGATTGACTTTTTGCCATGGGATGTGTTATGGGATGTTGCAGGGATTGGAACAGCCCCTTTGTTAAGTTGCGATAGAGTCGGTTGGTTATGAAATAAGTTAAGTTATTCTAAACTCTGTTTTCTTTTGTTCGTGTTTCATCTGTAGTGTGTAAATAAATGCTGTTTTGCTTAAAGTCGAGTGGTTTGACCAGCTGCATCACTCCTGGAATACCCACTTCACATCTGCCTTTAAAATCAGGAGAAGTTACGGCTACTTTCTCAAAAAGGTTTGAAGGGGTCTGGCCTGGTCCATAACAGAATACAGTGTGAGACTGTGACTGATGTGAAATAATCAGATTTGATTGCTAAAATTACACTTCCTAGAATATAATGAGCAATTTTATAAATTTTGACCACTTCAGAAGCTGGTGAGTGAAACCTCCTATGGCTGAGGAGATGGAGGAGTGCAGGATAAGAAGTGAACCCCACATGGCTAATGGACCAGAAAGGCACTCCACCATTGGACTCAACTGAAAAATGGCAGACACACTCCACTGGGAGGCGGCAACGCCACCAGAGAAGGTGATCACTCCATGAAATTCAGGCAACCTGGAGCCTCAGGAGAAACATTTGAAAAAAATTAATACCCTTGAGGTTGAGGGTCAGAGGGAAAAACCCTGCAAGGGAGGTCACTGAGGCTCCCTGGATCTGTCTTTCAAAAGCCCTGGCCTGCTCTTCCATCCAACGTTGCTCTGGGAATCCATTGGAAGGTTGACTTGAAGTCTCCGCATAGACATTGCCATTGCTATCAACATGTTAAATTAACATTAATTTGGTTTTGAACGATATAAATTAGCATCCAGTCTCACCGTCACCCAGATTGCACCAATCCAATCCACCTTTCTCGAATGTTAATGCCATCCCCCAACCATCTACCGCCAACAAAATGCCTCCTGGCAGTCAGTAAATGTCTGGCCTGTGATTCTGCTCTTAGCCACATCACATGTAGGGTGCAGTTGGACTGTCCCTACCCCTGGACCGGGAGGCATGGATTCAAGTGCCAACTGCTCCAGAGGTGTGTCATAACATCTCTGAACAGGTTGGTTAGGCAAACAATATGCAATAAAGCAAACCGAGCCCCTTCCGTCTGAATAAAAGACCAGCCTACCACAATCGATTGCCTTTTTAAAAAACAAACACATTTTTTCACTGATGTCCTTTTAGAAAGAAACATGCTGTCCTTACTTAATCTGATAGTGACTCTAGACCCACAGCAATGCAGGTGACTCCTAACTGCCCTCTGGACAATTAGTGCCAGGCAATAAACAGCCAGTGATGCCCGTATACTGTGTCTGAATAAAAAAAATTGACAATTGCCCATTGGTTTTCCCAACTTCTAATCTAATGAAATGTTAAAGGATAATCTCTAGGTATTCCCTCCTTCTCTTATGCCATGCATTATTCCAGACTGAAAGGTTGACCTCAGCCAGCAGTGGGCTGAAGCAAGAGGGACAGATGTTTTAACATGACTGTGGGGAGCAACAACCAGGTTCTTGCTTGGGGATTATTCATTGAGTATCACAGAGTCTGCACAGTGTGGAAGCAGGCTATTCAGTCCATTGAGTCCACACCAAACGTCTGAACAGCATCCCACCAAGACCCAATTCCTACCCTCTTCCTGCAACTCTGCATTTTCCCATGACTACCCACCTAGCCACCAAATCCATGGACAAATGGGCAATTCAGCACAGCCAATCCAGCTAACATGCACATCTTTGGCAACAAAAGCACAAATTGCTGGAAAAGCTCAGCAGGTCTGGCGACAACTGAGGAGAGAGTTCAGAGTTAATGTTTTGAAGTAAGTGGCCCAACTTTGGACAGCTGGAGGAAACCAGAGCACCCAGAGGAATACACACACACAGACACACACACACAGTCATTCACCTGAGGGCAGGATCAAACCCAGGTCCCTGGCACTGTGAGGGAGCAGTGCCAACCACTGAGCCACCATGCCTCCCTGGTCAAGTCTCGCGCCTTAAACTCACTTTCTGTTGCTCAATGGCAAAGCGGGCTGAAGCAGTAGCATTCTGCAAAGTCTGTTCAAATAATCCAATCTCCTTTGCTATCTTTTACAAAGATGTCTCAAAAAGCTCATTAATTATTTCCCTTCCCCAGAGACCAGATTTAATTTAAAATGATAGCATCTTATCATGATAATAATCAAATCTTATCCTTCATCTAATCATTTCCCTTGATAACTTGATCACTGTAACAATTAGATTTTTTTTCCCAATTTATTTATGGATACCACTGCAATCGTAAAAACAAAAACAAACCCTACAAATGCAAAATGAAAGCAAAACGTTTCAGAAATTGTTAACAGGTCAGTGGAGTGAGGAACAGAGTTCACATCCCAACCTGATAACCAGTCTTCAGATCCTTAATGGACTTTTGATAAACAGATTATTGATCTGAACCTTGGACAGAAATTAACTGGTTAGGTGAGAGTTGGAGTAAAATAGTTTCTCCACAACAGGATTGGCAGCAGCGACTGGAGGTGGACAGCAAAACTACATTCTGTAAGACCTTCTGGAAGAGCTTTATTTTCCAAAACTGCTGGTATTTTACCAATGTTATTCAGAATCCCAATGCATGACAATTCCATGAGCTTAATGTAGATGCGGGAGAGTCCCTGAAGAAGCCATTGTGTTTGGAAATTCCTTGGCTCCATGAGTGGGTCAGAAGGCAACTATTCCCTTGGAGGTGTTTTCCTGTCCAATCCGGGGCCACCTGATTATTGTTATTAATTTTTGAGTTTACCAAAAATTACCCAGGTGGTCTGGTAGTGTCATCCTTTCCTGGAGGGCAGAAAGTGACCACTTGGCCCATGGACTCTCTACTGATTTTGTAAAGAGTATCCTACCTGGACCCTACCGATTCACATTCCTGTAATCTAGCATTTGTCATGACTGAGCCGCCTGGGCCATACATTTCTGGACACTATGAGTAATGTGGCACGGCCAAGCCCACCTACCCTGCACATCTTTGGAGAAAAGCAGAGCAAACCCACGCAGACACGGGGAAAATGTGCAAACCCCACACTGATGATTACTCAAGGCCTGGAATCGAATCCAGGTCCCTAGCACTGTGAGGCAGCAGTGCTAACCACTAAGCCACTGAGCCACCATGCCACTCCCACCCCCTCCCCCCCACTCAAAGCTTTGGATCCACTGACTGGACCGGTTTTAATTTGATAGGCTTGTAATTGGCCAATTAAGAGGTCATCTGTCATAAAATCACCAAGCCTGCTTGTTTTGGCCCAGACATCATTATTGTTGTTGTTGTTGTATTATGGCATAGATTCCAGATCAGACAGGCCTGTAACTTTAGGATAATCCCATGACATCAAGAGCTGAGACCTACCTCACTTTCAGTCACCTTCTCTGTGTAATGGAGTCAGGGTAGTGCGTTCAGTCAGTTACGTAATGTATGGTAATATCAGTAAAGACAAAACTCAGGACTGAATCTTAGGGCTTTATTGGCAAAGTGTCAGTTGTCATAGAGTCACAGAGATGTGCAGCATGGAAACAGACCCTTTGGTCCAACTCGTCCATGCCGACTAGATACCCCAACCCAATCTAGTCCCACTAGCCAGTACCTGGCCTCTTTCCCTCCAAACCCCTCCTATTCATATGCCCATCCAGATGTCTTTTAAATGTTGCAATCGTACCAGCCTCCACCACTTCCTTTGGCACCTCATTCCATACACGTACCACCTTCTGCACAAAAATGTTGCCCCTTAGGTCTCTTTTATAGCTTTCGCCTCTCACCCTCAACCTATGCCCTCTAGTTCTGGACTCCCCCACCCCAGGAAAGAGACTTTGTTTACTTATCCTATCCATGTCTCTCACGATTTTATAAACCTCTATAAGGTCATCCCTCAGCCTCTGACACTCCAAGGAAAACAGCCCCAGCCTATTCAGTCTCTCCCTAAAGCTCAAATCCTCCAACCCTGGCAACATCCTTGTAAATCTTTGTTGAGTTTTTTTAGAGGGTTCATCACTGTGAGGCAAGGAGAAAACTCACACCATATCTCACAGTCATAGAGCCAGAGAGTTGTATAGCACAGAAACAGACCCTTCGGTCTAACTTGTCCAATGCCGACCAGATATCCTAAATTAATCAAGTCCAATTTGCCAGCATTTGATCCATATCCCTGTAAGGAAAAAGGGAGGACTGCAAATGCTGGAGAGTCAGAGTCGAAAAGTGTGGTGCTGGAAAAGCACAGCAGGTCAGGCAGCATCCGAGGAGCAGGAGAGTCAGCATTTCATTCATAAGGGCTAATGAAAGGGCTTATGCCTAAAACATTGTCCCTCCAACCTTTGCGTGAAAAAATTGCCCCTTAGGTCCCTTTTAAATCTTTCTCCTCTCACCTTAAACCCATGACCTCGAGTTTTGAACTCCCCCCATTCTGGGGAAAGATCTTGTCCATTCACCCTATACATGCCCCTCATGATTTTATAAACCTCTATAAGGTCACCTCTTAGCCTCCGACGTTCCAGGGAAAACAGCCCCAGCCTGTTCAGCCTCTCCCTATAGCTCAAACCCTCCAACTCTTGCAACATTCTTGTAAATCTTTTCTGCACTCTTTCAAGTTTCACAGCATCCTTCTTTAGCAGGGAGACCAGAATTCTATGCTGTATTCCAAAAGTCTGACCAAAAATTAACTACGTACCCCAACCCTACGCTACCCAATTCCAACTCCATCTCAACACATACCATTCCTAGAACAATTCACCACTGCCAGGATATCCCAGAATGTCCTGGTATCATCTTTAAAAGGCTGCCATGCTGCCAAGCAAGCACTACTAGTCTGGAGCTGCCTCGCTTGTTCCTGACATTTTTCCCTGTATATGGCAGCCATCGGTAAATGGGTGGCCCATGTTGCAACAGGCACCTAGAGGTCTTTTTGGATGAGGCACTGTAGAAATAGGATATCCTCTTGCCAGAAGGCCAGAAAACAGACCATGTCAGCCGAGTCTGAGATTGCCACCTGGGTCAGTGCATCTTAAGCCAATGGAAAAATTTCCCAGGTTAGAATCATAGAATGCCTATAGTATGGAAACAGGCCATTTGAGTCAACAAGTGCACACCAATCCACCAAGAAGTATCCCCCCCCAGGCCCATTCTCCTACCTGATTACTTGACATTTCCTGTGACTAATGCAACTAATCTACACACTCCTGAACACTACGGGCTATTTAGGATGACCAATCCACTCTGACCTGCACATCTTTGGACTGTCGGAGGAAACTGGAGCACCTGGAGGAAATCCACACAGACACGGGGAGAATATGCAAACTCCACACAGACAGTCGCCCGAGACTGGAATCAAACCTAGGTCCCTGGTACTGTAAAGGAGCAGTGCTATCCATTGAGCCACCTGTAGGAAGAAGGCTCTTTGCCACACCACCAGCTTCGGTGTCACCATCCTCTCTCAGGTGCCTCACACTCACTCTTTCTCTCTGCTCTCTCGCATTCCCGCGCCCCCCCTCTCGCCAGGGCACAGGCTGTCTTCCACTCTCAGTGTTACCGGCAACATCTTCCATCACATGCAGTGTGACCCACCCCAATTCACTACTACATTAACCCTGAATCAGTGGGAAGCCAGAAGATTGGGAAGCATTTTAAAACCAGCAGAGGATGAGTATAAAAGTCATAAAGAGGGAGAAGATGAAATATGAGAGTAAGCAAGCTAGTAATATGAAAGAAGATTGCAAGAGCTTTTTTTCGATGTCTACAAGGTAAGAGAGAAATGCAATAAATAGTGGACATTGAGTCAATGGAAAAATGAGGCTGGAGAAATAGCAATGTGGAACAAAAAAATGATGGAGGAACTGAATAGGTACATTGTAACAGTTTTCACAGTGGAGGACACCAGCAGTCGAGAGTGTGTTGCTGGTAAAGCACAGCAGGTCAGGCAGCATCCGAGGAGCAATAGAATCGACGTTTCAGGCATAAGCCCTTCATCAGGAAGGGCTGATTCCTGATGAAAGGCTTATGTCCAAAGCATTGATTCTCCTGCTCCTCCTCAGATGCTGCCTGACCTGCTGTGCTTCCCCACCAACACACTCTCGACTCTGATCTCCAGCATCTGCAGTCCTCACTTTCTCCCAGAAGATAGCAGCAGCATACCAGAACTTCAAGGGAGTCAGAGGCAAAAGTGAGTGTAGTGGCCATCATGAAGAAAAAGATGTTGGGGAAACTGGAAGTTCTGAAGATGGATGAATCACTCGGACCAGATGGACTGCAACCCGGAGTTCTGAAGGAGATAACTGACATTGGTGGTGGTCTTTCAGGAATCAATGCAGTCAGGAAGGGTGCCAGGAGACTAGAACGTAGCTAATGTAACACTCCTGTTTAAGAAGGGAGAGGCGCAGAAGACTGGAAACTGCCAGCCAATTAGCCTGAACTCTGTTATTGGTAAGATTTTAGAAACCATTCTTTGAGGAGGTACTGAGCAATTGGACAAAGCTGAAGGAGTCTATGATCAATTTGGAAATCCAGAAGGCCTTTGACAAGGTGCTGTACGGGAAGTTACTGACTAAAATAAGAGCCCATGCCATCAATGACTACTTTGTTCATAGTGTTTAATAATATGGGAAACGAAATATTAATAAAGTGAGGTACTATTAATGAGATCATTATAAGGAATAATTCCCTTAATAAACAGTTCACCACTGCCTTGTGACCCACCATAAAATATGCAGCAAATTGTTCTCATTGTCCAGGTAGGCTTCAGACTTCTCTTACAATTCAACATATAATTTTGCCACAGCGCACTTTATTCAGGCCCCTACAAGTTTCTGTCCCCAGACTGCAGGTGTAAGTCTGTGATATTACAAATAGTTAGTGTTACAAATCAACTTCACAATAACTGACTCAAGTTTTGTGGTGTATGCTACACAGGCTAAATTATAGTAAACCACAGACTGCATTAGTTGTGGTCCTGAAGGGCCATTTAACCTGAATGGTTAACTCTGATTCTCACTCCAACCTGACCCTGACGGTGTCCAGCATTTTCTGTTTTTATTTCCAATTGCAAAAGACTCCTTCTGACTTGTTCATGTGTCCTTTTAACTCCTCCGTTCTGAAACCCAGCATTGTTGAACTACATTGGATCTGGCTGTACCCCAGGGGCTGGTGAAGAGTGCCAAAGTGCATTTATTTTGCAAATGTGAGTGTAGCAGCCTCCAAACAAAAGGCTTTCAATGTAATTCTAAAGGCCATGCATCTCAAAGCACATACAGCCACGTGTGAAGCATGCAGTATTGTGTTTCCTTGAAAGCCTGAATGCCTTTTAACAAAAGAACACATCAAATAAGCTGTAAATATGGATTTTAATTGATCACCTATATTGTAGTGTCTGCTTTTTAAGATTGTGGCAATGAAAAGTACTTCTACTTTAATTGTTTTTCCATGCCATTGTGGATCTGGGCTAAGTAGTAATACTTGAAGTAATGAAACATTTTTAAGTGAGAAAAGCTTTTAAAAGTCCCAGTAGAATTCTCACAGAGGCTTAACAACCTCAGACAGTTCCAATTCGGAGAGAGTAACCGATGCTAAGTCCGTGAACAATATAAGCCTTAGATTTGATGTAATTCCTAACACTACACTGACCAAATCAAACTTGTTTCTGGTCAAGTGGGTTCGAAAATCTCATCTTTCTAAATGAAGTCCCTTTGATATCTTCATTGGCAATGCTCATCTATCTTAATTTGCATTCTAGCCTTTGCACAGAGCAAACATTTGGTGGAGCTGCCAGAAAGTTTGATGGTTAGGTTAGATTCCCTACAGTGTGGAAACAGGCCCTTCAGCCCAACAAGTCCACACCGACCCTCCGAAGAGTAACCCACCCAGTCCCATTTTCCTCTGACTAATGCACCTAACACTACAGGCAATTTAGCATGGCCAGTTCACCTGACCTGCACATCTTTGGACTGTGGGAGGAAACCGGAGCACCCAGAGGAAACCCACACAGACACGGGGAGAACGTGCAAACTCCACACAGTCGCCTGAGGCCAGAATCGAACCCGGGAACCTGGCGCTGTGAGGCAGCAGTGCTAACCACTGAGCCACCATGCCGCCCAATTTGCAAATGCCCAAAATGAACCAGTTTTAATAGCCATGGCTAGATTTGAATGATTGTGAAATTTATGTAATTTGAGATTTGCATTGTCCTATTCCACGTCAAGGTCTAGCAAAGACCTTGTTGGCCTGTGCTAACTTCTCCAGTCAATATTGATCATGAAGGAAGAGACTTTCACTAATTCTAACGCAGAATCAAAGCATGATGTTGGAATACTGCATGGAGAGATCCATCTTGCACTAACTTTGTGTTGTGATTAAGTTTGAGATTAAAGAGGCCAAAAAAAGCAAGGAAAATAAATGCCATGGTTTTGTGATATACCCATTTTTAGCTGTGGGAGCAATGTCGATCTTGCAGCTGCTCCTGAGATTGCAGGCTTAGTTAAAGATTTATTACCATTTTATTATAGTCTTTACAGTTTAATAGGAAGGTTTGGAGGGATATGGGCTGGGGGCAGGCAAGTGGAGCTAGTTTAGTTTGGGATTATGTTCACCATGGAATGGTTGAACCGAAGGGTCTGTTTCTGTGCCATACGACTCTATGACTCGATAACTGGCAGTACATGAATATTCTCTGGGGTGGGGGGGGGTGGGATCCAGAACTAGAGGGCATAGGTTTTAAGTTGAGAGGGGAAAGAACTAAAAGTAACCTAAGTGGCAACTTTTTCATGCAGAGGGTGGTGCGTGTATGGAATGAGCTGCCAGAGGAAGTGGTGGAGGCTGGTACAATTACAATATTTAAAAGGCATCTGGATGGGTACATGAATAGGAAGGGTTTAGAGGGATATGGGCCAAATGCTGGCAAATGGGACTAGATTAATTTAGGATATCTGGTCGGCATGGACAAGTTAGAGCTAAGGATCTGTTTCTGTGCTGCACATCTCTGTGAGTCTATGAGTCTAACTGTGGTTCAAGAAGACACCTCACAACCACCTCTCAATGGCAAATAGGACTGGACAACACTGATGCTCATATTTCACAATGAATGTTTAAAAATGTAGACGTAGTTATGAGGCCTGTATGTTCGAGTGAAGTACTGAAGGGAGAGCTGATTTACTGCCAGCTCTCTTTTAGAAAGGCTCATTCTATGGCACAGATCAGAACCTTGGTGCAAAAACATGTGGACAACTTTCTCAATGACCAGGGTTGAAATGGGTCAAGGGACTTTACAAAATCTGAACCGGTCTTGCAAGAAGATAAAGTTTGAAAATAAAGGATCTCAGTTTTCTGCCAAATCTTCCTCACTCATTACAGTGATTTCTGTTTCACTTATTAACCCTGCCTTGTTGAGATGTTGGCCCTATAGTAATGAGAGACAAGAGCTTGGGGAGAAAAGAGCACCATTAAGAACATCCCTTCATTTGGAGAAAGGAACAGAACGTTATCATTTTAAGATGAGATGAATTGGCTCCACCAATTTTCATTCCCCATCTCTAAATACCCCTGAAATGTTGGTTGGGGTCTGCCTTTTTGAATTTTTCTTTGGAGTGTAGGGATGCCCAGTAAGGAGTCACCGAATTTTGAGTGAGAGGAATTTCCCTTAGATTATAAATACCAGAATGGACTAATTGGGATGAATATATTCATAGCACAGAAAAAGACCAATGTCATATCTCAATTGCATTTATCACAGCCATCAAGGCAATCAGTTTGATCTTTGCCAATTGTTAAAGCTATCTCTATAGAACTCCAGAAATGTTCTCCCTATTGTATTTTCTTTTACTGCATTGGACAAAATTTGATTGAAGTAACAATTTGCATTAGGATGATATTGCTTCCTCTGTTTATAGGCCTGAGGCAAGTTGACAGCTTTATTTAAACTCTATCAGTAGTCATGGAACAATACTGATATTTACCAGGCTAAAATGTGTGGTGCAATAGTTTGTACTCCAGTTTTAGTTTCACTGATATTACCAAAGAGTGAGTAAAGAGGCAACAGCTATGGGGATTCTTTTCTGTAACAATTTTATTCACCCACCTGTAAAATTATATATCCTCAGGGTATATTCCTGGTACCGAAGATGGCACCTTGTGTAATGACATTATACACTTTTCACTGTACTCCTGTACTTTTGTATATGAGTACACAAGACAATAAAATCTGAAGATTAAAATTCGGCAATTTGAGCCCTATTCTTGTTCAACCACAGCAATGGACTGAGCTGTTGATGCTGCAACTTGCTTGTAATCAGGGCAATTGTCTTTAAAATAGGGCGAACAGAAAAAAGGGGTTCTGTCAAAACTGGCAACAACACATTGGCTGAAATCCATATTGACCCACAAATGGTACCTCTTGATTCATTCAAAAGTACCCTAGCTTGGATTCTAAATCAGGGTTTCTCAATCTGCTTTAATCCATTCAATATTAATACATTTTAGATATCTTTTGAAAAGAAATGGACACTTCTGTTTGAAAATTCTATGCTCCGACACCAATACTTTTAATGTTCAACGATCAACTATTTTTCACAATCATAGAATCCCTACACAGTGTGGAAGCAGGCCATTCAGTCTAATGAGTCCACACCAATCATCTGAAGAGTGTCAAACCCAGACTCATCCACCTATACTGTCCCTGAAACCTTGCATTTCCCATTGGTAACCCACCTAGCTCACACATCCCTGGACACGATGAGCAATTTAGTACAGTCAATCCACCTAACCTGGAGTGTGGGAGGAAGCCACAGCAAACCCGCACAGACACAGGGAGAATGTGCAAACACCTCACAGACAGTAAGACAAGGTTGGAATTGAACCCAGGTCTTTAGCACAGTGAGGGAGCAGTTCTAACCACTGAGCCACTGGTGATGAATCTCAATGCCTTTCATCTTTTCTATATTTAATTTTGTTTGAAAGATCAGTTATTAATCTTTAAATCAGTACTGAGGTGGAGAGCACCCATGGCTGACCACAAAGAAAGCTATCTAATGATCTTACTAGCTCTGAAATATTGATTTCCCCTTTCCCAATGTTAATTTGGATTGGTTGCTAAGCCAAAAGATCTCCATGCATCCAGCAACGTTTCTGTCACCATGCAGGATAAAAAGTCAATTTTCATAGATAACAAACCTGGAAGTAAAATGGTTTAATTACCCTTCACATCTTACAAATTTTAAAGACGACAAAATAAAAATGGACACAAACATATTAGAAGTCAAAATATAAGCAAACAGGTTTTTAAAATGAATTGAGGCAAAAACTATGAATATTTCATAATACAGAATATAATCTTTATCCAAATCTAAAATTATGTTTTCAGGGCTTAAGGGGGTCTCCAATAATTATTATAGCTTAATAGACTTAATAACTCAGTTACACCTCATTAACAAGTCGTAACTTAACCGGAAAAGGTTAATGGCGATCCGACAATGAAAACAGGAAGTTCTAGTCAGTTCAGGTGATTTCTAAATTGTGTGGGGCATCTCAACAGCATGATTACAGTCAGAGACAAAGAGATGTACAGCACAGAAACAGACCCTTCGGTCCAACCCGTCCAAGCCGACCAGATACCCCAACCCAATCTAGTCCCACCTATGAGCACCTGGCCCATATCCCTCCAAACCCTTCCTATTCATATCCCCATCCAAATGCCTCTTAAATGTTGCAATTGTAACAGCCTCCACCACTTCCTCTGGCAGTTCATTCCATACACATACCACCCTCTACATGAAAAATGTTGCCCATTAGGTCTCTTTTATATCTTTTCCCCTCTCACCCTAAACCTGTGCCCTCCAGTTCTGGACTCCCCACCCCAGGGAAAAGACCTTATCTATTTACCCTATTCATGCACCTCATGATTTTATAAACCTCTATAAGGTCATCCCTCAGCCTCTGATGCTCCAGTGAAAACAGCCCCAGCCTAGGTCAGGTGAATTGGCCATGCTAAATTGCCCGTAGTGTTAGGGGCATTAGTCAGAGGGAAATGGGTCTGGGTGGGTTACTCTTTGGAAGGTCAGTGTGGACTGGTTGGACCGAAGGGCCTGTTTCCACACTGTAGGGAATCTAATCTAATCTATTCGGCCTCTCCCTGTAGCTCAAATCCTCCAACCCTGGCAATATCTTTATAAATCTTTTCTGAACCCTTTCAAGTTTCACAACATCTTTCTGATAGGGAGGAGACCAGAATTGCACGCAATATTCCAAAAATGGCCAAACCAATGTCCTATATAGCCGCAACTCCTGTACTCAATATGCTGACCAATAAAGGAAAGCATACCAAACGCCTTCTTCATTACCCTATCTACCTTCAACTCTACTTTCAAGGAGTAAGAACCTGCACTCGAAAGTCTCTTTGTTCAGCAACACTCCCTAGGATCTTACTATTCGTGAAGAAGGGCCTGTGCCCGAAACGTCGAATCTCCTGTTCCCTGGATGCTGCCTGACCTGCTGTGCTGTTCCAGCAATAAAGTTTCAACTCTTACTATTAAGTGTATAACTCCTGTTCAGGTTTGCTTTCCCAAAATGCAGCATCTCACATTTATCTAAATTAAACTCCATCTGCCACTTCTCAGCCAGTTGGCCCATCTTGATTAGATTAGATTACTTAGTGTGGAAACAGGCCCTTCGGCCCAACAAGTCCACAGCGACCCACCGAAAAGCAACCCACCCAGACCCATTCCTCTACATTTACCCCTTCACCTAACAAATCCAAGATGGAGGAGGGGAAAAATTTCTGGCTGTAAGAAATGCTCCTTTTTTTGAGGTATTTTAGGTGTTGGAGGTGATTTACTCAAATTCCAGGAGCAGCAATTACTGTTTTATATGCTGTTGCATTGTTTTGGAACTTTGGGGGAAAAAAAAGTCAAAACAACAGCAGTTTTAAAAGGGAGAAGAGTGGACAGTGCAGGAGAGAGAGAGAGAGCAAGACAGGGAGAGAGAGAGAGAACCTGCACAGTTACTGTCTTTGCTGTTTGAATTCGTGTATCGCTGGACGTCGGAGTGCATCTGGGAAAATTAACAAACAGTGAAATTCACAATTAATCTTGGAGGAACTGTGGGTGAAGTTCACAGCACAGAATCAGATAAGTTAATCGTTGTTTTAAGTCTGTCCAAGAGAAAGGCTGCAGTAGTGAGTATAGTGGTTTCCTTCTGAATCAGTGGTGCTGGAAGAGCACAGCAATTCAGGCAGCATCCGAAAAGCTTCGAAATCGACGTTTCGGGCAAAAGCCCTTCATCAGGAATAAAGGCAGAGAGCCTGAAGCGTGGAGAGATAAGCTAGAGGAGGGTGGGGTTGGGGATAGAGTAGCATAGAGTACAATAGGTCAGTGGGGGAGGAGATGAAGGTGATAGGTCAGGGAGGAGAGGGTGGAGTGGATAGGTGGAAAAGGAGCTGGGCAGGTCGGACAAGTCCGGACAAGTCAAGGGGACAGTTTTGCTGGAGGTTAGAAACTAGGATGAGGTGGGGGAAGGGGAAATGAGGAAGCTGTTGAAATCCACATTGATGCCCTGGGGTTGAAGTGTTCCGAGGCGGAAGATGAGGCATTCTTCTTCCATGCGTCTGGTGGTGAGGGAGCGGCGGTGGAGGAGGCCAAGCACCTCCATGTCCTCGGCAGATTGGGAGGGGGAATTGAAATGTTGGGCCACGGGGCGGTTTGGTTGATTGGTGCGGGTGTCTCGGAGATGTTCCCTAAAGCGCTCTGTTGGGAGGCGCCCAGTCTCCCCAATGTAGAGGAGACCACATCGGGAGCAACGGATACAATAAATGATATTAGTGGATGTGCAGGTAAAACTTTGATGGATGTGGAAGGCTCCTTTAGGGCCTTGGATGGAGGTGAGGGAGGAGGTGTGGGCACAGGTTTTACAGTTCCTGCGGTGGCAGGGGAAAGTGCCAGGATGGGAGGGTGGGTCGTAGGGGGGCGTGGACCTGACCAGGTAGTCACGGAGGGAACGGTCTTTGCGGAAGGCGGAGAGGGGTGGGGAGGGAAATATATCCCTGGTGGTGGGGTCTGTTTGGAGGTGGCGGAAATGTCGGCGGATGATTTGGTTTATGCGAAGGTTGGTAGGGTGGAAGGTGAGCACCAGGGGCGTTCTGTCCTTGTTGCGGTTGGAGGGGTTGGGTCTGAGGGGGGAGGTGCGGGATGTGGACGAGATGCGTTGGAGGGCATCTTTAACCACGTGGGAAGGGAAATTGCGGTCTCTAAAGAAGGAGGCCATCTGGTGTGTTCTATGGTGGAACTGGTCTTCCTGGGAGCAGATACGGCGGAGGCGGAGGAATTGGGAATACGGAATGGCATTTTTGCAAGAGGTAGGGTGGGAAGAGGTGTAATCCAGGTAGCTGTGGGAGTCGGTGGGTTTGTAGAAAATGTCAGTGACAAGTCGGTCGTCACTGATGGAGATGGAGAGGTCCAGGAAGGGGAGGGAGGTGTCAGAGATGGTCCAGGTAAATTTAAGGTCAGTGTGGAATGTGTTGGTGAAGTTGATGAATTGCTCAACCTCCTCGCGGGAGCACGAGGTGGCGCCAATGCAGTCATCAATGTAGCGGAGGAAGAGGTGGGGAGTGGTGCGGTGTAATTACGGAAGATCAACTGCTCTACGTAGCCAACAAAGAGACAGGCATAGCTGGGGCCCATACGTGTGCCCATGGCTACCCCTTTGGTCTGGAGGAAGTGGGAGGATTCAAAGGAGAAATTGTTAAGGGTGAGGACCAGTTCGGCCAAACGAATGAGAGTGTCAGTGGAGGGGTACTGTTGGGAACGTCTGGAGAGGAAAAAACGGAGGGCTTGGAGGCCCTGGTCATGGCAGATGGAGGTGTAGAGGGATTGGATATCCATGGTGAAGATGAGGCGTTGGGGGCCGGGGAAACGGAAGTCTTGGAGGAGGTGGAGGGCGTGGGTGGTGTCTCGAACGTATGTGGGGAGTTCCTGGACTAGGGGGGATAGGACAGTGTCGAGGTAGGTAGAGATGAGTTCAGTGGGGCAGGAGCATGCTGAGACAATGGGTCGGCCAGGGTGGTCAGGCTTGTGGATCTTGGGAAGGAGGTAGAACCGGGCAGTGCGGGGTTCCCGGACTATGAGGTTGGAAGCTGTGGGTGGGAGATCTCCTGAGGTGATGAGGTTCTGTATGGTCTGGGAGAGGGGTTTCCTTCTTGATTATATGTTTTTCGAGATAGACTCCAAGTAGACTCCAAGGCAAGAGTGTAAATGATATGTGGAACTTGTTCAAGGGGCAACTATTGAGTGTCCTTGATAATTATGTACCTGTCAGGCAGGAAGGAAAGGGTCGTGCGAGGGAGCCGTGGTTTAATAAGGAATTGGAATCCCTTGTTAAATGGAAGAGGGCGGCCTATCTCAAGATGAGACGTGAAGGTTCAATTGGGGCGATTGAGAGTTATAGGGTAGCCAGGAAGGACCTGAAGAGAGAGCTAAAAGCAGCAAGGAGGGGACATGAAAGGTCCTTAGTCGATAGGATTAGGGAAAACCCTAAGGCTTTCTATAGGTATGTTAGGAATAAAAGAATGACTAGGGTAGGAATAGGTCCAGTCAAGGATAGTAGGGGGAAGTTGCGTGTGGAGGCGGAAGAGATTGGGGAGACACTGAATGAATACTTTTCTTCAGTATTTACTCAGGAACAGGGCATTGTTGTCGATGAGAATACTGAGTCACTAATAAGTAGAATGGATGGCTTTGAGGTATGTCGAGAAGAGGTGTTGGAAATCCTGGAAAAGGTGAAAATAGATAAGTTCCCTGGGCCTGATGGCATTTATCCTAGGATTCTCTGGGAAGCAAGGGAGGAGATTGCAGAGCCATTGGCCTTGATTTTTATGTCCTCTTTGTCTACAGGAGTAGTCCCAGAAGACTGGAGGATAGCAAATGTGGTTCCCTTGTTCAAAAAGGGGAGTAGGGATAGCCCTAGTAACTATAGGCCGGTGAGTCTCACTTCTGTTGTGGGCAAAGTCTTAGAGAGAATTGTAAGGGATAGGATTTATGCACATCTGGATAGGAATAATGTGATCAAGGATAGTCAGCATGGTTTTGTGAAGGGCAAGTCGTGCCTCACAAACCTTATTGAATTCTTTGAAAAGGTGACGAAGGAGGTTGATGAGGGGAAAGCGGTAGATGTGGTATATATGGATTTTAGTAAGGCGTTTGATAAGGTTCCCCATGGTAGGCTACTGCAGAAAATACGGAGATATGGCATTGAGGGTGAGTTGGAGGTTTGGATTAGGAATTGGCTGGATGGAAGAAGACAGAGGGTAGTAGTTGATGGCAAAGTTTCTTCATGGAGTGCCGTCACTAGCGGTGTTCCGCAAGGATCTGTTTTGGGACCATTGCTGTTTGTCATTTTTATAAATGACCTGGAAGAGGGGTTAGAAGGTTGGGTGAGCAAGTTTGCGGATGATACGAAAGTCGGAGGAGTTGTTGACAGTGAGGAAGCATGTGGCAGGTTACAGCAGGATATAGAGAAGCTGCAGAGCTGGGCAGAAAGGTGGCAGATGGAATTCAATGTAGCTAAGTGCGAGGTGATTCACTTTGGGAAGAATAACAAAAAGATGGGGTACTGGGCTAATGGTCGGATACTTGGTAGTGTGGATGAGCAGAGGGATCTTGGTGTCCATGTACACAGATCTCTGAAAGTTGCCACCCAGGTAAATAGTGCGGTGAGGAAGGCATATGGCTTACTGGCTTTTATTGGTAGAGGAATTGAGTTCCGGAGTCCTGAGGTCATGATGCAGTTGTATAAGACTCTGGTACGGCCGCATCTGGAATATTGTGTGCAGTTTTGGTCGCCATACTATAGGAAGGATGTGGAGGCATTGGAACGGGTGCAGAGGAGGTTTACCAGGATGTTGCCTGGTATGGAAGGAAAATCGTATGAGGAAAGACTGAGGCACTTGGGGCTGTTTTCACTAGAGAAAAGAAGGTTTAGGGGTGACTTGATTGAGGTGTACAAGATGATTAGGGGGTTAGATAGGGTCGACAGTATGAACCTTTTCCCGCGTATTGAGTCGGGTATTACAAGGGGGCATAGCTTTAAATTAAGGGGGGGTAGATATAGGACTGATGTTAGGGGTAGGTTCTTCACTCAGCGAGTCGTTAGTTCATGGAATGCCCTGCCAGTAACAGTGGTGGACTCTCCCTCTTTATGGGCATTTAAGAGGGCATTCGATAGGTATATGGAGGATAGTGGGTTAGTGTAGTTTAGGTGGGCTTGGATCGGCGCAACATCGAGGGCCCAAGGGCCTGTACTGCGCTGTATTCTTCTATGTTCTATGTTCTATGTTCTATATGTCTCTTGATTAAACTTAAAATATAAGCCATAACTATTAACTTAACCTGGGGCAGTGTTTGTAGAGGAATAAAACGTGTTATTTTCTGGGTCTGTAGATTGTGAAGGAGCAAAAATGGCCTTTGCAGTGATATGTACTTCTTGTCAGATGTGGGAGTTTAAAGAGAGTTTAAGGGTTACTGCAGATTATATCTGCCATAAATGCTGTTGGATGCAAATCTTATCAGATCGAGTGGATCGGTTGGAGAGACAGATAAAAGCGATGACGAATTCAAAGTTTGTGCGAAGATTTGTAGCTCGGGTGCTCGTTGTTGTGGTTCTGTTCGCCGAGCTGGAAGCTTTTGTTGCAAACGTTTCATCCCCTGGCTAGGCGACATCATCAGTGCTTGGGAGCCTCCTGCGAAGCGCTTCTTTGATGTTTCCTCCGGTGTTTATAGTGGTCTGTCCCTGCCGCTTCCGGTTGTCAGTTTCAGCTGTCCGCTGTAGTGGTTGGAATATTGGGTCCAGGTCGATGTGTTTGTTGATGGAGTTTGTGGATGAATGCCATGCCTCTAGAAATTCCCTGGCTGTTCTCTGTCTGGCTTGCCCTATGATAGTAGTGTTGTCCCAGTCGAATTCATGTTGCTTGTTGTCTGCGTGTGTGGCTACTAAGGATAGCTGGTCGTGTCGTTTCGTGGCTAGTTGATGTACATCAAAGAAGCGCTTCGCAGGAGGCTCCCAAGCACTGATGATGTCGCCTAGCCAGGGGACGAAATGTTTGCAACAAAAGCTTCCAGCTCGGCGAACAGAACCACAACAGCGATGAGGAATTTGCAACAGTAACAGTATGTGATGGATGGCAGTTATAGGAAGGGGGGAAAGTCTCAGATACAGTCACATTGATGGGTTAACTCCAGGGAGGGTGAGAGAGGTTGACACCTAGGGCAGGAGCCTTTTGTGGATATACCCATTTCAAACAGGTATGCTGTTTTGGAAAATGTAGAGGGTGATGGATTCTCAGGGAAATGTAGCACGAACAGCCAAGCTTCTGGTATTGAGACTGGCTCTAATGGAACGAGGGGTACGTCGGCTTCCAAGAGATCAATTGTGTTAGGGGATTCTGTAGTCAGAGGTACAGACAGACGTTTCTGTGGCCAGCAGAGAAAAAGCAGAATGGTGTGTTGTTTCCCTGGTGCCAGGATCAAGAATATCTCAGAGAGGGTGCAGAATGTTCTCATGGGGGAGAGGGGCCTGCAGGAGGTCATTGTCCACATTGGAACCAATGATATAGGAAGGGAAAAGGTTGAGACTCTGAAGGGAGATTACAGAGAGTTAGGGAGAAATTTAAAAAGGAGGTCCTCAAGGGTAGTAATATCTGGCCATGAGATCTAACCTTGCTAATCAATCTCCCATGGCCAACCATGCCGAACGCCTTACTGAAGTCCACATCGATTATGTCGACTGCTCTGCCCTCGACAATCCTCTTTGTTGCTTCTTCAAAAAATTCAATCAAGTTTGTGAGACATGATTTCCCATGCACAAAGCCACACTGACTATCCCTAATCAGTCCTTGCCTTTCCAAATACATGCACATCCTATCCCTCAGGATTCCCTCCAACAATATGCACCACTGACGTCAGGCTCGCCGATCTATTGTTCCCCGGCTTGTCCTTACCACCCTTCTTAAACAGTGGCACCATGTTAGTTTTTCAGCACCTCACCTGTGACTATCAATGATACACATAGCTCAGCAAGAGGCCCAGCAATCACTTCTCTAGCTTTCCACAGAGTTCTAGGGTATACCTGATCTGGTCTGGGGATTTATCCACTTTTATGCATTTCTAGACATTCAGCACTTCCTCCTCTGTAATACGGATATTTTTCAAGATTTCATCATCTATTTCCCTATGTTCTATATCTTCCATATCTTTTTCCACAGTAAATACTGATGCAAAATACTCATTTAGTATCTCCCCCATCTCCTGCTGCTCCACACAAAGGTCGCCTTGCTGAACTTTTAGGGGCCAAGTTCTCTTCCTAGTTTCTCTTTTTTCCTTAATGTATTTGAAAAAACTCTTTGGGTTCTCCTTAACTCTATTTGCCAAAGCTATCTCATGTCCCCTTTTTGCCCTCTTGATTTCCCTCTTAAGTATACTCCTACTGCTTTTATACTCTAAGGATTCACTTGATCTATTCTTCTATACCTGACATATGCTTCCTTCTTTTCCTTAACCAAACCCTCAATTTCTTTAGTCATCCAGCATTCCCTATACCTACCAGCCTTTCCTTTCACCCTAACAGGAACATACTGTCTCTGGACTCTCACTATCTCATTTCTGAAGGTTTCCCATTTTTCAGCCATCTGTTTACCTGCGAACATCTGCCCCCAATCAGCTTTTGAAAGTTCTTGCCTAATACCATCAAAGTTAGCCTTCCTCCAATTTAGAATTTCAACTTTTAGATCTGGTCTATACTTTTCCATCACTATTTCAAATCTAATAGAATTATGGTCACTGGCCCCAAAGTGCTCCCCCACTGACACCTCAGTCACCTTCCCTGCCTTATTTCCCAAGAGTAGGGCAAGTTTTGCACCTTCTCTAGTAGGTACATTCACATATTGAATCAGAAAAGTTCTTGTACACACTTAACAAATTTATCTCCATCTAAACCCTTAACACTATGGCAGTCCCAGTCTATGTTTGGAAAGTTAAAATCCCCTACCATAATCACCCTATTATTCTTACAGATAATTGTTTGAAAAATGGGGTAAAACTACGGATACTAACCTCACTCAATGTCAATCATTGCCATCACTTCACGGGATAACGGCAGTGAATGCTGATGGTTTTGCCATAACTAGAATTGTAAAATTGGGATTAGTTCAATTCAATTCTGATAAAAAGATGCCTGCAGCTTATGGAAAATATGATGGTTGTTCAGTTTGGTTTGGTAGGATGGTACCAGTATTGATACTCACAATTACAAAAGCTAATGGTGGCGTGAGAAATGTCACAGGAAGCCATTTTGGAGCTGTGCACATTCTCAAGATTGTCTTGGCATGAATTTTTGAACAAACTGTTCAGATGGGTCTCGACCTACCTGGAGAGCAGGTGGACTTGAACCCAAGTGTCCCGGGCCAGAAGTAGGACTCTATTACCGCCCCACAAGATATCAAGAATTTCTATTGTAGTTCTTGTAAGTCAAACATCTCAGTCCCAGAGCATCACTGATATTTTCAGCATAAGCACCTCTGGAGCAGGTGGGACTTGCAGCTGCATCTCCTGGCCTAGAGGTATGGTCACTACACAGCACCATAAGAAGCCAAGAATACAGTCAATTCTGCTATAACACAGTAGTTCCGTTCTCGTGCAATCCCAACTTATCAGAAAATCATGCAATAGCAGCACCATTTAAACTATTGGAGCTGGAATCGCATTATAACCAATACACACTTTAAAACTTCAAGCTTTAGAAACAGTGATCCCAACTCGTCAGTAATGTTATAGTGAATTTGTGTTAACGAAATATGTGTTACAGCAGAGCAACCTGTATTATTGTGTACTTGGGGAGATGTTATCCTTGCACACAAATTATCTTCTCTCTAAAAGATGATGAAAATGATTAAATCTGTCTCCATTTTATAGAAATATTGATTGGTGGATGCATTCATATGGATAAAGTGCAGCCTCACCAGAACTGAACAAACTGAAGAGCTAACAGGAGCTAGCTAACTAATGAGTCTGTGGCAGTGGCCAGCAGAAACAAGGGGGAGAGCTGGCATGTAAAAATGATTTATTTGCAAAGATCTAATGGCTGAACTTGATCCTAACTAGTAGTAAATCAAGCCACCACCGTCATATTTAGAACAGTCAAGTTCAGAATTGCTCCAAAAACATGAGGGTGGATATCAGGGATTGATTACGCTGACTGAACACCATTCGCAGTATACTAATAAAACTTTGACTCTTTGACATTTTGGCATAAGTCAAACAGTCATGTGCAGCAATACTTCTGAAAAACTCCTAAGCATATGATGGAGTTTTGACCAGAATTTTTTTTTTCCACTTGCTTCCAATTTTCTTTAAGTTCAGTCGTAAAATCTGCCCTTTCTACCTGACATTATAACACCATTTCAGAGCAGACCTCATGAAACCTAAGCTGTAGTTGTTGAGTTCAACACAAATCAGTTGTCTTTTGTGCAGCCCTGGTTTCAACTCTACTTAATGGAAATCAGACTCCTTTCTGTACGTGTCAAGCTACAACACAAAGAAATACCTACTGCAGTAAACACAGCTCTTCTAAATAGCACTGACTGATGATCCATGGTCCAGCAGGTGGGACTTGAACCTGTGTCTCCTGACCTAGAGGTATAGGCACTACATCAATGGTCATCAATTGAAACATTGTGAACAATGTTCGAGTCTTGGTTATGAGGAGAGAGTTTGGGAAGAGTAATTTTTCTGGAGATTCATGTCACTATTTTGCAAGAGATTTACAAAGTTCTGTCCAGATATTTGATTGTTGGTATTTCTGTGATTAACATCAAGGATTTCTGTGTTTGTGCTAATGTTCCTTGTGCCATGTTTAGACCATGGAACTTTAAGATACCTTTGCTTAAGTAAAACAAATGAAGCAAAATCTAACCAGCCAAATAAATTCACAGCCTTGGTTTTCTCAGAAGTCTGGTCCTTACACAAGAATCTGAAGCAAAATCATTTTTGTTTCTTTGTCAAAAGTATATAAACATAATGATTAAATTCACATTTTGAAACTGTGAGGGAGCTGCAACACAGAAGGAAAAGACGGTTCAGCTTGTTAACTTTCCTCACTCTATTTTCCAAGTGCAATGATCATAATCGTAGGTTCCCCATGTTTAAAGGTAAGATTTCTGCATCCCCACCTCAAATCAAACCAATGCCTTGTAGACCGAAGCTCTTTTCATTAAATCACTTCATCATTTTTCTTCTCTGACAATATGCTTTCCACACTGACAGAGTGCCAAAATGCCCCACATACCAAATATTCAATTGATAGTGGCATTGCCAATCTTCAACCTCTATCTAACCTTCATTCCTTCCCCAAGCCCTTGTTTTATTCCAGTTGCCTCTTTGTACTCTCTGGAATTCACTTCACCAGCCAATCTGTCCCTTCCTCTCTGTCTCTACCTTTAAAACTTCCTCAAAATCTGTCTCTTTAACTACCTCTCCTCACTTAAACCATCTCAACTTTAACATCTGCTTACCACGATCACTATAAATGACTGGTTTTGGGACATTGTATACTTTAAGTTGTTAAAATTGACAAGCAGTTGGCTTTGGAGTCACAGAATTGCACAGCTTATGAGGAAGCTATTTGCCTACCTTGTTTTTAGCTGTTTGAGAGAGAAACAAATTAGTACTATTACCCCAATATTTCCCCAAAGCCCTACAAATTGTTCATTTTAGGATATGTCCAATTTTCTTCTGAAAATTGTTATTGAATTGTTTCCCAACACCCTTCCAAGTACAGATTTTCGAGGCCTGTTGACAACCCAGTCTCCCCCATCCATGTATTGAGTGACTCTCCAACATTTGGTATGCAAAAGGCATTGGGTACAATATACTAACTGCCCAATGGGAGTGTAGCATTACAGAGCTTCCAACTTAATGACAATGCAATACAGACCCTAAGTGAGCAATATCTACAGATTATTTACCTGTACACCATAGAGAAATTCATCAGAGTCATTGTCTCCATCAGAATCATCATCGGTCCAGTACTGGCCTTTGACGTCCTAAAGGAACCACACAGGTAAAGAAAGAAAGTTAAGTCTTGTACCACATGAACAAAGGTAATGCAATGTTGCCGAGCTCCAGACAGCAATAAGAACAAAATAAATCAAATGGAAATCAAAGTTGATTTAATTAATAGTTAGTTAGAAAATGTAACATTTTAATTTGTGGTAATGTCAGTAAACTCGTAATGTAAAGTGTCAGGTTAGGGAGGTGATTTCAAATCACAGTATGGCAAATGGGGCAGTTTGAACTCAGTGAAAATCTGGAATTTGAAAAAGCTAATCTAATGGTAACTATGTAACCATTGTCAATTATGAAGGTCTATCATGAATGTCCATTAGGGAAGGAAATCTGCTACATGTGACTCTAGAATATCTGCAATGTGGGTGGCTGTTAACTGGCTAATTAGAGATGAGCAAGAAATACTGGCCCAGCCACAAACCCCTCATATGCTGTAAACTAATAAAAAATGGTTTGATTCTTATTTTCAAACAAGATATTACAAGTTGTACGAATAAGATATAAGAAATGTGCAGTTTGTCGTCAAGTAATTTGACCCCGTGACTGGCTTCAGAAGTATTCACGAAAAGAAAAAAATGACTTGATATGGCAAGGTGCTGATGTTGGTCATGTCTTCAGGGTTAAGTGCTCAAGGGAGCTGTGAGGCTTCTCCTCAAAATGTGCAGGGTAATTAATCCCAGATGTCCATTGTGATCCTGAGGGCAAGTGACCCACCAGTTGGCCAGGCGATGGCCTAGTGGTATTACCTCTGGACTGTTAATTCAGAACTCAGATAACATCCTGGGGACCCGGGTTCGAATCCCGACACAGCAGATGGTGGAATTTGAATTCAGTAAAAATCTGGAATTAAGAATCAAATGCAGACCAGGAATCCATTGCCCGATTATCAGGAAAAACCCACCTGATTCACTAATGTCAGTTAGGGAACGAAATTGCCATCCTTACCTGGTCTGGCCTACATGTGACTCCACACCCAAAGCAACGTGGTTGATGCTTAACTGCCTGCTGGGCAATTAGGAATGGACAGTAAATGCTGCCTAGCTAGAGACGCTCTCATCCCGTGAATGTATGAATACACCCGGCTCTGTACTGTTGGCAGCCAAATGCGAAAGCAAGACCGTAAGGTAAGAGACAAGTCTCTCCTTCAGACAGTTTGGAAGACATGGTGGCTCAGTGGTTAGCACTGCTGCCTCACAGCACCATGATCCAAGCTTCGATTCCAGCCTTGGGTGACTGTCTGTGTGGAGTTTGCACATTCTCCCCTGTGTCTGCGCGGGTTTCCTCCAGGTGCTCCAGTTTCCTCCCACAGTCCAAAGATGTGCACGTCAGGTGAATTGGCCATGCTAAATTGCCCATAGGTGCATCATTCAGAGGGAAATGGATCTGGGTGGGTTACGCTTTGGAGGGTTGGTGTGGACTGGTTGGGCTGAAGGGCCTGTTTTCCACACTGTAGGGAATCTAATCTTAAAAAAAATCTTCCAGTCAGTGAAGCACTTGATTTGGTGTGGGGCAAGTGAAAAAAAGAAGAGAAGTGGAGGGAGGAGAAAGAGAAAATGTAAAAAATACAATATGTTTACCTAAACAAACAGAGGGTATTTAATCCCCGATTGGCTATGCTGATACACTGGGTTACAGAAACCAGTGTTCCTCAATGTAATCTCACCTGTTGACAGCTTTGATTCCCTCCAGCCCATCCTTTCAAAGTTGAGTGAGGAAAGCGCCAGACCACTGGAGAAAGCCTCGTGAGGCAGGCTGCACCTCGCTCTGTACTGTTGGCAGCCTGACATGAAAGCAAAACCATGAGGTAAGAGACCAGTCTATCCTTCAGACAACGTGAAAGGTACAGTGAAACAGCAAAAGGCACAGAGGGCTCACCTGTGGTGTTGAAATGAGTCAGAGGAAGGAAATTACTTTCTCAATTCCCTTCCTTCCTTCTCCTTTATTTACATGTGCAGATTCCATGACTGATCCAGCTCCCTCAGAGGCAGCTCTCAGAGTGAACAGAACCCCTGTTTCTTTTTTTTCCCTTTCCCCCACACTACCACCTAACAGCGGTAGTGCTTATTTTTCCCCAGCACCCACGTCGTGTGTGTGCAAGAGTGAAGAACAACAAGTGCGTCAATCTTTATTTATATTCCACCAGCAGGAAGAAAGGAAACACCCGAGTGGCCAGTGACAAGCGGTGACCTTTTCAGAGGGCAATGCTGTGTGATCAAACAGTGAAGGGAAGGGCAGGGGTTAAATCAAAATAGAGTTGGAGGGGGAAATAATACACTCCACTTCCTGTGGTGCTCACCTTTCCCTAAAAATCTCAAGGGACACTCAGGCTCTGACACAACCGCAGAAGAACGGCAGGTAATCGGCCCTAATGACCCCCTCCACGGCCTGATCAATTCCCTTCCACTCACTGTCAGTAGTTAAATGTCATGTGGCACTCTATTTATCTCATGAACACAAATCCATGAGGCTAAGTGATAGTGTATTTGCAAAATGAGAGTGAACAGTCTGTCTACAAGGGGATATTCCGCAGTAATCCGGAATTGGATGGTCAGCTATGGCCCTATTGAATGGTGCAGCAGATTCAAAGGGTCGAATGGCCTCCTCCTCCTCCTATTTTCTATGTTTCTGTCATTCCATGGTCACTGCGTATATCTCCGCACGAGTGGGTAAGATGTTTATATTGAGGTTCCATAAGTGAGCTCTGCCGAACCTGTTTAGCATCTATATCATTAGATCACAAACAAAAACAGAAATTACTTGGAAAAACTCAACAGATCTGGCAGCATCTGAGAGTGAAAGCAGACTTAACGTTTCTGGGCCAATGATCCTTCCTTAGAACAGGTTCAGAATTCCCATCTCCTGGTGTCACAGAATAAAACAGGAATACAGGATATAGCACAGGAGAGGGCTATTCAGTCCCTGTTTCTGTGCTGTAAGACTACAAAATATGGGAGCAAATGTAGGCCATTCAAGCCATCAAATCTATTCTCTCATTCAATGTGATCATCTGATAATCCAGAGTTCCCCACTTTCTGACTGGGGATAAAAAAGGCACGTCTCATCGCATCTTTTGTGGGACAAGTGTCTACCTTACAAACAGCCCACAACGTCAACTCGGCTTAGCAATGGCACTCTCACTTCTGAGTGAGAATGGTAAAGGCTCCAAGTTCATCTTCAGTTTAAGGATGCAAATTTACACTGGCAATCACTGGAATCTGCTACTTCCACTAATTCCAGTTTTCACAGTGTTACGAAATTAACACTGCCAATTAAACAAAAAAAGAAGATATTTCAAAGCCAATGCTTAGTGTCATTTTGATGTTGGGCAGTAGGATAAAATAAGCAATATTGGACCGATCACCCAACTCTCCACATCCTCAACAACAAGCCACAGGAGCTTGTAGCTCAGGGTCATGACCTCTGATGGAGTTGCTAGAAATGATTTTGGGGTTACTATGGCTGCCATGGAGCTGAGACTGATTCTTCAAAACTGTGGAGGGGGGGGTTTCCTTAAATTCATAGAATCTCTATCGTGTAAAAGAGGCCATTTGGCCGATCAATTCTGCACCAGCCCATACCCACCTATCCTGTAAACTATGCAGCAATTTAGCATGTCCATCCATCAAACCAATAGATCTTTGGAGTGTGGGAGGAAACCCATGCAGACTTGGAGAGAACGTGCAAACTCTACAGTCACCCAAAGCTTTAACTGAACCCCGGTCCCTGGTGCTGTGAGGTAGCAGTGCTAACCATTGAGTCACCGTGATGCCCCTAAATTCTCTTGGTTTCCTTTGTTGCCTTATGGGCGGAACCCAATGGGCTGTTCAGTGAGGCCTAATGCAACAAAAACCTAGTGAAAAGTTTGGTGTTCGGTTTGTTTTAGTGGAAAGCCCTGTTTATGCAGAAGGTGGTGGGTGCCTGGAATGCATAGTCAGTGGAGGTGGTAGAGGCAGGCACAATAGCATCGAGATGTATCGAGACAGATATATGAATGGGCAAGGAGCAGAGGGATACAGATCCTTAGAAAATAGGCAACAGATTTAGATGGAGGATCTGGACCAGCGCAGGCTTGAAGGGCCGAAGAGCCTGTTCCTGTGCTGTAATTTTCTTTTTTCTTTGTTCTTTGCAGCAACCCCCCCCCCCCCCTTTCACATTAATCTCCAGTTTTATCCCACCAGACATCCCATCAAGGACCATCACATCTTCCAAGGAGGAAGTCTCATTCCCCTTTTATTCCCGGTCTACTCCACTGCCTAAACCCATCTCCAATCACAGAATTGCTACAGTGCGGAAGAAGGCCATTCAAAAGAGGATTCTGGGTAATCCAAGATGGTGGACGCAAAAAATCTCTGGCTGTAACAGCTGCTCCTTGAGGTATTTTAGGTGTTGGAGGTGATTTCCTCAAATTCCAGGAGCAGCAATTACTGTTTTATATGCTGTTGCATTGTTTTGGAACTTTGGGGAAAAAAAAAGTCAAAACAACAGCAGTTTTAAAAGGGAGAACAACAGACAAAGGAAGCACATGGTGAGGTCAGTGCAGGAGAGAGAGAAAGAAAGAAACTGACGCTGCCTTTGCTGTTTGAATTCATGGATCGCTAGACATCGGAATGTGTCTGGGAAAATTAACAAACAATGAAATTCACAACTGATCTTGAAGGAACTGTTGGGTGAAGTTCACAGCACAGAAGCAGATAAGTGTATTGTTGTTTAAGTGCGACATACAGAAAGTCTGCAGTAGTGAGTTCTTTCTTGATTATATGTTTTTCGAGATATGTCTCTTGATTAAACTTAAAATATAAGCCATAGCTATTAACTTAACCTGGGGCAGTGTTTGTAGAGGAATAAAACGTGTTATTTTCTGGGTCTGTAGATTGTGAAGGAGCAAAAATGGCCTTTGCAGTGATATGTACTTCTTGTCAGATGTGGGAGTTTAAAGAGAGTTTAAGGGTTCCTGCGGATTATATCTGCCATAAATGCTGTAGGATGCGAATCTTATCAGATCGAGTGGATCGGTTGGAGACACAGTTAGAAGCGATGAGGAATTTGCAACAACAACAGTATGTGATGGATGGCAGTTATAGGAAAGGAGGGAAGTCTCAGATATAGTCACATAGATGGGCTAACTCCAGGAAAGGTAAGAGAGGTAGGCAGCTAGTGCAGGAGTCTTTTGTGGCTATACCCATTTCAAACAGGTATGCTGTTTTGGAAAATATAGGAGGGGATGGATTCTCAGGGGAACGTAGCACGAACAGCCAAGTTTCTGGTATTGAGACTGGCTCTAATGCAATGAGGGGTACGTCGGCTTCCAAGAGATCAGTTCTGTAGTCCGAGGTATAGATAGACATTTCTGTGGCCAGCAGCGAAAAATCAGAATGGTGTGTTGCTTCCCTGGTGCCAGGATCAAGGATGTCTCAGAGAGGGTGCAGAATGTTCTCACAGGGGAGAGGGGTGAACAAGAGGTCATTGACCACATTGGAACCAATGGCATAAGAAGAGTAAAGGTTGAGAGTCTGCAGAGAGATTACAGAGAGTTAGGGAGGAATTTAAAAATGAGGCCCTCGAGAGTAGTAATATCTGATTACTCCCAGTGCTCCAAGCTAGTGAGGGCAGGAAGAGGAGGATAGAGCAGATGAATGCATGGCTGAGGAGCTGGTGTATGGGAGATCATTGGAATCTCTTTTGGGGTAGAAGTGACCTGTACAAGAAGAACAGATTGCACCTAAATTGGAAGAGGACTAATATACTGGCAGGGAAATTTGCTGGAAGTGCTCGAGAGGACTTAAACTAGTAAGGTGAGGGGTTGGGACTCAGGGAGATAGTGGGTCAATCTGAGACTGATACAGATGAGAACAGAAGAGAGTCAAACAGTCAGGGCAGGCAGGGACAAGTTAGGACTAATAAATCAAACTGCATTTATTTCAATGCAAAGGGCTTAACAGGGAAGGCAGATGAACTCAGGGCATGGTTAGGAACATGGGACTGGGATATCATAGCAATTACGGAAACATAGCTCAGGGATGGGCAGGACTGGCGGCTTAATGTTCCAGGATACAAATGCTACAGGAAGGATAGAAAGGAAGGCAAGAGAGGAGGGGGAGTGGTGTTTTTGATAAGGGATAGCATTACAGCTGTGCTGAGGGACGATATTCCTGGAAATACATCCAGGGAAGTTATTTGGGTGGAACTGAGAAATAAGAAAGGGATAATTACCTTATTGGGATTGTATTATAGACCTCCTAATGGTCAGAGGGAAATTGAGAAACAAACTTGTAAGGAGATTTCAGTTATCTATAAGAATAATAGGGTGATTATGGTTGGGGATTTTAACTTTCCAAACATAGACTGGGACTGCCATAGTGTTAAGGGTATAGATGGAGATAAATTTGTTAAGTGTGTACAAGAAAATTTTCTGATTCAGTATGTGGATGTACCTACTAGAGAAGGTGCAAAACTTGCCCTACTCTTGGGAAATAAGGCAGGGCAGGTGATTGAGGTGTCAGTGGGGGAGCACTTTGGGGCCAGCGACCTAATTCTACTAGATTTGAAATAGTGATGGAAAAGGATAGACCAGATCTAAAAGTTGAAATTCTAAATTGGAAAAAGGCCAATTTTGACGGCAATAGGCATGAACTTACAAAAGCTGATTGGGGGCAGATGTTTGGAGGTAAAGGGATGGCTGAAAAATGGGAAGCCTTCAAAAATGAGATAGCAAGAATCTAGAGAAAGAATATTCCTGTTAGTGTGAAAGGAAAGGCTGGTAGGTATAGGGAATGCTGGATGACTAAAGAAATTGAGGGTTTGGATAAGAAAAAGAAGGAAGCATATGTAAGGTACAGGATAGATCGAGTGAATCCTTAGGAGAGGATAAAGGAAGTAGGAGTATACTGAAGAGGGAAATCAGGAGGGCAAAAAGGGGACATGAGATAGCTTTGGCAAATAGAATTAAGGAGAATCCAAAGGGTTTTTACAAATACGTTAAGGACGAAAGGGCAATCAGGGAGAAAATAGGACCCCTCAAAGATCAGCAAGGTGGCCTTAGTGTGGAGCCACAGAAAATGAGGGAGACACTTAATGAGTATTTTGCATCAGTATTTACTATGAAAAAGGATATGGAAGATATAAACTGTAGGGAAATAGATGGTGACACCTTGCAAAATGTCCAAATTGCAGAGGAGGAAGTGCTGGATGTCTTGAAATGCATAAAGGTGGATAAATCCCCAGGACCTGGTTAGGTGTACCCCAGAACTCTGTGGGAAGCTAGAAAAGTGATTGCTGGGCCTCTTGCTGAGATATTTGTATCATCGATAGTCACAGGTGTGGTGCCGGAAGACTGGAGGTTGGTTAACGTGGTGCCGCTGTTTAAGAAGGGTGGTAAGGACAAGTCAGGGAACTATAGACCAATGAGCCTGACATTGGTGGTGGGCAAGTTGTTGGAGGGAATCCTGAGGGAAAGGATGTACATGTATTTGGAAAGGCAAGGACTGATTGGGGATAGTCAACATGGCTTTGTGCATGTGAAATCAAGTCTCACAAATTTGATTGAGTATTTTGAGGAAGTAACAAAGAGGATTGATGAGGGCAGAGCGGTAGATGTGATCTATATGAATTTCAGTAAGACGTTCGACAAGGTTCCCCATGGGACAGATTAGCAAGGTTAGATCTCACGGAATACAGGGAGAACTAGCCGTTTGGATACAGAACTCGCTCAAAGGTAGAAGACAGAGGGTAGTGGTGGAGGGTAGTTTTTCAGACTGGAGACCTGTGACCAGTGGAGTGCCACAAGGATCGGTGCTGGGTCCTCTACTTTTTATCGTTTACATAAATGGTTTGGATGCGAGCATAAGAGGTACAGTTAGTAAGTTTGCAGACGATACCAAAATTGGAGGTGTAGTGGACAGCGAAGAGGATTACCTCAGATTACAACAGTATCTTGACCAGATGGGCCAATGGGCAGAGAAGTGGCAGATGGAGTTTAATTCAGATAAATGTGAGGTGCTACATTTTGGAAAAGCAAATCTTAGCAGGACATATACACTCAAAGGTAAGGTCCTAGAGAGTGTTGCTGAACAAAGAAATCTTGGAGCGCAGGTTCATTGCTCCTTGAAAGTGGAGTCACAGGTAGATAGGATAGTGAAGAAGGCATTTGGTACTCTTTCGTTTAGTGGTCCGAGTATTGAGTACAGGAGTTGGGAGGTCATGTTGCGGTTCGGCCACTGTTGGAATATTGCGTGCAATTCTGGTCTCCTTCCTATCGGAAAGATGTTGTGAAACTTGAAAGGGTTCAGAAAAGATTTACAAGGATGTTGCCAGGGTTGGAGGATTTGAGCTATAGAGAGAGGCTCAACAGGCTGGGGCTGTTTTCCCTGGAGTGTCAGATGCTGAGGGGTGACCTTATAGAGGTTTACAAGATTATGAGGGGCAATTATAAGGTAAATAGACAAAGGATTATTTTAGGGTAAATAGACAAAGTTTTTTTCCCTGGGTTTGGGGAGTCCAGAACAAGAGGGCATAGGTTTAGGGTGAGAGGGGAAAGATATAAAAGAGACCTAAGGGGCAAATTTTTCACACAGAGGGTGGTACATGTATGGAATGAGCTGCCAGAGGAAGTGGTGGAGGCTGGTACAATTGCAACATTTAAGATGCATTTGGATGGGTATATGAATAGGAAGGGTTTGGAGGGACATGGGCCGGGTGCTGGCAGGTGGTACTAGTTTGGGTTGGGATATCTGGTCGGCATGGATGGGTTGAACCAAAGGGTCTGTTTCCATGCTGTACATCTCTATGACTCTATGACTCTAACCATTCACACCAGTTCTAGATGCTTTCTAATCGACCTGTTTGGAGATAGTGGGATACACCTTTGGGGAGTAGGTGGAATTTCACCTCAGGCCTCCTCTCCTTCAAATGTAATGAATTGGCTGTAAGCACTTTGGGATGTCCTCAGGTCATGAAACCCATGGTTGAAATGCAAGGCTACTTTTTTGTATTGGATGGCTGGTTTGTGATGCCTACAGCAGGAGTCCAATTCCCACAATGGCTGAGGGTACCACAAAGAACTCTCCTTCTCAACCTCTTCCCTCGCCTGAGATGGTGACTCTCAGATTAACCCACCACCAGCCATCTCCCTCTAATGATAGAGCAGCCTTACACTCCTCTAAGACTATGGTGACTTAATCTTTTTCTTTTACAAGTTCTCTATAAGAGATGAAGGTTCCTATATAATGAGTGTGACATTGCTGCTTTAACACTGTTTTGCTTTTATTGTCTTCTGCAGTCATTATTATTTTCACGTATCAAATGGAGAAACTCATTTATATTAGAAAAAATAATAAGATTAGTAATAGAAAATATAATGAATTTAATATTAGAAAATAGCTGTAAAATAACAAACTTCAATACCAATTTGTTCAGGCACCACCTCTAGCTCATTGCTTAGCTCATTCTCCTCCCAGGATGCAGTACAGGTTTTATTTTAGAATATTACAAGTACAGTTAAATACTGCAGAGAGGAATTTAAGGTATTAAGCATGCTTGAAAAATTTCACGAGAAGGAAGTAAACACAGATAATAGGAAATATAACCTGTAACTTTGCAAGAATTAAAGAATTAATACCTATGACACGCCATTATTGATATGGTACCTCGAAATTCCCAAAGAAAAAGGGCACAGTGGCTCAGTGGGCAGCACTGCTGCCTCATAGCGCCAGGGAACCAGGTTCAATTCCAGCCTCAGGCAACTGTCTGCGTGGAGTTTGCACATTCTCTCCGTGTCTGCATGGGTTTCCTCCCACAGTCCAAAGATGTGCAGGTTAGGTGAATTGACCATGCTAAATTGCCCGTGGTGTCCAGGGATGTGTAGGTTAAGATGCATTAGTCAGGGGAAATTCGGAGTAATAGGGTAGGGGAAGGGTCTGGGTGGGATACTTTTCAGAGGGTCAGGTGAACTTGTTGGGCCAAATGGCCTGTTTGCACACTGTAGGGATTCTAAGGGGGTTGCCACAAAAGTAAAATTTAAAAGCAAGTCTAGTGTTTACCAAAACAAAAGCTGACCCCCCCCCCCCCCCACCCCCCAAACCCCTTTTTGGGCTCATAGAAACAATTGTTGGGGTCACAAGCTCTCCCCTTCCCCTATTTCTGAGTCTCTGCCCTGCACCAGCACCAAAGTCCAGGCAGTGCCCAGTCCTGTCCCTCTCTGAAGTGGAACAGATGGCATCTAGTGGGAGGGGCCTCACAAACACTTTGCGTGGGCTGAAGTCAAGCCTCTGGATTTCAATCTTCAGGCAACCACCATTGACATCATGTTGTGTGTGTGCTGACTGAACTCCTAGTCGCCATCGAGTAGATTCACTAGCACATCCTCCACTTACATGGGACCTACAGGGCCTGCTTTATCTAGTGCAGTTCGGGAAAATTACCTGGTCACCCAATGAGAAGAAGCTCTTCCCTTAAGTAAGGTGTCATTGATTGTGTGATAGCAACCAGGTGCAAGTTACACTATATATGCATGTTATATATGAGGGACTGCATCAAAGGTTCACTGGAGTCAATCCCAGGATGGGGTGACTGGCCTATGAAGAGAGATTGGATAAACTGGGTCTATATTCTCTGGAGGGTTGTAGAATGAGAAGTGATCTCATTGAAACCTAAAAAAAATGTAATAAATAGTCAGGGTAGGTGCTGGTGAAGTGTTTGCTCTCATTGAGGAGTCTCAAACCAGGGAGCACAATTTAAAAATAAGGTGGATGCCACTGACACAAAGAGAACCATTTTTATTCAGAGGCTTGTGAATCCTTGGAAATCTCCAGCTTAGAAGCAAAAGTTTAGTCTTTCAGTATTTTTAGACCATAAGACCATTAAACATAGGGGCAGAAATTAGGCCATTTGGTCCATCGGGTCTGCTCTGCCATTCAATCAAGGTTGGTGAGTTTCTCAACCCCATTCTCCTGTTTTCTCCCCATAACCCTTGATCACTTGACAATTACAAACCTATCTATCTCAGTATTAAATATATTCAATGACCTGGCCTCCACAGCCCACTGTGGCAATGAATTCCGTAGATTTGCCACTCTCTGGCTAAATAAGTTTCTCCTTATCTCTGTTTTAAAAGGTCTTCCCTTTACTCTAAGGCTCTGCCCTTGGATCCTAGTCTCTCCTACCAATGAAACATCTTCCCAACATCCACTCTGTCCGGGCTATTCGGTATTCTGTATGTTTCTATTAGATCCCTCCTCATCCTTCTAAACTCCATCGAATACAGACCCAAAGTCCTCAAACTTTCCTCACACATTAAGATTTTCATTCCTGGGACCATTCTCATGAACCTCTTCTGAACACGCTCCAGGGTCAGTTCATCCTTCCTGAGATATGGGGCCCAAAACTGCACACAATATCCAAAAGTACCCTGACCAGAGCCTCATACAGCCTCAGAAGTATATCCCTGCTTTTAATTTATTTTGAGAGAACTTGAATATAAAAGAAAGTTTCATAGATTTCTGATTACCAACAGCGTAAAAGGTTATGGGGATAATGTTGATAAACGATATTGAAACATTCATTCAGATCTGATCATATTAAATGGTGGAGCAGGCATGTGGGATGAAGCAAGGTAAAGGATCGGTTAGCTCAGTTGGCTGGATGGCTAATGTTTTATGCAGAGTGTTGCCAATCGAACAGGTTCAATTCCCACTTTGGCTGAAGTTATCACTAAGGTCCTGCATTCTGAACCTTTCCTCTCACCTGTGTCATGGAGATCCTCAGGTTATAGAATCCCTACAGTGTGGAAGCAGGCCAGTCAGCCCATCGTCTCCACACCAGCCCTCCAAACAGCATCCCACCCAGACCCAATCCTCGAACCTATCCTTGTTACCTTGCATTTCCCAGGGCTAGCCCACCTAACGTACACATCCCTGGGCAATATGGGTAATTTAGCATGGCCAATCCACCTAACCTTTCCATTCCTGGACACTATGGGGCAATTTAGCATGGCCAATCCATCTAATTTACACGTCCCTGGGCACTATGGGGCAATTTAACATGGCCAACCTACCTAACCTACACATCCCTGGAGACAAAGGGGAAATTTAGAATGGCCAATCTACCTAACCCACACATTCCTGGAGATTAAGGGGTAATTTAGCATGGCAAATCTACCTAACTGACACATCTTTGGTCGCAGTTAAACCACCACCTGCCGTCTCATTCTTTCTCATGAGATCAGCTGTATGGTCTGGTGAAACAATGGCAACTTCACCTTTCTATAAAACAGACATCAACAATTACCATGCAGAAAATATCCTATATCAGAAAAGAAGTAGCTGACGTCGCACATAGACACAAAATATATTTGTTATAAAAGACAATTAATAACTGTGGAGGTTGGCCACTTATTGATAATTTCACATTTTCAATGTCCTTTCGCACACAGAATGAATTTGACGAATGGGTTGTTCGGGGCATCGAAAACGTAGTGAAAAACCCCATTTCGACATTTGAAAGTTCAAAGGAAGTGCAAGAGCAGTGAGTAAAACGATGAGGCTCACTCACCATTTGCGCTGAAATTCAGAGACAAGTCTGTGTTCTGACTAGGCCTCGGTCCTCCATTCTGCCAGAGGGGGCTGGTAATAAGTGAAGAAAAAGGGCCTGCGAACAATCGCCTGCACTGTGAAATCTCCTTGACAACCGATGATCTCTCAACAACCTTCTCTGTCATTGAAAAGAAGGGAAAAAAAAAATCAGTTGTGCCCTGTAAGAACTATGAATGTAAGAAAAAAGACAATATTGAAAGATAAATGCTTCAAAACATTTAAAGTAACCATGTTAGCAGCAAGAACTCGCTGCCTGGATATCGGATGTGTTGCTTCAGATCAGTTGCTTGCTTCCCATCTGTTTCGGTGGGGAAAGCTGAGGTGGAGCAGTCAGCTGCTCACAATGCATCATGGGATCGGGGGGTTGACATCTGCAAAGCTTGCAATCATTGTGTCCAGGGACCCTTCAATAAAGAGCAGATGTCACCAGGGGCAGGAACAATGGCTCATTCTCAGGTGGCTTCATTGGGGTAGAGAAGGCAACAGCCTGCGCTGGCAGCCATCCACATTGAAGTTTAAAGGCCAACATTTTGCGCCAGACCAGACAGCTGAGCAATCAGTGGGATGGAGACACATGTTTGAAATATTAATAAATGATTAACAAATGTCATTTTTAGCTCTAAATGGACAGGTAAGTGACTACAAACACTCCTAAGCCCACAGCAATCATGGCGACCCTTGAATAAATTCAACACCAAAAGATACTCAAAGGAAAAGATATTAAGATAAGTATGGTGGTTCAGTAGTTAGCACTCACAGTGCCAAGGAGCCAGGTTCGAGTCCACCCTCGGGCAACTGTCTGTGTGGAGTTTGCACGTTCTCCCCATGTCTGCTTGGGTTTCCACCTAAATGAACCCACTTCCTCCCACAGTCCAAAGACATGCGGGTTAGGTGGACTGGCCAAGCTAAATTGCCCATAGTGCCCAAGGATGTTCAGGCTGGGTGGATTCGACATGGAGGGTAGGGGTATCGGGAGCGTCTGAGTGAGATACACTTCAGAGGGTTGGTGTGGACTCGATGGGCTAAATGGCCTACTTCTGCACTGTAGGGATTCTATGAAACAAACTGTCATAGTCACAGTCCTTACCTGGTTTGGGTGCTCATGTAAATCATTAAATCTATGCATACATCAGTCCCTGTAATGTAGGAATGGGGTATTGGTTTGCAATTTTAATTTTGACTCAATAATCCAGTTTACCATTTCATCCATCACTTCTATGTTGCCTCGAGAATATGCCTGTCTATTTTATGCTGTTATGTTCCCACTTTTTGAAATGTTGATTATTTGGTCTGAATTTTCACTGGAGACAGAGAAACTTTATGACTTCACCAAAATTGCCCAGGTGCATCGATACTGAAATCCCAAACCTGAACCCTAAGTGGCTTCCATTTTGGTCAGTGGTACAGGGGGTCAGGTGTATTTCACAGGAGTGGCCCCACATTTAAAATGCTTCTATCAGAAGCAACTTATTTTTCTTAGGAGTCTGAAACATAACTAATGAGTTTTACAAATATGAAGGAATTGTTAGAAGTAGACACAAATATACATAAAGGTGGATAAGGTCTGTGAAACCATCAAACTGAAAGAACTGTGGATGCTGTAAGTCAGAAATAAAAGTAGAAATTGCTGGAAAAGCTCAGCATCTGGAGAGAGATGCTGGTCTGTAACACTGGAGTGTGTGTGAGTGGAAGACAGGAATGAGGGTTGGAAGTTCAGTCTGTTTTTAATATAACGGGATAAAGTTCCAGGGCAGAAAGAAGGGCCTTATATAAAGTGACTGTCTTGACCTTTGTCAGTCCTATCTGTTGTCTGAGCACCATTTCCAAGGGACAGTAGGTCCAACTCCATCTAACCCACCCTTCCAACTACCTTGAAATAAAAATCTGGCCCTTTGGGAAAGTTTTTTTTAAACCAAACGGAATTCAAGGAGTCATGAATTTTCCTGACTTTGTTTAGATTCCCTCCAGTGTGGAAACAGGCCCTTCGACCCAACAAGTCCACACCGACCCTCCGAAGAGTAACCTGCCCAGACCCATTTCCCTCTGTAGAATGCACCTAACACCATAGACAATTTAGCATGGCCAATTCACCTGACTTGCACATTTCTGGACTGTGGGAGGAAACCCACGCAGACACGGGGAGAATGTGCAAGCTCCACACAGACAGTCGCCTGAGGGTGGAATCAAAACTGGGACCCTGATGCTTAGAGGCAGCAGTGCTAACCACTGAGCCACCATGCCACCCCACGGCGAACATTCAACCTTTAACCTACATAATGTCTAAATGTTTTTGATTCATTACAAGCTTCTGGTAACTGATCTTTGGTCATTATACTGGAATTGTTAAACATATTCTGAGGAAAGTAAGCGAACTGCAGAAAAAGACCTGGCAAACTGAGCTGCAGGAACAAGTGCAGACATATTGTAACTTGAAAGTTACTGCCCACACTCCATATATCTCTTCCCTCAACATCTCATCCAGACCTGCAAATTTATCCACTTTTTAGGTTTCAAAGCCAACTAGTATCAATAGAGTCATACAGCATGGAAACAGACCATGCTGACCAGGCGCCCCAATCTGACCTAGTCTCATTTGCCAGCATTTGGCCCATATCCTTCTAAACCCTTCCTATTCATGTCCCCATCCAGATGCCTTTTAAATGCTGTAATTGTACCAGCCTCCACCACTTCCTCTGGCAGCTCATTCCACACATCCACATACCACCCTCTGTGTGTAAAAGTAACCTCTCCAGTCCTTTTTTAAAACCTTTCCCCCCCTCACCTGAAGCCTATACCCTCTAGTTTTGGATTCCTCCACCTGAGGAAAAAGACCTTGACTATTACCCCATCCATGCCCCTCATGATTTAGTAAACCTCTACAAGTTCACCCCTCAGCCTCCGAGGCTCGAGGGACGAAAAGCCCCAGCCTCTCCCTACAGCTCAAACCCTCCTGTTCCAGCAACAACCTCGTCAATCTTTTCTGTACGCTCTCAAGTTTAACAAGATCCTTCCCATAGAAGGGTGACCAGAATTGTGCACAGTGTTCGAAAAGTGGTCCTCAACAAGATCTTGTATAGCTGCAACGTGACATCCCAAATCCACTACTCAATGTTCCGATCAGTGAAGGCAAGCATACCAAATGCATTCTTTGATCAGAGTATTGAGTACAGGAGTTGAGAGGTCATGTTGCTGCTGTACAGAACATTGGTTAGGCCACTGTTGGAATATTGCGTGCAATTCTGGTCTCCTTCCTATCGGAAAGATGTTGTGAAACTTGAAAGGGTTCAGAAATGATTTACAAGGATGTTGCCAGGGTTGGGGGATTTGAGCTATAGGGAGAGGCTGAACAGGCTGGGGCTGTTTTCCGTGGAGCATCGGAGGCTGAAGGGTGACCTTATAGGTTTACAAAATGATGAGGGGCATGGATAGGGTATATTGGCAAAGTCTTTTCCCTGGGATCGGGGAGTCCAGAACTAGAGGGCATAGGTTTAGGGTGAGAGGGGAAAGATATAAAAGAGACCTAAGGGGCAATTTTGGTGGAGGCTGGTACAATTGCAACATTTAAGAGGCATTTGGATGGGTATATGAATTGGAAGCGTTCGGAGGGATATGGGCCGAGTGCTGGCAGGTGGGACTAGATTGGTTTGGGATATCTGGTCAGCATGGATTGGTTGGACCGAAGGGTCTGTTTCCACGCTGTACATCTCTATGACTCTCTGCTTTTCCTGTGACTCCATTATCAAGGAACTACACACTTGCACCTCAAGGTCTTTTTGTTCGACAACATTCCCCAAGGGCCTACCATTAACTATGTATATCTTGTGCTGGTTTGCCTTACCAAAATGCAACAACTCACAACTCCATCTGCACTCCATGATTCATTGGCCCTGCTGATGAAGGTCCTGTTGTACTCTGAGATAACCTTCTTTACCATCCACTACAACACTATTTTGTTGTTATCTGTAAACTTGTGAACCATACCTCCTATATTCACATCCAAATTCTTTATACAAGGGGAACCTCGATGATCTGAATACCAATTATCCAAAAATTGGATTATCCAAAGCAGATCTCGAGGTTCCGATGGAAACATGACATCAAAGACTTGTTTCCAACAGTGATCGTGTCTTTTGTTTAAAGTGATTAAACAGGCACTGTCTCCAAATGACTGACTGTCCGACCTCTCTCTCCCCACCTTTCCATAGAGTCCTACACAGGGGGTGTACCCTAAACCCTCCTTCCCCAGATAATCTCTCCAACATTGTCCTGTACAGGGCAAAGGTGGAACCTGTCAAAAAGTTGCAGTAAAAAGGGGGGTGTGTGTGTGTGCGTGCATGCTATTTGGAGACTTACCCCACAAAGGCAGCTGCAGCAGTCTTGTTGGTTTTGGTGTACAGTCCAGCTGTCCCGGAGAGGGGCAGGGGGTGGACAGGGTTGGACGGAGTTGGGGCCGGGTGTTGTTGGGAGCTGTGTTGGGCGGGGTTAGAGGGTGGAAGGGCTGAGTTGGGCGGGGTTGGGGTTAAGGGGCGGTGTTGGATGGCGGTGGGAAGTGGTGGGGGCGGGGGCGGTGTTGGACAGCGTTGGGAGTGGAGGTCAGGGTGGGGAGGTAGTGTTGGGAGTGGAGGGGCGGTATTGCATAGGGTTGGGGGCAGGGCCCTGTGAACTGTGTGCTCCTGCAGTCGCCTGAAGGAGGAGCAGACTGTTAAAAACTCGGAGCCCTAGCGGAAAGGCATTTAATCGATTAACCATATAATTGATTATCCGAACGAAATAGTACCCGCCCATCATGTTCGGATAATCGAGGTTCCCCTATATAAATGATGAAAGATAGTTGACCCAGCACTGACCCTTATGGTCAGAGGGCTGACACTGATGGTCAGAGGGCTGCAGTCTGAAAAGCAGTAACTCTATCATCCCCACTTTCTCCTCCCTTCGAGCTAAGTCTGAAGCCAGTTGGTTGGCTCTGCCTGGATCCCATGTGATCTAACATTGCTCACCAGTCTACCATACGGAACCTTGTTGAACACTTTGCTGAAGTCCATACAGACAACATCTACTGCTCCCCCTTCATCAACCTTGTTTGTTACCTCATCAAAAAAACTCTGTTAATTTCTTCAAATATTTCACAGTTCCCCATCCTGGTAGCTATATCTGCATTGTCCTTTTTCATTGTGAAGACTGATACAATATATTCATTGATGACTAGCTCCAAATACACATTACCTCTCTGGTCCATAATGAGCCCTACTCTTTCCCTAGTTATTATATTGCTCTTTCTTTATTTAAAACAATCATTTGGGTTTTCCTTTATTTTATTCCACCCAATAATTGTTTCTCATATATTCTCTTTTCATTTGTAATTTATTTATTATGATCCCTGCTCCTGCACTTTCAGAAACTATGCCATATTGAGGTCTCAGTACTTGCCATACATTTCTCCTTTTCCTTAATTATATCCTTTATGTCCCTTGGCATCCAGGGTTCTCTAGTCTTGGTCACACACTTTGTTCTTATGGAGAACATATTTGCCCTTACTCTCACTATTCCCTCCACAACTGCTGTGGCATAGTTACATTCACAAATAGTAACAGATCCAAGCCCTTAAAAATCTAAAGCACTCCCTCCTTCACCAATTCTCCAGCCAAACATGATTTAAGCATTTCTTTATTATTCTATTCTTGTGTGGCACCGGGAGTAATCTGAAGGTGACTGTCTTTGATGTCTGGCTTTTCAATTTCCTACTTAACTCTTTACAGCCTGCTTTCAAGACCTCTTGTTTTCTCTCTCTTCCTATGTTATTAGCTCCAAAGTATACTATGATCTCTGACTGTTCATCCTCCCCTGTCAAAGTGCCCTGCAGACATTCCCTGCCGTCCTTGACCCTAGCAGCCTGAAGGCAACTGAATACCCTGGAGTCCATCAAAAGCCTCTGTCTATTCCCTCACTAACGAATCCTCCACCACTACTGACCTTCTACAGTACTTCCTATCTGGGCACGAGCAGCTGGACCACCAACAGTGCTATGGTCTTGGCACCTGCTGTTCCATGGAGGAACCATCACTCTCACCAAGAAATAGCTCACAATTGAAATGCTCTCAGGAGATATCTTCATTCCCTGCCTGATCCCCTTCTTCTGTCTGGTGGTCACCCATTCCCTCTGTGCCTGCACGTGTGGTGACCACACCCTGAAGTATGTCATGCACAAATCTCTCAACCTCATGAATGTACTATAGTGTCTCCCTAGCTGCATCTCCAACAGTAGGCAGTTCCAGCATGCATGGCCATCCAGACCACCAGAAGTATCTAGAACTTCCCAAGTAGTTCAGCTTGTACAAAATCTTGAGTCCTGAGCTTCCCAGTCAAACCATATCAAATTGAATATGGACCCTCACTGCTAGTTTACCCTTCCTCTGACTTAAATATGGACTGGGAGGCGAATAATCCATCTCCTTCAGCCTTAAATTTACTCAGTGATGAAGCATCCAAAAATCTCTGGGGTACACGGGTTCCAACTATTTTGAAGTGAAACTATTCCTTCTCATCGCAGTACTAAACTTTGGCCCAATCTTTGCATACTCTCATCCAAGAGACCAATCTACTGACCCTTCACTATAATGCCTCCAAATCAAAGTGTCTCCTTCCTACAATGTGAAGAGCAAAACTCCTTTTAAGTAAAAGGGGAACTTTTTTTTAAATGTTCTGACTAGGCTTTCATAAAACACAGCATGAATCATAACTCAGTTTGCTGAGGCCATTCCTTGACACTCCACCAATTCTAAATTCATAACAATAACAACTGAAAGACTGTTCTTAACAAGAAAAGAAGCATGGCTACTATTGGGTGTGTGATGATATTATGGTTTTAAGAGGTGTGTTTTGTCCTGGTTACATTTTGAGATAGACTGGGTTACAGATGGCAAGTAGTCCACGACAAGATAAACAACTTGTGAGGCCATGATTCTTTTTTAAAGTTGGAACAATAGAGGCAGCCTGAATGGGTGTGGTCGAGCTCACATTGATCCAGTATTTTTAGTTAGTTTTCAGCCATTGTTGCTGGGGTCTCAGCAGGGTTGGAAGGCAGTGAATCTGTCCTGGCTCTCTCTCTTTCTTTTGATGTTCTTTCCACCTGGATTGAAGAACTGCATGTGACAATCGGTGTCTGAATTTGCCTTTTGCTTAGGGTGTGCTTATGAGGACGTTGCTATATTGGAACAGTTAATGTTTAGGAGTAAAATAACCTATTTTTCTGTTAAGATAGCCAATAGAATTAAGTTATTCCACGTTTCTCTTTCTTTTGTTGTATTTTAACTATAATGTTTTAATAAATTGTGTTTTGCTTAATGTTGGTAGTTTAACCAAACAAGTTGCATGTGGAAGACAGCACCTCAAATTTGCCTTTAAGATAAGAAAAAAGCGATGGTCTAGGCTACTTTCTTAACATATTTTGACGGGATCTGGTCTGGTCTATAACAAAATGGGGCAAGTTAAGCAGCAGGGATAAATTCATTATAGTGACGATGATAACCTCTACAAGGCCAATGGAGAATCACTAATTAATCTCCCTATGGTGCTCATTGAGGATGAGTTTCCTTGGTAACAGGCAAGGGCTGACCAGTTGGAACTCATTACCTGAGCCCTTTATTAAATGGCCCCAGATTTAGTCCCCTCCTTCTTTCCCTAACCCCTGTTCACTTTTTTTTAAATGACAGCAGTGCCTGTTACGGAGCTTATAATTGTTTCATTAACTACATGGGTGTTTTACTGGTGGTGGAAAAAAAATGAATAATAAAACATAACTCACAAAAACAAAGCAAACCCAGGGGCTCTCTTGTGGTGCAGTGGTAGCATCTCTACCCCTGACCTAGACCCCCCCGGGATCCACACCCATCTGCTCCAGAGGTATGTAATAATATCCCTGGACATTGACTCGAAAAATCAGGTGAAGTTAAAACAACATATAACAAGGGAGTCTCAAGGGCCCAAAATGCTCTCCATCCATGCTGCCCCCACCTTCACTTTTGACAACTTGTGTTGCCCAAAATAGGGTTTGCTTGTAAATATCTAATTGGATACACAAATGATTACTGGTGATAATTAATAGTTAAAATAAAAAAACGTCATGGTGATTTGGTGGCGAGAATGTCATTCGGATGTGTGTGATAACACTTCCAGATATATGTTTTAAAAAAAAAAAGCAGACCCATGAGGCTCTTGTGGTAGAGTCCCTACCTCTGACCCAGGAGACCGAGGTTAGCTCCACTGCTCTCCGGACATGTCATAACACATCCGAACAGACAGATTAACAAAAATAAAATAGAGTTGACCCAAAGGGCTGTTGTGGCATAGTGGTAGTGCTCCTACTTCCTGAGCCAGGAGGCTTGGGTTCAAGTCCCGCTTGCTCCAGAGGTGTGTAAGAGTATCTTTGAACAGGTTCATTTAAATAAAAAGCAGACCCCAGACAGGTTTTGTGGCACAATGGTAGCGTCTCTCCCGACTCTTCACACACTTTTGATGGTTTGCCTGTAAGTTTCTAACTGACTACAATGGGAGTGATTTACTGCTGGTGGTTAATAATTTAAAAAAAAAATTGAGTTAATGGGCTGAAGAGTGGCAGATGGAGTTTAATTTGGAGAAAATTTGGTATTGTATTTTGCTAAAACAAACAATGGCAGGACTTAATATGATTAAAAGTAGGGCCCTGGGTAGTGTTGTAAAACAGAGGGACCTAGGGCTTCAGCTACAGAATTCTTTGAAGTTTGCATCACGTGTGGATAGGGTGGTTATAGAGTCAGAGATGTACAGCATGGAAACAGACCCTTCGGTCCAAACCGTCTATGCCGACCAGATATCCCAACCCAATCTAGTCCCACCTGCCAGCATCCGGCCCATATCCCTCCAAACCCTTCCTGTTCATATACTCATCCAAATGCCTCTTAAATGTTGCAATTGTACCAGCCTCCACCACTTCCTCTGGCAGCTCATTCCAAACACGTACCACCCTCTGCGTGAAAACGTTGCCCCTTAGGTCTCTTTTAAAACTTTCCCCTCTCACCCTAAACCTATGCCCTCTAGTTCTGGACTCCACGACCCCAGGGAAAAGACTTTGTTTACTTATCCTATCCATGCCCCTCATAATTTTGTAAACCTCTATAAGGTCACTCCTCAGCCTCCAACGCTCCAGGGAAAACAGCCCCAGCCTGTTCAGCCTCTCTCTGTAGCTCAGATCCTCCAACCCTGGCAACATTGTAAATCGTTTCTGAACCCTTTCAAGTTCCACAATATCTTTCCGATAGGAAGGAGACCAGAATTGCATGCGGTATTCCAACAGTGGCCTAACCAATGTCCTGTACAGCTGCAACATGACCTCCCAACTCCTGTACTCAATACTCTGACCAATAAAGGAAAGTATACCAAATGCCTTCTTCACTATCCTATCTACCTGCGGCTCCACTTTCAAGGAGCTATGAACCTGTACTCCAAGGTCTCTTTGTTCAGCAACACTCCCTAGGACCTGACCCTGACCATTAAGTGTATAAGTGCTGCTAAGATTTGCTTTCCCAAAATGCAACACCTCGCATTTAACTGAATTAAACTCCATCTGCCACTTCTCAGCACATTGACCCATCTGGTCCAGATCCTGTTGTCATCTGAGGTAACCCTCTTCGCTGTCCACTACACCTCCAATTTTGGTGTCATCTGCAAACTTACTAACTGTACCTCTTATGCTCGCATCCAAATTATTTATGTAAATGACAAAAAGTAGAGGGCCCAGCACCGATCCTTGTGGCACTCCACAAGTCACAGGCCTCCAGTCTGAAAAACAACCCTCCACCACCACCCTCTGTCTTCTACCTTTGAGCCTGTTCTGTATCCAAATGGCTAGTTCTCCCTGTATTCCATGAGATCTAACCTTGTTAATCAATCAGTCTCCCATGGGGAACCTTGTCGAACGCCTTACTGAAGTCCATATAGATCACTGCTCTGCCCTCATCAATCTTCTTTGTTACTTCATCAAAAAACTCAATCAAGTTTGTGAGACATGATTTCCCACGCACAAAGCCATGTTGACGATCCCAAATCAGTCCTTGCCTTTCCAAATACATGTACATCCTGTCCCTCAGGATTCCCTCCAACAACTTGCCCACCACCGACGTCAGGCTCACTGGTCTATAGTTCCCTGGCTTGTCCTTACTGCCCTTCTTAAACTGTGGCACCACGTTTGCCACCGTCCAGTCTTCCGGCACCTCACCTGTGACTATCGATGATACAAATATCTCAGCAAGAGGCCCAGCAATCACTTCTCTAGCTTCCCACAGAGTTCTAGGGTACACCTGATCAGGTCCTGGGGATTTATCCACCTTTAATCATTTCAAGATATCCAGCACTTCCTCCTCAGTAATATGGACATTTTGCAAGATGTCACCATCCATTTCCTACAGTCTATATCTTCCATATCTTTTTCCACAGCAAATACTGATGCAAAATATTCATTTAGTATCTCCCCCATTTTCTGTGGCACCACACAAAGGCCGCCTTGCTGATCTTTGAGGGGCCCTATTCTCTCCCTAGTTACCCTTTTGTCCTTAATATATTTGTAAAAACTCTTTGGATTCTCCTTAATTGTATTTGCCAAAGCTATCTCATGTCCCCTTTTTGCCCTCTTGATTTCTCTCTTAGGTATACTCCTACTTTCTTTATACTCTTCTAAGGATTCACTCGATCTATCCTGTCTACACCTTACATATGCTTCCTTCTTTTTCCTAACCAAACCCTCAATTTCTTTAGTCATCCAGCATTCCCTATACCTACCAGCCTTTCTTTTCACCCTAACAGGAATATACTTTCTCTGGACTCTCATTATTCTCATTTCTGAAGGCTTCCCATTTTCCAGCCATCCCTTTACCTGCGAATATTTTCCCCCAGTCAGCTTTCGAAAGTTCTTGCCTAATACCGTCAAAATTGGTCTTTCTCCATTTTAGAACTTCAACTTTTAGATCTGGTCTATCCTTTTTCATCACTATTTTAAATCTAATAGAATTATGGTCACTAGTCTCAAAGTGGTCCCCCACTGACACCTCAGTCACCTGCTCTGCCTTATTTCCCAAGAGTAGGTCAGGTTTTGCAACTTCTCTAGTAGGTACATCTACATACTGAATCAGAAAATTGTCTTGTACGCACTTAACAAATTCCTCTCCATTTAAACCCATGACACCATTAGATTTAAAATAGTGATCCTCGTTCAAATATCTGGAATGGGACTTTGGGCAGATATTTACAAAAGTTTCCCCAAATTCCTGGCAAATACAGATTACTTATATGTATGTATTGGCATGTGAATGTAAACCTGCAGACTACTTACAACATTGAATTACTCTTCATGTAGTAATGCTCGTTTAAAATTGCAAATTTGTTCATGCCAGTCTCCATAGGAGACAAAAATGATGGTTGTAGTGAACTCTGCCTGTTGTTGAAGTTGGCACCTATACAGATGTCATGATGTTTTGTACTTGGATTCTGATCCACTTTCACAGGAGTTGCCTTATGAAACACTGCCACATTGCAGCAAAGAACAGCAAGTGGCCACAAGCTCTGAGCAAAGCTGGAATCAAATGATGGAAGCAAAATTAAATTTATGCCAACACTTGATATTCACTCCCCTTCTGCCATTACATCACCCTGAACCCCTTTCTTAAGTGCGGGGAGCGGGAAACTTGAACCCAGGCCTCCTAACCCTGAATAAAAATCAAAAGAATTGAGGATGCTGTAAATCAGAAACAAAAACAGAAATTGCTGGAAAAGCTCAGCAGGTCTGCCGGTATCTATGGAGAGAAATCAGAGTGTCGAACGACCCTTCCTCAGAACTCTGGATCTGAAATGTTAACTCTGATGGCAAAAATACAAAATTGTTGGCAAAGATCAGTCGATCTTGCAGCATCTGTGGAGAGAAATCAGAGTTAATGCTTTGGGTCGAGTGACCCTTCCTCAGAACTCTGGATCTGAATTGTTAACTCTGATTTCTCTCCACAGATGCTGCAAGAGCGGCTGATCTTTGCCAACAATTTTGTATTTTTGTCTCCTCCTGACCCTGAGGTAGTATTACTAACATTGCCCAACAGGAGAGCCAAGCATGTCTTTTATATTTGAACAGTGCATGTTGGATTGCTGAAAAAACCTGTCCTCTCCTTAATTTTGACTACCCTAGGCAAGGCCAGTGAATTATAAATAGGAGCAAGAGTCCTATTTTGTCCATGGATGGCCAGGTTATATTTATGCCCACTGGCTCTCCAACCCCACTCACTTAACAGCCTCATAAAGGTGGGGGGGCAGGGTGTGGATTTGTGCAAAAGAAATTGCATGTTCAATCACAGTATGTGTATGTGTATGTGTATGTCGTGGTACTTTATTGCTTGTTGTGAGCTTAACGAGCAGATACTATATGGCAGAGTCATAGATGTCTACAGCACAGAGAAAAGCCATTCAGCCCATTGAGTCTGCACTGGTAAAACAATAACTATCTAACTATTCTCATCCCATTTTCCAGCACTTGGCCCATAGTCTTCACATCTGCATACTTCTCAATTGTTCTACCTCTTTCACCATTACAGGCAGTGAGTACCACACTCCCATCACCGTCCTGGGTGAAAATGATTTTCCTCATGTCTCCTTTAAACTTTATGCCCCTTCCCTTATATCTATGGCCTGGTCGTTGATCCCTCCACCAAGAGGAAAAAAATTCTTCCTGTCTACGCGATGTCCCGCAGAATCTCTATCATGTTCCCTCTCAATCTCCTCTGCTCCAAGGAAAACAATGCCAGTCTATCCAATCCAATGCTACTTGGGTAAAAACTGTGAGGGAATCATTGTGAAGGTCAGATGGCACACGAGCAGCAGGAAGAAATAAGTCTTCCGAAGAATATTGTTAAAGTTAATGTTATGACGAGGTGTTATTGTTTTAGACTGGGATGTGAGAATGGGCAATGCTGAAGGATCAACAGGCACAGCCTACTGCAGTTTATCAACTTCACTTTAGGCTTCAGTAAAGTGACAGAGACTAAAAGTTGGCTTCCTAATCTCACTTCTCTCCTGCCTACCATCATCACATGGAAACTGGGGACTGAACATTCAATGGGAATACACCAGCAGCCCCCATTCCCCACCTCCCCATATGAGGCCTTATTATTTGATGTTGACTGGAATCATGGGAGGTGAGTGATGCAGCATGGCTGATTGGTGGAAGGTCTCGGGTGGCAGACCAGGACACCGAGAGGTTCTCTTGGTGGGCACCAACTTGTTTCAGAATCACAGAGCTGTTACATAAGGAACAATGCACCCCTTATGTCACAACCTCATCTTCTCCTGCACAGTCTTCCTTTCCAGATTATACTCCACATTTCTCTCTGATGTCTCGTGTGAATCTGCCTCCACCACACTCTCGAATGCCATAAAACTTTGAGCAGAATACGTAACATCAAATGGGTTTGGTTTAGAATGGCATCATGGTCAGCATACACATGGTGGGCCAAAGGGCCTGTTCCTGTGCTCTACTGTTCAATGTAAATGCACTTACTTCATGGGAAACATGCTCCTCATGTTGCTGTAGCTTCTTCAGCCAGTCATCTTAAAGCTGTGCCTTAACCTTGCAGACCCTTTCACCAATGGGAACAGCCTGTCCCCATTATGCTCTGTCAAGACACCTTGTGCAGACCCAAGCCACCGTGTAGAGAGCTTCCACAATTCTGGCCCACAGTTCTTGTTTTTAAATTGCAAGTTAGTGTGTTTGAGAAGTCTCCAAACTAAAGCTGTGGACTCTCTCTCATGATCAAGGTCAAACTGCTGTGTTTTCTAACATTGGGAGGTGGGGGCCTCCTATTGGCTCGAGTTTCAAAAGCCCATCCTCAATAATCTTTATGAGAAACAAGGCAGGGCAGTGGAATTGAGGATTATCAGATCAGCCATGATCTCATTGAATGGCGGAGCAAACTTAATGAACTGAATGAGCTGCTTCTGAGCCTACATCTTATGGATGACATGTTTGTCCTTTGGACATTGACCAACTATTTTCATTGAGGTCACAATGTGGTGACTGTTCCCCACACAAAACAGGCTTCCATTGATATGACCAGAGTCCTACTCTTGCAATATATGTTTCACTGAAACTTTTGCTCGCCATCATTGTTCTCTCTCAGGTTCATGAATCTTTTGACTCCCCCAGTTTTCAGTCTTTAGATTACTTACAGTGTGGAAACAGGCCCTTCGGCCCAGCAAGTCCACACCGACCCTCTGAAGAGCAACCCACCCAGACCCATTCCCCTACATTTACCCCTTCACCTAACACTTCGGGCAATTTAGCATGGCCAATTCACCTAACCTGCACTTTGGGAGGAAACCGGAGTACCCGGAGGAAACCCACGCAAACTCCACACAGACAGTCGCCCGAGGCGGGAATTGAACCTGGGTGTCTGGTGCTGTGAGGCAGCAGTGCTAACCACTGTGCCACCGTGCCGCCCGTAAATGTCTTCTGGTGACTTTTTGTTTATTTAAATCTGAGAACGAAAGTTAAGGACAATCACCTTCTGCTTAGCAACATCCTCCACAGGACATTCCTTTCAAGGGTTATTGTATTCTCCAGGAAGTTAAAAAAATGAGGAAAAACTTATTGACATGAGGGGGGAATAGATGAATGTACATTGGAGAAAGCCTTATAGGACCTACTAATATCCATAGAATCTGAAGCCATTTGTGGTTTTATAACTGTTAGTCCATGTAACATATACCACAGATAGCCAGGTTCTTTAGAGTCAGATATCTTGAAGTTTGCTTATAACACTAAACATGACCATGCTACCACAGACTTACATTGTCTGGGATCTGTGTTTACTGATAGTACAGAATATTACACACATGCAATGGACTAACTATAGATACCACACTGATTAAATTACACACAGTGACTGTTGGTGAGGTCAGTTTGTATCGTGAGACTGGAATATCAAATACATTGATGTCATAATTATCTTACACGTCTCTTTGGTCTGGAATCCATGCCATATTACAACAGAATCATATCTCAATGCTTACCACTCAGATAGTCTCAGAACTACTGTGCATTCCCTGGTGATACATTCAAAGCCTCTTCCAAGGCCAGGGATGGTCTTTCCTGAAGAAGGGCCTGTGCCCGAAACGTCGAATCTCCTGTTCCCTGGATGCTGCCTGACCTGCTGTGCTGTTCCAGCAATAAAGTTTCAACTTTGATCTCCAGCATCTGCAGACCTCACTTTCTCCTCAGGGATGGTCTAACTGTGACACTGCTGTCTTGAAACCAAACTCTAGTTGCTAGAGTCACAATATGGATACTAAATCTATCAACTAATACTGAAGCAGTCCATCATTTAAGTCTGGAAATACCCTGTTTGGAGAAGCAGAGGGAAAGTGAGCACTGCAGATGCTGGAGAGTCAGAGTCAAAATGTGTGGTGTTGGAAAAGAACATTAGGTCAGGCAGCATCTGAGGAGCGGAAAAGGATATGTTTCAGGCATAAGCCCTTCATCAGGAATGTTGGGGGGAAATGGGACCGACAGAAGCAAAATATGATAGGAATTTCCAGGATATTTGCCTAGCAATAATGAAGGAACTGTGTTATATATTGAAGGCAGCATGGCTGAGTGATTAAAGAACAAATTGATGGCATTGCTGTGTGAAATATCTCCACAGAGGCCAGTATCTAGTCACCAAGTCACCCATTATTTGCACACGGAGTGTCCTCGAGACCGATCCACCTTCCTCAGAGCCAGCTCTCAGAGTGAACTGAACCTCTGACACTCCTGTTTGTTTTTTATTCTCTCTTTTTTTATTATTAACCCCCACACTACCGCCTAACTGCGGTAGTACACTCCTGTTTGTATCTGCCAGCCAGCGCTCCCTGATTGGACCAGGTTAACAGCCCCAGTCAGGGAACTTATATTCTTTGATGTCCATCTGGCTGACCACATTACAATCACTATACCATGCATCCACCTTCCTCAGTCTTCCAGGTGATGAGGAAGCAGTGATTCACCAGGATGTTGCCAGCTATGGAAGGCTTGACTTATAAAGAAAGGCTGGGACTTTTTTTCACTGGAGCGTAGGAGGTTGAGAAGCATCCTGATAGGGGTTTATAAAATCATGACAGGTATAGATAGCATTAATAGTAGGTGTCTTTTCCTCCAGGTGATGGAGGTGATGGAGTTTGAAGGTGGTGCTTTAGTGCAGACAAAGATAGTAGAAAAGTGAAAGTTGCCTTTTCCCACACTTTGTGCTGCAACACAATAAGATCCTTCCTTGTGATAGGCATGAAATGGGCATAAACTGTGCAGGGAATTAAACAGTAACACAGAACTATAGAGACATAGAATATGGGAGCAGGGGTAAGCCATTCAGCCCCTTCAGTCTGCTCCTCCATTTCAGTGATCACAGCTGATCATCCAACTCAGTTCTCATTTTCTCCCCATACCCTATGTAGCCCACATTATTTCTGACTCAAAAAGAGATAGCTGGTCCAAGAGGGAAGCAGGACTTTACAGAACAAAAACGTCGATTTAAAACCACCTCTCAGCGTTTGTGTAGTGTTTATATACGTCACATTCTTTCGGTGTCAAAGGGTAGTCCTTCCCCTTATAGCATACACCCTTGGTGATACATAAAGTAATAAAGGAGAAAGCATTAATCATTTAAAAGAGCTTGTTGTAATTAATTGCAGAGATGGCAGTACACAAGCAGCTTGTGTGTCAGTGTAGCGTGTTACCATTCCACAGACTATCAGCTACTCTCTGGATGTCTTTTCTCTTCAACTGAACGCTACATAGAAATGTAATTAATGTCATTGCTTGTATGTTCAGTTAAGCATCATTGGAGTTGATCTCCTTTGCAAGTCCATCTGCGAACACATGCTTCCCTTTAAAGTTTCCCAAAAGGGAGAATTATGAATAATCGCTTCATAAAAGAGGAAGCTGTGAAGGATACATCAAGGAAAACAAGCTATCGTGAATAGTTATAGTCAGGAACCACCCTTAACGTAATTAAATGTGATGGTATCATTAACAAAACCTCAAGTCAGCCATGCTCATTTCTCTTTCCTTGGTTTGATCTTCCTTACACCTTCCTGCAAAGCACCTTCTTTATGTTACAAAAAGTTCAGAAGTGATTCACCAGGTTGTTGCCAGCTATGGAAGGCTTGAGTTATAAAGAAACGCTGGGACTTTCTTTCACTGGAGTGTAGGAGGTTGAGAGGCGACCTGATAGAAGTGTATAAAATCATGACAAGTAGAGATAGTGTTAATAATAGGTGTCTTTTTCCTAGGATGGGGTGTTTCAAGACTGGGGGCACATTTTTAAGACAAGAAATGAGGGATTTATGGAGTTTTTTTTTTTACAAACAGGGTGGTTTTCGTTAGTAATAACTTCCAGAGTAAGTGTATAATTACATTTAAAAGACACTTGGATAAGTACATGAATAGAAAAGATTTGGAGGGATATGGGTCAGGAGCAGGCAGGTGGGATTAGTTTAGTTTGCAATTATGGTTGGCATGGACTAGTTGGACTGAAGGGTCTGTTTCAGTGCTGTATGACTCTATGACTCTTTGCTAAATGTACTGATGGGCAAATTTGTTAAAACCTTTCTTAATCATTCTCTCCAAGCAAGCCAGAAATATTAATTTAAGGTTTGTCTAACCAAGCTCTGACAGCTTCTAGTTTGGGTTGAATCAGCCAAACTCCCTTTCTACTCTTTGAAATGGACAGTAGTGGTTTAGGTAGCCTCTGGTGGGAAAACCTCTTTTCAATGCTCGGTCTAATTAAGTGTTTGGTTAACAGCAGTACAGGATGAAGCAGTAACGAATCTGAACAAATGAAACTTGCCCAAAGTTGTAATTTACTGCCTGGTAAAAATAGATAGAAATAGGCTAACCAGCCAATCAGGAGACAATGATGGGACATCTGTCTCCATCAGGATCTCAAACTAGTTTCCCCTTAGACCCCATCAAGACAATATGATTGGGTGTGTGGAGCTAATGGCACTCTTAACATTGTCCTTCTCAGAACTATTATATTATACAATATCTTAACCAAGTCTTCTTTTTATCCTCCACAGTTTATATTTGCACATTTGGGTATAACACAACATTTAAATGCACCACTATCCCCTTAGGTCTCCAAGGTAAGAAGATAGAAAGGTAATTGGAACATAAGTCTACTCTCTCTCATTAGAGAAAGTGATGACTGGTGGTGGTTTAACCTGAGGGTCACCGTGCCTGAGGCGAGGGCAGAGGTTGAGGAGGTGAGTCCTTCATGGTACTTTCAGCAGGTGTGGGAATTGAACCCACGCTGTTGGCATCATAGATTTCTAACTTCACAAATTCAGGCAATCTGGAGGCTTCACAATTGTTCCAGAATATGTCCTCTTCAGACTTGGACAATTGGTTGTTGTTTGGTTTGAGAACTGATGACCTTGATTCTGATCTTCTACAGATCATTTCTCTGATGGAGAATCTTTTATCTCTTGGATGTTCTTTGCCATGAATACATTTCCTCCTAAACCCAATAATTGGTCCATTATCTATGCCAGAGGATCTTTCCTGACTTGCCTTCACAGTGGAACTCTTTCCTGCTAATTCAAGTAATTACCCCTTTCCATCACATGGGGAGACATTTAACCTCATGAATGGCCATTGCAGAAGCCAATTGAAACAAATACTTTCTTCTTTGCTGTATTGTGAATTTTCAGACCAAGCACTTTCTTTAGTTTGATTGTGTCCTGAATCTATCAACGTTGGATTGACTTCCATGGAGCCCTATGTAGCTCATTTTTATTTCGTTCAAGCAAATCTTTACAATCAATAGTCTGGAAGCTATTTTAATTTGTTGAGTCAGTTGAACCTCTTCATTCACCTTCTGGATTTGCTTTCTTTGTGAGCTGGACATTTTCATATCCTCAAATGCAATTTTTAGAGATGGGTGCTTACATATCAGTGGCAGTGACTGGAGTTAATAGTAAGTTTTCTTTCAGAGATAAAAGGTCTGAAATGTTCCTCTTGAGTTTCTGTTTGGCAGGTCATCTGGCAAGAAGATCAAAGCTGCTCTGCCAATTTGTTCATTAGTCTCCTATGGTATCTGAACATTTCAGATATGAAGACACCTCAATGAGCTCAAGTGGGTTATACTACTCATGCTTGATCTCAATATTATCTTCTTCTAGCAAACTTTGCTGATTTTGGCCTTCCAATTTTTTTTTTCAGAGATAGGAACAGAAAACATTTCCACAAGTCCTGTAAACACACTGGCTTCCTTTCTGTTGACAGTAGGAAATATTGCTCTTATGCCACTGTAGATAAGATATATAGAATCTCTTTCTTTTTATGTCTACCATGAATCCCTAAGATAAATTCTACTTGTTGCCCTTTGACCAATTGGCCAACATGGTTGGTTCCCAGACAGTTATTCTCTTGGAACTAATTGAAGACTTTCTGCTGCTGCATAAATATTGAGGTTAAGCGATATATGCAGACACAAAATTATGAGTTGATTGTGAATTTCATATATACTTTCAATTGTTTTCTGCTGTTACTGTTACAGAGTTACATATAGTATATCTTCAATCTTGATGATTGCTCTACCCAGATCATGTACTTTCATCTCTGCATACTGAAACTTCTGTTTCTTCAGCCACTGTATTTGAAAACACTTGACCCTAATTAAGCTTAAGGTTAACAAGACTTCCATTGTTACAAACATGTTCTGTCAAGTTTTCCAATTTTCCACAGGAATTCCTCAGGTATCTTTCAAATGGAGATAGTTGTATCACATTTGCATCTTTGTTTAAGTAAGTATTTAGCTATTTGCCTGCTCTGACACAATGTCCTTCTGGTAGTGACCTGAAGTTTGATAGATGCAGCAACCTTTTGCCATAGTTAAGCACATTTTATGCCTATGAGGCTTTTTGGTTCCACAGTGTTACCACTGATTCTAAGCATCAGCCATTTAGCCACTTCTTTTTGTTTGTTTATTGCATGAGTCTTGAGAGCATTTGTAGCCTTTAAATTGGAGAGATCTATTGCTCCTCTGTGGTAAATCCTTTCTCCTCTTCTCAGGGTTTGTCTGTGAATCTTCCTGGTTTCTGCTTCCAGCACAATGCAAACTGCTTTATCCAATGACAACTGTTCTTTAGGCTGTAATAGATCTGACAAAGACTCACCGATAATTCCAACAATATGAATTGTTGGAATCCAATTTCAAAAGCTCCGCTGCTGGTTTTCCACTCATCTGTACTGACGTAATTTATGGATGCCCCTGGATTCTCAATCCTTCTGGTAAACCTTGCCATTTCCAGATTATTGTTTGTTGTGAGAATAGAGTACTAATCAAAAACTGTTCAAGCTTCTTCTAAAGTGTCTACACCTTTTTATCACATTTTAATGATTTATACTATCGTTATTCGTGGCTATTCTTCAATGCATTAATGTATTTACTTGTTCATCTTGAGATTTAATATGTAATTTTGAAGCAAGTCTATATCTTAAGAATTGGTTTTTCTAAGGTATCCAACCTTGTGTTCTCTTTGGCCCATCCCTGACACTGGGTTTTTGAGGTAGCATATTTGCTCCTACCGGTGTTGTCTGAATGTAGTTATTATTCTCAACACTAGAAAGTTATTGTTGAGGCAGTCCCTCAACAGTTATTTTCTAATGATGTTTCAACTATTAAATAACAATACAGTATCTCTGTACTGTTTGCTCTCTTTTCTGTGATCAAAATGTTTTACCTTCCCCAGCCTAGGAGGCTACCAGCTTCTTCATGAGCAAAATAGATGCCTTTTCCAACTTAAAAGACAATGCATGACCTCCTCCACAATTTTCCAAATGAATCCTGTATCTCTAATCCTTATAAATCTTCCCATTAAATCCATCATTTAGATTAAGCATTTTCTAACATTGTCTATGCTTTAAAATTACTCAATTTTTTTGTCAGACTCCAAATTGTAAATCTTTTCAATTGCTTTTCTGTAAACTTTAATCTCCACAGCCCCTCATTCCAAATGCTATAGCCTCTCTGTTAATTAACTGAACCAATCTTGAAGCCATTGTAAAATGTGGTGTCCGATATTGATGGAAATGAAGTGTTCCATCTTACTTTTATCCTTCCCATCTTTTGCACAATTAATTTTAGTCCTTTTCCCCATGCCTACAGGGAACTTTAACTTAATTTCTGTTGCTCTGAAACATGATGACAATATGCGTGATGTCTAACACTCTTGATCTGATTGTGTTGCTAAGGAATATTTACAGAGATTGCCAAAGTAAGGAACATTAATTTCATTTAAGAAATATCTTACCGTGGTTTCAACGTGCCATTAAGGGATGTGGTAGTTGGTTGGGGGTGGGGGGAGCAGCAGGATCATGTGATATTGCATAATTTCTGAAGTTGTATACAGCGTTGTATTAAATCGCTGACTGTTCAATGTTCTCGGTGGCTGTGTGGTATTATCGTCAGAATATTAATCCAGAGACCTGGGTATTGGCCTGGGGACCTGGGCTTAAGTCCTGCTAAGAGAGGGAATAGCACCAATGCTGTCAGTGAATTACCAAAGAAAATATTTGAGAGAAGGAATCTGAGGAGGATTACAACAAAGAATATTCCATATGCCGCACACAGACAGGCATAACTGGGGTGCAGGTACCCATGGCCACACCTTTGATCTGCCTAACCTATCAGTGGCTGCTGTCTGACTCTATTCAGTTTCTGCAAATTGTTTGTTCTCTGTCAGTACATAGCTCAATAGTAGAGACTATTCCAGCCTTTCTTCTTTCACAGTCTCTTACACATGATGGCTGATATGACTCTTATCATTATATACATCACCATCTCACTGACATATCTGTTCTCATTATACTGAATCCTTTAGGACAATTCTTAAACCTACCTCTTTGACTAGGTTTGGCCTAATACGTCATGTAGCTCAATGTCATATTTTGTTTTATAATGTTTCTATGAAACACCTTGAAAAGCTCTATTATGTGAAAGGCACTATATATGCTGTTAATGCTTTTGAAATATGAAAAAAAAATTGCAAAAATGGTAACATTTGGCAGCAGTGCTTCCCACTACAGCAGCCAATGGCTGGAATTTCAACCCACTCCATAAAACCTGAAAGTGAAAACTAGTCCCATGGTCACCATCCATGAAACTATCATCAATTGTCATAAAAAAAAAGTAATCTGATTCACTAATGTGTTTTCAGGAAGGAAATTTTCTGTGTTTAACTGGTCTAGTCTATTTGTGACTCCAGACCCACAGCAAAGTGCATGACTCTTAACTTCCCTCTGGAAATAGTCCAACAAATCATTCAAGTTCAAGGGCAATTAGAGACTAAACCAAAGGCTGACCTTACCAGCAATGTCCAGATCTCATGGAAGAGTAAAAGGAAAAGAGCAGAATTTCGGGCCTACAGCACATTGTCTGCATCGGTATGAGAAGACAGCAAGGTGGCTCAGCAGTTAGCATTGCTGCCTCACAGCACCGAGCACTTTGGTTCGATTCCACCTTGGGAGACTGTGCTCATTCTACACAACCATTCTCCCCGCATCTGTGTGAGTTTCCTCCAGGTGCTCCAGTCTCCTCCCACAGTCCAAAGATGTGCAGGTTAGGAGGATTGGCCATGGGAAATTGCCCATAGTGTCCAAGGATGTGCAGGCAAGGTGGATTATGCACAGGAAATGAAGGGTTACAGGGATAGACTGGTGGTGGGGTGGATCTAGGTGGGATCCTCTTTGGAGGGTCGGTGTGGACTCAGTGGGCTGAATGGCCTGCTTCCACTGTAGGAACTCTAAGACAGTTCACCACCACCTTCCTAAGGGCAACTCAGAGCATGTAATAAAATGCTCCCCCAGCCAGTGACTCCCATCTCCCATGAGTGAAGTATCAACAAGAAAGAGCTCAGCTGCATACTGCCTGTAACTGTACACACGTGGTACTCACTTCAAGCAACAAACAATCCTTAAAAAGATAGAGAAGGATCATGCCTCCTCTCAGGTGGATGTGAAATATTTGAAGTGAATGAAGTGAAATGGGTTGGGGTAGCAGTGATTCTGGATACGGGTTTGGACACTGGGTTTATCTTGATCGGTAAGGAGGGTAAAAAGTGTGTATTTAGTCTATCGTGAAGAACAATCTCACAGCATTCCCAAGCGCCAATTCAAACTGGTTCGAGAATGATAAAAAGTGTCATACCATAGCACAAACTGAAAACAGTGACATTTTCACACATATGAATCAGAGAATAAACTACTAAAGCCTCACAATGTTTGGAGGAATCTGAGATTCAAACTAAACGGTTTAAAAATAGCTCAGTACAAAGTTAGCTTGAGCATTAAAGTTGTGCAAGCACAGATTGGTATCATCACATAGTGATTCAATGACATTATTTTTACCAGGAGTGGTTGACTCACCATATCAAATCCACTCAAAACACAATACAACATCATAACTTCGAAGAATAGAAATGTTTGTCTTGAAAGGCCTCTTGGGGAACCCTTAAGAACTTGCACAACTTAAAACGGAAGGCAAAAAGATCAGGAAAGTTGTTTTATTCCATTTGTTCATGAGATTGGGCATCGCTGCCTAGGTCAGCATTAATTACACACACCTATTTGCCAAGACAGGCAGCTAAGAATCAACCACATTGCTTTGGATCTGGAGTCACATGTCAGCCAGACCAAGTAGGATGGCAGATTTCATTCCATGGAGGTCATTAGTGAACTAGATGGTTTTTGACATTGATCGTGTTTACCTGGTCACCATTACGCTAGCTCTCTATGACAGGTATTTATGGGATTTACATTTCACCATCTGCCGTGGTGAGATTCAAACTGGTATCCCCAGAACATTAGTCTCGGGTTCTGCATTACTCATCCAGTGACATTACCACTGCCTCCTCCTAACATGTGCAATCTGCAAATCAATGAATTATTTACAATACAAGGAGATTCTGGGTTTAAAAGATATTTGCAAACAAGTACCCACGAATAAATGTTAGCAAGAATGCACCAAATAGGGTAGAAAGATGAAGGCTGTGCAAATGACATATTGTACATGTTGTGTCTGGAGAGTGAGTAGAAAAGGAAGTACCAAATGTACCATGTTGTCCTGTCTTAAATCTCACCACTCCTAGGTTCAAAGGTAAAATTTACCTACTATTTCAGACCTTGTGTCTACTTACTGAGTTACTGGAACACACACTAAGACTAACCGGTCAGAAATCACAGGATGTCTATCGTGCGGAAGAAGGCCATTTGGCCCATCAAGTCCACACCAACTCTCTGAAGGGTGTCCCAACCATACACAGCACCATATTCTATCCCTGTAACCCTGCATTTCCCATGGCCAATCCAGCTATCCTGTACATCTTTGGACTGTGGGAGGATATCAGAGCACCTGGAGGAAACCCACGCAGACATTGGGAGAACGTGGGGCTAGATTAGAGTGGTGCTGGAAAAGCACAGCAGTTCAGGCAGCATCCGAGGAGCAGTAAAATCGACGTTTCGGGCTGGTTTCCAGCATCTGCAGTCATTGTTTTTACCCTGTTTTTACCATTGGGAGAATGTGCAAACTCCATACAGACAGTCACCCGAGGCTGGAATCGAACACAGGTCCCTGGTGCTGTGAGGCAGCAATGCTAACCGAGTCACTGTGCCATTCCAAAAAATCTTTAAGAATAACAGAATCTCTACAGTATGGAAGCAGGCCATTCAGGCTATCGAGTTCACACTGACCCTCTGATTAGCATCCCACTCAGACCCATCCCCGAGAGCAGGCTGTATCTTTGACGTGAAATGGATATTGTAACTATAATCTGCAATTATAAGCATCTCAAAATGCCACGTGTGCTGCATTAAAAGAAGCAGACCTGCAGTGCACTTTATGTAAACTAAACTTTGAACCATTTTGTAACGTCGGTCTGTCTTTTCCCCTGCCCGCGTTTCCAAGAGTTGGGCCGTGGGACTTGCATGGGATGAGTCCACACGTATGGGCAAAATGTTGCCATGGTTTCCTAGGAAACTCTGCTGCTCGCCATTTGGTAAATTGGAACAAAATACAGGTTGGAGAAAGTGGGGACTGCAGATGCTGGAGTACCAGAGTTGAAAAATATGGTGCTGGAAAAACACAGCAGGCCAGGCAGCATCCGAGGAGCAGGAGAATCGACGTTTCGGGCATAAGTCCTTCTTCAGGAAATGAAGAAGGGCTTATGCCCGAAACGTCGATTCCCCTGCTCCTCGGATGCTGCCTGGCCTGCTGTGTTTTTCCAGCAACACATTTTTCAACAAAATACAGGTTGACAATCAACTGATTTGGATGCACTATGGCCACCAAAACCTGACAAGGGATTTGAACCTGAAGCCACAGGCCCAGGTTTAGGGTCTTTTGAACAATGTCACAAGAACTCCCATTGTAACGTGCAGTTTTATTAATTTTACAATATGAATATCTTTGGGTAAACGTTGCAAAGCTTCTGAACACTGCCATTAGGCTGAAATAGGGGTCAGAAACCTGTGATGGGTCAGACACAGTCACTCAATTAACTCAGTGGTCAATTAATGGCAAGAGTCACCTCAAGGCAAGGCATTCCACACCCAAACATCTTGTCATGTGAAAAGGTTTTTTTCTCTCGACACATTTGCAAATCATTCTAAATCCGTGTCCTCTCATTCTTGATCCTTTACCATCAGCACTATTCCTTCGGTTTTATCAAGATATCCATCGCACTGGCATTTCTCACTGACGGCAAAGCACTGCCCCAACAGAATGGAAGAAATTCAACAATTCTGTCATTCTGCTGCTGTGCAGGAAGTGGATCGGCAATTGTCTGATTGCCAAACCAACCCGAGTTCATGAAAACTTAATCAGGAAGGGAAAACACACCAGTGTTTACATTTGAAAGCAAATTGTGAATCCAAAGTGCAGAGTTCATCAGAAGAACTGGACATTGAGATTCCCCTAGACTTGGAGTCACACTTGCCCTGGCTGATCTACACTTCCATTCCACCAGTGAAATCCATTGTAGAATACCACAAACTTGCCCAACTAACTGGTGACACAGTGGCCTATTGCCAGTAGCAGTTGAGGGGTACATGTTGATGAATGGGAGGGAGACCAACAAGTCTCAATGTGTAAATAGCTATGTTACCCCCTACTGCCCAGATCGTGGATAACTCGGGATAAATGTAACGTCAAATTTAGCACCTCATTTAGCAATTTGCAACCCCTCTGCTTGTGATTCTTGGCAAAGATGTTGAAATGAGTGGCTGAATTCTCAGGGAAAGGTCAATGAATTGCCCTCCCCCATGTTTTACACAGTTCTAACCATTGGTATATGGGAGTAGAAGGAGGCCATTCAGCCCATCCAGTCTGCTCCTACATTGAACCAGATCTTGGCTGATCATCCATTTCAACACCACCTTCCCATGCAATCCCTCAAGATATTTAATCTGATTAGATTCACTACAGTATGGAAACAGGCCCTTTGGCCCAACAAGTCCACACTGACCCTCCGAAGAGTAAACCCACCACACCCATTCCCCTCCTAATACACCTAACACTATGGGCAATTTAGCATGGCCAATTCACCTGATCTGCACATCTTTGCACTGTGAGAGGAAACCGGAGCACCCGGAGGAAACCCAGGCAGAGAATGTGCAAACTCCACACAGACAGTCGCCCGAGGTAGGAATCAAACCTGGGACCCTGTGAGGCAGCAGTGCTAACCACTGAGCCACCGTGCCGTCCCAGAATCTCTAGAAATCCAACTCCCTCCCTGCCACAAAGCGTGGAATCATAGAAAATGGGTGGAGTAGGCCATTCAGCCCTTCGAGTCTGCTCCACCATTCAATATGATCAAAGCTGATCACTCAACTCAGTCTCCTGTTCCCATTTTCTCCCCTTACCTTTTGATCCCTCACTTAAGCAAGAGCAGAAAGCACATCGATAATTAAACAAAAAGGCCAACTGGACTCATTATAAACTTGTTAATTAGTAAAGGACACCACAGACAAGGAAATAATTCAACAGGTGAGTACAGAAGACAAGGTCAGACTTGGTGCTGATATGGATAATTTAAAGTGCAGAGAACTTCCGTCAGCTCCTCGTCAGAGAGGAACTGCTTCTGTCTGAAAGTGCCATGCAGCAGGAAAAGCTAGTGGGGGTGACATGCTTCCTTGCCAGTTCAAAACGATTGGAGATTTACACGGAATCAGTGACAAGCTTCATTCACAATGTTGCTCCTCAGGCATTAGTTCTCTGTCCTCAGCTGACCTACTATTGCATACCTGCAGAGAATCGTAGGTCAGTGGGCTATATATATCCTCCACCTAGCAAATGGCTCTTGCATGCATGCCTTTTGATCAATACTTTTATTCAACGCTGCACCAACTTCCCTCATCAAGCTACACCTGGAGTTAACTATTCTCATTCTTCTTGTGTTTAATACACCTCAATTCAAACTTACAACTTGGGATTTATCCATCATTGGGACCTTATGGACACGCAGCATTACCGAACACTCAGGCGCACCGTGTTTAAACTGATTAGCATGAAGTAAATATTCAGAATTTGCACTGAAAACAAGTACCACATGTCGGATGGTCCTGTGAGAAAGAATGATGGCCCTGGAGTGTAGGTATTGATGGGAGAGCCATCCTGACTGCACAAAGAAACACAACAATCAGACGAAATTACGCTATTTTACCACAGACACGGAATCGATATGGCCTGGGCAAATTTCCGTCATTCTCTTGCTTCAGATTTCTTTTGAAAATTTGGGATTAATAACAAAGTCCATCGAAAACGCTTTGAAGTCCACACAATGAAGCAAAACACAGCCGTCACTGAGGATTAAAAACTGGGCCTGCAAACCCAACAGCCAAAATCAAATGAAAGTAATTGCAGAGGAAATTGCAAGTCTTGTGACAACAATGGATCAGCACAGCTAACAAAATTGAGGCATGGCAAGAAACAGCAGGAAAAACACAACATGCCCCTCTTTTGCCCTCCCCTATTGCATGATGAAATTGAAGAAATTATGACTTTGCATCTGTGCCATTTTAGTAATAATTCAAAACTAAGTGCAAGGCCAGGTTCTCCCATCACACTTACTTCCCCCTATATCTTTCTCCCTCCGAGCTGACAGGAGACCACAGGCCCAGTAGCTACCCAGTCGGAGAAAGATAAAGGAATGCAAGTATTGAGAGTCGGCAGATCTGTGCGGTATGTCAGCCCTTCTGAGCTGAGAACAAACTGATTGACTAACAAGGATAATCTTGGATGAATTGAGACACTAGGAACAATATCCCCCAACTCAACACCTTAGAGAAAATCAATTATTTTTAATGAATAGGCAGTCAGTATTGACAGACATTTGGACTCTATCAAAGGGAAGAAATGGGTGGGGAAGCTTTTTACTCCGATCAGTCTGGTAGATGGGTTTAATGCTGCTATTCAACAACAGTGTCTAGCTGTTATCTTTTTTTTGTTTGATTAAAGGAGCCCCTACTGACATGGAGAAGTAACAATAGCTACTTACAGTGGCCAGGGATGTCGGTTTCCCTTTCCAAGATCCTGGCTGTGTCGCTGTGACAGGAGAGATGCAGGAAAAGCAGAGAAAAACCGAGAAAGCAGTCAGGGATGAATCTGAAGCTCCGTGTTCTGCCAGCTTTTGTATTTAGCTGTACTCTGAGCAGTACTGTTGGCTACAGGCATGCTCTGTGCCGAGTGAATCACATGACTCCCAGCTGAATGACCTACCAAACCCCAACCTTATATAGAGAATGGCAAGGCAACAGTCAGGAGATAACATTTTTTCCAGATTGCTCTGTGCTAAATCGTTTAAGCTCCATTCTGTTTTGCACCCAATTTACAGTCTGCAGGGAATGCCATCTTATTCTTGTAACAGCTCTGTTATATCATCTAAATTATATCTTGTTTGAAAATTGTTCATGGAATAAATGTCTCATGGGCAGTGCTTAACAAAAGGATAAGAAAAACTGTGTGGAATGTAATCACTTTCAACTCCTCATAAAGTGACCCTCCGATCGAAATGGCTGCTTGTGTAGTTTGATTTAATAGTTTTAATCACTGAAATATAAAACACCTGTGTCATTAAAACTCTGACTAATGTACTTTTGAGGATTACCACTTCTCCAGGAAATTTATGCCGTCCTCCTTGGTTTAATATCTGCTGCAAAATATTGTCATTTCAAAAGGAATTCTTATCTGTAACCACCTTTTTTTTGAAGCCAAGTTTCAATCCTCTGTTTTTAACTCTCACATTTAAAATTATCATTGTTGCTTCCATAGACTTTTCTGTCTGGCTCAGTGCCACAGTCACCCCTGAGTTAGAGGACTGTGAGTTCAAGGCCCACTCTACAAGACTTAGAATGATAGAATCCCTGTAGGGTGGAAACAGGCCCTTCAGCCCAGCAAGTCCACACCGATCCTCCGAAGAGTAATCCACCCAGACCCATTCCTCTATTACTCTACATTTACCTTTGATTGATGAACCTAACCTGTAACATCCCTGAACACTATAGACAATTTAGCATGGCCAATTCACCGAATTTGCACATCTTTGGATTGTTGGAGGAAACCAGAGCACCTTGGGAAAACCTATGCAAACACGGGGGGGCATGTGCCAACCTCACACAGATAGTCACCCGAGGCTGGAATTGAACCCGGGTCCCTGGCACTGTGAGGCAGCAGCGCCAGCTACTGAGCCACCCTGGCGCCCGAAAAACTTGTGAAGTAACAACTGGGCTGACACTTTAGTGCAGTACTGAGGGACTGCTGCACAGTTGATTGAGCCGTTAAACCAGCCACCCATATAACTGGGAGAGTTCTCCCAGTAGTATTGGGAACAATATAGAAATATCATTATCTGGTTATCATTGCTGCTTGCTATGAGCAAGTTGACTGGTAGGCTTGCATGTCGATAGTACCTAATTAGCTGGAAAATACTTTGAGATGTCCTTAAGTTTGTGAAATATTGCAATGTGAAAGATTGCAAGTCTTATTGTTTTCTTTCCTCTCAACTGTAAATGCATAATTTTTAATGCTCTGCATTCTCATGTTCATTTAAGACCCCAACATGTACACGCTCATTTTCTGGGAACTGAGAGTTGCAGAGGTCCTAAACTTTCTCAGAATGCATTAGGTCCTACAATAGACTGACTTGAAAAGAAAACAAGATTGGTATCATCTGAACAACAATTGTTTTCATCTTGTCTCCTTCAACAAAGGTATTGGTGTTTTGCACCACAGACTCTAACCTTCAACAATGTTTCCCAATGTCTGCCTGCCGATAGTATATATCACCAGTTTCACTGCAGGAGCAAAGTTTTCTTTAAAATTATATTTTTCCTTCAAAGTTACTTGACACTGGGACAACATCCCTGACCTGGAGTTAAAATTTACCAGCAATTTAACAATTTATACAAGGTTTCCATGACTAAGCAATTGCTAAGCACTGAATAAAACAATGTTGGGAAAGTCATCTCCAATAAAAGATAATCTAAACACCACCCCTTCGCCTTTAATGGCATTGCAATCACTGAATCCCCACTACCCTTGGGTTACTATTGATTGGAAACACACTGGACTCACCATACAAATACAATGGCTACAAGAGCAGGTTAGAGGCTAGGAATTCTACAGTAAGTAACTCACCTCCCAATTCCCCAAAGTCTGTCCACCATTTACAAGGCACAAGTCAGGACTGTGATGGAATATTCCCAGTTTGCCTGGATGGGTGCAGCTTCAACAAGACTCAAGATGCTCGACACCATCCAGGACAAAGAATTCCACTTGATTGGCACTGTATCCAAAAGCATCCAGCTCCTCCACCAATGGAACTCAGTAGCAGCGGTGTGCACTGAAGAAATTCACCAAAGATTCTTAGACAGCACCTTCAAAACCCATAACCTCTTCCATCTATAAGGACAAGGATAGCAGATACATGGGAACACCACCAACTGGAAGTTCCCCTCCAAGCCACTTACCATCCTGACTTGGAAACATTTTGCCATTCCGTCACAGTTGCTGGATCAAAATCCTGGATTACCCACCCTAGGGGCATTGTGCAGAGGAAACGCAATGGTTCAAGAAGGCTTCCTCATTTCCACCTTCTCAAGGGGCAACTAGGGATGGGCAATAAATGCTGGCCCAGCCAGTGACATCCAGGTCCTACAAGTGAATAAAAAAAAATAAGAAATCCAGATGCTGGAAATCTGAAACAAATGAAAACAGGAAGTTTCTGGGGAAACTCAGCAAGTCTGACAGCATCTGTGAAGAGAAATCAAAGTTAATGTTTCAGATCCAGTGAACCTTCCTCAGAACCCTGCTTCTGATTTACAGCATCTGCAGTTCTTTCAGTTTTTATCAAGTCAAATGTTATGTTTTCTTGGAGATTTGTTTTGCCTAAATTTTACATTATAAATTCAAACTTAAGTTTGTTTAATTAAAATTTGTTAATTATTAATTAATAACTAAATTAAATTTACCAGAACAAAATAAATGTGTTGAAATTGGGACATAATTAGTCATCGAGTATAAGAGTTGAGAGGTCATTTTGTGACTGTACGGGGTATTGGTTAGGCCACTTTTGGAGTACTGCGCTCAATTCTGGTCTCCCTGCTACAGGAAGGATGTTGTTAAACTTGAAAGGATTCAGAAAAGATTCACAAAGATGTTGCTGGGCTTGAGCTATAGGGAAAAGCTAAATTAGTTGGGGCTAATTTCCCCATAGTGTTGGAGGCTGAGGAATGACCTTAAAGGTGTTTACAAATCATGAGGGACCTGGATAAGGTGAATAGACAAGGTCTTTTTCCCTGGGTGAGGGAGTCTGAAACTGGAGTGCAAAGCTTTAAGGTGAGAGAGGGAAGATTTAAAAGGGACCTGAGGGGCAGAGGGTGGTGCATGTATGAAATGTGCTGCCAGACGAAGTGGTGGAAGCTGTTATAATGACAGCATTTAAAAGGTATCTGGATGGGTTTAAAGAGATATGACCAAGTGCTGGCAAATGGGGCTAGATTAATTTAGGATATCTGGTCAGCATGGACGAAGGGTCTGTTTCTGTGCTGTACGACTCGATAACTCTATAGAGTCCTTCAATCTATAATAGTCATGAATAAATACAATAGGGAATTCTGGATTGTCTTTTATTATCAAGTAATGGAGAGCTTGCAAACATAAGGTGTCATTGAGATGTGCAGTATAGATGTACTGAAGATAAGCTGAATATGTAAGTAAGAGAGGAAGGGATTGACCAATATTGGATTGACCAGTTGGATGAGAAAGGATGGGGGTAAGTTTATGTGAAGCATAAACACAAAGAGCTTTTTTTACACAGAGGGTGGTACGCATGTGGAATGAGCTGCCAGCAGAAATGATTGAGGCGGGGACATTAACAACATTTAAAAGGCATTTGGACAAATACATGGATAGGAAAGGATTAGAAGGATATAGGCCAAGTGCAGGGAAATGAGGTTAGCATTTACCAGTTTGGGCCAAAGGGCCTGTAGTTCTGTAGGACTCTATGACCAGCATAGAGTTGTTGGGTGGAATGGCTTGTTCCTGAGTAAATACTTTGTAATGAAGGAAATAACAGAATGGCTCTTCAGCATATATTCCACCTGAGTACATTCGAAATACAGAATAAAATATGACTTGACCCAGCATACCAAAGATGCCTTGACAGTGTTATACAGTCAGCACTCAGTTATTAGAGAAATGGCAAGTGGAATGTTGAGGTGACCAGGAAAGCATCACCTTCTCCAATCTCTCCCCTGAACTGAGGAGTGGCGACACTCAGTTTAAACCCCATAACTCTTCTCTCTTTAATGGGAGAGGATTCTCTAAGAACTTGGTGACTACTTATTTTCACTTAAATGGTTTGTTTCCACAGACTGAACCCGACAGTCAATGATTATTAAGAAATAATTGTGCAATTAACTTTCTGAATCCCTGTCCTTTTTAATAGTTCTGGATGTAGGTTTACTCGCTGAGCTGGAAGGTGCGTTTTCAGACATTTTCGTCACCATACGAGGTAACAGAGGAAATGATGTTACGCAGGAAATGACATCACCAACCCAAGAAACTCAAGCATATAAGTAGAAAGTGGGCTACATAACCAGGGCTTCATTCAGAGGCTCACTGAGGATGTTACCTAGTATAGTGATGAAACGTATGAAAATGAACCTTCCAGCTCAGCGAGCAAATCTACATACAAAATCTTAACCTGAGCTATGAATCTTTTCCAAGCTCACTTTTTAATAATCTTTATCTGGAACTTTTCTCTATAATTTAGGAGGTTAAAGGATAATCTGATCAAAGTCTTCAAGGTAATAACAGGAAAAGACAGTGTAGATGAAGATTAACTATATCCACTGGAGATTCTAAAACTAGGGGACATAAACTGAAAATTAGGGCCAGACTATTCAGGGGAGTTATTAAGAAGCACATCTGCAGGCAAAGGGTGGCAGAAATTTGGAACTCTCTTCCACAAATGGCAGCTGATGCAAGACCAGTTGTTGTTTTAAATCTGATGTAGTTTTCTTTTTGTTTAGTGAAGGTATTAAGGGATATAGGCCACCCTGCAGGTGGATAGAGTTAGGCCATAGATCAGCCATGGTCTCATTGAACAGTGGAAAGGATTCAAGGGCTGATTGGCCTATTCCTGTTCCTATGTTACTGGTTTTACATGAGAGTGTTGTTCATGAAACCCAGTGGTTGCTTGATGCTGTTATGGTTATTGCTGGGCAATGGCACATCTCAAGTGGATGTATAATCATTATTGCCTCCACCATTGAAGGTGTGCAGAGATAAGTCCTTCACTATTGCTTGTTGTTCTGCTTCTCTCTGATTATGAACTATATAAGTAAAAAAATGTAGTCACCAAAATCTAACAGGATGATAGGGCTGCTCTCATATTAAAAAGAAATGAGTTGTGGGGATAAACCTGAGGGTGACAACTCCTCACTCAAGGGGAGAGGTTGAGAAGATAGTTCTTTCATGGTAACCTCAGCCATTGTTGGAATTGAACCCATGCCATTGTTGTCACTCTGCATTGTAAATGGACCATCCAGCCAATCCACTACAAACAGTATATCTAAATAAGAAATAGTCAAATTCCAACTAAATTTAATATGTAGATAGGCATCACCCAAGGAAGAGCTGACTCCTTTTTGATGAAAATGTGGATTCAGATGCAAATCCTTGACTTCTTTTGAAAGGTTCCATTAATTTTGGGAGATATGACAAACTGCCTTCTTCGCTCAATGGTTTGGCCTGGTTTATTTAGAATTCTGGCTGTTTTATACAGTTGTGGATTGTCATAGCTGTCAAAATGCATGCAGAGTTTTCACAGCAGGCTGTTGGCTATAGATTGAACCAAAACCCTTTCTGTGAGGTGTAAGTTCTTCATAAAAATATTGACCTTCATAGATTTTTTTTATTATAAAGCATCAGACAGGCACAGGAGAAATCTCAAGGAAGAACTGGGTAATTATAATAAGCATTGATTTAACACAGCCCTCTATTTTCTGTTTTTCTCCCTTATTCACTGGCTGGCCAGTGAGATGGATTCAAAATCTCGGGAAGGTGTGGAAACGTCTCATGGCTATCTGACCAATGAGATTGTCCCATGGGTACCCACTAATTTTCCTGAGAGTGAATTTTCCTGAGGAATCAGTTGAAGATTACTCCTGCAAGTGTGACCCATAATAACACAGCAGGCACTAAACCTGCTGTGTCAACATCACAAGTCAATGACAGGCCGTGGAAACAGGAGTGTTGATGACAAGAGCTGCTACCACAACAAATAGGCCCCAACACTGAGCAAAACACCCACATTAGTTGAAGCATGTACTGAGAATAATGAAATAGCAGAGACTTTAATCTTGGAGTTCATGATTTATGATATCACCCAATGCAAGCAGACTAGATTCTATTAGACCAGTGATGTGCAATCTTTGAGATGTCTATTTCAGTCTCTTTAAAATTATCACAACCTCTTGTGTGCATGCAGAAATGCCTTGGTTGTTTTTAGAGACAGAATTCAATATATATTTTAGCTAAATCCTTCCTCCAACCAGAATTTAGTATGCAAATACAACAGAAACTTTTAACATTTCACCTCGATGTGAATAAATGTGTCGTTCACTCAAAGACAAGATGAGAATGTCAAAGCCTGCCCTCGTAGTTAATCCTTTCATTTCTATTTCACTGTTTTTACAACATTTTTCATATGACCTTTTCCATTTGTCCAAATGCTGGCTAGACTCTGTAATGAGCAGTTCTGCTCTTTCTTCTACTTGTCTGTGAGTATACAGAGTATGATATCCAACAGCTACATTCTCCTACATTGGTTTCACGTTTTTCTGTCTTGGGCATGATGCTGGTAGAGATTGGAGGTGAGTTTGGCCAACTGAGCTCCCCATCCATGTGTTGGCAGAGGTCTGAAATGATTGAAGGCAACATTGCTAGCATGTGTAGTTAATAGCTAATCCACTACCATTCACTTTACAACTCCTTCAAAGCTCAGTCTCACTCTCTGGATCGAAATTTGGCAAATCGAGCTCCAAACACCTTCCTGAATTTGTTCACAAAACTTCCTGAAGTGGAAAGTGAACACACAACCTTTTATTCCAGAGGTGAGAACGCTACCCACTGAGGCACCTCTGATGGTTAAAGCCAGCAAGTGAAGGTTAGAAAAGCAGAAATAAGCCAAAGGAAAAGCACATTAGGCCAGGAGTCCACAACATGAAGCACATCTCTTTAAGCATGTGTTGGCGCTCTGGCCAGACTGTAAATTTGACTTTCTTTCTGAGATTCACTTGGGAATTGTGGACTGCAGTAGAGAGAGGAGGAACATGAATTAAAGCAAGTTGTAGTTCTTGTGCAGCAAACAGGAATTGTCACACTTTAGCTCCTGGAAGACCATTGGCCAAGGAAAGCTACAATGGCTCCTTTCAACTGGTAACCTTCCTGACTGGTGGGTAAATATATTATTAATTGAGCTTGCTGAATGTCAGGGGTGGGGGTGGGGGGGTGGGGCGGGGGGGTGGGGGCGGGCGGTGTACCAGCTGACAGGAGGCTGTACCTAGAGATCAGAAAAGGCCTGGCACCTTATTCCAGCTACTTGTGAAAAGGGCGGGGGTTTTGTGGGGTGAGGTGGGGGGAACAAGCCTTTTCACAAAACTCCTCAGGGTCCAGTCCAGTTACTATATTGGTCAATCGTTCAGTGTACAATTATGTGATTTTACTTTCACTGTTGACTGCTCAGCCAGGCATGATTTGTTAAAGCTAAGCGTGGTGAATGAGAAAAGAGAAATCGAACTACTGTAAATATGTCAAATAACGAGCTCTCGGAAGCTCCATGCTAATGTTATATTGTGGGATTATTTGTGTACCAGGAGTACTCCTGCATGCCTTAAACTTCCCTCACATCGGGTTTAATTAGATTAGATTCCCTATAGCGCGGAAACAGGCCCTTAGTCTGTTTCCACACCAACCCTCCGCAGAGTAACCCACCCAGTCCCATTTCCCTCTGACTCATGCACCTAACACCATGGGCAATTTAGCATGGCCAATTTACCTAACCTGCACATCTTTGGACTGTGGGAGGAAACCAGAGAGCCTGGAAGAAACCCACGCAGACACGGGGAGAATGTGCAAACTCCACACAGACAGTAGCCTGAGGCTGGAATTGAACCTGGGACCCTGGTGCTGAGAGGCAGCAGTGCTAACCACTGAGACAAATCTCTTCTTCCAATTTCCCTATCACGATCAGATCCTTTCTCTTCCCTAGTTTTGCTTATATTTTGATCACAGGCTGCCAAATTGATGAATGGTTTGTGATTTTTTTTTTCTCTGTATTATGTAAGTTGTCCTACATTAAAGTGTTAAAATGCAGAAGGATGCTATTCATCCCATCGTTCCAAGATCTGCTCTTCGGAGAGTATCATAATTAATGCCACTCCTCATTACCTGTAATTTATGTTCCTCCAAATACTTGGCAATCTCCCTTTTGAATGTTGCAACTGGATGTGCAAATATCACGCTTTCAAGTGATGTGTTCTGGAGCAAGATTGACTGATCTGAAACAATGCTGCCTCATGTCACCTCTGGTTCTTCTGTCAACCATATTAATCACTTCCTTCTGCTTCCTGGCCCATCTGTTACTGTCCTAAACATTACCAAATGCGACACATCCATCAGCCCTGTACTTGCTGGCCCACACCAGTTGTCAGCTCAATAACAACCCGTCCCATCCTTGTTTGCCCATCCCTTCAAGGTTGTGACCACTCCTTAATCTGCAATCTTAACCCATCCTACTACTCTGAGATACCTGCGTTCCTCAAGTCCAACTTTTTGACCATCTTCACTATCAATGCTTTTGTCTGAACAGCCTGGGTCTAAATGAACATGCTTTCAAAGATCTTCCATGAACATTAATGGGCTGCCTCATGTACTTTATAGAATAGAATTCCTACATTGTAGAAATAGGCTCATTGGCCCGACAAGTCCACACCAACCTTCTGAAGAGTAACTTACCCAGACCATCCCCCTACCCTATTATCTTATATCTTCCCCTGACTAATGCACCTAACCTACACAGCTCTGAACACCATAGAAAATTTAGTGTGGCCAATCCACCTTAACCTGCACACCTTTGGACTGTGGGAGGAAACCAGAACACCCAGAGGTAATACACACAGACACGGGGAATATGTGCAAACTCCACACAGACAATTGCCCGAGGCTGGAATCGAACCCAGGTCCCATGAGGCAGCAGTGCTAACCACTGAACCACTGTGCTGCCACATGAGTCTTTCTCCCAATGACCTTTACCTTCCAAAAGCTGGTACATAGGTTCTGGGTAAATGAATATGTATCTCCGTGATGTAGAATGGGAGCCATCCTCAGAAGAAGCAACAAGGTTTAGGGATAAAGTAACATAGCTCTGCAGCCTGCATCCAATGACTGACAGAACACTTTCCTGTTAGAAAGAATTTTAAAATTTTAATAATTTGCGAGGTGGCACAGCGCGGCATGGTGGCTCAGTGGCTAGCACTGCTGCCTCACAGCACCAGGGACCCGGGGTTGATTCCAGCCTCAGGTGACTGTCTGTGTGTAGTTTGCACATTCTCCCTGTGTCTTCATGGGTTTCCTCCGGGTGCTCCAGTTTCTTCCACAATCCAAAGATGTGCAGGTTAGGTGGATTTGCCATGCTAAATTGCCTGATGTCCAGGGATGTGAGGGTTAGGTGAGTTAGCTAAGAAAAATGAAGTGTTACAGGGATGGGGTTTGGTTGGGAGTGTCCTTGGAAGGTCAGTGTGGCCTTGATGCATTGAATAGCCTTCTTCCACACTGTAGAGACTCTGCAGTTCCAGGTGCTTCAAATACTCTCCATTCCAATGTTCAGGGATGTATGGGTTGGGTGCGTTAGTCAGAGGTTAAGTGTAGGGGAATGGGCCTGGGTGGTGTACACTCATTAGGCCAAAGGGCCTGTTTCCACAGTGTAGGGATTCTGTAAGTGGCAATCTTATAGTTCATTAGCTGGAAAAGCGCTGTAGGGTTCAGAATGAGGGAGATGCTGAGTCCAGACGTGATCGGGGTGGAAGGAGGGAGCAATTCAGCTCCAGATCTGGGGGAAAGGTAGGGAAATAAGAACTTTCCTGCCCAGGCAGTGGAGGAAGAGTGTTCAGGTAGAGGAGAGGGGTGGAGTGCCAGGGCCCAGGCATAGAGGAGGAGTTGAAACCAATGGCAGAGTATGACCAGCCCGACATGGAACTGAGGGGGTGGGGTGTGTCAGGTCAGGGTCTGGGGGTTTGGAGGATCTTGAGAATTATGGTTGGGGGTGGATGAGATACTTTGCGAGGGGTCAGCTGAATCCTTACCCTGAAGTTTCTCTGACTGAAATGGGATTCTTTTGGAGAATTCCAGGTGGAGTGAAATGTTGAACAGAATCTTCAATTTCCCAGATAGTTCCCTTGGAGTCTGTTATGTTGGCGATTGCCCGTGTGCAAATCCCATCTATGCTGCAGAAACAACTCTCGGAAAATGACGTTTAAGGGTAAGTCAGTTTGTGGATTGTGAGACAATATCGTGGCAAACTCTAACTTGCAGGTTTCTTGGCCAGAAGTTAAATTGAAATTAGGAGAAATGTTCGATAAATGATTCATGAACTATGTCAGTACAAATTGCACTGGTGGGACAGGTTGTAGAAGTGGTTAGTAAGGCACACAAGACCATGAGCTTCACAAACCGAGGCATGGAATACAAAGCAATCTTTTGCAGAGTCCCTTATTCCTAATGAAGGGCTTATGCCTGAAACATTGACTCTCCTGCTCCTCGGAAGCTGCCTGACCTGCTGTGCTTTTCCAACACCGCACTCTTGACTCTGATCTCCAGCATCTGCAGTCCTCACTTTCTCAAATTTCCATCTGCGCATTGAAAACCGTTCTCTCCAGAAGTCACACACACCTTGATCCCCACAATAGTGAAGGAAAGGCGCACTGTTGTCACATCTGATGCACTCAAGTTCCGTCGCCAAAGTAAAAAATGCTTATGAAATAGATCTAAATCTCAAGGAAATAAATACGAAATTGATCCGTGATTTGATTAGATTTAGGTGGTACAGGATAGTCAAACCGCAGACCCAGCCTTTGGCTTTTCTCGAGCTCTCTTATCTCTGGCAGAGTTTCACTGCAGATGCTGCTAACAGGTCTCCGTGTCTCTGAGTGAGAGAAAGAGAATATCAGCTGGAGTTCACACTCCTAATTGTTTACCAGTGATTCCTGCTGGAAGGTGCATGTGTGTGGAAGTCAGGTGAGGACTTGACTGTGCTGTTGCCAACAGTTAAACTGCTCTCACTGTCCAGACCTGAATGCTGGCCAATTAGGTAAAGTGCTGGTGCCTGGCCAGCATTTCTCAGGAACGGAGACAAAGGAAGATAATTAGAGGGGAAGAAAAAGAAAATAAAAGGCTGTTTCTAAGGTTCTATTCATGCTAAATTGCACAGCTACAAGCAGACAACCTATTGCACATTCTTATTGAAATATCAAATGGAACAAGAGCAGCCCAGCACGTGAAAATAAATCACTTTCTTGATACCCATATGCCCCCATCCCCCACAACCTTAACAATGGCCTCATGACAATTCCAGTGGAGTTTGTTTGTTGCATTTAATTTTCTTTCGGGGGGGATGAAAGAAAAAGGTAAGAAAACAGTAGTATCTGGAAATGAAAGCACTAGTCATATAGGAGCCCAAGTGGTATTATCACTGGACTATTTATCTAGAGAATCAGCTAATGTTCTGGGGACTCAGGTTCGAATCCCACCAAGGCAGGTGATGGAATTTGAATTCCATTTAAAAATCTGGAATTAAGTGTCTAATGATGACCATAATTCCATTGTTGATTGTCAGGAAGAAAACCATCGAGTCATTTTAGGGAAGAAAGCTGCCATCCTTACCTCGTCTGGCCTATATGTGACTCTAGCAACATGGCTGACTCTTAACTGCCCTCTGGGCAATAACTGCTGACCAGGCCAGTGACACCCTCATCCTGTGAATTGATTTAAAAAGTTGAGACATTTGTCTGTTTGTGAGTAAAGGCTGTGAATAATTGAGGAGAGAAACTGAACTTTTTTTGTGTGTCAGCAATCCAGTAACTACCAATTTCCTCTGTGTTTTATTTTGATGCTGTTTAGATCTTTTGTCTCAATTCAAATACCAGAAAGTCACACTGTGCAGACTGACGCCATATAATTTATTTTTTCCCATAATTGGACAAAGGCAAATCACTTTCTATATATAGTCCATTCAAGAAAAAAGACATCGAACAGTCCCTGGGGAGAAATGGGTGCTCACATGACAAAGGTAAGCTCTCTTACTGAGTGACACTGCGATTTGTGAAGTGGTAACCATAATTTTCTTTCTATCTACTTGTTCATGCGATATGAGTGTTGCTGACGAGGCCAGCAATTACTGCCCATTCTTAATTACAATGTTAACACTCCAGTCCCATGAACAATAAATCAGAAAGAAGGTGGGTTACTGAATCATATCGTGACTCACTGAAACAGCGCCACCAATACTGTATTGTCATCTCAATATCATGCATTTATCTCTGTGTTTACAACACCAAAATAACACATTACAATGTTTCCTTTCCGAATTAGAGTACTGTTTCCATTTTATGAAAACATAATCTACATGTGCTCATAAATAAAAAGATTGGCTAGCTTTGAAAGTTCTCAGTGACTGTAGATTCATGGAGAATATAGGATTTACGAAGGCTCATACTTACAACTGGGATCTCGGACATGATTATGCTTTTAAAGAATTGAGGTATCAACATTTCCTTACTTAAAAGTGGCTGCTTTCCATTGCCCTACGTTGTGTTCCAACTTACGCACAATTCGCCTTCCAAACGGACTCCAGAACAGAACCCTGTTCTGCAAAAAGGCGATGTGGAGGTGCCGGTGTTGAACTGGGGGGGACAAAGTCAAAAGTCACACGACGCCAGGTTATAGTCCAACAGCTTTTTTTAGAAGTGCTGGCTTTTGGAAAGCTGCTCCTTCATCAGGTGAAGTGGAGGGAACTGCGCATGCACAGAATTTATAGGCAGAGAGGTAAAAGCAAGATAATTCCGGGAAATTAAGAGATTCAAAAGATAAGCACAGATGGTGTGAGTGGAGTGTGGACAGGCTGGATAATGTCTCTGCAGGTGATCTAAAAGTATCAGACAGTGTGAGTAAAGTGTCAACAGCTGAATATGATCTGATTAATTAAGGCAGAGAGATGATTACAAAAAGATCAAAAATAAGATGGTGCTGGAGGCAACCCAATTGGCTGGAATAGTATGATAGGAATAAGAGTCGCATGATGAGGGTCTAACTAAAGCTGAAAAGTATGGTGCTGGGAAAGCACAGCAGTTCAGGCAGCATCCGAGTAGCAGGAGAGTCGGTGTTTCGGGCATAAGCCCTTCCCGAAAAGAAACCCACTCCAGAGAGAGTCTAACTAAAGCAGCAGGTAAACAGGGTGGCACAGTGGTTAGCACTGCTGCCTTACAGTGCCAGAGACCTGGGTTCAATTTGCGCCTCAGGCAACTGACTGTGTGGAGTTTGCACATTCTCCCTGTGTCTGCGTGGGTTTCCTCCCACAGTCTAAAAATGTGCAGGTTAGGTGAATTGGCCATGCTAAACTGCTCGTAGTGTTAGATGTAGGGGAATGGGTCTGGGTGGGTTGCTCTTCGGAGGGTCAGTGTGGACTTGTTGGGCTGAAGGGCCTGTTTCCACACTGTAAGAAATCTAATCTAAAACTGCACAACCCAAAAGGAGGCTTGGTTGACCAGATAAAGTTAATTGCATTCTGCATTATATCTCTTACCTTGCTTCAGAAGATCTGGCTTGGTACTGAAAGGAGAAAAATGGACAGAATAGGATTTCTGATAATTACAGATTCACGCCCGCAGATAGAAGATATACCTAAAATGGTAACATCTATGATATAGTTGGGGAAAGTAATCTATTGTGCTAACCTAGAATATAAAAGTTTGTGAGAAGATTTGTAGCTCGAGTGCTCGTTGTTGTGGTTCTGTTTGCCGAGCTGGAAGTTTTTGTTGCAAACGTTTCGTCCCCTGTCTAGGTGACATCCTCAGTGCTTGGGAGCCTCCTGTGAAGCGCTTCTGTGGTGTTTCCTCCAGCATTTATAGTGGCCTGTCCCTGCCGCTTCCGGTTGTCAGTTTCAGCTGTCCGCTGTAGTGGCCGGTATATTGGGTCCAGGTCTATGTGTTTGTTGATGGAGTTTGTGGATGAGTGCCATGCTTCTAGGAATTCCCTGGCTGTTCTTTGTTTCGCTTGCCCTATAATGGTAGTGTTGTCCCAGTCAAATTCATGTTGCTTGTCGTCTGCGTGTGTGGCTACTAGGGATAGCTGGTCGTGTCGTTTCATGGCTAGTTGATGTTCATGGATGCGGATCATTAGCTGTCTTCCTGTTTGTCCTATATAGTGTTTTGTGCAGTCCTTGCATGGGATTTTGTACACTACATTAGTTTTGCTCAAGCTGGGTATTGGGTCCTACGTTTTGGTGAGTTGTTGTCTGAGAGTGGCTGTTGGTTTGTGTCCTGTTATAAGTCCTAGTGGTCGCAGTAGTCTGGCTGTCATTTCAGAGATGTTCTTGATGTATGGTGGTGTGGCTAGTCCTTTGGGTTGCGGCATGTCCTCGTTCTGTTGTCTTTCCCTTAAGCATCTGTTGATGAAATTGCGAGGATATCCGTTTTTGCGAATACCTTGTAAAGGTGTTCCTCTTCCTCTTGCAAGGACTGCACAAAACACTATATAGGACAAACAGGAAGACAGCTAACGATCCGCATCCACGAACATCAACTAGCCACGAAACGACACGACCAGCTATCCCTAATAGCCACACACGCAGACGACAAGCAACATGCATTTGACTGGGACAACACTACCATTATAGGGCAAGTGAAACAAAGAACAGCCAGGGAATTCCTAGAAGCATGGCACTCATCCACAAACTCCATCAACAAACACATAGACCTGGACCCAATATACCGTCCACTATAGCGGACAGCTGAAACTGACAACCGGAAGCGGCAGGGACAGGCCACTATAAATGCCGGAGGAAACACCACAGAAGTGCTTCACAGGACCTCCCAATCACTGAGGATGTCACCTAGACAGGGGACGAAACGTTTGCAACAAAAACTTCCAGCTCGGCGAACAGAACCACAGCAACCTAGAATATAAACTGTGGGAATACTGTTGGATAGTCAATGTGTAACCTTTTGACTGGAAATTATTATCTGTAGAAATTTGTTTGATGGGAAGGTTGTAATCTGTAAAAAATAGTATTAAACTTTGATTTTTGTCACAAAGCTTTGAACTGCATGCCACCCTTGATATGTACATCCCACATGCAAACATTTAAACAATGAACCTTGATCTAAAGAAGGGACAGAATTATAGAATCCCTATAGTGTGGATACAGACCATTAAGCCCATCGATTTCACACTGACCTTCTGAAGAGCATCGCCCTGTAACCTTGCATTTCCCATGGTTAACCCACCTAGCCTACACATCCCTGGACAGTACAGGAAATTTAGCATGGCCAATCCACCTAACCTGCACATCTTTGGACTGTGAGTGGAAACCGGAGCACTCGGAGGAAGCCAACACAGACACGGGAAGAATGTGCAAACTTCACACAGACAGTTACTTGAGGATGGAATCGAACCCTAGTCTCTGGCATTTGGATAAAGGGTTAAACTCACCCTTTCAGTGCTCTGAAGTGACGTGGACCGCAAGATAGGTTTGTACTCACTGTCATGTTCAAAAAAGCAACGTTTTGAGTTTATCCCAGTAAAAGTTGCCAGAGATGCTAATCCCTTCACACATCGTCAGCACCATCAGTTTCGAGGCCAGTAAGATCTGCTTGGCCAGAGTGGCAGCCAGGTGGCCTTGAGCATCAAATGGAGGACCTTGACTTAGCCATCCACCATGGCAATATCAAGGGAAATCTTTGTCATGTGCTCATGCTGAAATGAGATTGTTAGGGCATGGGATTTGTTACTAACCATTCAGAAACAGGTAGTAATGAGGAAGGAAAAGTATGCTTCAGGGTGCAATTGTGGGAATTCAGGTCACTGTGTCACAAAGCTAGTCTTTTTTTTTACTAAAAGCTGTTCCTTGGCTCAAGGAAACTCTATCCTTGATCTTTTTCAGAGGGGTAATAAACCAGGCCAGGTTCGATCAGTCTGGTTTGGTAAAGAAATGAAAAAGGATTTTGAGAGGCCTTTTGTTTATATGTAAAACGGATGAGACTTCAGGCCAAAGTGGTCATGTTTTAGAAGTGACCTGTATAATGGAAGGGGAGTGGTCAGCTCTCTAACTGAGCGGTTTAGTTCAGTCTGAATTGGTAAGGAGTTCAACAGGGACCTGTGTGGAAACTCTCTTGCTCTCTCTCCTCCTGTCCTTCAATTTCAACCTATAAGCATGTGTTCCATTTATACTCATTTTAAAGGGAGTTTGCTTTTTGGGACTGTTGTGGAGACAGCATAATTAAGTCTAGTTTGGATAGACTGAGTTCTGTAGGGGTTCTTTTTTCTGTTCTTTGTGTTTCATTGTGTAATTCTGTGAATAAATGTTTGTCTGATTTAAAATCTAGTAGTCAACCTAGCTATCTTACTCAGGGTAATTTTCACTGTACACTTACCGAAACAAATTGCAAAGTTATGGTCTGGAGCTGTCTGTTTAAGAATGCTTTGAGTGGTCTGGCCTAGTCCATAACAATATGTCCTTGAGCCACATAAAGTCCCTTGTCCTATTGTCGAGGTGGCAGTCTTGGCTCACCTTTAAGCCAGGAGGTGTTCTATTCTATTCCAGTCGAGCGTGTGGTGCTGGAAAAGCATAGCTGGTCAGGCAGCATCCGAGGAGCAGGAGAATCGATGTTTCAGGCATGGGTCCTTGATCAGGAAGGGTGGTGAAGGGCTTAATGCTGAAACATTGATTCTCCTGCTCCTCGGATGCTGCCTGACCTGCTGTGCTATTCCAGCACCACACTCTCGACTCTGATCTCTAGCATCTGCAGCACTCACTTTCTTCTATTCTATTCCAGCCTGAAGGGAAATGGGGGTGTTGTGTTGCCTGGGCTACCCTCTTTAGAAGAATTATAAGGCTGAGGCAACCTCTGCTCTCTCAAGTGGACATAAAAGGCACTGCTTGAAAAAATTATCCCCACTCCCTAGCTTTTAATCATCACTAAATCAACATTATCACAACAGATTTCATGTCATTATCTCCTTGGTCTTAGTGGGAGCTTGCTGTGCTCTTGTCAGCTGTTACGTTTCCTGGATTGGCTGCACTTCAAGAGTGCTCCATTAGCTGTAAAGCAAGCTGAGATTGTCAAAGGTGATTTGTAAATGCAACTATTTTCTTTTATCCAGCAGCCCATTTCCTTCAGAAAGGAGTGAACCTTTTCCTGTGTGACTTAACCTTCATGAATAATGAGTTGTTATGTCAATGCAAATTCACTCTGAAGTGCTTTGAAACCCAAAGGGAGAACAAAAGCCAACTGCCACTCTCTTCAGATTATGTCATAGAATGCCGGCAGCGTGGAAGCAGTCTATTCAGCCCATCAAATCTACACCAACCCTCCAAAGAGCATTCCATTTTGAGCCACTCTATCTCTGTTATCCTGCATTTCCCATGGCTGATCCACCTAACCTGACTAAGGAAGGAAACCAGAGCACCCAGAGGAAATCCATACAGGCAATCACCTGAGGCTGGAAACAAACCCAAGTCCGTGGTACTGTCAGGCAGCAGTGCAAACCACTGCTATTGGCCAGGCAGACCCCGACTGCACCCCCCCCCCCCCCCCCCCCACAAAACATTTCAGAGAGAGAGAGAGAGAGAGACTATCAGCATGGAGCTGCTTCTTTGGGTCCCCAGCAGCTTCTCTGGGTTCCCAGCTAAAACTTGACCAGCAGCTACTAAAACCAAAACAAACCAGAGAAAAGCTGAGCTTGGAGAACTGGCCACTCCCATTTCATTGTAAACATGGTTTTTTTAAAAACTTGAAATTTCTTCAAATGGATAAACACAGACATGTCGGAACCTGTGCCTTTACAACCCCTCTGAAAATAACACCAAGGACAATGTAATTTTGCAAAGGAGCAGCATCGTCACACCATTGAGCCCTCTTTTCAAGGTGGCAACTGAGGGCCAAGATTACAGGAGGCCATTGATGCTCTGCATCCTGTCTCTTGTCCTTGCCTTAAGACAGTTTCACTTTGATGGTGAACAGTGATCCCTGAATACTGCCTTGTAACGTTGTGATAGACTGAAGGGCAAAGTCTTTGCCATTTCAGGTAGAGGGAGGCTTGAATTGTAACTACTCCACAGCAATCCAGGTGTGTGACTCCATTGATTACCAAGTCTCACATTATCCAAACTCGCACCAAGGCCCATTCACCCACTATCCGGCTATGAGCTGACAATGGGAACTGATGTTCTCATTAAAGTGCATATTTAAAGTTAGAGTCCTTTGGACATGATTGTGCCAATTTGCTTCTGGCTGGTCTCCCACTTCCTAATCTCCATTAACTTGATGTAATCAGAACCTTGCTGCCTGTGTCTCAGTTCGCACCATCCCCCATTTACCAAGCTCCCCCTCTGCTCACTGACAGAAACTGGCTCTGGGTCAAGCAACATCTCATTTTAAAATTCTCACCCTTGTTTTCCAATCCCTGCATTGCCTCGCCTCTCCGAATTCATCTCCTACAGACCCACAACTCTCCCAGAGTACCTACACTCCTCACGGATGTACTTCTGAGGCTCTATAATGGTCTGGTCAGACCACATTTGGAGTATTATGCACAGTTTTGGGCCCTATATCTCTGGAAGGATGTACTGGCCCTGGAGTGTGTTCAGAGGAGGTTCACAAGAATGGTCCAAGGAGTGAAAAGCTTATCATATGAGGAACAATTTGTAGACTCGATGGAATTTATAAGGATGGCAGGGGGGGGAATCTAATTGAAGCGTACAGAATACTGAATGGCCTGTCCAGAGTAGATGTTGGGAAGATATTTCCATTGGTAGGAGAGACCAGGAACCCAAGGGTACAGCCTTAGAGTAAAGGGAAGCCCTTTTAGAATGGAGATAGGGAGAAACATCTTCAGCCAGAGAGTGGTGAATTGATGGAATTCATTGCCACAAAAGTCTGTGGAGGCCAGGTCATTGAGTATATTTAAACCTAGGATAGATAGGTTCTTGGGGATCAAGGGGATCCAGGATTATGGGTAGAACGTGGGAGAATGGGGTTGGGAAACCATATCAGCCAAGATTGAATGGCGGAGCAGACTCAATGGGCTGAATGGCCTAATTTCTGCTCCTAGGTCTTATGGTCACATTCTGGCATTTTTCACTTTGTTAATTTTAATCACTCTACCATTGCAGGCTGTGCCTCCAGGTGAAAGTGAAGACTGCAGATGCTGGAGATTAGAGTCAAGATAAGAGTGGTGCTGGAAAAGCACAGCAGGTCAGGCAGCATCCGAGGAGCAGGAAAATCAACATTTCAGGCAAGAGTCCTTCATCAGGAATGACCTGAGGTGCCTCCAGGTCCCTAGACCCCAGGCTCTGAAATTCCCTCCCTACACCTTGTCTCATCTCTACCTCAATGACTCTCCTTTAAGACAAACCTACCTCTTTGGCCAAGTGGTCACCTATCCTAATGTCTGTATACAACACTTGGTGTCATTCTTCGTTTTGCAATTTTTATTGTTCATTCACTGGATGAGGACACAACTGGTGAGGCTCATCCTTCATTGACCATCCTGTATGGATTGAAGAGGTTGGGACTGTTTTCTTTGGAGCGAAGATAGATGGCTGGATACAGCAGATCAGGAGAGGTTGTTCCTGATCTTAAAAATACCAGGAATGAGAGGGTGTGCATTTAAAGCAATGTGCAATTGAAGCAAGGGAGATGTGAGAAAGAAACTTTCACACAGGAAGTGGCTGGAGTATAGAATGCACTGCTTGGAAATGTAGTGGAGGCAGGTTCAACTGAGGCATCCATAAGGGTATTGGATGACTATTTGAATAGAAATGGTATGGAGGGATGTGGGGAAAAGGCAGGAGACTAGCATTCAGTAGTAGAACTAACGTAGTATAACAATACTACAGCTTTAACAGGTAATTTTGTTCCTTTTGTTAAAGATAGGTTTGAAGACAATGGTGCCAAACTGGAAAGCCAATAAAGTAAACAGATTGTGAGACCTTGTTTTTTTTTTAAGTTGAAACAATAGAAGCAGCCTGACTGGATGTGGTCCAGCTCTCACAGAATCAGGATTTTTAGTTTTTGTTTTAGTTTGCAGTATCAGTTGCCGCTGGGATCTTGAAGCTATTAGTTTTTCCCTCTCTCAGTTACAGCTAAAAGCTGGGGGTTCTCTTCTTGCTGCCGGGGTTGCTTGTGAAACAATCTGAATTTGTCTTTTGCTCAGGGTGTCTTAATGAGATGTTACAATATTGGAACAGTTATTGTTTAGTAGCTAACCAATCCACTAGTCTGTTAAGATTTCTGATAGAGTTACAGCTAAGGCAGTTCTTTTATCTATTCTTTCTTTCATTGTGTTTTAACTGGAGGACATAGCATAAGAACAAGGAGCAGGAGTAGGCCATCTGGCCCCTTGAGTCTGCTCCGCCATTCAATAAGATCATGGCTGATCTTTATTATGGCCTCAGCTCCACTTACCCGCCCTCTCACCATTAATGATATAGAAGATGGTATTAGTAATAACATTAGCAAATTTGCTGATGATACGAAGCTGGGTGGCAGGGTGAAATGTGAGGAGGATGTTAGGAGGTTACAGGGTGACCTGGACAAGTTAGGTGAGTGGTCAGATGCATGGCAGATGCAGTTCAATGTGGATAAATGTATGGTTATCCACTTTGGTGGCAAGAACAGGAAGGCAGATTACTACCTAAATGGAATCAATTTAGGTAAAGGGGCAGTACAAAGAGATCTGGGTGTTCTTGTACACCAGTCAATGAAGGCAAGCATGCAGGTACAGCAGGTAGTGAAGAAGGCTAATAGCATGCTGGCCTTCATAACAAGAGGGATTGAGTATAGAAGCAAAGAGGTTCTTCTGCAGCTGTACAGGGCCCTGGTGAGACCACACCTGGAGTACTGTGTGCAGTTCTGGTCTCCAAATTTGAGGAAAGACATTCTGGCTATTGAGGGAGTGCAGCGTAGGTTCACGAGGTCAATTCCTGGAATAGCGGGACTACTTTACGCTGAAAGACTGGAGCGACTGGGCTTGTATACCCTTGAGTTTAGAAGACTGAGAGGGGATCTGATTGAGACATATAAGATTATTAAAGGATTGGACACTCTGGAGGCAGGAAACATGTTTCCGCTGATGGGTGAGTGCCGAACCAGAGGACACAGCTTAAAAATACAGGGTAGACCATTTAGGACAGAGATGAGGAGAAACTTCTTCACCCAGAGAGTGGTGGTTGTGTGGAATGCTCTGCCACAGAGGGCAGTAGAGGCCCAGTCTCTGGATTCATTTAAGAAAGAGTTGGATAGAGCTCTCAAGGATAGTGGGATCAAGGGTTATAGAGATAAGGCAAGAACAGGATACTGATTAAGGATGATCAGCCATGATCATATTGAATGGTGGTGCAGGCTCGAAGGGCAGAATGGCCTACTCCTGCACCTATTATCTATTGTCTATTGTCACTATAACTCTTTAATTTATTTACTGATCAAATAAAATCTATCTTAGCTATAAGAGTGAATAAATAAAGTGTGTTTTGCTTCAAATCGGATAGATTGACCGATCGAATTGCATCTGGAATGCAGCATCTTATACCTATCTTCAAAATAAGAGGAAGTTTGGGTCTACACTATCTTTTTAATATATCTTGAGGGGGTCTGGTCTGGTCCATAATGGAATGATGGGCCAAATGGCCTTTCTGTGTTATAACATTTTTGTGATCCTAGCTCATGGGAATTGCTGACTTGAAATTTTCATTACATTCGTGTTGCTCTATAAGTGTAAGCTGCTGCTATGCACACATTATTGCTTCAAATTCTCATCCTTGTTTCCAAAGCTTTCCAAGGCCTGTCAATCACTATCTTCACAGTCTCGTTCAGCGCTTTGAACTCTGGATTTCTTCTTTGCACCATTGCTGAGCATATCTTTAGCTGTCTAACTCCACCCCTAACCCAGGGCGGTGATGAGGCAGACAATTTAGGGAGTGAATTCAAGGAAATGGAATCCAAGCAGCAGAAGGGCTTTGGCACAGGGTAGTGCACAGTTGGTCGAGTTTTAGATAAGTTGAATTCCAAAATGTTTGAAGATTAGAAAGACAATCGGAAGAGCATTGGACTAGGGTCTAGTTATGGCAAATAAAGCAAGCAAACTATCTATGCTGTGAAGTGCCGATATCAAGTGCAATTTTAACATTCTTCTTCCTAGAAGTGTCCAAACTCCATTAAATTCTGATTTTCATATCCTGTGCATGTATGTGGAATGCCACTTGTCAGATAAATCACACATATTGCTAAATGCAATGGAATACTCAGCAGTATTTCAGAAAAAGTACTTTCAAGAAAAGCTCACTGGAATAACACAGGAGGAGATAATAAGACTATTTCAAATCAGATGTATCAGGGGTAATGTTCTTTTACTCCCCTACCACGTATATTTGGAGGTCGCCTCCAAAAAGGTTTAGATGTGCCCTTCCTCCTCTTCTTTCTTCATCACTCCCACCATAACTGCAATATCTCCCAACAGAATTCATAAATTGCTTCCACTAGTCAACTTCAACCACAGTCTGAGGTAGTGCCTGTGCCTCACTCTCGACAGCCAAGCACTTAATAAAGCTCCATGTTGCTAGGTGGTGCAGCTAACATATACTCAGAGTGAGATCCTGCCGTGTCTCCGTGTCTGAGTCGTTCAGTGGCAGAATGCAGTGCTGTCTGTGAGTAAGTGTCATCTTTGAATTCTTGTCACCTCCTGAGGAAGATCCCACCCACCCATCAGGCAGGGGTCCAGTGATAAGTGGAGCTTTTGAGCATCATTAAAAACAAAAAAGGAAAATACCAAAGATATGAGAAATGTAAAATGAAAAAATGCTGAAAGTCTTGACTGCATTTTTGAAACTCTGTTTCTCTTCCTTTCTGGGTGTTAATGTTGACCAGAAATTGAACTGTCCATGGAAATACCATAGATATAAGTGTGTGTCAGAGATGAGGAATCCTGCAGCAAGTAACTCACTTACTGACTTCTTAAAGCTTGTCCACCAGCTACAAGGCACAAGTCAGGCTTGTGATGGAGTGCTCCCCACTTGCCCTTGTGATGACGCTACTCCTTTAACAAGGTATTGTTACCCTTGGCTTTTTTTTTTCAGAGGGGTCATAAAGTCATGGATTCCAAGATGTCTGGGTGTACCTACTTGAAGAAGCTTTTAAGTTTTGAAATGAACATTTGTACAATGAAAGGGGAATGGCCAGTTCTCCCAAATCAGCTTTTCTCTGGTTTCTAGAACATAGAACAATACGGTGCAGAACAGGCTCTTCGGCCCTCAATGTTGCGCCGACCTGCGAACTTTTCTCAGCTCGTCAGCCCTTCACTATCCCATCATTTTCCATGTGCTGGATGATGTTTTTTTTTAGCAGTCTGGCTGTTCAGGAGCTGCTGGTCCATTTTAAGCTGGGGAATCCAAATAAACAGCAACATTGGAAGGAGGTTCCAGTCTAAATCTCTCTGCCATCTCTCTCCCCTGTAAGAACCTGTATCTGATTTTACCTTATGCTGAGGGGTTGTTTCCGGGCTCTGTTGCAAGCATTTGAAACAGCATCATTAAGTTGCGATAGAGCCAATTGGGTTGTTAAATAGTTAGGTTATTCTATATTCTGTTCCCCTTTGTGTTTAATTCAGTAATCTTGCAAATAAATTCTGTTTTGTTTAAAACCAAGTGGTTGGGCCAGCTGCATTGCTCCTGGAATATCCACTTTACACTTTACACCACTTTAGATAAGTTAGGGTCCAGGCTACTTTCTTGAAATGTTTTGAGGGGGTCTGGTCTGGTCCATAACACCCTAGATCAGTACAGCTCCAACCACAATGAAGGATTAGATTAGATTAGATTGCATTACAATGTGGAAACAGGCCATTCGGCCGAACAAGTCCACACCGACCCGCCAAAGCGTAACCCACCCATACCCCTACATTTACCCCTTACCTAACACTACGGGCAATTTAGCATGGCCAATTCACCTGACCTGCACATCTTTGTGACTGTGGGAGGAAACCCACGCAGACATGGGGAGAACGTGCAAACTCCACACAGTCAGTCGCCTGAGGCGGGAATTGAACCCGGGTCTCTGGCGCTGTGAGGCAGCAGTGCTAACCACTGTGCCACTGTGCCGCCCACCAAGGAGTTTGACCCTATCCAGGACAAAGCAGCCTGCTTGATTGGAACCGCATCACTCCAGCTCTGAGCACAGTAGCAGCAATGGATACCATCTACAAGGTACGCTGCAGAAATGCACCAAGGCTCTTCAAGGTAGCAATTCTCAACCCATCTGGGAGAATAGGGGCAGCAGACACATGGAAACACCACCCCCTGAAATATCCTCTCGAAGCAAACCTTCCCTTGCCTGAGGTACAGTGACCCTTTGATTAACCGACCACCAGTCATCTCTCTCTCTCTTTCTCTCTAATGAGCAACAATTTTGTTGTCCTCTGAGACTAAGGTAACATTACCAGACAGATACATGATGGTTGAACACGGCTAGTTAGACCACAAGGAATCACTGCAATATCACTGTTTTATGCTCTAACTCCAGCAACATAATCCACAAGGTGGGATCTGAGCATGTCATGTACTCAGTCATCTTGTCACCAGTGAATTCACAAGTCTCTCCAGTGATGGATTATGCAAAACTTTTGGTTGCTAATGAGCCAAAAACCAGGATGAAATCACATGATGTACTGCCATGTGCAGTCCAGCAAGAAACATGTGATTAGGAGGTTGCACATGTTACAGTAAGCTGTGTACCAACCTGTTAATAAAGCTGTTTGCCATATATTGTTTTTTCTGAAGAAGAAATGGGGTCACACATTGGCTCAGTGGTTAGTACCATTACCTCATACCATCAGTGATTCAGCTTCGATTCCACCCTCAGGCAACTGGCTGCACGGAGTTAGTATGCTCTCCCTGTGTCTGCGTGGGTTTCCTCCCACAGTCCAAAGATGTGCAGGTTAGGTGGACTGGCCATGCTAAATTGCCCATAGAGACCACGGATGTGCAGATTAGGTGGATTAGCCAATGGGGGAAATGCAGGGTGATTGGGTGGGATGCTGTTTGGAGGGTCAGTGTGAACCTGATGGGCTGAATTGCCTGATTGCACATCGGAGGGATTCTATGTCCCAGCCTTCATTATATAATTATCCTGGTCAGAAACACCAAACCTTCCTGGGCCAAAGTTTCAAGTCATCTTCATTCATCCATCCTTTATCGTGACTTCTCCTTCAGGGAATTGCTTTTCTGAAAGCATTTTTTTACTTTAAAGAACCATTAGCATAAACTTTATCCCATACTGGACCTAAATGACTGCACTGTTATGAATCCCCTATCTTCATAACCAGTTGGCTTCATCAAAACTGTTTTCCCTCCAATTTTACTGACCATTGGAGTCACAGACATGTTCAAATTAAAGGAAATCTTATCCATGTTCCAAATTTTGGCCCATCTGTATCCAACAAGCTGTCGATGTTGGATTATAAACCGCTGAAAAGTAATAAACTCATCATCAAGTTAGAATCGTAGAATCCCTACAGTGTGGAGAGAGACCACTGGGACCATGGGGTCTGCACTGACCCTCCAAAGAGTAACCACATCCAGACCCAGCCCTCTCACCCTGTAACCCCGCATTTCACATGGCTAATCTGCCTAGCCTGCATATCCCTGGACACCACAAGGCAATTTCCCATGGCCAATCCATCTAACCTGCACACCTTTGGAATGTTGGGAGACACTAGCAAAATGTGATCTTCTGTCACAATAAAAAACCATGTCTCTTCATAAACCTGGTACACTGTTCAGGGCTAGCTTTGAAATCCACATTGCCTCATTTTTTTGCCATTGCTTCAGGGCAAGGGAAACCGAGAGCCAGTTCTGGGGATTCACATTGCTGCATTTCATCTTCCAACTGCCAGGCTTTCCCCCTGCTCACATGTTTATACTTAGACATCTGCCTAAGCTGCGAGAGAGCTTCCTCCAAGTTCTAACATTCTTCTCCCACATCTTGAGTACCCTAGCTGCTACACAATGATTTGTTGGCTCTGCAATTTGTTGTGTATCTATCATTCCTCCTTAAGAGCATATTGAGGAGAAGTTCGCCTTTGTGATATTATCACTAGACCAGAGACCAAGGTAATGTTCTGGGGACTTGGGTTCAAAGCCGGCTCTGAAAATCTAGCATTAGGAGTCCAATGATGACCATGAAACTGTTGTCAATTTTTGGAAAACCCATCTGGTTTACTCATATTCCAAAGGTGTTTTTGGAAAATCCATCTGTCCATGAGGGAAGGAAACTGCCATCCTTACCCGGTCTGGCCAACATATGGCTCAAGATCCATAGCAACATGGTTGACTCTTAGCTGCCCTCTGGGCAATTAGGGATAGGCAATAAATACTGGCCTGGCCAGAGAATGACCATATCCCATAAATGAATTTAGAAAAATGAGAGAGAGAGATTAGCGTGAATGGAGTATGCATCAGTAATGTGGTAAACTTGGACATTATGTCTTGTGTGGACAGCTGTGAAGCTGAACAGTTGACTACGATGGGGTACTATATGTAAATGGGTGTACTCTAGGAGAGCTTTGTCTTCAGATGAATGGTGAGTTGCAAGTGTTTGGATCTTCTGGTCAAAAGCCAGAGATCCATTTGGATGCAAAATAATTGAAAACTAAGGGCGTTTTGGCCAAAACTGGGTTTGACTTTAATCCAAGGTTAACTGTTACTTATGTTTACAATATATGGTATGCTGTGTTGTAAGCTGTCTCTGAAGGCTAATGGAAATGTGAGCTGAAGAAGCAAGTCATCATGACAAGGGTTGAAGAAAACAGCCAGAATAACTTATGTTAGTCCCTAAATTGAGAGGAATATTTCAGCACAGATGTAACACAATAGTGAATCTCAAAATTGCAATTTTTGTTTTCATGATGACTCTTGCTCAAAGGAGTTGGGCCTGTTTTCTTGGTATGAGCTCAAAACGGAAATTGCCTGCTCATCAATTAGCCGGTCACTTCAAGATAATCGCTTTGGAAGTTGTTCAAAAGTAATAAATATGTAATGAACTTAAATGGGACAATCGTATTGCAAAAATGACAAAGCAAATTTCATTGACGGGAGGATTCAGTGTTCTGGCTGTGGGAGTATCAACCTGCCAGTGCATATTGCCTTTATTCTGACAGTCGTTTCTGACAACTGCTGATTTCATGAAAAGCTCCGATGTTGCAAATATTTATAATAGTGATACATTAAGTGTAGATATAATGATGGTCCATCGCACTGACTAAATATGAAAATGTGTCAGTCATGGATATGTCAAATGTTTTTGCAAATTTTGAAGTTGGTCCCTGTAGACATCACTGTGATCTCCGCTATACAAACATCAGGGGGGGAAAAAAATCACATTTCATAAAGTGCTCCATTTATAGTGAATTAATTAATTTGAAGTTACTTGTGAATGCAGCAACCACAATACAAATCTATACACACAAAGAAAGCAAATAAATGATTAATAAAAGAAAACAGAAGTTGCTGGAAAAGCTCAGGAGGTCTGGCAACATCTGTGAAGAGAAATCAAAGTTAATGTTTTGGGTCTGGTGACCCTTCCTCAGAACTTGAACATTAATTAATTGATTAATTAATAATTAACATTAACTTTGCTTTCTCTTCACAGACCTTTCTAGCAACTTCTGTTTTTGTTTCTGAATTACAGCTGTTTTTATAAATAGATTAGATTCCCTACAGTGTGAAAACAGACCCTTCGGCCCAACAAGTGATTGCTCTTGTATATTGGCTTTGATTCAATGGATTGTGTTGTTTTAAGTCTCATGGTCTGTATGTCAGTATTACCTTGAGACATGCACAGGATATCATCACTGTATCATGGCATGTCACGTGAAGATTACACACTCCATCTTACCCTGAGGATCACTTGAAGCATGATACGCTTGATGCATGCAGTTCTGCACCACTTATCAGCTTAATACTAGCCCAGACACTTTGTGCCTGAGGAATGAAATGTCTGTATTTAATTGATAATTGTATTAAATATTTCCTGGAGTCTTCAACACCATGATATTCTCACCTAATTTCTTATGTTCTTGCAGCGTCAGGTAAAATATCCTGTTGGAGCCAACAATTATGTCATCATTAGCAGCGGTAATCATCTGCAAGAAAAAGACACTAAGAGCTTTGTGGTGGGTATTTTGACAGCTAATTGAAGCCCTATCAGAAATTTCAGACATCCAGCCGCATTAGTTTCTGTGAGTACAGGCAGCTATGCAGATTGATGGATAGGGCATTGACCAGTAAGGACACAGTGCTCATTTCTGTTGATTGAAATTGGGTTCTTTCAACATAAATGTTTGCCTCATTTGAAAAATCAAAAATCTGCAGTCTACTTCCAAAATGACACAGGGAGCTGAACAATTATAGAGTCATGGAGTTATACAGCACGGAAGCAGACCCTTCGGCCCAACTCATCCGTGCTGACCAGTTTTCCCAAACTGAAGTTGTCCCATATTCCTGCATTTAGTTCAAGTTCCTATAAACATTTCCTATCCATGTACCTGTCCAAATGCTTTTTAAATGTTGTAATTGTACCAGCCTCCACCACTTTCTCTGGCAGCTTGTTCCACACACGTTTCAACCTCTGCGTGAAAAGGTTGCACCTTAGGTCCATTTTAAATCGTTCCCCTCTCACCCTCTAAGTTTGGACTCCCCACCCTGAAAAAAAAACCTTGGTTATTTACCCTATCCATGCCCCCTCATGATTTTATAAACCTCCATTAGGTCGCCCCTCAACCTCCAACGCTTGAGGTACAAACACCCCAGCCTATTGAGCCACTCCTTAGTCGAGTCTGCCATGAATAAAATTGAGGGCAATACATTGGTTTTCATTGTTGATATGACAGTCAACAAGTACCAGATCAAACAGACTCTCAAGAAATCCTTTGATATTGATCTAACTAAAGTCAACAGTGGGCGGCACGGTGGCACAGTGGTTAGCACTGCTGCCTCACAGCGCCAGAGACCCGGGTTCAATTCCCGCCTCAGGCGACTGAGTGGAGTTTGCACGTTCTCCCCGTGTCTGCGTGGGTTTCCTCCGGGTGCTCCGGTTTCCTCCCACAGTCCAAAGATGTGCAGGTCAGGTGAATTGGCCATGCTAAATTGCCCGTAGTGTTAGGTAAAGGGTAAATGTAGGGGTATGGGTGGGTTACGCTTCAGCGGGTCAGTGTGGACTTGTTGGGCCGAAGGGCCTGTTTCCACACTGTAATGTAATCTAATCTAATCTCCCAAGGCCTGATGATGAAAAGACAGAATCTGTCTGACTGAAGCTTTGAATGTTGCTAATAAGATTGGTATCATCTAAACTGGCATCATGAAAAACTACATAAATCTAACAATATTTTTAATGAATGAAATGGGCGCCACTGAATTATATCAGCAATACTTGTTGAGTTTTTAATCTGTACCCCGTCTGTGGTTCTGCCAGGGACACCCCTGACAAGACCAGAGTGGAGTGTGAAATGAACACAGAAACACAGAAAGTAAAGGCAGGATAGATTGTTCAGCACTTCAAACCTGTTCTGCCATTCAATATGATCATGGCTGTTCCTGCTTTCTCCACATGCCCTTTGATTCCTTTCTTCCTAACATCTATCTCTAACCCTTCTTGAAAACGTTCAGTGTTTTGAGCTCATCTGATTCTATGGCAAAGATTTCCACAGGCTCCCCACTCTCTGGGTGAAGAAATTTCTCCTCATCTGTGTCCTAAATGGCTGATCCCTTGACCTTAAATTGTGACCCCTGGTTCTGGATGTCATTGGGAAAATCATCCCTGTCTAATCATTGAGATCTGCAGCACAAAAAACTGGCCTATCAGCCAATCCTGTCCATGCTGGTCAAAAAGCAACCACATAGATATTCCAATCCCAGTTTCCAGCACTTGGCCCATTGCCCTATATGCCCTCCATCCCCACCCCCATTCACCTATTGTACTCTTTGCTACCATCTCCCCAGCCCTACACCCTCCCCACTCCCCATTTATATCTCCTGAGATAGATTTAGAGGCTTCCTGCCTCGATTCCTGATGAAGGGTTTTTGCCTGAAATGTCGATTTTCCTGCTCCTCGGATGCTGCCTGACCTGCTGTGCTTTTCCAGCACCACTCTGATCTAAACTCTGGTTTCCAGCATCTGCAGTCCTCACTTTTGCCCATTGCCCTATATGTCTTGACATTACAAGTGCACATCCAAATACGGTGGCTCAGTAGTAAGCACTAATGCCTCACAGTTCCCGGGACCCGTGTCTGCGTGGGTTTCCTTTGGGTGCTCCAGTTTCCTCCCACTGTTCAAAGATGTGCGATTTAGGTGGATTGGCCATGCTAAATTGTCCATAGTGTTCAGGGGTGTGCAGGCTAGATGGGTTAGCCATGGGAAATGCAGAGTTACAGGGATAAGATAAGGGACGGTTCTGGGTGAGGTGCTCTTCGGAGGGTTAGGATGGACCGAATGACCTGTTTCTACACTGTAGGGATTCTATTAAATGTTTGTCCTCTCATGCACTTACAGACTGTGAGCTGATTTCCACACCCTCTGGGTGAAAATGTTCTCAGAGCTCCTATTGTTCCTTATCCTAAATATATTCCCTGGATATTGATCCCCCTGTCAAGGAATAAAGTTTCTTCCTGTCTACGCTATCCATGCTCCTCATAATTTTATAAGTTTTGGTGAGATCCCCCTCTCATTCTTCTAAACTCTAGTGACTACAATCTTAACTGATCCAATTTCTCTTCATACATCAATCTTACCGTCCCAGGAATTTGTCTGTTCAAGTTCTGAGGAAGGGTCACTGGGCTGTTGTGTGCAGTTCTGGTCACCACACTAACCGAAGGACTTGATTGCATTGGACAGAGTGTGAGAGGAATTTTGCCAGGATGTTGCCTGAAATGAAAATACTCAGTTATGAGGAGAGACTGGATTTGATTGACTGGAACAGAGGAGATGGATTGAGGCATACAGCATTATGAGAAACATAGATAAAGTAGATCATGAGAACCTCTTCCCCATGGCTGACATGTCTTAAGACCCGAGGGCATAAGCTTAGGGTGAAGAGCAAATGGTTTAGAGAAAATATGAGAATTGCTTTTCACCCAGAGGTGGTAAAAATATGGAACATGTGGGGGAGCGAGTCTAAACTCGAGAGCACAAGTTTAAGGTGAGAGGGGGAAGATTTACGAGGGACCACCTTTTCACACAAAGCATGGGTGCATGTACGGAAGGAGCTGCCAGAGGCAGAGGAAAAGGTGGGTACAATTACAACATTTAATAGACATTTGGACAGGTACATGGATAGGAAAGGTTTCGAGGGATATGGGCCAAACGATGGCAGCTGGGACTGGTTCAGTTTAGGAAACCCGGTCTGCATGGATGAGTAGTGCTGAAGGGCCTGTTTCTGTGCTGTATAACTCTATGACCTTTATGTTGCCTAAGAGGGTGGTGGAGGCAGGTTTTCTCTGAACACTTAAGAAGTACCTGGATGAGCACTTAAAAAAGCAGGGCATGTAAGTTGTGGATCAACTGCAAATGGGATTAGTTTAGTTGATATTTATTGGTCAGTATAGACATGCTGGAATGAAGGGCCTGTACACCTCAATGAATATGGCTATGTCTATGACTTGAAACATTAACTGTGTTTCTATCTCCACAGATGCTGCCAGACCTGCTGAGTTTCTCCAGAATTCTTTCTGTGAATTAAAATACAGAGGAACCTCGATTATCCAAATATCAATTATCCAAATATCGGATTATCCAAAGGAGATCTCAAGGTCCCAATAGAAACATTACATGAAAGACATGATTCCAACACTGATCGTGTCTTTTGTTTACAGTGATTAAAAGTGAACTCGGCTTACTGAAATGCTGCTGAGAACAGTCCTGGATATTGATGGAAGCCCAGGCACCATCTCCAAATGACTGACTTCCAGCCCTCTCTCTCTGCTCACCCTTTCCCTGGAATTCTCCACAGGGGGTGTACCCTAAACCTCCCTTCCCCAGATAATCTCTCCAACATTGTCCTGAACAGGGCCAAGGTGAAACCTGTTAAAACATTGCAGTAAAAGGGTGTGTGTGTGCGTGTGTGTGGGGTTATGGGCGTGTGTGTGTGTGTGGCTATGTGTGTGTGTGTGTGGCTGTGTGTGTGTGTGTGTGTCTATGTGTGTGTGGCTGTGTGTGTGTGGCTGTGTTTGTGTGTGTGTGTGTGTGTGTGTGTGTGTGGCTATGTGTGTGTGGCTTTGTGTGTGTGTGTGGCTATGTGTATGTGTGTGTGGCTGTGTGTGTGGGTGTGTGGGTGTGTGGCTGTGTGTGTGTGTGGTTGTGTGTGTGTATCTGTGTGTGTGTGTGGCTGTGTGTGTGGCTATGTGTGTGTGTGTGTGGCTGTGTATGTGTGGCAGTGTGTGTGTGTGGGTGTGTGGCTGTGTGTGGCTGTGTGTGTATGTGTGTGGTTGTGTGTGTGTATCTGTGTGTGTGTGTGGCTGTGTGTGTGGCTGGCTGTGTATGTGTGGCAGTGTGTGTGTGTGTGTGTGTGGCTGCGTGTGTGTGGCTATGTGTATGTGTGTGTGGGTGTGTGTGTGGGTGTGTGGCTGTGTGTGTGTGGCTGTGTGTGTGTGTCTCTGTGTGTGTGTGTGTGTGTGTGGCTGTGGGTGTGTGTCTCTGTGTGTGTGTGTGTGTGTGTGTATGTGGCTGTGTGTGTGTCTCTGTGTGGCTGTGTGTGTGTAAGTGTGTGCGCGCACGCTATTTGGAGACTCACCCCACAAAAGGCAGCAGCAGCAGTAGTCTTGTTGTTGGTGTCCAGTCCGGCTGCCCCGGAAGGGGGTGGAGACAGACAGGTACAGACGGGGAGTGCATGGGGTCGTGTGGGGAGGATGTGGGGAATAGGGGCGGAGGAGGGTTAGGGGGTATGGTTGGACGAGGTTGGGGGGGTGGGTGGGAGTGAGGAGGAAGGGGTCGGTAGTGGATGGGTTTGGAGGGGAGGGTGAGGGGAGTGGGGTTAGATGGGGTTGGGGGCCAGGCAGGGGGGTACGGGTGGGGAGGGAGGGGGGGGGAGGTTTCACGTGCGGTGTGCTGCTGCCTAGTCTCCTGAACGGGGAGCAGACTTAACAAAAAAACTCCGATCCCCAGAAGAAATGCATTGAATCAATTAACCGAATAATCAATTATCCGAACGGAATAGTGCCTGCCCATCTTGTTCGGATAATCAAGATTCCTCTGTACTCCATTTCCAAGATGGCTGAAGGATTCCCAAAGATCTGTGGGTTAAACCATCTCAAAATGTTTTCGATGAATAAAATTCCATTTTTTTTTACTGAAAATGCATGCAATGATGATGTCGATTGTGCTAATTTTATTTGGCATCCGAAATGCTCTCACACCAAATCTGACACCACGTGATACATTTATGGTCTCTTTAAGCTTAATTTTGTATTTTAATGAATAAAATGGACAAAGTGTGACAACTGCTAAACTTAAAATCTCTATTTGTCAAAAACAAATTGTCAAACTAATAAAGATTTGATTAAATTTATCATTAAGGCTTTGCTATTTTGATCTGCAGTAACAAGTTTTTTACCTGACTTATTTTAAATTAGGGGAGATGGTGGTGTGAGGGACTTGACTACGCTAAATTGCCCATGTGCATGTTAGGTGGGTAAGTCATAGAAGAGTCAGAGTGGGCTCAATGGGCAGAATGGCCTGCTTCCACAGGGATTGGATGAGTCTATGTCAATCAGTTATTAATCCAGAACTCAAGGCCAATATTCTGGGGACATGAGTTTGACTCCCATCACAGTGTATGCTAACCTTCAAATTCAATCTTTAAAATGGAAGCATGGATGAAAAGCTAATGGTGACCATGCCATCATTGACAATTCTTGTAAAAACCCACCTGGATCACTAATGTCTTTTTGTTATGGACCAAACCCTCTCAAGACATAACAAGGACATATTCCAGACCCTAACTTTTATCTTACTTAAAGTCAAGTATAAGGAACTGTGCTCCTGATGTGATTCAATTGGTCAAACTACTACGCTTTAAACAAAACACACTTTATTATTACAACACAGTTAAAATACAAACAAAAAAAGGAAAAGATTTGGCATAACTTTAACTCTATTGAAATAATTACAAATAAATATATTATTTAACTACTATTCATCAACTATTCCAATATCACCGTATCCCATAAACACTCCCTTGGCAAAGACAAATTGAGTGAAACAGATTTTTCTCACTTGCTCTCTCCAGTCCAGGAGAAAGGAACACTGAAAGAAGCAGTCTAGCAGTAGAAAATGAACTCAACCTTTTAGCTACAGCAGAGAAAGAGCTGAATCTATCAGCTGCAACAGACAATTTCAACAAAAACCCTGGCTCTGTGTGAGCCGGACTCCAACCACTCATGTTTCTTTTGTCTAATTTATCAGAAACATGCTTTGGGAGCCCCAAGTTGTTTACCCACTGTTTCTGTCACCACTGCAGCAACACCTCTCTGCAGGGGAAATGACACAGAACAAATCCCTCTGAAAGGCACACAGTCCATATATATTAGGGAAGGAAATCTGACAGGGATGGCAATAGTGTTGTCTAGGATGTTGTCACTCAGTTATCATAGAACAGAATCATAGAATCCCCACAGTGTGGAAACAGGCCCTTTGGCCCAACAAGTCAACACAGACCCTCCGAAGAGTAACCCACCTAGATCCATTCTTCTGCCCTATTACTCTACATTTACCCCTGACTAATGCACCTAGTCTCCACATCCCTGAACACTATGAGCAATCTAGCATGGCCAATTCACCTAACCTGCACATATTTGTGTCTGTGGAAGGAAACCAGAGCAAATTCATGCAGACATGGGGAGAATGTGCAAACTCCATACAGACAGTCACCTGAGGCAGGAATCAAACCCGGGTCCCTGGCGCTGTGAGGCAGCAGGTGCTAACCACTGAGCCACCGTGTTCCCCCAAGATATGATTCCAGGAGAAAGAGTATGTCAGAATGTTGGAGAAAATTCCCGCAGAAACTGGAATCTGTACTGAAAACAACAAATGTTGGAGATCACAGCAGGTCAGACAGCATCCATGGAGAGAGAGAGCAAGCTAATGTTTTGAGTCTAGATGATTCAAAGCTGGTGACAAGTCGTTTAGACATGAAACATCAGCTTGCTCTCTCTCCATGGATGTTGCCTGATCCACTGCGATCTCCAGCATTTGTTGTTTATAGTATGTCAGACAGTTGCTTGACAAGTCTGTAGGCAACTCTCCCCAATTTGATGCAAACCCCCAGATGTTAGCAAGGAACATATTGCCGGGTCAACAGGGCTCGTTTTTTAGTCCCTTTGATTCCTATGTCCCACACCTATTAAAACGACAGTGCATCATCAATCCACCTGTGAGAGCATTGTGAGTATTGAGGAGGTTGGAAGACAATTGAATTGAATTGAATTTGCTTTATTGTCACATGTACTCAAATGAGTACAGTGAAAAGTTTAAACATCGTCACTTACAGCGCCATGTTATGTACAAATGTGCTTGAGTACATCTTCTTCAGTTACAAGATCAGGGGAAACACCATCTTGTAAGGTCCCTCTGCTAAAGAATAAGAAGGGCCCATTCAGTAATTAGGCCCCACTGTTGCCTCAGCTACAGGCCAAGAGGTCATCTTTAAATATGGAGTATGGTGGACATCAAAGACTCAATTTGTCATCTGTAATTAAAAAGAGTATAGATCTGACTGGGTTCATTAACTGTCCATGTAGCAACATTTATTTTCAATGAATAAAGCATATTTTGAAATAAAAAAATCTTTGAACCATAGAGAAATTAAAAAGTCCCATGTCACAGAAATAAACGTTCAGAACAATGGTCTTCCAATCCCAGGCTGGCACCTCGCCTCCAGTCTGCACTGGGCCTTGGCTCCAGACCGTGCTGAGGTTCATGAGTCTGGGAGATCGCTCTGGAATCCCCTACAGACTGAGAGATCATGATGAGGCCATCCAAGGTTGGAACACCACTATGCAAGGCTGGGAGGTCACCACAAGGGGGGACTCCCATGGGAGGCCACTACACCAGGCTGAGAGGGCCCCTCATCATGTCTGCACTGAGGCCAGAAGTCGTCAGAGACCGGGAGAACAAAGTGCTATTTTCATGAAAAAGTTGGCGGTATAAGATTGAGAGACCTGAAATTATATAGCCCCTGAATTTGTATAGTCCTACAGCCAATTGCATGCTAAGTTTTGAAACGTGGTGGTCATGTAGGAAACACAGCAAGATTACACAAACAGCAACATGACATTAACCAGCTCAGTCTGTTTTAGTGATAATGAGTGACAGCAGGGAAAATCTCTCTGTACTTCACCTAACAGTGCCATTTCAGCTGAGAGGGCAGGTGGGATTTCACTTTAATATCTCATCCGGCATTGCCTTTTTGTGAAGGGCACAGCTGGCCACTCGGGTGTTTCCTATCTTCCTGGTGGTGGAAATTGAATAAAGATTCATGCACCTTATGTCTCTCACTGTGTCTCACACCTGCACACACACACCATGGGTGCTGGGGAAAAAATAAGCACTATTGCAGTTAGGCGGTAGTGTGGGGGTTAAAAAAAAGAGAAAAGAAAAAAAGAAAAAAAAGAGTATCTCATCCGAGAGAAGGCACTGAATTTCCAGCCTGGATACTTTTGCTGAAACTGCAGAGTGGGACGATGATTCAACATTTTCACTCAGAGGCAAGACAGCTCCTGACTGAGCTGCAGCTGACAAGTGCTTACAACAAACAATTCTTCCCCATGACATCTGTGGTATTTGTCTTTTGATGGACGACCGCAAGCAGGCAAAAAACAAATCACCAGTTCCCTAAGGGCTTAAACAAACAAGATTTAAACCAGGCTGTGGTTCGCAGGAAGAGCCCAATATAGATGATGTTTGCTCTTTCACCAGAAGAGGGAGCTCTTCACCCAATTCACCCAACTACTTTCTAACAATTCTTATTCATTGTGACTCCTTATCTAACAAACTTATTGCAAACGTTTGACTGCCACTTTCAAAGAGCACCCCACCCACAATCCCAACCCTATCCCTGCATTTCTCATGGTTATTCCACCTAAACTGCACATCCCTGGTCTCTATGGCCAATATGGTATGTCCAATCTACCTAGCCTGCACATCTTTGGACTGTGGGGGGAAACCCAAGCAGACACGGGGAGAATGTGCTAACCCCACAGTCATCTGAGGGTTGAATCGAACCTGGGTCCCTGGCACTGTAAGGTGGCACTGCTGTACCAACATGCCACCCTTTTACAGCACATAAGTGTCACTGGTTGTGCCAACATTGACCGTCCATCTCTAAATGTCATGGACAAGACGGGTTGCAGTTGAAGGAGGGGCACCCACAGTGCCATGAGGGAGGAGATGACCAACAGACTTCCAAGTCAGGATGGTGAGTGACTCACAGGGAAACTTGTGGGTAGTGTTATCTGCTGCCTTTGTCCTTCGAGGTGGGTTGGAAGGGCATTGTCTCTGGAGCCTTGCTCATTCTTAAATCTGATTTTTAAATAAAAATGCCAGAATTCGCATCTTTTAGAAGAAGGAAATGAACCAAGAGTTCCAGCACAGCCCACCCTCCAGACTGAGCAGGTCGTGTATCCCACAGGACTAGTCACAGGATCCCCAAGATTTTCTCCTGAGGAACCATCTCAGGGTAAACATGATCGAGCTGGGGAACACAGTTACACAAAGGCACTTAAAAAGCACCTTACAAATTTATAGCTGAGGTTTACTAATGTACTCAGTTGAAAAGTTATTTCTGGTTAGATTTAGCAGTTTTTCTGCTTGTTTTTAATGTGAACTGGTAGCTTGGGTTGGAACGCAGATAGACAGAGCTTCATTTTTCTCCTGGTGGTATTATGGATGAACTGTTAGTTCAGAGATCCAGAAGATGTTCTGGGGGCCCAGGTTCGAATCCAGCCACAGCAGATGATGGAATTTGAATTCAATGAAAATCTAGCATTAAAAGTCCAATGATGACCATGAACCCATTCTCGATTGTCAGGAAAACGCATTTGGGACACAAATGTCCTTTAGGGATGGAAGTCGCCATCCTTATCTGGTCTGGCCTACATGTGACTCCAGATCACAGTGATGTGGTTGACTCTTAACTGCCCTCTGGGCAATTAGGGATGGGCAATAAATTCTGCCTGACCATTCATGCCCACATCCTGTGAATGAATAAAGAGAAAAATACCAAGACATGGCTTGGCTGGTGGCGAGAAGGGCTCTGTCTGTGAGATCCTTTATGCACACCCGGACTCTCTGCTGCACCATCGCTGCCCTCGAAGCGGCTGCGGGGGGGACGAGACTGTCACACACCTCCTTCTGGAATGTGCCTATGCAGAGGAAGTCTGGGGAGGAATGCAGAGGTTTGTCGAGGTTTGTACCGAGCAGTGCCATGATGCGGGACTCCATGCTCTACGGTCTGTTCCCCGGGATGCACACTGAGACGAAAATCAACTGCGCCTGGAGGATCGTCAACTCGGTGAAGGACACTCTCTGGGCGGTCCGAAACCTGTTGATCTTCCAGCTGAAGGAGTTGACCCCGACTGAGTGTTGCAGACTGGCACATTCCAAGGTCCAGAACTACGTGTTGAGGGATGCGCTGAAGCTTGGGGCAGCTGCCGCCAAGGCGCGGTGGGGAAAGAATACCGTGTAATGTCTGCCTGCCTAAGAAGAACAGGAGGCCCGCACAGTCATTTGGGCTCTGCTGGCACCTCAGCTAAAAATGTAATCGTACCGACCTGTAAATAGGAATGATTACTCTGTTTCGGTACGCAAAGAAATGGAATGTTTACATATGTACGGCATGTCCAGTTGTATAGATCATCAAAGTATTTATGAATAAAGTATATTTTTGAAATAAAAAAAATGAACAAAGAGAAAAGTAATTTCTAAATTGTTTGTCCCATTTATTGAGATAAGAAAGTCTTGTTACATTGCTTACATTCTTGTCAAGTCACTTTTTTCTTACTTTCACTCACTTAATATTCTTGGTTAAAAATCACACAACACCAGGTTATAGTCCAACAAGTTTAATTGGAAGCACACTAGCTTTCAATTAAACCTGTTGGACTATAGCCTAGTGTTGTGTGATTTTTACCTTTGTACACCCCAGTCCAACACAGGCATCTCCAAATCATTAATATTCTTGAGTGTCCTTCAGTGAAAAACAAACCTGTAGTTTCTGTTTGGTCTGTCCGATAGCTGATTACAACCTGACAAAATAGGCTATTGTAAAAGTCAAAAATGGAAATTGAATTGAATTGAATTACCTTTACTGTCACATGTACTCAAATGAGTACAGCTAAAAGTTTATACGTCGCCAGTTACAGCGCCATCTTAGGCCAAAGGACGTCAGTGCAGCTTCTTCAGTTACAAAATCTTAGAAAATAGAGAAATAAAAAGTCCAGCTTTGCAGAAATAGTGACCTGACGAAGGAGCAGTGCTCAGAAAGCTTGTGGTTCCAAATAAACCTGTTGGACTATAATCTGGTGGCGTATAACCTTTGACCTCATCCACCCCAATCCAACACCGGAACCTCCACAGAATGATTGGATAATCTGCTTTCGTGGTGTTGAGTTGAAGGGCAAATATTGAAAGGACTTTCCTGTTCAAAATCGTGCGCTGCCGTTATTCTCACTGCCTGAGACAGCAGACAGGGCTTCAGTTTAATACCTCCCACCGTCAGACATAACTGAGCACAGAGTATGAGTGGCAGCCCAAGGTTTGTGTTCAATCACCTGAAGTGAGATTTGAACATACAAGTTTCCAAGGCAGGAGCAAGGGGGCTAATAAGAAGCCACCACCTCTTGTTTTGATAAGCAGGCAAATTAAAACAGTTCCAAGGGGCCGATGTATAATTCAATGAAGATCCAGGGCTCAGTTTAAGTAGCAACAGCTGAGGGCTATAATTCACTGCAACACATGTTGGTCAGAGCAGGACCCACTACTTTTGATCATTATCCAGTGTCGGCCATTGGAATGTGCAGGGCCATCAAAATTCCTCAGGGTCCATCCCAAAGGTTATGTCAGGCTCACTCAGGATCCTGTAATATTCTACCATCGAGAAGCACAAAGGCAACAGGTGGGTGGGAATTGTAAGTTCCCTTCCAAACTACACACTGTTCCAACTTGGAAATATGTCATTGTTGTCGGTCAAAACCCGGGAAACATCTTCCTAATGGTGCAGTGAGTGTCCTTATACCCCAAGGCAACAACTCACCACCTCTTTCCCAAGAGCAATTAGAAGTGCTAGCTTATCTATGAATGCTCAATCCCTTCATCCAATTGACCATAAAGTCCTTTGGGATGTCTGCTATACAAATGCAAGTCAGGCTTTCTCTTCTTTTTTTCATTCATTTCACCAAGATGAGGGCATCACTGGTCAGGTAGAATTTACTGCCCATCCCTAATTGCCCAGAGGGCAGTTAAGAGTCAAGCACATTGCTGTGGGTCTGGAGTCACATGTAGGCCAGACCAGGTAAGGAAGGCAGTTTCCTTCCATAATGGACATTAATGAACCAGATGGGCTTTGCCCCCTGACAATTGCCTTGTCGACACCATTAGGTTCTTAATTCCAGATATTTATTCAATTCAAATATCATCATCTGATGATGAGATCTTCACTCACCCACTCAGATACACACACATACACAAGGCCATCAGCTCTTAGCTTACTGCGTTCGCTTGTTCTATAACTCCCTCTCTCCTTCTTCTCCTTTCCTTTCTGTCTATGAGACAAGGCACTGAAAGGAATTTACTTCTGAAGAAGGGTCACTCAACCCAAAACGTTGACTCTGATTTCTCTCCACAGATACTGCCGGGGACCGCTGAGCTTTTCCAGCAACTTCTGAATTTGGTTTTTGAAAGGAGTTTATCCTGGGACTGCCAGCCCTTGAAGGAAAGAAAATTAGGAGGATAACGAAACAGCAAGTTTTACTTTTCTCATTTGTGGCCTCATCAACTCCTGCCACTAGGTTTGATGTCTGCAGGGCCTGTGCTTTGTTCCTGGATGTGAGCTGTTTCTGAGGTTATTTGGTGCCGTGGTCTTTCAACATCATTGATTGAGTTTCAGCAGTTAACCATCCATCACTGTCAGATGACTCCTTTGTTTAAAAGTCACAGCTGTTTGTGAACAGAGCCAACCTGACCCTAGACACCACTCCTTGGATAATGTGAGTAGTTTTTTTATTCATTCATAGAATGAGGGTGTCACTGGCTGGGCCAGCATTTATTGCCCATTCATAATTACCCAGAAGACAGTTAAGAGACAACACAGTTGCTGTGGGTCTTGAGTCAAGTCCATGCCAGACCAGGTAAGGATGGCAGATTTCCTTCCCTAAGGGACAGTAGTCAACCAGGTGGGTTTTTTTTTCCCTGACAATGGATTCACAATTGTCATTTATCTCTTATTTACAGATTTTTAAATAGAATTCAAATTCCACCATCTGTGGTTGTGGGATTTGAACCCATGTCTCTGGATTTACAGTCCAGTGATAATACCACTCACCAACTGCCTCCCCTGATGATGATGGGGGAGGGGGAGATGCTCAGATTGCATTGACATTCTGTACAAAAGACTGAAAAGAGGGATCAGTTCATTTCATTGGAATATTGGAGTAGGAGCAAATGTAGGCCATTCAGCCCCTTTGAACCTGCTCTATCAGTCCAGATCAGCCATTCCCAACAGGGGCTATATGGCCCCCTTAAGGGCCCTGGCACTTGAAGGGGGCCACAGACTGAAAACCTCGAGAAGGAAAGCCCCAAGGATTTATGGGGGCCTTGGTAAATGAACTGATGAAATATCTAAGCAACAACCTTCATTGGAGTTAATAGTTTCCCTCCTATTTATAATATCTTTCCAACACACCATTTGAATTTGGCACACCCGGTTGCTTAGCTCCTAGATTAGATTAGATTACTTACAGTGTGGAAACGGGCCCTTCAGCCCAACAAGTCCACACCGACCTGCCGAAGCGCAACCCACCCAGACCCATTCCCCTACATTCACCCCTGCACCTAACACTACGGGCAATTTAGCATGGCCAATTCACCTAACCTGCACATCTTTGGACGGTGGGAGGAAACCAGAGCACCCGGACGAAACCCACGCAGACACAGGGAGAATGTGCAAACTCCACACAGTCAGCCGCCTGAGGCGGGAATTGAACCTGGGTCTCTGGCGCTGTGAGGCAGCAGTGCTAACCACTGTGCCACCGTGCCTCCCACACAGCCTCACTTCAGAGTCAGTCACAAATCAGGCTGCACCAGATCAACGTATTCAATCAAGGGTTCGTGCACCAATTATTGCCATACTTCATTATCCAAAGATCAGCCTGGCTTGCGAGGCCTTTTTTTATCAGAGTTCATTTGTTCAGTATTTTCCTTGTAAGAGGTGTCTCATGATTATTTTTATTGTTTTCAGAAACAATTCTACCCATGGGTCCTTTGGCCAGAAAGAAGTGTCGGCCGTGTTCAGTGGAACACTTATGGTATGGTTTCATCGCTCATCTGCAAAACCTGTCTTTGCCCATGTGTTTGAACTGCATGACTATCTTGTCTTATGGAAAAGCACCAAGCTCAAGGATAGCATTAGGCCTGATAGATGTTTAATTTCATACAGTTGTTTTTTTAAAGTTTTGTGCAGTATGTCAGAATGTTCAAGTTTTCTTGGTGTTCGATAATAAATGATTTTCTGTCTATCCGTTTGTGTTGCATCCCTGTTTCAAAGGGAAGCCCTGGAACCTGAAAAGAGCTCCTGGGGGGTCCGTGGCCAAAAAACGGTCAAGAATCACTGCGGCCTAGATCATGTTTGACCATTGACCACAGTGCCATTTCTTGGTACTATCCTCATATCCCTTGATGCCTTCAGTTATTAGAATCTATCAAACCTTCTTCTGAATTTAGTTCAGTGTTGAGCTTCCATGGTCTTCTCAGGTAGAGAATTCTGAAGATTCAATACTCCCTGAGTGAAGAGGTTCTTCCTCACCTCAACCCACAATGGCCAACCCATGACACGATGACCCCTGGTTCGAGACTTAACAGCCAAGGGAAATGTCCTTTCTGCATCTACTCTGACTATGCCTTTAAACATTTCTGTCAGATCATCTCTCATTCTTATAACTCCAGAGAATACAGGCACTGTCACCTCAATCCCCCCCTTGAGCAAGTATATCCTTCCTTTGACAATGAGACCAGACCTGCACATAATTCTCCAGGTACGTTCTCACTGGTGTTATATACAAGTCAAGCAATACTTTTGCTCCTGTACTTAAATCCTCTTGCTAGAAAAGCTAACAATTGGCTGGGTAATTGATAGTGAAGAGAATGGCTATCATCAGCACGATGATATATGTTGTTTAGTTGAATGGATAGAAATGTAGCAATTGACAAGTGTGAGCTTATGTAAAGTAGTCCCCCCCCACCCACAGGTGATTCATTCCAAGACCTATCACGGATGCCCAAAACCGCGGATAGTAGCAAACCCTATCATTTAAATGGGAAATTTACCTCTGGAATTATTTCCGGAATGTTCCATGTAATACTTTTGGGCCACAGTAAACCACAGATAACTGAAACTGTGGAAACCAAATCTGTGGATGTGGGGTTTCTACTGCATTTGGATAAGCAAATGCTACAATGGAATACACAATAGACAAGAGGGTATTGAAAGAGATAGAGGTAGTGAGGGACATTGGAGTGTCTGTCCACAGGTCCCTGAAAGTTGTTGGAGCTAAATAAGAGGGTACATTGTAGAGTCAGAGCCATATGGCACAGAGACAGTGCCTTCAATCCATGCCAACCAAGTTTCCCAAACAAAACTAGTCCCACTTTCCTGCACATGTCCCATATCCCTCTAAATCCTTTCCTATTCATGTATGTGTCCAAATGTCTTTTAAAAGTTGTTACTGTACCTGCATCTACCACTGCTTCTGGTATACATGAACCACTGCCTGTGTGAAAAATGTTTCCCCTCATATTGATGAAGAAATATCAATGAAACATTAGTTTGCTCTCTATCCATGGATACTGTCTGATCTCCAATATTGATTGTTTTCAGTTAAAAATATGCCTCTAGATTTGAACTCTCCACCCTAGGAAAAACACCTTTGCTATTTACCTTATCTATGCCCCTCGTGATTTTATAAACCTCAACAAAGTCACCCCTTAACCTGCTACACCCCTTCACCTGCTACATTCCCAACAACATCCTGGTAAATCTTTTCTGAACCCTCTCCAATTCAATAATATCCTTCAGTTATGACAGGGGAAAAACCCTCCTGCTTAATTTAAACCAACAACACAGAAAAGATTTATCCTGTACAGTAATCTATGAAAATTCGCAAGGCCAGTACAATTTAAAGGGAACATTAACCACTTTATTTCTTAAGGTATAACAGAGAATAATTAACTAACAACTATTTACAACTCCTTCCTCTGACTTATCTTTTACCTCCCTTTCTATAATACTAGTCTGACAAAATCCCCAATTAAGATTTCCCAAAAAATTCAAGTTTTCAAAACCAGCCAGCTGTCAAATGTTCTATTGATAAAGGTAACTTTAAGAGAGCTATTCTCTGGGCAGTCTGCAGATGTAATTGCTTTGGCAGTTCTCCTTCCAACTGTTCAATTTTCCCCAGTCTTATACCCCCCAAAGAATCAGATTATGTCATTGGCTTTTAAGATTAAAAAATACTAAATTCAAACTTGATTGGAATATGGTACTTTTGGAGTATAATTTAAACTGATTGGCCTCTATTCGAACCTGTTTTGTCATTTCCAGGCAACCAGCTAATCTAGTTTTTGATCAAGTGTTACATTGTTACCTTGTTCAGAACACTTGGTGCTGTCAGGTAGTTCTGCTAGCTTTTAACTCTGTTAAAGGTGAGGTATCACCACATCTTCATAACACTTCCTATGTCAGGGCAACCAGAACTGTACGCAGTACTCCAAAAGTGCCCTCATCAATGTTCTGTACAACCTCAACATGATGTCCCAATGAGTTTTGAGAAGATTTGTATGTCAGGTTGAGGTACTGGATGCAGGTTTACTCACTGAGCTGTAAGGTTTGTTTTCAGATGTTTTGTCACCATGCTAGGTAACATCTGCAATGAACCTTCGAATAATGCACTGGTGGTGTAGTCCATTTTCTATTTATATGTTTGAGTTTCCTAGGGTTGGTGATGCAATTTCCTGTGGTGACATAATTTCCTATGGTGATGTCATTTCCTGTTCTCTTTCTCACAGGGTGGTAAATGGGATCCAAGCCAATGTGTTTGTTGATAGAGTTCCAGTTGGGATGCCATGCTTCTAGGAATTTTCGTGCATGTCTTTGTTTGGCTTGTCCTAGGAAGGATGTGTTGTCCCAGTCGAAGTGGTGTCCTTCCTCATCTGTATGTAGGGATACTAGTGAGAGTTAATCATGTCATTTTGTGGCTAGTTGATGTTCATGAACCCTGGTGGCTAGTTTTCTGTCTGTTTGTCCAATATAGTCTTCGTTACAGTTCTTACAAGGGATTTTGTAAATTACGTTAGTTTTGTTTGTTGTCTGTATAGCATCTTTCAAGTTCATTAGCTGCTGTTTTAGTATGTTGGTGGGTTTGTGGGCTACCATGATGCTAAGGGGTCTGAGTAGTCTGGTGATCATTTCCGAGATGAATTTGATGTAGGGGAGAGTGGCTAGGGTTCTGGACATGTTTTATCTGCTTGTTGGGGTTTGTTGCTCAGAAATCGGCGGACTGTGTTCGCACTTCAAAATAAACGAACCTTCCAGCTCAGCGAGCAAACCTATGATGTCCCAATTCCTATACTCAATGGTCTGAACAATTTAGGTAAGAATGCTAAACTTCTTCTTAACCTAGTGATGTGATAGCTCACATTCCAGGCAGTTAGTCCTACAAGTGTTGTCTTTCAATTCAAAGAAAGCGCTCACTCCCCAAATCTATCAGCAGAGATAGATTAATGGAGACAGATGCTTTCTCAAAGATGTTTCAAGATGCAGGTCATTCTGCTATAAAGCGTGTTTCGTTAACGCAAATTCGCTGTAACGTGATTGACGAATTGGGGACAATTTCTAAAGCGCAAACTTTTAAAACTTGTGTTGGCTGTAATGCAATTACATCGCCGACACTTTAAGCGCTATTTCGAAAGCACGATTTTTCTATAGTGTGGGGTTGCACAATAATGCAACTACCGAGTTATAGAAGAACCACCTGTATGAGACACCTTTCTTTACTGGGCAAGGTACTCAGCACAGAAGCAGGAATATAATGCTGGAGCTACACAAGACACAGGTTAGGCCACAACTGAGGTTTTATGTACAGTTCCAACCATCACCTTATAGGAAGGTCTTAATTACTCGAGAGAGAGGAGATTGACAGCAATGTTGCATGGCCTTGAGGAAGGATTGGACAGGCTAGGCTTGTTTTCCTGAGGAGGTTGAGGACTGTCTAACTTGGGGTGGACAAAATAATGAGGTGCATGGAGAGAGTGAATGGGAAAGGCATGTTTTCTCAAGTGGAGAGGTATATCATGGTAATTGTTGGAAGGAGTACAGGGTGTATGAGGTAAAAACATTTTCCCCATGGAGAATGCTGGGTGTCCGTAATTCACTGTCCAGTTTGGTGGCTGAGGCAGGAACCCTCAAATCATTTGAAGGGAACCTGGATCTATCCGTGAGGTGGTCTAACCTGCTGTAGACCAGGGGCTGGCAAGTGAAATTAGAATGAGTGGCTCTTTCACTCAGCTAGCACAGACACAATAGGCTGAATGGGCCTATTTCAAGGCTGTGACGTTTCTACAATTCATAACCTGTCTGCCTTCCAAATTCCTTGCCATATAACCATTACATCCCAAAGCAGGAACTTGGTTGGTCACATAATAGTGTTCACCCAGCATTGCTCTGTTCAACTTTCATTTTCTATCACAATTGCATATTCTAACCCCTTGAGCACTATGTGCACCATTATGTCCTCCATGGAGGTGGCACGAGGGCAAATGATTGGCCCTCAGAGAAATACTTGTCCACCTCCTGCCCCCATCTTGCCTCAGCAATTAACTGCTGGGTGAGAATTTCCACGTGTACACTTCTCAGCTTGCCACCAATAAAGGCCCTTACGTGATCAATTAACAATCACCTAACCTACACTGAAAGCCTGTCCAACAGGCTAGAACAGTGACTGATTTTCTGTCTGGCCTAACTTCTGGGTTGGGCTGGGGAGCCTCCACTAGCCCCAATCTGAGAGGGTGGGGACAAGGGATGGAAAGTATGGGTGAACCATACTCCACAAGATCTGAAAGTAAAATATTTAACTTCTTGGCTAATCCACATTAGCAGCATGGATCTTGCAGCTGCTCCAGGGATTACAGGCTTAGTTAAAGATTTGTTATAGCTTTTTTTTAACAGTTATTATAGTCGTTATAGCTTATTAATTTAAGATTTTTTTTTCCATTTTGTTTTATTGACATGCAGGAAAAACAAAAACAATTTGCGATTTTATAAAAGACATTTGGATGAATCCATGATTAGGAAATGTTTGGAGGGATCTGGGCCAGGAGCAGGCACATGGGACTAGTTTAGTTTGGGATTATGGTCGGCATGGACTGGTTGGACCGAAGGGTCTGTTTCCATCCTGTCTAACTCCATGAAGTGGGATTATATTACGTTCAGATATCTGGTCGGCATGGACGAGTTGGACTGAAGGGTTTGTTTCCATGCTTTCTGTGATTCTATGACTCCAAAGCATAACGCTTGAGAGATGCTCTTTAGGACCCAGAAGCTGTCAGATTCTGATTGTCTGGCTTAATCTGACGGTGATGAGGTGGGGGCTTCAGTATTGAGGCTTGTGATTCACAAGAACCTCACTGGTCAGTCCTGCAGTGACTAATTGGAGCTTGATCCAACATTCTCTCTCATTGATGAATTTGGAGAGAGTCACTTGACCCTGAAGGCACCTTGTCCCCACATTTAGGCTATGTATCTACTGTACATGGGAGCTAAGTGTCAGGCTGGCTCAATGGGAGCATTTCACCTTGACTGAGAAAACCTTCAAGTCTTAAAGAGTTTCTTGCCAGCAGCGAACTTAAATTTTGCTGAAAAGAGAATTTGGTTACCATTACTTTTCATCTTAAACCCATCAGGACAAATGCAAGAATGCCAAATTTCAATTAATTGCTACAATTTATACTTTAAGAGTCATAGAGATGTACAGTACGGAAACAGACCCTTTGGTCCAACTCGTCCATGCCGGCCAAATATCCCAACCCAATCTAGTCCCACCTGCCAGCACCCGGCCCGTATCCCTCCAAACGCATCCTATTCATATACACATCCAGATGTCTTTTAAATGTAGCCATTTTATTAGCCTCCACCACTTCCACTGGCAGCTCATTCCATACACGTACCACCCTCTGAGTGAAAACGTTGCCCCTTAGGTCACTTTTATATCTTTCCCCTCTCATTCTAAACCTATGCCCTCTCATTCTGGACTCCCCCACCCCAGGGAAAAGACTTCGTCTATTTATCCTATCCATGCCCCTCATGATTTTGTAAATCTCTATAAAGTCACCATTCAGCCTCCGACGCTCCAGGGAAAACAGCCCCAGCCTATTCAACCTCTTTGTATAGCTCAAACCTTCAAACCCTGGCAACATCCTTGTAAATCTTTTCTGAACCCTTTCAAAGTTCACAACACCTTTTTGATAGGAAGGAGACCAGAACTGCACGCAATGTTCCAACAGTGGTCTAACCAAAGTCCTATACAGCCGCAACCTAACCTCTCAACTCCTGTACTCAATACTCTGACCGATAAAGGAAAGCATACCAAATGCCTTCTTCACTATCCTATCTACCTGCAACTCCACTTTCAAGGAGCCATGAACCTGCACTCCAAGGTCTCTTTGTTCAGCAACACTCCCTAGGACCTTACCATTAAGTGTATAAGTCATGCTCAGATTTGCTTTCCCAAATTCCTCACATTTGTCTAAATTAAACTCCATCTGCCACTCCTCAGCCCATTGGCCCATCTGATCAAGATCCCGTTGTAATCTGAGATAACCTTCTTCGCTGTCCAATTCTGGTTTCATCAGTAAACATATTAACTATACCTCTTATGCTCACACCCAAATCATTGATATAAGTGATGAAAAGTAGTGCACCCAACACCGATCCTTGTGGCACTCCACTGGTCACAGGCCTCCAGTCTGAAAAACAACTCTCCACCACCACTGTCCGTCTTCTACCTTTGAGCCAGTTCTGTATCCAAATGGCGGGTTCCCCCTGTATTCCATGAGATCTAACCCTGCCCATCAGTCTCCCATGGGAAACTTTGTCAAATGCCTTATTGAAGTCCATATAGATCACATCTACCGCTCTGCCCTCATCAATCCTCTTTATTACTTCCTCAAAAAACTCAATCAAGTTTGTGAGACATGATTTCCCGAGAAAACAGTGCTGATTAATCAGCAAGTTGACTTGGAATAGCCAAAATGTTGCTATGGGGCAAACAATTGTCCGTTCCCCAAGCAATAGAGAAAATCAGTAAAAATTGGAAGGCTTGAACATTGCCCTTTTCTTGTGGAGAATTTTAAAAATCGCACAATACCAGGTTATAGTCCAACAGGTTTATTTGGGAGCACTAGTTTTTGAAGCACTGCTGAGTGCTAGTTTGGAATCACTAGCTCTGAAACCTGCTACACTATAATCTGGTGTTGTATGATTTTTAACTTTGTCCACCCCAGTCCAATACTGGCACTTCTACTCGGTGGAGAATTTGACATTTTTGCATTGCTTTCTTCTATCTTGATGAGTATAAAATGCAAAACATATGTCTCTCTTTTCAGTGATACTCAAATTTTAGGGTTATGCCCCAGTCTAGGAATATGAGCAAGTTATTTCAGCCGATGCTTTAAGATCGCGTTGAGAGATCACTGCACTGTCGGAAGTGCCATTTATCTTTACTATAAAATTAAACAAGCCTAACTTCTCAGTTAGATTTAAAAGATCACACTCTATTGTTTTGAAGGTAAGCATAGAGATTTTCCCCATCCAAAGATGTGCAGGTTAGGGTGGATTGGCCATGCTAAATTGCCCGTAGTGTCCAGGGATGTGCAGGCATGGTGGATTGGCCATGAGAAATTGTCCTGCGATGTCCAGGAATGTGCAGGCTGGGTGGAGTGGCTGTGAGAAGTTGTCCCGAGGTGTCCAGGGATGTGCAGGTTAGGTGGCTTGGCCATGAGAAATTGTCCCGCATTGTCCAGGGATGTGCAGGTTAGGTGGATTGGCCATGAGAAATTGTCCCGCACTGTCCAGGGATGTGCAGGTCAGATGGATTGGCCATGAGAAATTGTCCCACATTGTCCAGGGATGTGCAGGCTAGGTGGATTGGCCATGAGAAATTGTCCTGAGGTGTCCATGGATGTGTAGGTTAGGTGCTTGGCCATGAGAAATTGTCCCGCATTGTCCAGGGATGTGCAGGTTAGGTGGATTGGCCATGAGAAATTGTCCCGGACTGTCCAGGGATGTGCAGGTCAGATGGATTGGCTATGGGAATGCAGGGATACAGGGATAGGAAATGGGGTTGGGGTCTGGATGGGATGCTTATCGGAGGGTCGGTGTGGACCCAAATGGCTGAATGGCCTGCTTCTGCACTGTAGGGATTCTATGACTCTATCAGTCTTAATCCCCACCCAGCCCATTATCAATTGCTACATGAGGAGGTGCCTGTGTGTAAACTGGCTGCTACATCTCTTCTATTGGGACAGCACTTCAAAGATTCATCATTTTTCGTATACTTATTTAGGGTGTCCTAAGAGCATGAAAGTTGGTCAAGTCTTCCTTTTGACTCATTTTAACTACCTTCAGCTCTAGAGAGTTTTGACCTGAAAGCCTCATCACGGTTCACTCAGACAGCTGGAAGGTTGACACCCCTGTACCATGTCAAACAAATGTCACCCCTGAGTTCTCTGATGGGTTCAAATGTTGCGAATGTGATTAACCCAAATCCGCTTCATCGACATCACAAGTTTGTTGAAGGCTGGCGGGCAAGTGGCAAATGTGACAAACCATTCAGATTAATATACAAAATAAAAAAGTAAAAGAATGGAAAATATAATCAGAAATCACACACAATGCTCAGACTCCTGATGGTAGATCGAGTTTGCGTGTGAGTGGGGAAATGAAAACAGAATACTACCAATTTCCACCTGAAGTGAATGTAATGATTATATCAGTGAAGTATCAATCCAGAGACTGAGGTGAATGTTCTGAAGTCATGGGCTTAAATCCCACAATGCTGATGGCAGAGTTAGTTATTTCACTAAATTAAATTATTAATACCTGCAATTGAACGATTGTCAATAATGGTGACAATTGCAACAACCACCCATTGTTGTTAAAAACAAAACTCATCTGATTTTTTCAGGAAAGAAATCCGCGACTTTTACCTTGTCTGGCATCCATGTTACTCCAGTGTCTAGTTCAGAGTGGTGCTGGAAAAGCACAGCAGGCTTTGGATTCCTGATGAAGGGCTTTTGCCTGAAATGTCGATTTTCCTGCTCCTCGGATGCTGCCTGACCTGCTGTGCTTTTCCAGCACCACTCTGATCTAGACTCTGGTTTCCAGCATCTGCAGTCCTCACTTTTGCCTATCCATGTTACTACAGTCCTATGAAAATGCAATTGACTCTGAACCATCCTCTGAAGTGGCTCACTCATTTCTTGGGTAACAAATACCCACGTAGACATGCCATCAACACATTTTCAACAAAAAACGAAAAGTCCGGGTTTCCAGCAAAAGCAATGAAGGAGCTTGACATCATTGTAACATCTGTCAGCCTGCAGTTATTTCCTTTCTCAACTACAGAACCAGGACTGACTCACTCCTGCACTCATTATTTAAAGTCTGTTCAGCACAATCCCAGAATGTTCTGAAGCAGGATAACTGGATACGAAACGTTAACTCTGACTTCTCTGCTGCCAGACCTGCTGAACCTTTCCAGCGGTTTCTGTTTCTAACCCTGTTTATTGGTTGTGTCCACCTATTGGTGGTTTAAAATGTCAATCAAGATTCTTGAAGATTTCAACTTTTATTGGCTGGCCAGGTATGTCAATCAAATGTTCCCCCCCCCCCCAACCCTGATGCAGCTCTAATTGGTGCTAGAGTCATCTGAACCTTGAGTGTTTCTCCTGTATGAAAGTGACTAATATTTCAAATGTTTTAAAAGTTGCAGAGTTACTGTAACCGGTCATCTGTGATGGGCAATGCTGCAAGTAATACCAAAGTGTAAGTATAGATCTAAAGCAGTAAGCATGACTATGTATGAGTAGCCTTTTCAAAATATCCATACTGTGTTAATGTGGGACAATTCAAGAGCAGATTTTGTACTGTCTGTCTCTGTCTTTCCGCAGAGAGTGGTAAGGGCATGGAATGCCCTACCTGCTAATGTAGTCAACTCAGCCACATTAGGAAGATTTAAACAATCCTTAGATAAGCTCATGAATGATTTTGGGATAGTGTTGGGGAATGAGCTGAGAATAGTTCACAGGTCGGCGCAACATTGAGGGCCGAAGGGCCTGTTCTGCGCTGCATTGTTCTATGTTCTATAAAGAAAATGTAGATAAATTTTTATTCCTTTTAAAGGCTTGTTTCAACATAAATTCTAATGAGCAAACATTCACACCTTATAGCTCATTCTTATGAAATGTCATGTTTTTATTATTACATTTAGACAAGTAAACATATTTTTAAAATATTTTCAACATGTATCTGATGATTGCTATTCGAGTTTAGGAAATTATTACAAGCACGGATTCATTTCATTTGGATAATGGTGTCCAGTTAAACGTTAAGCCATTATCCTCTTACAAGGATCAGGTGGATTTTATAAATACATATTTTCCCATGTGTTCATTACAGTTTTGAGTCCTCAGGTTCTGTGTCAGAGAAAACACAAAGAGTGAAGTGGTTAAACAGCTAACAGCTAGCCAGAGATGTTGTCATTTGTGCAGCAGTTTGTAACAAGTCAGTAATTCTTGCACCACAGGGTAAAGCCAAGAGCTGAAAGCAAAGGTTGGAGAAGAAAGTCTTGCATTTGTGTGGTGCTGCCTTTAACTGCAGGATATCCCAATGCATTTTAAGACCAGTGAAGAATGAGATGCCAGAGGAAGTGGTGGAGGCTGGTACAATTGCAACATTTGAAAGGCATCTGGATGGGTATATGAATAGGAAGGGTTTGGAGGGATATGGGCAGGGCGCTGGCAAGTGGGACTAGATTGGGTTGTGACATCTGGTCGGCATGGTAGAGTTGGACTGAAGGATCTGTTTCCATGCTGTACATCTCAATTACTTTATGGTAGGTACTTTTGAAGTGCAATCTCTGTTGGCAATCAATGTAGAGTCTTAGAGACGTATGGCATGGAAATAGACCCTTTGATCCAACTCATCCATGCAGACCAGAGATCCTAAATTATTCTAATTCCATTTGCCACATCCCTCTAAACCCTTCTATTCATGTATCCATCTAGATATGCTTTAAGTGTTGTAATTGTACCAGCCTCCACCACTTCTGCTGGCAACTCATTCTATACGTGCAGCACCTTCTGTGTGAAAAATCTGTCCCTTAGGTCTCTTTTAAACCTTTTCCCTCTCACCTTTAAGCTATGCCCTCTAGTTTTGGACTCCCTCACCCCAGGAACAAGACCTTTCCCCCTATCCATGCCCCTCGCGATTTTATAAACCTCTATAAAGTCGCCCCCTCAGCCTCCGACATTCTAGTGAAAATAGCCCCAGCCCTGTTTGGCTTTTCCCTATAGCTCAAACCTTCCAACCCTAGGCACAGCAAGATCCCACAAACAACTTAGTCACTATGACGAGATGGTGGGATTTGTTATTGATGTCGACTGAAGGATGAAAATTGGGTGGAGCACCCTTACCTTAGAATGCGGTGGCAGAATGCTTTGTTACGACTTAAGAGGGTAGGCAGGTCCTTTTATTAATGTCTCATCAGAACTCAGCTCCTCTGAATGCTTCACCGTCCTCCAGAACTGTGGTGAGACATAGGCCTATTTCAAGGGTCCAATCCTCTGAATTGGGGCTTGATTCCACAATCATCTGGCTCAGAATGCCACTTGAGAACTATACACTGTGGCTTAACTAATAGCACTCTTCCCTTGTATCAGAATATTGTAGGTTCACAAATCGGACTTCAGCATAAAAATCAAAGCTGACACCCGAATACACTAATGTACTGAGGAGATACAATACTGTCAGAGGTGCTATCTTTCAGATGGTAAAACTAAAGCTTCATCTCGGTGTGCACTTGTTGGGCCAAATGGCCTGTTGCCACACTATCGGGATTCTATGATTTGCCTTCTTGGGCAGATGTAAAAAATTCCATGTCACTATTTTGGGAATGAGGGGGAGAGTTGTCTATCATATCTGTTGCAGCCACCACATCCTATCTTCTGGTTCACATATACTTGCAGTTTGCTGCTGGGGTAGTCTGCTACCACCAGTCCTTCTTCCTAACATTGGGTTAAAAAAACCCTGATGGGGCACTGGAATGAAAATACAAATGAATGGTTAATAGGAACGTATAAGGAAGCAGCAGCTTACGAAATCAAAATGTCATTGTCCAGGGTGATGATGCAGCCCAGCCCCTGCAGTGCCAAGTGCAATAACTCCACAGAGGCCGGTATCCCGTTACCAAATAACCCTTTATTTACACTTACATACTATATGGCACTGACCCAGCTGGCTCAGAACTGGCTCCTAGTGTGAGCAGAACCTCTCACCTTCTACTTCTATCTTTCCTGAAGAAGGGCCTGTGCCCGAAACGTCGAATCTCCTGTTCCCTGGATGCTGCCTGACCTGCTGTGCTGTTCCAGCAATAAAGTTTCAACTTTGATCTCCAGCATCTGCAGTCCTCACTTTCTCCACTTCTATCTGTTCGCCAGGGCTCCCTAATTAGACCAGATTAAACCCCCAATCAGGCACCTCATATTGTATGAGGTCCACCTGGCTGACCTTGTTTCAATTACTACACCTACCAGTCCAGTATACCTTTCCATACTGAATCTAATTATCAATGGTAGAGGTTAGACTAGTATAAAGCCTGAACAAGAAGAGGAACTTACTTATCAATGTATAGTTTATAGCAGGAAAGATACAAATTAACATTCACAAGTTAGGCATAATTCCAACTATGAGGAGTCAGGTCTGTCATGTCTGTTTCCATCGAGGTTTTGGGTAAGACTTTTTCACCACCCAATGACTGTGTGACATTGTCAGGTTGGACTTAACTCCATATAGCTTAAGAGTAATTCCTTCAGTACTATTACCTTGTGCAACATTGGCACTCATGATTAAATTGATATTTAACCTTCAATCGATATCACAGAAACAGATTACCTTGCTATTACCACGGTGTTGTTGGTGGGAGCTTGCTTTTGTTTTAATTCACTCAGGGGATGAGGCCATCTCTGGCTGGGCCATCTTACCCAGTAAAGAGTCAATCATATTGCTGTAGGTCTGGAGTCACATGTAGGCCATTCTTACCTATCCTCAAGGACGATAGTGACCAACAGGGTTTTTCCAACAATCAATTCATGATCATCATGCAACTCTTAATTCCAGATTTCTTTTTAAACTGAATTCACTGCGGGACAAATTTTTCACACAGAGAGTGGTACTTGTATGGAATGAGCTGCCAGAGGAAGTGGTGGAGGCTGGTACAATTGCAACATTTAAGAGGCATTTGGATGGGTCTATGAATAGGAAGGGTTTGAAGGGATATGGGCCGGATGCTGGCAGGTGGGACTAGATTGGGTTGGGATATCTGGTCGGCATGGACAGATTGGACTGAAGGATCTGTTTCCATACTGTGCATCTCTATGACTCTACCTGCCATGGTGAGATTCAAACCAGTTTTCCCAAACCATTATCTGGGTCTCTGGATTAATAGCCCGGGTATAATACCACGAGGCCATCGCCTCCCCATTGCATAAATTCATCTTTTGTACATGTGACGTCAGATCCACAGTAATGTGGCTGACCCAGGAAAGACAGATTGAAAAGATTTTGTCCAGTTGCTTTCATTTTGGTCCAACTTTCACTTTTTTTGCATTGACTACAACTGTTTCAACCCTGCTGCCCCTAATCTAACCATGTTATGTCTGGTCAACTCCAGAGAGCTCTTAACCTCACCCACCCTGTGAAAATCTTTGAAAGAAGTCAGAAGAATGATATCAGACTTCACAGTTTAACTCTATTTCTCTCTCTCTAGATGCTGCCATACCTGTTGAGTCCTTCCTACACTTTCTGTAGTTATCCCAACATTTTAAATTAACCAGCTGGGCAATTTCACTTTGCTGCCTGAGACTCAACTCCATCTCCCATTAACCACCTCCCTATTCCAGTCTCCTTCCATCCTTGGGAACGTTGGAAGAGTTTTGATGCTTTATTTTTGCTGTTCTATCATGGTTCCATACAGGAAGTTCTATAGGGTCCAATTCTGCAGTTTACAATTTTGTCGAATGAGAAATATGAACCCACAGTATTCATGGTAGGGATTTCCAATGTGCTTTGTGTCCCCTTCCCTTCAGACTTATGATCTGGACACAATTTCACATGATAATGGGTATTAATGTCTCATGGATTGGTTTGCATTTCTGTTTTCATAGACAATATTTAGACTGAGTTACATTGAAGAATTAGTTTTAAAATAATGATTACGCACTTTTTAAAATGGTAGGTGCATTGAAAATGTTAGAAAAAAATCAGCATTGCAGCAGTTCACCAGTCTATCTCAAACTGGTGCATTGGCTATGGTCTGCTTTACTCAACATCAGAAAGTTTGCTTTACATCTGCATTCCAAGAACTAGTGAAGAAGATGTTCATTTCTTTGAAAGGCAAACTATTGAATTGTTCATTGGACAAGAATCTGAAGGACAGCTCTCTCATTGGCTGAAGGAATGGGTAAAGATTCATGTGCATGTCTGTGGCAGTGGCAGCGAGGTCATTCTCCCGATGTTTGGGGATGGCAGCGATGGTGGCAATAGATTCTTCAAGATGGCGGCGCTGGCAAGGCACATCTGCAGCTGAAATGGGACTCATGACCCAGCAGTGGCCTAGCCCGGCAGCGGAGCCAGAGACTCGTGTTTGTGGGACGAGTGTGGGCCCAGCGCTGAAGCGATGGCGCCTGAAGAGGGGCAACTCATACATTGGTGGGTCCCGTACAGATGGCAGTCTCCAGCACAGAGGCTACGTGGTGGCATGGTCTGGGGTCAGAAAGACTGATATTTTGAACTTTTTTACTTCGTTATTTTTCTAATTTATTCCTATTATCTATAATGCTTGACTACAGTAGCTCCCTTTACCCACAGCGGTTACGTTCCAAGACCCACCATGGAAGCCCGAGACTACGGATAGGAGTGAACCCATTGAGTTCAGTGGGAAACATACCTTCCCAGCAGCCTCCTGCTCCCTGGTTCCAGAACATTCCCTTTTATATGATCCAGCCGTGGTAAACCGCGGGTAAGTGACACCGCGGAAAACAATTCCGCGGACACAGGGGTCGTCCTGTATTTATTTCTTTACTTTTATAATTTTTTTTGTTTCCTAAGAATTTGGTCTTAAGTATCTGTACTATGATACCTTTCTACCTCAGATGGTGCTATAATGTGGCGACTGTAAACATTTCACTCATTTATGTACATGTGAGAATTAAGCTAATTCATTTCAAATCAGTTCAATTCAATTCAAAGACAACAGCTCATTCTTGGTTGGAAGCTTAGCATAATTTCGGAAAACATGTCCAGCTTGAAGTCAGAAGCAGCAACATTGAGCAAGAAGGACTAAGTAAGCCTGATAATAGAGATAATGTATTATTTGTTCTTGAAGAAGTTCCAAGGTAAGATTTGATCTTGAATGATACTCTGTACACTCACTTCCTGTCTGTGAAACAAAGCATCATATCAATTCAAGTGTGGCCTTGACTTATTAAAATTTTTATCTCTACCTTCTGAGCACTGGTGAAATGCACATAGGGAGAGGTGGTGGTAATGTCACTGGACTAGAAGTCCAATATAATCTTTTTTTTTTCAAAAGAAACTGAAATGAAAGATTATCTCAATAACAATGACCATTAAATGCCATAAGTTGTCAGGAAAAACCTAACTAGAAGGAAATCTGCCATCCTAACCAGGTCTGGTTCATATATGACACCAGAACATACAGCAATGTGGTTGACTCTTAATTGCCCTCCGAAGGCAATTACAAGTGGACATCAAAAGCTGGCATTGCCAGGGATGTACTCATCCCATTAAAGAAGGAAAAACAGAATTTAGTTCTGATCAGTAGGACTGCGCGTGTGCAGTTATTGGAAAAGAAAATATACTCATGTTTTGGCTGTTCAGGACATTGGTGAGTCCACTTTTGGAATACTGCATTCAATTTTGGTCTCCCTGCTACAGGGAGGATGTTGTGAAACTTGAGAGGGTGCAGAAAAGATTTACAAGGATGTTGCCAGGGTTGGAGGGTTTGAGCTATAGGGAGAGGCTGAATAGGCTGGAGCTGTTTTCCTTGGATCATCAGAGGTTGAGGGCTCACCTTTCAGAGGTTTATAAAATAATGAGCAGCATGGATAGGGTAAAGAGACAAGGTGAAAGGGCTTCTGCCCGAAACATTGACTCTCCTGCACCCCGGATGTTGCCTGACCTGAAGTGCTTTTCCAGCACCACACTCTTGACTCTAAACAGACAAGGTCTTTTCCACAGGGTAGGTAGGGGAGTCTAAAACTAGAGGGCATAAGTTCAAGGTGAGAGGGGAAAGATTTAAAAGGGACCTAAGAGGCAACCTTTATATGGAAAGGGTGGTGCGTGTGTGGAATAAGCTGTCAGAGGAAGTGGTGGAAGCTGGTACAATTACAACATTTAAAAAGCATCTGGATGGGTATATGAATAGGGAGGGTTTAGAGGGATATGGGCCAAATGCTGGCAAATGGGACTTGATTAATTTAGGATATCTGGTCAGCATGGATAAGTTGGACTGAAGGGTCTGTTTCTGTGCTGGACATCTGTATGACTCTATACCTGCCTGTGGGAATGTTAAGTCAATTCTCAGCCTGCTGGTCAATTAGGACTCAAAGACATCCTAACTTCTTCTAAATTGCCAGAGAGTATAAGCCTACACTGTTCTGTCTCTCTTCATAAGACAAGCCTCTCATTTTCTGGAGTTAATCAAGTGACTCTTCTGAACTGGCTCCAATGCAACTACATTGCTCCTCAAGTCTGGGATCCAAACTGTATGCAATACTTGGGGTGTGGTTGTATAGTTGCACCAACATTTCCCTACACTGGTATTCTATTATTTTACCAATAAACAACAAAATTCAATTTCCTTTCCTTATTACCTGCTGCATCATACTAGCTTTACTTCAGCTCTCCTGCTCCTCAGATGCTGCCAGGCCTGTTGTGCTTTTCCAGCGCCACACTTTCAACGCTGACTCTCCCGTCACCCCCAGCGTCTGCACTCCTCACTTTCTCCTCGCTTTCTGTAACCCTTTGTGAGAATAGTTTGCTGTCCCCACACTCACAGCCACATCCCCCAAGCACAAGATGGTGGCCTTACAAATTAGAATGGATCTGTTTTCCTCAAGTTGGGGGTTTCCCTTCACCAATTGATGCACAATGTTTGCACACAGAACAATGGATGCCGCACAGTTCTCACGAGCTGAGGATTGATTCCTTTGAAGCCTGAAGATGACCTTGGTGTGTATCTCCCTTGGAATGACAATGCTTTGAGCCTGGAATGAGTGAGGAGAGGCAAACAATGTGAATTGATTCCATCTTATTCATGCCAGAATGGTTTGTGTGAATAAGGGGACTGAGAAATAATTAAGCTGCTTGCATGTCAAAGTGCTTTTCCAAGCGTTCATTTCCAAAGATAACCTTTTATTCTTCTGAACACTTGCTGAAATCAATGGACATAAATGCACTGGAATTGCCGAATACTTGCACGACATCCTGGCTGTAAAGTTTCTGCTAAATTTTTAGAATACTGGGTGGACTGTGAATTCCTCTGAGATTTATGTTAGCTTGGGCAGCTTACGCTTTAAAAGCCAGGACTCTGCACCACACTGGAAATTCTGCTGACATACTGGGGATCTCATGGGCAACCTACTTATTTTAATGCGCAGAACATTTCAGATTGGCTGCACAGTTGGAAACACTCCCCTCCTCGAGGGAAGAGTCATAGCCGGCTCCGGCAGCATCTGTGGAAGGACAAAGATGTGCATTTGTACAGCTCCTGTCACATCCTCAAAACCTCGCAAAGCATCTTGCGGCTGATGATGCGCTTTTGACATGCAGTCATGCTTTGGGAATCGTGGCAGCCAATTTGTGCACAGCAAGATCCCAGGAACAGACGTGTGAAATAAAATAAAACCAAGAACTGCTGTAAATCTGAAACAAAAACATAAATTGCTGGAGAAACTCAGCACGTCTAGCAGCATCTATGCAGGGAAAGCAGAGTTTACATTTCAAGTTCAGTGACCTTTATTCAGAACAGAAATGTGATACTGATGAGAAAATCACAACCTTAAAGTACTTGAATAAACATAAAGTGTTCAAGGCGATGAGCCTGATGTGGGAAAGTGGGGCTGCTGTAGTTAGTACTGTATTTATGATAGTACAGACTTGATGGGCTGAAGAGCATTTTCTGTACTGTCTGATTCTATAATTGTATCATCTGTTGCTTTTATTTTTGTCTTGACTGACCAGGTAACTACTGGCCAGGAGACCGGAGGTCTGCTGTATTTCTTCCAATGATGTGGAGGTGCTGGTGTTGGACTAGGGTGGACAAATTTCGAAGTCACGCCAGGTTATAGTCCAATAAGTTTATTCCGGTGAAGGAGCAGCACTCCAAAAACTTGTGATTTTAAATAAACCTGTTGGACTATAACCTGGTGTCATGTAACTTCTGACCATGTCCAATAAATGCAATAAAATCTTTCATACTTGCCCAATAGAGCTGACAGGCTCTCAGCTTCACATCTCATACAAAAAGAAACATCTGCTTTTTTTGCTTACTCATTCACAGGATGAGGGTGGCACTGACCAGGCAGCATTTATTGCCCAGGGGGCGGTTAAGAGTCAACCACATTGCTGTGGGCTGGAGTCACACATAGGCCAGAGCAGGGAAAGATGGCGGTTTCCTTCCCTAAAGGACATTAGTGAACCAGCTGAGCTTTTCCTTGACAATCGATTCATGGTCATTATTCGACTCCTAATTCCAGATATTTTTATTGAATTCAAATTCCACCATCTGCTATGATGGGATTTAAACCAATGTCTCTCAGATGTTGTCTGGATTGACAGACCATCACCTCCCCATCCTCCCTTCCAATAGTATGACTCTCCCTCAGTACTGCACTGAAGTGCCAGCAAAATCTTTGTGTTCAATTCATTGGGAAAGAAAGAAATTTGGAATTTTCAGGTTGATGCCCTTTTATAAGACATTAAAAAGCCGTGGTGTGAAACACCAACTCTAAAACGTACATTGGTAGGATTTGGATGTATTAGTAAATTCTAATGCTGCATATTTCCTAATAGAGTCATAGAGTCATAGAGATGTACAGCACGGAAACAGACTCTTCAGTCCAACTCGTCCATGCTGAGCAGATATCCCAACCCAATCTAGTTCCACCTGCCAGCACCTGGTCCATATCCTTCCCAACCCTTCCTATTCATTTACCCATCAAGATGCCTTTTAAAAGTTGCAACTGTACCAGCCTCTGCCACTTCCGCTGGCTGCTCATTCCATATACGTACCACCCTCTGCGTGAAAACGTTGCCCCTTAGGTCTCTTTTATATCTTTCTCCTCTCACCCTAAACCTATGGCCTCAAGTTCTGGACTCCCCCACCCCAGGGAAAAGACTTTGTCAATTTATCCTATCCATGCCCCTCATAATTTTATAAACCTCTATCAGGTCACCCCTCAGCCTCCAATGCTCCAGGGAAAACAGCCCTAGACTCTTCAACCTCTCCCTATAGCTCAAATCCTCCAATCCTGGCAGCATCCTTGTAAATCTTTTCTGAACCTTTTCAAGTTTCACAACATCTTTCCAATAGGAAGGAGACCAGAATTTCATGATCTCTTGCCTTTGACAATTTGCACAAAGCCTAGATAAACATTTGCAATTGACAATGAGGTAAGAAGGAGAACTTGGTTTATGTATCAGATTTTTTTTCAAAGGAATGATTTAGATTTGTGTTACCGTCACAGTTAAATTTTACCAACAAAATAACAGTTCAACAGATGGTAAATGAGATAAATGATTATTAGTGAGTGAATGGCCTGTTGGGATCTGGAACATGGAAATGAATAACTGGTAGAAGCAAAATCTTTTTCAAAAAGAGAATCAGATTTTGACTTAAAAAGGTGAAATGTGAAGAGCAAAGAGCTGTCCAGAGAATGATGGACTAGATGGCCTGTACTGCACGATTTTCAGATCATCTTTTCTTCGGGAGACAAATGTTGGCCAGGAACAGCTCCCTTCATTTTCTTAATCAGCATCCAGCATTTTGGACAAGCAGTTTATGGCCAGGATTTCAGTTCAGCATCTTAAACTGAAATACAGTCCCTCTGACACTGCGAATCTTCCTCATGGGATTGGGCATACACAGTGGTCACTTAGGGGAGAAAGTGAGGTCTGCAGATGCTGGAGATCAGAGCTGGAAATGTGTTGCTGGAAAAGCGCAACAGGTCAGGCAGCATCCAGGGAACAGGAGAATCGACGTTTCGGGCATAAGCCCTTCTTCAGGGCTTATTCCTGAAGAAGGGCTTATGCCCGAAACGTCGATTCTCCTGTTCCCTGGATGCTGCCTGACCTGCTGCGCTTTTCCAGCAACACATTTCCAACAGTGGTCACTTAGTCCTGCTCATTGTATGCACAGCCATTCCTTATGCCACTAGTTTACAATGGCACATTTTAAAAATTGTACTTTGCAGAGTGTTTCAATTGCAGGGCTTTTTTAGAATTACCTTTTTTTTGTAACAGGCTCCCATTCAACCATTTAAATAGCAAAAGCAAACTTTTTAAAGTTAACCATGCTATGTTACTTGAAAAGTTTTCCACATGGTCAGAATGGGGGTTGGTGCTGTTTCTGAGTCAGCACAATTCTCTCACAGTCGACAAAACCTAAATTGTGATTCCAAGTGAGTTATGATGCATATTGCCAAGACTGAAAATCCCTTTAGTCAAAAAAGCTAAACCACACATACGTGACACATACAACAAACATAATTTGGCACAAAGTGTTGCTGGAACTCAAATAAACCTAAATTCTGACTTTTATCTTAAGATGAGGGTTATAAATGGGGGTAATGGTGGTTCTCTTTTCCCTACATTAGGGGATTTCAAGACTAGGTGATACATTTTTAAGGTGAGAGAGATTTAAAAAAGACTTGAGGAGCAAATATTTTACACAGAGGATGGTTTGTGTATGGAATGAACTTCCTGAGGAAGTGGTGGATGGTGGTATAATTACAACATTTAGAAGACATTGGATAAGTACGTGAATTGGAAACATTTGGAGGGATATGGGCCAGGAGCAGTCAGGTGGGACTAGTTTAGATTGGGATTATGTTCAACATGGACTGGTTGGACTGTTTCCATGCTGTATAATTTTGAGTGTTTACCAAAGGATAGATTTTTAACAAAAACAGAAATTGCTCATGAAATTCAGCAGGTCTGGCAGTATCTGTAGGGGAGAAGTCAGAGTCGCTGAAGTGTGGCACTGGAAAAAGCACAACAGGTTAGACAGCATCTGAGGAGCAAGAGAGTTGATGTTTTGGGCTTAACCCTTCCTGTGCTGGGGGACGGGGGGGGGGGACGGTGGGTGGAGAAACCAGAGTTAGTGTTTCGAGTCCAGTGACTCTTCGTCAGATAGATTTTTAACTTTCAATTCTGAAAAGGGGTCATATACTGGACTTGAAATGCCAACTGTTTTTCTCTCGCTACAGAAACTGCCAAACCTGCTGAGTTTCTTCTGTGCTTTCTGTTTTTACTTCAGATCTCCAGCATTCACACATTCACATCCCCACAAAAGAATAAAGCACTCACCTTTCTCCAGATGAGTGTGTGTGTGTGTGTGCACGCGCGCATGTTGGACAGTATTTCTCCCCTCCTCCACAGATGCTTCTGTCAGATACTTTAGTAATATACCCTGGAGCAGCTGCTAGAAGTTAGGATGCAATCCTTTCTCTCTGTGAAAAGCTCTTTTCAACACCTGCACTGGCTAACTTTGAGATTTTGTTTTAAATTGCAAGCTTCAATTCTCTCTGTTCCAAAAGAAGCAAGTAGAGGAGTGTTGGCAGGTGTCAAGTGAACATGTCAAAGCCAAAATCAGTAGACATTTGTTGGGAAAGGTTATTCAGCTTTATGAAAACAACGTAGAGCAATAAAGATAAGATATATATTGTCTACAATCTAGCTGAAGGAGTTGAAATACTTATTACTGTGCCTATGTTTCAGCAACACATATCCTGCCATTCTGTGCTATGACAATACAGAGTCCTAAAACTAAGCTGTTTCGAAGAGAGATTATCTTTCAGTCTCTTAGGCAATCATTCTGTGCTTCCTTTACCCACTTCCTGATTTTGTAAATGCAATAGCTACATTGTTTCCTGAGTGACACAGAGACTTGAAAAAGTAAAAGGGTGTAAGAATGGCTTCCAGTACTTTTCTAATACTATATTTCAGTCAACTGTCCTTGGTGACTTAGTGCTAGTTTGAATTAGTGTCCTTTACAATAGCAATGTCAATACATGTTTATAATCTGACACCTATCTGTGTCGTGAGTAGATCAGTTAGCTTGAACAGCTGGTTTGCAAAGCATAGTGATGGCAACAGTCTAAGGTCAGTTTCCAAACTTCCTAATATTCCAATAAAGGTCACTCCTTCTCAACATCTCCCCTCACCTGAGATGTGGTGACCCTTGGGTTAAACCACTACCAGCCTCTGGGATTATGGCGAGCTTACTATCTGTAGATCTGTAAGATATTCACACTAAAATGCGTCTTGAGGCAGCAGACCAAAAACGTAACATTAATAAAATGATCCATAATTTTCCAATGAACTAAACTTATATGTGAGTCTATTCATTATGAGGTGGAGGTGATGATGAAACTATGGGAAGGGCCTTGACATTCCTTTATTTAAATATTGGTATTTGGAGCACTGGAATATTTCCTGTCATATAAATATGGATGAGACTGACTCAGTCGATGGGTGTGGTGCTGGAAAAACACAGCAGGTCAGGCAGCATCCGAGGAGCAGGAAAATCGACGTTTCAGGCAAAAGGCCTTCATCAGGATTCCTGATAAAGGGCTTTTGCCCGAAACATCCATTTTCCTGCTTCTCGGATTCTGCCAGACTTGCTTTTCCAGCACCATTCTAATTTTGACTCTGATCTCCAGCATCTGCAGTACCCACTTTTGCTCAATCTTCACTGAAGCAATCTTCAGTGCTTGGTTAAAGTTACAACAATACAGAGTTCACAGTAAGGTTAAAGAACACATACTATGTGACATTCTATGGAATCTCAATCCTTCCTCCTTTCTAGAATTATGGAATCCCTACAGTGCAGAAACAGGCCATTTGGCCCATTGAGTCTGCATTGACTCTCTGAAGAGCATCCCACCCAGACTCATCCACCCACACTCCCTATTTCTGTAATCCTGTATTTTGCCATGGCCAATCCACCCAACCTGCACATCTTTGGACTGTGGGAGGAAACCGGAGCGTCTGACGGAAACTCTAGCAGACGCTGGGAGAATGTGCAACTCTACACACAGTCACTCAAGGCTGGAATCGAACCTGCGTTCCTGATGCTATTTGACAGCAGTGCCGCCCCTTCCACCATTTATATATTACAGATCAAAAATGGACACAGAGTTAAAACTGGGCTCAAATCCTACTTGCCCCAGATATGTGTAATAACATCTCTTAGTATGTTGATTAGAAAATATCTAAAATTGGGCCTATCTTATGAGGGGGGAATTGAACAGGTTAGGAATGTAATCGTTAGAGTTCAGAAGAATGAGCAGTCATCATTTGAAACAATATAAGACCTTGAGATCCAGTGAGCGTGATCCAGGTATGGCATAGGGCTAGAATTGGGTGAGAGGGGCAGATAGGTAGTTAATGAGGTGGATTCAGTAAGACATGGTGAGACATCTTGCTTTCTGCCTTGTGGCAGAAAAAAAATCCTGAAAGTAACCCTCAACACATTTGTCACTTCGGCAAAAAAAAACAAGCTCGCTCTCTGCTTTTCTCTGCACAGATGTCACCCAAAAAGCTGAGCCTCTCCAGCACTGTTTTTGTATTCCAGTATTGACTTGCCTTTGCAAAAGAGTTCGAGACACGTCCCATCCTTTGCGTGTTGAAATGTTTCCTAATTTCCGTGATGAAAGATCTGGTCTATTTTCTAAGCACCCCTAGTCTTTCAAAGAACTAGAGTAATAGAGTAAGTGGAGAGAGACTGTCCGACCTGATTAACATCTTGAAAGGCTGAAATAAACAACCTGTAACCTTCTCAAAATGTTATTCTCTTTTCATCTCCTACCCTTTCATGAAATGGACGATTATAGACCAGGAAAATCTATGTTGCTTCAGCTATTGCATTGCAATTTCTTGTGCATTGCTCAAACAATTTGATTGCTAAATTGCTATACTTTCTCTCTATAGATGTGGAGACTCTCCAGCAATTTCTGTTCATGTTTCTGATTTCCAGTATCTATAGTTCTTTGTTTTTTTTTATTTAGTGTTTACCTCACTGCCACGTATCTTCCAGGTAAATTCAACTTGAAGAAGTTCTATTCCTCTGTCCAGCAGGATTTATGTTCTAATCTTGTTCGCTGTCCTTACTTACATTTTGCTTCTGGTGTTTGATGAGGCATTTGCCAAAACTCACTTTCACAGCCACATCTCATTTCTCAATGACTGCCTGAGCTCAGACTCACACCCACGTGTATTCCAACTGAAGTTTCATCCTTCGTATATTGAATCTGCCCAGGATCACAGGCATCTCCGTGATGTTCAGTGTTCCTCAGAGAGCTGTTCTCACTGCATCCTGAGATTCACACTCAGTGCTGTGCATTTGCTATATGTACGCTCTGGACCCCCCCTCTCCATCAGCTATGCCTCACACTGGCTCAGGCCTGCTCTGCCTCCCAGTTCCACTTCATCTTCCGGCCCATTCCATTTTCTAACAAGAAACTTGTTTTCTTTTCCTTTCAGGCATTAAGGAGCACAAAATGTAACAAATCAGAGATACACATGCCCCTCTGAAACCACCTTCCCCCCTCCCCATCTCTTCATTCTAATTCCATCCCCTCTCTGAGCCCCATCTCCCATTGTATATTTACTATTCCTTCTGACCTTCTGCTCTCTGATGCTGAATGTTCTCTACTCAGCAATGGTTTTAGTTTTGTCCCTCTGCTCACCCATCTCACTGAATTTCCGGTATGACATGATGTTGGACATTCCTTCTGTCACCTCAGCCTTCGTGAGCATTTCTTTGGACAAGAGTCCATCCCACAGATCCCTCCACCCAGCTCCAACACTCTCCCTCCACCTGGACCCCTCCATCTCGCCTTTTACCTGGTCTCAATCTGTTCATCGAGAGCTGATGTTGCCTTACTGCACTTTCTCTGCCGCCTAACTAATTGAACCTATCTTCTTCTGAGCTAACTACACTCTATGCTCTCAGATCCAACTGTGACTTTGTTATTAAGCCTGCTGATAAGGGTGGTGCTGTTGTCTGGCAGACTGACCTTAACATTGCTGAGGCTGAGTGCCAGCTCTCAGATACCTCCTTCTGTTTCCCCTGGATCATGACCCCAGACATGAACACCAGACTACTGCATCCACAACAGCCGCTAATCTGGTTTCATCTGGTGACCTCTGCTCCACTGCCTCCAAGTTTATAGTCTCCCAAGCCTGAGCTCCTTCCCAAAAACCACAAACATGACTGCCCGGGCAGACCCATTGTTTCTGCCTGCTCCTGACCCACAGACCTCATCTCTTCCTACCTCAATGCAATTTTCTTTCTCCACTTGTACAGTCCCTTCCCACTTACTCCCGCTATTCCTCTGACACTATAACGTCAGTTTCAGAATTTCCAGTTTGCAGGCTCCATTTGCTTCCTCTTTACCATGGATGTCCGATACCTTTCCACGTCCATTCCCCCCCCAGGATGGTCTCAGGGCTCTCTTCCTCCTCCTGGAAGAAAAGGCCTCAACCATCCTTACCTACCACCACTCTCCGCCACTTGGCCAAGCCCGCCCTCGCTTTGTGCTACTTCTCTTTTAACTCGTCTCACTTTGTTCAGGTCAAAGATGTGGCCATGGGTTTCCGCATGGGCCCCAGTTCTGCCCAGCTCTTAGTGGGATGTGTGGAACATTCCTTGTTCCATCCTACCCCAGCCCCCACCAACAACTCTTTCTCCAGTACATTGATGACAGGTGCAGCTTCCCTCTCTCATTTGGAATTGGAAAGGTTTGTCTATTTCCCTTCCATTTTCCACCCCTCCTTCAACTTCACTTGGTCCATCTCTGTAACCTGGAAATCAGTTTTTGAAACTGATTTTTAGGTTTGCAGTCAAAACAGCAATGAGTGCACCACAAACAATAGATAAAGATGAAATAGGAACAGGAGCAGGTCATTCAGTCTTTGAGCCTACTCTGCCATTTATTATGATCATTGCTGATAATTCCAAATTAGCAATATGTCCTTTGACCCCCCCCACCCCCCCACACTCCCACCCCAAAGAATCTATTGCAACTCTTCGAAACATAATTGATTGATTGTGAAGTGCATTGAGATATCATAGCTTCTTGAGAGTGGAGTGGCAGGTCAATAGGATAGTGAAGAAGGCGTTTGGGATGCTTTCCTTTACTGGTCAGAGTATTGAATGCAGGAGTTGGGAGGTCCTGTTGCGGCTGTACAAGACATTGGTTCATCCACTTTTGGGATATTGTGTGCAATTCTGGTCTCCTTTCTATCGGAAAGATGTTGTGAAATTTAAAAGGGTTCAAAAGAGATTTACAAGAATGTTGCCAAAGTTGGAGGATTTGAACTAAAGGGAGAGGCCGAATAGGCTAGGGCTGTTTTCCCTGGAGCGTCAGAGGCTGAGGGGTGACCTTATAGAGGTTTATAAAATCATGAGGGGCATAGATAGGATAAATAGGCAAGATCTTTTCCCTGGGGTGGGGGAATTCAGAACTAGAGGGCATAGAGTCATAGAGATGTACAGAATGGAAACAGACCCTTCGGTCCAACCTGTCCATGCCGACCAGATATTCCAACTCAATCTAGTCCCACCTGCCAGCACCCGGCCCATATCCCTCCAAACCCTTCCTATTCATATACCCATCCAAATGCCTCTTAAATGTTGCAATTGTACCAGTCTCCACCACTTCCTCTGGCAGCTCATTCCATACACGTACCACCCTCTGTGTGAAAAAGTTGCCCCTTAGGTCTCTTTTATATCTGAGGGGCAACTTTTTCACGTAGAGGGTGGTACGTGTATGGAATGAGCTGCCAGAGGATGTGGTGGAGGCTGGTACAATTGCAAGATTTAAGAGGCATTTGGATGGGTATATGAATAGGAAGGGTTTGGAGGGATATGGGCCAGGTGCTGGCAGGTGGGACTAGATTGAGTTGGGATATCTGGTCAGCATGGATGGGTTAAATTGAAGGATTTGTGTCCGTGCTGTACATCTCTATGACTCTCTGAAAAAAAAGTACAAATACATAAAATCTCTACAGTGCAGAAAGAAACTGTTTGACCCCTCTAGTCTGCACTGACCCTCCAAAGGACATCCTGTGCACACACACTCCATCCCTACAATTCTCATGTCTAATCCACCTTGCCTGCACAATATTTGAACAGTACAGGGCAACTTAACATGGCCAATCCACATGTCTTTGGACTGTAGGAGGAAACTGGAGCACCCGGAGTAAATCCTAACAGAGACAAGGAGAATGTGCAAACTCCACACAGTCACCTGAATCGAACCAAAGTCCATGGTGCTGTGAGGCAGCAGTGCTAACCACTGTGCCACCATGCCACCCTCAAACCTGTGTGTGCTATAATGTTGGATTTAATGACAAGCGTTAGTAAGTCTGAAAAGCTAAGAGAAAAAATGCAAACTAAATGTAGTGATAAACACTATTTATGCACATCAGGTTTTGAAAAAGGAAAGGTATGTTACCACAGAAACCATAGAAGAAATACAACAAGGAAAATCCATTCAATCCATTGTGGTGCCCATCTGAATAAACTAGCCGCCCATTCTAATTCCCACCATCTAGCACCTGGTCTGTAGCCTGGAATGTTCCAGAGCTGCAGGGGCGGATTCAGATTCTTTTTAAATGAGTTGGGGGTTTTTGCCTCAGTCACCAACTGGACTGTGAATTCCAGACATCCACCACCCTCTAGGTGACAAAGTTTTTTTTCTTATGTCCTCTCTAACTTTTCAACCGACCACTGTCAATCTGTGCCTGCTGGTAATTGATCTCCCCACTAGGGGAAACAGGCCTTCCTTGACCAACCTATCCAGGCTCCTCTTATATTGTACACCTCAATTAAATAACTCCTCAGCCTCCTCTGTGCTGAGGAAAGCAGCCCCAGTCTATCCAACCTTTCCTCAATCTGCAAATTTCAAGACTTGTACATTCTTGTAAATCTCTTTTGTACTTTTTCCAGAACAATTATATCCTTCCAGTGACTAGGACTGCACACGAAACTCCAGCTGTGGTCTAAACAATCTGTTATCTTGAAAATTGCCACCCAGGTTGATAGGGTTGTGAAGAAGGCACACGGTGTGTTAACTTTTATTAGGAGAGGAATTGGGTTTCGACACCATGAGGTCATGCTGCAGCTGGTCACTGCATTATAGGAAGGATGTGGAAACTTTGGAAAGGGCTCAGAAGAGATTTACTAGGATGTTGCCTGGTATGGAGGGAAGGTCTTACAAGGAAAAGCTGAGGGACTTGAGGCTGTTTTCGTCAGAGAGAAGAAGAATTGAAATGTGACTTAATTGAGACATATAAGATAATCAGAGGTTTGACAGGGTGGACAGTGACAGCCTTTTTCATCAGATGGATAGGCTAGCATGAGGGGACATAGCTTTAAATTGAGAGGTGATAGATATAGGACAGATGTCAGAGGTAGTTTCTTTACTCAGAGAGTAGGAGGGGCGTGGAATGCACTGCCTACAACTGTAGTAGACTTTCCAACTTTACAGGCATGAAAATGGTCATCAGATAGGTATATGGACGAGAATGGAATAGTATAGGTTAGATGGGCTACAAAATGGTTCCACAGGTCAGCACAACATTGAGGGCTGAAGGGCTTGTATTGCGCTGTAATGTTCTATGTTTTTATATAGTTCCACCATTATATCCCTGTTTCTGTGTTTAACACCTCACCCAGTAAAGGAAAGTTTCCCATAAACCTTTTTACACTCTTATCCACCTGTCCTACCACCTATACGGGACTGTGTACATGCATTTCTTCCACCTCTCAAATTCCGTTGTTTGTTGTGTTTTGTTAGCCCTTCTCCACTTCTGAAGAAAGGTAATACTGAAACACTGACTATGCTTTCTCTCTCCATAGATGCTGCTAGGCCTGCTGAGTTTCTCCATCATTCTCTTTGTTTGAGTCAAACTCTTTCATTTGTTCTACCACTCAATTAGATCATGATAAAGATCTTTAACTCCATCTAGCTATCGCTGTTCCCACCCTTTGCCGAGCAAAAATCTACCAACTGCATCTAATTTACATTCCAGCATTGAGGGCATTCATTTCTCAAGAAGTGGACCAGGTGTGGGCACTATGGCCTCTCAAGTCTGCTGTGTCATTCAATATGATCATGGTAGTTCTTGGGCATCTTCCTGCCTACTGAGAGTAGTTCGCGTGTGGAATGAACTGCCAGAGATGGAGCTACAGCTATAACATTCAAAAAGTATTTGGATAAGTTCATAAATAGGAAATATTTGGGGGGAACAAAAATAAAAACAGAAATTGCTCGAAAAGCTCAGCAGGACTGGTGGCACCTATGGAGAGAAATCAGAGTTAATGTTTTGGGTCCACTGGACCCAAATCATTAACTCTACTTTCTTTCCACAGATGCTGTCAGACCCTGTGTGCTTTTCCAGCAATTTTTGTTTTTGTTTCTGATTTTCAGCATTTGCAGTTGTTTTGATTTTTAAGGTTTGGGGGAGACATGGGTCAAGTGCAAGCAGGTGGGAATAGTTTAGTTTGGGAACATTTTCAGCATGGACTGGTTGGACTGAAGGCTCTGTTTCCATGTTGTATGACTCCGTGGCTCAGAAAGAAGAAATCCCTCCTCATCTTTGTCTTAAATGGGTGACGCCTTATTTTGAGATAATGTCCTGGGATCTGCTACAACAACAAACAACCTTTCCACATCTACCTTGTCAAGTCTGCGAAGACAATAGTGCACTTCAGTAAGGTCACCTCTCACTGTGCCATTCATGTCAACACCCTGTGAATCACTTTTTAATAGGTAAAAGCAGAATACTGTGGAAGATGGAAATCTAAAAGAAAAACAAAAACGTAGGTGTTGGAGAAAGTCAGCAGGTCTAACAGCAGTTGCGGAGAGGGAAAAACAGTTAATGTTGAGAGTCCAATATGAATTTCTGGCACTTTGTTTTTATATCAAATTATTGGTTGCGTTAACTTAAGGTTGGGGAGAAAATGACAGCCTGACCAGGGACACCCACAATGAATGAACATTAAAAATATATATTCCTTTACTAAGGAGCTACTATATTAAAGTGTAAAAAAGTTGCCCCTCATGTCCTTTTCAAATCTTTCTCCTCTCACCTTAAAAATATGCCCCCTAGTTTTCAATTCTTCCAAACTAGGGAAAAAGCCCTTTCATTCACCTTACCTATGCCTTCATGATTTTATGAATGTTTACAAGGTCACCCCTTAACCTCCTACACTCTAGTGAAAAAGTCCCAGTCTATCCAGCCTCTCTTTATTACTCAAGCTCTCCATTACCAGAAACATCCTGGTAAATCTTTTCTGAACCATTTCCAGTTTAATTATATCTTTCTGATAGCACGGCAACCAGACTGCACACAGTTCTCCACAAGAAGCCTCATGAACATCCTGTAAAATCTCAACATGACATGCCAATTTCTATACTCAAAGGTCTGAGCAATGAAGACAAACATGCTGAATACCTACTTAACCATCCTGTCTACTTGTGACAATCTATGAAACTCTTTAACACAGAGGATTGTAAAGGCTGGGTGATTAAGTATATTCAAAGATGAGATAGACAGATTTTGAATGAATAAGGGAATCAAAGGTTATGAAGACAGGAAAGTGAAGGTGAGGATTATCAGATCAGTCATGATCTCATTGAATCATAGTGTTCCTATAGTGTGGAAGCAGCCATTGAGCCTACACTGACTCTCCAAAGAGCATCCCACTCAGACAAACCCCCACCCCATTCCATCCCTGTATTCCTGCAATTCCCAAGTCTTATCTATCTAAGCTGCATGCCTTTGAACCGCAGGTGGAAAACAGTTCACCCGGAGGAAACCCATGCAGACATGGGGAGAACATGCAAACTCAGGACAGACAGTCACCCAACATGGAATCGAACCTGGGTCCATGAGTCTGTGAGGCAGCATTGCTGACATGATGAGCTGAATGGAGAAAGTGAGTACTGCAGATGCTGGAGATCAGAGTCAAGAGTGTGTTGCTGGAAAAGCACAGCAGGTCAGGCAGCATCCGAGGAGCAGGAGAATCAACGTTTCAGGCATTGGCCCTTCATCAGGAATGAGGCTTGTGGATTGGGGACTGAGAGATAAATTATGAGCTCCTGTTTCTATGTCTTATGGTCAATGTGGGTTAGGTCATACCATTTAGGACAAAATGCAATAGTTTAACCGACAATAAAAATAGAAATTGCTTGCAAAACTCAGCAGGTTTGGCAATATCTGTGGGGAGAAGGCAGAGCTAACATTTTGAGTCCAGTGACTGATAGCTCTGGTGAAGAGGCTTCAAAATGGTTCCAGCATCTGCAGTCATTGTTTTTACCTTCAAAATGGTTAACTCTGCTTTCTCTCCACAGATATTGCCAAACCTACTGAGTTTTTCTGGCAACTTGTTTTTGTTTCATAATGTTTCAGCTTAAGTTGGTGCATTTTATTTAGGAAGTGAGAATTAACACACGCAAATGTCACAGTTTTATTCCAAATGTATAATTTAAGGTTTATTTGTGAGGGGCTTGTATTGTTCAGATGCAGTGCCTTTGCTCCTTAGGGCTGAACCTGGTCACGTGGTGCCCTGACACTTCGCGGCCCAGTGGTGAAATCTGTCCACCAGGTAAAGAAAGAAAATAGTTCTCCCTTATTTGATATATTGGCCGCTCGTTTGCACACCGAAACCGGGCGAGGGGTTCGAGGGAGAATGGCGCTCAGCCTCTTAAGCGATTGATAGGTAATCAGCGGGTTTTGGGGCAGCGGGGAGTAGGTATGGGTGCGTCCGGTCCTCCCAGAGTGATGCGGTCGGTCGTCCAGCGGAGCGGCACACGGCGCTTGCTGGAGGACTACTGCCGGGCGGCGCGGCGCGGCGGCGGACGGGTACGTAGCGGTTGGTCCTCCGAAAGTGATGCGGTCGGTCCTCCAGAGGCGGAGCGCGACCCGGCCGAGAGCGAGCGAGCGGGTGGGTGGGTGTGAGGAGGCGGCGGCGGTAGGTTATATAAAGGGGAGGCGGCGCCATCAGCCGGACGCGTGCGTTCTGTCGGAGGATCTGGTCTAATCTCGGACAGGTTTGTGTTCACGGGAGGAATGGGCATTGGGGGGGGGGGAAGAGGGAGAGAGATGGTGAAGGAGCGGCTCCCAGGGTGAGGCCGCAGGGCCTGGGCCTAGGCCTAGGCCTAGGCCCTCCGTGAGCCGCAGGAGGCGGCCGCAGCTCCCTTCACCCTTCACCTAGCCCCTGATTGTACGTTAGACCCCCCTCCCCTCGCACTTCACTCTTTCCCCCTCCAAAAAGCCCTGACTTCATCACCCCACTCCCCCCCCCCCCCTCCCCCCCCCCCTCCACCCCCAGATTAAACATGACCCTCAGCCCCATCTCTCCATCACCCCCCCCCAGATTAAAACGACTGATGCTTCCCCTTTCCTTCTCACCCCTGCCCATTTAAAATGGCCGAGCTCAATACCCCCCCCCCAAAAATAAACCGAGCTCCTTTTCTTCAACTCCCCCCTTAAAATTACCCTTGGCTCCTCTCTAAATCCCCCATAAAATTACCCTGGGCTCCTTTTCTTCAACCCCCCCCCATAAAATTACCCTGGGCTCCTTTTCTTCAACCCCCCCCCTCCCCATAAAATTACCCTGGGCTCCTTTTCTTCAACCCCCCCTCCCCATAAAATTACCCTGGGCTCCTTTTCTTCAACCCCCCCTCCCCCATAAAATTATCCTGGGCTCCTTTTCTTCAACCCCCCCTCCCCATAAAATTACCCTGGGCTCCTTTTCTTCAACCCCCCCTCCCCCATAAAATTACCCTGGGCTCCTTTTCTTCAACCCCCCCTCCCCCATAAAATTACCCTGGGCTCCTCTCTAATTCCCCCATTAAATTACCCTGGGCTCCTCTTCAACCCCCCCCCCCTACTTAAAATTACCCTGGGCTGCTCCTCTTCAACTCTTTCCCCCCTCCCCCTTAAAACTGCTCTCAGCTGCTCCCCCATCCCAGAAGAAATTGCCCTGAGATGCTCCTTTCCCCTTCACCATGCAATTCCCTTGTTTCTCCATCCCTACTGGTTACAATTGCCTTGAGCTCCATTCTTTGCTCGCCTCAAATCGCCCTTCCTATTTCCCCCCCCCCCGGTAAAGATGCCCTTTCTTTCCCCTCTGAAGGTCGGTTTCTCCATCGCTGCCACTCATCATGCGGCGTGATGCTCGCACGTAGGCGAGTCTGCTGCTGCGTCCTACCGCACACTAAGACTGGAAATTATAAGGAGCTTTAAATGTTAATTTTGGATAATGCGTGCATTTGTTTTATTTTCGTTCTCCAACTTTGAACCGTTTGTTGCATCCTCTTATGAGATGTGCCGTTGCAACAGGTGCATTCCTATTATTTTATTTAATGTGTACCCATTTATTCACTTCAAGTTGATCTTTTATCCAGATTTTTAAAAATTGGTGCTGTTTGTCCCACTTCGCTCATTTTATATTGTGACTAACTCGTTCCCGAAATTTTAGTTTTTGCCAGAATAGTGCTTGAGCTAATTTTAATCCTTGGTAACTAGAGTACTTTTATGTGACCTATCCTTGGCTGAAGGAGTTTGTAATGATTCCTCTTGCAGCAATGTGATACCTGGCACTCATAGCAAGGTATTCGTCCTTGGTGACTCCATTTACCATGGGGATGTGTTCACCTCTCAAATATCTGGTGATTTCTCGGATGCGCTTTAATAAAGTAGCGAGCATTTTTTTATAGCCTAAAGCGGCCACTTTATGTAAAACTTGGGGGGGGGGGGAAACCTGCAGGAGTGTCGCATGCTGAGCCCTACCTCAGCAGAGATTAATTATAGCGCAGCATGGTTCTGCAAGAAATCAGCAAATCCCGTGCCACTTATTTCTCTAAAGTTGCATATCCGATTCCCCGTTTGAAAGGTACGATTGAACCTGCCTCTGCAGTTTCGTTAAAGGTTATACTACCTGTACTCCCAGCAAATCGTGTCCTCTTCTGAAGGATATTTCTCAGCTAGCTGTATCTCAATTGAGATTTTTCTTTGCGTCTTCCTGAAGGTATTGTTAGCCGATAGAGGGAGTTCAGAATGTGGCGTCGTCTAGAGCATTTGGTCCAGATATCTCTTAATCTGACCTGGGGACCACCACAGATTGGTGCAGGTTAATGTGTTTTTTTGGGCGGTGGGGGAAGAAAGTCAGGCATGTACTGTAAATGTCTTTCTTTTGTGTGAAAACGAAATGGAAAGCTGCTTGTGCTCCCTATGCCATGCGGTCAACTCCACACGTTCTGGTGCACCCCCCCCCCCCCCTCTCCTATCAGTTCCGTTCGACTGGTTTGGAGACGCGGTTCAGTTTTAATGTTCATCTTTAAAGACCATACCGCGTTACAACCTGGAATGAATGTTTGCCCTTGGGTGCGTCAGTTGCGGTTTCGGGTTGCCTCCTCGTTTTAAGTTTTTCGCTTTTATTATGAGCAATTTTTCGACATAAGTTAGCCTTTTTCTCGTTACTCATGTATGGAATTTTGTCACTTTTTTTTCCGCCTGCCTTCTCTGAGTCAGTGGACGCGAGGCAGACTGCACGTACACTCAGCGCCGTATGGACGTGACTACCACAGCGCCCAGATTGGTGCTGCAGAGCGTGTCTCTCCTCATTAAAAACCTTTTTTCTTTAAAAACCTTGTCCTTGTACAAGGTTAATGTGCAGGCTCTATTTTCTTTGATTTCCATTTTTGAATTTAATGTTGCAATAGCAACAAAATGCTGTGGGTACTGGAAACCTGAAGTAGTACTCAATTGATGAGCATCAGCATTTCAACTCCATGATATTGTTTTCCAGCAGTGTTTGGTCCAAAATTGATGCGTCATTGCTGTACTATATAGAGGATCTCTTTGCTGGTCAAAATTCAAAGCCCTGGTGATCCAGTTTCATTTGTCATCTTTGCCATCTCTAACTCACACTCTTCACCCTCCATGTCCTTTTCCAATCTCTTCTCTTCTCTTGCCCTCTATACCCTAAAACAAACTTCTGCATCAAATGTTTGAACAGAATTTATTTTAGATTAATGTCTACAGTGACAGAAGCCACGCAAAATGTTCTCAGGCACTTCATCCATTTTTCCCTGTGAAGAAGCCCACAGATTCCATCAGCTCCATGCAGTCTTAGCCTGTTATCTCTTATATGGTTCATCTGTGTTTGCTAATAGAAATATTTTTTTGGATCAGTCTTGTATTTAACAAGTGAAATCTTGAGCTGAGTTCACTTACAACAGAGATTTTGTCTTGTAATAAAATTTATCTGTGACGATGTTAAACAGGTATTCCATTGTTTGTTTCAAGAGTACGGTCTGGAAAAGCACAGCAGGTCAGGCAGCATCCGAGGAACAGGAACATCGAAGTTTCCGGCATAAGCCCTTCACCCCACACTCTAGTCTGATCTCCAGGGTTTGCAGTCCTCACCACCTATTCAATGTTTGTTAAGGTTCAACCAATACCAGAGTCTCTGCAGTATAACCGAGATTGAGTGCAGACCTTTTTGTATTTTATCTCTAAAGGTCCCTTAATCCTATGATATACTTGTTCTCTTGGATGGCTACCTCTTACTAAAGAATTTTGATTTCTTCTGTATTGATTCTGTCATCATGATACAGTGCATGTTATCTCTTCAGTTTCTAATAATCAGTCATCTTGGTTGCGATTGATTGCAGTGTCATAATAGCTTGCAGCTCTTGGGTATATTGGCTATGCTTGAGCAAAACTTCCACTACCTTTGAATGTTTAGTTTACACATCTGGAACTTTAAATTCAAGTTTTTTAAAATCCACAACCTTCTGTTAGTTGCCATGTTGGCTACTAGCTGGCTTGCTCAATTGTTACATATGCCTTAAACTTGATAACATCTTTAGTTGGAGCTCCTTATGGAGCGTCCTGACTGATGTCTAGCTTCTAAATTACTTTTTTCTGGTTTAAAGAATATTAATGTTACAAGGAATGTATGCAATTGCAATGGCCTGGATTCCCTTTCTGGCTTTGTGAACTGGGCAGGATAACAGATCCCTGTTTGGCAGTAGCACGGTGTTCTGGAAGCTACAGCAGAAGAGAAGGTGAACTCGTTTATATATTACACCTTTCATAACCTCAGCATTGCATTCTGCTGCTGAGCTAAGGTATAGTCACTGTTGCAGAGGAAGGTGAGCCTCCAGTATTGATTGACCCTAGATAGTCAATATGTTAGCGCACCTTCAGTAGTCGAGTAGGACGGAACATTTTGATCAAGCCTTTTCTCTTAATTAAAGTCATTGTAAATTGGAATCAAAGTAAATCAGATTGCATTTATCTACACAAAATAAAGCAGATAACATGAAGACTTTACAGCAAAAATACTTATGTCTTCAATGTGGACAAAAGTGAGCATAGGAAACTTACACAGGATTTTTTATTGGGGAATGATATGAAACAGGTTTGCATTAAAGAAAATGCAATCTCTCCTCCATAGGTGCCAGTCAGAAATCTGGAAATCCATACAGCAAATCTGAAGCAGCTTACATGTTCGAATACTGAAGTAGTGTCCTCTGTAGATTCAGCTTCCTTTTTTGGATTCTTATCTCTTAACCTTTGAGTTTGCTCAAGAGTGGACCTTGGTGGAACCTTGCAGCTCTCCAGTTCAGCCTGGGAAAGACCAAAGCTTCAGCTTCCCTCACTTTGCTCTTTATTTCTCCCTTGTCCATAGCCTTGCTGAGTTCTCCTTTGCAGTGGTGAGTTCTACTCAACCCTACTGAAATGGATGCTTTGCATCTTTTTACAAAAGCATGTTACTCTTGTCTGACCTATATTTGAGGATAATGTCTTTCCCTGGAGAAAGTGAGGTCTGCAGATGCTGGAGATCAAAGTTGAAACTTTATTGCTGGAACAGCACAGCAGGTCAGGCAGCATCAGGGAACAGGAGATTCGACGTTTCGGGCACAGAAGGGCCTGTGCCCGAAACGTCGAATCTCCTGTTCCCTGGATGCTGCCTGACCTGCGCTGTTCCAGCAATAAAGTTTCAACTAATGTCTTTCCCTCCAAAGCTGACTGCTTGTGTGCTTCCTGTCAGAATCCTGCCCACATCATATTCCACTTTCCCATCACACTTGTCTTCGCAGCTTTTGCTCCAAATTCCAAGCCTCAGTCAAAACTCTTTTCTTAATCCCTTAATCCCTCAGTGGAGTCAGTGTGCTTATATTTAGGTTTTATCTTGAACCCCACTCTGCCCATCCCATTCCAACCTAAATTGACCTGATCTTGGCCTGTGCATTTTCCTGAAGAAGGGCTTATGCCGGAAACGTCGATTCTCCTGCTCCTTGGATGCTGCCTGGCCTGCTGTGTTTTTCCAGCACCACATTTTTCAACTCTGGTCTCCAGCATCTGCAGTCCTAACTTTCCCCTGTGCATTTTCCCTCCTTGACTTTTCCCATTTCTCCTTGTCACCAATTATTTAGATATTTTTCTAATCAACCTACTGAAATGTTATGATGCACCTCTGGAAAGGTGGGGCATGACCAGTGACACTAACACTGTCACAAAAGCCCCTACCAGTTATTGTATATACTTTGTATTGATTTGAATCCTGCTGTCAGAATTATCTTCCCAAATTCCTTTCAATTTCAAAGCTCTGAAAGGCATGTGCTCGATTTAACTCCGAATTGGCTAACTGAATTTCTCCTTCCTTGCTTTCCATTCACTTGATTAAAATGAGTCATCCATCACATTAAAGGTTTCCTATGAACATGTTATTAGACTTGCCTCCAATTCACTTTTGGCCGCCAGGAGCTATTTGATTTATTCTACTGTGGGTGAATCATATCCTCCTTGTATAAGCTTGACTAATGATTGCCAACAATAGATGCAAGACAGATGGGAGCTTAAATCTTGCCTTCAGGAAGCTGCTAGTCTTGGTAACCAATGTGCATTGCTAACTAAAGCAGTAAGGCCCTTTAAACAAGACATGGTATAAAAAGTCAGTATGTCCTTGGTGAAGATTATCCTAAGTGCAGCTCTCATAAGTTAGCCGCTTAATGAATTCCACTACATTGTAGATCTCTTGTGACCTTTATGCTTATAATTGCTGTCTAAGTTCTGTGCTTAAGCTGCAAGTCTAATATTATCAACAGAGAATAGAATGCATTAACAAACTTGTAGCAAACTTGATCTATTCAGATACGTTTACAACCCATCCTTAATGTGTTTGTAATAAAATTGCCTCCTGAAGCATGATTCTGGCAGAGCCAGGAGCAATCCAGTTTGCCCTTGCTGAATTGCTTAAGGTCATTGTATAGTAATCTGCTGTGTCGTGTGTGGTGAATTCACCTTTTCAATGCAGTAGCCAAGCGATTATCTTAGTAATCAGGTGGTTTGATAGTTAGGGAAGAAAATCAAGTTTACTTTCTATGCCACAGATCTTAGCTTGTTCCTAAGCAGTCAGGTAGGCCTGGAATCTTTGAATTTGAAGGTCAGTATGCAAACAGTGCAATACTTTTGAGAACTACATTTGTATGTGGCTCTGCATTTCCAGAGGAGCAGAGAGGTGTGTTGTAATATCTTTGAAAATAACTCAAGTGCTGTTGGTTTAAACAGCTTGATGGTATGTGGTCGATCTTAATTGAAACCTAGATTGACTTTTAAATGTGTAGAACTTTTGGGTCACTAGCTCAGGCAATAACAGACATTGTAGTTCTATCTCTTTACTCCCTCTCCTACCTGGGTCTTGGGTGTTCTTCCCCACATACACACCGCAGAACCCCTGTTCTCATAGGTTTCTGCTTACTTAGGTCTGAGTTCTGAGACCCTGACAACCTTTGTGTCTAAGTGGCGTCATAGTGGAGGTAAATATCCAAAAGTAATGTCTCAACCTTGCAGTGTATAAAAATTAATATCAAATCTGAGGAAGATACTGTTGGGCAAAATACCATAACAGACTAAAGGTTATATATATTCTCTCCACATCAGGATAGAATCAACAGCTATGCCAACCACAAAAGACGCTGCGCACGAAATGGGTACAGCCTTTGTTCAGCGCCAGCAGCTGAGTGCTGCCATGGCTGACACTTTCCTGGAACACCTTTGTCTGCTAGATATTGACTCCGAAACAACAATTGCAAGGAACACTGGCATTGTCTGCACCATTGGTAAGTATTGTACAAGTCACAAATGCATCCTCATGTGAAAAATTGTTACTGCAGAGTTGATTTAATCTTTGCTCTTCTGCAGATTGAGTTGGCTGCTTTGAAATGCTGTTGTAACCCTTTGCATCACACTCATGATGGTGTTTCAGCCTGTATTCCTGCTGAGGCTTCCATTTAATTACATCAGTATGTGCTGGTTAGAAATTATGCTATTTCTTCTGTACTGACTTGAAGCTTTCCTTAGTTTATGTTGAATACTTAACATACTTTGCTTGAGCAAAACATTCTAGTGGTTACTGATCTGGAGCAAAATAAAACCTTTATGAGAAACACTTCCCTCTGATCCATTCCTCTGTTTTGATTATTGTATTCCCCTGATTGTTGCACCTCCTTACCTTATCTATTTATTGGATTCCAAAGCTGTTATGATGCATTGAATCCCCAGAAGGATTAGACACAAACCTCTGTTTTACCTGAGAATTTCAATGCTTAGTTGTATTGCATTGCATCACTCATGAGGGACCATCAAAATATTAATCAACTTGAAAGGAACTGATGTAATTATGCTGGTTAATTCCAGGGCCTGCTTCCAGATCTGTGGAAATGCTGAAGGAGATGATCAAAGCTGGGATGAATGTGGCACGGATGAATTTCTCACATGGGACACATGAGGTATAGCCTTATTGAACTCCAAGCTGGAACATTGTCAAACCACTCTGTAGCGCTAAGCTATGGAAGTCAGTTCAAAGCTTCTGTTTTGATTCACCTGTACAGTTGGCTGGTTCAACTAGGGTGACCATCTGAAATATGAATCAAGGAGTCTGATGCTTTTGGGTAGAATTTTGGAATGAAGGCAGAGTTCATTCTGCTTTTCGGTGTTTCCTTTCAACATGTGGACGTTAGACAAGCATTTGTTTATAACGCTGTCTGTTCATTGATAAGCAGTGATTTAAAAATAAGTGAATGTTAGTCATGTACCGAAGTTCTGTTAGGGGTTAGGCTATGAGTTTGTTTTTTTAAGAAAATGGTGTCATTCAGTGTCTGTTTCTTGCCCTGAGGCAATTCCACTGATATAGGTGATTGCACTGGGGTTTCTTTGGTGAGTCAGCAGTTGCCGTGGAGTAAATTTCAGTGAAATTGCTTGATGCAGTATTTAGAATAGAATCCCTACAGTGTGGACACAGGTCCTTAGGCCCAACAAGTCTACACCAACCCTGTGAGTATCCTGTTCAAACCTATTGCCCTATCCTATTATCCTACATTTACCCCTGACTAATGCACCTAACCTACACATCACTACACACTATGGGCAATTTAGCATGGCCAATTCACTTAACCTAAATATCTTTGGACTATGGGAGGAAACTGGAGCACCTGGAGCAAACCCATGCGGGCATGGGGAGAATGTGCAAACTCCACACAGTCATCCGAGGCCGGAATAGAATCCGGGTCCCTGGCACCGTCAGCAGCAGTGCTAGCCACTGTGCCACCCTAATAAATATCTTGAGTAACGTTGGAGCATTGCAAATGTTTTTCAACAACCCAAACAGGACTTCAGAGCTGGTCCAGATGAAACATCATCCCGGTCTGAAATGTTGTTTTGCCTCAGATTCTCTTGACCTGCTAAGCATTTCCAACACTTTTAGGTATCAAGAAAACCAGGCTTTTCTTTTAGCATTGCAACAGTTCGTACTTAAGTCTTGTCCACTTAACCAAGCTTCTATGACTAATTTCAACATGGTGTTTGTGCAACATTTCACTTTTTTGAAGCAAAATGATGGCCAGTATTGCATTGAATGTCCTACAATGGTGAACTTTTACTTTAACAGTGATTTAACTTTTTATTTTGTTGGGTAGATCAAATATCTACATGAGTCTCTGCACATATAGGTGCTCCAGAAGTTAATTTTGTTTGCCTGCCTGGTTGGAGTGATTAGATTAGATTACTTTACAGCGTGGAAACAGGCCCTTCGGCCCAACAAGTCTACACTGACCCACCAAAGCGCAACCCACCCAGACCCATTCGCCTACATTTACCCCTTCACCTAACGCTGCGGGTAATTTAGCATGGCAAATTCACCTAACCTGCACATTTTTGGACTGTGGGAGGAAGCTGGAGCACCCGGAGGAAACCCACGCAGACATGGAGAGAATGTGCAAACTCCCGCCTGAGGCGGGAATTAAACCCAGGTCTCTGGCACTGTGAGGCAGCAGTGCTAACCACTGTGCTACTGTGATCTCTGGTGATTAGGAGGTAATAGAAATTCTGATATTGCTGCTTGCAGAGAATACAGTAGTGTGCATTATTTGCCTGCTGCAATACTTTGAGATTTAATCACAAATGGCTGCTGTTTCACTGAAACATGAGTTAGATTTTACCCTCTATATGTCAGTGCTTTCAACTTTATCAAACTTACTCTTTGGTTAAGAAACTGACACCAGTTAAACGTTGGAGGATTTTTCTGCATGGATTCACTGCAAAGTGTAAACTCGTGCAGTGCTAAAAGAAAAGCCTTGTTTTCTTGACACCAAAGTGTTGGAAGCGCTCAGCAGGTCAAGAGAATCTGAGGCAAAACACAACATTTCAGACCGGGATGATGCTTCATCTGGACCAGCTCTGAAGTCCTCAGTTTGGATCATGAACACTTTGTCAAGCAATATTCCTGGCCCCAATTGGAGGCTTTGTTATCTCAAATTTCCAGTACAGTGTTTTTCTGCATTTGATTTGAAAAGTGGGTAGCAATTTTTGACTGAGACAGCAAATATTCAAGTTTAATGTGTGAACTCATTAACCACTTTTAATCTCTATGCTAGAGTTGGAACAGTTATTATAACACTCCAGTTAATGCTGTAGTATGAGCTGCTAAATGGCAGTTCAGACCATAAGCATAATTTTGGGGCTATCGCTGATCAGGCTTTCACGTGTTGCCCTATCAAATGCAGGCTGGTTTGTGAGCGCAGCTGTCTGTCTGTCTGCTCGACCTTTTCAGCAGTTGAGACTAGAACGTATTGCACTGGTATATATCTCCATATAGTAGAGGTCAACTGAAATGGAATATGTTCCATTGATCAACTTGTCTATTTATAGGATCTCCGGCTGTGCTGTGTAACTAACTACTGTCTACACTCAGGAAGAGAAGCATAGAGGGAGGCCTAGGAAACCAAAAGGTCACTTATTCCATTTGTTTCAAGTAGCAGATGTCTCCAACAGTCCTGGTTTTTATATCATTGCACAGGATGGAAACCAGGCAAACTGAGCCTGTTGTGGAAATTCATGACATTTAGCCTAGTGAAGTTCTTGCCCCAAGAAAACTTCAAGTGCTGGAATTCAGAAACTGCTGGAAAACGCAGGTGTAGCAGCATTTATGGAGAGGAAGCTGAGTTAATGTTTTGCTCCAGTGATCTATCTTTAGAACGGATTGTAACTAGGAAGAGGCAAGTATACTTGCTAAAGATGGGGTGAGTGAAGAGGGGCAAGTCAGTGATAGGGATGGAGCCCAGAGAGAGTCAGGCAGACAGACAAAGGAATGGGTAAAGGCCAGCCTGGGAGAATCGGTAGCTGCCAATAGGGACCATTAGTAGTCGACAATGGGTTGTTAGTGGAAGCAGCCCATGTGGTGAGGTCGAGTGTGTGTTGGGGTAAAGACATGGAAGAAGGTGCTCATGACTTAAAATTATTGAAGCTGAAAATGTGTTGCCGGAAAAGCGCAGCAGGTCAGGCAGCATCCAAGGAACAGGAGAATCGACGTTTCGGGCATAAGCCCTTCTTCAGGAATGAGGAAAGTGTGTCCAGCAGGCTAAGATAAAAGATAGGGGGGAGGGGCATTGGAAATGCGATAGGTGGAAGGAGGTCAAGGTGAGGGTGATAGGCCGGAGTGGGGTGGGGGCGGAGAGGTCAGGAAGAAGATTGCAGGTTAGGAAGGTGGTGCTGAGTTCGAGGGATTTGACTGAGACAAGGTGGGGGGAGGGGAAATGAAACTGGAGAAATCTGAGTTCATCCCTTGTAGTTGGAGGGTTCCTAGGTGGAAGATGAGGCGCTCTTCCTCCAACCGTCATGTTGCTATGGTCTGGCGATGGAGGAGTCAAAGCACCTGCATGTCCTTGGTGGAGTGGGAGGGGGAGTTGAAGTGTTGAGCCACGGGGTGGTTGGGTTGGTTGGTCTGGGTGTCCCAGAGGTGTTCTCTGAAACATTCCCCTCTCTGAGGATGAAAGATCAGTCCTCAGCAGAGGCCTGGCCTTCATTCCCCTACGCTCTCGATTAATGAGTTCAACACGCGGCGTGACATCGAACAATTCTTCCGCCGCCTTCACCTCCGTGCCTACTTCTTCAACCAAGACTCTTGCCCACCCTCTGACGACCCCTTCTCCCGCCTCCAACACACCCCATCCACCTGGACACCCCGTGCTGGCCTCTTACCTGCCCTCGATCTCTTCATAGCCAACTGCCGCCACGACATTAACAGCCTCAACGTTTCCACTCCTCTCTTCCACTCCAACCTCTCACCCTTGGAACGTGCAGCCCTCCACTCCCTCCGTTCCAACCCCAACCTCACTATCAAACCAGCAGACAAGGGAGGTGCGGTAGTAGTTTGGCGCACTGACCTTTACACCGCTGAGGCTAAACGCCAGCTCGTGGACACCTCCTCCTACTGCCCCCTTGACCATGACCCCACCTCCCACCACCAAACCATCTCTCAGACCATCCATAACCTCATCACCTCAGGGGATCTCCCATTCACCGCCTCCAACCTCATAGTCCCAGAACCCCGCACCGCCCGTTTTCTACCTTCTGCCCAAAATCCACAAACCTGACTGCCCCGGCCGACCCATTGTCTCTGCTCCTGCCCCACCGAACTCATCTCTGCATGCCTCGACACGGTCCTGTCCTCCTTAGTCCAAGAACTCCCCACCTACGTTCAGAACACGACCCATGCCCTCCACCTCCTCCATGATTTTCGCTTCCCCAGTCCCCAACGCCTTCACCTGTACACCTCCATCCCCCATCACGAAGGATTCAAAGCCCTCCACTACTTCCTTTCCTGCCGTACCAACCAGTACCCTTCCACTGACACCCTCCTTTGACTGACTGAACTGGTCCTCACCCTGAGCAACTTCTCTTTCCAATCCTCGCACTTTCTCCAAACCAAAGGAGTAGCCATGGGCACCCGCATGGGCCCCAGCTATGCCTGCCTCTTTGTAGGATATGTGGAACAGTCCATTTTCCGCAGCTACACTGGCACCACCCCCCACCTTTTCCTCCGCTACATCGATGACTGTATCGGCGCTGCCTCGTGCTTCCACGAGGAGGTTGAACAGTTCATCCACTTTACCAACACCTTCCACCCTGACCTCAAATTCACCTGGACCGTCTCAGACTCCTCCCTCCCCTTCCTAGACCTTTCTATTTCTATCTCGGGCGACCGAATCAGCACGGACATTTACTATAAACCGACCGACTCCCACAGCTACCTAGCCTACACCTCCTTCCACCCTGCCCCCTGTAAAAACGCCATCCCATATTCCCAATTCCTTCGCCTTCACTGCATCTGCTCCCAGGAGGACCAGTTCCAAAACTGTCCAACCCAGATGGCCTCCTTCAAGGACCGCAATTTTCCCCCCAGACGTGGTCGACAATGCCCTCCACCGCATCTCTTCCACTTCCCGCTCCTCCACCCTTGAGCCCCGCCCCTCCAACCGCCACCAGGACAGAACCCCACTAGTCCTCACCTACCACCCCACCAACCTCCATGTACAGCGTATCATCTGCCGTCATTTCCGCCACCTCCAAACGGACCCCACCACCAGGGATATATTTCCCTCCCCTCCCCTATCAGCGTTCCGAAAAGACCACTCCCTCCGTGACTCCCTCGTCAGGTCCACACCCCCCACCAACCCAACCTCCATTCCCGGCACCTTCCCCTGCAACCGCAAGAAATGCAAAACTTGCGCCCACACTCCCCTTATTTCCCTCCAAGGCCCCAAGGGATACTTCCATATCCGCCACAAATTCACCTGCACCTCCACACACATCATCTATTGTATTCGCTGCACCCGATGTGGCCTCCTCTATATTGGGGAGACAGGCCGTCTACTTGCGGAACGTTTCAGAGAACACCTCTGGAACACCCGGACCAACCAACCCAACCACCCCGTGGCTCAACACTTCAACTCCCCCTCCCACTCCACCAAGGATGTGCAGGTCCTTGGACGACTCCATCGCCAGACCATGGCAACCCGACGGTTGGAGGAAGAGCGCCTCATCTTCCGCCTAGGAACCCTTCAACCACAAGGGCTGAACTCAGATTTCTCCAGTTTCCTTATTTCCCCTCCCCTCACCTTGTCTCAGTCAAATCCTTCAAACTCAGCATCGCCTTCCTAACCTGCAATCTTCTTCCTGACCTCTCCACCCCCACTCCGGCCTATCACCCTCACCTTGACCTCCTTCCACCTATCGCATTTCCAATGCCCCTCCCCCAAGTCCCCCCTCCTACCTTTTATCTTGGGCTGCTGGACACACTTTCCTCATTCCTGAAGAAGGGCTGATTCCCGAATTGTCGATTCTCCTGTTCCTTGGATGCTGCCTGACCTCCTGCGCTTTCCAGCAATACGTTTTCAGCTCTGATCTCCAGCATCTGCAGTTCTCACTTTCTCCTTAAAATTATTGAACTCTAACTTGATATGTGTCCACATGGGGTGGCTTAATGACTCAGTGATTAGCACTGCTTCCTCAAAGTTCGATTTCAATTCCAGCCTTGGGTGACTGTGTGGAGTTTGCGCGTTCTCTGCGTATGCAGGTTTCATCCCATAATCCAAAGTTGTGCAGGTTTTGGTGGATTGGCCATGGCGAATGGAGGGTTACAGAATTGGGGTGATGGGTTGGGTCTTCAGAGGCTTAGTGTGGACTTGATGGGCCGAATGGCCTGCAGCAACACTGTAGGGATTCTAGATTTCAAGGCTACAAGATTCCCAAGTGGTGAAATGAGGTACTGTTCTTCCAGCTTGCATTGAACTAGGCTGGAGCGCTGAAGCAAGCATGACTGATGTTGGCCTGGGAACATTATGGTATGTTGAAATGATAGGGAACCGGAAGCTGTCATTTTTGTAGACAGCGCAAGTGTTCCGCAAAGCTTTTGCCCTATCCCCATTTCCTCTCCCCATAGTAAAGGTGAGCATGTGAATGGTGAGTACCTGCATTTCACTCTCTCTACTCTATTTTAAAGTGCTGCTTTACTTGGAAGGTGTCTGGGGTCCTTGAATGGTTAAGGGGTGGTGTTGGGAATGGAGTCGTCGAACACGGTATCCTGGAGGGAACAGTCCAGGTGGAAGGTTGACAAGGGAGGGGATGGGAATGTGTCTGGTGGTGGGATCCTGCCTGAAGTGGTGGAATCCTGCCTGAAGTGGTGGAAATAGCAGCTAATGATTCTTCTGGATGTGACGCTGGTGGGATGATAGGTGAGGAAAAGGGGACCTTATTGCTGTTGTGGGAGGGAAGGGAGGGGTGAGGGCTAAAGTGTGGTTGATGAGTTAGACACATCTGAGGGTCTTGCTAACCACAATGGTGGAGAATCTTTGGTTGAGGAAGTAATTGGTCATTTTGGATTCCTCTTTGTTGGATTTGGTGTTATTGGAACACATGAGATGGAGGAACTGGGAGAATGGAATAATCTTTCCAGGAAGCCGTATGTGAGGATGCATAGTCAGGGTGGCTGTGGGAGTTAAGTTTGTCATGGATCCAGAGCATTAAGTCTGCTTATTCTCCACAGATGCTGTCAGACTGGAGTTTTTCCAGCAGTTTGTACTGCTTCCCAGTCTGTTTACTAATGTAACTTGAGTTTAGCTAGTGCATAAGTAAGGGATATCTGCTGAAGACCAGTTCTTATTGAGGTCAAATATGACTTTCCAGTTTTGGGGAAAGCAATTAGCGAATCTCCTTGGACCGTACTGAGTGCTGTTCACTTTTTAATTTTATTCGTTAGTCCATATTTAATGTGATACTCCATTGCTCTTTCCAAAGCTTTTTTAAAAGCCCTTACCATGCATAACATCAGCAGTGATAGAGCTGTTAGGGAATTGAAAAGACTTGGTATGTACTGTTATTTCTATGTACTGTTATTTTGCTTATTTTGGACAATATCCTCCAGTGGCCCTCTGAACTAGCTAGTTTCTCTTCCCTCAAATAGAAGATGAAAATGTCGGAGATTGAGCGATTGTGGGGAGCCTCCCAGCCTCCCATGATCTTCAAACTTGTCATATCTTGCAATCAGGTGCAGGCTTTTGTTAATAGTACAGTTGGATGAACCTTAAAATAGTGTTTCATAAACAAGACCACGGTGGCACAGTGGTTAGCACTGCTGCCTCACAGCGCCAGAGATCCGGGTTCAATTCCCGCCTCAGGCGACTGACTGTGTGGAGTTTGCACGTTCTCCCCGTGTCTGCGTGGGTTTCCTCCGGGTGCTCCGGTTTCCTCCCACAGTCCAAAGATGTGCAGGGTCAGTTGAATTGGCCATGCTAAATTGCCCGTAGTGTTAGGTAAGGGGTAAATGTAGGGGTATGGGTGGGTTTCGCTTCGGCGGGTCGGTGTGGACTTGTTGGGCCGAAGGGCCTGTTTCCACACTAATCTAATCTAATCTAATCTAAAGACCACACTTGGGGATTGCTTGGTTTGTCTGAGGGCAAATTTCTGACAGTTGATGTAGGAAATTTTGTTGCTTTCTTTGTATCCCTTTAGTGGATCTGCAATGTAACCAAACTGTTCAGTTGCTAGATGAACAAAGTGTTGGTATCCAGAGTCCCTTTCAAAACCTTGACAACTCCCTTTGAGTGCTTAATATTTAAGTCCTACTGGCGGGGAAGCATGTACAAATTGGCATGTACAAGTTTTTAAAGCAATTCAAATTTACTGTACAGTTTACAGGCACTGCAAGGCTCTACTGAACCCTAGACCTGTCTGGAAATGCAACAATAGTTTGTTTCAGCCAGAAGTTGCCTGGTAGCGTTGTCATATTCATCTATTGAGCTTCCATTGTTATAAGGCTTTAATGGCCTAAAATGCAGCTATAGCTTGCATTATTTCATGGTTTTCAGATTTAACACATTTGAGGTTAAATAATTGATAAAAATGCTCAGTGCTATAAAGCTACTAGTTGTTGAATAGGAGAGCCATCTTATCTAATATTAAGAAATATGTCAGTTCTCTGAAGATTGCAGTTGTGTCTACTTAGTGTACCTGTTGTCATGGGAGGAGTTAAAACAGCTATTGAAATTTTTGCTTTAACTAGAAGTGAAAGTTGTAATTGATTTGTTAAAGAGCAGTGTTTGCACCGGTCATGGATTTTTTAGCTTCAGTATTGCTTTCAAAATGTACTAAAGTGAATAAGGTTGTAAAGATGATATATACTGCTTGCTTTCAGTTGGGACATTGAGTATGAAAGTTAGCAAGCTGTGCTGCAGTTGTGTAAAACCTTAGGCCATGCTTGGAGTATGGTGTGCAGTTCTGGTCGTCACACCAGGGAGGATTTTGAGGCTTTAGAGAAGACGCAAAAGTAGTTTACCAGGATATTGCCTGGATTGGAGTGCAATAGCTATAATGATAGGGCAAACTTGGATTGTTTTTGCTAGAGTGTTGGAGGCTGAGGGGTGACCTGATAGTGTATAAAATTAAGGCATGAATAGGGTGGATAGTCATTCTTTCTCCCAGGGTGGAGATTTCAACTTCTAGGATGTATAGATTTAAGGTCAGATTAGGTAAGTTTAAAGGAGCTGAAGCAGTTTTTGTTTGCGGATATAGGTATTTCAGGAAGTGGTAGAAGCAGATATGATAGTGATGTTTGTACAGATTTATGAACAGGCAGGGAATAGAGGGCATGGGCCATGTGTATGTAGATGGGACTAGATTAGATTGGGGGCTGAAGGATCTATTCCTGTGTTGTACTATTCAGTGTTCTAAAATGTTGCTAGACAAATGTTGCTAACTACTTCCTGTGGGCTTGCAGTGTTTTCTAAATGACTGTCATTCAAATTAAAGCTTGATAGTTTAAAAGTTTGGTTTACCTGAATGAGTAACTGGGTCACATTCCAGCATTTATTGTTGAGCCAACCTATTCCAAATTGAGATACAAGAACTTTGAATACTCAGTGTCATCTTTCAGTCCCTGTCTTTTGAGGCACAGTTAAGGGTTTGGAAGGTAGGGTGCTTATGTGATTATTAAACTGAAGCTACAGATGAGATTCCATTGTACTTGTAGATTGCATGGAATGTTAAGCTTTGAACCAAATACAATTTGCCTTGGTAATCATTGACACCTGGTAATATCAGGATGGGGAAGTGCTTTTGTTGGAGAAGCATACAATCAAGTTGTTTTACCTTTTTTAGACTTGGGCTTATCTGCTCAGATTATTCTGCAATTACTAAATTTCCTGTATACTTAAAGATGTTTTTAGAAAGCCAGGCAGCATGCCAATTGTAAAGGCAGTCTCAAAAATGTTACGTTCATTTTGGTTCTGCCTTAGTCAATCATGAATGACACAAGCCTGTCACTTGAAAAGACATTCAAACACTAGCCTAATGCTTTCACAAAGTACATTAAGCATTGATATTAGCAGAATGTTAAACTTGCTTCTTCTTTGTAGTACCATGCAGAGACCATCAAGAATGTCCGTGAGGCTACAGAGAGTTTTGCTGGGAATCCCATCAGCTATAGACCAGTTGCTGTTGCTCTGGACACAAAAGGACCTGAAATCCGCACTGGACTTATTAAGGGAGTATGTACTTTTGTGTAATGCTTTACCTCAGCCCAATCCTCTGCTACTTGAAATTTAATTTGTAGGGGTGACAGCATTCTCCGGTGTGGCATTGTGAAATTGGTTATCTGTACTAGTTTCGGTCATTTGATCGATCTGGTACTAGAACTGGCAAACCAAAGGAGAGCTGCTTAATTTGTGTGTTTGGTAGTTTAGTTGGAAAAAGGGCAAGAGTCTATGTTTGAGCTGTTCGATTTTATGGAGCACATCCTGTATGAATTCAAATTTTGTGGAGTGTTTTACATAGAATTTCATTTTATGTATGTAACACCCTTTTGAGCTAAATAATGCCACAGTTGATTTAAAATGCTTGCAAGCAGCAAAACTTGCCAGTTTCAACTGAATCTTACGAAGTGCAGTTGCAAGTTCATTAAACACACCTCAGTGTGGGTATTACACATGCACTATCTCAACTGGAGAGTTGTGATGCAGTTTAGAAGAATTCACAAATAAAACATGCCATAGCAAATAGCACCACCTTAAGTGAATGATTTGAATGTATGCAAGTTTCTGGTACCTGAACTATTTTGGAATTTTGTTAGGAGCAGCGAAGAACTTCTCTTAGCATGGGTATTTTGAAATGGGACAATCATTTCAGTTAGTAATTGCCCAGTTTATTTGCAAATTATATAATACTGTGACATTTCTTAAAGTAAATTTTGTCAAATTACTCACTGGAGAGCAGCTTTTGAGAGGAGCTTCCAGATGTCTGTTTCATTCCCACCCCATTTTGTATATCAAATGTATATTACATACGATTTGAATATGTAGCTATTTCAAGCCAAGATGGATTGTTTTCTGTTCTATCTGTATTTCTTTACCTAGTCAGCAATTCTCTAACATGTCATGGTGTCTCTGTTTCAAAGAGTAACTGACATTTAAGCTTAGTATCTATCTCCTTTTACTAGAGTGGCACTGCTGAGGTTGAACTGAAGAAAGGAGCAAAACTTAAAATCACGTTGGATGATGCATATAAAGAGAAGTGCGATGAAAATATACTGTGGTTAGATTACAAGAATCTGATAAAAGTCGTTGACAAAGATAGCAGAATCTACGTGGATGATGGTTTGATTTCTCTCCGTGTGCTGGAAAAAGGTTGGTGTTGTATCAGCATGTATTCTGACTTCTCTAGACATTTGTCAAGTTAGTTTGCTTTGTGGCAGTCATCACATGCTGAGTGCTCAAGTTCAGCCATTAACTATTATTTTCCCCTTCAAAACCAGCTTTGAAAAACTGTTTTTGGTCTCCCTTTACTAGTGATACTACAAGAATCGCCAGTATCAAACAGCAAGATGTTTGCTTATTTCATGGAATGTGGGCGTCGCCGGCAAGCCCAACGTTTGTATGCTTTCCCTAAGTGAGTGGCTTACTGAGCTGTTTCAGGGCAACTAAGTCTAGCCATGTTTATAGGTCTGGAGTCCCATGTCATCTAGACCACATAAAAATGGCAGATTTCCAAACAGTGGTCTTTGAATAATCGCAACAATCAGTGGTTTCACTTTCATTGTCATTAAAATAAGCTTTCAGTTAATTTGTTAATTGAGTTTAAACTCATCCGCTCTTATGGTAGGAATTGAATTCATGTCCTCAGCATTGACCTGAGCTTTGAATAAAGGATCCAAAGGATATTAGGAGCAAGTGGGACCTGGCCATTTAGTTCACAAATGATCGTGATTGACTGTAGGCTCAAAGGGCTGAATGCCTGCCTCTTATTGTTTCTTCCTATGAATTACTAGACCAGTGATATCACCTGTCTGATCCATATCCCCACCACTCTGCCAAAGCACACCCTTACTACAGTTGTGCTTTATACTGCAAGCTTGCCTTTACTGGGCCAGACTCTGATTAAACAAATTTTGTTTGATATCTTGCCAAGTGATTTTTTGATAAATCAGTGATTGCTTCCTGGTAACAGCATTCATATGTCCTGTACAGGGCATGATGTTTCCATCCTTTCAATATGAAATTCATAGTGCATGTGACAAGCAACAGCACTGCATAAATGTAGCAATATGGCATTGCCATCTATCAAAGAATCTTGATGTGAATTGGTCTATATCATGTTTTCTATGTGGTCAGAAGTGTCATCCTTTCCCCTCCTTCCTTGATGTGATCTGTATTCAGTTACTTTGTCCAAATTGTCTACTTGACTTTTGGCTATGTTCAAATCAACTGTTAAGATGTTATCTCTCACTTCCGGTGCAGGCGAGACTTGAGAACCTCTGCTTCCTGGCTCAGCAGTTAGCACTCCGTGCCTTTGCGCATGTCCACAAGAGCCCATGTACTTGATCAATTTCACATTTAGTATTTACAACCTGACCGCTTGTCTGGTTAATTACAGGTGCGGACTATTGTGACACTGAGATTGAGAACGGAGGTTTCCTGGGTAGTAAGAAAGGTGTAAACCTGCCTGGAGCAGCTGTTGACCTTCCAGCAGTCTCAGAGAAAGATATCTCTGATTTGAAATTTGGCGTGGAGCAGGGTGTAGACATGGTATTTGCCTCATTCATACGCAAGGCTGCTGATGTCCATGCTGTTCGAGAAGTGCTCGGTGAAAAAGGAAAACGCATCAAAATTATTAGCAAAATTGAGAACCACGAGGGAGTTCGTCGGTGAGTGGCTAGCTATGATCTCGAGGCAATTATCTCATCAGTGTAATGGGATAAGTAACATAATGTCATTGGAAATTCCAACTATGCAAACTTTGGCTGGTGTACATTTTATCACGCGTAGACCCCCCAGTTTGCTGTCTGGTATTTAAAGCAAAATTGGAAAGACTAGTATACAGTTTATAGAACATTACAGCATTGTACTGGCTCTTCGGTCCTCAGTGTTGCACTGACATGTGAAAATAATCTGATGCCCATCTAACCTACACAGTTCTATTATTATCCATATGTATGTCCAATGCCCATTTAAATGTCCTTAATGTCGGGGAGTCTGTGGCAGGCAGACTATTCCAAGCCTCTACTACAGAGTGAAGAAACTACCCCTAATATCTGTCCTAAATCTATCACCCCTCAATTTGAAGCTATGTCCCCTCGTGTTAGTCTTCACCATTTGAGGAAAAAGGGCTTTCTCTGCCCACCTTATCTAACCCTCTACCTTGTACGTTTCTAAGTCATCTCTTAACCTTCTGTCTAGCGAAAACAGCCTCGAGTTCCTCCACCTTTCCTTGTAAGACCTTCCTTCCTTACTAGGCGACATCCTAGTAAATCCCCTCTGAACACTTTACAGGAAGGACGTGGAAGCTTTATATTGCGGTGACCAGAACTGCATGCAATACTCCAGGTGCGGCCAGTGTCTTGTACAATTGAAACATGACCTTGTGGCTCCGAAATTCAATCCCCTTACCAATAAATGCCAATGCACCATATGCCTTCTTAATAACCCTATCAACTTGAGTGGTAACTTTCAGGGACCTGTGCACCAGGGCACCAAGATCTCTGTTCATCTGCACTGCCAATAATTTTACCGTTAGCGCATACTCTGCGTTCCTGTTTATACTTCCAAAGTGAACTCTTTCTTTTCCACATTAAACTCCATTTGCCACTTCTCAGCCCAACTCTGCATCTTTATCTATGTCCCTCTGTAACCCACAACATCCTTCAGCAGGATCCACAACTCTGCCTACCTTAGTGTCATCTGCAAATTTGCTAACCCATCCTTCTACACCCACATCCAGATCATTTGTAAAAATGACAAACAGCAGTGGCCCCAAAACAGATCCTTGCAGCACACTACTGGTAATTGAGCTCTGGGATGAACATTTCCCATCAATCACCACCATCTCTCTTCTTTCACCTAGCCAATTTCTGATCCAAACTGCCAAATCACCTTCAATCCTGCAACTCTAAAAGTTTAATGCATGTGCATCTCTGAATAGAAATGTTAATTGTGTTGACTTGGAAAGTGTATATAATCTGGTTCAAGGTATTTTAAACATTGAGGTGAACACTAATTGACCACCAGTAATTTCTCTCTAACCTCAGTGAAATGGATGTCCTGTAGTCTAATTCAGCAGTGGCTCTCATCGCCATTTGTTTAATCTGTAATTGGAGAAAACCATGACCATTGAGCTTCTCAAACTGTTTCTCCATTTCAGATTTGATGAGGTTCTGGAGGCTAGTGATGGCATTATGGTTGCTCGTGGTGACCTGGGTATTGAAATTCCTGGCGAGAAAGTTTTCCTTGCTCAGAAGATGATGATTGGGCGCTGCAACAGGGCTGGCAAACCTGTCATCTGTGCTACTCAGGTGCGTAGTTGGTTTCTTAAGTGGAATTGTGGTTAATAAGAAGTTGCCTGCTGGGTGAGGATTGTCATAGAATGCTTTCTTGGCACCGCAATTAATTATAAATGTGTAAATTGGTGCCTGAGATTAATCATCTTGAGTTGGCCTTGTTCACATTTTTGAGCAGGCTAGTTGGTATTCGGTTTATGCTTCTCAAAGAAACTATAATAAAGTTACAGGTATTTGTTTCTATTGGTTAGGGAATGCAGAAGATCTTCATATGCTGAATTGAAGTGCAAGTGAAATTTTAACTTTTTTTCAGACATGTTGCAACTTAGAATACCATGTAAGTGTTGCTGAAATTACAAAGGAAACAAATGCTAAATTTCTAAAATTGTGACCATTTATGTAATCAGTGCTTTTTTACAGAAATTGTCTGAAATTTGGCATTCTTGTGCTTGTCCTGATGAGGGCAAACTAAAATCTTTAGCAGCAGACCTATATTCAGCAGTATGCAAGATTTGTGTGCTTTGGCAGAGATTCAGATTTTAACATTACAGATTATGTTCATGTTGATCATTGGTCATGATTAATGATTTCAGACCATGCAGCAATTGTATAGTAGCGAGATGGACCTGTTTGTGAAATGGATCTTAGATGAACTCTGATTTTGCTTTCTTTTCAGATGTTGGAAAGCATGATCAAGAAACCCAGACCCACTCGAGCTGAAGGCAGTGATGTAGCTAATGCTGTATTAGATGGTGCAGACTGTATCATGTTGTCTGGGGAGACTGCCAAAGGAGACTACCCCCTCGAGGCTGTAAAAATGCAGCATCTGGTAGGTAATTAACAGTCGTGGCGTGGCAGCCACTCATTTTGGAAGCTGTTAGTACTTACAAGAGTAGAGGTATGAATTTGGTCTCTGAACTAATGAATGTGGCGTAAGACTTCTACTTCCAGTTCCTGCTAAAGAGCCAAGAAACAATTTGGGGAAATATGGTAGTAATGTGGTGATCTTGCAATAATAAATGCAATCTCCATTTTCCTGGGCTGTTGAGCTGTCTCATTAGATGTTAGACTAATAGCACCTAATGTTTTATTTACTGCTTTGGGGTTATTAGATATTTGGTTGGTATCATTTTAGACCTCCAAAGCAAGTTCACCTTTTTTAATCTAACTAATTACCTGTTCATCTCAGATGAATGTAATTGATTTTGTGGAATCTGTTTTCCTTGCAATACTTTGAAAAATGTTACTGGCTTGCTGAAATGAGTGTTAAAATGAGCTACTCAAGATTTGAGAATTGGATTCTGAATAATGAAATCCTTCTGTGCAGTGGACACTTCTGCTGTAGGATGCAAATATGATTGATTGACTGGAACAGACTAGCTGGTTCACCAGTCCTGTACAACATAGTTTACAATTCTTCATGATGAGCAGCATGACTCGCCCGCATTATCTTCCGGGGATATGAAAATAAGATCATAAGCTAACTTTGGGGTGAAGAGGGTGAAACACTTGATTGATATGACACCCGAAAATGAAAGTATGTGGTCCAAGATCCCATTGGCAGCCATCCCTGTGGTGTGATCCTATGTATTTGTTTTTAAACACAGTAAAATCAATCTTTGTTTGACGTCTGTCCGACTTTGGACTTGTGTCAACAGTATGCACTGTTTCAGTGCTGGCTTAGTTTTTATTGATGCCCTTGATCCACCAACCCCCTGGTTTATTCATGAGGACCAAATATAACCATTGTGCTCTCATTGAATATCAGTATATTTTGTTTCTCCTAGGCATTGAACCACAATGCCCTTGCCTTATTGTGGTATGTTTTTTAAACCAGTAGCATTCTTCTAAGTCTGTCACTCAGCATAAGAAATCGAAGTTCTTACATACATTCTAGAAACATTACATGTAAAAGCACAGTTACAAGCACTGGGAGAAATGTATTGACACCAAGGCTCCCACCTAAGTCCTAGAGTTTGAAACACTGCATGACGTACAGATGCTCAGCCTCCAAGCATGTGTGTAGGCATGCATTTTCTGTTAAATGACTGGATGTAAACCTTACTTTCCTTCATTTACATCTAATCTATTTTGCTCACTAATATCAAAAGACCCACAGTTTCTTACCATGTCCACTGCACTTTCAACCACATCACTTGAAGTGTAAGCTGCATCATTCCTTGTAATTACTCCTGATGCAGAGTCATTTGAGACACTCCCTTGTCTGTAAGAATGTAACAAATTCATTGCACATTTTACAACAAAATTAGCTAATTCCTAGTATAGCCATTAAAGTAGTTATTGTCCAGTTTTCCTTAATTGAACTTTTCTCTATTTCAACTGAGTTACTTGTATCACCACCTAATGTCAAGGTGTCATGCTCATTTCCAAAAGCTGTTTTGAGTTTCTAATATTACTTTCACAATTGTGTTTAGCTGTTGGAAGCTAAAACACCATGTCCCATTTTTAATGGTCTAAACATTATCCTTAAGTGATCTGTATTTGGTTTTAATGTAGCATTCATCCACCAAATTACTTTTAAATTTGGTGCATGCAAGGATGAACTGGAAATAAGGCCAACTTTTGCCATGCTGCAGCAGAGAAACATCTTAGATAATTGGGTGAATTGGACAGAAAATGTTGTCAAATATTTATTAATCATTCCATTAGATTTGAAGCTGTGAAATTCGTTACAGCAGTCTTAAAGCTTTAATTGCAACAAAATTAAAATTGGCAAAGTTTAAACTTCAAATCTGAAGCATTTCAGTAGCTGTCACAGACCCCCAATACTCCATGCAAACTGGATAAGGCAAAATGTAATTCATATATACCGGTGTTTAAACTTGTCATCTACTGCTTGTGTAAAAGATCCAATTACTGCAGCATTTCTGGCAAAATGTTACATTTCCATTGGTGTGGTTTAGGAAGTTAATCCATGTAGTAATTGGGATTTTGATGCTTAAAATGTGGACAAAGATTCTATATATTGCTTAAGTTGAAAATTAAACTCTTGCAGTTTTATTGAATTCATTAATGCCTAGGCGCAGCAGTCAATGTTCTATGACCCTGCAATAGCATTGCCTAAGTGCTGCACTCCTGAAACAAAGGTTCTTTAAATCTTCTCTCTCCCCACAGTGCAAGGAAGTTGCATTTAGCCAGTAAGAGGCCAAGCATTGAATGTAGACAACTGCTTTAAAATGGCATTTTGCTAAGCTGGATATGCAGTTGTCCCATTTTGCACAGGATTCTGAAATTAGTGTGGGCCTTCATTTAATCAGCATTTGACATGCTTTCCTTTACTGAGATGGGGACAGTGTAATGTGTGGTTAACCTGATTTTTGTTTAAACCTTGACCTAACCTGGAGATCCACCACCTTCAGTGCTTCATTTTCAGTTTGCAGAGTGAACTTCATTGGCACAGGCCCAAACTAATGCCTGACTAATAAATGAGTGCAGCCCACTGGACAAGGGAGTACCACAAGACTGATCTGTGTATTGGAAGAAAGTGGTTGGTTGTCTGCCCATATAGAACAGAATTTTTGAGGTTCACTGGTCAAATGGATCAGAATTTTGTCAAGGAATTGGATTGATGCCCCTTATTCAAAGGCATTCGGTGTATTCACTCCCCACCGTATGATCCCTTATCCTGTGGGCATGGGTCCCTAGGCAATCCTTGGTCTTAGGTGCGTGCAGTAGTAGCAGCAGCCACTGCTTTCCAGTTAGTGCTGCTGAATATCTGTAGGTGAGATCTCCATCTGTCCAATAAAGTGTCAAATTGACACCTGATGCAGTGATCGTTCCTAAAAGGGCATGACTTGGGGTTCTGTATCCAGTTAGCAGCTGAAATCCCTGTCACTTGTATTAATTTCTGCCCCATTTGCCTGAAGGTAAGGGATCATACGGTAATCAATCTTTGCAAAACTGTATTGCATTGACTGATTTTTGTTTTTGTGGCTTAATGGTAGGGTCCTAACTGGTGGTTTGCCTTGCTAATCTTGCCTTCAGTTGTGCAGCTTAATTTTGTTGCTCCCACGCATTCAGTTACAAGAAGTTGGCATTGTTTCGACAAAAACAATAGCAGTAAATCTTTCTGGTGAACAGAACATTCTCTAGGATTTGGAAGATGTGCGAGTTACGTTGCCATATAAAGTCTTGATGCATGAAAGTTTAAAAATTTGCATTTAACCTGTATGTAAACCTCACCCTGAATTAATCTGTAAACTAGAAAGGTGAAGTTGTTTGTAAGTGTTTGTTCCAGCTACCGTGGATCTATGGAGGGGTGCACTACCTTTTTGAAGAACCAATAGTTACCAGCAAAAGTCGTCGAGCTGCATTTGGCTCTTTTGCTCTATCCATCTAGATTTAAGTGCATCAATATTCACTGCAAGCATTAACATTCATTGGTAGTGCTGAATATTCCTGTGTATTTGCACACTATCTCTAATTTCCGCTTTAAACTAATGTCACTGGAAAAGTCCATGTTTGCCATGGCCCAACTCCCTAATTAGAGCCATGAGTAGGAGTTCACTAATGGCCTTTGATCAAAGGTCCTCTTCCAGGTGAGACTTTGAAATCATAGGTACCCACAGTCACCTGAAGCAGGCACAAACAGCTACTCCAGGTTGCATTGATGCCATTCTGCTCATGTAGGTTTTCCCCAAGGAAAGTAAAATTGGCATCATACTGTCCTGCTTGCAGTTGGGAAAGCCCACCAGTGACTGAGGGTGGGGAGCAGGAAGCAGTCCTAACAGGGCAGCAGCCTAGACACCACCAGGTGACCTGTTCTTTCAAGAATTGGCATTTACTGGAAGAATGGTCTTTGCTTGGCTCCAGTATATGTAATGAAAATTATCTGGTTGTTGTCAGCCTCCATGCTGAGGGTGTTTACTAAATGTGTGCCTTGTACGTTAACTTTGGAATAAGAATTTTACAATAGATGTCTTCATCTTCAGAATTTTTCAAAGTTTGGTTTAACTTGATCATGCCAATCACACATTACAACCTTCGCAGCCAGTCATTTAGTCTAATGGTTTTTCCCTCCTAATTTGGATTCAAATTAGTTGTCCCGTCCTTAATATTAACATTGCACTGAGAATGAATGTATATTCGATGAAATCATGCACATGTTGCATTTTTTTTTAAAAGGTCCTACTTAACTTTATCTGGAAGTTATTCCCAATAGTATGGGAGGTGTTTGATTATTTGTGTAGCAACAAGCTACAGTAACTTTTGGAAATTTTTGTCACAGGACCGGAGACCTTTGTAAAATCTTTTGGCTTCATAAGAACAAATCAAATCCACTGGAGAAAGATGAATTAATGGGGTGTTTCATCTTCATATCTGTGGAATTCCTCAGTATTAATATTTTCCCCACTTACTACTTTTTCATAATCTTATCTCAAAATAGTCATTGTCTAAGGAACCATTCAGTCCCAGTAAATCTGTAGCCTGACTAATTCTGCCAATTGCTACTGTGATTTGCCTTGCATTCTAATTTTTCAATTGAGTACTAAATTTGCATGTTGTTCTTTTGCATGGTCTGGAGCATTGGCATGTTTAGATGGCAGTTGTGCAATATACATATAACAGTAAAATACTACCCAGTTAGTCAGTCTGTGTCCATTGACTTAGTGTACAATTAAAAATTAAAAATTGTAGTTTCAAGTGCTAAGTGCAGGTTGATTTTTAAGGAGTAACGCCCTTTGAACCTAATCATTTGGTTTATCTGCTACCCCACAGGCACAAAAAAGTGAGTTTTGATTTTCACTCCCCTTGTACTCCTGCCATGTGAATGTTGCACAACTACCTGAATCTATCTTTCACTAATGTATCACGTATAGCTGACTCTTTTGCATCTTTCTCTGTTCCTGTCTTATTTTGTGGCCTACAGATAGCTCGTGAGGCAGAGGCTGCAATGTATCACCGACAGATGTATTCTGAGATCGCTCACCTCTCGCCTCCTACGGTAGATCCTACGGAGACTGCTGCCATTGGCGCTGTGCAGGCCTCTTTTAAATGCCTTGCTGCTGGTATTATAGTCTTGACCAAATCTGGCAGGTAGAGTAGCAAAGGAGTCTTACTGTGCAGAAGGTTTAGAATTAACCATTTCTCCTTGCAGGCTGTTGGATTGTTCAAATGGCCTGGCGGCCACAGAGCCAAAAGTTTTTTTTTATTCAGTGATTAAACCTTTTTACACTTGCACTGGGGACATTAGAAGTGAACTGGATGTATGAACTGACCCAAATGTCTTTCATTGATCCAGAAGGAGTCCACCTAATTAATTGGCTTTTATCATGCTGCCAGCTATTTGACAATACCCGATTAAGGGAGCATGACGACTAAAGGTAGGTGAAGGTAGCCTGAAACCCAGTGTACAAGGTGTAGGCAGGATGAATGGAACAGAAGTAGCGGTGACTGACCGGAATGTTCCCTTCCCTGGTGCTGTTTTATGTGGAATCTGCAGATTGCTCGTGAGGCTGAGGCTGCCATGTACCACAGGCAGCTATTTGAAGAGCTGCGTCGCCTAGCACCCCTCTCCCGAGATCCATCAGAAGTAGCAGCCATTGGTGCCGTGGAGGCCTCTTTCAAGTGCTGTGCTGCAGCTGTGATAGTGCTGACTAAGTCTGGAAGGTAGGAATGATTCCATTGCTCCCTGAACTACTGACATTTCACTGGTCTATTTTCGTCAATCAGCTGGTTATCCTTTTCCTTACAGGGTACATAGGTGGGCTGAACTGCAAATGTCACTCCGATTTTAAGCTGTAGCTATCTCTCCTTTTATTCAAGTGAAGGCCAAATTCTGTGCACCTTAGTGTTGCATTAATTACTCTTTTTTTATTTGAAGTGTAATTTGAAGTTGGGCTTTGTAGTCCTTGTTTTATGGTTGTCTAAAAGCAGTGAACACAGGTGTTATTCGATGCCCAGTAAGTCTTTCCTTGGATTGGATCTGATTAATGTGGCCAGTTGTTTACATTTTCCATTTTGTGTGCATTGGAATATAAGTGCCACATGTTGCTATACCATCACTAACTTGGTTTGTGTTGGGCAGTTAAGTGTCAATGGTTTGATCAGCTGCACCAGAGTATTATTTTCTGTGCAACGTTTGGAGACAATTACTAGTTTTGTCACTTCCAATTTTAGCACTCAGCATGTAGTAAATACATTTTTCCATGTTGCTTCCTCAATTTTCAAGGTGTAATTCGCAGCCCTGATTACATTGTTGGGCAGCACTGCACAATATATCCTTTTAAACAAGCATCATGGAGATCCTTGGAATCAATGCAGCTGCTGCAATCAGTGTGGCTACTTCAGGTGTCACTGCCTGAGTCAACTATGACTAAATTTTAAAAAAAAATTCAAGTTGTAATCCAGGTATATTGGGCATGAACTGGGATGAGATGTAAAACCTTGACCTGAGATTTTTTTTATTTCATTAGTTGAATCTGGGTGTCACTTGGCTAGAATTTATTGCCCAGAGTGCAGTTAAGAGGCAATCTCATTACTGTGGGTCTGGAGTCACACGTAGGCCAGACCAGGCAAGAGTGGCAGATTTCCATTCTTTAAAGGACATTAGTGAACCAGATGACAATCTACAATAGTTTCACAGCTGTGATTAGGCCACTTTGTCCAGATTTTTGTTGAATTCTAATTTTATCTGATGCAGTAGAATTAAAATTGATGACCCTGCAACACTGGCCTGGACTTTTGGTTTGCTTGTCCAATCTCATTGTCTTTGTGCTGTACCACCCCATGTGGCTGTGATCAATTTCAGAGTTGGGTTTATCATGTAACCTAAATCTAAGTGCAGCATTTCCATGTCTCAAATTAAGTTAAATTTAAAATCCTCACTAATCAATCTTGTAGTTTGCTGAGTTATCAAATATCAAATGTTGAGAACTGCATGTAGATCATGTTTGGTGAGCAATTGGATAAAAATGGGATGTCCTCTGGTAAATTGAATGAAGCTGGAGCCCAACTATGCAATGACAAATGCACCCAAATTCATGATCAATTATGTTTAATTATGTGGAGCTAGTCCAAAGTATATTGGTAAATAGGTAGAATTACTAGTGTACATTTTGCTAGTGTACATTTATCAAAAACCTGCCCTATGTTTTCTTAGAAATAAAGATTCTTGATTGTAAATTGGCAGGGAAGATCCTTTACCTAAACTCCTAGCTTTCTTTATATCATCCAGACTTTTGATGTCACAGAAGTAGTCAGTTGATTCCTCTGCCTGCAATTGAACTCCATTTTGGACCAGAAATTGCTTTTTCGCAGATTTAAACTTGCCTTGCAAGTTAAGATTTTTCTAATTGTGTAGTTCATGCTAAACATGAGCTGCCAATGATCAGAGAGCAGTCATGCATCTGGGATTTGATTAAAAGCAAAGCTTTCTGTAATAAATCCGTTTCATGGGTGAGATAAACAACCTTCAGGACAGTGAAGTGAGTTAACGATGTAAAATCAAGAATCTAGTAGGTATTGAATGAAAACAGGAGAGTAGTGTAAATTTACATTGTTTAATTTTTGAAATAAGATTACACACATTCATTTTTTAGAACTGGAGGTTGATTTGGCTGTGTTTAACACATTGCACTTCATGAACTGGGGGAATGTGTACTTGCTAAGCTTGTGCAGAGCAGATTTGACTATTTTGTGCCAAGCCAGCTTTACAGTTGGAATTCTGTTTGACTCAGATACTAAAGTTAAAAATCTGTTTTCCTGTTTTGCAGAACATAAAGGAAATTGTCATTTCTGGTTCTGCACTGTTGGGTCAACCTGAAACTGAGTTTGGCATCTATAATGGTGTTGACTAGTCTGCTAATGTTCTGTCCTGGCTCTCACTTAAAAGCTTGGTGAGGCAATGGGGGCTGCTTACCCTGTAGCATAAACATTAATTAGTATCTTGGGAGAGTTCAGTGAAATGAACGCTAATCTTTTGACTGTCTTCAGGTCCAATGTGCAAACCTGATAGTTTAATGTTGGTCAAATTGTGTCTCATGACTTCAGCCTACTTCTGAGGCCTTAACCTTGGAGTTTTGGCTTAGTGGAATTGATTTGGAAAATCTTGCTGCCAGAAACCATAACTGTTTACCCCACTACTTCGAGCTACTAACAGTGTTGTTTGTTTAGGTCTGCGCACCTGGTATCCAGATATCGTCCACGAGCTCCAATCATCGCTGTAACTCGTGAACCTCAGACTGCACGTCAGGCCCATCTTTACCGTGGTATCTTCCCTGTCCTCTTCAAACCACCAGCTGATGCAGTGTGGTCTGATGATGTTGACCACCGGGTGAATTTTGCCATGGAAGTTGGTAAGTTTACCCCAGTGGTACGTGCATTGTCCTCAGGACAGCTCACGCTCAAAATACTTGGGCTGCATGAATCTTTTTGCAAGTAGGTTTCCTCACTTTTCAATTACGTGGAATAAATTAATTTCTTCTTAAACTTGCAGGCAAGGCTCGTGGTTTCTTTAAGTCATGTGACCTGGTGATTGTGCTGACAGGCTGGCGTCCAGGATCTGGTTCCACCAACACCATGCGGGTGCTGCAAGTGCCCTGAACGGTTAGGAGCACCTTCTGTCCACTGCAGTACCACCACCTCCCTTTAGGCAGCTGTAGCTTTGTGTACTGCAGAGCGGCTGCTAACATTTTCAGCACCTCCACTTCAGCAAATAAAGGAATGCAGCGTTCTCGGTCGTAACATATTCACTCCTTATCACATTGCTCTGTACTGAACTTCAACTTTCTGATGTAAGACTATATTATAAATGTTTCAGTCAGTGTAGTATATTGTACTAAGTGCATCATACCTTCACAAACCTTTATTTATACTTCTGTGGTTGAGACTGACAGTAAAAGAAACAGTGCCCAATAATGCGCCCTGGTATTAATCAGGTATGGTCTTGGTTAAATTTGAGCATTATTCAGATACTGTACAATTCTTCTGTTGAAGTTCAACGTGTTGAAGTTTGAGATTAGACCAGATGTTTCACTTGGTACAACATGCTTTTGTGATTGTAGGAGAAATGCAGTTTAATTGCACATTTTGTGGATACCAATAAAAGCTAGCTCCCAAAAGTTTCACCAGCTTTTTTTTTCCATACTTATTAGATACTTTAAATTGATGTCATGGTTGTGATCAAATATTAATGTTGCAAATGTTTCTTTGCTGAATATAAAATAGCATGTAAGATGTTTCAAATAGTGAAAATCCACCAAGTCTGCTCCACTGTTCAGTTCAAATGAATGCACCTTGATTCTTAAATCTCCTGTGCAAGGAGGAAAATCTGCTTACAGGGATGCACTGAAAATATTTTTATTTATGGGATGTGACTGTCACTGGCTAACTTGGCATTTTATTGCCCATCCCTTATTTTTGTTGAACTTGTTAGGCTTGCTAGGCCAATTTAGAGTGCAGTTGATTTGCAAATTTCCTTCCAATAAGGCGTTCAAGGATATTTACAATAATCGGCAATATAGTGACAGTGTAACTAGCTTTTTAACTCCAGGTTTTCATTTTGATTTCTGGCATTCAAATCCTATCACATGTCCCACATCTTTAGTCTGACTCTGGATTACTAGTCTAGTGACATTGTCATTATGTCACTGACTGTCCGTAAGTGTGGACAGTCTTTATCGAGTCCCTGTGTGGTATGAGTTCAGTGGAAAATTGTGGAGAATGGTGCCACCAGCGGGAAGACTACAAACCAGCGTACACAATTACACAATCAGGGGACACTTGTTTAAAACTGAGCTGTGAAGGAATTTCTTCTGCCAGTGAATGCTTAGAGTTCCGTACTCCAAATTGCAGACAGACATTCCAAAAAATTTGGATGTAGATCATTTTTTGAAATATCAAGGAATTGAGGGTTATAAGAGCTGGTCCAAGATGAATTCCAGCCACTATCTAGTTTATGGTAGGGTCTGTCACCAAGGCTGTGGACTGTCTGGTTAGCATTTTACAATTGTCGGGAAGAACAATGAACTTTGCAGCAATGCAATCAGTTTCATCCCAGGATCAAAGAGTATCTTGGAAATGTTTTGGTTGCATTCAGAAAGTGAAAGCTCATTTCAGAATGAGCAAATGCAAGAAATGAAATACTATTTTGCTAGTAAATGAATCTTATCAAAGAATAGCGATTGTTGTGTGAAATGGGGCAGTAACTGATTATTTTTAATCCCTGCATCCTTGGGAAATGAAGGACATCACAACCTGAACCACTGGGTAATTCTGGTCCTGTGAAGGAAGATCAAAACACATGGCTCTGACAAGGCCAAAATGCTTGACAGGTAACTGTGCAAACTACAATCTAAGTGAAACAAAAACTTAATTGCTGGAAAAACTAAGCAGGTCTGGCAGCATGTGTAAGAGAGAAAGCAGTTAAATGTTTTTTGGTCCAGTGACGGTCCCATCAGAACGCAGAAATTTCCCAGCAATTTGTCTTCTGGATTTCTAGCATCTGCAGTTCTTTTTTTTTAATCCAGTCTGAATGAACTTACCAACAAGTTGTTTGATAATGACCAAATGAATAAGAGATTTAAGATTTCATGATACCATTTGCTTAAATAGCAACATGTTCTTTAATTGTGATTTCACCAGATCATTCTCTCGTATCAAATTGGCCCCCAGGCTGACCACCTTCTATTCCTTTTGTCCAACTGTTCTCTTTGAGCTTCATTTCAACTTAACATTTTACTCCTTCCCCCTCCTTGCTTCAGAACTGATGAGTCACTGGACCCAAAACATTAACTGATTTCTTTCCACAGTTCTCCCTGTGTCTGCATGGGTTTCTTCCGGGTGCTCCAGTTTCCTCCCACAGTCCAAAGATGTGCAGGTCAGGTGAATTGGCCATGTTAAATTGCCCATCGTGTTAGGTGCATTAGATAGAGGGAAATGGGTCTGGGTGAGTTTCTCTTCGGAGGGTCGGTGTGGACTGGTTGGGCCAAAGGGCCTGTTTCCACACTGTAGGGAATCTAAGCTGCCCGACCTGAGTTTTCCCAGCAGCTTGTTTTTTTCCAAATTGGCCTGTCAGAAGTACAGGGAGGCACTCATCAACTTAACCACGCACAAGTTCTCGTACAGCTTCAAAATAGAAAGCTAATGTGTTGATAGATTATCAATATGCATTGTTAAAGGATGTGCGATAGAACCAAGCACAGTACAAGAAAGGAAAATGCCCTTCAGACCACCAAAACTACACGAGCACGATGCTTTTCTCAACTAAATTTATTGTGTAGTTCATATCTCTTCCCTGCCTATTTCTATATCTATAAAAATGCCTCAACTTTGCTATTGTATCTGGCACCACCATCTCTGGCAATGCATTCCAAACGTATACGACCTTTTTAAAAATAAAATTACCACTAGTAATTAACATTCCTACCCCCAGGGGTAAAGAACTGACCATTCCATGCATGCCTCAATTCTGTTAGCTATCAGGTCACCCCTTCTTTTATTCAAGTGAAAAGAGTTCAATCTCTTAACTAATACCCTACAGACCAGGCAACATCATGGTAAACTGTTTCTGACCCTCCAAAGCCTCCACATCTGCCTTGTAGTCTTGTGACCAGAAATATCATATTCCAAATTTGGCCTAACTAAAGTTCTATATACCTGTAATATAAGTTGGCAATTTCATATTCTGCCCCAACTGAAGAAGGTAAGCATGCCATAACCCTCACCACCTTATCAATTTGTGTTGCCACTTTAGGGAACTGTGGACCTGTATACTTAAATCCCTCTTGCTAAGAGTTATGCAGCTTATTAAATCTTCCAAAATGCATAGCCTTGCATTTGGCTGGATAAAACGACATTCTATCATTTCTTTGCCAGAGTGTCCAGTTTATCTATAGTCTGCTGTATCCCCTGACACTCCTGCTCTGCAGCTCCCAAAATCTTTTTGTTTGCAAACTTAGAAATCAGGCAACCTACGTACTCCATCATTTTATGTCTTTAAACAGTTTTGGGAAGGTTTGTGGCTCAGGTTGAGGTTCTAGATGTAGGTTTGCTCGCTGAACTGGAAGGTTCATTTTCAGACGTTTCATCACCACCTAAGTAACATGAGTGAGCCTCTGGATGAATCTATAATACCACCAATGCCATACCACCAATGTTTCATCCAGAGGCTCACTGCTGTTATCTAGTATGGTGATGAAACTTCTGAAAACACACCTTCCAGCTCAGCGAGCAAACCTACACCCATGCATTTAAATAATTGGCACTGTCTTGGAGAAAATGTAGAGAATCACCAGGAGATGCAGAGTTCTTCAAAACGTAGGTCTTTTATTTGCAAACAAAAAACCGTGACACTGAGAAAGCAGATTCGCAAATCCCTAGACCCTCTGGGTCCATGTTTTTTTTAATCATGTTCCTGTTAGCTTATCAGCATGTCCATCTATATTAATCAAAGTACCTTACTCTAGCTACACAATAAACCAGTCATGTTAGTTCCCATTATCTCTTTAGTTGTACAAACCACTTAACATTATTCTAATGTCACAGTTAGATATTTAGTGCTAACTTTTGCAACGATGGTCTTTCATTCCAGGCTCTACTTGATACTTTCCTAATGTCACGATTAGATATTTATGATCACCTCTGCTACAGTGATCTTCCATTCCAGACTAACCTGTCATGATTAGATATTTAATATTCCATCTATTACAACAGTCTCTTGTCTCAAGCTAACTCTACTAACTATTAATTAGGTATTTAATGTCATGTCCCAAATATTTATGGTCCCAATCTTGTCATAATGACCCTTAACAGGGAAACAACCTCTCTACTAACTTACCTCATTTCGCCATAGTGACCTTTCAGCCTTAACCTCACTCTGCTAATTGGTGTAAGAGCATTCCACTATTCTTATCCCATCCTGCCTTCCACAGACCACAAATTGCCAGTGGTCTTTATGCTTTAACTCTTCCCATGCTTTCATGCTCTTTATTTTCCATAGCATCAATCCATGTGGGACACTGCTGGTCACTCATCTTCAGTCAGAGAAGGATCCACTTGTTCTGCTTTCTATGACTAAACCAGCTCTGTATCCATCTTAACAGCTCATGACTTCACTTGTGACCACTTTTTGAATCTGCCTTGAGGGGACCTTTTTCAAAAGCTTTGCTAAAGTCCATTTTGACAACATCATTTGCCCTGCACTTGGTTATATGTCACTTTATCAGAAAGCTCCAGTTTGAGAGACATGACATTCCACACAAAGTGATGTTGCCTATCACTAAGTCCATGTTGTTGCAAATGTGAGTAAATCCTATCCCTAAGAATTTTCTCCAAGAATCTCCCTATTGCTGACATACAAGGTTCACTGGCCTGTAATTTGCCAGGTTATCCATGTTTGCCCCCTCCAAAAAAAAAAGTATTTGGCTATCCTCCAGTTCTCTTAAGATTGAAAAGAATGCTGAGGCTTCGCACAAAATCTTAGCACTTTTCTTACCTGCCTCTCTCGGTGATGTGGGATAGATGGGGACGGTCTAAAGTTTTAAAATACCCAATACCACCTTTTTTCAATATTAGCATACTCCAGGCAATCAACATCCCTCTCTGCAGTCCCCATCCACCATGTCCTCCTTTGTGAATACCACTGCAAAGTCTTTCGGGACCTCTCCACTTCCGTAGATACCCTAGAGCCTTATGTCAGCAATAGGGAGATTCTTGGAGAAACTTCTTAGGGATAGGATTTAGTCACATTTGTAAAAACATGGACTTAGTGATAGACAACATTGCTTTGTGTGGAATGTCAAGTCTCTCAAACGAGTTTTGATAAAGTGACATTAATCAATGAGGGCAGGGCAAGTGATGTTGTCAAAATGGGCTTTAACTCTCTATATGTATAAAATGCTTTGGGATTTTCCTTTGTTTGCCAAAGACTTTTCATGTCCCCCTTTTAACCCTCCTAATTCCTTTTTTGTTTTTTTTCTTGTATTGTTTGTTCTTCAAGGGTTCTGTCTTCAGCTTCCTAAGCCTTCCTTATGCCTCGGTTTACTTAAGGAATTATGGTCACTGTTGCTGAAATACTCCCCCACTGCAACTTTGATCAGCTGGTTGGCCTCATCTCCTCTCCCCCCCCAACACCAGGCCTTGTATGGACCTTCCCTAATTGGACTTTGTACATATTATGACACAGGATAAACCTCTCTGCTAATTTAAACTGACACAAGCTCACCTTGTGTCATAATCTGTTAAATTTCAAGAGGCAAAGAACTATGTAAACAATTTTATTAAGTCCAACAGAACAGTAAAACAACTATTTACAAATCCTTTCTCTTAAACCTTTTACCTCCCACTCTACTGGTCCAATAAAAACCCCAGTTTAGATTTACAAAAAATAATTACATTTCAAAATCTTTGTCAATTCTCCTTTGTAGCTTTTGCTCTGGATTTTCCTCTAGGTCAGCTTTGTTCCACAAAAACCTCTTTTATAGACAAGTACATTTCAGAGAGCCTTTCAGCTAGCAGTCTGTATTTGTTGGTGGCTTGGCAATTCTCCCCCAGTTGTTCAAAATGTCTGGTTTTATACCCCAAAACATTGATCATTTCATTGGTTTTGATGTTCACCGTTTGATTGGAATTTGATGTCTTGGGTCATAAATTAAACTAGCTGGATTTGAATTGGTTTTTGTAACATCGCAACGCAGCTACAGCTACACTTTCACAGTCAAATATTACATTTTAACTTTCAGTATACTCTGTGCCTCTCTAGTCCATGCAAACTTCTAGTCTCTCTTAAAGGTACAGTGCACACCTACAATTCATAACAATATTTAAAAAAACAGCATCCTGGATGTACACTTCCCCTACGTGTTGCTAGTGGAGACAGTTAAAAATTATCCAGCACAGTAACCTTGTTTTTACATTTTCTTCGATTGTATATTTGTTCCTGTATCACCTGTTGGCCATTGAAGACTGTAGTGCAATCCCATCGAAATGATTGCACCGTTATTCCTGAGCTTTACCCAAATGACCTTGCTGGATGGGCCTTTCAAAGTCCAGTTATAATGTTCTCTCAGCAATAACACAACTCTGGCATCTCTTTTACATCCTTCTCTATTGAGCTGGAAATCCCAGAAAGTGAAGCTGTTAACATTGTCCCCTCCACCACATCGTTGTAATAAACACATCATGATGTGTTGCGTTAATCCAAGCTGTTTAGTTCATCTGCCTTGCATTGAAACAAACTCCCCTCTCACAGCCAGTCCTGCCATGTTCAGTAACCTCTCCCTCTCTGTTCTTCCTATTCAACTTGCTGGCCATATGTATGGATTTTCCTTAGTCATTTTGTTTTGATCTTGCTTTGTGTGCCTCCTGTGCAGTTATGACCTTGTGCGCCTAGTTCCCTGTCACTCCCAATGATCTGTATGACCTTGTATGTTATGTGCCTGCTGCTCATGAAACAAGGCTTTTCTCTGTACTTCGGTACATGTAATTACAATAAATCAAATCAAATTTACTTGCTGAACTATTGCTCTCGTTTTGACATGCGCCCCTCTTTTTCCTCCTACTACCAAGCATAGTTTTCCCTCACCAGCTGAACTAGTTTAAAACAGTAGTACGAGCCAACTTCCCTCCACTTTCTTTCATCCTTGTACAGGTTCTACCTGACCCGGAAGATATCCGAATGATCTACATGCCTGAAGCCCTTCCTCCGACACCAGCTCTCCAGTCATGTATTTAACTGTACTGCCTTCCCATTTGTAAGTTCACTGTCATGCAGCACAGGAAGCAATCCTGAGATTACAGCCCTAGTTGTCCTATTTTTCAAATTCCTACTGATATCATTAGTACCAATATGGGCCATAATCTTTGGCTGCTCCCCTTCCCCATTCAGGAGACATCTTTGACTCTGGCACCAGGGAGGTAACACCGCCCTGGAGTCTCTCCTGTGGCCACAGAAATGCCTATCTGTGCCCCTGACTTGAGTCCCCTTTCATTACTGCCTGCCTGCAGTTAGAGCTTCCTTGATACAGAGCAGTCTGTCCTGGTGGTGCCAATGATCTGACTACTACTGCTCTCCCATGAGAGATCTTGCCCCCAACAGTACCCAAAACAGTATCCCTCTTTGAGAGGGCATAGCTTCAAGGGGCTCCTGCACTGCCTGGCCTTGCGTGCTCATCTTCCTGATGGCCACCTGCCTCCTCTCAGTCTGTGTCGCCCTTACTGCTGATGCGATCAACATGCTAGCTCTGAAGCTTCATGGACGCTCCATAGCGATTCCATCCACAGTTCCAGACATTCCATGCAGCAAATCAGGAGCCGCACAGCTGAACTCACTTCCTGTGTATGCAGTGAGCATGGAGACTTGAAGTGTCCCTGATTTCTCATATTGCAGGAGGAGCATTCAACAGGACTGGGTTCTCCTGCCATTTCAAACCATACCTCACCCAGCCTGGGTCACTCTTTGAGTTGTGAAGTCCAACCTCCAGATTCCCTCTGACTGATCCCACTCCTCAGGGATTTACCCCCCCCCCCCCCCAATTCACCCCCTGGTTCGCTCTGACTGACCCCACTCCTCAGGGATTTACCCCTCTGTTCAGCCTCAGGTTCACCCTGACTGACCCCACTCCTCAGGGATTACCCCCCCCCCGTTCACTCTCAGGTTCACCCTGACAGACCCTGTTCCTCAGGGGTTTATCCTGCTGTTCGCTCAGGCCACACTAGATTGTGCAGGTTTTGTTATAATTTCAGGCATTAGCAGCAGAGGTTTTGATTGCTCTCAGGTTTATTGAGGACAGATTGCGGGTGGCTGATATGTTTTATTGATTGAATGTATAAGTAATAAACACGTAGAAGGTTTTAGAGTGAATAAGGCTTAAAGAAAGGGCCAAATTGGTGCTACATTCGTCAGACAAATGAAAGATCAAATGCATTTGCATTTCAAAACTACAGAAAAAAGTCTTTGACTTTAGGCCTAGTTTTATGCATTGTAAATTTAGTTGAATCGAATGTTGCTTGGTAATGGAATATTGTTTAATTTTATTGTACACAATTTCACAGCACACTTGAACATGTTGAAACCCAGTGCTCCAGACAAGTATTGCAGCTAGTTGGCACATAGCATGATCCCTGAGACCACAGTGAGTGAATAAAATAAAATCTCACATTGTGGGAATGTGTCTTTTATGAATCACTGTAACAGGTGGGTGGGGTCTCTGTAAAAGAAAGAGCACATTCAACATAGTTCTCCTTCAGTACAGAACTAACATTGCAATTTGAAACCATATTCTTGCACTGATAGAGTTTCTGTTTATCTTACACATAGCTGTGCCCCAACATTTTCATTCAACATCCAATATTTTTGTCAGCATTAGAGCTATTGAGGTTTACAGCACAGAAACAGGCCCTTTGGCCCAACTCTGCTATTCCTAAACTGAACTAGTCCCATTTGCCTGCCTGTATCACTCTAAACCTCCCTATCTATATGTGTCCAAATGTCTTAAATGTTATAATTGTAACACTTCCTCTGACAACTCAATCCATACGTGAAAGTTGCCCCTCAGGCCCCTTTTAAATCTTGCCCCTCTCACCTTAAACCTGTGCCCTCTAGTTTTGGACTCCCCTACCCTGGAGAAAAGACCTTGGCTATTCACACCATTCATGCCCCTCACGATTTATAAACCTCTTTAAGGTCATCCATCACCCTCTGAAGTTCCAGGGTAACAAGTCCTTGTATATGCATCCTCTCCTTATAACTTGAACTCTTCAGTCCCGCAATTAGGTTAGATTTCTCATTTCCCCAAGTCCCTAATTATAATGCAAATTTTGCTCAGCTTTTCCTATGTAACAACATTTATCGATTTTAAATCTCCAGTTGGTGTCTCGATCAAATTCATCGATGTGTATTACAGTAATATTTCCCCATTGCAAAGCTTGAACATTGGTATGGTCCTATGGTTAGAACTGAGAGGCTAGAAAGAAGGCAAAGTGTTTAATTCTCAGGATTTTTAAGAACTTAGTATGGGTTTTTTGGAGCAGGAATCAAACCTCATAAATCAGTTACTTAGATGAGGCACACCATATTAAAAAAAGCACAACTTTTGCAAGGCAAGTATACAGTTAATACTTGATCAGAGCCAGTGCTGCCCCAGAGTTCATCACCGCAAATTCCTAGTTGGGTTTCAATCCACAATTTGGGAAGTTCTGAGTCCTGGTTCACTGCTCAAAATCTATTCACAGCCTGCATTTTGTTTTAAAAATTCAGTCCCTCGATCTAAGATCAGTCATAGGATCTGTACAGTGTGGAAGCAGGCCACTCTATCCATCACATTCAGAGCGATCCCAGACTCAACCCTGTCCCTGGAACCTTGCGTCTCCCATGGCTAATCTTACTAGGCTGCACATCCCTGGGCACTGTGTGCGATTTCAAATGGCCAATCCACCTGACCTGCACATCTTTGGACTGTGAGAGGAAACCCAGACAGACACAGAGCATGCAAACCCCACACAGACAGTCGCCTGAGGGTGGAATCAACCCCAGGTCCCTGGTAGTGTGATGCAGCAGTGCTAACCAATGAACCACCATGCCTTGGAATGTAGCTTTTAATTTTAAGTACCTGTGACTTTTCCCTTTCAAATCCAAATAAACTGTTCTACAGAATTCCTTTGTCTACTTTGGACAGAATCAAGCCAACTAAACAGCCCAACAAATTGGAAATGAACCAATTATCCTTTGATTTGGATTTGTTTCAACAGGTAGTTATTGAAAAGAGTATATCTTCGCTTCGAGTCAGACTTAGTGGAGGTGGCATAAGTTTTGTATTTTGTGAAGTAAATATTTAATTTGCTTTGGGTATCAGAAACCATGAAATATCAGAATACCACACATGAAATAGCATTTCCGAACTTCAGAGAGCTTGTGGTGGCCTGACGTAAACTTCAAATGACAGAGTTGATCTTGAGGAGAAGTGGTTTGTAAAGTGTTGACTTCGACCGAGTGTTGCAGACTGGCACGTTCCAAGGTCCAGGGCCACGTGCTGAGGGACGCACAAAAGTCTGGGGCAGGTGCTGCCAAGGCACAGTGAGGAAAAAGTACCACCTAAGGTCTTTCTGCCAAAGTTTAAAAAGATCTTTTCAGTTATCAGGCCCTTTCGTCTGTTCAATCTATGTAAATATTCTGTTGCATAAGTAAGAAATGCACTTAGTTTTTTGCAACTGCAGGGAGTGTCAAATTCCAATGACTGTTGATAGGCGCAGACTGCGCAGAATTGCTTTAGTACCTGCGATTGCAGATAAAGATTTTTTATGTATAACACATTTTTGCAATGATTTTAAAAAAAAGGGTTTGTCTGGAGGACATGGATTTGTGGCATTCATTTACCTCATTTGAGAAGTGTTGGTAAGTACTGAAATAAACAGGACCGTCCGTTTTGCGAGATTTGGAAACTGGTTTCGAAAATATTGGGCGGAAGATTAAGGGGATTTGAGTTTGTGGCAGAATCAGACAAGAAATCCATGAAATCCATGAACCCTATCCTTGACTTTGTTAACAACTCTCACTGAACCTTTCTTCCTACTTGCTCAATGGCAAGGTGAATTTCTTGCTTGGCAGTGGTAACTTTGTCAATTAAGGAAGATTATGACTTATTAACCATCCAATGCATGTCATAGCCTGCCTCATTGATCCCTGTAGTGCAGTGATTGGACAAAAGGGGAGTTTGAGAATGGTAACCTCAGTTGGTGCAGCTGTGCTAATGGCATCTCTATGAATGACAAACCAGCCATCCAGCCAAGAGTGTTCACTGAATATAGCTGTCAGGAACATTTGAAAGCATTATTTATCAGGTTTATTTGGTATTAAAGCTATGAACTTCACTAACTATAGCAAATACATGCTCCAAAGACTCTCTAAAGCTCTTCTTAAAGAATGGCAGCATTGACATTAATGACTGGGTAGAGCTTGACATCAGTCATTAAAAATTGCGATGACTCGTCCATTGAGCTGCATCACCCTTTGAGTCCAAACTCAGGTCTGCGAGTGATACAGATGAACAGAAGAGGAATCCAGTCCTGAGTGCCTGTTGTACTCAATGATCTGTTGGCCAAGAATCATCCTGGTCATCATGCTGCTCATTGGTCAGAGTGCTGAGTATAGGAGTTGGAATCCAACTTGGCACCACCCTCTTGACCTGTCCTACCTGTCCATCTCCCGTCCCACCTATCCGTTCCACCTTCCGCCCCTACCTGCATCCACCTATCGGCTTCCCACCCGCCTTGCCCCCAGCATTCACATATTTATCTCTCAGCCCCATTCCCCCTCCACATACCTGATGAAGGGCTTATGCCCGAAACGTCGATTGCCCTGCTCGCCAGATTCTGCCTGACAGGCTGTGCTTTTCCAATGCCACACTTTTTGACGAGGAGTTGGGATGTCTTGGTGCAGCTGCACAAGATGTTGGTAAGGCTACATTTGGAGTACTGTGTGCAGTTCTGGTAGCTCTACTATAGGAATTCAAAGTTTGTGAGAAGATTTATAGCTCGGGTGCTCATTGTTGTGGTTCTGTTCGCTGAGCTGGGAATTTGTGTTGCAGACGTTTCGTCCCCTGTCTAGGTGACATCCTCAGTGCTTTGGAGCCTCCGGTGAAGCGCTTCTGTGATCTTTCCTCCGGCATTTGTAGTGGTTTGAATCTGCCGCTTCTGGTTGTTAGTTCCAGCTGTCCACTGCAGTGGCCGGTATATTGGGTCCAAGTCGATGTGCTTATTGATTGAATCAGTGGATGAGTGCCATGCCTCGAGGAATTCCCTGGCTGTTCTCTGTTTGGCTTGTCCTATAATAGTAGTGTTGTCCCAGTCGAACTCATGTTGCTTGTCATCTGCGTGTGTGGCTACTAAGGATAGCTGGTCGTGTCGATTCGTGGCTAGTTGGTGTTCATGGATGCGGATTGTTAACTGTCTTCCTGTTTGTCCTATGTAGTGTTTTGTGCAGTCCTTGCATGGGATTTTGTACACTACATTGGTTTTGCTCATGCTGGGTATCGGGTCCTTCGTTCTGGTGAGTTGTTGTCTGAGAGTGGCTGTTGGTTTGTGTGCTGTTATGAGTCCTAGTGGTCGCAGTAGTCTGGCTGTCAGTTCAGAAATGCTCTTGATGTATGGTAGTGTGGCTAGTCCTTTGGGTTGCAACATGTCCTCGTTCCGTTGTCTTTCCCTTAGGCATCTGTTGATGAAATTGCGCGGGTATCCGTTTTTGGCGAATGCATTGTATAGGTGTTCTTCTTCCTCTTTTTGCAGTTCTGATGTACTGCAGTGTGTTGTGGCCCTTTTGAACAGTGTCTTGATGCAACTTCTTTTATGTGTGTTGGGGTGGTTGCTTTCGCAGTTCAGGACTTGGTCTGTGTGTGTGGCTTTCCTGTATACCTTTGTGGTGAATTCTCTGTTCCAGTGTTCTCTGTACCATCACGTCTAGGAATGGGAGTTGGTTGTCCTTTTCTTCCTCTCTAGTGAATCGGATTCCTGTGAGTGTGGCGTTGATGATCCGGTATGTGTTCTCTATTTCTGTGTTTTTAATGATTACAAAGGTGTCATCCACATATCTGACCCAGAGTTTGGGTTGAATTTGCGGTAAGACTGTTTGTTCTAATCTTTGCTCTAATCTTTGCATTACCACTTCTGCTATGAGTCCAGAGATGGGTGAGCCCATGGGTGTGCCGTTGATTTGTTCATATATTTGGTTGTTGAATGTGAAGTGTGTTGTGAGGCACAGGTCCAGTAGTTTGAGTATGCCGTCTTTGTTGATAGGTTCCCCGTCTTGTTGTCTGTTCTGTATGTCCAGCAGGTTGGCTATTGTTTCTCTGGCTAGAGAAACAATAGAGGTGAACAGTGCTGTTACGTCGAATGAGACCATAGTTTCTTCCTTGTCTATGTGTATATTTCTGATGATGTCCAAGAATTCCTGTATAGAGTGATTGTATAGAGTGTCTGGATCCGCTGACCAGGTGTTTCAGTTTCTGCTGTAGTTCTTTAGCCAGTTTGTGTGATGGTGTCCCTGGTAGTGATACTATGGGTCTGAGTGGGATGTCTGGTTTGTGCACTTTAGGTAGTCCATAGAATCTGGGGGTGTTGTTGCTTTCAGGTTTCATTCTCTGTAGGTCAAACCTGGTTATCTGTCCGTTTTTTTGTAGGTTCCTCAGTGTGTTGTTTATCCTATTGGTGAGCTGTGGGATGGGGTCAAACTCCCTCTTTTGGTAGGTGTTGGTATCTGCAAGTAGTTGTTGCCCTTTTTGGATGTAGTCTGCTTTGTCCACTTTGTCCACAGCTCACCAATAGGATAAACAACACACTGAGGAACCTACAAAAAAACGGACAGATAACCAGGTTTGACCTACAGAGAATGAAACCTGAAAGCAACAACACCCCCAGATTCTATGGACTACCTAAAGTGTACAAACCAGACATCCCACTCAGACCCATAGTATCACTACCAGGGACACCATCACACAAACTGGCCAAAGAACTACAGCAGAAACTGAAACACCTGATCAGCGGATCCAGGCACTCTATACAATCAACACAGGAACTCTTGGACATCATCAGAAATATACATTTAGACAAAAAAGAAACCATGGTCTCATTCGATGTAATGGCACTGTTCACCTCTATCGACAAAACCCTAGCCAGAGAAACAATAGCCAACCTGCTGGACATACAGAACAGACAACAAGACGGGGAACCTATCAACAAAGACGGCATACTCAAACTACTGGACCTGTGCCTCACAACACACTTCACATTCAACAAATATATGAACAAATCAACGGCACACCCATGGGCTCACCCATCTCTGGACTCATAGCAGCAGCGGTAATGCAAAGATTAGAACAAACAGTCTTACCGCAAATTCAACCCAAACTCTGGGTCAGATATGTGGATGACACCTTTGTAATCATTAAAAACACAGAAATAGAGAACACACACCGGATCATCAACACCACACTCACAGGAATCCGATTCACTAGAGAGGAAGAAAAGGACAACAACTCCTAGACGTGATGGTACAGAGAACACCGAACAGAGAATTCACCACAAAGGTATACAGGAAAGCCACACACACAGACCAAGTCCTGAACTATGAAAGCAACCACCCCAACACACACAAAAGAAGTTGCATCAAGACACTGTTCAAAAGGGCTACAACACACTGCAGTACACCAGAACTGCAAGAAGAGGAAGAAGAACACCTATACAATGTATTCGCCAAAAACGGATACCCGCGCAATTTCATCAACAGATGCCTAAGGGAAAGACACCGGAACGAGGACATGCCGCAACCCAAAGGACTAGCCATACTACCATACATCAAGAGCATTTCTGAACTGACAGCCAGACTACTGCGACCACTAGGACTCATAACAGCACACAAACCAACAGCCACTCTCAGACAACAACTCACCAGAACGAAGGACCCGATACCCAGCATGAGCAAAACCAATGTAGTGTACAAAGTCCCATGCAAGGACTGCACAAAACACTACATAGGACAAACAGGAGGACAGCTAACGATCCACATCCATGAACATTAACTAGCCACGAATCGACACGACCAGCTATCCTTAGTAGCCACACACGCAGATGACAAGCAACATGAATTTGACTGGGACAACACTACTATTATAGGACAAGCCAAACAGAGAATAGCCAGGGAATTCCTAGAGGCATGGCACTCATCCACTGATTCAATCAATAAGCACATCGACTTGGACCCAATATACCGACCACTGCAATGGACAGCTGGAACTGACAACCAGAAGCGGCAGATTCAAACCACAACAAATGCCGGAGGAAAGATCACAGAAACGCTTCACAGGAGGCTCCCAAGCACTGAGGATGTCACCTAGACAGGGGACGAAACGTCTGCAACACAAATTCCCAGCTCGGCAAACAGAACCACATCTACTATAGGAAGGATATAATTAAGCTAGAAAGAGTGCAGAAAAGAATTACTAGGATGCTACCTGGCATGGAAGGTTTGAGTTATAAGGAGAGGCTTATAACTCCTTATAAGGAGTTATATAAGAGGCTCCTTATAAGGCTGGGCATTTTCTTCCTGGAGCATTGAAGCCTGAGGGGGTGATCTTATAGAAGTCTCTAAAATCACAAAAGGCAAAGATAAGGTAGATAGCTAACAGCTTCCTCCTGCTAGAGTAGTCTATAACTATATACCATAGGTTTAAGGTGAGAGAGTATTGGGAGAGATGCAAAAGGATCCAGAGTCACAATTTTGTCACTCAGTGTGTCTGGAACTGTCTACCAGAGGTAATGGTGGAGTCTAGTACAATTTGGTCATTTAAGAAACATTTGGATAAGTATCTGGATGGGACAGGGACCAAACGCAGGCAAATGAGAGTGTATTAATTGTGAAAGTTGGGCTGAATGGACCGATTAGGCCGAAGGGCCTGTTTCCATGCTGTAAACCTCAATTACTCTATGACGGGAGCGTCCATGGCAGAAACTCTCATCCCTGAGCAGACATCATTCTCCAGTCGGGGGACAGCTGACGATGACTAGTCGTGTCTCACCTCCTACCATCACCAGCTGTGATGTCTGAAATAAAAAGAAAGACATCAACTGTTGTCATGTATGAGAAATGTTCTCTGTGAATTCTGCTTACATTTTGCAGTTCAGTTTGCTTCAAACATGCATATTCAGAATAAATAAAGTTTGAAGTTGCACAAAAACATTACATACAACCTAAATTTTGAAGGAATTGTATTAATATCGTTATCTGTTCAGCCTGTCAAGCTTGTGCAACATCTCGGTTCACTCCATTCCTATGTCTATTTCCCATAACCCTGTAAAGATCCCTTCGAGAACAGATCCAATTCCAAGAAAGGAATATCAGGAGCAAAGCTTATGTCCCCCTTCCCATCATTTGGGAGAGGGTGGTCGGGTAAAGGGAGGAGGATAATTGGTTGCTATGGTGGTAGCAGTGCCCTGGCTACATGGATGGGAGAGGTCATGTGACCTTCCCACCATTTGGTAAATTAAGATCTGTAAGTGGCCAATTATTACAAGTTCACAGGTCACATGGGGAGGCAATGTAAAATTTCAGTGTGTTGTGGCTCTTGTGGCACAGTGACAGTGCCTCTATCTCGAGGCCAAAAGGCCAAGGTTGAAGTCTCACTTGCCCCAAAGGTGTGTTATGATATGTCTGGAGTGGGAGCAGTGCTCTGAAAGCTTCTGCTTTTAAATAAACCTGTTGGGCTATAACCTGGTGTCATGTGACTTCTGACCTTGCCAACACTGGCACCTCTACATCATGTTAGCTCCGAACAGCCTTGATCGAAAATCAGGGCATCTCGTGTGGGCCACTGAATAGGGGATCCTCCTGGAGAGGTTGGAATGCTTGTGTCTAACGCCGTGCTCCCTCCATGACTCGTCACCATGCCCTGGTCCTCTGTGTTCCGCCATGTTAACTTTGGTGAAACTGACCCCCTGATCTGGCTCCTTATCTCCTCAGTATTTGGGGCTGCCTGCAGTTCCAGCAGTGGCCACCATGAACAGTGGCACTGGTGAGTCTAGAGGGTTGCTGGCTACTTTATGCAGAAGGTGCGCAATTCTTGGAAGCAAAGCATCCTTCCAAATCTGGTCTTGCCTGGAGTCAGTGAATGGCCTGCCTGCTATAAAATCAGCTTGGGGAAACCCAGCCTAGCTAAGCCAGACTTGGTCATGACTTTTAAGGAGTTTGGGCTGGAAAAGGCCCAGATTGGTGGAGGAAAGCACTGAGTTCAGGGAATTTCCATACAGTTGCAATAATTTGAGAATCACCCACTTCACTTAGAGCCAACCATTTCAATGTACCATCATTACTGTTAATAATTAATTTCTGAATAGAAGGTCAGGTTTGTAAATATTGTTAGTCCTGGGTTTTATCCCCCATTTAATTCATTTCCAGCTGTGACTGAACTACGACATTTGGAGAACAAAAATGTACAGTTTAAAGCCAGCCAAGGCCAATTATATAATCTTCCCCTCAAAATTGAGAAACATGGATTGGATTTGCGACGGAATTTCGTGGAAGCTACAAATATATAGTTTCAAATAGATTCTGAAGTGTAGGGGAGGATATGTCCCTGTCTAAAATCAGGAATCACACAATACCAGGTTATAGTCCAACAGGTTTATTTAAAATCACAAGCTTTTGGAGTGCTGCTCCCATCTTAACCTGATGAAGGAGCAGCACTCCATAAGCTTCTGATTTTAAATAAACCTGGTGTAACCTGGTGTCGTGTAACTCCTGACTTCATCCACCTCAGTCCAACACTGGCCTTTCCACTTCCTTAATCCATATAATGAAGAAAATATAAGGCATCCATCACGGCATCCTTTAACTACAGAACGGGAGAAGCTCTAGGGAAAACATCCATGAGTTTGCTAGTCACCCACCCATCCTGTGATCCAAACATCTCTCTCTACCTCAGTCAAAAATACAGACAAATAGCAAAAAAAAAGTCAATAGCTGTTTTGTAGTAAGGGATAAAGACACTAAAATATCAGTGTTCACAAGACCATTCCATCTTCTGATTAATGGTGACTATATCTAAACTCTTTGGATGAGGAGGATCTGATGTGTTGCCTTACTGGTAGACTTTTCACCTTGCTTGAGGTTGGCATAAATCGCACTTTTTGTCTTTTCCCCTGTTTTGTCTCCAAGGATTGGACACTGGGTTTCTATTGCATCAGCTTTCATCGATAGAAACGGTACTTACAGTGGTTCTGCAGGATGGCTGACCAGGAAACTCTCCCACTTGCCATAATGGCAGGGTTTACGGGCTGACCACCTTACAGGTACATAGTTAACGAGTTCTGGCACAAACTTCATACCCAGAGTTTCTGGTTCAGAGTTTGAGATGCTACCACTGTGCCATAAGATACCCTGAAGGACACTGTAAAGGGAGTTAATAGAAATGCATTACAGGATGTTAGCTTTTGCATTAAACTTTAGCACAAGTATCCATATGTAGTAGGACACCAATACAACTTGGGAGATGGTTGGAATTCTGATAGAGATTTCTTGTTAATATCTTGTTGATCACATTCTTATGGTTTGTCTGTGTCAGATTAAGAGAGTCAGGAAGTGGATATCCTTGTCTTTAGCACATATAAAGAAGAGACATCTAAGACACTGGGTGTGGGATGAGAGTAATAAGAGTGAGCTAATTGATAAACTCTGTCTCTGAAGAGAAGCTTTGTGACTTGATTTCTGTCTCAACGGCTGGCTTGGAACCTACTACGCTTTGAAGGTCATGTTCAGCTTGTATATTTCTTTGCAACTACATAATTCTGGGCAGCAGATGGCAGTCTCTCACTGGACAAAATCTCCATGAATTCGACGCACTATAAATATGAAAACAGAATTGTACCTCTCAGAGCTGGGTTACTAATTTGCCTATTTAAAATCTTCAATATTTAATAGCCATCAGCTCTCATGACATTTTATAACTCACTGTGGCAGGCAGGATTATGTACAGAAATTTCAAAAATTTGCTGATCTGACTATTTCTTTGTCTAATCGATGCCGTGATTTGCACAAGTGTCTGTTTCTGACACTTTTGGATTTCAAAAAATCAATTTAAAGTATACTGTATGTCAGCGTACTGACAGTCTGTGCAGTGAAGTGAGAAACAATTAGCATGCCAGATTTAAAAGTGTTTTTGAGATGACAGCATTCATCTTGTCCTGCACGTCTGCCTGCAACTTTACAGGTTGTTCAGCAAATCGCAATGTCAAACAGCAATGCTGACTGTTACTATTCCACGTGCACAATCAACAGGTCTCTTCAGTACCTGTCTGAAATACTCAACATCAGAACAGTGATTAGTCAGGCATCGGCTCAACAATATTTAATACAACCTGAAAGTTGTTTCGTCCATCTGTTGCCGGGTATGATGTTTGCCCTCCAGTTTTAGCTGTGAATGTTCTATGATTATTGGCATAATTTCTGTTAGATTGATCCAGTTTAGCTTGTCCTGCCATCGTTGTTGTTTTGGGAAAGTACAGCAGGTCAGGCAGCATCCAAGGAGCAGGAAAATCAATGTTTCGGGCAAAAGCCCTTCATCAGGAATCTTTTGCCTGAAACGTCAATTTTCCTGCTCCTTGGATGCTCTCTCTTGAGCATCTGCAGTACCCAATTCTGCATAGTTTTTTTTGATTAGGTTAGAATCCCTACAGTGTGGAAACAGGCCCTTTGGCCCAAGAAGTCCACACCGACCCTTCGAAAAGTAACCCACCCAGACCCATTCCCTTACTCTATATTTACCCCTGACTAATGCACCTAACACTTGGGCAATTTGGCATGGCCAATTCACCTGACCTGCACATTTTTGGACTGTGGGAGGAAACCAGAGCTCCAGAGTAAACCCGCACAGACATAGGGAGAATGTGCAAACTCCATATAGTTGCCCGAGGTGGGCATCGAACGCAGGTCACTAGTGTTGTGAGGCAGCAGTGCTAACCACTAAACCATCATGCCACCCTCTTGTTCATCCTAATTCACTAACACCATACCTGAAAGAACATGTACTCCTGCAAGTGTACATAAATTTTACAACACAGAAACAGTTCGCTCAGAACAACTGTCATTTATATAAATTATTTGGATTTGAATATAGAAGGAATGGTTTGTATGTTTGCAGGTGACATCAAAATTGAAGGTGTGGTGGACTGCGAAGAAGGTTATTTCAGAGTACAGGGGGACCTTGATCAGATGGGCCAATGAGCTGAGGAGTGGCAGTTGGATTTTAATTTGGATAAATGTGAGGTTTTTTTTAGATTAGATTAGATTACTTACAGTGTGGAAACAGGCCCTTCGGCCCAACAAGTCCACACCGACCCGCCAAAGCGCAACCCACCCAGACCCATTCCCCTACATTTACCCATTCACCTGACACTACGGGCAATTTAGCATGGCCAATTCACCTAACCTGCACATTTTTGGATTGTGGGAGGAAACCGGAGCACCCGGAGGAAACCCACGCAGACACCGGGAGAATGTGCAAACTCCACACAGTCAGTCGCCTGAGGCGGGAATTGAACCCAGGTCTCTGGCACTGTGAGGCAGCAGTGCTAACCACTGTGCCACCGTGCCGCCCACCTTAAACTCAGGTTTGCTCAACATTGCTATTTTGGCCATGAGAAGATAAACCTGCTCCAAGTGAGGCTCAAACTCACAACCTCGGCATTGCACATGCCTCCATACTGACATTATAAGTACCACGCGCTGACCAATTGAGCCACAGGAGCTACACTGCACCACAGGAGCTACACTGCACCACAGGAGCTACTGCTGCATTTTGTTGAGGCAAACCAGGGTAGAATCTGGTAGGGTCCTGGGGAGTGTTGCCGAACAAGGAGACTTTGGAGATGCAGATTCACGGTTTCTTGAAGGTGGTGTCATTGGTAGACAGAGTAGTGATGAAGACGTTTGGTACCCTTGCCTTTAATGGTCAGTGCGTTGAGTATAGGAGTTGGGATATCATGTTGTGGCTGTACAGGACATTGGTTCAGTCACTTTTGGAATACTGCACTCAATTCTGGTCCCCCGGGCTATAGAAAAGATGTTGTGAAACTTGAAAGAGTGCAGAAAACGTTGACAAGGATGTTTCCAGAATTGGAGGGTATGAGCTATAGGGAGAGGCTAAATAGGCTGGGGCTTTTTTCTCGGGAGAGTCGGCTACTGAGGTTACGGAGGATTATAAAATTATGAGGGGCATGCATCGGGTGAATAACAACCAAGATCTTTACCCCAGGGTAGGGGAGTCCAAAACTAGAGAGCATAGGCTTATGGTGAGAGGGGAAAGATTTAAGAGAGACCTAAGGGACAACTTTTTTATATAGAGGGTGGTGCGTGTATGGAATGAGCTGCCAGAGGAAGTGGTGGAGGCTGGTACAATTACAACATTGAAAAGGCATCTGGATGGGTATATGAATAGGAAGGGTTTGGAGGGATATGGGCCAAATGCTGGCGAATGAGACTAGATTAATTTAGGATATCTGGTCGGGATGGATGAGCTAGACCAAAGGGTCTGTTTCCGTGCTGTGCAATGCCATAACTTTAACCGAATCATACCAATATTTAAACCTCATAACATTTTCCTGCCAGTCGATAGCCATGTCAGCATAACTTTCTCTTCCCTTCATATATTTCATTTCCCTTCATTTCTCTTCATGTACTCACCTAGCTTCTTTTTCTATCTATGTTTCTGCCTTAGCTGTTCTTTGTGATGGCATTTAAATTACTATTTTCTCCCTGCATTTCTCATTGGATTTATCAGAGACTATTTTGTGTTTTATGCTTTTTCTTGTTAATTTGGAAGCCATTTTTTTCCTCCCTGGTGTTTGGAGTAATTGAGTTGTTATCTAAACAGCTTTGGGGGCAAGGTTGATGCTTGTATTGTCCACACAGAACAATTTGGAAATCTGAAGGCATCGTTGTGCATTGGGGAACTGGATGTTATTTCTGCTTACTTCCAATGGGCTGGTTTCTGCATTGTTTTGTCAAGTTATGAATTCAGAAACATGATGTTTGGACTTAGATTTTATGTTTAAGTCCACAGACAATACAAGGACTGAATTGTACAAACACCTCTGACTTGGTGCCCCTACTTGAAGGGAAGGCATGGTAATTTACATTCCAAAAACTTTCCAAACTCAAACTCGGATGTGAGTTAATCATTCGTTTGCCAAAGAAGCAAGGTCACCTCACTCTTGGCAGCCATCTTGGATAGCCTTTTGATCGCCTTTGAAATTTCAGAATGTCCATTTAAGTCACTATCTTGAAAGGTACGGATGTGATAGCTTTCCTGATGATAGGAAACAGTGAGGACTGCAGATGCTGGAGAAGTCAGAGTTGATAAAGTGTGGCGCTGGAAAAAATACAGCAGGTCAGGCAGCATCTGAGGAGCAGGAGAATCGACATTTTGGGCCCAAACCTTCAGCAAGACTGGTGAAGGGTCAAGCCTGAAACATTGACTCTCTTACTCCTCAGCTGCTACTTTCCAACGCCACACTTTATCAGCTCATCCTTACTGAGTAAGTCAAGAAATTCTGAAGCGTGGTTCACCTAAGGGTGGTTAAAGCTTCAAGTTCAAGGCCAAATGGAGTGGTTGAAGTGGATAAAATAGATTTATTTAAGGAGAAGGTAAGCAGAAAAGATTAGAAAAATAGCTACATTGAATCAGATCTCCAGCATCCTATTTGAGTGAAATGATAGGGAAAAGGAGGCTTATGTAGCATAGACTAGATGGGTTGAATGGTCTGCCTGGCTATCCTTCTAAGGATATGGGGTAGGCCGTTTAGGACTGAGATCAGGAGAAGTTTCTTCATCCAGAGAGTGGTGACCCTGTAGAATTCTCTGTCACAGAAAGTGGTTGAGGCAAAAGCTTTGAATATTTTCAAAAAGAGTTAGATTTAGTTCTCAGGGCTAAAGGCATCAAAGGGTATCTGGTGAAAGTGAGAACAGGTTACAGAGTTGGAGTCATCATAATCTTGCATGGTGCAGCCAGCCCAAAGTACCAAATGGCCTACTCCTGTTCCTATTTTCTATCTCTCTACACTTCTGTGTGCTAAATTCTTTTAGATTTATTTGAAATTTCAAAATTCTGCTGTTACTAACTGAGCTTAGTGATGATTCACAATGACCGTTCCGGTACCTTTCATAGAGAATCCCTACAGTGTGGAAACAGGCCCTTCGGCCCAACAAGTCCACATCGATTCTCCAAAGACTATCCCACCCAGACCCATTCCTTATTACTCTAAACTTTACCCCTGACTAATGCACCTAACTTACAAATCCCAGAGCACTATGGGCAATTTAGCATGGCCAATTCACGTAACGTGTACATCTTTGGATTGTGGGAGGAAACTGGAGCACCAGGAGGAAACACACACAGATGTGGGGAGAATGTGCAAACTCCGCGCAGTCGCCCAAGTGTGGAATTGAACCCGGGTCACTGGCACTGTGAGGCAGCAGTGCTCAGCACTGAGCCACCGTACTGCTCCTTATTAGGAGCTCTCATTAGAGAGAGAGAAAGGACTGGTGGTGATTTAAACTGCGGGTCGCCATGCCTCAGATGAGGGGAGAAGTGGAGAAGGAGAGTCCTTCATGATAACCTTAGCTGCTGATGGGAATTGAACCCATGCTGTTGGCATCACACTGCTTCAAAAGTCCACTGAGCTAAACTGACACCCACACTATTAACACATGGAACCATGTGAAATTTGTGCCTTGTTCCATTATTGTGTGTGAATATGTGACCATACTGTTGGGTTCTTAGATCATTTTTGACTGTGTGAACGAATGGAAAAAGAATTCCCTGGCTGTTCTTTGTTTGGCTTGCCCTATAATGGTAGTGTTGTCCCAGTCGAATTCATGTTGCTTGCTCCTAGAAGCATGGCACTCATCCACAAACTCCATCAACAAACACATCGACCTGGACCTAATATACCGGCCACTACAGCGGACAGCTGAAACTGACAACCGGAAGCGGCAGGGACAGACCACTATAAATGCCGGAGGAAACACCACAGAAGCACTTCAAAGGAGGCTCCCAAGCACTGAGGATGTCACCTAGACAGGGGACGAAACGTTTGCAACAAAAACTTCCAGCTCGGCGAACAGAACCACAACAACGAGCACTCGAGCTACAAATCTTCACCCAAACTTTGAATGGAAAAAGAATATATTCAATGACTGTGCTCTGCTCTTTATAGGCATTTTTGAGTAATTTTGCATCATCTAACAATTTGGTTTCCCAAGAAACGTAGAGCAAAATATGATTGTACTCCTAATTAGTAGCCACTCATCACTATTGAAGGACATAATTCCTTAATCCAGGATTTTAAGGCATTAAAATTTTCTTACATTGAAAAACAGTGTTGGCATTATCAAAGAAAAACTGGTTCTGATTTTGTAAGAATCACGGAGATGAATACTCACCTCTTCATATCACAATCAGAGGAAAACTGCCCTCAAGTGTCCTTTTTCCTCCTCAGTAAATTGTTTGACATAGAATTCATTATCAGCAAACTATGCAACAATTTTTCTTAATACAAACCCTCCCCTGAAAGTTTGTGTCCTTGTACTCTCCTGTTCTCTCATTTGCCCCATCAATCAATTATCAGTGATCCACAGTCACATCACAAAGCTTTTTAAATGCACTTGCTTATTCATAAAAGATGAGAATCCATGTGTCATCTTCCTTCAAGACCGCGCATCTGATGGTTTTAGCGCTGCAGCTTTGAGATGTGATCGTTGGCAGACTAATCAGTGTCCTTGAACATGATTACTCACTGAGCTTCTACAGAAGAGATTCTACAGAATCTAACAAGAAAAGTGACAAAAATTGTAGACGCTGCAGAGTAACAATGGTGCTCATCATTGCGTCAACTGCAACTTGTAGTATTATTAAGTCTTTCCCACCTGTCACCAAGCCCTTCACAAGTAGGTAGACTTCAACAAGAAGCATGAAGGAATTGGTGCAGACAGTTAGAAGCATAGCCAAAGAAGCACTTATTTTTAACAGATTTTTGATGACTGGTTAGTGAGTCTATTAGTTTAAGTAAAGAATTTAGACAGTAAACAAGCAGTTTTGTTTCCTTCCATTAGGTAAGGATGTAAGAACTAGGAGCAGGAGTAGGCCGTCTGGCCTCTCGAGCCTGCTGCGCCATTCAATACGGTCATGGCTGATCTTTTTGTGACCTCAGCTTCACTTACCCACCCTCTCACCATAATTCTTAATTCCTTTACTTTTCAAAAATCTATCTTTGTCTTAAAAACATTCAACTAGGTAGCCTCCACTGTTTCACTGACAGAGAATTCCACAGATTCACAACCCTTTGGATAAAGAAATTCCTCCTCAACTCAGTCCAAAATCTTATTTTGAGACTATGCCCCTAGCTCTAGTTTCCCCGCCAGTGAAAACAACCTCCTTGCTTCTGTGTTATCTACGACTTTCATAATTTTATATGTTTCTATATGATTTCTCCTTCATTCTTCTAAATTCCAATGAGTGTAGTCCCAGTCTACGCAATCTCTCCTCACAGGCCAACACCTCAACTCCAGAATCAACCTGGTAAGACAATGGTTGCATGGTCATCATTAGGCTAGCTTTTTATTTCCATGTTTGGATTATCTTGGACCATCTGTGATGGTGGGATTTGAACCCATGCCCCAGGACATTAGCCTGGGCTCTGTATTGCCATGACACTTCTGCCAACCCCACCTGAGCTGTGTGTCAGTCACATTTTTAGCATTTATTAGCCAGCCCTAATTGCCCTGGAAGAGATGGGGCTGACTGCCCTTCAAGAATTGCTACCACCTCTATGGGGTAGATGCATGAGTGCTTTGAGAAGGAAGTGGCAGCAACAGTGAAAGAACTTTAATATAGTTTCAAGACAGGATGCTGTGTGTCTTGGCGGACAGGTTACTGATGGTGGTGTTGACATGCCCTTGTCACTCGAGATGGGAGAGATCATGGGTTTGGAAGGATAGATGCTATGGATGGAGCCTTATGAGTAACTCCAGTGCATCGTATACCTGGTACAAACTGCTACTATGGACCAGACACGGAAGGATAGAATGTCGAATGGATGAGATTCTGATCAAGCAATCTTCTCTCCCATGGATGGAATTGAGCTTCTTTAGTGTTGTTGGAGCTGCACTTATCAATGCAAGTGGAGACTATTCCATTTCACTCCTGACTTGTGAGAAACAAATGATGAGTTGCACACCACAGACTTGCCAATTTTTAACCTTCTCTAGTAGCCATAGTATTGATATGGTTGAACCAATTTTACTTCTTGTCAATGGTAACCTCTCAGAGGTTGATTGTGGGGGAATTTAGTAATGGCAATGCCATTCCATATCAAAGGAAGGGGTGATTTAATTCTCTCTTGTTGGGGATGGTTATTGACTCATTGAAATCAGCCACTTTGAGTCTTAGGTTCAGCAAGCAATGATTTATTGAAGCATATTTCTTCTGGTCACTCAGGGATAGTTTCTGTTAAAATACAAAGGTTAGACATCATGTATTATTTTTAACTTAATCCACACTTGCCCCATAACCAACATGACCTTTTATCTCAAACTCTTAATTTCTATAGCAAGGAAAAAGTGAGGCCTGCAGATGCTGAAGATCAGAGTCGGAAAGTGTGGTGCTGGAAAAGCACAGCAGGTCAGGCAGCATCTGAGGAGCAGAAAAAACAATGTTTCGGGCATAAGCTCATTCCTGGTGAAGAGCTCATACTTGAAACGTTGACTCTCCTACCCCTCAGATGCTGCTTGACCGGCTGTCCTTTCCCAGCACCACACTTTCTGACTCTGGTTTCCATAACAACTCAACATTCAGTTTTCCTTTATCTCCCCGGTTAGTGTGGCTGCAGATAATTGTTCCAACTTATATCCTTAGTTAGGTTGCCATAGGAAGGGAAACGTTGCCTATTGTTCTCACAGTATGGGCTGCATTTCTTGTAATGCATCAAGACAGCATTCATAGCTGTATTTGTCTATTTTAAAACTGTAAGTATGCATCTGCAATCATCTCCTTTAATTGTGAGGACAATTCAAGCACATGGGCTTCAAAATCATCCCTTTTGAATTTTTTTTTGGACTTGCAACCCAGCCAAGACAACATCTAGCCCTCAACGCTAACAGGGCTCTTCTCTGCTCACTGGCAGAGAGCTTGGAGAATTGGTTGGAAATGGGGATGTTCATTGATAAGCACAACATTCAGTGTCCTTCAGAACCTCCTCAGATACAAAAGAAGTCCATGTTCAAATGCAGAAGGGATAATGTTCAGATTTCAGCCGCTAAATAGCGAGTAACACCTAATTGTTTCGCCTCACTTGGAACTTGTACGGAGCGCTAATTGCCAGGTTTAAGTCCCACCTCCCCCAGACGTGTGTGATGACATTTCTGAATGTGTTGGTTTGAAAATATCTTGGGGTGGACTGCACTGAATGCAATGATAAATTTCATGGTTGATATGGGTCTGGAATGAGAACCATTGTCAGTCACTCATCTGAAGAATATGCTCCTTATCTAACTCAAAATAAGTGGAAAATGTAACACTGCAGGTTTTGCCAGATTTCAGTCGAGATGAAGAAGATATGATAATCTCCCGTCTCCTTGCCTCTGCAGTCCCCTTCTGTCAAACTCAGTTTGAATTGAAAATGTCTTTTTTGCTGAAAATGTAGAACAAAATTAAAAATACACCTACATTGCACCTCCCCTTGCTGACAATAATAGCTCACTTTTGAAATTTTAAAAATGCTTCACTGAATTTGATGTTCTCCTACTGGACAGTGACAAGATTCAGATCTTCAGAGGGCAGTGGGAACAGAGTACTGGTGGCTTATAGAGAGTATTTAGGTGGGATGTAGCTAAGGGTAGGTAAAACATGTGGCCTGGTGGTTAAACAGTGACTATGGTGACAGAAAGGGGTGATATGTGTGAGAGAATGCCAGTCATTTGAGGTGAACAGCATAGCTTTGGTGACTGCTGTGTCGTTATGTTGCAGGTGAGAGGGTGACACTAGATTACCAACAATTCTGGGGTGCACTATGACCTTTTAAAGATCCAAGGATGCCTGTCTTTCAGTAGATATCTGCTGTGTGGCAAGTTGTTATGCAAACAATTTTTTATAGAGTCCTTACAGTGTAGAAACAGGCCCTTTAGCCCAACAAGTCCACATTGATCCTCCAAAGAGTGACCCACACTCCTACCCTATATTTACCCCTGACTAATGCACCTAACCTACACATCCCTGAACACCTTGGACAATTTAGCCTGGCCAAATCACCTGACCTGCACATCTGTGGGCTGTGGGAGGAAACCGGAGCACCTGGAGGAAACCCACGCTGACACAGGGAGAATGTGCAAACTCCACACAGACAGTTACCCGAGACTGGAATTGAACTCGGGTCCCTGGTGCTGTGAAGCAGCAGTGCTAGCCACTGAGCCACAGTGCCACCCATAAATGGTAGAATGCATCTGGAATTGGATGCAAGGAGCCTCACAGGGGTGGGGTAGATAGTTGATGAGGTGAGTTTGCAATGAGAGATATTGCTGGGTCTTGTAAAGAGAGACCCTTCACGAAACCCAATGAAACTAATACTGCTAAAATTGTAAGGTTTAGACTCACAGCTGTTTACAGCATGGAGGAAGGCCAATCAGCCCCAGCAACCCATGCTGGTCCAAAAAGGTTGACTACACAACTCCCATTTTCCAGCTCTTGGTCCATACTCCTGCAGGCTACAGAAACAAGTGAATATCTAAACACAACTAAATGTGGTGAGTTTCTATTTCAACCATTATTTCAGGCAGTTCCAGACTCCCTCCATCCCCCAGGTAAAAAAAATACTCTCTTAATTATGGAATGCTTCTCTACTAATGGAAGAAAGAGCCTTCCCCTCCACCCTATTTATGAACCTCATAGTTTTATACACTTTAGGAAAACTGCATGCATTTCCGGTCTCCCTGCTATAGGAAGGATGCTGTGAAACTTGAAAGGGTTCAGGAATGATTTACAAGGATGTTGCCAGAGTTGGAGGGTTTGATCTGCAGGGAGAGGCTGCAAAGGTTGGAGCAATTTTACCTAGACACTCGGAGGCTGAGGGGTGACCTTATAGAGGTTTATAAAATTATGAAGGATGTGGATAGGGTGAATAAGTCAATGTCTTTTCTCCAGAGTAGGGGAGTCCAAAACTAGAGGGAATAGGTTTAAAGTGAGTGGGGAAAGATTTAAAAGGGACCCGAGGGGGCAGCTTTCTCATGCAGAGGGTGGTGCGTGTATGGGATGAGCTGCCAGAGGAAGTGGTGGAGGCTGGTGCAATGACAACACTTAAAAGGCAGCTGGATGGGTATATGAATGGGAAGGGTTTAGAGGGAAATGGGCCAAATACTGGCAAATGAGACTAGATTAGGTTTGGATATCTGGTCAGCATGGACGAGTTGGATTGAAGAGTCAGTTTCTTTGCTGTACATCTCTATGACTCTATGACATCTGTCAGGTCCCCTCTCAGCCTTTGTTGCTCTGAGGTAAAACAATCCCAGCCTATCCAATCTTCCTTCGTAGCTCAGACCCTCCAGCCCCGGCAGCAAATTCTCTTGCACTCATTCAAAGGAGCATTAGCTAGTTTATTATAAGCAAATTAACAACCGTGTTTCCAAAGCAAGATATTTCTTACAAAACGCATTTAAGTGTTCAAGTGTTAATATTCACACAGTATCATTTCAAGGCCAGTGACTTTATTACCTTTATATCAGAAGAGTAGAGTTTCGCTACCAGTGGCTGTCATTGCCTCCAGCATGTGCGCTTTCTGTAGTCCACATCAAAGGGAACTGAATGCTGGAATGTTAACTAACAGTAAATTATTCAGTAACATTTTGATAATCGCTTTGCAATGCGTCAAAGCACAGAAACAGCAGGACTGGAGAGAAATATTTTAGGATGAGGTTTGAAATTAACCATCGTCAGGTATTCATTTGAAAAATGCATTCCTTATCTAATGGAAAATGTAATAGTACAGGTTTTACCACACAGAACCCATCAGTCCCTCCAACCTGTTCCACCATTCAATGATATAATGACTGATCTGTGGCCTAACTCCATCTACCTGTGTTTGGCCCATATACCTTAATACCTTGGCTTAAAAATAATATATCTATTTCAGATTTAAAATTAACAGTTGATCCACCATCCTCTGCAGTTCATGGAAGACAGTTAAAAATCACACAACACCAGGTTATAGTCCGACAGGTTTATTTGGAAGCACTAGCTTTTGGAGCACTGCTCCTTCATCAGGTGGTTGTTGAGCAGAAGATCGTAGGATACAGAATTTATAGCAAATGTTTACAGTGTGGTGTAACTGAAATTATATATTGAAAAAGATTTGGATTGTTTGTTAAATCTCTCATCTATTAGAATAACCATGTTGGTTTCAGTTCTTTCATATGTAAATTCCACAACTTTCTTAAAATTACATTCTCAAGTGAACTTTAACAATAGATGCCATGTCGGCCCAGATAATGCATTGAAGGTGTGAGGTCTCTTTGGATAAAGAAGTGCTTTCTCGCATCTCTCCTGAACAGTCTGGCCTTAGTTCTCAGACTGTGACCCCTAGTTCTAGAATCCCCAACTAATAAAAATAGTTTATCTTTATCTACCCTGTCTTTTCCTGCTAATATTTTGAAGACTTTAATCAGATCACCCCTTAGCCTTCTAAATTCTGGAGAAAACAGGCCTAATTTGTCTAATATCTCCTCATAACGTAACCCCTGAAGTCCAGATATCATTCTTGTAAACCTACATTGTAGTCTCCCCACGGCCCTTCTTACAAACCAAAGGGTTTGGAACTCTCTTCTGCAAATTGCAGCGGATGCTGGATCAGTTGTTAATTTTAAATCTGAGATCGATAACTTATCATGAAGCAAAGGTTTTCATTAATTATGGGCCAATGTGTGGTGTTCAGATTTCTAATGCATGATGTCACTTTTAGACAAAGTCGCCATAATCCTATTCTAGGACTTTTGCCCAAAATGTGATCTTCCTGTTCCTCAGATGCTGCCTGACCTGCTGTGCTTTTCCAGCACCACTCTAACCTGCAGTACTCACTTTCACCTGGTGGTGGTTTAGCTTGAGGGTCACCATACCTCAGGCAAGGGGAGAGGTTTGAAGGGAGAGTCCTTCATGGTCACCTCAGACTATGCAGGAAATGAACCCACACTGTTGGGATCACTCTACATTGCAAGCTAGTTGTCCAGCTAATTGAGTTAACTAGCCTCCCTTGCCACCTCCCCCACCTTCTCTATTGCTCTGAATGCTTAAATAAATGGATTTTTGGTGAAAAATTGTGTTGTTTTAATTTTCATTGATCTGAAGTGGGCAAGTTACCTGTTCACAATTTGTGTAAAGTTTAATTATTTTGCCTGTCCAAATTGAACCTGCATAAATAGAGACTTGCACATCTGGACTAAAAAGATGTCTTCTACTTTGCAGGTCAGAAAGCAGTTGTAAAATCCTGCATAAATGTTTAATCTCGCAGTTTGTAGTAACATGCTTTTATCTAAGTTTCCGACAAATTGCAATAATTGTCTCTTTTGTCATCAGAACTCATTGACTAAAGTCGAGCTCCCCATGTCCTTTATTGTGCTGTTGACATTATCCTCACGTTGATCGTTGATGTTGTGACATTATAATTACCAAACCTTGCTGAGTGTCATGGATATACACGTTCTGGAAGTGAAAGACTTTAATAGCATTTGAGGATTGTTACAGCGCAGGTGGAGGTCATTTCGCCCATTATGCCTGCGCTGGTTACCCAAGTGAGAATGCACTTTGTGCCACTCACCCAGCTTTAACCCTGCACTCATGTTTTCTTTCGGGTAATAATCCAATTTATTCTTCAATACCTCAACTGAACCTGTCTCCACTGCATCTCAGGGAGCACATTCCAGGTCCCAACCACTCTCTGTCTCACTTTCCCTTGTCCCTCCATTACCTTAAATCTGCTTGCTTTTGTTTTTGTTTCTTTCACTGATGGAAACAGGTTCTCCCACGCCATTCTGCCGAGGACCTTCATGATTTGAATGCCTCTATCGAATCTTCTTTCAAGCTTGAATCATTCTCTTGGACATTTTCTGCACTTTGGGGTCACAGAACTTTTACAGTGTGGAAAAGAAGCCCTTTGGCCCATTGTTCCACACCAGTCATCGGACATCCATCTATTTGAATCGTATTTCCAGCACTGCACCATAACCTTGTACATTAAGGCATTTCAAGTGTCCATCTAAAGCCATCAGAATTGTCTTGGGGAATTGGTTTAGCTCAGTTGGCTGGGTTGTTGGTTTACAGAGCAGTGTGATGCCAACAGCATGGGTTCAATTCCCATCACTGGTTTGAGGTTACCATGAAGGGCTCTGCTTCTCAACCTCTTCCCTTACCTGAGGTCTGGTGGCCCTCAGGTTAAGTCACCACCAGTTGCTTCTCTCTCATAAGAGAGCAGCCCCTATGGTCTGGTAAAACTATGGTGGCACAATACAATAAATGCCTTGAAGGTTCTTACCCTTTCAGGCAGCGAGTTTCTGATACTCATAACCCTCTGAGTGGAAGCATTTATTTCTCAGACCACCTGGTCCTTAACCTTAAAACTTTGTCTCCTGGTTATTGATCCCTCTACTAAGGGGAAAGGTTTCTCCCTGTCTGCCACTCAGAACTATGGACAACTCAACCAGGTTTTCCGCCTTAGCCTTCTCTATTCTAAGGAAATCAACCCCTGCCTATTTCGTCTCTCTTCATAACTGAAACACTCCGGCTCAGACAAAATCCGTATAAATGAAGAATCAGAGGTGATCTCATTAAAACATACAGGATTCTTAAGGGGAATGACAGGGTAAATGCTGAGAGGGACTTTCCCCTCATGGGAGAGTCTAGGGCCTGAGGACATAGTCTCAGAATAAAGAGGTGCCAATCTAAGACTGGGATGAGGAGGAACTTCCTCTCTGAGAGAAGGATTGAGTGTCTTTGGAACTCCTTGCCACAGACAGCTGTGGGGCAGAGTCCTTGTGTATATTTAAGGCTGAGACAGATAGATTCTTGATCAGTCGGGGAATCGAGAGTTACGAGGAAAGGGCAGGAAAGTGGATGTGAGGAATGTCAGATCAGCCATGATCTAATTGAATGTTGGAGAAGGCTTGAGGGATCAAATGGCCTACTCCTGTTCATTTTTCTCACAGTCTTAACTCTACTCTGCCCCCTCACAAGTACAATCACACCCTTCCTATGATGTGGGGTCCAGAACTGAACTTATAAGACCATAAGATCATGAGACATAGGAGTGGAAATACGGCTATTCAGCCCATTGAGTGCACTCCACCATTTAATCATGGCTGATTGGCATTTCAACTTCAATTACTCACACTCTCCCTGTAGTCCTTAATTCCTTGTGACATCAAGACTTTATCAATCTCTGCCTTGAAGATATTTAATGTCCCAGCCTCCATTGCAATCCACAGCAGTGAATTCCATAGACCTACCACTCTCTGGCTGAAGAAATGTCTCCTCATTTCCATTCTAAATTGACCCCCTCTAATTCTAAGGCTATGCCCATGGGTCCTAGTCTCCCCACCTAACAGAAACAACTTCCTAACTTCCCTTTCTAAGCCATGCATTACCTTGTAAGTCTCTATTAGATCTTCCCTCAACCTTCTAACTCTAATGAATACAATCCCAGGATCCTCAGCCGTTCAGTGCATGTTAGGTCTACCATTCAAGCGATCATCCATGTGAATCCAGTGCCAGTATGTCCTCCCTGAGGTGTGGGGCCCAAAATTGGACACAGTATTCTAAATGGTGCCTAACTAGAGCTTTGTAAAGTCTCAGAAACACATCATTGCTTTTATATTCCAACCCTCTTGAGATAAATGATAATATTATATTCACTTTCATAATCACGGACTCAACCTGCAAGTTAACCTTTAGAGAATCCTGGATGAGCACTGCCAGAGACTATGGCAAAGACTGAATGACCTCACAGGTTCTAAAAAGAGACAGTGCAAGATAGCAGACAATGACACATCCCTCCCATATCGTCTCAATGCCTTCTGTGCTCGTTTTGAGCAGAATTTTGGCGGAGAGTAACACCTATTCTGACAAGCCATGACGAACCTATTCCAACAGTCACTGCATCAGAGGTCAGATCAGTTTTCTTTCGTGTGAATCCAAGGAAAGTGATGGGACTAGACGGAGTACCAGGCCATGCACTCAGAGCATGCACAGATCAACTGGCAGAGGTCTTCTCGGACATCTTCAACCTCTCCCTGCAGCAGGCCACTGTCCCTGCCTGTTTCAGGAGGGCCAACATCATCCCTGTGCCTAAGAAGGCTCATGCAGCATGTCTCAATGACTACCCCCAACCAGTGGCCCTAACTTCAGTGCTCATGAAGTGCTTTGAAAGGCTGGTCATGACATTAATTAACTCCAGCCTCCGCACAACTCTTGACCCACTTCAATTTGAATATCGGACCAACAGATCCACGTCAGATAACATATCACTTGCTCTTCACTCCTCCCATGAACATCTTGACACCAAGATAGCTATGTAAGAATCCTACTCATTGACTATAGTTCAGCCTTCAGCACTATTATCCCCTCGAGACTGATTACTAAACTTAGTGATCTCAGACTAAGTCCCACTCTCCGCAATTGGATCCTCGGTTTCCTGACCTACAGGCCAAAATCAGTGCAGACTGGGGACAATATTTCATCCTCACTAACACTCAACACTGCAGTCCCCCAGGGGTGCTTACTCAACCCCCTACTGTACTCATTGTATTCCCATGACTGTGTCGCTAAATACCAGACTAATGCCATTTACAAGTTCACTGATGACACCACCATAGTTGGCTGAGTCTCAGATGGTGATGAAAAAGACTGCAGACGGGACGTGGAAGACTTGGAAAAATGGTGCACTGAGAGCAACCTACCTCTCAATGCCAGCAAAACCAAGGAACTCATTATTGACTTTCGGCAGGATGTTACTCATGCCCCCCCTACACATTAACAGCACAGAGGTGGAACGAGTGGAGAGTGTCAAGCTCCTGGGAGTGGTTATCCACAAAAACTTTCTTGGACTCTTCATGTGGATGCACTGGTTACAAAGGCCCAACAATATCTCTTCTTCCTCAGGCAGCTGAGGAAATTTGGCATGATAGCAAATACCCTTGCCAATTTTAATACGTGCGCCATTGAGAGCATTCTGTCTGGATGTATTACTACCTGGTATGGCAACTGTACCATTCAAGATTGGAGACGGTTACAGAGAGTGGCAAACTCAGCCTGGACAATCACAAAGGCCAACCTCCCATCTCTTGAATCCATCTACCAGGCCCGTTGTCAAGGAAAGGCCGCCAGCATTCTCAAAGATCCATCCCACCCTGGCAATGTTTTTCTACAACTCAACCATCGGGGAGAAGGTATAGAAGCCTGAACACATGCACCAGCCGTTTTCAAAACAGTTTCTATCCTCCTCTGGATTAGTGGTGCTGGAAAAGCACAGCAGTTCAGGCAGCATCTGAGGAGCAGTAAAATCGACGTTTCAGGCAAAAGCCCTTCATCAGGAATACAGGCAGAGTGCCTGAAGGGTGGAGAGATAAATGAGAGGAGGATGGGGGTGGGGAGAAAGTAGCATAGAGTATAATAGGTGAGTGGGGGTGGGGATGGAGGTGATAGGTCAGGGAGGAGGGTAGGGGAAGGTAGCAAAGAGTACAATGGGTGGATGGGGATGGGATGAAGGTGATAGGTCAGAGAGGAGGGTGGAGTGGGTAGGTGGAAAAGAAGATAGGCAGGTAGGACAAGTCATGGGGATAGTGCTGAGCTGGAAGTTTGGAACTGGGGTGATATGGGGGGAGGGGAAATGAGGAAACTGTTGAAGTCCACATTGATGCCCTGGGGTTGAAGTGTTCCGAGGCGGAAGATGAGGCATTCTTCCTCCAGGCGTCTGGTGGTGAGGGAGCAGCAGTGAAGGAGGTCCAGGATCTCCATGTCCTCGGCAGAGTGAGAGGGGGAGTTGAAATGTTGGGCCACAGGGCAATGTGGTTAATTGGTGCGGGTGTCCCGGAGATGTTCCCTGAAGCACTCTGCTAGGAGGCACCCAGTCTCCCCAATGTAGAGGAGACCACATCGGGAGCAACGGATACAATCAATGATATTGGTGGATGTGCAGGTAAAACTTTGATGGATGTGGAAGGCTCCTTTAGGGCCTTGAATGGAGGTGAGGGAGGAGGTGTGGGCGCAGGTTTTACAGTTCCTGCGGTGGCAGGGGAAGGTACCAGGACGGGAGGGTGGGTTGTTGGGGGGCGTGGACCTGACCAGGTAGTCATTGGGAACGGTCTTTGCAGAAGGCAGAAAGGGGTGGGGAGGGAAATATATCCTGGTGGTGGGGTCTGTTTGGAGGTGGCGGAAATGTCGGCAGATGATTTGGTCTATGCGAAGGTTGGTAGGGTGGAAGGTGAGCACCAGGGGCGTTCTGTCCTTGTTACGGTTGGAGGGGTGGGGTCTGAGGGCAGAGGTGCGGGATGTGGATGAGATGCATCAGAGGGCATCTTTAACCATGTGGGGAGGGAAATTGCGGTCTCTAAAGAAGGGGGCCATCTGGTGTGTTCTGTGGTGGAACTGGTCCTCCTGGGAGCAGATACGGCAGAGGCGGATGAGTTGGGAATACGGAATGGCATTTTTGCAGGAGGTAGGGTGGGAAGAGGTGTAATCCAGGTAGCTATGGGAGTCGGTGGGTTTGTAAAAAATGCCAGTATCAAGTCGGTCGTCATTAACGGTGATGGAGAGGTCCAGGAAGGGGAGGGAGGTGTCAGAGATGGTCCAGGTAAATTTAAGGTCAGGGTGGAATGTGTTGGTGAAGTTGCTGAATTGCTCAACCTCCTCGCGGGAGCACGAGGTGGCGCCAATGCAGTCATCAATGTAACGGAGGAAGAGGTGGGGAGTGGTGCCGGTGTAATTACGGAAGATGGACTGTTCTACATAGCCAACAAAGAGACAGGCATAGCTGTGGCCCATACAGGTGCCCATGGCTACCCCTTTGGTCTGGAGGAAGTGGGAGGATTCGAAGGAGAAATTGTTAAGGGTGAGGACCAGTTCAGCCAAATGAATGAGAGAATTGGTGGAAGGGTACTGTTGGGGACATCGGGATAGGAAAAATCGGAGGGCTTGGAGGCCCTGATCATGGCGGATGGGGGTGTAGAGGGATTGGATATCCATGGTGAAGATGTGACGTTGGGGGCCGGGGAAACAGAAGTCTTGGAGGAGGTGGAGGGCATGGGTGGTGTCTCAAACGTATGTGGGGAGTTCCTGGACTAGGGGGGTAGGACAGTGTTGAGGTAGGTAGAGATGAGTTCAGTGGGGCAGGAGCATCCTGAGACAATGGGTCGGCCAGGGTGGTCAGGCTTGTGGATCTTGGGAAGGAGGTAGAATCAGGCAGTGCGGGGTTCCCGGACTATGAGGTTGGAAGTTGTGGGTGGGAGATCTCCTGAGGTGATGAGGTTCTGTATGGTCTGGGAGATGATAGTTTGGTGATGAGGGGTGGGGTCATGGTCGAGGGGGCAGTAGGAGGATGTGTCCTTGAGTTGTCACCTGGCTTCAGTGGTGTAGAGGTCAGTGCGTCAGACTACCACTGCGCCCCCTTTATCTGCTGGCTTGATGGTGAGGTTACCTAGTTTATATCCTACTGTTAGAATACTGAAGGGACTCATAAACTCTTAACATTCTCCTGTGTTTTTGTTCTTGCTGCTGGTTACCTATTATTTACATATCTATGCTACTTAACTCTGTGATCTGCCTGTATTGTTCACAAGACAAAGCTTTTCACTGTGCCTCCATACACGTGACAATAAATTCAATTCAATTTAATTAAACCGAGGTTAGGCTAATTGGCCTATAATTTTCCATCTTTTGTCTTGATCCTTACTTGAACAAGGGGGTTGTAACAGTGATTTTCCAATCATCTGGGACTTTCCCTGACTCCAGTGACTTTTGAAAGATCACATCCAATGCCTTCGCTATTTCCTCAGCCACCTCCCTCAGAACATCGGACCCAGGAGAATTATCAATTTTTTAGACCTTTTAGCTTTTCTAGCACTTTCTCTTTTGTAATGCCCACCATACTCAATTCTGCCCCCTGACTCTCCATAATTGTTGGGATATTACTCATGACTTCCACTGTGAAGTCTGATGCAAAGTACTTATTAAGTACTTCAGCTATTTCCTTATCTCCTATCACTAGCCTTCCTGTATCAATTTGAAGTGGCTCAATGTCTACTTTTGCCTCCCATTTGTTTCTAATATATTGAAAGAAACTTTTACAATCATTTGTAATATTACTGGCTAGCCTCCCTTCATATTTGATCCTCTCCTTCCTTATTTCTCTCTTTATTATCCTCTGTTTGTTTTTGTAGCCTTCCCAATCTTCTGATTTCCCAATGCTCTTGGCCACTTTCTAGGCTCTCTCTTTTACTTTGATACATTTCCTGACTTCCTTTGTCAGCCATGGCTGTCTAATTCCACCACTAACGCACCCCCCCACACCCCCACAACCACCCACCATTGCTCCCACCTCCCCACTACCCCAATTGCCCCCCACCCCACCCCAGATAATCTATCTTTTCTTTGGGATGAGCCTCTGTACTGTTTCCTCAATTACACCCAGAAACTCCTGCCATTGTTACTGTACTGTCATCCCTGCAAGGCTCTGCTTCCTGTCGACTTCTGTTAGTTCCTCTCTCATGCCCCTGTAATTATCTTTATTTAATTGGAACACCATTGTATCTGATTTTGCCTTCTCTCTTTCAAACTGCAGACTGAACTCTACCATATTATGATCGCTGTCTCCTAAGTGTTCCCTTACTTTAAAATCTTTTATAAAGTCTGGCTCATGACATAGCACTAAGTCTAGAATTGCCTGCTCCCTTGTGGGCTCCATCACAAGTTGTTACAAAAATCTATCCTGTAAGCATTCCATGAATTCCCTTTCTTTGAATCCACTGGCAACATTATTTGCCCTGTCCACCTGCATATAAGTGCCCCATGATCACTATAACCCTGCATTTCTGACATGCCCTCTCTATTTCCCGGTACATCTTGCGCCCCTGGTCCTGACCACTGCTAGGATGTCTGTACATAAGTTCCATTATGGCTTTTTTGCTTTTATGGTTCCTCAACTCCACCCACACAGTCTCCACATCATCTGACCCTATGTCATTCAGTGCCAAAGATTTAATTTCATTCTTAACTAACAAGGCCACCCCGCCTCCCTCTGCCCACCACCCTGTCTTTTCGATAAGTTGTAAATCCTTGAATGTTTAACTGCCAGTCCTGACCCCCTTACAACCACGTCTCTGTAATGTCTGCCGCATCATAATCATTCACGATAATTGGTGTTGTTAATTCATCTATTTTATTATGAATACTACGAGCATTCAGGTAAAGTGCCTTAATGCTAACTTTTTTACCATTATTAGACATATTGGAAATCATAAGATGTCCAAAGTTATCCTTCCTTTTTGCTGCATTCCTAGTCTGCCTCGGGCTGAAACCTACCTGCACCCCTGCTATCCTGCTGCTTATCTTTCCATTCAACTCCATACACCCTGTCGCATTTGCTTTCCCTTTCCCCCACCTCGAAAGTTTAAAGTCCTACTGACCACCCTGTTTATCCTTTTCACTAGAATTCTGGTTCTAGATCGGTTCAGGCGAAGACCATCCCAACGGTACAGATCCCCCCAGTTCCAAAACTGATGTCAATGCCCTATGAAATAGAATCCCTCTTTCCCACACCAATCCCTTAGCCATGTGTCTACTTTCCTAACTTACTTATCCCTATACCAATTGGCGCGTGGCTCGGGCAGTAATCTGGAGATTATGACCCTTAAGCACCTGCACTTCAATTCCCTTTCCAGTGTTTGTTAATCCCTAAACAGGTCCTCTACCCTAGCTTTGCCTGTGTTGTTAGTCCCAACATGGACCACAACAACTGGATCCTTCCCCCTCCCGCTCCAATATCTTTTCAAGCCAGTCGGAGATTTCTCTTGTTGACTCTGAACTAATTTTTTATGCCTTTTTACATATGGTTACATGGATGCCCCAAATCAATTTCAGTCATGCCAGAAGAGTTGCTGAATTTCAAGTTTTACTTGTTCTCTTTTTACGCAGAAGTGCCTTCCATTATTATCGGAAGTACTAATGCCCTTTACATGAATGTGCAACTTGTTTGATCACGCGCTGTTTCTTTTTGGGTCTCAGCTTTGTTTGTGGGCACAATATGTCTGCAGTTACTATTGTTATTCACTTGGAATGTCCAAACGATTTGATGGCTACACTCCATAAGGAATGGATGAATATTTATTTGCTGCTGCACTTATGTAAATAAGACGGTCTACAATAAGTAACTGTGTGGCAAGCTTTAAAGAAACTGACATTTCAGTCACAGCCTTCAATAGAGAAATGAAAAGCATTGCAAAGGCTAAAAATACATCATGGACAAAAGAACAGAATACATGAATACAATATTCAAGCCACTGAGCATTTTTTTTACCTTTAATACCCAGGCAAGTGCTGGCCCTTGAGCATATGATTCCTTCCAATAGCTGCTGCTGCAGCAAGAAAGGTAACTTTATAATCTTGAATTGGGAAGACTGTCAGATGCAAGCAGTAACCCAAGAAAGACTGGTGGTGTTTGTAAACTATTGCTTAGTTGTTTTTAGTGTATTTGACCTAGGTTGTCAGTGCAGAACTAGACTATTGCTAATGAAACAGTTTTATTTATCTTTCACTCACGAGGACAATTCACAAGAAATATTAATGTAAAGGGGAACAGCACTTTTATGTGTACGTGAAGAGAGTGTTGATTAGTTAGCAAGTTGAATCTGATTGGTAGGCCATGGAGAATGTACTAGTTCATTGATGACTGACAGTTAACTGCCAAGATTTGTTCAAATTTAAACAGGCAGATTAACTCTGAATGTTCAAGGCATTGCTCTGAGTAATGAAACAGAATGGGCATTGACTACTTTATTTAGTTGAAACAGACAGAACATGTGTGCATGATCTTTCTGTCTGCAAATAATAGAACCCAGTGTCTTAACATATGTAATTTCCAGTATGCACGTGCGATACAGTGCAAGCCCCACTTGTATTCCTAAATTGATTGTCAGTGTAATTCTTAGCGCAGTCAAGATTATTTAGCAGGTTTTGTCCACTTTTGCTGTCTACACTTTTGCAAATGCAGCGTTGTTTATTTCAGCAATAACTTCATATGAAGCTAGTTAATACATCTGTTAAGGTAGAGGACTGAAGCATGTAATTCCAATACATTTAGGTTTTCCCTACAGAAACAATATTATTTAGGCTACTATCCAATGGCTAATAGCAATTTTTAAGGCCACGGTCTTGCTCCCTTGTTTAGGAATAAGAAGGAAAACAAGATTTTCAACTATAGACCACCTTTCATGGCCACAGTATGTCCAAAGAGCTTTACAACCAGACAATGAAGTACCTTTTGGTGTAGTCACTTGTGATGTAGGAAGCACAACAGCCATTTTTCATGCAGCTTGCTCTTACAGCCAGATAATCTGCCTTTGTAATGTTGATTGAAAAGTACATATATCGTCCAAGACCTTGGGAAGAACTGTGCTGCTCGTCTTTGAAGTTATGTCCAGAGATCTTTCATGTCCACTTGCAGAAGGGACCGTAGTTTCATATCTTATCCAAAAGACAGAATCATATATTTCTGTGCCAAACACAGTTGTAAGTAAATACAGATCATCTGTTCTAATCTCTATAGTCTCCATATCTTTACAGGATGCCTTCTTGATCTGCAATAAAGCCATACATATGCAAATCAATTTTTTTGATCATGCCAACTCATGTACCAATGGTTCACTAACCATATTTTAACAGGGCCACTAATATCAAACAATGTCACTGATGAAACCACGCTTCATATTCAATCAGACCTTTTGATGAGTCACTACGTGGAAAGAATTCAACATTGAAACCAATAAAGATTGGTAAATCTATAAATACGTAAATGCTTTGGGCAGCACGGTGGTTAGCACTATGCTTCACAGTGCCAAGGACCCGGGTTCGATCCCAGCCTCAGGTGACTGGCTGTGTGGAGTTTGCACGTTCTCCTGGTGTCTGCGTGGATTTCCTCCCACAGTCCGAAGATGTGCAGGTTAGGTGAATTGGCCATGCAAGATTGACCATAATGTTCAGGGATGTGTGGGTGAGGTGCATTGGTCAGGAGAAACATAAAATGATAGGGGAATGGGTTTGGGTGGGATACTCTTCAGAGGGTCAGTGTGGGCTTGTTTGGCCAAATGGCCTGTTTCCACACTGTAGGGATTCTATGATTATAACTTGCCCCATTAGGTCAATGCTGGTATTTCACACCACATGAAACACCTCATCTGATCTCCTTAATATTCAATATTTTATAATATTCATTTTCTTTGTAAAGCAACTACTTAATTCCCTTTGAAAAGAATTCACGTACTCTGTATGAATGATAGTTTGTGGCAGTAAATTCTGTATACTTATCGCAGACTGTATATTTAACCTCTTCCAAGTGATATATCCTTATATTCCCAACAAGCAAAATATGCTTACACATGACTTTCGCTTTTTCATTCTTGTTTTACCCAGAATTGTGTTCTAATTTGTAGAATTAGGAATTTTATAAAGTTCTAGCCTATTTCACATGGAAATTCGTGAGTATACAGGCATGGAATCAAATATTTCCAGTACGTTTTATGCTACCTCTGGTGTATAATTCAGTAAAGGATCATTTTTCATTGGTCAACAAGATGACATTAAGATGCACAAATTTAAGAAAAGAAAGAAAAAATGTGAAACATGTTGGAAACTCGGTTCATTTCAAAGATAAATACATAGTTGCTATTAAAAGGGAGAATATTAAAGAGTACTTTTTATTCATTTGTGGAAGGCAGGTGTTGCTAGTTGGCCAGTATTTATTGCCCATCTTGTTTGCCCCCAAAAAGGTGGTGGTGAGCTGCTTTCTTGAACTATTGCGGAACACTTGCTATGGTTTGATCCACAATACCAATGTGGGCGGCATGGTGGCACAGTGGTTAGCACTGCTGCCTCACAGCGCCAGAGACCCAGGTTCAATTCCCGCCTCAGGCGACTGACTGTGTGGAGTTTGCACGTTCTCCCTGTGTCTGCGTGGGTTTCCTCCGGGTGCTCCGGTTTCCTCCCACAGTCCAAAGCTGTGCAGGTCAGGTGAATTGGCCATGCTAAATTGCCCGTAGTGTTAGGTAAGGGGTATGGGTGGGTTGCGCTTCGGCAGGTTGGTGTGGACTTGTTGGGCCAAAGGGCCTGTTTCCACACTGTAATCTAATCTAACCATTGGGTTGGGAATTCCAGGATTTTGTCCAATTGACAATGAAGAAATAATGAAATATTTCCAAGTCAGGACAGTGAGTGGCTTGGAGGGGAACTTGAAGTTGGTGGTGTCTGCTGCATGTATTGGAAGAGAACTGGAATACTAGATTTAAGGAGGCATTCCAGTTGAATAAAATCACCAATGGGCTAACTGGTCTGTTTCTATGCCATAACAGTGGTGAAAGGCTGCCTACTCCACTCCTTTAAACAAAACATTAAGTAGGTTAGACAGCCCCCGGTGGGCACTGTAACAAAAATAAATCGAAAGGTCAATAGAAATTTATAGAACTGGAAGAAACTTATCAAAATCAAATGAAAATAACATTGTCTAGAGTAATGATGAACCCCAGCCTCTGTGTTGCTTATTGATTCCTAAAGGCCTCTATTGTGCTAGTGGATCTCGCTTGCTCTCTCTCAATGGACATCCGAGTGCAGACATATCAGTGGGAGAAGGATAGGCTGTTGGGCCTACAGTTCCCTCCTGGCCTGCTCTCTCTGTCTGCTCATGACCAGCTTGACGAAGCCCAGAAACAGGTTTACTCTGAGGCTGTCTGTTCTGCCTGACCCCCTCAACACAGAGCGCCTGGGGCTGAAGTGCAGCCGGGAATGTAAAGGCAGCTCTCTAAACAGGCGCTGCAAATAGAAACATTCAGTAAGCAACGAAACTCAGCTTCCTCCAGATTGGTCTCAATCAAAATCACTGGTGTGTTCAGAGGCCTGAATAAATTGGATTTGGCCAACTTTTTAGAAACTCACTTGCAGGGCCATCTAGTGGTCAGTATTTGCAAGTGAATTGTGACCACAGGCAAACAAGATGCAATGTTTACATGCTCCCTTACGAATACTAATCACTGCCAGTTCTGTGTCAAAAGGGGAATTATGACAATGTTGCACTTTAATGCCTTTTACAGCTTTGTATGAGTTGATTAAGCATATTTCCTAATCAATTAACAGCTATCAGTTATAGCATTATTTATGTAAGGGACTGCTTTATTGCAATAGATTTCTGCTCAGTAGGTCTCTTCCTGGTAACAGATGTGGTTCTTGCATTACAATCCCTACTGCTTAATAATGGCCTTCCACTAAGTGTGTGACACTAACCCTTTGAATTTCTCTGCAATCCTTGACTTTGATGTTTCCCTGCTAAGTGGGCCTCTTCACATTCTGAAACAAGAGACTGTCAGGTTCCTTCAGAGTAATTGACCTTGGACGCACCTGTTACTATGAATCCTTTTAGTTTATAACAGCTTCTATTCCAGTGATCAGTCCTTCATTTCTTTGTAGATAATGCACTGCTGATATGAGTTGAGCATGTCAATCAAGCATTTGGTTCCAAGCCAGTTACTCATCGCTGAGATCCAATTTTCTGCCAAATCATTCAATGTGGCTTTTTAAAAATAAAACTCATTGTAGCATAACCTGTAGCATCAGACCTTAGTCCTCGAGATTTAAACCAAGATTAACAATCACTACAAATCATTCAAAGCACAGGGTGGGGCTTGATTTGGGGTTAATGTTGTTTTTTTCAACTTTAGAGGTGGGCTGAGATTAGTTAGGTATCCTGTGGGTGTTCTACATGTCTTGATTTTGGGTGGATTGGCTCTTTTAAGCATCAGACTATAATATAATACTACATCCATGTCAGTACTAAAACACTGGTTCTTTGCAGTGGGCAAATAGTTGGGAAAACAGGCAGGTACGAAAATTCATTTCTCCAGCTAGACTTTTTGTTTCCACGTCGCATCTTTTGCCCCTGGCATCATGATGGAGAGTGGAAGGGTTAGTCAATCATGAGTTGTCAACAATGCAGCCCAATTCCTGCATTACTAAAGCTCCTTATAAATGATTGAGAATTTAATGAACTGAACCTGACAACATAAGATCTATGTACTTGAAGAGAAAATGCAGGGGGCTGTAAATCCTTCAATTTCATTCTGCAAACCAAGGAGACTTTCACTTCACAATGTATTATAATTAATTGATATGAAGTGTTAATAATTTTATAATCCTATTTCTTTATGCCTTATTTTAATGATTGACTATAACTGTATTGTGAATTATGATTGTTCGTTTTATTTGTATCATCATCACTATTCAGCATGTGCCTCTGGAATGATTTTACAATAAATGTAATAGAACATAGAAGAATACAACGCAGTACAGGCCCTTTGGCCCTCGATGTTGCGCCGATCCAAGCCCACCTAACCTACACTAGCCCACTATCCTCCATATGCCTATCCAATTCCCGCTTAAATGCCAATAAAGAGGGAGAGTCCACCACTGCTACTGGCAGGGCATTCCATGAACTCACGACTCGCTGAGTAAAGAACCTACCCCTAACATCTGTCCTAAATTTACCACCCCTTAATTTAAAGCTATGCCCCCTCATAATAATCTAATTTAACCGGCAATTTGCAGACTGAGGCTGCCTAGAATTTACTCTGTGGGTGTATGGACTTGTTCCGAATACAGACAGGAAGTCCACTGCCCCCAACAGAAGAACAATGGGGTCAGCTTTCCAAGCTGTATTTGAGGTTCTCCCTGTCCATAAGGCCACCCTGAGTATGAGCTTGAAATCCTTCCCTAGTCCCACTCAGAAAGGCAACAGGATTACTAGCAAGCATCAGACTGATATAACATGGGACAGGTTTTCCTGAGACTGGGGATGCCCTCGGCTCAGTGAAAGGACATTTCACTGATCTGGACGAATTTGTCGCTGATTCAATTTAGCAGGAGGCAGGAATGATCTTAGCCCCTTTTACATTGCGAACAAAGTTCAAGGGCTTCACCGACAAGATAATCAAACACAGTGCTTGGCTGTAGATACAGCCATACCAAGCTTTAACTGATCAACTCAGCATCTTTGTGAAACGGTGAGGTGTCTTGATAACAGATTCACTCCAACGTTTACAAAGAATGTGAGGTTAAAGTACAAACCAGAACAGATTTAAAACAGCAACATTCACCCAGTGGTTACACTGGAGGCGTTGAGTTAGTGTGACACAATTTCCCAAAAATATGCAACAACAGCTGGCACTAAAGTATTTCATTTGTTCTTGGGATCGGGGCATCACTGGCTAGGTCAGTATTTATTGCCCATTCCTCATTGTCCAGAGGGCAGTTTGAAGTCAATCGCGTTGTGTGGGTTTAGATTGGCATGTAAGTTAGACCAGGTAAGGATGGCAGTTTCCTTCCCGAAAAGGAAAACTTTAGGGAACCAGATGAGTTCTTTTTGAAACCACAACCTCCAGTAGAAACCCATGGAGACACAGGAAGAATGTGCAAACTCCACACAGACAGTTGCCCACGGCTGAAACCGAACCCAGGTCCCTGGCGCTGTAAGGCAGCAGTGCTAAACACTGGGTCACTGTGCCGTCCTGTTATACTGCATTTGAACTAAACTGGAGTGAGCAATGAAAAATTAGTTGAGGATCAATAGCTCTCGTGTAAATACAATCCTTTCTCATGAAGAGTCACATTGGACTGAAACTATTAACTCTGTTTCTCTCTCTCTTCACAGATGCTGTGAAACTTGTGATATTGTCCAATACTTTGTGGTTTTATTTCAGATTTCCAGTGTGTGCAGTTTTCACTAATTAAATAATAGCTTAATATTCCTTGGTTATGAAGTGATTGATTAGCTCAGTTGGTTAGAGGGCTGGTTTGCAATGCAGAGTGATGTTAACAGCACAGGTTAATTTTTCACATCAGCCATGGGTACAAAAATGGATTCTCCTTCTCAAACTCTCCCCTGGCCTGAGGCATGGTGACCCTGAGGTTAAACTATTCTCTCTTATGAGAGAGAGAGCATCCCTACAGCCTGGTAGCACTACAACAGCTTTACCTCCTGAGAATGGTTTTTAATTGCTGATTTTAAGATCGAATTTAAATTCCATCAGCTGCCACAGTGGGAATTGATCCCACTTCCTCAGAACTCTAGCTCAGGTCTCTGGATAACTTGGTCAACACTGCACTACCCATCCTCTGAAGTGGGTGGTGAACAGTGCTCATCGAATCCTTACACTGGAGAAAGGGGCCCATTGATTCTGCACCAATCACCTTAAGGACATTTTGTCCAGCCCCACTCTCACAACCCTGCATGGGGTTTTTAAACATGACTAACACACCTAACCTGCACATCTTTGGACTGTGGGAGGAAGCCAGAGCACCAGGAGGAAACCCACGCAGACACTGGGAGAATGTGCAAACTCCACACAGACAGTCGCCCGAGGCTAGAATTGAACTCGGATCCCTGGCACTGAGAGGCAGGAGTGCTAACCACTGAGCCACTGTGCTGCCCAGTTAGGGCCAGGTTTGAACATAAACTGCAACAAGTTAGTAGCTCCAATGTAAATGCAATGCTGGTCATGATTGGTCTGTATTTTACATTAATAAGGTGTTTTTTTTCTTTAACATTGTCCTCTTGCTCTGGTTAATACTAGTTTTCTGGCTGACTTCAGTTCTTATCAAACACTAACATTAAGGCAGTGATCCAAAAAAGGCAAATCCTGAGCCCCAGAAAATTTTGGAAAGGGCTGTCCCACAAGTAAAAATTATTTTATTTGATCACATAGAAGTTGGGTCGAACCAAAGGTGACCAAAGGTTTCAAAAGGCAACTGGAAGGAAAATTAAGTTGCAGGGAGATGGGGACAGAGCAACATAAATGAGACTGACTGGATTGGTCCATAAGGGGTCTGAAAGGGTTAATCATGATTTCAGTGCAATGAGCACTAACTACTGTGACGATATCATGAGGACTTGTTGAGAAAGTGCAGTCGAATCTTGTGGGAGATAGACCCAGGGTTAAATCCTCCCAACAAGCTTTGAGGTAATGTGGAGCCTATGATTATAACCTGTAAATAATTGCAGAGAATCTTGACCAGATGGGCCAATGGGTTGAGAAGTGGCAGATTGAGTTTAATTTAAATAAATGCAGGGTGCTGCATTTTGGGAAAGCAAATCATAGCAGCACTTATATACTTTATGGTAAGGTCCTGGGAATGTTGCTGAACAAAGAGACCTTGGAGTGCAGGTTCATAGTTCCTTGAAAGTGGAATCGCAGGTAGATAGGATAGTGAAGGCGGCATTTGGTATGCTTCCCTTTATTGGTCAGAGTATTGAGTACAGGAGTTGGGAGGTCATGTTGTGGCTGTACAGGACATTGGTTAGGCCACTGTTGGAATATTGCGTGCTATTCCGGGTCTCCTTCCTATCGGAAGGATGTTGTGAAACTTGAAAGGGTTCAGAGAAAATTTACCAGGATATTGCTAGGGTTGGAGGATTTGAGCTATAGGGAGAGGCTGAATAGGCTGGGGCTATTTTTCCTGGAGTGTCGGAGGCTGAGGGGTGACCTTATAGAGGTTTATAAAATCATGAGGGGCATGGATAAGATAAATAGACAAAGTCTTTTCCCTGGGGGGGGGGGGGTGAGTTGAGAGCATAGGTTTAGGGTGTGAGGGGAATGATATAAAAGGGACCTAAGGGCAACTTTTTCATGCAGAGGGTGGTATGTGTATGGAATGAGCTGCCAGAGGAAGTGGTGGAGGCTAGTACAATTGCAACATTTAAAAGGCATCTGGATGGGTATGTGAATAGGAAGGGTTTGGAGGGATATGGTCCAGGTGCTGGCAAGTGGCAGGAGATTAGGATGGATAGCTAGTTGGCATGGACGAGTTGGACCGTGCTGTACATCCCTATGACTTTATGACTCGAGATGAAATAAAATTAATCTTGTTTGAAGTGCAGCAAATTTTGTTTTAACCAACACCTTATGAACCAGCCCTCTCGAAAAACTGGCAAAAATTACATACCTCAAATACTGTGATGTTTACTGTATTGTTCTGTCTAATTATTATAGCTTTCTAATTTTCTTCAAATTAAATATACTTCCTGTTCAATCAAATGGTCGCATGAAATAATCAACAGTTTATTCAATTTCATGTCAATTTCTCCTCAAATACCACAATGTCAGAGTATTCAGTTCATGGTGTGAGTGAGAGGCTATCTACTGGTAAGTTTTATTTAAGGCAAAGTTGCATTATTATTTCAGTGATGTATGTGTAAATAAAATATAACAGCGATGTGTACACCCTGCATTACATTTCTATAACTTAATGTGTGGTTTTACATTGATTATGTGGACCTCTTGATTATCCAGAATATTTGATCAGTTGGCCCACTCCTGGTCCCTTATTTGCCAGATCATAAAATGTTTGCTGTACAAGACTCTTTTCATTAGACCAGAAGATAGATACTCTTGCAAACATGAGACCAGATAAATCCTAAAGAACCAACATAGTTAGCAGATACAGATGACTGGGTGGTATGGTGGCTCAGTGGTTAGCACTGCTCCCTCACAGCACCAAGGACCTGGGTTCAATTCCACCCTTGGGTGACTGTGTGAAGTTTGCATGTTCTCCCAGTGTCTGCTTGGGTCTCCTCCTACACTCCAAAGATATGCAAGTTAGGTAGATTGGCTATGTTAAATTGCCCATTGTCTTTGGGTTAGCTATAGATTTGTAGGTTGGATGCATGAGCTATGGGAGATGCGGGATAGGATGGAACATTCCTCTTCAGAGTTTTGGTGTGGACTTTTTGGGCTAAGTGGCCTGTATCCACACTGTAGGAATTCTAAGGACTGTTACATACAAATACTTGATGGGGCAAATATACTCTTTCTGTCCTATGTTGTTTCTAAACTGACTAGTCCAATTTATAGAACAAGTCTACATACACGGATTACTTTACAGTTGATATGCCAATTAAGTCTGATATTTCTCATTTGCTCATTTTTGATTGTAAGGTGAAAATGAAGTGGTTTGAAATATAGTTCATGGTAGGAGTCAAAATGTGTGTGATTTTATTTGAACATGTTTTGAGTCTGTTGTATGGTGATGGGGTGTTGTGGTGGCAATGTCACTGATCACCAATGTCAATGGGTACAGAACCCTGAGCTAATGTTCTGAGGACAGTGTCTCAAATCTCACCATGATAAACGGTGAAATTTGCATTCAAAGAGTATCTGGAATTAAAAAGCTAGACTGTCAATTTTTGCAAAAACCCACCAAATTCACAAACGCCCTTCAGGGCAGGAAATCTGCTGTTCTTGCCAGGTCTGGCCCACATGTGACTCTGGATAAATGGCAATGTGGTTGACTCGTAACTGCCCTCTGGGCAAATAGGGATTGACAATTCGTACTGACCTTACGGCCTGTGAATGGATAAAGATAAGTTTATTTCTTTCATATATCACTGGTATTATAAGCACCTTTGTTTTGCAAGGATAGAGCAACATTGAATGCAGAGGTCGCCACAGTTCCACTTTCTCATTAGAACAAGAGGAACAGTGAGTGGTGAGTTTTACCTGAGGGTCACCTTACCTCAGTTGAGGAGCAGGGTTGAGAAGGCAGGATCTTCATGGTAACTTCAGCAGGATTTGAACGAGCAATAGTAGCATCACAAACGCAGCTAACCAACCTCCATAATATACTGACTGGACATATGTGATGAAACTGCAGCTTTAAGAGATGTAATTTGTCCTGGTTTTTCAATGAGGAAATGTTTAGGCAGAGGTACCGAGCAGTCTGCTCAAAGCCAATTAATTAAGCAGCTTGTGAGGCCTTGGGTTTTTAAAAAAAAAGTTGGAAGCATCGAAGTTGCCTGAATGGGTGGAGTCAAGCTCTCACAGAACCAAGATTTTTAGTTCTAGCTTTCAGCAGTTGCTGGATTCTTGAAGCTGGATGTGGAAGCTCTTATTCCTCTATCTGTTCCAGCTAAAAGCTGAGGTTCTCTTCCTGCTGCTAGAATTGCACGTGAGACAATCTGTTTTACTGAATTTGCCTCTGCCAAGGGTGTGTTAATGCGATCTTGCTATATTGGAACAATTAATTAGTAGCACCCTATATATTACTGTGTTAAGCATTTCGCTAGAGGTGTAATTAAGCAAAAGTGAGGACTGCAGATGCTGGAGATTAGAGTTGAGAGTGTAGTGCTGGGAAAGCAGGTCAGGCATCATCCGAGCAGCAGGAAAATCGACGTTTCGGTCAGCAATAAAGCCAATTCTTTGCTTTCTCTTTTTATTTTGTCTGTATTTTAATTGTAGTGTAAAAATAGTGTGTTTGCATAAAGTTGACTAGTTTGACCAATCAAATTACATCTGGAAGTCAACACCTTGCACTTACCTTAAAAATAAGAAAAAGTTAGGGTCTCGACTATCTTCATTTATCTTGAAGGGGTTTGGTCTGGTCCATAAGACATGTGATTCAAAGTCCCTGCACAACAGGAACTGTCCACTTTATTAACCTTTCACCTTTGTTCAGCCAGTTCAACTCCACCAAATGTCCCTTACTCTACCTTACCTTCCTGGAAGTTTCCCAGTTTCACTGTATATTACTTAGTTGCCCTTGGAAGATACGTTGGGGCTGGTTAGAAGGCGCGTTATCCTGGCACATACACTCTGCGCCTTATTTTATGAGCGTTGATACTGACAATTGGTGTCACAGTTGCAGAAAATGCCCATTAGTCAACAATACTGTTCCTTAAGTCATTAAGCAGGATAATCAACAGGCATTCAAATTAGTATAATAATTGAAGAAACGGACACTTTCGTTAGTCATTTCCTGGGTTTTATTGACACATACTTCTCCCACACTTCATCCTCAGAATATCGATTTTTAAAGTCAAGCATTTCAAATATTTTATAAATGTTAGTATGTCGCAGTGTTGATAATTCAGAGAAAACCTTTGTCTGAAGTATTTGTATAAAATAAATATATTACAAAAAAAAAACTGATCCAAATGTCCATGTGCGAATGAATTATGCATATAAACAAGAAATTAAGCTCCCATTTGTGTGTCTGTTACATGTTATATCCAGCATCAGACCAAGTTAACTCCAAAGCATTGCTGGTAAGACTGGCATTTATTGCATTTGGCCAATTATCTTCACTTAGTTGAAACAATGGAGTAACTTGCCAAACCCATTCAGAAAACTGTTGGAAACACTATACCCTACAAAAGTAGCTTCACTGTCCAATAGCATAAGGCATTAGGATTGTCAGCTCTTGCGTTGGCATAATTGGACTTGCATCATGACCATAAAACAGCGCTTTCCATCAATGAGATAAGCATAGGAGCAGGAGTAGGCTATTCAAGCCTGCTTCATCATTCTATTAGACAATGACTGAATATATTCTGAGCGGTTTCATTGTATGACTTCCCACCTCCAATTGCTTGCCTGAAGTTCCGACCTATCAGGAGTCATCTGACCTGTCAATCTTGGTGGAGCCTCACCTTCTTGCACCAATCAGAAAACCAAACTCTTCAGAACTTTAGGGGGTCTCAGTAGCTCAGTGGTTAGCACTGCTGCCTCACAGTTCCAAGTTCAATTCTAGCCATGGGCGACTGTCTGTGTGGAGTTTGCACATTCTCCCCGTGTCTGGTGGGTTTCCTCCAGGTGCTCCGGTTTCCCTCCCACTGTCCAAAGATGTGCAGGTTAGGGTGGATTGGCCATGCTAAATTGACCATATTGTGCAGACTGGGTGGGCTAGCCATGGGGAATGCAGGAGTAGGAGGTGTGGGTGGGATGCTCTTTGGAGGGTCGATTTGGACTTGATGGGCCAAATGGCCAGTTTCCACACTGTATAGATTCTATGATTATGCCATTGAATAATTCTTGTAAGTCAAACAGGTACCTTTAGACAAAATTAAAAAAAAAGTTGTCAAAGGAACTGGAAAAGGAAGTAATTGTTTTTAATACTGCTCTGATTCTGATTCTCCCAAGATGCTCACTGCATTGTTCTACAAATTAATCTTTAATTCCCTGAAACTCAAGAGTCATCTTGGAAAGCTGCTAACACTAGAAATCCTGAAAGTCCTGTTGATAGAATTTTAGAATAGAATAGAATATCCTTTATTGTCATGTGTCCCCCAGCACAGAAGTATGGGAGCACAGTGAAAAGTTTTTACAATGGCTGCCTCTAATGGTGTCATCTTAGGTACAAGTTCAGAGGTACAAACCTTGAATACAAAAGAGGAATAAAAGGAAAAGTAGTAGCATTACTTGCAGTGTCTAAAAACAAAAATTAGGAGTAGGATAGTTAAACATAGTTAAAGAATTGACATTATAGTCTGGTCAAGAATTTCAAGTAGCAGCAACTCAGCATGTGGTCTGACCCTGTAATGGAAAATTAAGAAATTTTACATTTATAAGAAATTTTACATTTACTGTGAAATTTGAAAGAGAAAGCCTTTCTAAAATTTAATGCTGTGCTGAGCTTTGTAAACAATACTTTGATGAGGTCTGCAGCCACCTTGTCTCTGTTTGAATTTTTGTAAACATTCAACTTGACCTTGAGATAGTCGAACTCAGCGAAAGCTGGAGGACTGTTGTTATGTCCAAGACCAGGGGATGAGAGAATAACAACTTGAGTTTTCCCAGTCTTTGCCCTTGAGAGCGTGATAAGAAACAGTATAAGGCAAGTATCTGAACAATGCTCAGATACCCCTTACATTGAGGCACTTAGCTGAATGTACTGGGGTCAATTCTGCTGAATTTAAATAAAGCTCCTTTCTTTGCTATTGTTAATCATTGAGTCAAGTCGATTTAACTTCCACGACACCGCTCGCACTGGACTCCAGTCCAATAACTGCCCCTCTCCTCTCCAAGCCTCCAGTCCACTCTGCACCAGCACTCAGCTACACCAAGGTAAGTTGCGGTGTTCCAGGACTTGTATTTTGTAATTAATGTTATAGCCCATGAGAGCTGTTGTCTTCAGTGTGAACATTGCAAGTGAATTTACAATAACATTAAAATGACATAGGAGAGTCTTCTGCAAGGGTGAATGCATGTGCTATAGTTCTTCAGTTTGAATTATTATGTATTTTGTCACTAGATGGCATTCACAGTGTTTTTTCACAGATGCACACAGTATGATCAGGCCTGGCCATGCTAGTATTTGCAAAACAGAAACAGCCCTTTCCTGGAAACCTGTTGCAGATGAACATTGAATATTTCCCATTGGCAAATATTGTACAGCAATAAAGGAGTTAGAAAGCTCACCATAATAGCTGATGTGTTTAATACCTATCTTCATTCATTTGTGGGATGTGAGCATCACTGAAAAGACCAGCATTTATTTCTCTTTAGTAATAACCAACCTTATAAATCACGCCCTTTCTAGTTGGGCCTTAGGATGAATTGAATTAGGTTTATTGTCACATGTACTCAATTACAGGAGTACAGAAGAAAATTTCAACATTGCCCCTCACAGTGCCATCTTATGTAGAAAGTTCCCAGGTACAAATCTTAGAGACAAAACAGAGGAATACAAAAAAATAAAGTTACATTACCTTACAGTTGTTCGTAGTATAATTTAGAAAATAAGTTTAATGGCTATGCAGCATTTGCACAACATTAGGAGCTGCCTATGGTAAAAATAAATGGGGTGAATGGTGGGGACTGTGTGGTAAACATGTTTGCTCTAAGCAATGCCTTTCACAGTACTTATGCTCTACAGACTGCATAAATATTAATATTAACCTCCCAGATTGCACACATCTTCTGGAAGTTCTTTTCTGGCACAGTTCGGCATGTGTCTCTTATATTAGAAAATTGGTATCTCTTCCCTTTGACGCACCATTTTCTACTCTTGACATTGTCGCTGTGCAGGTGAATGTGGTAGAGACTAATATCTGAGAATGGTCCCACAATGACTTGTTGTTTCCTCATTGTGTGGGCAGGGATAGCTGGAAGACAAGAATCCAGTGGGATATTCTAAGCACATGATTATGTGCTATATAAATATGAAACTAAAATAGTACAGGAAGTGACCTTGAATGTGTAAGATAAACTTTATCCTTACAGCTCATGTGAATGAATAGTTCACTTTCGTCCACTGTCTGCAGGTCTCATTTATAGGAACAGGAGGAGATTATTTCACTCCATAAATGTGTTTTACCATTCAATCAGACCAGCGCTGATCTACATAGAGTCATAGAGATGTACAGCTTGAAAACAGACCCCTCAGTCTAACTCGTCCATGCTCACCAAATATCCTAAATTAATCTAATCCCATTTACCTGCATTTGGCCCAGATCTCTCTAAACTTTTCCCGTTCATGTACCCATCCTGAAGCCTTTTAGATGTTGTAATTGTACCAGCCTCCACCATGTCCTTTGCCAGCTCATTTCATACACGCACCACCCTCTGCATGAAAAAGCTGCCCCTTAGGTCCCTTTTAAATCTTTCCCCTCACCTTAAACCTATGACCTCTAGTTTTGGATTTCCTTCTCCTAGAGAAAATACCTTGGCTATTGAAAGATAAAAACAAGAACTACAGATGCTGGAAACCAGAGTCTAGATTAGAGTGGTACTGAAAAAGCACAGCATGTCAGGTAGCACCCGAGGAGCAGGAAAATCGACGTTTCGGGCAAAAGCCCTTCATCAGGAATCCTGCTGTGCTTTTCCAGCACCACTCTAATTTAGACCTTGGCTATTGACCCAATCCATACCCCTCATGATTTTATAAACCTCTATAAGGTCACCTTTCAGCCTCCAACATTCCAGAGAAAACAGCCCCAGTCTATTCAGTCTCTCCCCATAGCTCAAACCCGCTAACCCTGGCAACATCCTTGTAAATCTCTTCTCAACACTTTCAAGTTTCACAACATCTTTCCTGTAGCATCTTTCCTGTGCCCTAACTCCATGTTTGCCCCTTTGCTCCATATTCTTTAACACCAAAAATCCACCAGTCTCGATTTTAAAATTGACAATTGTTTCCTCGGTTTAAACTTGAATGGTCTTGATCTTATTTTCAGACTATATGCTATGCCAAGAGTCCCCAGTGGTTTGTGGGATTTCAGTTACTGAGTTCAATCAAGACAGAGATGAATAGATTTCCTGACGGTAAAAATGTCAAGGGATAAGGGAACAAGTAGGTAGTACAGTATTGCTGAAAAAAGGCACATTTTGTGGAAACAATTTGTCTTGTACTCATCAGTACAATCTGTAAGCAATACCAAAGTAAATGGCTGAAATACCATACACGAAGAAAGTGCTGAATAATTATTAAGTAAACTCTGGCTATTTGAGGTGTTACCATGGAGAATGCATCAATTGATGCCGATGACTGACAGTTAACTGTCAAACTTTGTTTCAAGTTTTAAACCAGGCAGGTGGACTCTGATTGGTCAACTCATTGTCCAGCTAAATTAGCTTTCTCTAGTTCACTCATGGGATGTGGGTATCTCTGGCTAGGCCAGCATTTATTGTCCATTGGCAAGTTAAGAGTCAACCACATTTCTGTGGATCTGGAGTCATATATAGTCCAGACCAGGTAAGAATGGCAGAATTCCTTCCCTAAAGGACATTAGTGAACCAGGTAGGTTTTTCCCGGTAACTGACAATGGCTTCATGGTCATCAGTTGATTCTTAATTCTGGATTCTTTAATTGAATTTAAATTCTACCATCTGCCATGTTGGGATTTGAACCCAGATCCCCAGAACCATCTGCAAGCAATGCCAAAGTAAATGGATAATATACTGGACCAAAATTGCAACATGTTGCTGTGCAGATGGACCTGGTGCCCTTATGCATGAATCACAGAAGGTTGGTCTGCAAGGTAATTAAGAAGGCAAATGGAATTTTGTCCTTCATTGCTAAAGGGATTGAGCTTAAAAGTAGGAAGTTAATGTTACAGCTGTCCAAGGTGCTGGTGAGGCTACACCTGGAGTACTGCATGCAGTTTTGGCCTCATTACTTGAGAAAGGATGTACTGGCATTGGTGGGGGTGCAGAAGAGGTTCACTAGGTTGATTCTGGAGTTGAGGAGGTTGGCTTATGAGGAGAGACTGAGTAGATTGGGATTATATTCATTGGAATTTAGAAGAATGAGGGGGGATATTATAGAAAAATATAAAATGATGAAGGGAATAGGTAAGATGGAAGTAGAGAGGATGTTTCCACTGGCAGGTGAAATGAGGACAAGGGGGCATAGCCTCAAAATTAAAGGGGAACAGATTTAGGACTGAATTGAGTAGGAACTTCTTCATCCAGAGGGTTGTGAATCTGTGGAATTCCTTGCCCAGTTGGCATTACTTCAATAAATGTTTTTGAAGCTAAGATAGATAATTTTTGAACAGTAAAGGAATTAAGGGTTATAATGAGAGGGAAGATAAGTGGAGCTGAGTCCATGAAAAGATCAACCATGATCTTATTGAATGGTGGAGCAGGCTCAATGGGCCAGATGGCCCACTCCTGCTCCTAGTTCTTATGTTCTATAAGTTGAGTTTCTGGATTAATAGTCTAGTGATAACACCGCTGAGCCAATAGGTCCACTTGGCCAACTTGCTAATGACAATCGCCTGTTTTGTTGAGGTGAAACAGGCACAGAGTGTGTACTTGTTCTTTCTGTTGGCTAAGACGAGGGTCCCCTTAGCTAATACTTGTAGCTTCTAGTGCGTGCAAGTGTGCCACACTACGACACACACTGATGTTGCTAAATTGAGAATAAAATGGAAAATAGCATTAAGATAGATGATCCAGCTGAACAGCGGAGAAAGGTGGAGGGGCACAATGTTCCTGTTTCCTAAGTTCCCATGTTTCTATGTTCCCATCCTATCTATCCTAAAACACCCAAGGCCTCAGCCATAAATTTCTGTTTTTAATTCCTGAGATCTACACATGACACTAAGTACATCTGCATGAACAATGTGCGAGCCGACGGAACATTGTAATAAGCCATAAATATTCCCATCAGGTTTATCCATTCATTAAGCCCTTTAAAAGGAATTTACAAAACAGCAGAATCAAATGAAATCAGGAAAAATGTTTAATTAAATTGGTATTGAAGATTGCAGCTTAATTACCCAAAGGTCCTATCATTTAAACTGGAATATTATTTAATGCAATCTAAGTGTTCATCAATTTCAGTTTCCCTCTGTCGTTAGCAAGATGGCAAGGGGACTATGGAGAAGATCAAAGAGGTGTATTTCCTTTTAGGAGCGTATAATTTCTCTCCAGGAAATGCATGAAGGAAATTGAACACATGTCACTATTTGACCTATATCACGAGTGCTTTCCGTCAGTGAGGTAAACATAGGAGCAGGGGTAAGCTAATTAAGCCTGCTTCATCATTCAGCTAGATCATGGCTGATCTCCTCTGCACAATCCTTATATCCATTGAATTCTCCAACACTTAGTGATCTATAGATCTCTGTCCTGAATAGACTCAATGACAGAGCCTCAACAGCCCTCTGAGGTACAGGATTCCAAAGACTAACCTCCCTCAGAGTGACGGAATTCTTCCTCATCTCACTCTACAATGGCCTATCTCTTATTCTGAGACCATACCCCTGGTTCAAGATCCCCCAGACAGCAGAAACATCTGCCCTACATTTACCTTGTTGTGCCCTGTAAAAGTTGTGTATACTTCAAAACTCAGGGATGGTTTGTGTTACTCTGTGCCATATTCACTATCAAAACTTGGACTGGAGATGTGGGAAAAGGTAAGCTTTGTATCTTATTAATGTTAGTATAACTGAGTGTTTTTTTGCACCCATCTAGGAGTAGTTGCTTTGGGTTGTCTGTGTGTTCATATTGCATCCTTTGATTTTCATGGAATCCCTACAGGGAGGAAGCAGGCCATTCAGCCTGTCAAATCCACACCAACCCTCTTAAGAGCATCCCATCTTGACCCACTCCTTAAACCCTCAACCCCATGTTTCCCATGGTTAATCCACCTAGTCTGCACATCCCTGGAATCTATGAGCAATTTCCTATGGCCAATCCACCTAACCTGCACATCTTTAGACTGTGGGAGGAAACCCATGCCGACGTGGGGAAGGGGATCAAGGGGAAAGCGGGAGAATAGGGTTGAGAAACATATCAGCTATGATTGAGTGGTGGAGCTGAATGGGCTGAATGGCCTAATTTCTGCTCCTATGTCTTATGGTCTTACGATTTTAACACAAAAACTCCACACAGCCCAAGGTTGAAATCAAACCCAGGTCCCTGGTGTTGTGAGCCACTTTGCTGCCCCTCTTAATTGCATCCTGCATGAGTGATGGATTTAAGGAAAAGTTTCCAGCTGATGTATTCCTCTTTTGGTTTTGCTAAGATTGCACTTTGCAAGTTATAGTTGCTGCTATCTCTGGGGAAGGTAGCTTTGTCAGCCAAGGCATACATGGACCACAATGTTTTGTAGCACAGTGGACGCTACTTTCACAAGTGAGTAACAGGATTTACAATTTTACAGCAATGAATACATAACAAATCAGAATTTCACACAATTGATTGCTGCCTTTTGAAAAGCTAAAACAAAGGACCATAAACATCAGAGATAGTGCTAACCAGAATTATTAGAAATTTAACATTTTGCACATTTTGAGGAGGCAGGAATTTGATTAGGTTAATTGCAAATGTAAAAATAAAATGCATTTGTGTACATAGTAATTATATATATGCCAAGAAGTATCTCTGGGCATAGCATTTGGTATCCTGAAATAACATGCAGTCGGTTGGGCGGCACGGTGGCAGTGCTGCCTCACAGCGCCGGAGACCCGGGTTCAATTCCCACCTCAGGCAACTGTGTGTGGAGTTTGCACATTCTTCCAGTGTCTGTGTGGGTTTCTTCCGGGTGCTCCGGTTTCCTCCCACAGTCCAAAAATGTGTAGGTTAGGTGAATTGGCCATCGTGTTCGGTGAAGGGGTCAATGTAGGGGAATGGGTCTGGGTGGGTTGCTCTTCAGAGGGTCAGTGTGGACTTATTGGGCCGAAGGGCCTGTTTCCACACTGTAAGTAATCTAATCTAAATCTAAGAAAAGTATGGATCTGGAAAAGCACAGCAAGCCATGCAGCGTCTGAGGAGCAGGAGTATCGATGTTTCGGGCATAAGCTCTTCAATAGGAATGATATGCAGAATATGCATTGCTAAACTTGGTGATTCAAGCCTGGCAATTGAAAATCTAAAAGTCTTAAGTGAAAATAGAAACAAGAAGGAAACCTTTGTTCCCCATTCTTGGTATGTCACTCTGGGCTGAAGATAACATTGTTTAGTGTCCATTTTGTGAAGTTTTTGTTTTAATTCATGCTTCAGATGTGGGCATCTCTTCACACTGCTTAAATAGTTGGTAAAGAGACCACAATGCGAGATACTTGAGCGGGGCCTGAGCAGGAGTCATCTCAGTGATCCAACTGATCTTCCCTCAGACCATTGGCTTGGGTGGAGTATCGAATGAAGCTGATGGTCTGAATGGCCTGATTCTGTGCAGTAGACTCCATGCAAATTCATACACAGAGTGGGGAAAAGTCCATCAGTGTAAAAGTGTGTACTAAACAATATAACGTGCGCAGCATTTAACTTGGAAACACAGAAACATACAAAATAAGAGCAATGTAGGCCTTCAGCTCTTTGAGCCTGTTCTGCCATTAAATGTGATTATGACTGAACATCCAACTCAGAACCTTATTCTCACTTTCTTCCCATACCCTTTAACTCTAAGAACTACATCTAACTTCTTGAAACTATTCAATTTTTTTACCTCAAAAGCTTTCTATGGTCATGAATTCCAAATTGCAGTCCAAGAAGACTACTTCAATATTTACGGTTGGCAATATAAGATGCCACGTACTCTGTCCCATCCGAGAGAAACATAGCAATTGCTAGACAACATAAAAAGAACAAGACCATCTAATTTACCTTCTTCCATTCTGATACACAGCAACAATGGAGTTGTTGACTATTCAGAGCAATCAATCTCTATTAATTAGTCTCCAACATCCATTTGCATTTGTATAATTGTAATAATTAGAGAAGGCAGTTTGTAAAACATGATTCAGGCTATTATAGGTTATGACTACAGTTAACATTATAACACACTCTGCAGTAAATTATCACAAATCATGAACTTTGTACAGAAATAGCACCGAATAAATAGCTTCATAATACTCAGATTTTGATTTAGGTATTGCACAGGGCATTTTTGTTTTCACAAATATGTTTTATTTCTGCATACTTTATTCACTCCCCCAATCCTTCATTAGCATAAAACCATAATTTCCCAGCTATTTTCACTCCACATCAAAGGACTCAAAATGTTAACTCTGTTTTGCTCTCTCTGCAGATGCTACCAGATCGACTGAGTTTCTCCAGCACTCCCTGGTTTTGTTCAATATTATCACGCCCTGTCGCTGTTGCACAGCTGATTGGTAGTTAGGATCTGACTTCAAACTTCTGACAGGATATTATCCTCAGTCTATCCAGAACGTTGATTGGCCTTAGCTTTGTTAAGAATTGAGTCATTGGATGAAGGCATTACTGGATGATATGTCCCGGGTTGCCCTTCAGAAAGTGGTAGTGAATTGCTTCTTGAAACACTGCACTCCATTCAGTGTAGGTACACCCACAAAGCCATGAGGGAGGGAGTTCAGGGGTTTTGACCCAGCAACACAGAGAATGGAGATAAGTTTTCAAGTCGAGATTGTGAGTAGCTTGGAGGGGAACATGCAGTGGGTGGTGTTTCCATTTATCAGCTACCTTTACCAGAAGAGATGAATGAATGAATGAACAAATGATTCAATAATTGATTAATTATAGTCAGCTATATCTTGAAGATACAGATAGGTGGTGTGGTTGTGGGTTTGGAAGGTGCTGCCTAACAATTTTTGGCTACTTTCTGCAGTGCATCTTGTAAATGGTGCATACCTCTGCTACTGAGCATCAATGGTGGAGAGAATGAATGTTTCTCGATGTGGTCTCAATTGAGCAGGCTGTTTTGTGCTGGATGGTGTTGAGCTTCCTGAGTGTTGTTGGAGCTGCACCCATCCAGGCAAGTGGGCAGTATTCCATCACACTCTTGACTTGTGCCTTGTAGATGGTAGACAGACTTTTTCAGAATCATAAGCTGCAGATTCATGGGACAAAACTTTCCTGGGCCCTGAATGATGTAGGCTATGATGAGAGATTTGGCAGAATCATGTAAGAAGTTGAGTGAGGCCTTTCTCAACACTGGGAGCAAAGAAGTCACATCTTCCAACAAAGTTCTGGGTGGCAGAAGGAGATTCTCACTCATGAATAGTCAGGGGCCTAATGATGGGCCAAATGGCTGAATGGCCTGCTCCATTGTGTCCACACTGACCTTCCAAAGAGTATTCCACCCAGATCAATATCACTGCCCTATACTACCTAACCTTGCCTCATTAATACACTGGTTCCAATTCTATAACCTCCCAGATAGAAACAAGATGCCAAGAATTCCCAATATTAAAGTCAAAGTGGTACCCAACTTTCATCCCAGCCTCCATCTTGAATACTTGGCATCTCAGGATACACTCCATTGGAAGAAGCCACATGCATCTCATGTCCATGCATACTGGCATATGACATGTACTGGCCTCTCCATACAACCACAGGACATGACCGATGCACTTACATTCTGAGGCTGCCCTTGTTTGGAGCACACTAACACCTCTCTTTGAAAGGATGCTTTGCACCTATCTCATAGATTGGACCAGGGCTGCTCATGTGCTCCCTTAATGTGCATTCCCTTAGCACCTACCTAGATGCTCAACCATGCCTTGAATTTTTGCCCTTTGCTCCCTCAGCCAGAGCAATTCCTCCACCTTGTCAAGACACAATGCCAGACAGCTTGCCATGGTGGTCAACAGTGATCAGGCAAGGGGGAGGACATGCTGCCGTATGGCTATGTCAACACCACTCTTGCGCCATGTGCTGACAGATTATGCAGCAATCCCACAGCCATGGCATCAAAGTCCAAGGGTAGTATTCCCCAGCCAAGTTCACGGTGACAACCTTCAGTCAGGGTGTCCTGATGCTATAAGTCAAGGGCAGCTTCCAAATTCAGTTCAGGGACATGAGCATGGTTTGGTGTTCAGTTGGGACTGCCATGCTGGAGGGTCTGTACCTCTACAGACTGTGGGCACAATGCTGCCAGTCAGCGCGTTCACAGGAACACATTTGGGGAGTTGTACACATACCAGTCTGGTCACTCATTATTCAAGGCTGTCTGGCTAAATTCATAGAATCTCTTCTGTGTGGAAGCAGGCCATTCAACCCATTGAGTCCACACTGACCTTCCTAAGAGCATCCCACCTAGACCCATGACCCCTCACCGATCCTTGAGTTTCTCATAGCCAATCCACCCAGCCTGCACACTATGGGGCAATTTAGCATGGCCAATCCCTCTAACCTGCACATCTGTGGACTGTGGGAGGAACCGGAGCACCCGGAGGAAACCCACACAGGCACATGGAGAATGTGCAAACTCCACGCAGACAGCTGCCTGAGGGTGGAATTGAACCTGGGTCCCTGGTGCAGTGAGGCAAGTAGTGCTCGGCCCTGAGCCACCGTGCCACTCAAAATTGCTCAAAACGGTGGCTCAGTCCATCTGGGGGCATCGTGAAAGAGGCGTTATCATTGTCCAGTGCTGCAGAATGGATACTGGGGATTAATGATGGGGAACTATACAAAACGCTGCTGCGGCCACACTTGGAATACTGTGTACTGTTCTGGTCGCCCCATTACAGGAAGGATATGGAAGCATTGGAAAAGGTGCAGAGGAGATTTACCAGGATGTTGCCTGGTCTGGAGGGAAGGTCTTATGAGGAAAGGCTGAGAGACTTGGGTCTGTTCTCATTGGAAAGAAGGCGGCTCAGGGGGGATTTGATAGAGACATACAAGATGAGCAGAGGGTTAGATAGGATAGACAGTGAAAGACCTTTTCCTAGGATGGTGATGTCAGCTTGTACGAGAGGTCACAACTACAAATTGAGGGGTGATGGATTTAAGATAGATGTCAGAGGCAGGTTCTTTATGCAGAGAATGGTAAGGGCATGAAGTGCCCTACCTGCTAATGTAGTGAACTCAGCCACATTAGGGAGATTTAAACAATCCTTAGATAAGCTCATGGATGATTTTGGGATAGTGTAGGGGGACGAGCTGAGAATAGTCCACAGGTCGGTGCAACATTGAGGGCCGAAGGGCCTGTTCTGCACTGTATTGTTCTATGTTCTATGAATGGGGGCAGAATGCCTGGATGCAGGAAGAATGACAATACTTGAAGTGAGGTTGGGACGGAACTCAATATATAAAACAGGAAAATAATTGGGGATGGGAAAGAAAAGGATTATGTGGGAGGTTTAATGGCAAACAGTCCCCATACGTCCTATTGGGGTGACTGTGCAGGGACAGACCTAACTGATTCAGGATGCAGAACTGTCCACAACCACGGCTGAAGTCATGAATCTACTTCAAAACGTATATGAGATTGGAGGAGGAACACAATTGCATACTGTATTCCATTTCTTGGTCTGAATATGAAATACTTATTTTGAATTCATGCACCAGCTAACTAAATCCATATTTGTTCACTGCTAATACAGCTTTTGATTCACATGCAAATATATTGAGGATCTGTACACATTTCCCTTCTTCATACACAGTGTCACCAGTTTTACCAATAAGACAAGCACATTTCAGTTAATACATTGCATATATTGACTATACTAATTGCTAAAGTCATAATGGACAATATATTCTGATAGCTCAATAAATCATTATTCATTTCTAAAGTTGCAAAAGATTTACATGATCTCACTAAATAATGCTGGCTGGTAATGACAAACAAGCCTCATTGATTCTATGAACATAGAGTAGAAGCATTTGAAACATACAGGAGAGTGAGCATTGCACAGCAAATTTGTGCCAATTTAAAGCTACATTTTGCAAAATGTACATCAAGATGTTGATGGACAACATGCCAAAACTATTCAGGAAATCAAAAGGCCAGTGATGTAGCAAAATGAAGCCGGTAGTAAGATGCTTCTTAAATACTGTTCATGTTTACCTAATCTCGGCAGGATTATACTTATAGTCCTTAGCTGTCCAACAACGTCAAGAAAATTATTACAGGTATTGCTTCTTTAACACAATGGTTGCATTCTTGTGCGATCCCATGCTATATAAAAATCTCACAATAAAACTAGCATGTAAAGTGTTGGCGATGCAACTGCGTTATAGCCAACACACATTTTAGAATTCACGATTCAGAAACAGCATCCCCTATTCGTCAATTGTGTTATAGCCAATTTACGTTGATGAAATATGCGTTACAGCACAATAACCTGTATGCCTATAGAGAATATTGCATAATGTCTTTAGTTTGGTAATTTAGTACCATTCTGTTGATTCTCAGTTGACCTGAAATTGTGTGAGAGGCCAAGGCCCTTTAGACTTGTGGCTGAGACCGATATCTGGTCCACAGATTAACTGCCTGCTTACCGGGTGTCCTGCCTTGTGCGCTTGATTTGCCCTGGAGCCAACTCCCTGCGCCACATGAATTTGCCAGCAGACATTTGACTAGGTGTGAGAAAGCCATAGTGTAGAAATGCGTGAAACGCACACTTCCCTTTCTGTCTTACCCCACGACTGAGGATAGATTCTTGCCACTCATTGTTTTTCACTAATCTCTATTGGAAACTGACATTGATCTCAATGTTAGAATCACACACAGTGGAACCCAGGTTACAGTCAAACAAGCATGCAGGAATTGATTCCCTTTATAAGACATGAGGGATATAGATAGAGTTAATGGTAAGTGTCTTGTTCCTGGAAGGGGGGACTTCAAGTGTAGGGGGCACATTTTTAAGGTGAGAGGAGAGAAATTTAAAAAAAAAGACATGAGGGGCAAATCTTTTACACAGAGGGTGGTTTGTTTGTGGAATGAACTTCCTGAGGAACAATTACAATATTTAAAAGACACTTAGATAAAATATGTAAGGTCTGTGATATGTGCCAGGAGCAGGCAGGTGGGATTGGTTTAGTTTGGGAATATGGTCAGCATGGACTGGTTGGACCAAAGAGTCTGTTTCTGTGCTGTAAGACTCTCTGACTCTAATGTTGACATCATGTTTTGAATTTTCAGATGCGATTCCATTATTGGACATTTACTTAATAATCCCAAATAAATTAAAAATTTCTCTGACAACCAATTTAAGATTGTCAGCCAGGCATGCAGTGTGCTGCACTTTTGTGTACTGGAAGTTACATCCATAAGTTCACTCGGCTCTGTTTTTGCAGACAAAAGAACATGTACACACATTAAATTGGTTTCAACTTTACAAAAGAGGTGATAACCATTCTCTGGTCCATTCCTCTGGTTAAAACCTCATCTGGTTTAAACTTTGTCAAATTTGGCAGTTACCTATCAGTCATCATCAACCTGTACATTCTCCATCACTTCTACCACTCAAAGTTCACTTGCTGACTATAAGGAGATGCTGTTGAAAATCATGGTGTAAAACTAAAGCGGTTAATAGTTCCAGAAAGCTTGCCTTTGTATAATATCTTGTAAGGCTGAGAGTCTGATGAAAATCTAATTAAACAAGGCAGCTGTAACTATATAAATTGACAGCGTAAATGCTGTGTGATCATTTGTGAGATTGGGCTTCTCCTCAAATTCTCAAATAAAAATCACTCATCTGTCTGACTTATGAGACAGAGTCCAAAGCTTAAGTGAATATCTTGTGGCTTCTATACTCTGAATTTTCTCTTAATGCAAAAGAGTCATAAGCTTCAGTGAATCTTTCCTCGCTGTTACTTTCTCTAAATTTTCTCTATGTTTTTGTCCTCCTGGATCTGAGAAATAGGGGCGGCACAGTGGTTCAGGGAGGGGCACAGTGGCTCAGTGGTTAGCACTGCTGCCTCACAGTGCTAGCGAGCTGGGTTTGATTCCTGCCTTGGGTGACTGTCTGTGTGGAGTTTGCACATTCTCCCAGTGTTGGTAGGGATTTCCTCCGGGTGCTCTGGATTCCTCCCACAGTCCAAAGATGTGCAGGTCAAATGAATTGGCCATGCTAAATTGCCCATAGTGTTAGGTGCATTAGTCAGGGGTAAACGTAGGGAAATGGGTCTGGGTGGGTTACTCTTCAGAGGGTCGGTGTAAACTTGTTGGGCCAAATGGCCTGTTTCCATACTGTAGGAATCTAATCTAAAAGCTGCATGCAAGAATCTGAGTCTGAATTTTGCTTTTATGCCAAGGGATGTTGCTATACTAGAACAGTTAATTAGTAATAGTTACTGTATTATTGTTTTCCAATAGAGTTAAGTTATTATAAATTCCTCTTTCTTTGGTTGTAGTTTAACTACAGTGCTTAAGTAAATTGTGTTTTGCTTAATGTCAAGTAAATTGACCAGTCACATTGCATCTGGGACAGACAGTTTACATTTGCCTTTGAAATAATGAAAAATTTCAGGCCTAGGCTACCTTCTTAAAATATTTTGAGGGGGTCTGACCTGATCCAGAACAGATGCTATGAGGAAAATCCCTCACTCCTGGTTATGATCTTTTCTGTGGCTTGGGAAGTGAATTTTTCCAGCTCGTGTTAGCATACTGAAGTGAACAATTGAGACTGAAATGTTTACTCTTCCATTAAAAAGTGAGGGAACGCTGAAGTCATTCAATAAATCCGGCAATGTTTGCAGAGAAAAAGGAATGTTTCACATCTTAGCGCTAGTTTCTTTGGACTCCCTTAACAGCTTATTTAGCTGATATGTTCGAATAAATCTGATCATTTTAAACCAATCAACCCTAAAAGACAACAGAGATAGAAAACCAATAATATTCCACTCTTGAGTAAACCTTTAGGTTCTTAAAGATGACAGCCATTACTCATATTGGTCCTCTATTCCATCGCACTTCCATTTATCGTAGTGGGAACTAATTACCAATTGTGATTATTCTACAGTTCAGGCAAAGGTCACTGATAGTTTGCCATTTGTAATTTGCTTGGCTATTGATGGGAGTGGAAGTGAAACAGATGCTAAAATCTTACAACTGGGTAGTGTTGGCAACTATCGTGTGTTTTTAGCTATAATAATGCTAAATCATTACCTTGTGTATCACCTCAGATCGTAGAATGTTTGTTTCAGAATTTAGCTCTAATCTCCAATGCAGGCAATAACAAGGTAATAGTCCATTGTTAAATTAAGGCACTGATCAGAGAATCCCTACAGTGTGGAAGCAGGCCATTCAGCCCACACCTATCCTCTGAGGAGCACTCCATTCTGACCCACCCCCAACCCTACCCCTGTAACCCTGCATTTCCCATGACTAACCCACCTAACCTGCACATCCCTGGACACTATAGGCAATTTCCCACGGCCTATCCATCTAACTTGCACATTTTTGAACTGTGGGAGGAACCTGGGTAGCACCTGGCGAAAACACACACGCACACGGGGAGGAAGTACAAACTCCTCACACACAGTCAACTGAGACAGGGAAGCAAACCCAGATCCTTAGCGCTTGAGATAGCAGTGCTAACCACTGAGCCACCGTGCCACCCCCATCATTAGCCCTCATCTGTGATGTTTAAACTGAGATGCAGCCTGAATGTTCCACCGAGTCAAGTGAATGTTAAAGATACCATGAGCCTATTTAAGAGCGTGGAGACAGATCTCCGAAAATCCTAAGCAATGTGTTCTCCTCAACAATTTCTACTAAAATTAGCTAAGTTATTTATTTATTCTGTTACCCTTTGCTTGTGCAATATTATCACCATCTGTCCAGGACAGAGTGGATGTTAGGAAAATGTTTCCATTGGTAGGAGATACGAAGACTCAAGGGCATAGCCTTTGAGTAAAAGGAAGACCTTTTAGAATGGAGATAAGGAGAAACTTCTTCAGCCAGAGAATGGTGAATCATTGAATATATTTAAGCCTGAGGTAGACAAGTTCTTGGGGATCAAGGGTTACAGGGAGAAAGCGGGAAAATGGGGTTGAGAAACATATCAGCCATGATTAAATGGCGAAGCAGACTCGATGGGCTGAATGGTCTAATTTCTGCTCCTATGTCTTATGGACTTACTACCAGCCACTCTTCTTTGCAAAAATATCAGGTTGTAATTTCAGTGTTTCAACACAGTTCCTTGGCACATTTGTCACGAGAATGCCAATCGGCAGTTGCCTCTACTCAACAATCAATCAATCAGCTCCTTTTACAAGCTATGGGAAGTTGGTTTAGTTGGTTTGCAATTCAGAATGATCCTAAGTAACATGGGTTCAATTCCTGCACCAGCTATGGCCACCATGAAGAAGGGCTCGCCTTCTCAACCTCTTCCCTCACCTGAGGCACGAATGATCCTCAGGATAAACCACCTGAATCTCTCTCTAATGAGAGAGCAGCCCTATTGTCTGGTCAGAGGACAGTGGGTTTACGTGCAGTCTAAATTGTTTCTCCCGTTGAAAATTTGGAATTCTTGCACTCATCCTGATAAGTGCGAGACAAAATGCTCCAATGGGCTATTTCCTTTATCAGCAATGCTCACGTTCTGTTTAACCAAATAATTATTCTAAGTTAACTCTTCTACTTAAGTAGCATTGAAATAATCATTTCTGGAGAATATCCAGTAACTATTTATTTAATAAAAAGATTAACCATGTAAGGAATCAAGGCTCATAGGGACAGAAGAGAAAGATGTTGTAGGCACAAACGTTCGGTCATTGAGTTGCAGAATAGGCTTGAGGGGCTGAATAGCCTACTCCCATTCTTATTTCTTATGCTCTTACTCCCCATCAGTGGTCATGGAAGAAAAATAACTAAATCAGCAACATGCTCAAATATATTGAGTAAATTCGTCAGTTCAAAATTTGTCAATTTCTAAATTCACAACATTTATTTTCTAAGTTTATCCTCTAGTTGTAACAATAACACTGTCTGCACATTTGTAATACTGCTTATTTCACAAAGTTAAAAATCACACATCACCAGGTTATAGTCCAACAGTTTTATTTGGAAGCACTAGCTTTCGGAGCGCTGCTCCTTCATCAGGTGGTTGTGGAGTATAAGATTGTAGGACACAGAATTTATATTTTACTTATTTTACACTAAGCATATAGTATCAGTGAGGTTTTAAAGTCACAATCAAATGAATACAGTAATGCCACACACATTATCTAGATAGTAAATTATAGAGTATTAATTATAAAAGTTTGTGTTAAAATGTTTATCATAAATGCAAAATGCATATGGGCAAGGCAATGTTTTACTGACAAATTCCAGGCAAGCCAATCTGAAACAATTGCTTATCTGGAGGATTTGATTTAATTTGATGGTAATCCAACATTATTAAAAAGACATCAAAGGATGAAGATGTCACTTATAGTAATTCACTGAATCTTCTTTCCTGCTACACAAACACACACTGTCCCACTCTCTCTCTCTAATACACACTCTCACATAAACTCTCTCAGACACACAGATATAGTCATGCATACACAGACACTCTCTCTCACGCACACACTTACACATTTTCTCACACAGACACACACACACACATGCAGAGACCCACAGTCTCACATTCACACAGCTGCAGAGACACACGCATGCATAGGGACACACACATAAACACAGACACATAGACACAGACACGCGTACAGAGACATGCACACAGATGTTCAGAAATTACTGAAGAAGCCAGGCACCAATTGGCAGAGACTTATGGCTTTAATGTGGGGAGGTAACAGTGCAGTGGGAATGCACTGACCTTGTAGTCCACAGATCTAGGTAATATTCTGAGGACTTGGTGTTGAAATCCATGTGTGGACTGTGAAAGGAGACCCATGCAGACACAGGGAAAACAATCACCTGTTTGCGGACAGAATTGAACCCAGGTCCCTGGTGCTGTGAAGCAGCAGTGTTTAGCACTGAGCCACCGTGCCGCCCCCTATAGTGTTAAAAACATTCATACTCCATATTAACACCTGTTACCTGCTACATCCACACAGTTAGCAGTAACCCAGAGCTATGGTGGAATTGAAATATTTATGCTCCCTGTGCGCTGGTTATTATTACACACTCATTTCCAGTTGGAGCCAGTCACAAGACTGACATATGGTTCAATTATGGCTTTGCCATTCATTAAATTGATTATAACGAATTAGAGTTCAAGAGTTTGAACAAACTCTTAAAAGGATCATGACAAAAGTATTGGTCAGCTGGTTGGGAAAAAAAAGGAACTTCCCAACTTTTTCTCAAGGTCATAGCTCAAAAAGTCCTCAAGGTCTTCATATTAGTTGCTGGAGGCTGCCTGAGAATGATTGAGTTCAGTTTTAGGCACGTGGTCTAATAGATTTCTCTAATATGACAGACCCAAGTGAGCACCATTAATCTTCCACCATTTGTTTATGACAGGGCCATTATTTTGTAGTCTGCTGGGAACAGCATTTGAATTCAGCCATTGATCCAGCAGAGAACTTCACTAATTTCAGATGGCCATTAGGCACCTTATTATCACATATTCAGACCTGACAAATTGATTCATTCAAGAAAGGTGTAAAAACCCAGTTTCGCTCATTTGTTCTGACTCCGAAGGTCAGTGGCAGAGAGTTCCTGATTAATGGTTGGCTTATTGCAACCACTGATTAGCAGAATTCTGTAATTTAATGAGGTTAGCTACCTGCCACCACTTCATTATTCAATGGAGCTTCTTCAGAAAGTGTATTACAACTGAGCAACAAACTCTTGGGGTTAGTTGTCCCTTCATATCACTGGCACAGATTTTTTTGGGAACTAATTTGTCGAGTGGAGTGAACAATGTAACAATGGCTTATTCTTCCTGCCTCTGTCAAATCTTTTTAAAAATTCATTCATAGGATGTGGGTGTTGTTGGCTATGGCAGCATTTATTACCTGTCCCTAGTTGCCCTGGAGAAGGCTGTGGTGAGCTGCCTTCCTGAACCACTGCAATCCTGAGGGGATGGGAGCACCCAAAAAACTTTTATGAAGGAGGTTCCAGGATTTTGGCTGAGCAATATTGAAGGAACAGTGACATAGTCAGACTGAGTCATAGAGTCATAGAGATGTACAGCACAGAAACAGAACTTTTGGATCAACTCGTTAAAGTCGACCAGATATCCCAACCCAATCTAGTCCCACCTGTCAGTACCCAGCCTATATCCCTCCAAAACCTTCCTATTCATATACCCATCCAGATGCCTTTTAAATGTTGCAATTGTACCAGCCTCCACCACTTCCTCTGGCAGCTCATTCCATACACGTACCACTATCTGCATGAAAAAGTTGCCCCTTAGGTCTCTTTTATATCTTTCTCCCCTCACCCTAAACCTATGCCTTCTAGTTCTGGACTCCTCCACCCCAGGGAAGAAACTTTGTCTATTTATCCTATCCATATCTCTCATGATTTTATAAACCTCTGTAAAGTCACCCCTCAGCCTCCGACACTCCAGGGAAAACCACCCTAGCCTATTCAACCCCACCCTATAGCTCAAATTCTGCAACCCTGACAACATCCTTGTAAATCTTTTCTGAACCTTTTCAGGTTTTACAACATCCTTCCGATAGGAAGGAGACCAGAATTGCATGCAATATTCCAAAAGTGGCCTAACCAATGTTCTGTAGAGCCACAACATGACCTCCCAACTCCTGTACTCAGTACTCTGACCAATAAAGGAAAGCATACCAAATGCCTTCTTCACTATCCTATCTACCTGCGACTCCACTTTCAAGGAGCTATGAATCTGCACTCCAAGGTCTCTTTGTTCAGCAACACTCCCTAGGACCTTACCATTAAGTGTATAAGTCATGCTTAAAATTTGCTTTCCTTTTAGAACATTTATCTAAATTAAACTCGATCTACCACTTCTCAGCCCATTGGTCCATCTGTCAAGATCCTGTTGCAATCTGAGGTAATCTTCACTACCCTTGACACGTCCAATTATGGTGTCATCTGCAAACTTACTATCTATACCTCTTATGTTCACATCCAAATCTTTTATATGATGAGTGGTTTGGAGGAGGATTTATAGATGCTAATGTTCCATGCATCTACTGCCATTTTCCTTCTAGCTAGTAGAAGTCTTGGTTTTGGAAGGTACTATCAAAGAAACCTTGGTGAGTTACTGCAGTGCATCTTGTCAGTGGTGCACATTACCGCAATGGTGCATCAGTGGTGGCGAAAGTGGTCTCTTTCTCTGGATGTGGTGCCAATCAAGAGTACAACTTTGCCCTGATTGGTGTCTGTTCCTCGAGTGGTGTTGGAGCTGCACCCAGCCAGGCAAGCAGGAAGTATTCCATCGCATTCCTGATTGATATCTTGTAGACGGTAGACTTTATGCATTTAGTCACTCGATAGTTGGGAACAAAAGCATGTTGTTGAAGCTTTTTATCTTGCAATCCTTAAGACAGAAGCAAGAATGTGAAATTTCAAAAGGGGCAGCAATTTATACGGCTTGAGAAAATGTGTGCTGATTGGTTGGCATGTTGATTTTGTCTTGTGATGATGCTGTGGTTATTTTGTCCTGGGTTACTATTTGAAGAGAGGTTGTAAACATACCCTCCAAGTTGCATGCTGCAAACTTGAGTTAACAAGTTTGGAGGCTTTGGGATTTTGTTTTTAAAGTTGGAACAATGAAAGCAATCTGGGTGCGGCCAGCTCTCACAGGCCAGGCTTTCTTGGGTTTTTTTTAGTTTTTAGGTTTAACTTTAAGCAGAAGCCTTTGGGGGTCTAAAAAGAGTCAGAAGCTTCAGTGAATGTTTCCTCGCTGCTTTTTCTCTAAATTTTCTCTTGATGTTTCTTTCTCCTCCTGAATTGGAGAACTGCATGTGATAATCTGTGTCTGAATTTACTTTTTTGGCCAAGGGGTGTATTTATGGGATCTTATTATATTAGAACAGTTAAATTGTAATAGGTACTGTATCTATTATTCTGTTAAGTTTTCCAATAGAGTTAAGTTATTCTAAATTCCTCTTTTTTTGGCTGCATTTTAACTACAGTGTTTATGGATTGTGGTTTACTTAACATAGAGTGGTTCTACCAGTTGCGTTGCATCAAGAACAGACACTTGTCTTTAAAATAAGAAAAAATTAGGATCTGGGCTATCTACTTAAAATATTCTGAGGGGTCTGAGCTGGTCCATAACAGTCTCACGCAGTACAAATTATTATCCCCTTTGAAATTTGGCATTCTTGCACTTGTCCTGATGAGTGCAAGTTGAAAAGCGTTGACAGCATGCCTCCTTTGTCAACAAGCTATGCACAGCACCAATAGCAACTTGCATTTATATAGTGCCTCTAACACAGTAAAATATACATTGCATGACTGTGAGCTAACAAAGCCTGACATGCAGCTGTACAAAGGGGTATTAGGATGGGTGGCCAAATGCTCAATCCAAGTGCTTGGATGTAAGCTAGATCTGAAAGGAAAGAAAGGGCGAGAGGCCTAGAGGTTTAAGAAGGGAATTCTAGAACTTTGCGCCCCATTAGCTGAAAACGCAGTCACCAGTGGCTTATTTCCCAGCAGAAGTGATGCGTGATATTAAAAATATCCACTCAACATACACATAGGGACTAAACGTTCATGAATCTTTAATGCAGAAAATGTCATCTGCTGCTGGAGGGTTTGAGCTACAGGGAGAGGCTGAATAGGCTGGGGCTATTTTCCCTGGAGCATTGGAGGCTGAGGGGTGACTTTGTAGAAGTTTATAAAATCAAGAGGAGCATGGATAGGATAAGTAGACAAAGTCTTTTCCCCAGGGTAGGGGAGAGGGGCAAGATTTTCACACAGAGAGTGTATGGAATGAGCTGCCAGAGGAGGTGGTGGAGGCTGGTACAATTACAACATTTAAAAGGCATCAGGATAAGTACATGAATAGGAAGGGTTTAGAGGGATATGGGCCAAGTGCTGGCAAATGGGATTAGATTAATTTAAGATATCTGGTCAGCATGGACAAGTTGGACTTAAGAGTTTGTTTCTGTGCTGTACATCCCTATGATTCTATAAGAATAAAATTCAGCTTTTTGCCTTTAATTGTCTATCAATATGATAAAGTACACTTGGTGTAAAATTCAGTAAAATTGTGTAAAAGGAACTCAGCATCAACACAAACTCACTCACTTGGCTTTCCTAAGCAATAAGAGCTACAGGAAGGAGGGATACCTATTTTACATTTTAATCAATGCATATCTGTTCTGACTTCTCAATCTGGACCAAGTTCTGTGATGAAATGTAGCCACATAAATTTAACAAAACCATCTGCTCAGCCATCTCATTTACCAATAGGTGTGTTTCAGCAAACAGCAATATCAAAAAAGCTACATACCACATCTTTAACAACATTAAACATCTCAAAGCTATTCACATGAATTTAACAGAGATCTAGTTAAGGAGACATTGGGTCAAAGCATGGTCAAAGAAAATGTTAAGGAGTGTCTGAAAGGAGGAACATGATGTGGAGAGGTTTTGGGTAGGAAGCTCAGGGTCCATCTAGCTGAAGGTACGATGTTAAAAATTTCACAACACTGGGTTATAGTCCAACAGGTTGATGTGAAAGTACAAGCTTTCGGAATGCTGTTCCTTTGTCAGGTAGCTAGTGGAGCAGGATATGTAGTACACAGAATTTATAGATCAAAGATCAAACAACTGATGTGATATATTAGACAAACTTAGATGGCTGTTAAACCTTTAATCACTTAGAAAGGGGATGCAGCCTAGTGCTGTGTTAAATTTGTCTACCCAGTCCAAAACCAGCAGCTCCACATCATGAAGGTACGATGACAGTGGGGTAGGATGGCTCACACTGGGGATATGCAAGATACCAGAATTCAAGGATAGATATCCTCGTCTATTGCATTGGAGGAGGATTTTACAGAGATTGGGAAGTGTAAGGCCGCGGAGGGATTTGAAAATACAAATGCAAGTTTTAAAATTGAAGCATCACTTAACTTGGAGCTGGTACAAAATGAACAAATGCAGGAGAGACAGATGGAAGTCCAAAACTGTTGCAAATAATTAACATCCACTACAATTGCATCAGATTTTTCTTAAGAGAACACACTTATAGGAGATGTCTTCAGCTGATTGGTGGTTCCGTTAGAAGTTTCTTTGGGTAGATCTTTAGCCACCAATCTTGGGCAGCATAGTGGCTCAGTGGTTAGCACTGCTGCCTCACAGCACCAGGGTCCCAGGTTTGATTCCAGCCTCGGGTGACTGTCTGTGTGGCATTTGCACATTCACCACGTGTCTGTGTGGGTTTCCTCCCACATGCCAAAGATGTGCAGGTCAGATGAATTGTTTACGCTAAATTGTTCATAGTTGTTAGGTGCATTAGTCAGAGGGGGATGGGTTACTCTTCGGAGGGTTGGTGTGAACTTGTTGGGCCGAAGGGCCTGTTTCCACACTGTAGGGAATCTAATCTTTGTTCTAATTCTAGTCTTTGAGGCCCACCAGTATGAAGTGGAGATGGATTAACCACTAACAGTGGAGAGGCCCATAATTGATTAACAAGCAATAATTTATGACATAACAATATAATAGCTTACATAAAGAGATGGCAACAACCGCAATAAAGCATGATTGTAGACTGTAGAACGGACTAACAATTAAAAGTCACCATAATTCTACCTGTCCATAGAGCTGCTCTCTCATCAGAGAGAGATGACTGGTGGGGGTTTAACCTGAGAGTTACTACATATTCAAGCAAAGGAAGAGGGGTAGAAAGAGAGCCCTCATAGTAACTTCAAACAGTGCCAGACATGAACCCACCTTGGTAGTGTAACTGTATTACAAATTGGTTGTTCAGCCAACTGAGCTAACTAATCTGATAGCTAACAGCTAATAACAAATTAACTAGCTCCTCCTACAGATGGTCATAGAGTCATACAGCATAGAAACAGACCCTTTGGTTCAAATAGTCCATATTGACCATGTTTCCAAATTAGACCAGACCCATCTGCCTGCATTTGGCCCATATCCCTCCAAATCGTTCCTATTGATGTACCTATTCAAATGTTTCTTAAACATTGTAACTTTACCAACAACCAGCACTTCCTCAGGCAGTTCATTCCATACACTAGCTGCTCTGTGTAAAAAAGCAACCCCTCATTCCCTTTTTAAATCTTTCTCCTCTCACTTTAAAAATACACCCCCTGGTTTTGAACTCCCCCATCACCTTATCTGTGCCCCTCATGATTTTATAACCTTCTATATGGTCACTTTTCAACCTCCTATAGTCCAATGTAAAATGTCCTAGAACATCCAGCTTATTTTTATATCTCAAACCCTCCATTCCTGGCAACATCCTGATAAGCCTTTTCTGAACCCTCTCCAGTTTAATAACATCCTTCCTATAGTAGGATGACCAGAACGGCACACAGTACTGCAGAAGAGGCCTCACCAACATCCTGTACAACCTCAACGTGACATTCCAACTCCTATACTCAAAAGGTCTGAACAATGAAGGCAAGCATGATAAATTCCTAATGAAGGGCTTATGCCCGAAACGTCAATTCTCCTGCTTCTCGGACACTGCCTGATCTGCTGTGCTTTTCCAGCAACACACTCAACTCTAATCTCCAGCATCTGCAGTCCTCACTGTCTCCAAGCATGCTAAATGCCATCTTACCTCACTATATGTGATGCAAATTTCAAAGAACTATGTACCTGAACCCCGAGGTCTCTCTTTTTTATAATGCCACCCAATGCCCTACCATTAATTGTATAAGCCCTGTCCTTGGTTGTTTTACCAAAATGCAATAGCTCACATTTATCCAAATTAAACTCCCTCTGCCATTCCTCAGCCCATTGTCCCAATTGGTCAAGATGTCTTTGTAATCTTAGATAGCCATCTTCACTGTCCACTGTACAGCAATTTCGGTGACATTTGCAAATGTACTAACCATGTCTGGATGTAGATTTGCTCGCTGAGCTGGAAGGTTCATTTCAGAAATTTCATCACCATACTAGGTAACATCATCAGTGAGCCTCCAGATGAAGCACTGGTGGCATGGCCGAATTTCTATTTATGCGTTTAGGTTTCCTTGGGTTGGTGATGTCATTTCCAGTGGTGATGTCATTTCCTGTACTTGCAAGTGGTAAATGGGATCCAAGTCAATGTGTTTATTGATAGAGTTCCTGTTGGAATGCCATACTTCTATGAAGTCTCACACAGGAAATGACATCATCACAGGAAATGACATCAACAACCCAAGAAAATCTAAACACATAAATAGAAAGCGGCCCAAGACACCAGTGCTTCATCTGGAGGCTCACTGATGATGTTACCTAATATGGCAATGAAACGTGTGAAAACGAACCTTCCAGCACAGCGCGCAAACCTATATCCAGAACCTCAACCTGAGCTACAAATCTTCTCAAAACTGGCTAGTACTAACCATGTCTTCTATATTGCCCTCCAAATTACTTATATAAATGACAAACAAAAGTAGACCCAGCATCAATCCCTGTGGTACACCGCTGGTCACAGGTCTCCAGTCCAAATAAACAACCCTCCACCATGACCCTTTTTCTCCTACTGTAAAGCCAATTTTTTATTAAATTGTCAAGCTCAACCTGAATCCCACATGATCTCAGTTTACTAATTAATCTACCATTTGGAACCTTGTCAAAGACTTTACTGAAGTCCAAGTAAGTAATATCTACCCCTCTGTCCTCAATCGTTTTTGATAAAAAAATTTCCTCAAAAATCTCAATCAAGTTTCATTTATATGTAAGTGGGTGAAACTATTCTTAATACTTTCAAGCTAACCCTTTCAGGCCGCAGTCTTATACAATAATAATCAGTTTCTGGAAAGTAATATTTCTATAGATTATGTAGTGAGGTAAATATTATGCCACTGGTGTGGTACTGTCCAAGCATTGCTATTGTGACATTCAGTCGTGACAAATAGATTAATCCAGCATAACATATACATATATATATGTTGATGAATCCAAACTTTGCAGTAATTCATTTATTATCTTGAACAATCAGAAGGTTAAGATGTAGCTATTTTTCTTTCACATGTTTATTCTGACTCTTAGAAGTACAATTTTAAAAATAATTGGGATATCCTTTCACAATTTCTCCTGTGTTAAGCATTCCCCAGCAAACAAGCTAATCAAAATTATTCTTAGCACTTAACGTATTCATAGGAAATCAGGATGTCAAAAACTGTAGCTGATTGGATTACTAAATGCTCCAATAACAGTATACACCAGTTGATATTCTTCCCCTTGTATTTCAAATGGGGGGGTGGGGGTGGGGAGTGAATAACTGACAGTCACCCAAGTTACCCATTGCTTCAAAAGGCCTGGAATGTAACTGAGGCTGATTGATACATTTCACATTGATCCTGGAAAATATCTTTCACTCATTGTCCACTACCTTTCTGAAATGCAATTCTCTAAATCCAATGCATTCATAGAATATTGAGCAAAGATTTGAAAGCAACATTTCAACTTGAATACTACTGCATTATTATCATTATTTATCCTGCATTTGCTGCTATTTAGACTACTTACCTTGATTTTTATTTAATTAAAGTCAAATAATGTAAGAGTGCCAAACTGATGCACTTTTAAAAAAAATGTTGCCCATGTCCTTTTATGAGTCATTCTTTCAGGAGTGGTTGCAATCATTGTCACTCAGAAATCTTCATGCAGCTGCCTTTTAACACAGGACAGGTGGTCAGCTATCACTCACTGGGACAATTTCCCTAACTTAATAAACCTCGTGGAGGTTCCTGTTCTTATCTCTGAACATGCCTTACCTTTCGAACTGGAGTATCTTCTGAAGATTTAATCGTTCATCCTGCAGCTTAGGTCAAAGATTGTATACTCAGAAACACTCATAAATGATCATTGAGTCCAAAGTGTAAGGATTAATGCACTTCAACGGATCACGTTCTACTCATGCCCCCTATACTGGGGTTTAAAGAATTTCAGTTTTCGTGAAACATTCAAGCCCTGAAGTGCATTTGTAACAAACCATGTTACTTATCACTTACAGAAAATAATATTGCAAGAAACTAATCTGAGAGGAAACATGATTGAGAGAGGATTGTGGGACAGCGTGTGAATCAACTTTTGTCTTTCTCCGGAGTTATGTTATCTTCCAGCACCAGTACAGACACAGTGGGCTCAGTCGCCTCCTTCTGTATCCTACCATATTTGTGATGGAGATAGGCAGAAATTGATGCCTGTCTCTCTTCAGGCACCATGCCCCAAAGGGATATTGGTGATTGAAAACAAAAAATGCTGGAGATTACAGCAGGTCAGGCAGCATCCATGGAAGCTAATGTTTTGAGTCAAGATTACTCTTCATCAGAGACCATGGGCTTCCACTTAGTCATGGTGGTTGACATCATGGAAGCAGGCCCTTCAGCCCAACGTGCCCAAACTGGCCAGATTTCACAATTAATCTAATCCCATTTGCCTAGGTTTGGTCCATATCTTTTATACCTACCCCCACACCACCCCACCCCCCAACCACCTCCCCCCCCCCACCCCCCCCACTCCACCCCACCCCACATGAACCTGCCTAAACATTTCTTCCATAAAAAAATTGTATTCACTTTCACCACTATCTTTGGTAAACCATTCCAGACACTCACCACCCTCTGTGTGAAAAAAGCTCCTCTGGGCCCTTTTGTATCTCTCCCCTCTCACTTTAAACCTATGCCCTCTAGTTTTAGACTCACCTATCCTGGGGAAAAGCTGTTGGCTATCTAACCCCTCATCATTTTATAGACCACAATAAAATGATCCCTCAGTCTCCTATCCTCAAGGGAAAAACCTATCCCAACCTATCCAGCCTCTCCTTATAACTCAAACTTCCAGTCTAGGTAGAATATAGAACATAGAAAAGTACAGCACAGAATAGGCCTTTTGGCCCAAATGTTGTGCCGAGGATTATTCCTAATCTAAAATAAAATAACCTAACTTACGCACCCCTCCATTCACTGCTGTCCATGTGCATGTCCAACAGTCGCTTAAATGTCCCTAATGACTCTGTTTCCACCACCACCACTGGTAATGCATTCTGTGCATTCACAACTCTCTGTGTAAAGAACCTACCTCTGACATCTCCTCTATACCTTCCTCCTAACACCTTAAAACTATGACCCCTCGTGCCAGTCAATCCTGCCCTGGGGAAACGTTTCTGGCTATTGATTCTATCCATGTTTCTTATTACCTTGTATATCTTGATCAGGTCACCTCTCTTCCTCCTTCTCTCCAGAAAGAAAAGCCCGAGCTTAGTCAACCTGTCTTCGTAAGTCAAACTCTCCAGTCCAGGCAGCATCCTGGTAAACCTTCTTTGCACCCTCTCCGAAGCCTCCTTATCCTTCCTATAATAGGGCGACCAGATTTGGATACAATATTCCAAGTGTGGTCTCACAGGGTTTTGTAGAGCTGCAGTAATACCTCACGGCTCTTAAACCCAATCCCCCTATTCATGAAAGCCTAAACACCATATGGTTTCTTAACAATCCTATCCACTATATGGACTTCAGTAAGGCATTCGACAAGGTTCCCCATGGGAGACTGGTTAGCAAGGTTAGATCTCACGAAATACAGGGAGAACTAGCCATTTGGATACAGAACTGGCTCAAAGGTAGAAGACAGAGGGTGGTGGTGGAGGGTTGTTTTTCAGACTGGAGGCCTGTGACCAGTGGTGTGGCACAAAGATCAGTGCTAGGTCTACTGCTTTTCGTCATTTATATAAATGATTTGGATGTGGACATAAGGGGTACAGTTAGTAAGTTTGCAGATGACACAAAAATTGGAGGTGTAGTGGACAGTGAAGAAGGTTACCTCAGATTACAACAGGATCTGGACCAGATAGGCCAATTGGCAGAGAAGTGGCAGATGGAGTTTAATTCAGATAAATGCGAGGTGCTGCATTTTGGGAAAGCAAATCTTAGCAGGACTTAGACACTTAATAGTAAGGTCCTATGCAGTGTTGCTGAACAAAGAGACCTTGGAGTGCAGGTTCATAGCTCCTTGAAAGTGGAGTTGCAGGTAGTTAGGATAGTGAGGAAGGCGTTTGGGTATGCTTACTTTTATTGGTGAGAGTATTGAGTACAGGAGTTGGGAGATCATGTTGCGGCTCTGCGTGACATTGGTTAGGCCACTGTTGGAATATTGCGTGCAATTCTGGTCTCCTTCCTATCGGAAAGATGTTGTGAAACTTGAAAGGGTTCAGAAAAGATTTACAAGGATGTTGCCAGGGTTGGAGGATTTGAGCTATAGGTTGAGACTGAACAGGCTGGGGCTGTTTTCCCTGGAGCGTTGGAGGTTGAGAGATGACATTACAGAGGTTTACAAAATCATAGGGGGCATGGATAGGATAAATAGACAAAGTCTTTTCTTTGGGGTGTGGGAGTCCAGAACTAGAGGGGTTACGTTTAGGGTGAGAGGGAAAAGATATAAAAGAGACCTAAGGGGCAACCTTTTCATACAGAGGGTGGTATGTGTATGGGATAAGCTGCCAGAGGAAGTGGTGGAGGCTGGTACAATTGCAACATTTAAGAGGCATTTGGATGGGTATATGAGTAGGAGGGGTTTGGAGGGATATGGGCCGGGTGCTAGCAGGTGGAACTAGATTGGGTTGGGATATCATCTGGTCGGCATGGACGGGTTGACCGAAGGGTCTGTTTCCATGCTGTATATCTCTATGACTCTATGACTTGGGTGGCAACTTTGAGGGATCTATGCACTTGAACACCAAGATCCCTCTGTTCCTCCACACTGCCAAGAATCCTGTCTTTGATCCTATATTCAGCATTCAAGTTTGACCTTCCAAAATGCATCACTTCGCATTTATCCAGGTTGAACTCCATCTGCTATTTCTCAGCCCAGCTCTGCATCCTGTCTATGTCACACTGCAGCCTGCAACAGCCCTCGATACTATCAACAGCACCCTCAACTTTTGTATCTTTGGCAAATTTACTAACCCACCCCGCAACCTCCTCATCCAAGTCATTTATCAAAACTACAAAGAGCAGAGGCTCAAGAACAGAGCCCTGCAGGACACCACTCACCATTGACCTCCAGGCAGAATACTTTCCACCTACAAACACTCCCTGCCTTCTGTCAGCCAAACAATTCTGATTCCAGAGAGCCAAATCTCTCTGTATCTCATACTTCCTGACGTTATGAATGAGCCTACTATGGGGAAACTTATCAAATGCCTTGTTGATGTACATGTACACCACATCCACTGCCCGACCTTCATCAACCTGTCTCGCCACCTCCTCAGAGAACTCAATAAGATTTGTGAGGCATGACCTGCCCCTCACAAACATGCTGACTGCCTTTAATCACACCGTGCTCTTCCAAATAGTCACAAATCCCATCCCTCAGAATTCTTTCCAAAACCTTGCTGACCACAGATGTAAGACTGACTGGCCTGTAATTGCCAGGGATTTCCCCATTTCCCACTTTGAAAAGAGGAACAATATTTGCCTCCCTCCAATCCTCTGGTACCACTCCCGTGGACAGTGAGGAAGCAAAGATCTTCGCCAGTGGCTTAGCAACCTTCTTTCTCACTTCCTGGAGCAGCCGAGGATAAATCTGGTCTGGCCCTGGGGACTTATCAATCTTTATCTCAATTTCCAGCACATCACCTCCATCAATCATGATCTGTTCAAGCCTATTTCCCAGCTCCTCAAAGTTCTCATTCACAACAAGGCCCCTTTCCTTAGTGAAAACCGAGAAAAAACTCAATTAGGGCTTCCCCTATCTGCTCAGACTCCATGCGCAAGTTCCCTATGTTACCCCTGACTGGCCCTATTTTATCTCTGATCATTCTCTTATTCCTCACATGAGTAAAATGCCTTTGGGTTCTCCTTAATCCTTCCCGCCAAGCCTTTTTTGTGCCCCCTCAGTCCATTTCTGAGCTCCTTTCTAGCAAGCCTGTAACCTTCTACAGCTGTGCTAGACCGTTGCTTCCTCCACCTTATGTAAGCTGCCTTCTTCCTTTTGACAAGAAGCTCCTCTGTTCTCGTCATCCAAGGTTCCTTAATCTTACCCCTTCACGCCTGTCTCAGAGGAACAAATTTGTGCATCACTCGCAACAACTGCTCCTTAAACAGTCTCCACATGTCTGTTGTGCCCATTTTGTGGAACAATTGCTCCCAATCTGTTCTTTCCAACTCCTTTCTGATAGCTTCATAATTTCCTTTTCCTTAATTAAATATCTTGCCATGGTAACTGCTCCTTTCCCTCCCGAGGGCTATGGTAAATGTAAGGCAGTTGTGGCCACTCTCACCAAAGTGTTCTTCCACCGCAAGATCCGACACCTGTCCTGGCTCATTGCTGAGCACCAAATCCAAAATGGCCTCTCCCCTCATCAGCGTGTCTACATACTGAGTAAGGAAACCCTCTTGAACACACCTGACAAAAACGACTCCATCAAAACCATCTGGACTTAAGAGGTTCCAGTCAATTTGAAGTCACCCATAACAACAACCCTGCTACATCTGCATTTTTTCCAAAATCTGCTGACCTATGAGCTCTTCGATCTCCCTGCTGCTGTTGCGGGGTCTGTAGAAAGCCCCCAGTGAGGTGGCTGCTCCTTTGCTGTTCCGAACTTCCACCCATACTGACAAACCTTCCTCGAAAACCTTCATTTCTGTAGCTGTGACGCACTCGCTAATTAGCAGTGCTACACCCCCTCCTTTCTTTCCACCTCCCTTTTCTTTCTTTTTAAATATTCTAAGCCCTGGAACATCTAGCATCCATTCCTGGCCCTGTGAAACACGCATCTCCGTTATGGCCACAACATCACTGTCCCAAGTACTGATCCATACTCTAAGTTCATCACTCTTATCTCTGACACTCCTTGTGTTAAAACAGACACACTTTAACCAATTCCTTTGTTTCATCACATGAACAATCACCCTGATAGATTCACTACATCCTGTCACTGCCTCATCTACAACTACCCCTCTCTCAGATGTATAGCTCTGGTTCCCACTCCACTGCCAAACCAGTTTAAACCCTCCCGAACCACACGGGCAAATCTCCTACCCAGAACACTTGTGTCTCTCCAGTTCAGGTGCAACCCATCTTTCATGTACAGGGTGCCACCTTCCCTGAAGGTATCCCAATGGCCTAAGTATCTGAAGCCCTCCCTCCTGCACCAGCCTCGCAGCCACATGTTAAGCTGCACTCGCTGACTGTTCCACACCTCACTATCCTGTGACACCGGTAGTAAATCTGAGATCACTACTCTACTCGTCCTGCTCTTCAGCTTCCAACCTAGCTCTCTGTAGTCACTTTTCAGATCCTCAATCCTTTCTTGGTTACGTCATTGGTGCCAATATGTTTCACAATTTCTGGCTGCTCACCCTCCCCCTTCAGAATCTTGTAAACCTGATCGGCGACATTCTGGATCCTGGAATCGGGGAGACAACATATCTTCCTGGTGTCCTGTTCCTGACCACAAAATCTCCTGTCAATCTGTCTAACTATTGAGTCCGCTGCCATGAGTGCTTTTCTATTCTCCCCCTTTTCTTCTGAGCCATAGTGCCAGGCTCAGTGCCAGAGACCTGCCAACTATGGCTTTCCCTTGGTAGGCCATTCCCATCAGTGTACTTATTGCTGAGGGGAGCGGCCACAGCGGATCCCTACTCTGTTTGTCGGTTCCCTTTCCTCCCCTTGATTGTAACCCAGCTGTCCTTATCCTCTGCCTGAGGAGTGACCACCTCCCTGTACATCCTCTCAATTTTCCCCTCAGCCTCCCGGATGATCCACAGTTCATCCAGCTCCAGCTCCTGTTCCCTAACTCGGTTTTCGAGGAGTTGGAGTTGGGTCCATTTCCCACAGATGTGGCCGGCAGAGACATTCTGCAGGAGATACATGCAATTGCCCTAACAGCCATACCCCACTAATCTGAAAGCCCACACAGGGGCTAAACAAAGGAGGAGAAGAAAAGAAAAAAAAGAGAAAACCTGAAAACTTACCGAGTTGACAGACTCTTAGTTAGGTTAGAAGAGGTGGGTGGGAGGGAGGCCCTACGGTGTAGGGTCTCGGGTTTAGATCTCACCCACTGAAAAACCTCCCGACAGCCCTTGCTTCTCTCCATTATCTCTCCTTGCCACTCTGTTCCTAGGTAGCATACAAGAAAATCTGTTCTTAACTCTTTCTAGTCTAATAAGATCCTTGTTGGGTGACCAGAACTACATACAGTACTCTGTCATGTACAGCTGCAACAAGATGTCCCAACTCTTATACTCAATGCTCTGACCAATCTGGATGGGTGTATGTATAAGAAGGGTTTGGAGGAACATGGGCCGGGTGCTGAAGACTAGGGATATCTGGTTAGCATGGAGGAGTTGGACCAAAGGGTCTGTTTCCGTGCTGTACATCTCTATGACTCTATGACTCTAATTAGTCCAACAGGTGTCTTTTGCACCAATGAGAGTGACTTAACAAAGCAGAATACATGGAGTCTTAATAGCTTATGCAGTGCACTGTACCCGTGACTGAAAAAAAAACACATCTTGTTGGAACCTGTTTTGTCTCACACTCAGCAGGACACTTACCAAGGGTATCAATGTAAAGATGAATGGCATGGTGGGTAGCTGATGGTCTAGTGGCATTATTGCTGGACTGTTAATCCAGAGACCCCTGGATAATGCCACCCAGGGGTGTAATGGTGGCTCAGTGGTTAGCACTGCCACCTCACAATCCCAGGGACCTGGATTCAATTCTAGCCTTGGGCAACTGTCTATGTGGAGTTTGCACATTCTCCCCGTGTCTGTGTGGGTTTCCTCTGGGTGCTCTGCTTTCCTCCCATAATTCAATGATGTGGAGGTCAGGTGAATTGGCCATGCTAAATTACCCACAGTGTTCAGGGATGTGTAGATTAGGTGCGTTAGTTGTTAGAATGCTGAATAGACTCACAAATTCTTAAAATGTACCTGTACCTGTGATTTTGTTTTTGCTGCCGTTCACCTATTATTTACTATCTATGCTACTTAACTTTGTGATCTGCCTGTATTGCTCGCAAGACAAAACTTTTCACTGTGCCTTGGTACACGTGACAATAAATTCAAATCAATAGTTAGGAGTAAATATACGATAGTAGGGTAGGGGAATGGGTCTGGGTGGGTTACTCTTCGGAGGGTCAGTGTGGACTTGTTGGGCTGAAGGGCCTGTTTCCACACTGTAGGGATTCTGTGAACAACAATTTATCCTGTATGAGAGAGTGCTGATTGGTTGGTGAGTGGTAGAGGACTTGCCATAGATGATGTGCCAGTTCAATGATGATTGACAAGTAACTGTCGAGGTTTGTTTAAATTTATACCTGGCAGGTTGACTTAGGGCATTACCTTGAGGAATGAAGTAGAGAATGGCAGTCTCTAATCTGTTGTGTTGAAATAAGTGCATTTTATGTGTTTCTCTTTCAGCAAGGTTCAGAGCCCTATGTGGTAACAGATCTGGCTCTAGAGCACACAAGAGAAAAAAAATCAAAGAACAAAAGTAAAGAAAGAAAAAAACTTTTCCTCAATATGTTTTTTTTCCAGCAATACTCAAATTCTATGTTATTAAATCACCCTGTTCTCTTCAAAACTAGGAGACTGGAGACAGAATTGGATGTCCCATACATTTTAATGGGAATGATAAGCTAAATCAATCAGAGTTCACCTGAAAGTCTGAGTGGAAAATGACCCTCAGGATGTCTTCACTAATTATAAAGCAGCATTCTGGGGAACAGCTGGGAATATGAAATAAAACCCAAAATTGCCGGAACTACTCTCCAGGCAACGGGCCACATTTGCAGGGGTCAACAAACAAAGTCAAGGTTTCAGGCTGGTGACCTTCCGTCCAGAAACTGGGCAATGTTAGAAATGCAGACTTCAGTGAGAAAAGAGGCAAATGCCTATCCTTTCTAAGACTCATGATTGCCTTGTCCTTTACATTAGGAGAAAGTGAGGACTGCAGATGCTGGAGATCAGAGGTGAGAGTGTGGTGCTGGAAAAGCGCAGCAGGTCAGGCAGCATCCAAGAAGCAGGGAAATTGATGTTTCAGGCAAAAGCCCTTCATCAGGAATGTGATCAGCATTCCTGATGAAGGGCTTTTGACCGAAACGTCGATTCTCCTGCTCCATTGGATGCTGCCTGACCTGCTGTGCTTTTCCAGCACCACTCTCTTGTCCTTTACATTGTTGATCAAACAGATCCTGAGACTTACTATAGTAGGCAGGTGGAGTGGCAGTGTCACTACCTCTGAACCAGGAGTTCAAGTCCAGCGGTGTATAGTAACATTCCAAAATAGGTTAATTAAGAATATTTAGAAGGAGAATTTGGGAGCTCTTATGGTGCATCATAGTGCCCCTATCCCTGGAGCAGGAGGCAGGGGTTCAATTCCTATCTGTTCCAGGGATGTGTTATAATTCTGAACAGGTTACTTTTGAAATATCTAGAAAGGGGATTGGTGAACACAGTGTGGCCCAACTATTAGCTGCCAGTTCTACTGGTGGAAGACGGGAGAGATGAATGATGGGAGACTTACACTTTCAGGGCTAAAGGGAATGGCAATGAAGCAAGAAAAGAAATCAAAGATATGCCTAAAAATATGCTATTTGTTACTGTCAGAAACTGAAAGTAAGGGAGACCCTGAAACAGGCAAAGAAAAAGGAACCAAAATAGGGGTCAGTCTGCAGTTGTTAAACTCAGCATTTGGTCTGGAGGTCCGTGAAGTGTCAAGTCAAAAGATGAGGTGTTGATCCTTAAGGTTGCTTAAAGAATTCCCCTTTGCCCTGCAAGACTGACATGTTGGTTTGTCAATCTCTTTTTTCCCCCCTCTAACCACTGTCCCTGCCATGCCTACCACATTCTTGCCCTATCCCTGATAATTTGTCATTTCGAGGCATCAGTTGGGGCAAGGGCGGACTAATGTAGCAGCTGCAGTGATACCAGTAATGTCATAAACTCAGCGGTGGATGCTATTGGTGCTGCATGTGGGGTCCCCAGGGACTTTATTAGAGTTTTAGTCTCCGTACGTAAGGAAGGATATAAATGCAATGAAGTTGGTTCAGAGATTATTTCATAGATTTATAGCTGGAATTCACAGATTGTCTTAGGAAGATACATTGGACAGGTTGGTCTTGCTTTCACTGGAGTTTAGAAGATTGGACTTCAACCTTGATTTGATAAAGTTGACTGAAGTGTATAAGACCGTGAATTGTCTTGACAAAGTGATCACAGGAAAGGCTCTTTCCTGTTGTGAGTAAATCCAGATCTGGGGGATGCTTTTAAAAGTGTCTTTTCAGGATAGAGTCATAAAGTCATAAAGCATGGAAACATGGACCTATCTCCAACCAGTCCATGCCAACTACAATCCCAAACTAAATTATTCCCACCTGCCTGCACTTGGCCCATACTCACAGAGATGAGGATAATTTTTTTTCTCTCTCTCAAAGGGTTACATGTCTTTAGAATTCTGTACCTCAAAAGGTCATTGATTATTTCTAGGATTTGAGGTAGATAGATTCTTGACACAGGGGGAAGCCACTGAGTGGGAGTGTTGGGGTTGGGTGGGTGTGCTGAATTTGAAACACTAACAGAGCCACCTATTTGAGTGGTGGAGCAGGCTTGAAAGACCGAATGGCTTCATTCTGCACCTGATTCAAATGTTCCAGAAGTTTCTCTCCTCATGTAAACTTTGTCTGCCACCTTTTGCTCAGCCTGACCCATAGTTTGTCTGCCTTCGCTTTTCAAGTTGGACTGGGGTGTGTACAATGTTAAAAATCACACAACACCAGGTTATAGTCCAACAGGTTTAATTGGAAGCACTAGGTCAGGTGAATTGGCCATGCTAAATTGGCCATGGTGCTAGGTGCATTAGTCAGAGGGAAATGGGTCTGGGTGGGTTACTCTTCGGAGGGTCGGTGTGGACTGGTTGGGCCGAAGGGCCTGTTTCCACACCGTAGGGAATCTAACTGCTCCGAAAGCTAGTGCTTCCAATTAAACTTGTTGGACTATAACTTGGTGTTGTGTGATTTTTAACTTCGCTTTTCAAGTCAGCTAAGATCTCTACTTGGAGTATCAATCTGCCTTTCCACTTCACACCAGTTTGTGCATCTGTTGTGCACTTCCAGAGTGTCTGTGTTCTCTCCTCACATTCCCAGCAGGTTGCTTTTTCTCCCCCGCCCCCTCTTTCTAATCTCCCCTCTCTCTGTCTCTTCTGGCACTCATGGTATAAGAACAATCAGCACAGCTTTTTCTACCCACTGAGCTGAAAATACTGTGGGCACAGCAGGTGGAGTAGCTAACAGAATGCTGCATGCATTTCTTAACAGTGAAATAACTGCTGAAAGTGAGAAGCTGCCCTATCTTAATAATTAAAAGGACCATTTTCGGATAATGGATCACTGCACACCACTTACCTGCACTTTGATAGAAGCAATTACAATCAGGGACTGACTGTGGCTGCCTTCCAGAATCCACTGACCTACAAAATTTATTTGGTGTCCACCGAGTCACCTAAATTGGGGTCACTTTAACTCTCTCATCCATCCAGCCGGAATGCATCAAGGAACACAACAAATTCCCAGGACGGCTTATGGAAAAGAAGCTGAATTTCCTTCTTGGATTTTGCATCCGGAAGCCAGGTAAAAATCCTGGCTGAAACGAATATTCAAATTGTTACCACTTTGGCAGTTCCAGGCATGACCACCAGGTGGGGCACTTTGCCACTACTCAACCCTGTGTGGAATGATTTGGAGGAGTCGGCGTTGGACGAGGGTGGATAAAGTTAAAAATCACACAACTCCAGGTTATAGTCCAACAGGTTTATTTGGAAGCACTAGCTTTGGATGCGCTGCTCCTTCGTCAGGTGGTTGAATCACGTAGAATGAGTAGAGAAACATTCTAGCCATTCCCTAGCGCCTTATGAGGCAACTCCTTTTTAGACGAGGGATGATTTCTTGCAGGCTAATCATTGTGGTTAAGCTGGAAACACAGCAGCCAATTTGCATACAGCATGCTTCCACCAATGGCAAACGTGTTAATCTCCAGATAATTTCACTGGAAAAGCTCTTTCCATTGTAATACTTGCCTTGGTGATCCTGGTGAGGTGCATGGAAACCATGTGAACATACAAACATAAATAAGAAGCTTGAGTAGGTGCAGGTCATTCGGGCCCTCTAGTCCACCCCATCATTCTTTAGCATCATGGCTGATCTGATTGTGGAGTCAATTCCACATTTCCACCTCCCCCTCAGTGTCCTCTCACGTCCCCCCAGGATCCTACACATTCCAGTAAGATCTTCTCCCATTCTTCTCCAGTGGATACAGGCCTAGCCAATTCGACACTTCCTCATACACGCCCATCCAAGACAGCAGGCAAGTGAACCTTCTCTGAGCTGCTTTGAACCTATTTACGTCCTTTCTTAAACAAGAAAATCAAAATTGCGCGCAGTACTCCAGATGTGGCCGCATCAATGTCCATCCCTACCTTTATATTCCATTCCCCGTGCAACAAGCAACATTCCACGTGCTTTCCAGACCTCTCGCTGCACCCGAATGCTAACATTAGTCATTTATAAGCCAGGATATCTAGATCGTTCTATAATCCAGTTCTGCAGTCTCTCGCCATTTAGATCATATGAGATTAGATTCCCTACAGTATGGAAACAGGCCCTTCAGCCCAACAAGTCCACACTGACCCTCTGAAGAGTAACCCACCCAAATCCATTCCCCTTTCCTATATTTACCCCTGACTATGGGCAGTTTAGCATGACCAATTCACCTAACCTGCACACCTTTGGACTATGGGAGGAAACTGGAGCACACGGAGGAAACCCATGCAGACACAGGAAGAATGTTCCAGCTCCACACAGACAGTCACCCGAGGTGGGAATCGAACCTGGGTCCCTGGTGCTGTGAGGCAGCAGTGCTAACCACTGAGCCACCATGCCGTCCCAACAAATTGGATATATGATACGGACCAACATATGTTGCTTTTTTTTTCTTCTGCCAAAATGTACCAAGTTCACATTTCCCAACTTTATACTTTACCTGCCAAACATTTGCCCACCGCCCAACCTAACCTTTGCAGACACCTTATGGGAGAAAGTGGGGACTGCAGACGTTGGAGATCAGAGTCGAAAGGTGTGGCCCTGGAAATAAGTTGTGATGTGGCTATCGGAGTCTGAAAGTGTGGCGCTGCAGGTCAGGCAGCATCTGAGGAGCAGGAGAGTCAATGTTTTGGCCATAAGCCAAATCACTTGGACATTCCTGAAGAAGGGATTATGCCTGAAATGTTGACTGTCCTGCTCCTCAGATGCTGCCTGAGCTGCTGCGCTTTTCCAGTGCCACACTTTAAGATTCCTTATAGCCACATCACAACTTATTTCGCTGACTGTCATTGTATCACCAGCAAATTTATCAACATGCATTTGATCCTTTTATCCAAGTTAATTTCAGCAAATGTTTTATTATCCAGAACCTATGGGACTAGGAGTGTGTTGGGTTGATCAAATATTCCAAATAATCAAGAGTATTATGGACCAGGCCAGACCCCCTAAAACATTTCAAGAAGGTAGCCCAGACCCTAACTTTTCTAGTTGTTTTAAGCAGGTGTAAAGTGGATATCCCAGGAGCGATGCAGCTGATTAAACCACTTAGTTTTAAACAAATCAGAATTTATTCACAGACTATTGAATGAAACACAAGCAAAACAGAACCAAACTTAAGATAAATTAACTTATCTGTAAACCAATTGACTCTATTGCAATTTGATGATGATGTTCCAAATATCTGCAATATCCCCACAAACATCCTCTTGGCAAAAAAATAAAATCAAACCCAGTTTCTGAGGGGAGAGATGTCACAAAGAAGAGAGAATCAGCATGGAAACTGCTTTTCTGGGTTCCCAGCAACCTCTCTGGGTTCCCAGCAGCTTCTCTCATCTCCCAGCAGCTTCTCTGGGTCCCCAGCTAAAACATAACCAGCAGCTGCAATCCAAACATCTTGCTAAAACCAAACCAAACCAAACCAACTATGACTGAGAGAACTGGCCATTCCCCTTTCATTGTACAAGTGTTTCTTTAAAAAAAAACACACTTAAAAACTGAGGAGAACCACCTATACAACGTATTCAAGAAGAACGGATGTTCAAAAAATACAGTGCACAGATTCCTCAGGAACAAACCACGACAAGCAGACCAAACACAGCCAGAAACCCTAACCACCTTACCATATATCAAAGAAGTTTCAGAAATGACAGCCAGACTACTAAGATCCCTCGGAATCGTGGTAACACACAAACCCACCAACATTCTCAAACAAAAACAAACAAACTTAAAAGACCCAGTACATCCCATGGGCAACATCAACGTCATCTGCAAAAATCCATGCAAGGACTGCCACAAACACTACATAGGACAAACAGGAAGAATGTTAGCCACCAGGATACACGAACACCAGCTAGCCACAAAAAGACACGACCCTCTCTCCCTCGTAGCCCTACACACGGAGGAAAAAAAAACAACATTTCGACTGGGACAACACATCTATCCTGGGGCAGGCTAAGCAGAGAATTCCCAGAGCCCTATCACTCCAACCACAACGCCATAAACAAACACATAGATCTAGATACCATCTATCAACCCCTCAGAAAACGAACAGGAAATGACATCACCACAAACCCCAGGAACCTCATCCAGAAGAAAGATATAAATAGAAAGTAGGAGACAACAGCTTCGCTTCACTTGGAGGTCTCCCCTGATGATGTTACCTAGCCAGATAATGAAACGTCTGGATATTAAACCTACAGCTCAGCGAGCAAACCTACACCCTAAACCTCAATCTGAGCTACCAACCTTCACAAACCTTGCACACTTAAAAACTTTTCCAGGTAGTTATTCCCAGTCATATCAGAACCTCTGCTTTTACAACACCTCTGTAAAAATGTCCAAAGACAGAATAGTCTTGTTGAAGGAGGGGCATTGTCATAAGAGATCCACATAATCAATGTAAAAACACACGCTAAGTAATAGAAACATAATGCAGGGGTTATACACATTACTATTATATTTTATTTACACCACAAATCATTTCAATAATAATGCAATTATACCTTAAATAAAACTTACTGGCAGAGAGCCTTCTCACTTGCACTCTGAACTGGCCACTCAAACATCACAGTGTTTGAAGAGAAATTGAATCATCCATATTTCATGGAGCCATTTGGATGAGCAACAAGTATATTTACATCGAGCTACATAAATTTGAAAAACAGCAATAACTGGACTGAAGAATACAGTGAACTTCATGGTATTGAGGTTGAGAGTGCCAGTTCATAAGGTTCAAACAAAAGTTGCTGTATATAGACTGCAAAAAAAATTGAAGCTGCTAACACTGATCCCTGTGATACACTGCTTGTTATATCCTGTCAACTCAAAGATGACCCATTTATGCTCAGTGTCTGCTTCCACTTAGCAAGCCAATCGTCCAACCGTGCCACTATGTTGCTCCCTACACTATGAGCTCTTATTTTGCATAACACAAGTTGATCTGACACCTTGTGAAATGCCTTCTGGAAATCTAAGTATAATGTGTCTGCTGGTCCCTTTTTATCTCCTTTACTTGTCCTCAAAGAAATCTAACTACTTCTCAAACATGGTTTTCCTTTTACAAATCCATGCTGACTCTCTCTGCCTGACTGTGTTTATGATTTTCTAAGTGGTTAACAATATATTCTTACATATTTTCCGATGTTAGATGTTTCACTAACCACCTGTACTTTCCTGCTTTCTGTCTCCCTTCTTTCTTGAATAGTGGAGTCCAATGCACTCCCAAGGGGGAGATGCTGGCCTAGTGGTATTATTGGTGGGCTGTTAATTCAGAGGCCCAGGTAATGGCCTGGGAACCTGGGTTCAAATACTGCCATGGTGGAATTTGAATTAAATAAAACTCTGGAATTAAGAATGAAATGATGACCAAAAATCCATTGTCGATTATTGGGGAAAAGCCCACCTGGTTCACTAATGTCCTTGAGGTAAGGAAACCGCCATCCTTACCTGGTCTGGCCTACATATGACTCCAGACCCACAGCAATGTGGTTGACTCTTAACTGCCCTCTGGGCAATTAGGGATGGGCAATAAATCCTGGCCTAGCCAGCAATGATCACATCCCATGAATGAATAGAAAAAAAGAAAATTACGTTCAGCCAGTTTAAAGCATAAGAACTGTGGATGCCATAAACTGAAACCAGAAAATTGCTGTAAAAGCTCAGCAGGTCTGGCAGCATCTGTGGAGAGAAATCAAAGTTAACGTTTCAGATCCAGCGACCCTTCCTCAGAATTATGGGTTCTGAGAGACCCGAAATGTTAACTTTGATTTCCCTCCACACATTGCTGCCAGGCCTGCTGAGCTGCTCCAACACTTTCTGTTTTCATTTAAGCATAAGTTGCTTATGAAGTGAAAGTAATTGAGGTGGCACAGTAGCTCAGTGGTTAGCACTGCTGCCTCACAGCGCCAGGGACCTGGGTTCAATTCCAGCCTCGGGCAACTGTCTGAGTGGAGTTTGCACATACTCCCTGTGTCTGCGTGAATTTCCTCAGGTTGCTCCAGTTCCCTTCCACAATCCAAAGATGTGCAGGTCAGGTGAGTTGGCTATGATAAATTGCCCATCGTGTTAGTCGGGGGTAAATATAGGATAGGGGAATGGAACGGGGTGGGTTACTCTTCAGAGCACCGGTGTGGACTTGTTGGGCCGAATGACCTGTTTCCATACTGTAGGGAATCTAATCTTGAGTCAATAGTGTTCCTTTTACATTTGGCACAGCAAGTATTTTAAAACACTAAATACTCTCGTGCACCCTTCTTGCAAAGGGTGCGGCATGGTGGCTCAGTGGTCAGCACTGCTGCCTCACAGCACCAGGGACCTGGGTTCAATTCCAGCCTCGGGCAACTGTCTGTGTGGAGTTTGCACATTCTCCCCGTGTCTGCGTGGGTTTCCTCCGGGTGCTCCGGTTTCCTCCCCCAGTCCAGGTGAATTGGCCATGTTAAATTGCCTGTAGTGTTAGGTGCCGGGGTAAATGTAGGGGAATGGGTCTGGGTGGGTTGCTCTTCGGAGGGTCGGTGTGGGCCGAAGGGCTTGTTTCCTCACAGTAGGGAATCTAATCTAATCGAATCATAGCTGGAAATTTGAATTTCTTTTTTAAAATGATCAGTCTCTTTAGGGAGCATAATCAGGTGGAGATGTTGGAGAGAATCGGTGAGTCACAGGAAGAAAAGGTTTCACTTGAGTACAGACGGGACTTGTGTCATTTCCTGGCCTCCCTTCACAAACTAATCAAAGACTCCAAAACAAATGAGTAAAAGCAGCAAGTACATTAAAGAGTGACAAGTCTCCACTTGAATGCTGGCGAGGACCAGTTTGGAATTGCTTTTCGATTATTCTATGTTTGGAAACTAATTAATGGGAAATCACATTGCTTCATGACAGCTGGAGTGTATCCCATCAAGGTACATCTGATGCTTCGGGAATGAGCTTCCCTATTGAGAGAGTTTATTGCTACTGCGTGCTGTATCATAAAAACTTGGAAGGAATCTCTAGATTAAATAAATTGATCAATTCAATGTGAAATCGATTTTACAAGGTTCCCCTAAAAGTGGTTGCATAATACGCCATCAGTGTGGATGGGAGGGAGAAATAAGAAGGAATAAGAAGGAATTTGTGTTTTATAGCAACTTTCATGACCACTACATGTTTCAAAGGACTTTACAATCAACAGAAATGTGTTTTAAAATATATATACTATTACAATACAGTGGCTAATTTCCCCACAGCAGTAACATTGCAACGCACAGATGATTTCTTTTAAACAGGCCATTTGGCCCAACATATCACACTCTCCGAAGAGTATCCCAACCAGACCCATTCCCTCTAATTAGACCACCTACCCTACACATCCCAGAACACTATGGACAATTTAGCATGGTCAATACACCTAACCAACACATCTTTGGATTGTGGGAGGAACCAGAGCACCCGGAGGAAACACACGTAGACACTGGGAGAATGTGCAAACTCCATACAGACAGTCACCTGAAGCCGGGACTGAACCTGGGTCCCTGGCGCTGTGAAGTAGCGGTGCTAACCACTGAGCCACCGTGCTGCCCTTTTGGCTTTATGATGTAGATTGAAAGACTTTGTTGGTCAGTCCATTGAGTAAAGGAGTTAGGAGGTCATGGTGTAGCTGTACAGGACATTGGTGAAGCCACTTTTGGAATACTCCATTCAACCCTGGTTTCCCTGCTATAGGCAAGACGTTGTTAAACTTGAATGGGTTCACAAAAGATTTACAGGGATGTTGTTGGGGTTGAAAGGTTTGAGCTATAAAAGAGGCTGATAGGCTGGGGCTATTTTCCCTGGATTTTGGAGGCTGAGGGGTTACCTTATAGAGGTTTATAAAGTCATGAGGGGCATGGACAGGGTGAATAGCCAGGTTTTTATTCTCAGGGTAGAGGATTCCAATACTGAGGTGGGAGAGGAAAGATTTAAAAAGGGACCTGAGAGGCAACGTTTTCACAAAGGGTGGTATGGGTATGGACTGGGAAGTGATGGAGGCTGGTACAATTACAACATTTAAAAGGCATTTGGATGGGTACCTGAATTGGAAAGGATTAGAGGGATATGGGCCAAATGCTGGTAAATGAAACTAGATTAATTTAGAATATCTGGTTGGCATGGACAAGTTGGACCAAAGGGTCTGTTTCCATGCCTTGACTCAATGACAAATATTAAGCAAGATTTCGGGGAAAACTCTTCTTTGAAGATCATACCTTGGGATGATCATACCTTCTAAGTATAGTTGAAAGGGCAGAGGGAGGTGTTAACTGAAAGTTTTATCAGAACACGATCAACAAGGCATCACTCCATGAATATCATAGTCCAGTGGCAACCTTAATGCTTGTGCTCAGGTTCTAGTGCACTTGACTTTCCATCTTCCTTCCCATCTATCTGCTCCACCCTCCCCTCCGACCTATCAGCATCACCCCCACCTGCATCTACCTTCCCAGTTACCTCACCTCCACCCCAACTCCCATTTATCTCTCAGCCCACTTCGCTCCCCCCACAACATTAGGGGGCAGCATGGTGGCTCAGTGGTTAGCACTGCTGTCTCACAGCGCCACAGACCCAGGTTCAATTCCCACCTCAGGAAACTGTCTGTGTGGAGTTTGCACATTCTCCCCGTGTCTGTGTGGGTTTCCTCCGGGTGCTCCGGTTTCCTCCCACAGTCCAAAAATGTGTAGGTTAGATGAATTGGCCATGCTAAATTGCCCGCAGTGTTAGGTGAAGGGGTAAATGTAGGGGAATGGGTCTGGGTGGGTTGCTCTTCGGAGGGTCAGTGTGGACTTGTTGGGCCAAAGGGCCTGTTTCCACACTGTAAGTAAGCTAATTTAAAAACATTCCTGATGAAGAGTTAATGCCCAAAATGTTGACTCTCCTGCTCCTAGGATGCTGCCTGACTAGCTGTGCTTTTCCAGCGCCACCCTTTTTGACTCTCATCTCCAGCATCTGCAGTCCGTACCTTCTCCCCGATGTTTCCAATGGACAATCAGTAGGCTTCCTCAGTTAACTCACCAAAACTAGGGCTTCATGACAAAGAAACCCAGCACTGTTGCATAAGAGATGGAATTCTGAAGCACACTTGTGATGATGTTATAAAGATGCACATCACTGGGTATAAATATCACAGAGTGGGTGGACAAAACTCACAAGAAAGCACATGGAAATGTGCGGATCTTTGAAAGATACAATGAGAGCACATGGACATGAATACTCAAAGAAGACAGATTAATCATTATCTTATGTGCCTGTAAGTTAGAGCCTAGCATATGTTTACTAAGTAATGTAGTAGTTTACACGAAAGTATAACATATAATGTTACTTTGAAGGTTAGCCTGAAGATAAATCCTGACTTAGCTTTCTCCATGATAAGTCTGTAAAGAATCCACAGTTCTGGAGAAGAATTGAATTGTAAAGCAGTGTTCTGTTCGGCTTGAAACATTGGTGCAGATATTTTATGGTCAGACAGCCGTTGGACCAAAAAAAAAATTGAATCAAGTGTTTGAGACCCTGAGGAATCTCTGAAACAACAGACTTTGTGAGAATTGTCCACAAAATTGAAAGTTCTAGTAGCTATCAAAGTCTCTAGATGTGCTGCTGGACATGTAAATCTCAGAAGACAGCCCCTTGATTGCTGTTAAAGTGGGGACGGTTTGACCTCCCCTGATCATCCTGCACTATGGAGGTCTGGATTGATTTCAGTAATGCTTTGCATTTATGAAGAAGTCATGGTCAGAATTTCCAGTGAGAAATGTGGAGCTTAGCACTAACATAAAGAAATTAAACTTTGATTGACACCCCTTGTAATGTCCATGCCAAAAATTCTTTTTCTCTCTCTCCACAAATGCTGGGAGACCTACTGAGACACTCCAGCATTTTCTGCTTTTGTTTCATATTGTGGAGATGCTGGTGTTAGACTGGAATGGATAAAGGTAGAAGTCACATGACACCAGGTTATAGTGGAACAAGTTTATTTAAAGTCACAAGCTTTCACAGCGCTGATCCTTCGACAGGTGAAATGCAACTTTTATTGATGAAGGAGCCGCGCTCCAAAATCTTGCAACTTCAAAAAAACCTGTTGAACTATAACCTGGTGTCGTGTAACTTCTGACTTTGTTTTTGTTTCAGATCTTGAGCAGCGACAGAGCTTAGCTTCAAGGCATGGGCACAATTGATATGTGGAGCTTGTTCAAGGAGCAATTATTGAGTGTCCTTGATAAGTACGTACCTGTCAGGCAGGGAGGAAAGGGTCGTGTGAGGGAGCCGTGGTTTAATAAGGAATTGGAATCCCTTGTTAAATGGAAGAGGCTGGCCTATGTAAAGATGAAGCGTGAAGGTTCAATTGGGGCGATTGAGAGTTATAAGGTAGCCAGGAAGGATCTGAAGAGAGAGCTAAGAGCAGCAAGGAGGGGACATGAAAAGTCCTTAGTTTGTAGGATTAGGGAAAACCCTAAGGCTTTCTATAGGTATGTCAGGAATAAAAGAATGACTAGGGTAGGAATAGGTCCAGTCAAGGATAGTAGTGGGAAGTTGCGTGTGGAGGCTGAAGAGATTGGGGATACACTGAATGAATACTTTTCGTCAGTATTCATTCAGGAACAGGACGTTGTTGCCGATGTGAATATTGAGTCACAATTAATTAGAATGGACGGCTTTGAGGTATGTAGGGAAGAGGTGTTGGAAATTCTGGAAAGGGTGAAAATAGATAAGTCCCCTGGGCCTGATGGCATTTATCCTAGGATTCTCTGGGAAGCAAGAGAGGAGATTGCAGAGCCATTGGCCTTGATTTTTATGTCCTTGTTGTCTACAGGAATAGTGCCAGTAGACTGGAGGATAGCAAATGTGGTTCCCTTGTTCAAGAAGGGGAGTAGGGATAACCCTAGTAACTATAGGCCGGTGAGTCTCACTTCTGTTGTGGGCAAAGTCTTAGAGAGAATTGTAAGGGATAGGATTTATGAACATCTGGATAGGAATAATGTGATAAAGGATAGTCAGCATGGTTTTGTGAAGGGCGGGTCGTGCCTCACAAATCTTATTGAATTCTTTGAGAAGGTGACTAAGGAGATAGACGAGGGTAAAGCGGTAGATGTGGTGTATATGGATTTTAGTAAGGCATTTGATAAGGTTCTCCATGGTAGGCTACTGCAACAAATACGGAGGTATGGCATTGAGGGTGAGTTGGAGGTTTGGATTAGGAATTGGCTGGCTGGAAGAAGACAGAGGGTAGCAGTTGATGGTAAAGGTTCATCTCGGAGTGCAGTTACTAGCGGTGTTCCGCAAGGATCTGTTTTGGGACCATTGCTGTTTGTCATTTTTATAAATGACCTGGAGGAGGGGCTAGAAGGTTGAGTGAGCAAGTTTGCGGATGATACGAAAGTCGGTGGAGTTGTTGACAGTGAGGAAGGATGTGTCAGGTTTCAGCGGGATACAGATAAGTTGCAGAGCTGGGCAGAAAGGTGGCAAATAGAGTTCAATATAGGTAAGTGTGAGGTGATTCACTTTGGAATGAGTAACAAAAAGATGGGGTACTGGGCTAATGGTCGGATACTTGGTATTGTGGATGAGCAGAGGGATCTTGGTGTCCATGTACACAGATCTCTGAAAGTTGCCAACCAGGTAAATAGTGCGGTGAACAAGGCATATGGCGTACTGGCTTTTATTGGTAGAGGAATTGAGTTCCGGAGCCCTGAGGTCATGTTGCAGTTGTATAAGACTGTGGTGCGGCTGCATCTGGAATATTGTGTGCAATTTTGGTCGCCATACTATCGGAAGGATGTGGAGGCACTGGAACGGCTGCAGAGGAGGTTTACCAGGATGTTGCCTGGCATGGTAGGAAGATCGTATGAGGAAAGGCTGAGGCACTTGGGGCTGTTTTCATTGGAGAAAAGAAGGTTTAGGGGTGACTTGATAGAGGTGTACAAGATGATTAGGGGTTTAAATAGGGTTGACCATGAGAACCTTTTTCCACGTATGGAGTCAGCTATTACGAGGGGGCATAGCTTTAAATTAAGGGGTGGTAGGTATAGGACAGATGTTAGGGGTAGATTCTTTACTCAGCGAGTCGTGAGTTCATGGAATGCCCTGCCAGTAGCAGTGGTGGACTCTCCCTGTTTATGGGCATTTAAACGGGTATTGGATAGGCATATGGAGGATAGTGGGCTAGTGTAGATTAGGTGGACTTGGATCGGCGCAACATCGAGGGCCAAAGGGCCTGTACTGCGCTGTATTTTTCTATGTTCTATGTTCTATGTTCTATTTCCCATGGCTAACCCACATCCCTATGGACAGTGAGAGGAAACCCACACAGCCACAGTGTAAACTCCAGACAGGCAGTCACTCAAGTCTAGATTCCAACCTGGGGCAGCAGCACTAACCACTGAGCCACCGTGCCCCCCCTTTTGGGAGAGATATAGGATTTATCTGGCTGCATGTACTGTACTCTGTGTGAATGGCTGTGGTGGTCACAAGGCTTTTAGTTTCTGAGTTTAAGAACCCCATTAAGGCCCCTCTTAGATGGAACTCACCTGATTAATCCTTAATGTTGTCACTGCACTCTCTCCACAGCAAATCCCCCACCCCACGCTCCTCCCCCCCATCCCACGACAACCCTCGCTGAACTTACAGATGATTATCATGCATTCTTTGAATTGGTTCTGGTAGATTATAATCATGCTGCAGAGATGCTTAATTACCTGGAAAATATCTCATTAAAATATGTGTCGCTATTAATTGCTAACTGCATTAGGGATCAGGAGTTAAAGCAAGGGAGGAGGGTGGTGGGTGCATCCATTTTCTTCCCATGAGACACACAAATCATTCACCTTCAGGTTGCTTTTACCCTTGGAATGAAAATGCCAGTATTTATGCTCTTGATTCCCATCTATTTATGTCTCTTTGAGTTGTTTAAGAATTCCTAGATTAGATCATAGGTCAGAGAAAATGAGGTCTGCAGATGCTGGAAAGTCAGTCAAAAATTGTGGCGCTGGAGAAACACAGCAAGCCAGGCAGTATCCGAGGAGATCCTGATGAAGGGCTTATGTCGACTCTCCTGTTCCTTGGATACTGAGAGAAAGTGAGGACTGCAGATGCTGGAGATCAGAGTCCAAAAGTGTGGTACTGGAAAAACACAGCATCTGAGGAGCAGGAGAGTTGACATTTTGAGAATAAGCTCTTCCTCAGGAATGTTGGGGAGGGTGGGAGAGGGGGAGTGGCTGAAATAGCTGCCTGACCTGCTGTGCTTTTCCAGTGCCACACTTTTTGACTCTATAGCATAAGTCATAAGAGCAGGATAGCCTATTCAGCCCCTCAAGTCTATTCAATGATCTGATAATGTTCAACTCCACTTTCCTGCCTTTTCCCCATAATCCTTGATTCTCCTTTTACTGATTACAAATCTATCCATCTCAGCCTTGATTATGCTTAAAGACCCAGCCTCAACAGCCTTCTGTGGTACAGAATTCTACAGACTCACTACCCTCAGAGAAGAAATAGCTGCTCATCTCTGTGTTAAGTATGTGATCACTTATTCTGAGATTATGGCCTCTGGTCCAAGTCTCTCCCAAAGGAGAAACAACCTTTTTTGCATCAACCCTGTCAAGTTGCTTTAGAATGTTAGATATTTCAATAAGTTCACCTCTCGTTAGAACATAGAACACTATAGCACAGGAATGAGCCCTTCAGCTCACAATGTGGTGCTGAACATAACATCAAATTAAACTAATCCCTTCTGGCCTTGGTCTATATCCCTCCATTCCTTGCATATTCATGTCCATATCTATAAGGAATTATTAACGTCCTTATTGTATCTGTCCCCACCACCACACCTGGCAGTGCATTCCAGACTGTTTCCACTCTCTGTGTAAAAACTCTTGCCCCTCATATCTTTGAACTTTCCTCCTCCCATGTTAAATGTGTGCCCCCTAGTTTTAGACATTTCAACTCTGGGAGAAGGATTACCAGATTTCTGAATTTCAATGGCACAAAAGGCTATGGGGATAATGTGGGAAAAAGGCACTGAGGTGTGTGATCAACTGTAATTGTTTTAAATGGCAGACCTGACTACTCTGTCTAATGTCTGAATTTGTCAGAATCCATATGGTGTTGGGGTAGTCACTGTGCCATTAGGGAGGGAGTTATAGGATTTTGACCCAACAACAGTGAAGGAATGACCTACTCTTGTTCCATCATTGGGGAAATTGGCTGAAAGACGCTCTTAAGCCTAACATTTGATACTTTTTGAACTAGAATTCACACCAAAGAGAATGACAATTGAGTAAAGAAGGCATAGAGAAGGAAAAGTCTTTGGGCAATTGACTGCCATTTTCTGACAATCAGGCATCTTACAATTTGACTTCACCAAAATTTGGAAAGACAGTGTCAGGATTTATACTTCTGTAATCCATGATTGTAATACCAACCAGTAAAGGGTTGATTTTTCTCAAACTCAATAGATCTTATTCCATTGTCTCTTGGTAACAATCATCATTTAATCTCCCCTTTAGAAATTTCCATATATCTTCCACTAAAGGTACTCAATAAATGAAACCATCAGATGGGGAGTGTTACTGAACAAAGAGACCTTGGATTGCAGGTTCATAGTTCCTTGAAAGTAGAGTCATAGAGAAGAAGGCATTTCCTGATCAAAGGCTTTTGCCTGAAACATTGATTCTCCTGCTCCTCGGATATTGCCTGACCTGCTGAGCTTTTCCAGCATCACACTCTCAACTCTAATCTCCAGCATCTGCAGTCTTCACTTTCGCCTAGTGAAGATGGCATATCGTGTGCTTGCCTTTATTGGTCAGAGCATTGAGTATAGGAGTTGGGAGGTCATGTTGTGGCTATACAGGTTAGGCTACTTTTGGAATATTGTGTGCAATTGTGATCTCCCTCCTGTAGGATGTTTTGACACTTGAAAAGGTTCAGAAAAGATTAACAAGGATGTTGCCAGGGTTGGAGGGTTTGAGCTATAGGGAGAGGTTGAATAGGCCGGCGCTGCTTTCCCTGGAGTGTCAGAGACTGAGGGTTGACCTTATAGAGGTTTATAAAATCATGAGGGGCATGGATAGGGTAAATAGACAAAGTCTCTTCCCTGTGGTGGGGGAGTCCAGAACTAGAGGGCATGGGCTTAGGGTGAGAGGGAAAGATATAAAAGGGACCTAAGAGGCAACTGTTTCACGGAGAGAGCAGTGTGTGTACGGAATGAGCTACTAGAGGAAGTGGTGGAGGCTGGTACAATTACAACATTTAAAAGGCATCTGGATGGTTATATGAATAGGAAGGGTTTAGAGAGATATGGGCCAAATGCTGGCAAATGGGACTACATTAATTTTGGATATCTGATCAACATGGATGAGTTGGACTGAAGGGTCTATAGCCCTACTGTACATCTCTATGACTCTATGTCAGAGCAGAAATGGACCATTTAGCCAACTTTCAAACCATCACATGCTGGTAGATCTTTGGGGGAGTGGTCCCAAATTATACATTTCCTTATGTCTCTCAGTTGCATTCTTGTCCACAACTTCAACCCTCACACTTAGAGGAAGCATTTTTGAAATGTTAGGGGCAGTTTTAGACTGATGCCTGCTTCATGTCCCATCACAAATAGATTGAAAGGAGAAAGAGAATTTCTTTATTCAGAGAGTGGTGAGACAGCAGAAATCTCTGTCACTGAAAGTGTTAATGGCCAATACATTGAAAGATTTTAAGAAGAAGTTTGATTTAGTTCTTAGGTCTAAAGGGATCAAAAGGTATGAGGGGAAAGCGGGAACAGGAGACTGAGTTGAATGATCAGCCATTCATTCAGTCCTGAAGAAGGGCTTATGCCCGAAACGTCGATTCTCCTGTTCCCTGGATGCTGCCTGACCTGCTGCGCTTTTCCAGCAACACATTTCCAGCACAAGTCAACTTATACTCACTGTAGTTCTCCAATCTTACGTGTTTTCACATTAGACAACATTACTGCTTAAATTCATAAATATTAATGTCACAGAGATTTTGTGTCTCTGACCTGCAGCACATATCAAAGATTCTGCTGCTGAATGAAATTTCTGATGCATTTTGATCAAGGTAAGAAACAGTGGGAATCGCAAAGTTTGAGAATTTATCAGACGCACATGCATGTTCGGTTGTGTATAGAGAGTCTGCACATTGAAATTTAGGTGAGCACAGGGTGAGTATATCTCAGTAGTTCACATACTGAAGCTATAGTCTCTAACATGACTCCTGGCTATCCAATGGGCCAATCACTGTGTGTTAACATGTTTTAAATAAGTTAGGAGTGAGCTGGGACGTTGGAAGTCGCACCCTCTCAATCTCGCCTCTCGCCTGAGGCATGGTGACCCTTAGGTTAAAAGCACCACCAGCCATCCATCTCTCTTAAGACAGCATCCTATGATCTTCTGGAATTCTACTTTACCTAAGGCTATTCTTAGTTCACTCTAACAGTGAGGAAAAACTGTGTTACAAGACTGACAGCCTTTGATTTGCTTTAGGAGCATTATCAGATGATACAGTGAATGCTCCACTGACTTTCAATGACGGATTTGTGGAACCTATGAGAAAAAAATATTAGACTGAAATGATACATGGAAATTAACAGTCTCATGTGAAATTTCAAGCATGTGAAGAATGTTGGACGAAACAAAAGAACTTCTTCTCTAACTAGTCTGACCCAAATAATAATGATAGGTGAAAGTGAGGACTGCAGATGCTGGAGATTAGAGTGGAGAGTGTGGTGCTGGAAAAGCTCGACAGGTCAGGCAAGATTCTTCTGCTCCTCCGATGCTGCCTGACCTGTTGTGCTTTTCCAGCACCAATTCTCGACCCAAATAATAGTGATGTCCAGAGAATGTTATGGACCAGACCAGACCCCCTCAAAATATATTAAGAAGGTAGCTTAGACCCTAATGCTGTCTTAATTCAAAGTTAACTGTGAGATGCTGTGTTACAAGTGTAATTTGATTGGTGAAAATACTTGATGAAAAGCAAACCACAATTTATTCAAACACTATAGTTAAAAAACAACAAAAGAGAGAGAAACTTGGAATAACTCTACTGGAAAACTTAACAGAATAATAGATTATTTTACTACTAAACAGTAACAGTTTCAGTATAGCAACATCTCATAAACATCTCTGTGGCAAAAAGGCAAATTCAGAAAAACAGATTGTCTCATGTGCGATCCTATCAGCAAGAAACAGCTACATGCAACTGCTCCCCCAGAGAGAGAGTGTGTGTAGCAGCTGGGAGAGATTCATTGGCTTCCAATCCTGCTGATACTCCAGTAATAAGAGCTGAAAGCTAACCAAAAATCTTGGATCTGTCAGAGCTTGACCACACCCAGTCAGGCTGCTTCTATTGTTCCAACTTTAAAACAAAACCGCAAGGCCTCACAAGTTGTTTATCTTCTCATAGATTTCTTGGTACCTTTTCCCCAATTTCTCTGCCTCTCCGTCTCTCAAAGGAACCAGGAAAGAAAACACACCTCTTAAAACCACAGCATCGCTACAAGAATTCAAATCCTTAAACTATGCTCCCCACTGAGAAACAACGTGATTATGAAGAGCAATGTCTGCACCTTAAAAAGTTATTTCCTCTGCCCTTAAAACATTTTTTAAATTAGTTGAATAAAAATTCCAATTTGCAGAAAGCTCCTGTGTAATCACGTCTCAGTCGGAGTGTTATGCTAATTGTTTTGGTGTCTGCTGTTTATTATTTTATTATTAATTCATGTAACGCTTCCCATCTGATCCTCATGTGCTCAGCTGCAGAGAGTTCCTGCCTTTGGGCGGAAAATGCTTTTTGAAATCGCAAATGTGATCAATGTCACTGTCTGGAACGTCTTTTTCGCATTTGCTTCCAGCCACTTGGGGTCAACTTTAACAGCGGGTGTTGTGGCACTGTCCACTGTCCTTGCAGTTGGCAGAAGAGGCAAGCCTGTGGACAGTACCAATTTGGAAAACCTGGCTGGATGGGTGAAGACTGTAACATTGTTTTCATTCTGTGGAGTTGGTGCCAGGCGAATGTCAAATCTGATGTAGATCTGACAAAGGGGAACAGGTCCCTGTGCATGGCAGGTGCTACAGAGATCATAGCCACACTGGTTTTGAAACGCAGTTATATTGTCTTTATACAACGTTTGTGAGAAGATTTGTAGCTCGGGTGCTCGTTGCTTCACAGAAGCGCTTCACAGGAGGCTCCCAAGCACTGAGGATGTCACCTAGACAGGGGACGAAACGTTTGCAACAAAAACTTCCAGCTCGGCGAACAGAACCACAGCATTGTCTTTATAAGCAGGGGTGTAACTTGCCATCTAAATAATTTAGTTTCCATTTAATAATGGATGGACTATCACGTGGGATGTGCCTTTACAGCCCTCATGCGTCCCTTAAGCATTAGCCAAAGTCATTGGAAACACTGTCACCTGGGTTTAGAAGCACCAATCTCATGTTGAAATATGGAAAATAGCAGCAGGAGTAGTCCATTTGGCCCTTTGAGCTCAATTCAATACAATCATGACAGCTCAGTACCCTGCTCCCCCTTTACCTCTATGATCCCTTTCATTCTCAGAGCTATAACGCTTCCTTGAAAATGTTTAATGTCTTGGGTTCATCTGCTTTCTGTGACAGACAATTCCACAGGCTCACCATTCCCTGAAGAAATGTTTTTCCTCATAGAATCCCTCTAGTGTGGAAAGAGGCCAATTGGTCCATCAGGTTCACACCAACCCTCTAAAGAGAAGCTCACCCTGACCCAGGCCCCCATAACTCTACATTTTCCATGGCTAACCCACCTAGCCAAGACATTGCTGGATACTATGGGCAATTTAACATGTCCAATCCACTTGACCTGCATATCTTTGAGCGGTGAGAGGAAGCCAGAGCACCTGGGGAAACTCACACAGACACAGGGAGAACGTACAAACTCCACACAGACAGTCGCTTGAGGCTGGTTTCGAACCCAGATCCCTGGTGCTGTGAGGCAGCAGTACTAACCACTGAGCCATAGTGTCCCTCTGAGCACTAAATGCCCTACACTGCATAATTAGACTGTGACTCCTGACTCTGAACTCGCTGGTCATAGGGAACATCCTTCCAGATCTCGTTAGAATTTTATAGATTTCTATGAGATTCCAAATCTTCGTCTAAATTACAATGAGTATAGTCCTAACTGATCCGACTTCTCTTCATTTTGTGGGCCATCTCAGGAACCAGTCTGGTAAACCTTTGTTGCACTCCCTCCATAGCCAGAACATTCATCCTCAGGTAAGGAGACCAAAACTGAACATGACTTACTTCAGAACTTGAATGCAGAATCGAGGCTAACCCTTCACCCGGTACTGAGGGAGCACTGCCTTTTTGAAGGGGCTTGCCTGTAACGTCAATAACAAACCAATGCCAATCCTGTTTCTTCAAATGGATTTGAAAGATTTCCATTTCATTTGAGGAAGAGCTTGCTGGTGGGCAAACTGAAAATGCTGGAAAAAACCTTAGCAAATCAGACAGCAGGAGGGAGCGGTTCAAGAGGTTGTGTTTCAACTGGATCTTCCCATTGGGATGAAGAAATTGACCTCTTCAAGTTGGACATTCCTGGAAGAAAAGTGTCCAAAACCAAAATGGAAGTTGTAGGGAATTGAATATTGTTTTGTACATTTTGTCCACTTGAGGTTACCATATGTACTGGTTCCAGCAGCGGACATCCATTGGGAAGAAATAATAAAGGATTCAGATTGAACAGTTTGTGCAGCTATAATTCGAAATGTCCACGGCAGCATATTCCATTGTTTCTGACCCAAGAATTTGATGAAATGTCATGGATGATGGGAACCTGACCTTCATAATGCAGTATTCCCTTGTTGCTGTTCTGGAGTGTCAGCCTAGATGTTGTACTCAAAGCCTAGAGTGTTACTCAAACTTAAAACCTTTTAACTTAAATGCAAGTGTACTACCAACAGAGCTATAATTGACACTACACTCTAGCGCTGTACTGAAGGAACGCTGCAGATTTTTGGAGGTGCCGTCATTTAGATGAGACCATAAAACAAGTTCAATCCTGCGTTGGCCGCAAGTTGTTTTGGAACATTTAGATGTACATGGTGCTATATAAATGCAGATTCTTCTTTGCTGTTTAATTTCACAGCATTTGAGATTAGAATATGCAATAATTGTTGGATTTGATCTGAAATAATTCTCATTAAATGGTGAACAATGAAAGAACTGATGGACAAAGTAATTAATCACAAGTCTTCTTCGTATGATTAAATGAATTGGACATTGTTTTCCTCTTCAGGCTAATGGTTAAACATTTCTTTTACAGTTGATAAGAGAATGAAAATCAATGTGTTCTAGTGTAATTCTCAGACTTTGAATTCTGCTGTCAATATGAATCCTCCTGTTTTAGATCAATCTCCAACAAACAGACGCGGGTGGTAATGCAGCAGCTGATACTCAGAGTGTCTGTGAGCTCCCTCTGACAGACAGACCCTGTGTTTCCTGGCTGATTAAAGACACCCAGAGCGTGCACTCCCACAAAAATCCTCAGCTCTCAAAGGGGTGACTTATTTATAACTCAGGCTTAATCTTGAAGTGCACAATCCCCTGCTGAATCCAGGATCGATGAGTGTGAGGTCCTGATTTCTGCAAGTGATGTTTTGAGTCTTTCTTTCTACAAAAGATTTAAACAGCAACATTTATTCATCATCTCTAATGTCGTCAAATGTCCCCAAGGGGCTTTACAGAAGTATTATCAAAATAAGTTGGACCTGAACCACGGATGAAAATATTAGACCAGCCAACCAAAAACTTGGGTATAAAGCTGACTTTCAACATTATCTCAAATGAAGACAGGGGGAGAGATGGAGAGATTTAAGCATAAAGCTTGTTATTCAAACAATAAAGAACAATCATTTGAAGATTGAATTAACGTCAACTTTTAAAAGATCCATGTTAATGCAGGGTTAAATGTACAGTCAGACGTGAAGCTAAATCTATCTGCTTGCATTCACCTTGACTGAAATACAATGAAATCAAATTCAGATAGGGAACAACAATTTGTATATCATAAGAAGATTGGCTGACTGGCTTCATTATTGTAGGAGAAAGACGAACGATGAAAAGCTTCAATCAAGCTTTAGCAATGCTTAACCTATGTATGAGATTAGCTAGCCTCTCAAAATCTGTTACTGTACACCTGAGCAGTCAGCAACCTAATGAAATATAATTATGAATGTGCCTTTAATTTCACAATTGCTACACATTAATATATAACAGATTCTACTCAAGATCGCAATTCACAAAATGGGGGAAGGCAGAAATAACTGATAGTAAAATAAGTACAAGGAAACCTTGGAGTGCAGGTTCATAGCTCCTTGAAAGTAGAGTTGCAGCTAGATAGGATAGTGAAGAAGGCGTTTGGTATGCTTTCCTTTCTTGGTCAGTGCATTGAGTACAGGAGTTGGGAGGTCATATTGTGGCTATACAGGACATTGGTTAGGCCACTTTTGGAATATTGCATGCAATGCTGGTCTCCTTCCTTTTGGAAGGATGTTGTTAAACTTGAAAGCATTCAGAAAAGATTTACAAGGATGTTGCCAGGGTTGGAAATACACAGTCTTCCAAGCTAGACAAAGTTCTGACAGAATCATAGTCATAGAGATGTACAGCATGGAAACAGACCATTCAGTCCAACTTGTCCATGCAGACAAGATATCCCAACCCAATCTAGTCCCACCTGCCAGCACCCGGCTCATATCCTCCAAACCCTATTTATGTACCCATCCAGATGCCTTTTAAATGTTGTAATTGTACCAGTTGCCACCCCTCCCTCTGTGTGAAAAAGTTGCCCCTTAGATCTCTTTTATATCTTTCCCTTCTCACCCTAAACCTGTACCCTCTAGTTGTGGACTCGCCCACACCAGGGAAAAGATCTTGTCTATTTACCCTAACAATGCCCATCATGGTTTTATAAACCTCTATAAGGTCACCCCTCAGCCTCCGATGCTCCAGATAAAATAGCCCCAGCCTAATAAGTCTCTCCAGACTCTCCCTATGGCTCAAATCATCCACCCTGGCTTATTGGTTTAATTTCTTAATTTGGGATCTCGGTGTGTACAAATTGCAGATTGTGTTTCTGACAATGACATATCAAGCTTGCTTTCTGTAGGATTTCGAAGGTTAAGGGTGATCTGATCAAAGTCTTCAAAATATTAGCAGGAAAAGACAAGGTAGCTAATAATAAACTATAATAAAAAAAACACGAGTTAGAGTTTCCAGAACTGAGAGTATAGTCAGAGAATTAAGGCCAGGCAGTTTAGGAGAGATATTAGGAAGTATTTCTACATATAAATGTTTTTTCAGCAAAGATATTAAAGGATACAGACCAAAGGCAGGTATAGTATATGGAGATCAGCTACAGGTTAGCCATGATCACACTGAATGGCAAAACAGACTAGAGGGGCTGAATGGCCTTTTTCTGTTCCTAGGAGAAAGTGAGGACTGCAGATGCTGGAGATCAGAATCAAAACGTGTGGCACTGGAAAAGCACAGCGGGTCAGGCAGCATCTGAGGAGCAGGAGACATAAGCCCTTCATCCTACATTCCTCTGCCTGTTTGGCTGTAAAGTGTTTAGGGGAATCCTGTGGTTGTTTAAGGTCCTACATAAGTACAAGTTTGTTTTTCTCTTTCATTGTCAGCATGGTGGATTTGGACATTAATCTTTTTCATAGTTAGACCCCAAACCTCTTGCCCTTTTCAGTTTAAATTATCACAGTTTTGTCCTTTCAGAGGCCACCTGTGATACCATTGCAATTTTGCAAAATTGTGAAAAATAGGCAAATTCTGAGCAGGTTGGCATCTCTGCTAAGACAGAAAAGGGAGGAATAAAAAATATCTTCCATGAACCTGGCAAGCTTTGTTGATCAGGAAATTTGTTAAAAAATTTTTTATAAGAAAGGTTTTGTTTTGGTTGCAAATTGAGTTGGACACCTCAAGGACTTTAGCAGGTGTTTCTGATGCAGAATGTTAATAAGCAATTAATCACTTGTCTACCGTGTTATCGTTCTTTTGTATTGCAACTTAAATCACAATGAATTGACTGCAGTTTCTGCAGCTTGTTTGAAACAGAATATAACCCATTTAATTCTGGTGCAAAGGAGAGGGGGATCCATGGGGGCCAATTTCTCACAGTATCCAATTATTGTAGTCTAGACTGCCTGGTTAACAAGCAAAAGCATGTGCTAGGGAGTCACAGTGATCAGAGACTGAATGCTGTGTTCTTGACAGAAGATACCAGCTTTGTGTTCCATGAAGTTACTCCCACTCTCCCAGATCAAGGCCTCAATTCTAATGATCTAAAGCATTCTATCTGAATGCATCGTGACTGGGTATGGCAACTGCTCTGCCCAGGGCTTTAAGATACTGCAGAGAATTGTGAACACAGCCCAGTCCATCACACAAACCAACTTTTCATCCATTGAGTCCATCTGTATTTCCCACTGCCTCAGGAAGGCAGCTAACATCATCAAACACCCCTTCCATCCCAGTTATAATCTCTTCCAATCTCATCTGTTGGGAAGAAGATATAAAGGCTTAAACACATGCGGCAACAGATTCAAGAACAGCTTCTTCCCTGCTGCGAGTGGACTTCTGAATGGACCAATCAAATTTTAAATTTAATGTTGATCGATCTCTTTATGCACCTTCATTATATTCCTTAGTCTGTTCTCTGACCCTAATGCACTTTGTATGGTAAGATCTGCCTGTACTGCATGCAAAACAAAACTTTTCACTGTACCTAGGTACATGTCACAATAATGAATCAAATGTTTTAAAAATCTGTTAAGAAGTAAGGACAGGAGGAGGCCATTTGTCCCCTTGAACTTGCTCCACCATTAAATATGATCATGGCTGATCCAACATTCCTCACACCCACTCTCCCACCCATCCCACATCACCCTTGGTTCCTCTTCTTATCAAGAATCTATCTGTCTCAGCCTTACATATTGACAAGGCATTGGTTAGGCCACTGTTGGAATATTGCGTGCAATTCTGGTCTCCTTCCTATCGGAAAGATGTTGTGAAACTTGTAAGGGTTCAGAAAAGATTTATAAGGATGTTGCCAGGGTTCGAGGATTTGAGCTATAGGGAGAGGCTGAACAGGCTGGGGCTGCTTTCCCTGGAGCGTTGGAGGCTGAGGGGTGACCTTATGGAGGTTTACAAAATTATGAGCGGCATGGATAGGATAAATAGACAAGGTCATTTCCCTGGGGTGGGGGAGTCCAGAACTAGAGGGAATAGGTACAGGATGAGAGGAAAAAGGTGCTGACAGGTGGGACTAGATTGGATTGGGGTATCTGGTCGGTATGGACAGGTTGGTCCGAAGGGTCTGTTTCCGTGCTGTACATCTCCATGACTCTAAGACTCTATGACTCTGCCCGCACAGCTCTCTGTGGCAATGGCTTCCAAGTACTCACAATTCTCTGAGAGTCAAAATTCCTCCTCATCTCAGTCTTAAATTGGTGCCCCTTTATTCTGGGCTATGCCCATAAGACCATAAGACATAGGAGTGGAAGTAAGGCCATTCGGCCCATCGAGTCCACTCCGTCATTCAATCATGGCTGATGGGCATTTCAACTCCACTTACCCGCATTCTCCCCATAGCCCTTAATTCCTTGTGACATCAAGAATTTATCAATCTCTGCCTTGAAGACATTTAGCATCACAGCCTCCACTGCACTCTGCAGCAATGAATTCCACAGACCCACCACTCTCTGGCTGAAGAAATGTCTCCGCATTTCTGTTCAGAATTTACCCCCTCTAATTCTAAGGCTGTGTCCACGGGTCCTAGTCTTCTCGCCTAACGGAAACAATTTCCTAGCGTCCACCCTCTCCAAGCCATGTAAGCCTCTCCAAGCCCTATAGTCCTAGACTCTCCCATGAGGGGAAACATCCTCTCAGTGCTTACCCTTTAGAATCCGATATGTTTCAATGAGATCATCTCTCATTTTTCTAAACTCCAGTGAGTAGAATCCTGACCGGTTTAGCTTTTACACATAAGGCAATCCCTGCAGAACAGGGATCATCCTAGTGAACCTTCATCAAACTAATCCCAATGAAATCTTACCTTTTGTTAATTAAGAGGATCATAACTGCTCACAGTACTATGGGACAGGTTACTGCATTGCTGTGATACCCTTTAGAATCTCTTTGGACCCTGTAATTCACAGATATGACTGTAGCTCTCTGAGTTTGTGTGACTTTGATTTGAGCTTGAATGGCAGGATTCAGGCATCTGGTCACACATCGGCCATGGTTGGGTCTACAAGTGTGACAATGCAGGTGGCTGCCATTTCCATGTTGGGAAAAGAGTGTGCTCAATGCACAAAGCCTTGTGCTAGACTCCTCCTTGCTGCTTGACATTGAACACAATCTTTCTGATAGGCTTTGCAATGCAACCTGCAATCTCATGGTATATATTGTAATGATGTTGCTCCTTTAAAAGGGTTATGCTGTCCTTGGCTTTTTTTTTCAGAGAGGTCATAAAAGCAGCGATTCCTGATGAAGGGTTTTTGCCCAAAACGTCGATGTTCCTGCTCCTCGGACGCTGCCTGACCTGATGTGCTTTTCTAACCTTAAACTAAAGATGGTGCATTATTTTCCCTCTTTATTCATACTGAGTGGATGCAGGCCATTCAGCCCACCAAATCCACGCTAACCCTCCAAAGACCATCGCACACTTCCACCCCCAACCCTACTCTAACATGTCCCATGGCTAACCCAATTAGCCCGCACATCCCTGGACACTGTAGGCAATTTCCCATGGTTAATCCACCTGCATATCTTTAGATTATGGGAAGAAACCTGAACACCCGAAGTAAACCCACGCAGACACGGGGAGAACATGCAAAGTCCACACAGACAGTCGCCCAAGGGTGGAATCGAACCTGGATCTCTGGTGTTGTGAGGCAGCAGTGCTAACCACTGACCTACCACACCATGCTTTTTCACCGCATCTGTGTGTTGCTGGCAAAGTCAATATATGATGGCCGTCTCTAACTGCTTGTGGACTGAAAGATGTATGAGGCTATTTCAGAGGGCAGTTAAGAGCCATCTTAAGAAGCACATTTCTGTTGGTCTAGAGTCACTTGTAGGCCAGACTGGGTAACGACAGCAGATTTTCTTCCCTGAAAAACATTAGTGGACCTGATGGGTTTTGCCAACAATCGATGATTCCAGCAGGACTAGAGAGATTAGATGCAGGAAGGACATTCCTAATGACATGGGAGTCAAGAACCGGGGGTCACAGTTGAAGGAAATGGGGTAGGCCATTTAGGATTAAGATGAGGAGAAATGTCTTCACCCACAGAGTGGTGAGCTTGTGGAATTCTCTACTACAGAGAATGGGCAAGGCCAAAAACATTGAATGTTCTCAAGAAGAAGATAGATGGCTGAAGGGACAAAGCAGGAACAGAGGACTGAGTTGGATCATCAACCATTGAATGTCATAGCACATTCAAAGGACTAAATGAACTTCTTCACAGCCTATCCTTAAAGTTCCCCCAAAGGTGAATGGCTGGCTAGGCTATTTAAGAGTCAAGTAAATTGCTATAGATCTCAGTCACTTAGAGGCCAGATCAGGTAAGAAGAGCAGATTTCCTTCCCTAAATGACTTTAGGGAAGCTGTTAGATAACAATGAACAGTAGTTGCTATGTTCACCTCCTAGCCTTATCGGCTAGATTTATTTCAAACTCCACTATGGCAGGACTTGAACCTGTGACCTCAGAGTAGTAGCCTTGGCTCCTGGATTGCCACTTTGCCAGCATCTCCTATTTGGCCTTTAACAATATGGCTTGTTAGGTCCTTTACCCTACCTGCCACTCACAAAAGGAAAGCTTCTCCCTATCCAACGTTCAGGAAAATGGCCATGAGTGGGATAAAGTCAGGAAAATGGCATGTGTCTGTCAACAACACAAGCTTCCACTGTCTTCCATTTCCATATGGGCCCCACTGGGAGTTAGAACTTCAGATGCTAGTGCGGCGCCTCCCGAGCATGTTCCCACCATGACCCCATCTCAAGGCCGAAATACTGTTGCGAGCTCTCAGTGAGAGACGGGGGAGGAGGAGGAAACCTATTCCAGCCTGGGGCAAGCGAGGCCAGTCCTTGATCCCTGGGAGATTGTAAATCTACAACTGGTGAGCTCACTTGAGGTCCTGAACCCCACTTTGGGAAGCCCTGCTCTAATGTCATTTGTTTGCCTTCATAACTAAATTCTATCATTTCCTTAAAACAGGTGCAAGAATATCTTTCCAACTAATATAAGGAGCTGCACTGCGCATAGTTCTTTCATCAAGTCTGGGTGTGAAAGCTGTAAATGACTTTGAATTAGCTATTGCTTTACTACTCAAAACTGATTACTGCCTGAGTGCTGTTTCATTCTGGCCTTATCAGTGGAATGTCTCCTGTGGAGTAATTATGGGCCATCTCTGCCTCAGGGCAGTTGTCATATTCAACCGAGCAGTCCGTGCACTGTCAGAGGAACAAGCTTTTTACCTTATTAGGGAGAGGAGCGATTCTGAGCATGCGGCGATCAGTGTTCACTGCTGGGAATGCCCAAATGTTGCTGGTGTTGATTAGTGTCTCTGACAGTGTCGAGACATCTTTGTGCTCCCAAGAGAGTGATCCTTGATTGACCTCTGCTTTGGTTAGGCCACTTTTGGAATATTGCGTGCAATTCTGGTCTCCTTCCTATTGGAAGGATGTTGTTAAACTTGAAAGGATTCGGAAAAGATTGACAAGGATGTTGGAGGGTTTGAGCTATAGGGAGAGGCTGAATAAACTGGGACTGTTTTCCCTGGAGCGTCGGAGGCTGAGGGGCGACTTTATAGAGGTTTATAAAATCATGAGGGGATGAGGGGCATGGATTGGGTCTTTTCCCTGGGATGAGGGAGTCCAGAACTAGACGGCATAGGTTTAGGGTGAGGGGAAAGATTTAAAGGGAAGGTGAGAGGCAACATTTTTCACGTGGAGGGCAGAGGTGCGTGTATGGAATGAGCTGCCAGAGGAAGTGGTGGAGGTTGGTACAATTATAGCATTTAAAAGGCAGCTGAATGGGTATATGAATAGGGGGTTTGGAGGGATATGAGCCAAATGCTGATAAATGGGACTAGATTAGGTTAGGATATCTGATCAGTATGGACAAGTTGGACTGAAGGGTCTGTTTCCGTGCCGCATATCTCCATGATTTTAGGACTCTATGACCTCCTCTATTCCTCTGATTTGCTTTAAGATAAATACCCCTTCAGGTAAGGCTCAAATAATGTATTCTTGTTTGGAGAGGACTGTTTCTAATGAGGCCATTCGCTCAGTCAGCTGGATGGTTGGCTTGCGATACAGAATAATGCCAACAGCGTGGGTTCAATTCCTGCATCATCTGAGATCACCAAGAAGGGCTCTCCTGCTCAACCTCTCCCCTCACCTGAGGCATGCTGACCTTTAGGTTAAACCAACACCAATTGTCTCTCTCTAATGAGAGGGCACTCCTATCGTCTGGTAAGACTAGGGTGACTTTACAGAGAATTTACAGTACAGACAGAGGCCATTCAACCCATCATATCTATACCGGCTACAAAAGAGCTACCCAACTAGTCTCATTCTCCAACCCTATTTCCATAACCCTCTAACTTCATCACTTTCAAATATGCATCCAGCTCTCTTTTGAAGCCTCCAGTGGAATCTGCCCCCATCACTCTCCCAGGCAGCATTTTCCAAACCCTAGCAAAACTCTGAGGAAAGTACTTTTACGAGTTTCACTTTAGTGGATGCTGAACATGCCATGAGCCGTCATTTCAAAAACCTTGAAACATTGGCTTTTAAGAAATAATTATATGTTGATGTATTTAAGAGGAGGTCAAATTTCATTGACATGGTTCCAAATGCTCTTATTACGTAAAAGTTTGTTATAATCAGAGTGCCAATCCATCACCTATGAGGAATGCAATTGAAGACAATTTTTAAAAACTAAACAAAAATATTTTGATGCACAGTCAGATCCTTAGTAAATTAAAAAGAAAGAGTATATTGAATTTAAACTGTATCTATCGCTCTTAAAAGAAAGCCTAATGTTTGAAGTCTATTAAAGGCTGTCAATGAGTGCAATTGTGTTCAATTCAATTGGGCAGGGTGGCAGATCCTATGTTTCCAATAATGTATTCGACAAGTAAAGGCTTAGTTGAAATATCAGTTAATTTATTCATATTCCTAGTGCAGTTCTATGCAAAAATGGCCCATGTTCCACATTAACATTCTCTCAATCCACTTCATTGAACTCTGACACCATAACCTTCTCCCTCAGGCATTAATCCAGTTTTCCGTCAAATGCAGTTGTATTGTTCACCTCACCAATGGGGCTAATGCAGAATTAGAGTAATTTTGTCGGTGTAGACCTAATGGGACAAAGAGTTGCTTCTGTACTCTATAATTCAAACCACTCTACGCTACAGTGACTTCCACATCCTCGCTACTCTCCGTGTGGAGAGGCTTCTTTTAACTTGTTTGAGTTGCCGAAAGCTCAGACCCCCAGCAAGTTCACTTTTTCCAGTTGCTAAATGTGGCTCTCTGAAGTGTTTAACCTAAGGGAATTAATCCTGAAGTGGAGTCTGATGAAATGCTCGCTCAATGTTTGAGGGCCAAAAAGAAACCAGCCACATTCTACAAAGTCAGAAGTCACATGACACCAGGTTATAGTCCAACAGGTTTATTTGAAATCACAAGCTTTCGGAGCACTGCTCCTTCATCAGGTCACTTCGCTGTGTGACTTCTGACTTTATCCACCCCAGTCCAACATGACACCTCCACATCATTCTATAAGTGTCTGGCACTTTATAAAAGAGACGGGCCTGATAGCCATTAGAGGGCAGTATGAACCAGGCATGGTTTTATATTTTTTAAAAATCCCAAAGGACTGCAGATGCTGGAAATCAGAAACAAAAGCAGAACTTGCTGGGAAAACTTAGCAGGTCTGACAGGATCTGTGGAATGGAAGCACAGTTAATGTTTCAGCTCCTTCATCATCACTATCACCATTTAATCTGTTAGCTCAGGTGTATTTAAATAAATACATAAGGAGAAAGGAATGTGGGTAATGTTGAAGACTGACCTATTTTCTCAAAGCTGTTCATCTTGCACCCTTCAGAACAATGGAAAGAGGAAGAACATTCTATACTGGATGAGACAAGAGTGCGGATTGGTTGGCAGTGGCTCCGGTTGTGGGAGGCATTGCCATGGAGAAGTGAATATGCCAGTGTGGTGAGAGGAAGAGGAACAGAAGCCACCTTGTGTGGTATATAAACACCACTATTGGACCAATTGGGTTGAATAGCCTGTTCCAGGCACATTTGGTGTGGTTTGGTGATGGTCTTTGTGATAGTGCGATCTGTAAACCCTCCCTGCAGTTTCCTGGTGCCAAATACTCAGTTAGGAATTGGAATGGGATGCAGATTCTGAACGTAAATTCGTGCCTACCTCTCAGGCCTGTCACCAGAGAAGCTCGATGTCATGGAAGGAGCAAATTTGAGAAAGATTTGTCCTTGTTCCTGGTAAGTGATATGTCCCAGGCAAATGGTAAACAGAAAAAGGTTGTGTACATTTGTATAGCATCTCTCTGGATATAATCTAAATGCACCTCACTATGAGTTTTAATGTTGGGAACATGCTAGCCTATCCTCTCACAGCAAGCTCCCATAAATAGCAGTGTGGTCAAGAGTGGCTCAGTGGTCAGCACTGCTGTCTCATGGTGCCAGGTATCCGGGTTTGATTCCAGCCTTGGAAGACTGCCTGTGTGAAGTTTGCACATTGTCGGTGTGGATTTCTAACAAGTGATCAGGTTTCTTCCAAGAGTCTACAGATGTGCACAGATGGGAAATGATAGTGAGGGAATGCTGGGTCCTGATGAAGAGCTTATGCTTGAAGTGTCAATTCTCCTGCTCCTCAGATGCTGCCCGACTGGCTGTGCTTTCCCAGCACCACACTGCTGGGCTTGGGTAAGGTGCTCTTTGGGAGGGACAGTGCAGCCATGATGGGCCGGATGGCCTCTTTCCATAGAATAGGGATTCTATGACGAGATGATTTGGTTGAATGATAAATATTGGCCATGGAATTTAACTCAGTCGTTGTAAAGTTAACTCAACAATACTACCTTTCCCATTCCTGGAAATGTGCTATTCTCTCTTTTTATTCTTTCATTACTTGTTTCCCAAACCTAAAAACCCTTGAGCTGAGTGGCTTGTTGAGCTATTACAGAGTTGCTGCAGGTCTGGAGTCACATGTAGGCCAGTTCAGACGAGGATGGGAGATTTTCTTCCTTGAGGACATCAGTGAACCAGATGGGCTTTTACAACAATTGACAATAATTGTCATACTCACCATTATTGCAGCTAGCTTTACATTCTAGATTATTCTAATTACCCCCTTCAAAAATGTTATTTCACACCACTGAAGCCACTGGGACTTGAACCTAATTTCCTTGCTCAGAGATAGGGACATTACTTCTGGCACCACAGGAGCTTCCTATATTCCAAACATTTAAAAAAAATAGTTAATTGAATTGCTCAGTCTCACAATTCTCAAGTAACATCCTGTGTTCCAACTACCCCTCATTTACAAATATTTTCTTATCAACATGTTCAACCCCTTTCAATTCCATTTTGATTGAGTCTCTTCCCACTCTCCCTACCTGTCCATCACCTTTGATGGTCTGCATTTCCCTTAACAAAGCCAGAAGTCACACACAACACCAGGTTGTGGTCCCACAGGGTTGTTGAAATCACGAGCTTTCGGAGCACTGCTCCTTCACCAAGGTCACTTCACCTTAATAAAGGATCAGGGCTCCAAAAGGTTGTGATTTCAAATAAACCTGGTGGACTATAACCTGGTGTCATGTGACTTCTGACTTGTCCACCTCAGTCCAACACTGGCACCTCCACATCATGTTTCCCTTAACAGGCTGTGCATGCTCATTAACCAATCTGAAAACACAGGAGATTAACTGGTGGGGGTTAATCAATGCAAAAATACCTTGTGTGATTTGGTGAAAGAAAAGTTAGTGGAATCTCTAAAACATGGAAGCAGGCCATTTGGTTCACCGAGTCCACACTGATCCTCTGAAGAGTATCTCACACAGATCCACCTCATCCCTATAACCCCACATTTCCCATGACTAACCCATGTAGCCTGCACATCCCTGAGCAATATGGGGCAATTTAGCATGGCCACTCCACTTAGCCTGCACATCTTTGGACTGTGGGACTAAACCTCCACAGACATGAGGAGAATGTACGAACTCCACACAGACTGTCACCTGAGGGTAGAATCGAACCGGTGTCCCTGGCACTGTGAAGTAGCAGTGCTAACAACTGAGCTATCATGCCAGCTAGCTCAGTTGGGTGTAAGAGCTTCTGGATTTTAAAGTTTTATTACATACTTCCAGAGCAGGTGAGAATTGAATCCAGCTTCCAGGGTCAGAGATAAAGACACTACCATTACAGCTCTTTATGTTCCACATTTGTTGTTTAAATATTGAATCCCTTGACTACCATGATGGAGTTTGAACCACATGTGAGGATGTTAATATACGCCTATTAGTTACAAGTTAAGTGACATTACCACTACACCATGACTTCTTTCAAATGTTGAGGGCAAAATTGGACAAAAATTGGGCTATTATGGGCCCAGATTTTCAAAGTGTGCTCAGTAACCTAAACTCAAGATAAATTCCATATCCTGGCCTCAGGCTCAGTGGCACCATTCTTGCTTTGCTGTTCTTCAATGTAAATATCCTAATTGGGCAAAGGGCACATGGTGTCCAATTAAACAGACAGCAGCAGCCTTGTTGGAAGGAACGGCTGGCTCCTTAGAAGGACCTGGAGCACAGAGAAAACTGCTCATGCAAAAACAAGCTCAGGTATAGTTCTGGACCCGGTGCTCATTAACCCATAGAGATAACCAACTAACCACAAAAAGAAATTAAGACCTGAGGAAAACAACAAATGCTGGAAATCACAGTCCCAGATGAGTTTTTTCTGACAATGACATCATGGTTATTGTTAGAGTTTTAATTTCAGATTTCACATTGAAATTAAGTTCAATTTTCTGCGATTGTGGGATATCTAACCTGGGACCCGAGGTCACTGGGTTATTAGTTAGGTGACAATCATCTTTAGGTTATTGCCTCTTCCTATTGCTCTAACTTGGAGGAGCAACCTATAGCAAGAATAACTGAGCCATGTATACTCTCATTAGTCATAGAGATGTACAACACAGAAACAGACCCTTCAGTCCACCTTATCCATGTCGACCAGATTTTCTAAATTAGTCCCATTTGCCAGCATTTAGCCCAAATCCTATACCCTTCCCATTTTTTCCCTCTCACCTTAAACCCATGCCCTCTAGTTTTGGGCTCCCCTACCCTGGGGACAAGACCTTGACTATTCATCCTATCCATGCCCCACGTGATTTATAAACTTCTATAAGATCACCCCTCAGCCTCTGATGCTCCAGGGAAAACTGCCGCAGTCTATTCAGCCTCTCCCTATAGCTCAAACCCTCCAACCCTGGCAACATCCTTGTAAATCTTTTCTGAACTCTTTCAATTTTCATAACATCTTTCCTATAGCAGGGAGACCAGAATGTTCACAGTATTCCAAAAGTAACCTAACCAATGGCCTTTGCAACTGCAAATGACACCCCCAACCTCTATATTCAATTCATTGATTGATAAAGGTAAATATACCAAACACCTTCTTCACTATCCTGTCTATCTGATCATATGAATCCAGCTCCAAAAGCTAATACAAATAAATGTATATCACTGACTGTGAACAGGAAGCAGGGTACTCGATATATTGGTTTTAGTGGCCTTTTCTCTCCCTTGTTTGGGTGTGAGTTGAATTTGTGTGGCTGTCATTCTTACTTTTGACAAGAGGATTAGCAGGTTGTCTGCTTGCTGATGATGGGTTTGTTTTCAGATGTTGCATCACCATGCTAGCTAACATCATCAGCGAGTCTCTCGTGAAGCGCTGGCATTTTGTCCCGCTGGCAATTTATGTGTCTTGGTCTGTTTTGGTGGGTGGTATCATTTCTGGTTCTGGATCTGAGAGATTGGCAAATGGGGTCCAAATCGATGTATTTATTGATGGAGTTCCAGTTTGAATGCCAGGCCTGCCGGAATTCCAGTGAGTGTCTTTGTTTGGCTGATCCCAGGATGGATATGTTGTCCCTGTCAAGCTGATGTCCCTCTGTGTCTGTGTGTATGGATATTAGTGATAGTTGGTCATAAGACCATAAGACATAGAGTGAAAGTGAGGCCATTCGGCCCATCGAGTCCACTCCGCCATTCAATCATGGTTGATGGACATTTCAACGCCACTTACCCACACTCTTCCCATATCCCTTAATTCCTTGCGAGATCAAGAATTTATCAATCTCTGCCTTGAAGACATATAATGTCCTGGCCTCCACTGTATTCCATGGTAATGAATCCCACAGGCCCACCACTCTCTGGCTGAAGAAATGTCTCCTCATTTCCGTTCTAAATTGACCACCTCTAATTCTAAGGCTGTGCCCACGGGCCCTAGTCTCCTCAACTAGGGAAACAAATTCCCAGCGACCACCAGTGGCTAATTGGTGCTTACATATTCCTGCTGGTTTGTCCAATGTAATGTTTGTTGCAGTCCTTGCAGGGTCTTTTGTATGTTACGTTTGTTCTGCTGGCTGTGGGTATGGGATCCTTTAAATTGGTCAGGAGTTGAATTCATCTGTCCAGAACAATCAACAGTGATGCTTCTTTGCAGTACTGAGAGATTCTGCCACACTTCAGCAAAGCCATCTTCTAGACATGAGATTATGCTGAGGGCTTTCTGATGGATCCTATGACAAAATTTTGCAGAGTTGTATAGTACTTATGTGTGGTGTCTGGCCAATATTTAACCTTCAGTTATCAGCAGAGATAATCTGATCACCATCAGAGTGTGGTTTGCGGAAGATTGCTGTGCGCAAATTGACTGCTGTCCTTCCTACACTGCACCAGCAACTAAAGTCGGAAAGAAATTTTCCTTTGCCGTGGTTGTGAACGATTCTACATAAATGCGCGTCCTTCTTGAGTATATATATGACTGTCTCCTGGGTGCAGCTCCTGGTTTATTGCTGTCAGACTGCACATGTCGCTCTGTGGTAAATCAGAAGGCATTCAGAGAGGAACAAGCTGAGTAATGAAGCCTGGATAATGGAGATGTGATTTGCTTTGAAGAGTAATTTTTTTTAAACCAGCTGACATTAATGGAAAGAGCTTGGAGCCTTCTCTCCATAAGAGTTACAGTTCACGCCTGATTGGAAAAGTAACAAGCTCATACATGTGCAGTAAACACCACCTTGATCTCCTCAGAACGGCTGAGTCTTTTGTTATTATTTTTGCTGATTGTTGAACAGAGTCTTCATTTTTTCAACCACTAATTAGAGCGTTTGTTAACGACATCGAGCAATTGGATGGACTCATTCTTGAAATTTGTATTGCTCCCCATTGACAGCCGTGTATCAGAGACAGAATTCTTCAAGGCTCTTTGCCTGTCACCAGCTGCCATCTGATTCAGCCCTGCTAGGTCAGCATGGGTCAGCAATACACCTTCTGTTTCAATTCCAAGATAATCATCAAGTCTCCTGACGCAGAAACATATTGTGAACTATCATAAGAGCAGGAGGAGGCCATTCAGCCCCTCAAGGTGGTCTGTTTTTATTATTATTCATTTACAGGATATGGGTGTCTCTGGCCAGGTCAGCATTTATTGCCTATCCTTAATTGCCCAGAGGGTAGTTAAGAGTCAGGAAGGAGTCCTTTTCTGATGAAGGGTTCCTACCTGAAACGTTGATTCTCCTCCTCCTTGGATGATGCCTGACCTGCTGTACTTTTCCAGCAGCATTCGAATCTTTAATCTCCAGCATCTGCAGTCCTCACCTTCTCCTAGTTAAGAGTCTACCACATTGTTGTCAATGTAGGGCAGACCCAGTAAGGATGGCAGTTTCTTTTTGTAAGGGACATTAGTGAACTAGATGGGTTTTTCTGCAACAAACAAATCATAGTCATCATCAGACTCATTAATTCCAGATATTTATTAAATTCAAATTCTACCCTCTGGCGTGGCAGAGATTTGAAGCCAGTTCCCCTGGAACATGGGTCTCTGGATTAACGGTCCAGTGATAATACCACTTGGCCATTGCTTCCCCATTACCACTTGGCCATCACCTCCTGCCATTCAAAAAGATCCTGGGTGTTCTGACCCAGGCCTCAACCCCTGCGGTCAACTCCATGAAACATGAAAAAATCTATCACTTCCTCTTCAAATACTTTCAGTGATTTAACCTCAACAACTCTCTGGTATAGAGAATTCCAGACGTTCACTCTTCTGGGAGAATAAATTCCATCACATCTCAAAACATTTTGGCTTATGGTCTTAAATATGGCTCACTGTTGGGAAGAATAATGTTAAGAGGGCGTGAAGTATTAGGACCATAATCAGATGCTAGAATTAAGTATAAAGAGTGTAATGTTGTTGACTCTTCACTGTCGACTGGGCAATTAGGGATAGGCAATAAATGTTGGCCCAGTGACAAAACTTGCGCCCACACCTCCCCCCTTACTTCCCTCCAAGGCCCCAAGGGACACTTCCATATCTGCCACAAATTCACCTGCACCTCCACACACGTCATTTACTGCATCCGCTGCACCCGATGTGGCCTCCTCTATATTGGGGAGACAGGCTACCTACTTGTGGAACGTTTCAGAGAACACCTCTGGGACATCCGGACCAACAAACCCAACCACCCCGTGGCTCAACACTTCAACTCCCCCTCCCACTCCACCAAGGACATGCAGGTCCTTGGACTCCTCCATCGCCAGACCATAGCAACACGACGGCTGGAGGAAGAATGCCTCATCTTCCATCTAGGAACCCTCCAACCACAAGGGATGAACTCAGATTTCTCCAGTTTCCTCATTTCCCCTCCCCCCACCTAGTCTCAGTCCCAACCCTCGAACTCAGCACCACCTTCCTAACCTGCAATCTTCTTCCTGACCTCTCCGCCCCCACCCCCACTCCGGCCTATCACCCTCACTTTGACCTCCTTCCACCTATCGCATTTCCAACGCCCCTCCCCCAAGTCCCTCCTCCCTACCTTTTTTCTTAGCCTGCTTGGCACCCTTTCCTCATTCCTGAAGAAGGGCTCATGCCCAAAACGTCGATTCTCCTGCTCCTTGGATGCTGCCTGACCTGAAGCGCTTTTCCAGCAACACAGTTTCAGCTAGCCAGTGACACTCCCATCACATGAAAACAAAAACTGAAGACAAACTGAACAAATTGCAAGACTATACAGCATCATTAAAAATTAGAATTATAAAAAAGAGTGATTTAAGGGATAAAGTGGGATCCCTTAACTATATAATTAGGAGAGCTTGAACATGTAACTGGTTCAGAAGTGATTTACAAGGATGTTGCCAGTGTTGGAGGATTTGAGCTATAGGAAGAGGCCGAACAGGATGGGACTGTTTTCCCTGGAGTGTCGGAGGCTGAGGGGTGACCTTATAGAGGTTTATATAATCATGAGGGGCATGGATCGGGTAAATAGACAAGGTCTTTTCCTCAGGGGAGGGGAGTACAAAACTAGATGGGAAAGATTTAAAAGGGACCTGAGGGGCAGCATTTTCATGCAGAGGTGGTGCATGTATAGAATGGGCTGCCAGAGGAAGTGGTGGAGGCTCATACAAATGTAACATTTAAAAGGCATCGGGATGGGATCGTGAATAATAGGGATTTTGAGGGACTAGATTAATTTAGGATATCTGGTCGGCAAGGATGAGTTGGACTGAAGAGTCTGTTTCCTTGCTGTACATCTCTATGACTCAGTGTGTCTATTACATTGTGATGATTGGGCGATGGCTTGATTGCATATTCAATGTACTTACATGTGACTGAAAGAATTCATGACACCGCGTCATTAGATCCAAATGAAAAAGTCTAAGATAATTGGTTTAATCATCCTGTGAGGTAACAAATATGTTTCTCTTTTAATTCAGTAGAAGAATTATCCTTAAAGGTGCGATTTTTAAGTGCAGGCTTTAATATGGTATGTGATAGGTAGAGAAGATGCAACCTTGTTGAGATTGTTGGGACTCTCAAAACCAGATGGCTTAGGTATAAGGTAATTACTGATAAATTCAACAAGAATTTAACCAGTTGACGATAATCAATCAAACTTGCTCATTCATGCTTACCAGGAGCAAGACGCATTCATACACAGAGACCTGTCAAAGAGTCATCGAGTCATACGGCACAGCAACAGACCCTACTATCCAACCAGTCCATGCCGACCATAATCCCAAACTAAACTAGTCCCACCAGCCTGCTCCTGACCTATATCCCTTCAAACCTTTCCTATTCATGTACTTACCCAAATGTTTTTCAAACATTGTAACTGTACCCACATCCATCACTCCCTCAGGAAGTTCATTCCACACATGAACTACCTGTGTCCAAGCCTTATATGCTTTCCGAAAGACTTGGGAATTTGATGAGCCTCCAGTTCTGTTTTGCATTTTTCCGTGGCAACAACTTGGTCAATCAGAGTCGACTTGCCATCCAACCACAGCCCTTTCCTCCTGCAGCACAGAAGGCTGCGATTGTTTGAAATCTTGATGTAGAGGTGCCAGTGTTGGACTGGGGTGGACAAAGTCAGAAGTCACACTACACCAGGTTATAGTCCAATGGGTTTCCTTGAAATCACAAACTTTCGGAACGCTGTTTGAAATCTGACATTCTGATGAGTGTAGGATGAAAAACTCCATCAAACCATCTTTCTCTGCAGCAATTAGGAAATGTCATTCTGACCGAAGTGATTAGAATGTGGAACTTCCATCACGTCGATTGGCAGAGGCAGCTTATATTTAAGGGAACATCAAACGAGTGCATAAAGGAGAAGGCAGGAGCAGAATACACTTAAAGCATTAGATAGGATAAAGCAGGAAGAGGCTTGTGTGCAACATAAATACTGGAACCTGTATCTGTTCCTGTGCTGAAATTTTGATGCAGTTATATTAAACATAATCCTCTTGGAACTCTTTGCCTTTGCTACAATAAAACTATTACAACATGAAGTTAATGGGGAAATAAACTCACAACTTCCCCTTTCACCACTACATCAACCTCCCAAGGTAGCGCTTTCAGTGGTTAGCACTGCTGCCTTACAGCACCAGGGTCCCAGGTTCAATTCCAGCCTTGGATGACTGTCTGTGTGGAGTTTGCACATTCTCTCAGTGTCTGTGTGGGTTTCCTCCAGGTGCACCGGTTTCCTCCCACAGTTCAAAGATGTGCAGGTCAGGTGAATTAGCCATGCTAAATTGCCTGTAGTGTTCGGTGCATTAGTCAGGGGTAAATGTAGGGGAATGTGTCTGGGTGGGTTGTTCTTTGGAGGGTTGGTGTGGATTTGTTGGGCCAAAGGACCTGTCTCCACAACTGTAGGGAATCAATAATCAATAATCTTCGTCAAAAAAGAATAGCCGTGACATGGAGGTGCCGGCATAGGACTGGGGTGGACAAAGTCAAATCACACAACACCGTGTTATACTCCAACAGGTTTATTTTTAAACACAAGACTTCGGAGACTTGAAAGAAGGAGCCTCAGACGAAGGAGTGAGACTGTGAAAGCTTTTATTTTCAAATAATCCTGTTGGACTATAACATAGTGGCATGTGATGTTTGAAAAATGAATAGGGCACATTCTGCTCTGCCAAAAGAGTCTGACGTGTGTCGGGGAAAATGCCACAGTGAGTGTGCATATAATGTGTATTATATGCAAAACTTTGGACTTCATAGTAAAGAGAAGTTAAACAGAATGCTGCAACCAGTTTTTGGTTGCTAGTGAGCTGTCTGGCCCTGTATGCAAGCATTTAACACAGCAAATTGGCAAAAGTATGGCATTAACAAGGAATGCTTTAGAATGGACCATGAATATGAATCTGCGAAGCAGCAGAACTAAAAGCCATTTACTTATCCTGATGCATCTGTATTCTGGCCACGCATCTTTGAAATAGAATTCGAGGAAATGAATTAATGTGAGTAAATAGACTTCACAGTAAATTCTGAGAACAGTGGAAGCAGAGAAATATTTATTCCCTGAATTGGCCGAATAAGACAGCAAGCATACATAGTTGTGCCTACGTTTGATTTTAAATTTAAAAATGCACATAGACATAATCCATAACATGTTAAAATGCTTTCAGAACAGGTACATTCTTTGCTCAGATCACCAGTGTCTGTGTGTTTTTATTAAGCCAACATCTTTGTTCTAACAGTGTGCAGGGGCTCACAGATTGTGTGACTACCCTGTTGCGATCCATTAAACTTAAAATATCAGCAGCACCTATCAGTAATCTTGTAGGCATCCAGTTGGTGGGTTTTTCACTCCTTTTCAGACTGGCATTTCTGACATTCTGGGAAGATACTGGAAGGGTAAGCACAGCGATTTTGGAACAATATGCTCATAATGAAAACTCATTAAAAAGGATAATTGTTTCTATGCCTTCCTTAGCATAACTATAGAACACAGAACATTACAGCACAGTATAGCCCTTTGGCCCTCAATGTTGCACCGTCCAGTGAAACCAATCTGAAGCCCATCTAACCTATACTATTTCATTCTCATCCATATGCCTATCCAATGACCATTTAAATGCCCATAACATTGGCGAGTCTACAACTGTTGCAGGCAGTATGTTCCATGCCTTATTGCTCTCTGAGTAAAGAAACTACCTCTGACCCCCCTCCTATATCTATCACCCCTCAAGTTGAAGCTATGCCCCCTCGTGCTAGCCATCACCATCCGAGGAAAAAGGGTCTCACTGTCCACCCGATCTAACCCTCCAATTATCTTATATGTCTCAAATAAATCAGCTCTCAACCTTCTTCTCTGTAATGAAAACAGCCTCAATGCCCACAACCTTTCCTCATAAGATCTTCTCTCCATACCAGGTTACATCCTAGTAAATCTCCTCTGAACCATTTCCAAAGCTTCCACATCCTTCCTATGCAATGACCAGAACTTCACACAATACTCCAAGTGCGGCCGCACCAGAGTCCTGTACAGCTGCAGCATGACCTCATGGTTCTGAAACTCGATCCCTCTACTCATAAAAGCTAACACCCCGTATGCCTTCTTAACAGCCCTATCAACCTGGGTGGCAGCTTCGAGGGATCTACGTACATCTATGCTCATCTACACTACCAAGAATCTTACTGTTTGTCCAGTACTCTGCATTTCTGTACCTCCTTCCAAAGTGAATCACCTCACACTTTTCTGCATTAAAATTCATTTGCCACCTCTCAGCCTAGCTCTGCAGCATATTTATGTACCTCTGTAACCTACAACATCCTTTGACACTATCCACAACTCTACCAACCTTAGTGTTGCCCACAAATTTACTAACCCATCCTTTTACACCTTCATCTGGGTCATTTATAAAAATGACAAAACAGATCCTTGTGGTACATCACTAGTTACTGAACTCCAGGCTGAACATTTCCCATTAACTACCACCCTCTGTCTTCTTTCAGTTAGCCAATTTCTCTCGGATCCAAACTACTAAATCACCCTCAATCCTATTCCTCTGTATTTTGTGCAGTAGCATACCATGGAGAATCTTATCAAATGCTTTACTGAAATCCATATAAACCACATCAACTGCTTTACCCTCATCTACCTGTTTGGTCACCTTCTCAAAGAACTCAATAAGGTTTGTGAGGCATGACCTCCCCTCCACAAAACCGTGTTGACTATCCCTATTCAACTTATGCCTATCGAGATAATTATAAATCCTATCTCTTCTAACCTTTTCCAACACTTTACCCTCAACCGATGTAAGATTCACTGGTCTATAATTACCAGGGTTATCTCTTCTCCCCTCCTTGAACAAGGGAACAATATTTGCTATCCTCCAGTCTTCTGGTACTATTCTTGTTGACAATGACAACATAAAAATCAAAGCCAAAGGCTCGGCAATCTCCTCCCTGGTTTCCCAAAGTATCCTAGGATAAATCTCATCTGGCCCAGGGGATTTATCTATTTTCACACTTTCCAGAATTTCTAACACCTCCTCCTTGTGAACCTCAATCCCATCTCATCTAATAGCCTGTTTCTCAATATTCTCTCGACAACATTATCTTTTTCCAGTGTGAATACTGATGAAAAATATTCATTTAGAACTTTCCCTAGCTCCTTTGACTCCACGCACAACTTCCTACTGCCTCCCTGATTGACCCTAATCTTACTCTAGTCATTCTTTTATCCCTTATATACCATAGAAGGCCTGAGGGTTTTCCCTGATCCTATCCACCAATGATGTCTCATGTCCCCTCCTCGCTCGGCTGAGCTCTCTCTTTAGGTTTTTTCTGGCTACCTTATAACTCTCAATCGCTCTAACTGAGCCTTCACATCTCATCCTAACGTCAGCCTTCTTCATTCTCTTGACAAGAAATTCAACTTTCTTAGTAAACCATGGATCCTGTGCTCGACAACTTCCTCCCTATCTGACCGGTACAAACTTATCAAAGACACACAGTAGTTGTTCCTTGAATAAACTCCACATTTCTATTGTGCCCATTCCCTGCAGTTTCCTTCCCCACCCTATATATCCTAAATCTTGTCTAATCGCATTGTAATTGCCTTTCCCCAGCTGTAGCTTTACCCTCCATGTATACCTTTCCCTTCCTTCGCTAAAGTAAAGATAACTGAATTGTGGTAACTATCACCAAAGTGCTCAGCTACCTCCAAATCTAACACCTGGCCAGGTTCATTACCCAATACCAATTCTAATGTGGCCTTGCCCCTTGTTGACCTGTCTACATACTGTGTCAGAAAATCCTCCTGCACACATTGGACAAAAACTGACCCATCTGAAGTACTTGAACTGTAGTATTCCCAGTCAATATTTAGGAAGTTGAAGTCCCCCATAACAACTACCATGTTATTCTCATTCCTATCCAGAATTATCCTTCCTATCCTATCCTCTACATCTCTGGAACTATTCGGAGGCCTATAGAAAACTTCCAACAGGGTAGCCTCTCCTTTCCTGTTTCTAATCTCAGCCCATACTACCTCAGTTGATGAGTCCTCAAATGTCCTTTCTCCACCATAATACTGTCCTTAACTAACAATGCTATACCCCTACCTCTTTTACCATCTTCTCTGTTCCTACTGCAATACCTAAATCCTGGAACATGCAACAATCATTCCTGAGCCTGCTCTACCTATGTCTCTGAAATGGCCACAACGTCGAAATCCCAGGTACTGACCCATGCTGCAAATTCCTCCACCTTATTCCAGATGCTCCTGGCATTGAAACAGACACACTTCAAACCAACTTTTTGCTTGCCGGTGCCCTCTTGCGACCCTGAAATCTTATTTCGGACCTCCCTACTCTCAGCCTTCTTTATACTCAAACTACAGTTTAGGTTCTCATCCCCCTGCTGAATTAGTTTAAACCCACCTGAAGAGCATTTGCAAATTTCCCCCCCAGGATATTGGTACCCCTCTGGTTCAGGTGAAGACCATCCTGTTTGTAGAGGTCTCACCTAGCTCAGAAAGAGTCGCAATTATCCAGGAATCCAAAACCCTCCCTCCTGCACCATCTCTGCAGCCACGTGTTTAACTCCTCTCTCTCCCTGTTCATCACCCCACTAGCACGTGGCACGAGCAACAAACCAGAGATAACAACTGTTTGTTCTAGCTCTAAGCTTCCACCCTAGCTCCCTGAATTTCTGCCTTAAGTCCCCATCTCTATTCCTCCCTATGTTGTTGGTGCCTATGTGGACCATGACTTGGGGCTACTCTCCCTCCCCAGCAAGGATCCCAAAGACGCGATCAGAGACATCACGAACCCTGGCACCTGGAGGCAACACACCAACCGTGAGTCCCTCCCATTCCCACAAAACTTCCTGTCTGTCCCCCTAAGTATGGAATACCTAATGACTTATGCTCTGCTCCTCTTCCCCCTTCCCTTCTGAGCAGTACCAGAGACTTGTGCCCCATTGCTTACCACTGGTAAGTTGCCCAAGTATCCAAAATGGTATACTTGTTGTTGAGGGGAATGGCCACAGGGGATCCCTGCACTCCCATCTACCTTCTTCTTTTACCTGAGGTGTGACTCTGTAACTCTTCTCAATAACCGCCTCCACATCCTGAATGATCTGTAATTCATCCAGCTCCAGCTCCCTAACGTGGTTTTCGAGGACCTGGAGTTGGATGCACTTCCCACAGATACAGTCAGCAGGGACACTAGTGGTGAGACTTTGTGACACAGGTTCCCTGCAGTGTGGAAACAGGCCCTTTGGCCCGACAAGTCCACATTGACCCTCCGAAGACTAACCCACCCCCCTCTGACTAATGCTCCTAACAACTATGAACAATTTAGCATGGCCAATTCACCTGGCCATTGGTACCCCTCTGGTTCAGGTGAAGACCATCCTGTTTGTAGAGGTCTCACCTAGCTCACCTGGTCTGCACATCTTTGGAATGTGGGAGGAAACCGGAATACCTGGAGGCAACCCACACGGGGAGGATGTGCAAATTCCACGCAGACAGTCGCCCAAGGCTGGAATCAAACCTGGGACCCTGGTGCTGAAAGGCAGTAGTGCTAACCACTAAGCCACCATGCCACCCCACGTTCCTCAGGAGGAATATTCAACTGCTCTAATCTCCATTCCCACTATTCAAAATTCCCACCAAGACTACTGAAAACTAAAAGAGAGGGAAAAAAAACAGACTAGTCACCTTATCAATCCAGCGCAAGAATTTGTTTCGGTTCGAGGAGGAGGATGGGTAGGAGACTCTACCCGAGTAGCGTTTCAGGTAAAGCAACCAACCATATATAAAGCTTCACTTACCCAGCAGTCCTGTGTCCGCTCTTGCTCAGCGTGCACTCTGCCTATACATGAGGTAAGTTTTTAAACTCTGCTCCTACCTTCCCATTGGGCCTCTGGTCCTCGCTGTCACTCCTCCCACTGCAACTGCAACTATTCCAGCAATCTCCTGGCCGATGTCCCATCTTGCACCGATGAGTCTGAGCTCATCGTAAACTCTGCTGCTCATATTCCAACCTGAACCAAGCCCCATTTTCCCTTTTGTCTACTGGTCAGCCCTGGTCCAGCAACACCTCAGTTTTAAAATTCTCATCCTTGTTTTGAAATCCTCAATCTCTCCTATTTTTGTAATCTCTTCCAGCACCATTCAATGTATCTATGCTTCTCTAATACAAACGTCTTGTTGGGCCTTGATATTATTTTGCTCCTGTAAGGGTCCAGGCAGTTGATATTACAGACCTATATAAGCCCTAGAATGATTTCCTTATATCTCTCTATCACTATCTCCACTTTTAAATGGAATAAGATCTACATTGTTGATCAAGTTCCTGTCATTAGCCTATCCTAATATTTCTTTGGGTATTTCATTGTCAGATTTGTTTCCTGTGAAGCACCCTGGGACATGCTATGTATTGGCAAGCTCTTGTTATTATTATTATTATTACTGTCTACAGTATGGAAGCAGCCCATTCAGCCCTCCAGGTCACACTGCACCTCTGAAGAGCATCCCACCCAGATCCCTGTATCCTATCCCTATAACCCTGCATTTCCCATGGCAAAGCAACCTAGCTTGTACATCCCTGGACAGTGTGGGGTAATTTAGCATGACTAATCCACCCTAATCTGCACATCTTTGGACTGTGAGAAGAAACTGGAGCAAACCCGCACAGACATGGGGAGAATGTTCAAACTCCACACAGACATGGAGTCTGGAATCTAACCCAGTCCCTTGGCACTTGTGTGCTATTTGCTGAACCACCATGCCACCCTATGACAAATGCTGGGAATGGATGTAGTTATAGATCATGAGAACTGGAAGATAGACATTTGCCATAATTCTACCATCAACATCAATGTGAGCTCATGGACAAGAAACTGAAGAAACTGTGAGAAAGTTTCCACACTCTACCATTTTAGTTTGACCCCTCGATCCAAAGGATTTTCCCTATTTTTCCGTGTTTTCCAGAGCTATGTTGTGCATGCGGTTGTCTTGTTATCGACCAGACCAAACACCTCAAAATATATTAAGAAGGTAGCCTAGTCCATAACTTTTCCAAGGTAAGTGTAAGGTGTTGCATTCTAGATGAAATTTGATTGGTCAAACTGCTCGACTTTAAGCAAAAGACGTTATTTTTGCACTACAATTAAAATACAGACAAAATAAAAAAAGAAAAGCTTTAGCTTAACTGTAACTGTCAAAAATAATTAACAAAATAATACATATTAGCTACTACTAATTAACTGTTCCAATATAGTAACACATCCTTGGCAAAGGCAAATTCAGTTAAACAGATTGTCTCGCATGCAATTCTAGCAGCAAGAGAACCTTCAGCTTTTGTTGTAACAGAGCGAGAGAAATAAAAACTTCCACACCTAGCTTCAAGACTCTAGCAACTGAAGAAAGGTTAAGCTAAAAATTGTGGTTCTATGGGAGTTTGACCACACCCATTCAGGCTGCTTCTAGTGTTCCAACTTAAAAGAAAATGCCAAGGGCTCACAAGCTATTTACTTTTTGACCCTGAGCAGACCACTTGGTACCTCTGTCTCAACTTTTCTTCATAAAAATAGGATAAAATATGCCTCTTAAAGCCATAGTATTGTCATGGTCCTGCTTGTGTTGTTTGAAATTATGAAAAACAAAATTGACAAAATTTAGTGATTGAATAAAACATTGACATGTTTGGTATAGTTTGTGGAGAGTGTGGCTTGATTTCCAGTGTATTCCTCCCACTAGAGTCATCGAGATTTTCGAATCAACATGATCGTAAATGTAATTACTCATATCTGGAGCATCCGGGACTTGAACTCCTCTTGGTACACAAGAGCTCTCCCCACAGTCATAACACAGCTTTTGCAAATGCTTATACTTGCTGTAGAACATAACTTGCTAGGGGACAGTGAGGACTGCAGATGCTGGAAGCCAGAGTCTATATGTGTGGAGTTGGAAAAGCACAGGCAGGTCAGCCAGCATCCGAGGAGCAGGAAAGTCAATGTTTCAGGCTGAAACCCCTCGTCAGGACTGAACCTGCTACTTGTGTCACAGTTTTGCATGAAGAGACTTCATTTCAGTGCAAGTCTGAGTCAAATGGTAATGGTTTTCTCTGTGAAATGGGGGCTAATTTTAATCTAAGCGGCTGAGCTCCGCACCCAATGGACCGCTCCAGTGACTTTCCGATAGGCTGAGGTTACCATAAAGCATTGCCCTTCTCAACCTCTACCCTCACCTGAGGCATGGTGACTCTCAGGTTAAGCCACCTCCAGTCACCTCTCCTTAATGAGAGAACAATCCTGTGGTCTGCTAAGACCGTAGAGTCTTTGCTTGGTGAAGGCACAAGATTTAAAGTCGTAAAATGCTTTGAGCACTGTCTATTGTTAATCTTTCTTGCTCTGTTCAGTTCAAAAATATTGCTCATCAAATTAATATTTGTTTTTCTAAAGAATGAAGCAATTGAAAATTTAAAATGCACAAAACACACTGAAGGTCAAAGTGACCTCAGTGGTGGGAAGACTTTGTTCTATTACCATGTCTTGCAAGGTTTGTGAAGGTTTGCTTAAAGCAGTGTATGTGATGCAAAATGAATCCTCCAACAGCCGAATAGCAGACAGGAAGCAATACTGTCCTGATATTTCTATTTGCACTGATTTTATTCTGTAGTAATAATGTTTCAGATGAGATCTGCCTAAAACTGCAAGAAGACTGGGCTGAAAATGCATACATTCACTTTCTAACACCTTCATTACTTCAATTATTGAGAGAGGAACTCAAGATTGAGCAAATCGGATACCCTGTGGGACATATATTTTATCAGTTGATACAGCCACCTATTTTTCCTTGCAGTGTAATCAACACCTTATGAATAATCCCCATGCTAAAGTGAGGCTATTTACTGATTGAGTGGCTGAAAAACAACATAATATTGTTGTTTGGAAAGGCTCACTTGAGATCTGATTGCTCATATGCAAACTTGACTATAATACTTCCTTTGTCCACGCTATCAATATATGTTAGAAATAATTGTGGTTTCAGCACTGACCCCTGTGGCACTCTACCAGTTACAGGTTGGCATGTTGACACTGTCCCAACTCTGTCTTTCTATGAGTTAGCCAGTCCTCGCTCCATATTGATATACAACCCCAATTCCTTGGTCACTTATCATGTTAAGTAGCCCAAAGTGTGATACTTTATCAAGCATCTTCTGGAATTCCAAATATACAACAGCAGTTACCCATTATCTAGCATATTTGTTATCTTTTCAAAGAATTCTAATAAATTTGTCAGACATGCTTTTTCCCTTGTTGACTCCGTTGGATTGTCATATTTATTTCTAAATCCCCCATTCTCATTTCATTTATAATAGACATTTACAAGGATGTTGTTGGAACTAGAGGGTTTGGGTTATAGGGAGATGCTGAATAGGCTGGGTCTTTTTTCCCTGGAGCATTGGAGGCTGAGGGGTGACCTTATAGAGGTTTATAAAATCAAGAGGGGCATGGATAGAGTGAACAGCCAAGGTCTTTTCCCCAGGGTAGGGGAATCCAAAACTAGACAGCACAGGCTTAAGGTGAGAGGGGAAAGATTTGAAAAGGGCCTGAGGGGCAACATTGTCACACAGAGCATGGTGCGTGTATGGAGCGTGTTGCCAGGGGAAGTGCTGGAGATGAGTACAATTACATCATTTAAAAACTACCTGATTGGGGTAATTTGATCAGGAAGTATTTAGAGGGATAAGGGCTCAATGCTGGCAAATGGGATTAGGTCAGATTGGGATGTCTGGTCGGTATGGACGCATTGGACTGAAGGGTTTGTTACCGTGCCGTATGACTCTATCTCCCTCCCTTATTGAATAAAAATATTATGTGAGCAGTTTTCTATTTCACTGGGACTTTTCCAGAATTGAAAGATTCTTGGATGATTTCTCCCTCTGCATTCCCTCTTTTTAAAAACCTCGGATACAATCCAATGGGCCCAGAATGGAAACGAAACAGTGAAACAGGTGAATGAGACACATTAATCCAACATAGCCTGTGTATCTAAAAATGGAGATCTGGTTGGGGGGAGGGGGTAGATGTTGGGAGTTGGGGGGTTGGGGACATGGTGGCTCACTGGCTAGCACTGCTATCTCACAGTGCCAGGGACTCATGTTCGATTCCAGCCTCGGGCAACTGTTGCGTTCAACCAGTAGCTGTGTGAGTTTCTTCCGGATGCTCTGGTTTCCTCCCACAGCCCACAAAGATGTGCGGGTCAGGGTAGATTGGCTATCCGAAATTGCCCATATAGTGTCCAGGGATGTGCAGGCCTGGTGAGTTAGCCATAGGAACTACAAGGCTACACGGATAGGGATAGCATATGGGGTGGGTCAGGGAGGGAAGGTCTTTGGAGGGTGAGTGTGGACTCGATGGGCTGAAAGGCCTGTTTCCACATTGTAGGAATTCTATGATCCTGTACATTCAGTATCAAATCATGGTCTTTTGTCTGTTTTTTCCCCTCTGGGGAAATTATCCCATCCCCACCACTATAACCACAGTGATTAAACAGTTCAGGTAACCTCCAACAGCGGGCCTCAATAAGTCCTGGAATGTTGTTCATTCTTTAGCTGTTGCTAGACAGCAGATGGCCTTCCGGTCACTCCCCTACTATCCCAACTCTGGGAAAATAGTCTGGGGGGTGAAATGGAGCTACAAAACTGGGAGGTGGAGATGTTGAGGGCGGGGGTGCAGGGTTGGTCACCAAACACTCCAACTGATCATTCCCACCCCCAATCCAGGTAGCTAAAAATCCTGCCCATTATCAAGTAAATGGAGGAAAGACTTGCATTGATGTAGTGACTATCAGGATATCACATCACAGCAGTTTGCAAAGTTGAGTCATTGTTGCAATATACGAAAAGTGGCAGGACAGGATCCCACAACTAGTAATACCATTGATGATCACATCATCTGCCTCTTTTTGTTGCTCTGCTATTGCACGGACACTGGAGAGAACTCCCTTACTCCACTTCATCAATAAAGTGCAACAGGACCTTTAAGTTTTGACCTCAGATGCAGCCTTATTTGTAACCCAAAACTACAACATCGAAGGCGATGCAGAACTGCACTGCGTCCCATCAAGCCAAACCTCTTTCTCTTTGAGCTATTGCTGACAGCAAATCGAAAATCCAGAAGAAATATCCTCTCACAGACACACATTAATAGATGAGGGGGAAATTTCTTCAGCCAGAGGGTGGTGAATCTGTGGAACTCATTGCCAGGCTGTGGAGGCCAAGTCATTGAATATTTAAGAAAGGGATAGGCAGGTTCTTGATTAGTAAGGGGATCAGGGGTTACAGAAGATTAGGGTTGAGAAATGTATCAGCCAAATGGTAGAGCAGAATCATTGGGCCGAATAGCCTATACCTTATTGTCTGTGGTCTCAAAGGATTTGATTTAGCAAATTTTATTTTTGCATTGTTTTAAAACCTACAGAACACTTGTTCCATTATTCAATAATTTTTGACGTATGTTGGAATTGCTTAAGATTATGACAGATTCGGGATATCGGAAATCTCTTTCTATAGCATAGTATAGGATAAAGCACAACGACCGGGCACACAGATATAAGGCTTTGGGAAGAGATAGAGGGTAGGATGTGAGGAAATATATTTTATAATCAGCCAATGAAGGTGCTGGATGCAGAAATGGTCAATGGTTTCCAAAAGAGATTGGATTGTCATCAAACCTGCATTGCTTCGGAGATTGAGAAGAGATGTAACGATTGTAATGAGATCAGCCAGCTGGAAAAATATAATATGAGTTCTCTGATTGGGACTGTTAATCCGATCCAGCCACGGAGCCCTGGCTGACATGAAGCTGGTTGCATATTCTAATTTTTTTTAAATTCAAAAAAAACACTTTATTCATAACTTCATTGGTACTAAAACAGTTCTGCAGTATTGCTGTGTATCAAGGAAAGCAAAATTGGAATTTAACATTCCCTGCAGCTCCAAATATCGGAGGCATTTCTTGCTCATGCATAGATGATTTGAGGCAGTGAGAGAGTCTGATAACCAAACAGACCCTCATTAAACTTCGGCAGAAAGACCTTAGACAGCAGCCTTCCCACACTGTGCCCTGGTCGCAGTTGCCCCAAGCTTTCATTTCATATTCTCATACTGAAACTTTAAGACATTTCACATACCACACTGTACATTCACTAGCTTTTACAACTTGAGATCAGTCAACACTTCAGGTCTTTTAGCTCAAAACTGACAATTTAAAATATAGTTATTTCTACACTGTGTGAGTTATAAAGATGGAAATTTAGATTCACCCCGTGGCAAGCTATTAAAACACTGTTCCTGGAGCAGTTATTCTGGAAAATATTCTCAGACCCCATCCATGAATAAATTATGTAAATAGCCTTTGGAAAGCAAGGGACATAAATACATTGACACAAAGGGCTCTGATGAGAATTTTGAGCACATTGGGATGGTTTGAAATTGCCAGGTGCAAATTTTTAATGTTTCTCATCTGGTTCATAAAGCATTATTTTTTAATATAAAAATCTCTCCTCCAATTAGTTGTCATTATTATAACCTTGGCTTGTATAAATGATATGATTATCTCAAGCATTTTACAATAAGAATACAATAAAATGCAGCGAAAAGCTTTCATTTGTCATCAAGGTTCGGCACCATTTTGAATAATTTAAGAACAAAAGGGAAAGAAAAAAGAAAGATATAGCTTAAAGCCTTGAGCCGGCTCGTCATCATCGACGAGGCCTATGCTGCCAGTCCTCCTTGACTGCCATCAACACCTGACCCAACCAAACAGTTGCCAATTCTCAGGCACCATCTTTTCCGCTGGGCTGATCCACCTTGACCACCACCACACTGTCATCTGCGCTGAACCAACCAACATCAGAGTCAGGTCTCTCTCGCTGTGGGCCCACCTTGTTGTGATGCTCTTCTTCCATCGCGTCGCCACCACCAGTGCTGGATCCGACTAACGACGAATGATCCAATAATGATGTATTTGTATTTGTAGTCACCCTCCAGCTCACCACAGCCAAGAGAGAAAGGAATTGTGGAGACACTGCTTCCAATTGTAGAAGATCGGTCAGTAGGGGAGATAGATTTGAGATATGATTATGGAATGATACCACCCAGGAAGAGGCCATTCAGCCTGTCATGTGTGTGCCATCTGTTTAGTAGACCTTTCTAAATAAACGCAAGTAATGGAGAGGAGTCCATCAAGCTTGCTCTGTACTGAAGTGATGTACATATGTACACTGGGCCCAGTTCTTTGTGGACAAGAAGAACATTCACACAAACCATGCCTCTTCCAACTTAAAATAGGTGACAACTATTCTGTGCTCCATTCTCTGGGCAAAGACTTGACCAGTCAGTCAACCTGCTAATTTAAACAAATGAGGTGGGTATCACGGGGGATGGAGTGTTATATTTTCTCCTCCAATTCTACTTTGATTTAGTCCCCTTCACCCTTGATTTCACATCGGCATTGCTTGCTCTGGGCTTTGCTTGTCTCTGGTTCCTTGGCCACATGGTTGATTTTCCGGTTGGTGGAGTAGTAATAATTAGTGTTTTAACTGCACCTTACACAAGATGGATGCTGGAGTATCAGTACTACTACTAAAAAAAAAACACAAAGCTTGGCAGTTAACTGTCAGTCATCATCTAATTGGTATATTTTCCTCAGCAAGACCTCAATTAAAAGTTCACTTCCAAACCCATCAGTACTTTCTTTTTGTACAGTACATATTTCCCTTTACATTGGCTTTTCTTGCAGATGGTCCTGATGAGTGCAAGATAATGACACCAAAATTGGAGGTGTAGTGGACAGCAAAGAGGGTTACCTCAGATTACAATGGGATCTGGACCAGATGGGCCAATAGGCTGAGAATTGGCAGATGGAGTTTAATTCAGAAAAATGCGATGTGCTGCATTTTGGGAAAGCAAATCTTAGCAGGACTTATACACTTAATGGTAAGGTCCTAGGGAGTGTTGCTGAACAAGGAGACCTTGGAGTGGAGGTTCATAGCTCCTTGAAAGTGGAGTCGCAGGTAGATAGGATAGTGAAGAAGACGTTTGGTATGCTTTTCTTTATTGGTCAGAGTATTGAGTACAGGAGTTGGGAGGTCATGTTGCGGCTGTACAGGACATTGGTTAGGCCACTGTTGGAATATTGCATGCAATTCTGGTCTCCTTCCTATCAGAAAGATGTTGTGAAACTTGAAAGGGTTCAGAAAAGATTTACAAGGAAGTTGCTAGGGTTGGAGGATCTGAGCTACAGGGAGAGGCTGAATAGGCTGGGACTGTTTTCCCTGGAGCATTAGAGTCTGAGGGGTGACCTTATAGAGGTTTACAAAATTATGAGGGGCATGGATAGAATAAATAGACAAAGTCTTTTCCCTGGGGTGGGGGAGTCCAGAACTAGAGGGTATAGGTTTAGGGTGAGAGGGGAAAGATATAAAAGAGACCTAAGGGGGCAACGTTTTCACACAGAGGGTGGTATGTGTATGAAATGAGCTGCCAGAGGATGTGGTGGAGGCTGGTACAATTGCAACATTTGAGAGGCATTTGGATGGGTATATGAATAGGAAGGGTTTGGAGGGGCCAGGTGCTGGCAGGTGGGACTAGATTGGGTTGGGATATCTGGTCAGCATGGATGGGTTGGACCGGAGGGTCTGTTTCCATGCTGTACATCTCTATGACCCTATGTGCCTTCATCCACCAATAACGAAAGCCATTAAATGAATTAGCTCCGAGGCTGCAGCATTAAAGATTTCTGGGGACAAAAAAGGCAATTAAAGAGATTTAGAAGTCAGAGTCTGATGAAAGATAATAGTTAGAAGGAATTTAAGAGTTGCATAATCCAAACTGAAACTTGGTAAGAAAAAGTCAAAAGTATACACATTCTACACATGTTCAGTCTTTCTTCCAAAAGGAGTTCTCACCTCTATATACCAAAGAATGTCTGTTTATTGTATCTATGGGACAGGGCATGGAAGGGCCAGTGTGGACCCAATGGGCTGAATTACCTGCTTCCACACTGTAGGAATTTGATGATTCTCTATGATTCTATGAGGATCACATTGATGAAATGTAATGATGCTCAGTCCAGATTTTGGATAAGGCAGTCAGAGAGGGCAGGATGCTGGGGTTTTCTGGCTAGGCCAGCATTTATTGCCCATCCCTAATTGCCCAGAGGGCAGTTAAGAGTCAACCACATTGTATGGGTCTGGAGTCACATGTAGGCCAGACCAGGTAAGGATGGCAGTTTCCTTCCCTGAAGGACATTAGTGAACCAGATGGATGTTTTCCCCCAGCAATCAGCACAGGTTTTATGGTCATCATTGAACTCATAATTCCAGATTATTATTGAATTCAAATTTCACCATCTGCCATGATGGGATTCAAACCCAGGCCTCCAGAATGTTTCCTGGTTCTCTGAATTGCTCATCATAATTGGAACTTTTGACAATTACTCCTCCCCTGGCTTCCAGTAGTTGCAAATATTACATCTCCACACATCTGCCAGTTGAGAAAAACCCTCAAGTTGCTGGAGATGATCCATGCTGTCCAAAGATGTGCAAGTTAGGTGGATCAGCCATGGTGAGTTGCCCGGTAGTTTCCAGGGATGTGCTAGGGCTGGCTATGTTAGGTATGGGTGATGTGGGATTACAGGTGGTACAGTGGGGTGGCACAGTGGCTCAGTGGTTAGCACTGCTGCCTCACAGTGCCAGGGACCCAGATTTGATTCCAGCCTTGGGCAACTGTCTGTGTGGAGTTTGTACATTCTCCCCGTGTCTGCGTGGGTTTCCTCCGGGTGCTCCGGTTTCCTCCCACAATCCAAAAATGTGCAGGTCAGGTGAATTGGCCACGCTAAATTTCCTATAGTGTTGGGTACATTAGTGAGGGGTAAATACAGGGTAGGGGAATGGGTCTGGGTGGGCCTCTGTTCGGAGGGTCGGTGTGGACTTGGGCTGAAGGGCATGCTTCCATACTGTAGGGAATCTAATCAAAAATAGGGCGGGTGGGATGCTCTTCAGAGGATTGCCGCAGATTCAATGAGCTGAATGACCTCTATTTGCACTGTACTTGCCAGTAATCGCACTCACTGATAGATGCATTGTGGGGCCAGGGGGATGGGGTGGTGATGATGGTCACCTTCACCATATTATGACCAAATATGGAAGATGCAAAAGGAACCAGCTGATTCACATAGCAGAGAATCAGATCAGAATGCAGGGATACATATTTCCAAATATACTGTGCCTCACTTATCCACAATGATCTGTTCAAAACCCTTACTGCCCATTTTCTATCTTGGCACCCATAAGGAACAGTCTTCCTGTGCACAATCCAACAGCAGACATCTTTCAGGTGAAGGAATGGGGAACAGGGGCTGTCAGTAACATGTTCCTTATGACTAACCCCCATTTGTTAAATGGCAGGTTCGACCTATCCTGGGGGAGAGTGGGCCCTGCTAAACAGATTCAGGACTCCTCTGCAGTCAAACCCCTTTGCTGGGACCTCAACATCTCAGTACCGCCCCTTCCATTTTATTTCAAAAATATACTTTATTCATTAAAAAAACCTCCTTCTTTATATGCATTGTCACAAGTGCAGTTCAGTTCTGTACAGCTGCAGATGAAGTAAACAAACAAAATGGCATAGTGGCTCAATGGTTAGCACTGCTGCCTTGCAGCGTGAGGGACCCAGGTTTGATCCCAGCCTCGGGCGACTGTCTGTGTGGAGTTTGCACATTCGCCCTGTGTCTGCGTGGGTTTCCTCCCACTGTCCAAAGATGCGCGGGTCAGGTGAATTAGCCATGCTAAATTGCCCGTAGTGATAATGTGAATACTAGAGAGTAGGTGGGTGGGTTACTGTTCGGAGGGTCGGTGTGGACTTGTTGGGCCTGTTTCTGCACTGGAGGGAATCTAATCCAAACATTGGATTTTGACTCTTATTCCAATGATCTCAGTACAATTCAGCAATTCAGCAGAAACAGAAAGAACATTGCACATTGCAGATGACAGGCCCCTGTACAGACTCAGTGATGGTTTAATCACCGTAAGCTCAGCAAATGAGATGATCACTCAACGCTGAGGATTTGTATTGACTAAAGAAATAAAAACAAAACAAGACGAGCTGTGACAACAAAAATCATTTCCTGCCTTATTGTCTTCCAGACGGAAAATATGTACCCCTGCATTCTGATCTGATTCTCTGCCATGCAAGTCAGTGGGTTCATTTGCATCTTCAGTATTTGGTCAAAATTAGGGGAAGGTGACCCTCCCACAATGCATCTATCAGTGAGTGCTATGACTGGCGAGTACAGTTCCCCACAGCTTTGTGATGTCTTGCAGAAATCCCCTTGATTTACCTGCACTACCAGTTTTACAGCGGCAATTCCTCAAGACTGAGAACCTTGCTGACTTGAAAATAAAGCAAAACAACTTGGGAATGATTGCCAAGGTAATTACAGCTTCATCAAAGAGCCTGGCAGTAGACTTGATGCATGTTTTAAAAAGGTGCAAAGTCATTGAAACTGAGTGACTGGGTTGAGAAAAAGGAGGACCTTGTCATATTTCTGCAAGTTTTGAAAATCTAAATCAGCTTCCCAGGAGCGCTGACATTGAATTCTCCTTGCCAAATGTATAACTTACTACAATAAATCACCTCTCCTCAACCACTCACTGCCGTCCCACCAAAGGCAACTGCAAAATATTCCACAGACTTCTTCGTTAGGAACTGGGGCAGTTCTGAAGAAGGGTCATCCCTGATTTGAAACATTAGCTCTGTTTCTCTCTTTTCCAACATTCTCTGTGCTGGTTTCAGATTTCCAGCATCTGCAGGTTTTATTCCTCCACGGAAATCTGACATTGGATCAGCGATGGGAACCCATGCAAACATGGTTGATTGGCATTAAAAACAACTCTCATTGGTGAACCAATGCCCTCCAGGGAAGGAAATCTGCCACTCTTACCCAGTCAGGTCTGCATGTGACTTCAGACGAGCAATGTCATGGTTGACTCCTTATTGCCCTTTGAAAATGGCCATTTCAAGTGAAGGTGAGATCTTACTACCTTCTCAAAAGCAATTAGAGATGGACAATAAATGTTGACCTAGCCAGTGTCAAGTTCCATGAATGAATGACAACCAAAAACATTTACAATCATACAGCTGTACAGCTTGGAAACTGACCCTTTGGTCCAACTCATCCATGCCCATCAGATATCCTAAATTAATCTAGTCCCATTTGTCAGCATTTGTTTCCTCTAAACCCTTCCTATTCATGTACTCATCCAGATGCCTTTTCAATGTTGTAATTGTACCAGCCTCCACCACTTCCTTTGGCAGTTCATTCCACACAAACACCACCCTCTGCGTAAAAACGTTGTCCCTTAGGTCCCTTTTAAATTTTCCTCTCTCTACTTAAACATATACCCTCTAGTCTTGGACTCCCCAACCCTGGGAAAAAGACTTTGGCTATTGACGCTATCCATGTCCCTCATGTTTTTATACACGTCTATAAGGTCACCCCTTCCAAAAATAGCCCCATACTGTTCAGTCTCTCCGAATAGCTTAAACACTCCAACCTGGAAAACATCCTTGTACATCTTTTCTGAACACTTTCAAATTTTGCAACATCCTTCCTACAGCAGGGAGACCAGAATTGAATGCAGTATTCCAAAAGTGGCCTAACCAATGTCTTGCATAGTCGTAACATGACTTTCCAACTCTTATACTCAATACAGTGGCTAATAAATGCAAGCATACCAAACGCCTTCTGCACTAACCTGTCTGCATGGGACAGGCACTCTTGTTTTTGCATGTTGGAAGTATTTAACAAACAGGAACCAAGGTTAAATGTTTGCAAAGGACAGATGTTTACATTTTTCTAACTCTGGTATGGTTATACAGCATGGAAATAAACCCTTTGGTCCAACCAGTCCATGCTGAACAAAATCCCAAATTAAACGAGTTGCACCTGCCTGCACTTGGCCTATGTCCCAACAAACATTTCTTATTCATGCACTTATCCAAATGTCTTTTAAATATTGCAACTGTACCCACATTCACCACCTCCTCTGGAAGTTCATTCCACACAAGAGCCACTCTGTGTTAAAAAAGAATTTGCACCTCATGTCTTTCTCCTCTCACCTTACAAATATGCCCCCTAGTCTTAAAATCCCTATCCCTAGAGAAAAGGCACCTGTCATTTATCTAATCTGTACCCCACATGATGTTATAAGCCTCTATAAGCCAGAAATTCAGTGCACATTCAGGTCTGTTGCACTATTCAGTTAGATCATTGCTGAGCTCTACCATAACTTAAATTCACTTACCCTGGCTCTGTATCCAGCGCTAAGGGAAAAGCACTATTGATCTCAGTTTTGCGATTTTCAATTGACCACCCATCCCCAAACAAGGCAGCTTTCCATGGAATAGAATTCTAAATTTCAGTTTACTCCCACAATCTAAAGAAGTGCAGGTTAGAGTGGATTGGCCATGCTAAATTGGCCATAGTATCCAGGGGTTTGCAAGCTAGGTGGGTTAACCATCAGAAATTGAGGGGTACAGGTATGGGGTGGAGCTGGGTGGAATGCTTTTCACAGGATCAGTGAGCACTTGATGGCCGAAAGGAAGTATGAAGAAGTGCATAGAGTCCCAGCCATGACTTTAAGGTTATGCCCCCCACGTCCTGGACTCCCCTGCCGGAGGATAGGTTGCTCTTTGTATGTACACTATCTAAACCATCTATCACCTTAAAGATCTTATTAGCTCATCACATTGATATAAATGCCACTCGACACTTTTACTGCCTTTGTAAATAACTCTGTTAGTTCCAGTTCATTCTCACACTGCACCCCTCCAAGGCCAACATATCTCTCCTGGGATTGTGTGTCCAGATCTGAAAGCAATGAAAAAGAAAGACGTACTTTGATCTGGCACTTTGTGTCTCAAAGTTTCACAGCCAAATGAAGCGACATAGGTACAGGAGTAGGCCATTCACCTCCTCTAGCTTATTCCACCATTAAATGACATCATGTCCCATCTGTGGCCTACTCCATGTATCTGCTTTTGGCCAATATCCGTTAATAAACTTGCCGAACAAAAAACATTACCTTTCTCAGATTTAAAATTAACAACTGATCCAGCATCCACTGCTATTTGTGGCAGGGATTTCCAAACACCTACCTCCCTTTTTGTGTAGAAGCGTTTCTTAACATCTCTCCTGAATGGTCTGGTCCTAATTCTCAGATGATCATAGAATTCCTACAGTGTGGAAACAGGCCATTCGGCCATTAAGTGCACACTGACCCTCTGAACAGCATCCAACCCAGCGCCATACCATCCCTGTATCCCTCCATTTCTGATGGCTTACCCACCTAGCCTGCACATCTCTGGATATTATGGGCAATTTCACATGGCCAATCCACCTAACCTGCACATCTTTGGACTGTGGGAGGAAACTGGAGCACCTGAAGGGAATCCATGCAGACTCGGGGAGAATGTGCAAACTCCACAGAGAGAGTTGCCTGAGGGTGGGATCAAACCCGGGTCCCTGGTTCTGTGAGGCAGCAGTGCTAACCTCTGAGCCACCTCCCACCGCTAAGAGACGATGCCCCTTAATTCCAGAATCTTGACCAATGGAAATTGTTTATCTTTATTTACCCTACCTTTTCCTGTTCATGTCTTGAAGGTGAGATCACCCCTTAACCTTCTAAATTCTTAAGAAAAGAGTACTTTTTAAGTGTACGTACTTGAACACAAACTTTTATTCACAAGTGTAGGAAACAGCGGAGCCAATCTGTGCACAGCAAGATGCCACATAATGACCAGATAATTGCTTTCTTTTTGCATTGTTGATTGGAAGATAAACACCAGTAAGGACACCACCCTGAATTCCTCCATTCTACGATATAAGACGTCAAGCCAGGTCTTCATAAAGGGCCTAGGAATGGCATCGAGAATATGTTTCTGTGATGACTGATTTACCTAGGTGGGTGGCATAAATTCTGTTTCTAAATTTCTAAGAGATTAAAATGAGTTTGAGTTTAAATTGCGCACTGGCTATAAATCAGTGTTGGGGATGATACGATCACTTTTCATCCTCAGACCCTTAATTAACTGGATGTCTATTCAACTATTCCACAATACATTCAGACCAGCTCAATCCTCCAGTCAAATTCCTGTGGAGAGCCATGACCCCTGCCTGTGGTTTTGTTTCTGAATTTCAATTACTCAAAATTTTACCTCACATCTGCAATCATCCTGATTGCATATTAAGTGCTTATAAAACCCACTCTCATTACCAAGCCAACCACTGCTTTTGCCTTCTTCAACACTAATTTCAATCTCTTTGAAAAGGCACTTGAGGAAGTAGAGTGCAAGGGTTTAAAATCTGCTGTCATATTTAACGCCTCCCTGCCTCAGGATTATGTCCCACATCCAATTGTTTCATAACTTGTCTCATTAAATAGTACAGAATTTACACTTAATTTAGATCAATTTTCTGTTATTTAGCAATGCGCTTCCAGAGAGATATGCTGAAGTGTTCCAAAGGGGTATAATGTTAACTATTGTGATGTACTGCTGGACCAATGTTTTATGGTTAGTTGTCTGTACATAATATTACATACAGGGAGGCATGGTGGACTAGTGGTCACCAGTACTGCCTCACAGCGCCAGGGACCTTGGTTCGATTCTACCCTTGGGTGACTGTCTGTGTCAAGTTAGCACATTCTCCCTGTGGCTTTCTGCGAGGTGCTTTGGTTTCCTCCACAGTCCACAGATATGCAGGTCAGGTGGATTGGCCACATTAAATTTCTGAGGAGAAAGTGAGGTCTGCAGATGCTGGAGATCAGAGCTGAAAATGTGTTGCTGGAAAAGCGCAGCAGGTCAGGCAGCATCCAGGGAACAGGAGAATCGACGTTTCGGGCATAAGGCCCTTCTTGTTTCCTGAAGAAGGGCTTATGCCCGAAACGTCGATTCTCCTGTTCCCTGAATGCTGCCTGACCTGCTGCGCTTTTCCAGCAACACATTTTCAGCACATTAAATTTCCCCTAGTGATCAGGGATGTGCAGGCTAGGTGGGTTAGCCGTGGGAAATAACAGGGTTAGAGGTGTGGGCATGCGCCTGAGTGGGATGCTCATTGGAGAGGTCAAGGTGGGCCGAATGCCCTGCTTCTGCACTGTAGGGATTCTATGATGTGATAACGACTACCAACAATGGAGAGAAAGAGATCATTTCCATACCAGGGACTGGAATCGTAGGAATTCTGATAGCTTCTACATTCCAGAGGTAATGAGATACGATGAAGGCAGCGGAGAAACTATAACAAGTTTGAGGATTTTGAAATCGAACTTGCTGGAGTGGGAGCTAATCCTCAATAATGAGAATACAATCTCATGACTAAGCACTTTTATAGAACCAGCTGGCTAAGACCAATAAAATGTTTTCACCCCAAGTACAAAGGGAAATGTCACTTTAAGTATTCAATTGGAGGCATGTATTACATCGCTTACACTCTATAATAATAAAACAGACACTCTTAAGTTGATCATTGTGTTTGAGCTAGCAGCAATATTTGAAAGAATGATATGCACATACAGACCCTAATGGAATTGATTAATTTGCTCAGACACAAAAATAATTGCTTACTTCTCGCAAGTATCACTATCCAAACTAACTCCAGTGATGTCTGGTCATGAACACTTGTTTAATTTATTTGAACTCTGCATATTATGAGGATAAGGCTTGAAAGTTACATATCACATAATCGTCATCAGTCATTATTTGAGTTAAAACATCCTCCAGGGATTTTACATCTATTACATTAAGCTTAGAATTAACAAGGTTGAATTAAGTTGTTAAGCTATGATTTTATTATTATAAAGAGACTGTAGCATGAAAACGTATTGATGCTCTCACCTGCTCACTGGAAAACTGACAAGTGCCTATGTTGGCTCCTCTAGAAAGCCCAATAGGATCACAAGCCACTTGGGTGGCCATCAGTGGGTCTTTCAAGGCTATGGGTGGGGGTGGGGTGCAGAAATCTCTCCTGTTGAAAGTTGCTAGGCAATCAGATGAGTCAGCAGCATTTTATTTATTCATTCATTCATGGGATGAGGGTGTCACTGGCTAGGCCAGCACTTATTGTCTATCCCTAATTGCCCAGAGGGCAGTTAAGAGTCAACCACATTGCTGTGGGTCTGGAATCACGTGTAGGCAGTTTCCTTCCTGAAAGGACATTAGTGAACCAGATGGGGTTTCCCAACAATCGACAATGGGTTCATGGTCACTGTTAGTCTCTTAATTCCAACTTTTTGTTGAATTCCGTTGGCGAGATTCGCACCCGGGTGCCCAGAACCTGGGTCTCTGGATTAACAGTCCAGCCAGAATACCACGAGACCATCGCCTCCCAGCTCTTTGAGAGGGCAAAGCTGCTGGGGAAACCATGGCTATTAGAGGTCAAAGGTCAGATTGTTTCAGTGACTAGCCCGTCAATTGGCAGCAAGGGGGAGGAGATAGTGTTCAGTGGGCCAGCACATCCTCTGTTCCCTCTAATCCCCCACCTGCCATTTCCAATGTCACCTTCCTCACTCAGGCACCGAGTGTGTTTGAACGAGAAACAGTCCCCTCTCCAGGGGAGCTCAAGCAGACCATAATGTTTTATCAGGTCTGAAGAAGCTGGACTCGAAACATTAACTCTCTCTCCACCAATGCTGCCAAACCTGCTGAGTTCCTGCAGCAACTTCTGTTTCTGTACAGTGTTTAGCACTAAGTTCCCAGACTTGCTCGCTTTTGGGTTAATACTAGATGCATCAGGCTGAAGTCCTTAAGTGGTCAGTCCTGCTGGACCTTCCTGCTCTGACTTAGTCCTGCTTGAAGGAGGAAGGTGGTAGAGTTCAGGCATGACCCATCCCAGCTAATCACGTACCTTTCGACACACCACAAGAGGGCCCATTAGATTCCATCCACTGTGGCTGGTTCTACCATATTGACATAATTCTCTGGGGTTTTGCTCTCTTTTGTGACTTACATCTTCAGACTATATCCATCTGACGTTTGGCTGTGCATTATTTTAAGGGAGGTAATTTGCTGTTCTTTTATGGTGAGTAATGTATTATGTGCAACTTAAGTGGCTTGATTTATAATACAGGTCCATTCCAAGACTGGATCACCTAACCTGGACAGGAGTGTGGTTTTTGAGTCAGTGTTGGCATCTAATAGGATCATCATACCCAATAGTTAAAGGTAACAAGGCAAACAGCTGTTGTGAACTGATTAGTTATCCGTTTTAAAATGTGTTGTGGAGCCTCACTTGTGATAGAGGAGAAAGTGAGGACTGCAGATGCTGGAGTTCAGAGCTGAAAATGTGTTGCTGGAAAAGCGCAGCAGGTCAGGCAGCATCCAAGGAGCAGGAGAATCGACTTTTCAGGCATGAGCCCTTCTTCAGGAATGAGGAAAGTGTGTCCAGCAGGCTAAGATAAAAGGTAGGGAGGAGGGACTTGGTGGAGGGGCGTTGGAAATGCGATAGGTGGAAGGAGGTCAAGGTGAGGGTAATAGGCCGGAGTGGGGGTGGGGGTGGAGAGGTCAGGAAGAAGATTGCAGGTTAGAAAGGTGGTGCTGAGTTCGAGGGATTTGACTGAGACAAGGTGGGGGGAGGGGAAATGAGGAAACTGGAGAAATCTGAGTTCATCCCTTGTGTTTGGAGGGTTCCTAGGCGGAAGATGAGGCTCTCTTCCTCCAACCGTCGTGTTGCCATGGTCTGGCGATGGAGTCGTCCAAGCACCTACATGTCCTTGGTGGAGTGGGAGGGGGAGTTGAAGTGTTGAGCCACGGGGTGGTTGGGTTGGTTAGTCCGGGTGTCCCAGAGGTGTTCTCTGAAACGTTCCGCAAGTAGGCACCTGTCTCCCCAATATAGAGGAGGCCACATCGGGTGCAGCGGAGTCACGGTGGTAGGTGAGGACCAGTGGGATTCTGTCCTGGCGGCGGTTGGAGGGGCAATACCGTACAACCCAGATGGCCTCCTTCTTCAAAGACCGCAATTTCCCCCCAGATGTGATCGACGATCCCCTCCACTGCATCTCCTCCACTTCCCACTCCTCCGCCTTGAGCCCCGCCCCTCCAACCGCCACCAGGACAGAACCCCACTGGTCCTCACCTACCACCCCACCAACCTCCATATACAGCGTATCATCTGCCGTCATTTCCGCCACCTCCAAACGGACCCCACCACCAGGGATATATTTCCCTCCCCTCCCTTATCAGTGTTCCGAAAAGACCACTCCCTCCATGATTCCCTTGTCAGGTCCACAACCCCCACCAACTAAACCTCCACTCCCGGCACCTTTCCCTGCAACCGCAAGAAATGCAAAACTTGCGCCCACACCTCCCCCCTTACTTCTCTCCAAGGCCCCAAGGGATCCTTCCTTATCGGCCACAAATTCATCTGCACCTCCACACACATAATTTATTGCATCCGCTGCACCCGATGTGGCCTCCTCTATATTGGGGAAACAGGCCGCCTACTTGCGGAACGTTTCAGAGAACACCTCTGGGACACCCGGACTAACCAACCCAACCACCCCGTGGCTCAATACTTCAACTCCCCCTCCACTCCACCAAGGGCATGCAGGTCCTTGGACTCCTCCATTGCCAGACCATAGCAACATGATGGTTGGAGGAAGAATGCCTCATCTTCTGCCTAGGAACCCTCCAACCACAAGGGATGAACTCAGATTTCTCCAGTTTCCTCATTTCCCCTCCCCCACCTTGTCTCAGTCAAATCCCTTGAACTCAGCACCGCCTTCCTAACCTGCAATCTTCTTCCTGACCTCTCCGCCCCCACCCCCACTCTGGCCTATCACCCTCACCTTGACCTCCTTCCACCTATCGCATTTCCAACGCCCCTCCCCCAAGTCCCTCCTCCCTACCTTTTATCTTAGCCTGCTGGACACACTTTCCTGAAGAAGGGCTCATGCCCGAAACATCAATTCTCCTGCTCCTTGGATGCTGCCTGACCTGCTGCGCTTTTCCAGCAACACATTTTCACCTCACTTGTGATATACTTGTAGTGTTTCGACCTCTGAGCCAAGAGACCTGGGTTCAAGTCCTACCTGCTCCAGAGGTGTGTAATAACATCTCTGAACAGATTGATTAGAAAAGTAAGTTAACTTAAAAAAATTAACATGTTTCGGGTTCTTGTGACACAGTAATAGTGTCCCTATCTCTGGGCCAGGAGACCTGGGTTCAAGTCCCATCTGCTCTAAAAGTGTATCATAACATCTCTGAACAGATTGATTAAAATATCTAATAAAATGTCTTGGGTTCATGTGATACAGTGATAGTGTCCTTACCTCTGATCCAGGATGTCCAGGTTCAAGTCCCTCCTGCTCCAGAGATGTGTAATACCATTTCTGAATAGTTGACTGGGAAGTATCTAAAATATTTGGGAGTACTCTTGTGGTGGTGTCCCTAACCCTGAGCCAGGAGGGTTGGATTCAAGACCCATCTGCTCCAACGGTGTGAGCAGCTGGATAGGAAAATATCCATGACTTGAACCCAGAGTTCTATATGTCCCAGTTCCTTCATACTTTAATGGAAGTTATACATTGGGATGAAAGCTACCTGTAGATCATCCAGCTTGATCAAAGACAATGAGACTAGGCTCCTGGATATTTCATTAGCTGCATTTGAACAGCAGGGCAGGAACAAGAAACAATAGATTTCGGGGCAACAGCTGAGAGATATTGTCTCTCTATTTTTGTCTCTCTCAACCTTGAAGTTAGTGCTTGTTGAAAAAAGCACTTGGGACCTTTTCCATTCACATAAGATCAAAACTAATCATTTGGCCTCAAGTTTAAAAGCTTAAGGATTTTAAGAACTTTAAACTACAATTTAACTTCCCATCTGTAGCTAACATTTTATCTTTCCTTGTAAGCTTATTAGTTGTGTTATTGCATGTGTTTGAACATTTTAAAATATTTTCTTGGGGTCAGTAGGTAATTGAATGTTTCTTTCCTTCACTCAAGGAAACCTTGTAACTTGACTCCATCATCTTGATCCAGTTATATTCTTCGAGTCATACAGCACAGAAACAGACCATTTGCTCCAACCTGTCCATGATAAACATATTTCCAAACTAAACTAGTCCCACACAACTATTCATAGCCCAGATCCTTCCAAACCTTTCCTATTCATGTACTTATCCAAATGTTTTTTAACTGTTGCAATAGTACCCACATCCACCACTTCCTCAGGAAGTTCATTCCTCACACAAACCACCCTCTGTGTAAAAAAATTGCCTTTGTGTAGAAAGACCTCTCTTCTCACCTTAAAGATGTGCCCCCTAGCCTTGAAATCCCCCACCCTATGGAAAAGACAACTACCATTAACTCTATCTATACCCCTCATTATTTTATAAACTTCTATAAGGTCGCCTCTCAACCTCCGATGCTCCAGAGAGAAAAGTCCCAGCTTATCCAGCCTTTGTTATAACTCAAATCCTCCAATCCCGGCAACATCATGGTAAATCTCTTCTGAACCCACTCCAGCTTGATAATATTCTTCCTATCATTGGGTGACCAGAACTGGACACAGTACATTTTAATCAAATTATGATTACTGCATGCTAATTAAAAATGTTAAAATGTTTTGTGTGACTGACTGAGAAGGGAGGGTGGCTGGGGTTGAAGAGAGCAGAGCTGATTACGCCTCCTCCGCTGGTTTGTAACACATGACAATTTCAGCTTGTCTAAAACCATCACAAATCGATTCGGTCATGAGGTCCTATTAAATCACATTGGCTCAGTGGCTAGCACTGCTGCCTCACAGCACTAGGGACCCGGGTTTGATTCCACCCTCAGGTGACTGTCTGTGTGGAGTTGCACATTCTCCCCGTGTCTGTGTGGGTTTCCTTAGGTGCTCCGGTTCCCTCCCACAGTCCAAAGATGTGCAGGTCAGGTGAATTGGCCATGCTAAGTTGCCCATAGTGTTCAGGGATGTGTAGGCTAGGTGCATTAGTCAGGGGTAAATGTAGACTAATAGGGTAGGGGAACGGGTCTGTTTGGATTACTCTTTGGTGTGTCGGTGTGGACTTGTTAGGCCAAATGACCTGTTTCCACACTGTAAAGATTCTATGATTCTATGAAAATTCCTCACTGACTGCTGGAAAACTGCTTCCTTTCTCGTGAAGATGAAGGTCAGAAAATGGCAGTACGCCACAAGTTGTGCTCTGTTAAAGGTCTTTAAAGAGACTGGCATTTATGCAGCACCTTATCACATCTTTGAGAAATGTCGCTGGCTCATTTGATAAATGGCTTTGCAACAGGGTGACTGCAGCTGTGCAGGTGAACATAAGAACACAGTACGGTAATTCACCTTATCAGTACTGAACTTTTTTTGTCATTTTACCAGCACGCACATTCAAGGGTTTGGTGAACAACCCAAAGTGACTGCTGCAGCTTGCAACATAATCCAGGTCCCTAAATCAACTGAAATAAATACCCAGGTTTGACATTGTTAAAGACAATACTCTGTGATTTTTGTTTTATCATCAATACTGAGAAATCACAGTAGCTTTAATTTTTTTGCCATCGCATCCATCATGTTGGTATGAAGTCACCTACTTGGGTTACTTGCTTGGCTTTGCAATTCTTGATTCAATGTAATTGAATGAACATTTACAAAGTGCACACACCATAGCACTAGTAGTCCTAACCTTTCAGAGTTCATAAGAAAGAGGAAAATGCTCAGCTAACGAAGCTGAAGGGTTCAATACAAACCAAGTAAATGTTACATTGAATCTCCAATGAATTTTCTGAATGTCAGAGAAACCATGTGAAGTATCCTTATTAATCACGGCTACTTTGAGTGTAGCAGCACGGTAAATTGCTCCACCATGTTCGGCTGGCCTTGTGAGCATTTCATTTTAAAAGCTTCTGATTTTCTAAACTAAATATCCCATCTGAGGCAAAGTAATGGATTCTGACTTACTGTTGATAACCTCTGATGACCAGGCCCGTTCCTTAAGAATCTGTACGGAAACATATTAACAAAACGTTGTCTGCTTCCAGAAGTGAAGTTAAGCAGTTGGATACACCTAATGCAGAACCACAGTCAATAGGTCCCAATCTGCATTTATATAGCACCTATAAAACAGTAAACTGGCCCAATATGCTTCAAAGAGACGTTAATATGCAAGATTTTATATCAAACTACATGAATTCTGAGGAAGAATTGCATCAGACTCAAAACATTACCTTTGCTTCTCTCTCTAAAGCAGATGTGTTGAGTTTCTCTACCACTGTTTTTATGTTGGGGGAGATATTTAGGACAAGCTTGGGAGATTTTAACATCTATCTTAAAGAAGGAAGGGAACTTGATTTAGGGAGCACATTTCAGAACCCTGAAAGCCATGACAAATGAAAGAATGAAATAGTGTAAATAAAATCAGGGAGACTGGGATTGAAGGAGTGCAGCAATTGTGAAGGATTATAAGATCTAGGAATGTTACAGAGGGGCAAAGCATGCTAAATGCGAGAAAACATTTCTTCTTAACCAATTATATTTCATATCCCAGCAGTTCAGAAATGGAAAGTATTGAACAGGTTGGGCCTTATATAAAAGTGGGAGTTCCCACTTCTTTAAAAAAAGCATGCACAGGATGTGAGTGTTAGGCCCAGCATTTGGTGCCCAGAGTCAGCGCACCTCTGCCCTCGAACCCCACCCCTCCAATCACAACAAGGACAGAATCCCCCAGTCTTCACCTTCCACCCCACCAACCTCCGCATAAATCGTATCATCCGCCGACATTTCCACCACCTACAAATGGACCCCACCACTAGGGATATATTTCCCTCCCCACTCTTAACCGCTTTCCGTAAAGACCGTTCCCTCCGCAAATACTGTGTCAGGTCTACGCCCTCCCCAACAACCCACTCTCCCCTCTTGGCACTTTCCCCTTCCACCGCAAGAATTACAAAACCTGTGCCAACACCTCCCCACTCACCTCCATCCAAGGCCCCAAAGGAGCCTTCCACATCCATCAGAGTTTCACCTACACATCCAACCAAGTCATTTATTTTATCTGTTGCTCCCGAGGCGGGTTTCCTCTACATTGGGGAGACTGGATGCCTTCTCGCAGAGTGCTTTAGAGAACATCTCTGGGACACTTGCGCCAATCAACTCCATCGCCCCATGGCTGAACATTTCAATTTCCCCTCCCACTCTGCTGAGGACATGCAGGTCCTGGGCCTCCTTCATTGCCACCCCCTCACCACCTGATGCCTGGAGGAAGAATGCCTCATCTTCCGCCTCAGAACACATCAACCCCAGGGCATCAATATGGACTTTACCAGTTTCTTCATTTCCCCTCCCCCCACCTTACCTCATTTCCAACCTTCCAGCTCAGCGCCATCCTCATGACCCGTCCCACCTGTCAATCTTCCTTCCCACCTATCAACTCCACCCTGGCTGTTGACCTATCACCTTTACCCCCACCTCCATCCACCTATTGCACTCTCAGCTACATTCTCCCCAGCCCCATACCCCTCCCATTTATGTCTCCACTCCCGAGGTTCCCAACCTCATTCCTGATGAAGGGCTCTGGCCCGAAACATCGATTCTCCTGCTCCTCGGATGCTGCCTGACCTGCTGTCCTCTTCCAGCGACACACTCTCGACTCTGATCTCCAGCATCTGCAGTACTCACTTTCTCCTCAATGATGTTGTTGTTAGTTGGAATGACAGATTTCCTTCCTGAAAGGCCATTAGTCAGCCAGATGGACATTTCCTGACAATCAACAATGGTTTCATAATTATCATTAGACTCTTAGTTCCAGGTTACTATTTTTAATATTGTATTCAAATTGCACTGTCTGCTATCGCACAATTCAAACCCAGGTTCCCAGCACATTACCTGGGTCTCCAAATGAATAGTCGAGTGATAATACCACTAAGCCATCACCTCCCTCTATCACACATGGCCAGAGCCTGTATGTGAGTAAATTTAATGCTGCCAGAGTACAGTCAGTTGCCATGTAAGACATTGGTTCATTAATATAATTGAAATATAGAAATCTCTCTCTCAATTAGAGTCACAATTGATGATCATTATTTTCAGGCAACTGCATCCCAAATTCTTCACTTAAGAATATAAGGACTTAAGAAATAGGGGCAGGTTATCCCCTTCAAATCTACCTCATCATTCAATAGGATCATGACTTATCTTTTATCTCAACCTGAATTTTCCAACATTATTCTCATATCACTTCATCCTTTAGCGTTCAAACATTCTGCAATAAAACCCAATCTCTTCAGCTGCTCCCATCCTTTAAGGAGGCCCAATCCTCCTTTACCAGTTTTTATTGTTCTGTTCTCCTGACATATCTATGCTGTAGGTGTTATATAAGCGCATGCTGTTGTTCAATGAGACCATAAGATCGGGAGCAGAAGTAGTCCATTCAGGTGCTCCCTGCTTCAGTTGTTGTTGAAATAGCTCACAGAATTCCTACAGTGTGGAACCAGGATATTGAGTCCACACTGTCCCTCCAAAGAACATCCCATCCAGGCCCACACCCTATATTTCCCCATGGCTAATTCACCTCGCCTGTACATCACTGGACACAACAGGCAATTTGACACGGCCAATTCACCTAACCGGCACATCTTTGGACTGGGTGAGGAAACCAGACCATCCAGAAGGAACTCACACAGATACAAGGGGAATGTACAAACTCCTCACAGACGTTCACCTGAGGCTGGAATTGAACCTGGGTCTATTACTGCTGCAAGGCAGCAGTGCTAACCACTGTGTCACCCACAGTTCAAGGAGGTAGCTCACCAACACCTTCTCAAGGGTAACTAGGAATGGGCAAAAAATGCTGGCCCAGCCAGCGACACCCACATCCCACAAATGAATAATCAAGAAAAAACTAAATTTCTCTCCAAATTTAGATGACTCAGTAATTTGTTAAATCTGCACTATTTCCAAGGGTTAGACTGGACTCATTTTTCAAAAGAACTTTGCAACTGTTTTCCACCCTCATGCAGAATAGAGTTTCTTTACCCTGTCCCAGATATTAACAGTTGAATTTTTCACAAAGTTGCCATGGATGGTGTACTCAGCAACAAAAAAATGTGACAGCCCACAGAGATTGCTCATTTAGATTGATTACTTACGCAGCGTAAATGGCTCGAAGGATGTGTTTGCAGAGTCTCACCCTTCTCTCACTTCATCCCGAAGGACCATTGTGGTTACTTATTTGCCTCTGTCATTAAGTCAGAACAACACTTTCTAATTCTCTCCCAAGCTATGTTGGCAGTGAGCACCATTTATAAATCCATCTGCCAGAAGACATACTCTTAACCTTTCTATATTTATTACATCAAATGTTTGAGGGAATTGCTGTTGAGCTGTAAGATCAGCCATTGAATTGCAAGGTAAGCTGGAGGGCCAAATGGCCTATTCCTAACCAGATTTCCTTTTATGAAGCTTTCTTCCTAGGTCAGACACTTTGACTGGTGCAATAGCTGGTGCATGTAAGCAATTGATAGTGCCACCAGTCTGACATTTTCACCTCGTTGCCACCCCCCCCCCCCCCCCCCACCCCCCTTCTTATTTTGGAAGATGCTGATTCAAACAGGGACTGTCTTCCATAGATTTCCATTGGGGCTTTTCCACTTTTTAAGCTTGATGACAATTTTCATGGATGGGTCAATAGCAGGTCCTGGAATAACAGCCAAGTTTCATCCATATCCTGTTAATGTCCAATGATTCAAATTTTCCAACAAGCTTCACTGTTTGGCGAGAAGGAAAGGCAAATCCATCCTATTTAGTAATGCCAGCTCCACATTATCAATTCCACTCCATCAGTTCATTAAGCTTTAGGATTTCCATCAGTTGGTGAGGAAAATCTAAAATCCCAATGCATGAGTAATTGTGTATTGAAAGGATAACATGTAGGAGACTGTCAGCAGGTCAGGCAGCATCTGTGGAGCCAAGAGTTAACATTACAGCAGAGCTAATTGTGCTATAATCCGACACTTGGAAGTATCTAGAGTCATAGCAGAAGACGTTACTCTCTGTATGGCAGTGCTAATGTGCTGTGCAGATGTGCTTCCACTCAGAATGGCTTTCATGAGAATTTGCTGATTTCACATTTATAACATGGTGGTGGTGGTTAGACATTTTGGCAACAACTCAGGGTAATAGTGAAATGAATGAATATCACCATAGTGAGAGGGAGACAACAGGTAGTAAGTTTTTTTCAGAAGGTCACCATGCCTCCAACAAAGAGTGATGTTGGGAAGACAGGACTTTCTTAGTAACCTCAGCTGGTTTAGGAATTGAGCCCATCTATGTTACTCTGCACCACAAACCAAATGTAAGCTAATTCATCCCAGAGACAGTGCAGATGCAGTGAGCAGTGAGGAAAACTTACTATATAAGGCCATAAGATGTAAGAGCAGAATTACACCATTCAACCCATTGAATCTGATCTACAAGTCAATCATGGCTGATATATCTCTCCATTTTCCTGCATTTTCCCCATAATGTTTGATCCCCTTGCTAATCAGCAACATATTATGTGGATTGCATGGTGACACAGTGGTTAGTACTGTCACTTAGCAGTGCCAGGGATCCGGGTTCCATTCCAGCCTTCGGTGACTGTCTGTGTGGAGTTTGCATGTCCTCCTCATGTCTGCACGGGTTTCCTCCAGGTGCTGCTGTTTTCTCCGACAGTCCAAAGGTGGGCAGGCTCGCTTCCAGCATGCCGTGGCTCAATGGTTAGCACTATTGCCTCACAGTGCTAAGTATCTGGGTTCAATTCCATCCTTGAGCACCCTGTATGGAGTTTGCATGTTCATTCCATGTCTCTGTGGGTTAAACAGGCCAATGAACTTTTAGCTGAACTGAGCTGTTCACCACCAATGGTTTAATTTGGAATTAGTTTGTGTTTTCCTCCTGGATTTCCAGGAAAGAGAAGTAAATGCAAAACATTATTTAAATGTTTCCAAATTTTGAAGTGACTAAGTGGATAGAGTTCTTATTCCATTTCTGTTGCACTCTAAGAAGCTTTCTTACAGGAGTTAATTTACCAGGGATTTAATTTTCTCTCAGGTGGATGCAAAGAAAACTCACTATATCATTTGGAGATGAGCCATAGAGTTTGACCTCAGCATCCTGACCAATATTGATCAATCAACCTAAACCAGTTGGACAGATTACTTCGTCAAATCAAGTATAATTTTAAACGGAGTACAGGAACAGGGAGTGGAGGAAATAGCTACGTAAATCTTTGGAAGTGACAGACAAGCTTGGAAGGGTATGAAAAAAATCAGATGGTATCCTTGGCTTTATCAATGAGGAATAGAGAACAAAAGCCATACAAATTATGCTAAACTTTAGCACAGAATTGGCAGGGCTCTTGTGGTACAGTGGTAGTGTCCCTACCTCTGAGCCTAGTATAGGCCTTGGCTCACATACCATCCACTCTAGAGTTGTGCCAGAACCAAACATGAAAACCTATAAAACAGTGGTTTGATTGTATTGCATTCAAACTGTGGGGGAGGTTAGTGTCCTTTTGGTAAGGTCGCTGGACTGGTATTATAAACCTCAAATCGGACAGACACTGGTCATGGCAACTGGTTAATATTAGATTGACTTAAATGAAAATCTGAGTCGGTAATGGAATCCACGTTGATTGCTGTAGAAAACCATCTGGTTTGCCTATGTCTTTTAGGGAAGAAAGTCTGCCATCTGTACCTGATCTGACTTACAGCTGACCCTCAGACCCTCAGAACAGCACAGTGGCTCAGCGGTCAGCAATACGGTCTCACAGCACCAGGGACCCGGGTTCAATTCCAGCTTCAGATGACTATCTGAGTGGGGTTTGGACATTCTCCTTGTGTCGTGTGCAGGTTTGCTCTGGTTTCCTCCCACAGTTCAAAGATGCACAAGTTGATGGGCAATTCACCCATCAACTTCAGGGATGTGTAGATGTGTGGACTAGATGCGTTAGTCAGGGGCAAATGTTGCGTAATAGGTTAGGGGAATGGGTCTGGGTGAGATGCTCTGCGGAGGGTCAGTGTGGACTTGTTGGACCAAATGGCCTGTTTCCACACTGTAAGGATTCTATGTGTTTGCCTCCTAACTAAAATGGCAGAGTAAGGTGCTTTGATCAAGGGCAAATAGCAATAGGCAACACGTTCTGGTTTGGCCAGCAATGCCTACATCCCAGAAACAAATAAAAGAGAAACTTGCAGGTACCACACTGTTGAAAGAATGCCAAGGTCTTGGAGAGGATGCCAAGTTTGGTATTAGTTTGGTGCCATGGATGAGGGACTTCAGTTATGTAGAGAGCATGAGTTTGCTCTCCATGGAGCAAGAGCATTTGATAACTTTTCTTAAGCCATGATTAGTTTGGATAAACTAAGGGTGAAAAGTGTTTAGTGACAGATGACAGCAAGGGTTTAAAGCAATTGGAAAAAGAGCCACAGGCAACACCAATGACCATTTTGTTTCCAGAGTGAATTGTGATTTGGAAAGCACTGCCGGAAGTAGATATTTTTAAATGAACCTGTTCTGATATAGTTATTGTATATGGGATTTGAACCCAGATCTCTTAACTCAGGACATTATCAATGCACCACAAGAAGCCATTAAATGGTTGACATCTGGACAGTAGCATTCCAAGTCAAATATAGAAATATATGAAGGGGAAAAAAAATGCAGGACCTAGTGGAAAAAGTCTCCAACGAAGAATTAGCAGGTGCAGAATGGATTGAACAGCCTCCTCCTTCACAATATTGCTCTCTAATTCTTTGAGTTCTGAAGAAGGGTCACTGGACTCAAAACGTTAACTCTGCATTTCCTCTCAACTGATATTGCCACACCTGCTGAGTTTCGCCAGCAGTTTTTGTCTCTGATTTATCTCATTGCTGTTCGTGGCACTTTACTCTTCACGCTTTGCTCTATTGGCCACCCTTGGTTACACAGCATCCAGGCAACGTGAAAGGTCCATTTCTGCCTCTGTTATTGTTGTGCCAGCATCACAGGCAAATAACTGTATACTGATGGCAATTCCATGGATAGGACTTGCAAGACAAGGCATGAGGTGTGGAGATGATCATCCTCATCATGTAAACGTTGAATTGGAAACAACCTAAGGGTAGGTCTTGAAGATTTCAAGCGTTGGGACTGTGGACTATTTCCTTTGCCATCTGTTCCACTGTGACAATAAAGATTGTTGATACACCAGCCTTTGAGTACAAAGAAACAGGAAAATTTCCAGCTCCTTAAACATTATCGTTACAAATGGCTGGCATGGTGGTTCAGTGGTTAGCACTGCTGCTTCACAGCACCAGGGACCTGCATTTGATTCCATCGTTAGGTGACTGTCTGTGTGGAGTTTGTGCATTCTCCCTGTGTCTGCGTGGGTTTCCTCCGAATGCTCCAGTTCCTCCCACAGTTCAAAGGTGTGCAGATTAGATGGATTGGCTATGCTAAATTGCTTGTACTGTCCAGGAGTGAGCATGCTAGGTGGATTAACTGTGGGAAATGCAGGGTGATAATAATTTTCTTCTCATATTCCCACCATGTTCATTAAGGTGCACTTTGCATCCTTTACTGTCCTATTACCAGATGCCAACTATTTAATGGCTTCTTGTGGTGCATTGATAATGTCCCGAGTTAAGAGATCTGAGTTCAAGTCCCATTTCCAATAACTATATCAGAACAGGTTCGTTTAAAAATATCTACTTCAGGCAGTGCTTTGGTAGACATCTACACCCACTTGTTATTAAATTAATTTGCAATGCTTTTGACAGAGTAGAATTGTGCATTATAAAATAATCAACAACAGATTTAATCAGGCAATAACAGAAAATAACACAGTCAGTACTTATTACTGAATGATAACTTGAATTATAATCTCTTGTTTCCAAGATAATTAGCTTCATGTCTATAGTTGTTAACTTTCCGTTTGAGAGTGAAAAACCTGGGTCAGAAACAACTGTGCGAAGCTTAAATCAGGACAATTATGAAGGACTGGGGGCAGAGTTTACTGGAGCAGATAGGAAGAAAAGTTTTGCAGGAAAGGCATTGAGGAATAATGGAAGATATTTAAGAAAATAGTTCATGATTCACAACAAATGTATACCCCAGGCAGAAAGAAGGATTCTAGGATAGGGAGAAGCCATACTTAGCCAAGGAATTAAGGATAGCATCTACTCAAAAGTCAAAGCATACAGTGTTAAAGATTAATGGCAAGCCAAAGAATGGGGAAGGTTTTAAAAACCAACATGGAGTGGCACAGTGGCTCAGTGGTTAGCACTGCTGCCTCACAGCACCAGGGACCTCGGTTCAATTCCCATCTCGGGCAACTGTCTGTGAGTTTGCACGTTCTCCCCGTGTCTGCGTGGGTTTCCTCCCACAGTCCAAAGATGTGCAGGTTAGGTGAACTGGCCATGCTAAAAATCACCCATAGTGATCGGTGCATTAGTCAGAGAGAAATGGTACTGGGTGGATTACTCTTCAAAGGGTCGGTATGGACTTGTTGGGCTAAAGGACCTGTTTCCGCACTTAGGGAATGGAATCTAATCTAATCTAATCTAATCTAAAAGATAACTAAAGAAAAGATAGAAAATAAACTTCGAGAGTAAACTTGTAAGTAATACCAAAACAGACAAGAAGAGCTCCTGTAATTATATAAAAACTGAGGGGCCAAAGTAAACATAGGCTCTTGAGAGAAGGGGGCTGGAATAATAATAATAATGGCATGCTAGGAAATGACAGAGGAATTGAATAAGTACTTTACAGTAGAAAACTCTGATAGCATCCCATAAATACTGATTAATTAATGGGCAAAAGGAGGATTGCAATAACCATTACTAAGGTAAAAGCAATAGGGAAATTCATGAATTGAAGAGATGATAAGTTCAGCAGTAACTGTGGGCCATCCACTCAGGGACTAATCCCCACAGTGGCAACTCAGTCTGCAAAGGCCTATTTCAGTTTATCATTCAAACACTGGGGAGACAACACCTCTATTTTCACTTGTCAAGGTACCCTGCAGCTGCTTTGAGGCTGAAAAGCCACCCGTAGTCTTTCTGTATAGCTAGCCTGACCTCTGGCCAGTTCAGGGAAAATCGCAGGTGAGGGGTGTTTAGAGTTCGTGGAAGATTTGTAGCTCGGGTGTGGATGAAGTCATGGATTCGTTCGCCGAGCCGGTGTGTTTTTCTGCAAACGTTTTGTCGCCTCGCTAGGTGACATCATCAGTGTGTGTTTGATAAAGTGTTGGTGGTCTGTCCCGTCTAGTATTTATATGTCTCTGTTTGTTGGTACTTGCGGTTCTGTATCTGAGCGGTTTGTAAATAGGGTCCAGTTCAATGTGTCTATTGATGGGGTTCCGGTTGGAGAGCCAGGCACCAAGGGATTCTCTGGCGTGTCTCTGTTTTGCCTGTGCTAGGATGGTTATGCCATCCAGCACTCTCTCATTTCCAACTACACAGACAACGAAGGACACAAATTCAACTGGGACGATGTAACCATCCTAGCACAGGCAAAACAGAGAACTCCTTGGGGCCTGGCACTCCAACTAGAACTCCATCAATAGAAGTCATGATTTGGAGATGCTGGTGTTGGACTGGGGTGTACAAAGTTAAAAATCACACAACACCAGGTTATAGTCCAACAGTTTTAATTGGAAGCACACTAGCTTTCGGAGCGACGCTCCTTCACCAGGTGACTATCACCTGATGAAGTAGCATTGCTCCGAAAGCTAGTGTGTTTCCAATTAAACCCGTTGGACTATAACCTGGTGTTGTGTGATATTTAACTCCATCAATAGACGCATTGAACTGGACCTTGTATACAAACCACGCAGATACATAACCGCAAGTACCAACAAACAGAGACGCATAAAACCAGGCGGGGCAGACCACCAACACCTTATCGAACATGCACTGATGATGTTACCTTAGCGAGGGCGACAAAATGTCTGCAGAAAAGCACATCAGCTTAGTGAGCGAATCCATCACTTCAGGTGAGGGATGGTTTACCACAAGGCGAACACGATTCTAATCCTTACTTTGAGCCTGACGGTGGGATTCAAAAGCCAGCCAGAAAAACAGGGTGGCTCAGTGGCCAGCACTGCTCCCTCACATCACCAGGGACCTGGGTTCGATTCCAACTTTGGATCACTGTGTGGAGTTTGCACATTCTCCTTGTGTCTGTGTGGCTTTCCACTGGATGCTCCGGTTTTGTCCCATACTCCAAAGATGCAAGCGAGATAGATTGGTGATGCCAAATGTGAGGATAGGGTCTGGTTAAGGTGGGATGCTTTTCAGCAGGTTGGTGCAGGCGTCAATGGGCAGAATGGCCTCTTGCTGCCTTCTAGGGATTCTATGAAAATCCTACCCCTTTCATCAAATCTCTCATGTTCTCTGCCAGCCTGTGTTTATCACTAGGGTAAAAGCAATAGGGAAATTCATGAGTTGAAGAGATGACAACTTTAGCAGTAACTGCGGCCTATCCAGTCAAGGGCTAATCCCCACAGTGGTAGCTCAGTCTGCAAAGGCCTATTTCAGTTTATCATTCAAACACTGGGGAGAAGAAATTGAGGTCTGCAGATGCTGGAGATCAGAGCTGAAAATGTGTTGCTGGAAAAGCGCAGCAGGTCAGGCAGCATCCAGGGAACAGGAGAATACACGTTTCGGGCATAAGCACTGGGGAGACAACACCTCTATTTTTACTTGCCAAGGCACTCTGCAGATCCCCAGAAGAATTCCCAGAATCCCCAGAAGAAATTTCCAGCTCACAAATCATCCCTCATATCTCTGTAGGCCAGATTGATCTGGTTGAAGCCTGAAGCAGTTACGCGGTGTTGACCCAGTTTTACAGGATAAAACTGAATAAGGTCCGAAACCATGTTTTACATAGAATGCAAATGTACCCCAAACTACTGATTTTTGTTTCAGAAATCGATACAATTTAACAATCTCAAATTGTATACTAAGGCAGATATATTCTAATTATGTTACCTTGGTGTAGCATTTTGAATTGAATACCACTGATTGTATTTTGTGGCTTGACTGTTAACCCCTCGAAACATACCATAAAAAATGGTTTCTTGTTGAGAGGGATTTCTTGAAATTTATAAACAATACTAACTACTTTTGTTGCTGTAATATCATCAGACCAGAACATAGTCTGGGTTCTATGCATACTGATGTTACTGTCTGTTATATACATATAACTGACTGACAAAACACACTACATTGACACCATTACACAGAGAAAGCAACTGGAGGTCAGGGAAGTATATTTATATCAGAATATCATATGCCATTTGCTCTGAAGTCCATGCAGCAAAACAACATATTCTTATACATTATAAAGCAGATACATAGGAATGCCATCACCTACAATCTCACCTCCGTACCACACACCATCGTCGTTACTTCACTCTCGCTCCTACCGTACCAGCATCCTGGTTGTCCCTCAATTTCAAGGAATGTAACATTTCAAGAAAACAGCACACTATCACCTTTTCCAGGAATGGCCAATGAACTCTGGCCCAGCCAGTGATGCCCATCTCCCATGTACGAATAAAAATCTTAAAGCCTCCAAGTGTAATTGTAAATGCTGCCTTGAGGTCAGTCAGATATCCTTATATTGGATCCTTAGCTTGGTTCAAAGTCTGAATCTGTAAGTTAAGGAGAAGTTACTTTACGTTACAACACTCGGACATCTCTCTGCTCTTCCATTTCTGGTCGTTTATGCCTCCCTGACTCTGTTCACTCCACCAGGGGTGCCTCAAGATCTGGAATGCCTCTCTAAGCCTTTCCAGCGTACCTATCTCTCCTATTTCCTTGAAGATACTCCCTATATTTTCATTAACAAGCATTTGGCCACCCGTCTGAATGTTATGTGGCTCATATTTTGATTGAGGTGAAAGGCTTTGGGATGTTGTATCAAGTTGTTGTTACAGGTGAACATTTGGCCCTTGGGTTACACTGATCTGAACCAGTGAGCATTTTGAGTCTCAAAAGGAACGTGCGCAAATGGTGAAGATGGGACAGATTGTGATGCCCCCATAGTTGAACTGTCCTGTGGACACTCACCTTAAAAATTCTCAATTAAAGATGTCTAATACTAAGGGTCATGCATTTAAGGTGAGAAGGGAAAAGTTCAAAGGAGGTGTGAGGGGCAGGTTTTTTACACAGAGAGTGGTAGGAGTCTGGAACATGCTGACAGGAGTGGCACTGGAGGCAGATATGATAGGAGCGTTGAAGGGACTATAAGATAAGCACATGAATATACCATGATGAGAAGGTGCCGGTATTGAACGGGGTGATCAAAGGTAAAAATCACAGAACCCCAGGTTAGAGTTCAACAGGTTTATTTGTACTTTCAAATGAACCTGTTGGACTATATCCTGGTGTTGTGTGATTTTTAACTATGAATATGCAAGTAATGGAGGGATATTGATCGAGCGCAAGCAGATGGGATTGGTTTAACATGTTCAACACAACACCGTGGGCTGAAGTGTCCGTTCCTGTACTATACAGTTGTAAGTTTCCAATACTTGACTTTTTGGATGAGATAGACAGATGTTTGCTTAAGAGCGAGCAGTACATTTAATTTCAGAAAACATGATGATAAAACTGGGGAAGGGAAGAGAAGAGGGGAGAAGGATGTAAATGCTTATTTTGCTTCATAACGCACAGTTTGTAATTAAATCAACTACATACCGAAGGAAGACAGCAATCTGTAATTAAATGTACTGCAACTTGAGCATGCTGTTTCTGACAGTCAACACACTAGGGCAACTAAAGAAAAATACCTTTTGCACTTTTTCTCCTGCTAATTTGCGCTGAGCTTTCCACCATGTGGCAGCATTCCCAGCCCCTGTATCGAGTCACCTTAGGGTGAGTTGGAGCCTCTGTGTCATGTACTGATCCATGAGCGGCTCAACTTTTCATTCCTTAATTGGCAACCAGGAAGAGTGCTTTTAGAGGGCAGGTTACATGTTGTCAGCTTCAGTTCCCTTGAGGTGAAAGCTTCTATGTCAGACCCCAGTCAAAAACTCAGGCAGCTCATTAGAGTCTGAGGCGGACTGATCCATGCACGGCGTGTCCTCAAGATGTGAAGGCAATGTTCTTTGAATTAAGAACCACGAGTACTTTGTCCTCGGGTTTATATTTAACACTTTCAAGCCTCAGGAGAAAGACTGTACTTACATTTATGTGAATCGTGGCTTAGTGGCACTAAACCTGGGTATGGCTGAAATGCCACCAGGGGTGTTAGATGTGATTCTGTAATTAGACAGCACTATCTGAATAATTCCAAGTCTGCTAGGAATCACATTAACAATCCGTTTAAGATTATTTGTTGGTCTTGCAATACGATGTGCTTTCATTTGCCAAAAATTACAGATATTCATAGTTAGGGGCTTGTCCTTTGCAAATTAAAGGAATGTGTCCGGGCGCTGTGTCACTTTGGATTTAAACAAAGAGCAGTGAAGAGGTTCCATGTCACATTCTGCATGGAAAGCATCAACCAATCAGAGTTGACTTGTCAACCAATCGGTACCCATTTATCAAGCCACATAAATTGTTGTTCCCTTTGAAATTTGGTACTCTTGCATCTGTCCAGATGAGTTCAACTTTCAAAGCTTCAAAAGTACATTTTTTTTAGCAGTTCTTATGCTTAGATGGTGTATTTTTAATTAGGCCTTTGCCCACCTGGCTCCTAAACTCTAGAATTCTATTCCTAAACATCTATTTCTTTTTGAGTTCAAATTTTTAAACTTTTATCTAATGGCGTATGGGTTTCCTCTGTGTTTGTCTGAAGGGTCTAGTGGCTAACTTGCAAATTTTTCTGTAGCTTTGGTAATATTTAAAAAAAAAAGGAAAAGACTGAATAGGCTGGGGCTATTTTCCCTGGAGTGTCGGAGGCTGAGGGGTGACCTTATAGAGGTTTATAAAATCATGAGGGGCATGGATAGAGTGAATAGCCAAGCTCCCCTACCCTCCGTGGTGCATGGATGGAATGAGCTGCCAGAGGAAGTGGTGAAGGCTAGTACATATCCATCATTTAAAAGGCATCTGGATGGGTATATGAATAGGAAGGGTTTAGAGGGATATGGGTTAAGTGCTGGCAAATGGGACTAGATTATTTTAAGATATCTGGTCAACATAGACAAGTTAGACTGGTGGGTCTGTTTCCGTGGTGTACATCCCTATGACTGTACGCAGGAACCTGTTCAGCTCAGTGTGCCAAATGACAAGCAATACAGAAAGCAACCTAGGTGGAAATGTACCAGTGGGGGCTTATATGGGCAGGAAGGAGGGACGGTTTGGAGCCTGTTGTGAGGTATGAGGACCGAGGAATGGTAAAACAGTGAATTAAAATCATGCAAAGATAAACAGACATGAAGAGGACTGCTGCCTGGATAGACCTGGTCAGGCCATTTATTCTTTTTTTATGCTGTACTGTGGCTGGATCTGCGGGGGTTCCCAGCTTACACTCTCTGGGAAAGTGGTATAAGGCATTAAATGAGCATTGGATACCTATATCAACCAACCAATGACAGGCGAGGATCGGAAACCATACTCCTATAACTGTAACTAGTTCTTAGGGCTAAAGAGATTTATGGGGAAAAAATGGAAACTGGATACTGAGTTGGATGACCTACCGTGATCATATTGAATAACAAAGAAGGATCAAAGTGCCAAATGGCCTACTTTTGCTCCTAATTCCTATGCTTCTATGCAAATGCTGTAGTATAATAGGTTAACAGCTAAAGACTGATATCTAGACTGACACCCTCAGTAATATCAGATGATGTCCCACCAACTGAACTGGGATCTGAGGGAAGATGATTCTAATAGAGTCTTGCTCAACCATATTTCTCAAAATGGTGTATATCATTACATCTTGCACGGCTATGGTTTCTGATCTTTGCTTCTCAATAACATTGAGTCTACGATGTTTAAAAAGACAGGAGATGCAATTTTTTTCACACATAAGAGTGGTTCATGTCTGGAATGAAATTCCAGTGGAAATAGTCAATGCAGATACAGTTACATGATTCAAAAGACATTTTGATAAATACATGAAGAAGGAATATTTGGAGAGATATCAGCCAAGCTCAGGCAGGTGGGACTAGTGTACTTTAAGATTATGGCCATTTTCCACCCTCCCAGTGACTGAACTTATGAAAAGTTCATGCTCGCTGCTCTCCATGCCAATTATAACCCATCAAAAAGATGACATTTGCACCTTGTCTTTGAGGTGACTGCAGTATGCCCCACCCACTGACCAACAAATTGATGGATGTGTGTAAAAATAGCCTCAGGATTATAATTGCCCTGAAAGTGCAGTGGGATCTGGACTTGTTATAATGTAAGATGCCAACTCTGAATCTGATTAATGCACATTGGAAGACAGTGGAAATTCAGAAGGGACTTTCCTTCCATTCTTGCAGTGAAATGATAATTAGTTATTAGCAATGCCTTTTCAATGTATTGTCAGACTGAAGTTATTAATGGGGCTGTCGACAAAATATTCTTCTCTTCTGTTTCTTAGTTGATTAATACATTCTTCTCTTTGTCCTCTCAATTCACTGATTCATTCTTATTTTCTCATTTTATAGAGTCATTGAGTTATACAGCATGGAAACAGACCCTTCCTGATGAAGGGCTCATGCCTGAAACATTGATTCTCCTGCTCCTCAGATGCTGTCTGACCTGCTGTGCTTTTCCAGCACCACACTCTCGACCCCCTTCAGTCCAAACAGTCAGTGCTGACCATAATCTCAAACTAAACTAGTGCCACCTGCCTGTGCTTGGGACATTTCCCTCAAAACATTTCTTATTCATGCACTTTTCCAAATGTCTTTTAAAGCTTGTAACTGTATTCACACTCACCACTTCCTCTGGAAGTTCATTCTGCACATGAACCACTCTCCCTGTAAAGCAATTGCCGCTTTACAAATGTCTTTTTAAAATGTTTCTCCTCTCACCTTAAAAATATGTCCCTGGTCTTGAAATCCCCCACCCGAGGGAAAGGACACTGCCATTCGCCTTATCCATGCCCCTCATGTTTTTATAAATTTCTACAAGGTCACCCCTCATCCTCCTACACTTAGTTCATGTTGGCATTCTTATCCCATTACCCACAGCAGTGGTAATGACTTTTAATTGCTCTCTGAAATGGTCTAGCAAGCCACTCATTTCTCGGGCAACTCGGAATGGGCAGCAAATGTTGTGACCATGCTGCTCCTTTAACAAGGTTATGTTGTCAGCGGGTTTGGAGAAGGTTTGTAGCTCATGTTGAGGTTCTGAATGTAAGTTTGCTCGTTGAGCTGGAAGGTTAGTTTTCAGCTGTTTCATCATCATACGAGGTAATATCCTCAGTGAGCCTCCAGTGAAACACTGGTGTTATGTTCTGCTTTCTATTTATGTGTTTGGGTTTCCTTGGGTTGGTGATGTCATTTCCTGTGGTGATAACATTTCCTGTTCTTTCTCACAGAGGGTGGTAAATGGGGTCCATGTCAAGTTCCATTCGGAATACCATGCTTCTAAGAATTCTCATGTGTGTCTCTATTTGTCTTGGAGAAAGTGAGGACTGCAGATGCTGGAGATCAGAGCTGAAAAATGTGTTGCTGGAAAAGCGCAGCAGGTCAGGCAGCATCCAAGGAGCAGGAGAAACTTCCCTTCTCAGCTTCCCTGAGAAGCTGCTGGGAACCCAGAGAAGCTGCTGGGAACCCAGAGAAGCAGCTGGGAACCTGGAGAAGTTGCTGGGAACCCAGTAAAGCTGCTAGGCACCTGGAGAAGCTGCTGGGAACCCAGCAAAGCAATTTCAATAGACAATAGACAATAGATAATAGGTGCAGGAGTAGGCCATTCTGCCCTTCGAGCCTGCACCACCATTCAATATGATCATGGCTGATCATTCCTAATCAGTATCCTCTTCCTGGCTTATCTCCATAACCCTTCATTCCACTATCTTTGAGAGCTCTATCCAACTCTTTCTTAAATGAATCCAGAGACTGGGCCTCCACTGCCCACTGGGGCAGAGCATTCCACACAGCCACCACTCTCTGGGTGAAGAATTTTCTCCTCATCTCTGTCCTAAATGGTCTACTCCGTATTTTTAAGCTGTGTCCTCTGGTTCGGCACTCACCCATCAGCGGAAACATGTTTCCTGCTGCCAGAGTGTCCAATCCTTTCATAATCTTATATGTCTCAATTAGATCCCCTCTCAGTCTTCTAAACTCAAGGGTATACAAGCACAGTCGCTTCAGTCTTTCAGTGTAAGGTAATCCCGCCATTCCAGGAATTGACCTCGTGAACTTACGCTGCACTCCCTCAATAGCCAGAATGTCTTTCCTCAAATTTGGAGACCAGAACTGCACACAGTACTCCAGATGTGGTCTCACCAGGGCCCTGTACAGCTGCAGAAGCACCTCTTTGCTTCTATACTCAAATCCTCTTGTTATGAAGGCCAGCATGCTATTAGCCTTCTTCACTACATGCTGTACCTGCATGCTTGCCTTCATTGACTGGTGTACAAGAACACCCAGATCTCTCTGTACTGCCCCTTTACTTAAATTGATTCCATTGAGGTCGTAATCTGCCTTCCTGTTCTTGCCACCAAAGTGGATAACCATACATTTATCCACATTAAACTGCATCGGCCATGCATCTGCCCACTCACCTAACTTGTCCAGGTCACCCTGTAGTCTCCTAACTTCCTCATCACATTTCACCCTGCCACCCAGCTTTGTATCATCAGCAAATTTGCTAATGTTATTGCTGATACCATCTTCTATATCTTTAACATATATTGTAAAAAGTTGCGGTCCCAGCACGGATCCCTGCGGTACCCCACTGGTCACTGCCTGCCATTCCGAAATGGAGCCGTTTATCACTACCCTTTGTTTCCTATCAGCCAACCAATTTTCAATCCAATCTAGTACTTTGCCCCCAATACCATACGCCCTAATTTTACTCACTAACCTCCTGTGTGGGACTTTATCAAAAGCTTTCTGAAAGTCCAGGTACACTACATCTATTGGATCTCCCTTGTCCATCTTCAGAGTTACCTCCTCAAAAAATTCAAGAAGATTAGTCAAGCATGATTTCCCCTTCATGCTGATCCTCTCTTCTCTCTGACATCTCTCTCATAAGAAGCTGGGTTTGATTTTACCTTTTTAACAAAGAGAGTGTTTATGAGATGTTGCAATTATTTGGAACAGTATCATTAAGTTTCGATAGAGTCGATTGGGTGTTCAAATAGTTATGTCGCTCTAAGTTTGGTTTTCCTTTGCTTATGTATAAATAAATTTGTTTAAAACTGAGTGGTTGGTCCAGCTGCATTAACCCTGGAATATCCACATTACCCCTGGAATATCCACATTAACCCTGGAATATCCACATTACCCCTGGAATATCCACATTAACCCTGGAATATCCACATTACCCCTGGAATATCCACATTACCCTTGCTTAAAACAACTAGAAAAGGTTACGTCTGGGCTACCTTCTTGAAATGTATTGAAGGTGTCTGGCCTGGTTCATAACGTCTTGCCAGTGAAGCCCACATCCCGTGGAAGAATAAAGAATAAAGACAATGTTCTGCTTGTATTTGCTTGTAAATAGCTTCTCCAATCTGAGAAAAAAATTGACATAATCTGAACACCCACCCACTGAGTGCTAACCATTGCTATGTCTCCCACTAATTGGAGAACCAGGAAAATGGTATTAATACCACTTCATTGCCCAGTGCAGACCCGTTGTAACTATAAATACCCTGCCCCCTTTGTGGATAGTCTAGGAAGCCTCAGCACTGTGTCAAGAGCTTGGAAATAGATCTGACATTGTCTTAAATTTAGCCACCCCTTTTAGAAACTTTTTTCTTCAAGTCTGATGATATGGCAAGGAACTTTCACACTAAACAAGTACCAGGTAATAATCACCTCCAGTAGGATAGAACCTGACCATCTCGTCTTGGAGTTCAGCAGAATTACAACCAATGAATTCCCACCATCAACGTCCTGGTGTGAAGGGGTGGGTGCTATGGTAGTGCCTGTGGATATTAATTTATCAGAAATTGCATGTGACCAAGAATATAATTAGCATGGCTGAAGGGACAGGTCAGACAGCAGGAGTTGTGCAGTGCGCAACTCACTTCCTGACTTCCTGAATCGTGTCCATTATCACCCAGATCCAAGTCAGGAGTACGATTGAATGATGAGGAGTGTGAGTGAGCTCTGCCACCAACAGTAGCAGCAGTATGTTCCATCTACAATGCAGCAAGTAGTGGCTCAGTGGTTAGCACTGCTGCCTTACCCCACCAGAGATCTGAGTGCGATTCTACCCTCGGTGACTGTCTGTGTGAAATTTGCATATTCTCCCCGTGTCGTCTTGAGTTTTCTCCGGGCGCTCTAGTTTCCTCCTCACAGTCCAGAGACTTGCAGGCCAGGTGGCTTGGCCATGGGAAATGCAAGGTCACACGGGTAGGCAAGGGATGTGATCGGAGTTTAGTTCACTGATATGATGGGTTGTCATGCAAATGTTTCGCCACTGTGCTAGGCAGTATCATCAGGGCGACTCCTGTGAAATATTGTTCTTCTACTCCACTTGATATCGAGACGCCTCGGTCTGTTAAGGTGGGTCTTAGCTCTACCGGCTTTCCTTTGTAGTGGTTTGTATATGGGGTCTATGTCAACATGCTTGTAGATGGCATCACGGATGAAAACCAGGCATCTACAAATTCCCATGCATGTCTCTGCTTAGCGTGTCTTAGGATGGTTATGTTGTCCAGTCAAATTGATGGTTCTCTTTATCTGCGTGTACTGAAATGAGGAAGAGCTGGTCATGCCATTTTGCTGCTGGTTGGTGTTTGTGTATCCGGGTTGCTAGTTTTCTTCCAGTCTGGCCAATGTAATGTTTGTGCTGGTCGTTACATGGAATTTTATATATCACATTGCAGCTGCATGTTATGGGTATGGGGTCTTTCATTCTGATGAGTATTGGCATACTGTGGCTGTGGATTTGTGTGCTGAATTAGATTAGATTACTTACAGTGTGGAAACAGGCCCTTTGGCCCAACAGGTCCACACCGACCCTCCGAAGAGCAACCCACCCAGACCCATTCCCCTACACCTAACACTAGGGGCAATTTAGCATGGCCAATTCACCTGGCCTGCACATCTTTTGGACTGTGGGAGGAAACCGGAGTACCCGGAGGAAACCCACGCAGACACGGGGAGAATGTGCAAACTCCACATGGACAGTCGCCCAAGGTGGGAATTGAACCCGGGTCTCTGGCGCTGTGAGGCAGCAGTGCTAACCACTGTGCCACCGTGCCGTGCTGTCAAGACTCCTAATGGTTGTAGTGGTCTGGTTGTCATTTCTGATATGATCTTGATATAGAGTTGGGTCGCCAAAATTTTTATTGAATGGATTGGATGTACTTCATTGGAGTTTCAATGAAGTGAGATCTGATCTTATTGAAAGAGATGTCTTTCTGAAGGGCATGACAGGGTGGATGCTGAAAGGATGCTTTCCCCCAAGAGATGATTCTACAATAAGGGATCACTGTTTAAAAATTAGGAGTGCTCGATTTCAGTCAGAGATAAAGCGGAACTACACCTCTCAGAGGAATGTTAATGTGTGCGGTTCTGACTCACAGAGAGCCCCGAGAGTTGAGTTATTGCACACAGTCTAGGCTGAGTTCTAAAGGTTTACAATTTGACGAGAGCATCAAGGGCAAGTGAGGGACAGGCAGGGAAGCGAGTTAAGGCCAAATTCACAATGCCATGATCTTAGCAAATGTAGGAAAAGGATTGAAGGGGAAGTGTAGATTTGCTGCAACATGGAATATTTTACACTAAAACTTACATTTGACACATCTCTGCCATATGTCTTACCATGGACTTGGAGTCAAAAATGTCTATTGCACAGAAAGAGGCCCTTGAGCCCAATGAGTCTGTGCTGATCATAAACAACCACCTAATTATTCTAATCCCATTTTCCAGCACTTTGTCTACATACCTGCAATATACCTAACCGCAATCCTAATGCTAACTCTAGTCCTAGTCCTAACCCTAACCGTATACCTTGGCACTGTAAGTGTACATCTACATATTTGTTCAATGTTATGAGGGTTTCTGCCTCTATTATCCTGACATGATTAGATTAGATTAGATTCCCTATAATGTGGAAACAGGCCCTTCGGCCCAACCAGTCCACACCAACCCATTTCCCTCTGACTAATGCACCTAACACTATGGGCAATTTAGCATGGCCAATCCACCTGACCTGCGCATCTTTGGACTATGGGAGGAAACCGGAGCACCTGGAGGAAACCCACGCAGACACGGGGAGAATATACAAACTCCACACAGCCAGTCGCCCGAGGCCGGAATCGAACCTGGGTCCCTGGTGCTGTAAGGCAACAGTGCTAACCACTGAGCCACCCTGCCACCTCACATGTAGTGAATCCCAACATTCTCTGGGTGAGAATGCTTTTTTTGTTAGATTGCCCTCTTGTCATGTGTTCCTGTCTCATTGCAAACACTTCCATCATCGAGATCAATTTTGGTGGGATGCAACATGGACTCACACAGGACAGAAGCACACCCTTCAGTCCAACCAGTCCAGATTAAAATATGAGAAATAATGCTGGGTGAATAGGCTTTAATCATAAAGCTATAAAAAAATGCAAGATACTGCCAAGAATGAGAGATGGCAGCATGGAATCTCCCACTCATTCACTGCAGCTTTGATGAAAGATTCCTGGAAACTTAGAAAATTAAAACAAATGTTGGCCATTTGGCCTTTCAAGACTGCTCTGCCATTTTCTATGGGTTATGGTTGATCATCCAACTTAGTACCATGTTCCCGTTTTCACCCCATTTCCTTTGATCCTTTTAGCCCTACGAACTGTATCTAAGTCATTGAAGCTATTCAGTATTGTGCCCTCAACCACTTTCTGTGCTGGAGAATTCCACAGGCTCACCAATCTCTGGGTGAAGAGATTTCTCCTCATCTCAGTCTTAAATCTTATATCCTCAAACAGTGACCCCTGGTCGGGGCCCTCCTGTGATTGGGAATAGCTTTTCTGCATTTTATCTTGCCTAGTCCTATTAGAATTTTATAAATTGCTATAAGATCCTGCCTCATTCTTTGAAGTTCCAGTGAATATAGTCCTAACCAATCTAGTCTCTCTTCATATGCCAGTCATGTCATGCTAGGAATCAGTTAATAAACCTTACTGTACTCCCTCCATAGACAGAACATCCTTCCTGGTTGTCCTGGTTTGGATTGACAACTTTATAATCTTGGAATGTCATGTGTAACTAGAAACTGCTCTTTAATTATCCGAATATTTGCAGGTTGCTCCGGGCTGTCTGGTAATCCTCGCCTGGCAATATTTAAGACACTGAACACTTGCTAATGGCTTAATGATGATTTGCAGAACACAATGGTTCAATTTATTGTGGTATCGGGGTTGTCCATGGGGCTTTTCAGTAGACCATAAACAAAATAATAATCTTCTCTCAACAAACAAACAAGACAATGTTAATGAGCAGTTATGGCAGTGGGCTTTTAGTAGACACAACTCAAATTATTTTTCTGGACTAATATATAAAGAACGAAGTGAGGGAAACATAGCAATGTTTGAAAACCTACAGAGTGTACATGTAACAGGACTATTCTTGGGAATCATTAAAAATACTTTCTACTGAAATGTCATAACCTTTTGACTACTTTAAGACAATTAGCTCAACAAACAGTGGACAAATGAGATTTTTTTTAACACTATATCTTTATATGCTCTGGGATAAACTGCCTGAAAGGATGGCAAACACACAGGAGGCTGGAAGAACAGAGCAAGCCAGGCAGCATCAGGAGGTGGGGAAATCAAAGTTTCAGGTATAACCCTTCTTCAGGGCTGGGGGTGGGTGTAAGTGGAGCTGCAGATAAAGGGGGTTGGAGGAGAAAAGGGTGGTTAGATGGGGATAAGTGAACACAGGTAGAGGGTACGACCTGATTGGTTGATGGGAGGAATGAATCCGGGGTTGGATGCCTGGAGAGAAGGATCGATGAGAGGAATGGGAGGGAGGGGGTGGGGCTGGGAAAGGAGACGGAAGATAGGAAGGGAGGTTATTTGAAATTGGAGAACTCAATGTTGAGTTCTCCGGGCTGCAGACTGCCCAGACAAAAGATGAGGTGTTGTTCTTCCAATTTGCAGTTTGATTTGTTTTGGCAATGAAGGAGTCCAAGGATGGTCATGTTGGAATTGGAGTGGGAAGGGTGGTAAAAGCAGAGCCAACAGCAAAAGGGATCCTGGTACATATATAGAAAAGATGTCGGGCTTGGGATCATGGTATACAGACCTGTGGTGTTCCCACCTTCCTATATGGCTCTGAAACATCTACTCTCTGAAGCAGGCACCTCAAGGTGCTGGTGTAGTACCACCCATGCTGCCAGTGCATGGCAGGTAAGTCCCAGATGGACAGAGGAAGTGCTTCAGTGACAATCCGAGTGGATGGGCCAAAGGGCCTCTTCTCTTCTGTCTGATTCTATGATTCCATGCCTGACTTTTCCCAGTTCTGAAGAAACATCACAGGCATGAAACACTGATTCTGAATCTCCTTCAACATAGGTGCTTTGAGCTTTTCCAAAATGTTCAGTTTATATTTCAGAATTCTAGTGTCTGCAGTGCTCTGCTTGTTGACATATTCTGGTATAGATGGTTAAGGAATCTAACTTCAGCAGAAGGCCAAAATGCTGAGTAAGTTAAAAAAAATTCAACAAAGTGTCAATCAAAGTGATGAGAGAGACTTGAAAAGTTGTATCTGCAAATTATTTTTCTATTATTGTGCATAATTTGTTTCCATCATAACTTTGTATCTTATGTAAAAATGATTCCAATATATATCCTCAAAAGTAAAGGATATGACTCTGTTTTATTCCACAGGAATAATCAGGGAATCATGTCGGAACCATGAGGTTGCAGTGATGATGAAGAAACTCTATGTTCTGTTTCGCAAATACTGTGCAGGAATTTGCAAACAGATTAATGTGCAAAAATGTTGGCACATTGACGTCCTGTCACTATTTCCAGCTGTTACTTCAACTGTTTTAAGGACTTGTCAGTACACAAAAAACAGATGCCACTGAACATAATGTTCACACCAAAACTTATAATGAGGCCAAGCATGTGTGTATATTTTGCCTTCCAGCTTCCAGTATCCTCACACTGAAACCAAAGCTCATAATATTCCACAATCATCACGGTCATTTACCTACCTTGTGACTCTCAAAATTTCTGAATATCCCACTTATCCCTCAGTACGGAGCTGTAACCTGATTGAAATGTGTTCAAGGAACTATTCTGTCAGATTGTTGAACCATCTTTGCTTCAGAGATTGAAAGTTAAGAGTTAATGGGATAATGTTTGGAATTCTCTACCCCAGTTGACTGTGGAGGCTAGTCATTGAGTACAGTATGTTTAAGACGGAGATTGATAGATTTCTAGATTTTAAAGACTCAAAAGGATATGGGGATAGCACAGGAAAATGGCATTGAGATAGAAGATCAGCCGTAATCCAATTGTAAAGCTGAGCAGGTTCAAGGGGCAGAATAGCCTACTCTACCACCTGTTTCCTATGACCTATTACAGATCCTAAATATGTAGGCTAGATTAGTGTTAGAATGCAGTACTGGGAAGATGGTGCCTTGCAGAAGGTGGCATCTTTGGGATGAAGTGTTAACTGTATGCTCAGATTGATGTAAAAATCTCCCATTGTAAAAGTAAGAGGTTAAACCAATGTATTGTTTAAAGGAAAGTAACAGAGTTCATCTAGTATTCTAGTCAACATTTGTCTTTCACTAAACAGTTTGGGAGTGAATTATATTTATAGCTATGGGATCTTATTGTGCACAGATCGACTGTTGCATTTGCTGACATAATGTCAATGAGATGGAATCCCTATTACGTGGAAGCAGGGCATTCAGTTCATTGAGTCCACACCAATCCTTCAAAGAGCATCCACCCACTATGGGAGGAAACTGGAGCACCCGGAGGAAACCCACACAGACATGGCGAGAATGTGCAAACTCCACACAGACAGTCACCCGAGGCTGGGATTGAACATGGGTCCCTGGCGCTGCGAGCTAACCACTGAGCCACTGTGGCACCTCAAAAGAGAAAAAAGGGATTTAAATTTAATTTATTGTCTGAATTGTTTTGGCACATTCAAAAGCAAATTCTTTCTTTGTACACTTGAGCAATTTCTTTTTGGTATAATGTATTTTCATCCCAACGCAAATCACAGGTTGCAAAGTGATGCAGCTATTAAAAGAGGGGTAAAGTAGTGAGGCCGTAAAAATACAGAGAATCCAGTCCTTATATAGCCAGTGTCTTTGTATAGAGGATCTGACAGGATTGGTGTTAAGAGGCTGGTCCCTCTGGCTATTGAGGTGATGTCAAATTAAAGGACCATCATTTAGGACTGAAATGTGGTGAAATTTAACATCTTGCTTGTCTTGATAATGAACTGGGAAGCACATGACCATATTACGACAACTTGCCCAGGGTGATGGCGGATATGTCACTCTGCCCAACATGCTCAATACCACTCTTGAACATTAGGACGGAAAATCTCTGCCTGAGGATCAAGGGAACAAACTGAAAAGTGTTGTTGAGGATTACCATGATCTCATTGAATGGTAGAGCAGACTCGATGGGCTGAATGGCCTATGTCCCATGGTTTCTGAGGATACAGGAATAAGATGAGAAAGTGGAGCTGAAGTAGAAGAGCAGCCATGACCTCATGAACTGTTTAAGAGGCTCAATAGGCTACCTCTATTTCTTACATCTTTATAGAAAATAAAGTTAAAAATCACGCAACACCAGGTTATAGTTCAACAGATTTAATTGGAAGCACACTAGCTTTTGGAGCGACGCTCCTTCATCAGGTGATAGTGGAGGGCTCAATCCTAACACAGAATTTATAGCAAAAATTTACAGTGTGATGTAACTGAAATTATACATTGAAAAATTGATTGTCTGTTAAGCCTTTCATCTGTTAGAATACAGGGATAGTTTCACTTCTTTCATGTGTAAATCACAAGACCTTTTTTATAAAAGTTGCATTCTCGGGTTAGCTGTTAACAATGGTGATAGCTAGACAATATGTTGAAGGTGTTGGCCCCCTGTGTTCTCTGTCTATGCCATGATGTTTAGATTGATTCTAATCTAAAAAGTGAGATAACGGAGTTTTACATAAATTCATACAGTTTTTGGGCTCAGAGTTCTACATGAATGCATGCAGTTTTTGAGCAAAGTACACAAATTCACCCCACAGAATATATGTGTGCATTTGGGTCTTTGACTGTCTGTGTGTGTGTGTGTCTGTCTGGGTTGGGAGTTGTGAGTGTGAGAAACTGTATGTGTGTGTGTAGTGAGTGCAGAGTGTCTTAAGTCTGTGAGAGGGGGTGCATGTGTGAGTGTGGGAGTGTGTGTGTCTGCACCCTTACAGACACACACACTCCCACACTCACACATGCACCCCCTCTCACAGACTTAAGACACTCTGCACTCACTACACACACACATACAGTTTCTCACACTCACAACCCCCAACCCAGACAGACACACACAGACAGACAAAGACCCACATGCACACATAAATTTTGTGGGGTGAATTTGTACTTGCAGGATTACATTGTACTTTGCTCAAAAACTGCATGCATTCATGTAGAACTCTGAGCTCAAAAACTGCATGAATTTATGTAAAACTCCGTTATGTCACTTTTTAGATTAGAATCAATCTAAACATCATGGCATAGACAGAGAACACAGGGGGCCAACACCTTCAACATATTGTCTAGCTATCACCATTGTTAACAGCTAACCCGAGAATGCAACTTTTAAAAAAAAAGGTTTTGTGATTTACACATGAAAGAAGTGAAACTATCACTGTATTCTAACAGATGAAAGGCTTAACAGACAATCAATTTTTCAATGTATAATTTCAGTTACATCACACTGTAAATTTTTGCTATAAATTCTGTGTTAGGATTGAGCCCTCCACTATCACCTGATGAAGGAGCATCTGTCCGAAAGTTCGTGTGCTTCCAATTAAATCTGTTGGACTATAACCTGGTGTTGTGTGATTTTTAACTTTGTACACCCCAGTCCAACACCAGCATCCCCAAATCATAGAAAATAAAGATTGTGATATTGTTCCACTGGAGGACTTTGTCTAGGTCCACAGTACAGATGTTGAGCAAGGCTCTATATAAATGCAAGTTCTTACATTCTCCCTGAACTCTTCTTAAATGGGTTTCAGTATACCAGCATCATACAGGTAAATTGTGAGCAATATGATTTGATTGTTGACTTTGGGGACAAATGTGCACTGAGCTTCGTCATGATTGTCAGTTGTTAGACTCTTGGCTGATGATCCAAGAATGAAAGCCAGTATTCATCGCTATCTTTATTTCACCTTCTTGTCTGCATGTTGTCATTCTTGTTACGTAGTTGGCTCGAGCAAGTGGGAGGAGGGACGGCTGTGGAAGGTGTTGGCATGTCTTCTACTGGATCGGAAGGTGTTGCAGATGGTGTGAAGTCAAAATCATCTTATGACAAGGCGAACAGAGATAAACACAAAGGATGTCACATTTGGAATTCCTTATCTCTATAAACCTATAAACACTATAGGTGTCAGAATATAAATTGACATTTGAAATGTTGAAAAATCCCTTCGAAAGCAGGACTTGACTTACGTTCTGATTATAGAAGTGAACCACTGGAGTGACAATGAGTTGGTGTTTCGTAAACACCTACACTTGTTCACAACACCATCCCAAATGCTCACTTTATCACTTACTCCCCCAGCTTTAAGGTTCTGTTCGATAAAACGTGTATTTGTGGAGAGAAAAACTAAGGTTGAAAACTAATGATGGCATAGGATGCATGAAAAGAGGGTTAACTTATACACATACAAATGAAAAATATTTTTGGAAGCAGAGAAATGAGTTTGTCTTATACGTGGGGCTGACTTTTATCAGTCATTGTTTAATACAGTTAAGATATAGTTGATCCGGCAAGACTGCAATTAATTTTGAACAGTTTCAATGCACAATAAAGAAGGGAAGTAATATATGATCTGCCTTTCCAGATCATCAGCTATGGTACTGTTATTAGGAAACACAAAGGAAGTCTTATAGTATCACATTAGAATAAAAAGGTGCAGATGAATATTTCTTTTGACAAGTTCAGCCACTGTAAAACTAGGGTCTAGTATCTGTGTCACTCTTAGCTGCAACTGGAATAATTAAACAGAGTAGAGATATCCCTAACTCCCACAGATAGTTGGAAATCATATTACATCCACAATAGCCCTTCCAACAAAGGCAGAGTTATAGCTTAAATGAGCATAATGGATGTAATTTATTGAGTTGTGATGTGGCTAAGTTTCTTCTTTCTGTATTTATCCAGTTATTAGTTTTATTAATTAATTGAAGATAGACACTGTTGGCTTGTCCAACGTTTATTGCCCATCTCTAATTACCCCAGAGAAAATAGAGGTCACGAGTTGCCTCCTGAACCATTGTATTCCTTGGGGTGGTGTTACTCTCACAGCGCTGTTAAGGATGTAGGATTTTGATCTGGTGACAGTAAAGGAACAACAATACGATTCTGAGTCAGGATGGTGTGTGACTTGGATGGGAACCTGCTGGTAGGTATGACCCAATGTGTCTTCCCTCCTTGAGGGCTAAGAAGAGCCAGGAGGGGACATCAGAAGTCTTTGGCAGTTAGGATCAAGGCAAACCCTAAAGCTTTCTGTAGGTATTTCAGGAATAAAATAATGATCAGGGTAAGATTTGGGTCAATCAAGGACAGTTGTGCATGGAGTCCGAAGAGATAAAAGAGGCGCTAAAAGAATATATGTTGTCAGTATTCACACAGGAAAAAGAATAGTGGTGGTCGAGGAGAATACTGAGATATAGGCTGTTAGACTAGATAGGATTGAGGTTCATAAGGAGGAGGTGCTAGCGATTCTGGAAAGTGTGAAAATAGATAAGTCCCCTGGGCCAGATGAGATTTATCCTAGGATTCTCTGGGAAGCTAGGAAGGAGATTGCAGAGCTTTTGGCTTTGATCTTTATTGTCTACAGGAATAGTGCCAGAAGACTGCAGGATAGCAAATGTTGTCCCCTTGTTCAAGAAGGGGATTAGAGACAACTCTAGTAAGTACAGACCAATGAGCCTTACTTTGTGTGTGGGCAAAGTTTGGAAAGGACTATAAAAGATAAGATGTATTATCATCTGGAAAGGAATAATTTAATTAGAGATAGTCAACACAGATTTGTGAAGGGTAGGTTGTGCATCACAAATCTTATTGAGTTCTTTGAGAAGGTGACCAAATAGGTTGATGTGATGTATATGGATTTCAGTAAAGCATTTGATAAGGTTGCCCATGGTAAGCTATTGCAGAAAATATGGAGGCATGGAATTGAGGGTTATTTAGTGGTTTGGATCAGAAATTGACTAGCTGTCAGAAGACAGAGGGTGGCGGTTGATGGGGAAATGTTTATCTTGGAGTGCTGTTACTAGCAGGGTACTGCAAGGATCTGTTTTGGGGCCACTGCTGTTTGTCATTTTTATAAATTACGTGGATGAGGGTGTGGAAGGGTTAGTAAATTTGCGGATGACTCTAAAGTCGGTGGAGTTGTGCACAGTGCGGAAGGATGTTGCAGGTTACAGAGGAACATAGATAAGCTGCAGAGCTGGGCTGAGAGGTGGCAAATGGAGTTTAATGCAGAAAAGTGTGAGGTGATTCACTTTGGAAGGAGTAACAGGAATGCAGCGTACTGGGCTAAGGGTACGATTCTTGACAGTGGATGAGCAGAGAGATCTCCGTGTCCGTGCGCATAGATCCCCGAAAGTTGCCACCCACGCTGATAGGGTTGTTAAGGAGGAGTATGGTGTGTTAGCTTTTATTGGTAGAGGGATTGCGTTTTGGAGCCATGAAGTCATTTTGCAGCTGTATAAAAGTCTGGTGTGGCTGCACTTGGAGTATTGCATACAGTTCTGGTCGCCGCATTGTAGGAACAATGTGGAAGTATTGGAAAGGGTGCAGAGGAGATTTATCAGGATGTTGCCTGGTATGGAGGGAAGGTCTTGTGAGGAGAGGCTGAGGAATTTGAGGCTATTTTCGTTAGAGAGAAGAAGATTGAGAGGTGACTTAATTGAGACATATAAGATAATCAGAAGGTAAGATAGGGTGGACAGTGAGAGCCTTTTTCCTCAGATGGTGATGGCTAGCACAAGGGGACATAGCTTTAAATTGAGGGGTAATAGATATAGGACAAATGTCAGAGGTAGGTTCTTTACTCAGAGAGTAGTAGGGGCGTGGAATGCCCTGCCTGTGACAGTAGTGGACTCACCAACATTAAGGGCATTTAAATAGTCATTGGATAAACATATGGATGATAATGGAATAGTATAGGTTAAATGGGCTTTAGATTGGTTTCACAAGTTGGAGCAACTATGTAGTTGTTCCCACTCCCTCGAGCCAACTACATAGCAAGATTGACAACATGCAGACCAGAAGGTGAAATAAAGATAGCGACGAATGCTGGCTTTCATTCTTGGATCATCAGCCAAGAGTCAAAGGGCCTGTACTGCGCTGTAATGTTCTATATTCTATGTTGTCCTTTTAGATGGTAGAGATATTTACTGAGGTATTTAATAGAGACTTGTAATAGTGCCTGATCTGGTGTTCTTTTGTTTGGAGCAGGTTGGGACGATACATTACTTTACAGCAAGAGGTACATTATTTCTTGGAATGTAAATTAGCAGATTAGCAGGTAATCAAATTGAGGTGTTTGAGATGATTGAAGGGGTTAGTAAGATCAGGAGAGAGAGAAACGACTTCCTCTCGTGAGAGAAGTTAATAAGGAGCACGTCCCAACTCCCCCACAACTATTCAACATTTTAGTTGGCTGAAGATGGAATTCAGCCATCTGGGAGAATGTCCAATTTCAGAGAGCTGTTAGATAATCTGATTGGTTGGCGGCTCTGTAGTCCTCGAATCTAATTGGCTGCTTTCAGCCTCCTGCTTGTCTACTTTGGATTCCAGCATCTGCAGGTTTTTTTTGTCTCTGTAGTTCTAGAATCTGATTGGTTGGCAACTCAGTAGTCCTAGAATCCCCACAGGGAGTTGTGGTTGGGGAAGTCCTGGACTTCAGTTTGGATGTGATATGAGGGTCTCAGGGTGGGAATTAGGGGAACACGCTCGAGGTGGAGAGGACATGAATGCTGACCAAAGGACGGGAAGATCTTGGCAGTGGATTTGGTGCTTGATCTCAAAACGGGGCCAGAAATGGAGGCACAATTGACCTGCCCTTAACAGCTTCCCCACCCCAAGGACAGAGCAGAGTCAGTGGACTGCCTTCATAGGCAGGGTGCTAGTGAAATGGGATTATCACTAGACCGGTAATCCAAGAGCCCACGGTCAACATTCAGGGGGTATGAGTTCAAACCGACCTCAGCAGACGGTGAACACAAAAGCCAGCCTAGTGACAACTCTATTTATAGTTGATTTTTTCTTTAAATTGACGTGTCGCTTAAACAGCAACCAATGTAGATCGGTAAATATAATTAATGCTAACCATTTCATGTCTCAAGTTGATGTCTTCAGCCCAAAACAATATCAGGAAGGAGTCTGTTCCTTCTCATCTCTCACCTTTGGACCAGAGAGACTGTGTTGTTGACAGCAATGCATGTCAAAACTTATCAGGTGCTTGAGGGGAGCACAGTGTGTTTGTTCAGTGAAGTGGCATCTATCTTGAAATGAAGTGCTATAATTGAAGCTCTGTCTCCTGGTTTCCTGATGTCGACTGGAAAGAATCATTATTATCTATTTGAGGGAAACAAAATAATTTCTGGTAGCCAGCAAAGCAGATAACCAAATCTAAATGGAGTAGGAAGCATGCTTTCAGTCTACTTATAGACCACATTTTCATAGAATGCATTACTAAATCCTCTCAATATTATCTCAGTGCTTGAGTATTCCTTTTAGACTGACCTGCAAAATGATCACTCGTAGTTTTGGAAGAATTTCATTGAAAAAAATAATGATCTAACTATATTTGCTTCAATTTTTCCAATTTACACAAAAAAAAAAAGATTTAAAGATTTTTGCGCAGTGGGCACTTACTGATGGAAAAGCACAGCTGGTCAGGCAGTATACGACAAGCAGGAGAATCGACCTTTCAGGCATAAGCCCTTCATCAAGAAACTTCCTGTATCATACTTACTTCAGGTTACATTTGCTGATTACATTTCTGTTCCTCCATAACCCTCTGAATCTCTGTAAGCAAAGCTACAGGAATATTTTCATTCTCACAAATACATAGAAGCCCTACAGTATGGGAGCAGGCTATTCAGTCCATCCGAACCCTCTGAAGAGCAGCCCACCCAGACCCACGTCTCTGCCCTATCCCTGTAACCCTGCATTTCCCGTTGGCTAATCCACCTAGCCTGCACATCTATGGACTGTGGGAAGCACCTGGAAGAAACCCACACAGACACAGGGACAACATTGCAAACTTTACACAGACAGTCTCTTGAAGGGGGGAATCAAACCTGGGTCTCTGGTGCTGTGGAGCAGTACTGCTGACCACTGAGCCACCCCTAATATATTGTTACTTGCTTTCATCCAATTCATACGCTTTAGGAGTAAAGTAATTAATTCAGTCGATCGGGTTTGTTCTGCTATTCAATGAGACCCTGACCAGACTGATAATCCTCAACTTCACCTTTCTGCATTTTCCACATAATCCTCGATTTCCTTACTGATTTAAAATGCATCCATCTCAGTCTTGATGACCCAGCCTTGGCTATCCTCTGCTGTAAGGAATTCCATAGATTGAGCTATCCTCAGAGAAAACAAAATCTTCCTCATCTCTGTCTTGAATAGGCATACCTCACAATCCCTCTATCTCGTACACGCACACTATTTCTCACCCTCACAGAAACACTTTAATTGAACCACTCTCATACATATTGTATTTAAGCTATAGTCAAAAATGCTAGAGGCAGTCCCTGGGTTACAAATGGGCTCCATTCCAGAATAAATTTGTACGCGTATCAATACACGGTACAGTGCAGTATAAACTATCTGTTTGTGACTACGACCAAGTGTTTGCCTGTTGGATCCTTGAGACGAATAATAAGGCAGGATTTTATTCAGAAGTATGAATGTTGTGAAGACAGGGATTGTAAGTCAGGGACCACCAGCTACATTAGCAATTGGGAATTCACTGCACGAAGCTCAGATTCCATGTTTCTTTTGAGATTTTAAGTCCAGAGCATTCTGTTGAATGGATGGCACAATTTGAGTGCCATTATAACTCATCTCCTGCTTAAGCAGTCCCTTGGGTTAAGGATGACTCTCTCGCACTCACAGTACTGTGGATCCTGATGTGACTGAGCATTTGACTGACATGCCCAGCCACAGGTTTACCGGGTGGTAAATGTTGAAATGAGTGGGTGTAATGCTCAGGATTTCACCCACTCCTCTTTGCTTTGATTTGGTTTATTATTCTCAGATGTACCTTAATACAGTGAAAAGTTTTGTCTCGCATGCCGTATAGGCAGATCATAACAGAAAAGACACAAAGATTATAAGATGATTGAACAGAGCAAGGAATGATTGAGGTTTTAAAAGTGCAGAATGATTGTGAGAAATTTGATAATAAGATTTACTGCAGGGCGCTCGCAAAGAGTCACCCTGCATCGGTGCCATCTTGTTCCAGATTGTTCTCACTGTTTGAGTTTGGCATCCACTTGGGCCTGTTAGAGATGCTCAAAATGGTCGGCTTCTTTGCAGATGCTTCCACTAATGATGTTGTGATAGCCCAGAGACCTGAACCCATTTCCCAGAATGAAGACAAGCAAACACATTTCAGATCGTCATTTTATAATGCAAGTTCACCTGGAGCAAGATCTTAACCGTTGTGTTGATGTTGAGGCTGTGTTGAGCAGACATCGTTTGAAGAATTACAAATGGGTGGGCGTGAGAGCTGAGTAAAACAATAAAGCAGACATTTATTCCCATTCCCTCACTGACAACCCAAGTTCCATAGGGAATACTATAAGCTGGAGATAATAGGCATGACTTTAACTGGACTTGAAAACCCATCAATTTACTATAATTGTTGTTGGCATATTTGTAATTGAAAAATCTATTGGTAATTCAGATTCAAAACAGAGCTGTAATGGAAGGGTGGGGATAGTGGGGAATGAAATTAGGCATGACAACCTCCTACACCAGCAGAGTGGACATCAAACTCAATTGGTGCTTACAACTTTGCAAACCAAGCAGGAAAATGTTCCGAAAATGTAAGCTGCCACACAGATGGTCTCCTGAAGACAGGAAATATGCCGTGCTGAGGGGAAAGGGCAGGCAATATTGGTTTTGTGGATAGCTCCTTCAAAAGACGGAGCGGCACGGTGGCACAGTGGTTACCACTGCTGCCTCACAGGGCCAGAGACCCGGGTTCAATTCCCGACTCAGGCGACTAACTGTGTGGAGTTTGCACATTCTCCCCATGTCTGCCTGGGTTTCCTCCAGGTGCTCCGGTTTCCTCCCACAGTCCAAAGATGTGCAGGTCAGGTGAATTGGCCATGCTAAATTTCCCGTAGTGTTAGGTAAAGGGGTAAATGTAGGGGAATGGGTGGGTTGCGCTTCGGCGGGTCGGTGTGGACTTGTTGGGCCGAAGGGCCTGTTTCCACACTGTTTCTAATATCTAATCTAAGACCAGTACAGAGTCACATGGCCCCCTTCTCCAGTGTAAGATGCGTGGGCTTTTTGAAATACCAACCCTATTAAAGTCTGAAGCAGGCTCCAATGACTGCGTCCACCTCAGATAAGAATAAGGTCCAAGGTAACCACATCAGGAAGCAGCTCCATCAATTTCAAAATAAACTGGAAATCTGAAATTAAAATAAGTGCAGGGAATTCTGAAAAATGCTCAGCAGATGAGTCTCAGACCAATTTGGAGCCCAGTTGTGAACGTGCCAGGATAATTGTTGGAGTTGAAGATACTGCTATTTATTTCAAGTCAAATGCTGAAACCTTCTGGTTAAAAGAGAGAGAGAGGCAGAAATGTTCTTCACCTTTGTTCTAAATGCCTGTGGAAAAGAGGGTTGAATTATCCACCACACAATCCTCTCCATAACACTGAGCAATTGTGGCTTTGAGCAATTATCATAGAATCCCTTCAGTGCAGAAGCAGGCCATTCAGCTCATTGAGTCCACACTGACCTCCTGAAGGCCACTCGGCCCAGGCCAACCCCTGCCCCCGCTATCCCTGCATTTCCCATGTCTGCACCACCTAACCTAACAATATAGCATGGTCAGTCCACCCTAACTTGCACATCTTTGGACAGTGGGAAGAAACCGGAGCACCCAAAGGAAACCCACGCAGACACAGGGAGAATGTACAAACTCCTCACAGACAATCACCCGAGGATGGAATTGAACCTGGGTCCCTGGTGCTGTAAGGTAGCAGTGCTAGCTACTGAGCCACCCCATGAGTGCCATAAATGTACTCATACATGCAGATGTATGTTCTCTTTCTCTAACACATATAGATTGCATATGTATGTTCTGACTCACAAATGCACACTATATGTCTATGTTCACTCACACATATGCACTCACACACATTTTCTCTTCACACACACTTGATACATACAAACCCTCTCTCTCTCACACAGACAGAGCATACATATATTCTTTCATGCACACACATATATGCTCTCACATGTGCAAACTCCCACACGCATACTCTGTCACATGTTCATGCTGCCTTGCCGCTCACACATGTCTACACCCTCTACATGCTCTCTCAAACATACACTGAAACACACTCTCTCTTTCTCTGTGTCACACACATTGATGCGCTCCTATTCTCTCACATGCAAGCTAATTTCAATATGCGGAGTTGCTGATGTTGGACTGGGGTGGATAAAATCAGAAGTCACAAGACGCTAAGTTATAGTCCAGCGGGCTTATTTGAAATCTCAAGCCCTTGGAGCACTGTTCCTTCGCCAGACCCTGAGGAAGGAGCAGCACTCCAAAAGCTTGTGATTTCAAATCAACCCGGTGGACTATGACCTGGGGTCATGTGACTTCTCACTAAGCTAAATCCAACGCATTGACATTTGAGTTGAACATACATATTTTCAGCAGGTTACCAGTAATCCCCTTTAGAAAGGCAGGTTAGCAGCATAAGTTTATGAATCATTGCAGTGATATTTCAGTCTGCGTCCAATTTCAATGACACAATTACCTGTTTCCTGGGGCTCATGAAACTTGGCTTTGGAATCAACGAGAAAAGAAGGACAATGTAAAGGATCCATTGGAAATGCATACAATCGAAGCACAGATTTGTTCAGAATACATGTGATCACTTTGGAGAGATTGAGACTCAGGTCAGGCCTGGCCTAGATTACGGCTCAGATTTTCAGCAAAATGAATGTCAGAAGCAATGAAACCTAATGTGGCGAGTTCAATCAGTGGACAGCCACAGGGGGAGGAGCAGAGAGAGAGAGGCAGTAACATTAAAGACAAGTCAATATAGAGAGGGGGAGCAGGGAGGGGGATCGGCAGAGAAGGGAGAACAGAAACAGTGAGAGGGGGCAGCAGGAGAAGGAGAGAAAGAAAGAGAGGAGAGTGGCCGAGAGAAGGGAGTGCTGAAGAGAGGGGAAAGTGGCAGACTGGGGAGAGCTGAAGAGAGAGAAAGAGGTGGGAGGGTGTGTAGGGAGAGACGGTGGCGGGAGAGCTGTGGAGAGAGGGGAGTGCTGCAGACAGAGGGGCATTCTGCAGGGAGAGAGTGAGGGGAGTATAAGATATGAGGGAATGCAGAGAGAGAGAAAGGGCAGATAAGTAGAGGGAGGGAAGATTAGAAGAGAGGGGTGAAATCAGTAGTGAGGGGAATGCTGTGGAGAAAGGGGACAGGAACAGAGAGAGTAGGGAGTAGAGAGATGTAAGAGCAGAAAAGAGTGAGGAGAGCACAGAGTGAGGGGAAAGTAGCTGATAGTGGGGAGTAAAGCAGAGAGAGGGGAGAACAGAGAATGGAGAGAGCAGAGAGAGAGAGGGAGAGTACAGTAGAGAGGGCAGACTAGCAGTAGAGAGGGCAGAATAATAGAGACCAGGGCATACAGTAGAGAGATGAAAATAGCAGATAGAGGGGAGAGCAGTGGGGAGGGGAGAACAGAGAGTGAGGGAGAGAAGCAAAACAAAAGGTGAGAGTAACAACATTGAGAGAACAGATATGCAGTTCATCAGAGGCTTGACTGTGAAAACAAAGTCACTCTCTAAGAAGAAGACGAGCTCTCGTTGACAGTGTGATACTAGTTCTTAGTGTAAGTCACCACACACCCTCAATCTTTTCAGCTTGGGATTCTTCCAGGGCTCTGCGAGAGAATATTTCCAGGATTTGAAGAACTACATAAGACAGGGGCTGCTGGTTTGTTCAGAATTGAGAATGATATGAACTTTGCTTGTGGTGACGCTGGTTAGAATGGCTGGTCTCTGGTGGGTAACTTTGTTTGGTTTTCCACAGGTGTAGCATGGCATTGACTGCTCATCCTTCAATATGCAGCCATTGTGCAAATACAAGGAAAAAAGCATTCTATGGACATGTGCCAGGAATTTCCAGGATGCATTTATCCTATAGCAGGTCAGGTCCCTATGGACTGTGCCAACAGATTCAAGAACAGCTTCTTCCCCATTGTTATCAGATTTATGAACAGATCTCTCATCTATTAGAGTTGACCTTTCTCTCTGTAGCTGTAATACTATATTCTGCATTCTGTTCTATTACGCTGATGCACCAATGTAAGGCATGATTTGCCGAGGTAGCATGCAAAACAATACCTGTCACTGTATCTCAGTACATATGACAATAATATATCAAATCAAATCAAACCAAAAATCAAAACATGAGGGCTGTCTGTTAGATCACAAACCTGGCTAATAATGCCAAAGGGAAACCCATGAGCAGGACAGTGAAATTCATATGATCACAGGAAATGCAATTGGATAAACAATTGGCCTGCACAAGATCTGCTTCAGGACTCTCGTTGTTCTGGAGTGACCTTCAGTCTTCACTAAATGGGTTTTTTTTTGCAGAGCTATGGCTTCCTACTATTTCATTTTTATTCATTCACAGACGAAGATGTCAGAAAATAAAGAGTGAGCCACATCACTGTGGGTCTGGAGTCACATGTAGGCCAGACCAAGTAAGGATGGCATTGTTTTTCCACAAAAGGAACCAGATGGGTTTTTCTCGACAATTGACAATGGATTCATGGACTCTGCGCAACGTAACCAAGCAGCAAGGTGCTGGCCCAGTGGATCCAGCAGACAAAGCAAATTATTAGGAAGGGAAACAGAATGATATCCTTAATTGCAAGGCAAATAGAATAACAAAATCATGGAATCCCTCCAGTACGGAAAGAGACCATTCAGCCCATCGAGTCCAGACCACCCCTCTAAACTGGGAGCTGCGAAGAGGTGGAAAGAGATACCGTCTCCCTGCAATATGAGAGGGAAACCTACAGGTGGCACCAGAAAGCTAAAGCTGAAGGTAGTTCCAGTGATAAGAAGCTGGAGCTGAATTCACCATTCTGGATGTAGGGCTGAAGCATGTTAGTGAGCTTACCAGGTCAGGAAAAGTGAGCACACTTGTACACTTGCATATAACCTGCTATACATATCATTTGTCTGACCTCACGGTGCTTTGTCAAGTCAGCCACATCACATCACTCTTCATATTCACTCGTATATATGTATCTATGCATATCTGCACACCCCCATCTACCAGACCCACCCACCCTGATCCCTATGCAGTCTGACAACTCACCCATGGTAATAACCCTCACCAAGTACCTTATGGTCTTTTGGGTGAGCATATGGTGTCAGTGTCACTCAAATTGCCTATTGCAGGAGAACAGTGCTTAAGCTCTGCATCCAGCATGGTGAACAGAAGCTCCAGTTTCTTCCCACCGGCATATTGCAGGGAGATAGTATCTCTTTCTGCCTCTATGCAGCTCCCAGAGAAGCATTGAGCAGTGTCATGATCGCTCAGTGATTATTAAGGCAGCCTCACAGTGCCAGGGACCTGAGTTTGACTCCACCCTCAGGTGACTGGAGTTGGCACATTTTCCCCATGTCTGCATGGGTTTCCCCTGGGTGCTCCAGTTTCCTTCCACAGTCCAGAGATGTGCGGTTTAGGTGGATTGGCTGTGTTGAAGAGGTTAAGTGTGTTATAAAACATAGAACATACAACATTACAGCACAGTACAGGCCCTTCGGCCCTCGATGTTGTGCCAACTTGTCATTCCAATCTGAAGCCTATCTAACCTACACTACTCCATGTACATCCATATGCTTGTCCAATGACGACTTAAATGTACTTAAAGTTGGCGAATCTACTACTGTTGCAGGCAAAGCATTCCATACCCTTACTACTCTCTGAGTAAAGAAACTACCTCTGACATCTGTACTATATCTATCACCCCTCAATTTAAAGCTATGCCCCCTCGTGCTCGCCGTCACCATTTTTGGAAAAAGGCTCTCCCTGTCCACCCTATCTAACCCTCTGATTATCTCATATGTTTCTATTAAGTCACCTCTCAACCTTCTTCTCTCTAATGAAAACAGCCTCAAGTCCCTCAGCCTTTCCTCGTAAGACCTTCCCTCCATATCAGGTAACATCCTAGTAAATCTTCTCTGCACCCTTTCCAAAGCTTCCACATCCTTCTTATAATGCAGTGACCAGAACTGTACACAATACTCCAAGTGCGGCTGCACTAGAGTTTTGTACGGCTGTAGCATAACCTCATGGTTCCGGAACTCGATCCCTCTATTAATAAAAGCTAAAACACTGTATGCCTTCTTAACAACCCTGTCAGCCTGGGTGGCAACTTTCAAGATCTATGTACCTGAACACCGAGATCTCTCTGCTCATCTCCACTACCAAAAATCTTACCATTAGCCCAGGACTTTGCATTCCGGTTACTCCAACCAAAATGAATCACCTCACACTTGTCCGCATTAAACTCCATTTGCCACCTCTCAGCCCAGCTCTGCAGCTTATCTATGTCTCTCTGCAACCTACTACATCCTTCATCACTATCCACAACTCCACCGACCTTAGTGTCGTCTGCAAATTTACTAACCCACCCTTCTACGCCCTCATCCAGGTCGTTCATAAAAATGACGAACAGCAGTGGACCCAACACTGACCATTGTGGTACACCACTGGTAACTGGACTCCAGGATGAACATTTCCCATCAACCACCACCCTCTGTCATCTTTCAGCAAGCCAATTATTGATCCAAACTGCTATATCTCCCACAATCCCATTCCTCTGCATTTTGTACAATAGCCTACTGTGGGGAACCTTATCGAACGCCTTGCTGAAACCCATATACACCACATCAACCGGTTTACTCTCATCTACCTGTTTGGTCACCTTCTCAAAGAACTCAATAAGGTTTGTGAGGCACGACCTACCCTTCACAAAACCGTGCTGACTATCCCTAATCAAATTACTCTTTTCTAGATGATTATAAATCCTATCTCTTATAATCTTTTCCAACACTTTACCAACACCTGAAGTAAGGCTCACTGGTCTATAATTACCAGGGTTGTCTCTACTCCCCTTCTTGAACAGGGGAACCACATTTGCTATCCTCCAGTCTTCTGGCACTATTCCTGTAGACAATGACGATTTAAAGATCAATGCCAAAGGCTCGGCAATCTCCTCCCTGGCTTCCCAGAGGATCCTAGGATAAATCCCATCCGGCCCAGGGGACTTATCTATTTTCACACTCTGCAGGATTTCTAATACTGCCTCCTTGTGAACCTCAATCACACCTAGTCTAGATGCCTGTATCTCAGTAATCTCCTCGACAACATTGTCGTTTCTAGAGTGAATACTGTTGAAAAATATTCATTTAGTGTTTCCCCTATCTCCCCTGACTCCACACACAACTTCCCATTACTATCCTTGATTGGCCCTAATCTTACTCTCGTCATTCTTTTATTTCTTAAACACCTATAGAAAGCCTTAGGGTTTACCCTGATCCTATCCACCAACAAATTCTCATGTCTTCTCCTGGCTCTTCTGAGCTCTCTCTTTAGGTCTTTCCTGGCTACCTTGTAACCCTCAAGCACCCTAACTGAGCCTTCACATCTCACCCTAACATAAGCCTTCTTCTTCCTTTTGACCAGAGGTTCCATTCCTTTCGTAAACCACGGCTCCCGCGCTCTACAGCTTCCTCCATGCCTGACAGGTACATACTTACCTAGGACACACAGTAGCTTTTCCTTGAATAAGCTCCACATTTCTAATGTGCTTATCCCCTGCAATTTCCTTCTCCATCCTATGCTTCCTAAATCTTGCCTAATCGCATCGTAATTGTTAGCCCTGGTAATGTTGGGATGCTGCTTTGGACAGTTGTTACAGATGTGGTGGGCTGAACAGCCTCTTTCTGCACTGTTGGGGTTCTATGAAAGAGGAATAATTAAACATTCTTTAAGCCTTCATTTTCTGCAATTGTGCATCTTTATGTAAAAGCTCTAAATTCCTCCAAATTCCACATTTGATTTGGCTTTTAAATGCTGGTATAGGAAAGGCAGTGTATGGGTCCACATCACTTATGGACAGCCATAAAATTAATAGCTACCTCAAAGGTGGAAAAGTATACTGATACATTGAAATTCCTTCCAGGCTTCATGGTGACACAGAGTCCTCTTCCATGAAACATGCCTCACGAACTAATCTCAGGGTCAAACTATGTCTCACTTCTATATTTCACGCAAACATTAAAACAACCTCTCTATTCACAGTCACACACATGCTCATATGTACACCCACACATTCCCTCAGAGTCTGTATCTCATATACGCTTTCATTCATGCATTCACTCATACACACATTCACTCACACTCTGTATCTCACATACAATTCAGTTGCAATTTCTATACCCCACACACATTGACTTACATTTTCCATCTCATGCACATATGTTCACTTACACTCTCTATCACATGCACACAATTGCTCCCTCTTTCTCACCCATTCACTCAATCTCTCTCAGACACACATTCACTTACATGCTCTCACATTTATTCCTATCTCTCTCACATACACATTCACTCACATTCTCTTCTCTCTCTATCTCTCTCTCACACACACAAACACACACACTATCTCATACATACACTCACAATCTATATCTTTTACACACATTCACTAAAACTCTTTATCCTTCAAGTTCACACATTCACACACTATTTCTCACACGCAGTCTCAGGCAGTACAGTGGCTCAATGATTAGCACTCCTACCTCACAGCACCAGGGACCTGGGTTCAATTCCACTCTTGAGTGTCTGGCTGTGTGAAGTTTGTACATTCTCCCTGTGTCTGTGTGGGTTTCCTTTGGGAGAGCTGATTTTGTTCAAGCAGTTCAAAGATGTTCAGGTTAGATGGATTGACCCAGCTAAATTTCTCATAGTGTCCAGGGATGTGCAGACTAGGTGGGTTAGCTTTGGTAAATGGGGGATGGTCTTCAAAGGATTGGTGTGGACTTGATTGGCAGAATAGCCTGTTTCCACTCTGTCGGGATTCTATGACTCTCCATTTCTCTCTCACACACAGACACATTCACTAACACTCTCTATGCCACACGCTCTCACGTTCACTGATTTTCCCCTTCCTTCCTCACAGAGAAATACCATTCTTCTTTAACTTCCACTGGCTGTCCAGAAATACAATGAGTCACTTTTGCGCACATTTTATTTTCATGTTTATTGTAGCAAATGAGCTAGGTATTTACATTTGCTTATTTTCCAAGTATGTTTTATTCTACATTCAATAAGTAAATAGAAACGAGTGAGGTGGGTATTAAAGCTGCACTACCTTTAACTCTGCCTGGCCTTCCCCAAATCTGATGGCTGGTGCACTTTTAGAGAGAATGTATTAGAGGCTAGGTTGATGAAACAAGAAGACAGATGGATTTAATTCCCTTTGAAAAATACACAGTAGGAACTAAAATGGCAGAATGTGCATGTATTTAAAGGCTTCATGTAACTATCTCTGCCTCCCCATTGTGCACTAACATCCACAGTGGAAATCTTGTGGCTAAACAATACCACAGTTTTTTTGATAATGGAAGGAAGCTGGTCATAGTTGATTTGAAAAGTTCTAAAAAAAATTCTAATACTGTCAGGTATATCTGTCAATATAAATACATCTATTTGACTTACAATAAAGTAAAATTAATCCCAGCCTTACTGAAAAGCATACTTTTAGTTTCTCATCTCTCTTCTCTGTTCATATTTCTGTCTTGAAATGCAGTTATCAAGTTTATCATTAGTTCAAATGGAATGCTGTTCTTGATCAATAATCCTTAACAGTCAGAGATAGACTGACAATAGTGGATGGCTAGGAACATATTACAGAGCTACAACACAATGGGTATCGGCCTACTGTTGCTTCTAATGAAGGTTGTTTGTTAACGTTTTACAAAGGGCCACAACGAGATTCCTTAGTGTCACTCGGATATCCCTGATGATCACTGTTACAGCTGATGAATCAGATGACTCTGTAGCTGTGTCCTTTGCAGATTGAGCTTGTTCTGTATCACACTAGTGTGTGAGACATGCCTGAATGCACACTCCCATAGAGAGACAAACCCATTCGGATAAACCATGTAATTGTTTCAATGATGATTTCAGTTGCCCTTTGGAAACTGAGATTGCCCTGCCTTTTAATGTCTAGTACTTGTGTTTACTTTGTGGAAGAAGAGAGGGGATGGCGTTGAATCCTGAATGAGCCAAGTTTGTAGTGACGGTAAGAGGAACTCAGCTCCACCAATAGGCAACCAGGACATAGACATATCCTCTATGTATCTTTAAAACATGAAATGAAATAGGTTAAATGCAAGCCCAAAGATCACAGGGCTGAATTCCCTGATGGGCCTTTGATTGAATCTGAAGAATCAACACGATGAGCATTTATGCTACTTTTGGAGTTCCCAGAACTGTCTGTGGATTTGGTCTCCTTCTCTGAGGAAGGACGGTCTGGCGATAGACGGAGTGCAACAGAGGTTTATCAGACTGATTCCGAAGAAGGCAGCAATGACTTATGAAGAGAGACTAGATAGGTTAGGATGATGTTCACTGGAGATGAGAAGAATGGGGGTGTGGCAGGATTTCCTATAAAATTTTAACAGAACCACACAGGGAAAATGCAGAAAGGATATTCCCAATGACCAGGGAGTCCAGAACCAGGGGTCACAGTTGAAGGATATGGGGTAGGTCATTTAGGACTGAGAGAAATTTGCTCACCCAGAGAGTGGGGACCCTGTGGAATTCTCTGCCACAGAAAGTGGTTGAGGTCAAAACATTGAATGTTTTCAAGAGAGAGTTAGATACAGATCTTAGCGTTAAAGGGATCAAAGGCTAATGGGTAAAAATGGAACAGGGTACTGAGTTGGATGGTCAGCCAGGGGAGTAAAGGGAAATGGACATGGGCAGACCAGACTCAAAGGGCTGAATGGTCTACTTCTATTCTTATTTTCCACGTTTCTGCGAATCTTTCACCAAAGCTACAGCAAATGATCAGGAGATACCACACAGCCAGCATTTATTCCTAGCCATCTCTCATTCTTGGTGGTGTCTTGCATTTTGAAGAGTTTTGTGATTAAAGATTACCCATCCAGCATTTATCTTTCATGTTGTATCTCACTGAAACTAATCTCCTTGATGGAAGTATTTGCAATGAAAGAGGAAGATGTGACAGGAGGGAAAATGTGACAGCGTCTTTGCAATGAACTTTTGTTCATAAGATCTAACACCTTTCTTTGAAGATTAGATTCCCGACAGTGTGGAAACAGGCCCTTCGGCCCAACAAGTCCACACCGACCCTCCCAAGAGTAACCCACTCAGACCCATTTCCCTCTGACCAATACACCTAACACTCTGGGCAGTTTAGCATGGCCAATTCACCTGACCTGCACATCTTTGGACTGTGAGAGGAAACTGGAGCACCCGGCAGAAATGGGGAGAACATACAAACTCAACAGAGACAGTTACCCGAGGCTGGAATCGACCCTGGGTCTCTGGCGCTGTGAGGCAGCAGTGCTAACCACTGAGCCACTGAGCTGCCCCTAAGAGTCAAGCCTCCAAATTATGGATTCGTAATCAGACATGTAACTTGTTGTGCCACAGCCTCTGGGCTTCTAAAAGATATTTTAGAATATAATATTACAGTGCCTGCTATAACTTAAACAGTTGGTGTCTTCTTTGCAAAAGCCGTATAAAGTATCCTCTTCATAATTTATTTTTCATATTCCAAAAGAAAGCTTTGCCAAATGTTGACTGTGTTATTTACATTTTAAAAAAAGAAAAGCATTTTATAACATTAGTAACTTTATCAATATTTGAACAATATCTCAAAATACTGTATAAGTCAATTTGCTCATTAAGCTTTTTCTGAAAAAAAGATGTATCTAATTATTCTTCTACCTATCCACACATGGAACGTATTGTACAGTAATGTGTATTTGTTGATGAGAAAATCTCAATGGGAAGCTCAAGCTGTTCATTTGCCACTGAGGATGAAAAGGTGAATGTTGAGGTAAATTAAGATGTCCGTGTGTGAGGCAAATCATGGTGTAGCATTAAATGAAACTCAGCTTGGGTTTTGAATGCTTGTGACAGGAGAGAAAGACTGAAGAGGATAAAAGACACCCCTCAGTTTTGAGCTCCTGAGGAAATTGTCAGTGGGAGCCAGTCGACTGGGTCAGGACGATTCATCGCTCCTATTCCAATGCCGGAATTTCACCGGAAGCACAGCAAGAAATCCAAGGAAATTCGGCATGTCCACAAGCACACTTACCAATTTTTATAGATGTACCATAGGAAGCATCCTATCCAGATGCATCACAGCATGGTATCGCAACTGCTCTGCCCAAGAACACAGGAAATTACAGAGAGTTATGAATGCAGCCCAGTCATTCACGCAAACCAGACTCCATCCATTAATTTCACCTACATTTCCCGCTAACTTGAGAAAGCAACCAACATAATCAAAGACCCCTCCCCACCCCAGTTATACTGCTTCCACCCTCTAACATGGGGCAGAAGATGCAAAAGTTTGAAAACACGTGCTAACAGATTTAGGAACAGCTTCTTCCCAATTGTTATCAGACTTATGAACTGTCCTCTCATATATTAGTGTTGATCCTTCTCTGAACCTTCTCTGTAGCTGTAACACTATTTTCAGCATTCTGTTCTATTATCCTGATGTACTCCTGTAAAGTATGATTTGTCTGGTTAGCAGACAAAACAACAATTTTCACTGTATCTTGGTACATGCGACAACAACAAATCAAATCAATTAAAATCAAAGTCTTACAACAAGCTATAGTTGGAGGAGTGTAGGTATCTTGGGGGATTGTGAGACTGGGAATGATTACAGAGATAAGGAAGTGGGGGATTATGAAAGGATTTGCAGACAAAGATGAGAATCCTGAAATCAAAATGTTGTTTGACCAGGAACCGATGTAGATCAGCATGCACATGGGTGAAGGGAATAGGATTTCAACAAGTTAAGATACAGGCAGCAAGGTTTAGGATAATCTCAAATTTAAAGTTTGTAGAAAGTCGGACATTGGTTGGGAATGCATTGGAATAGTCCAGTCCAAGGATAATGAAGGCATGAAGGAGGACTTCCGCTAGAGACGAGCTGAGACAGAGATTGTGTTGATGACATAACAGAGGTGATATTGATGATATAACAGAGATGAAAATAGACAGTCATAGTGATACCAGAAAATTGAGTTAGGAAGCTCATATCAGGATCAAAGACCAGAGGGAAAAAACAGTGAAAGAAAAACAGAAATCTTTTAAAATGCATACACTGGAAGTTTAGCAGCTCCATTTTAAAGTGTACAAAATGAGTTGGACCATATACATTATTTGCAAGTTTTACTGTGTTGTTCCTTCTGGGATGTGACTCCAAAGTTGTGAGCAGACTGGCAAAACCTCTCCACAGAGAGGAATGAAGTCAATAGCTAGGGAATGGAGTTTGATGCAGAAGACTGAAAACAATGATTTCAGTCTTCTAAGGGAAAACGAAGAGGAAATCTTTGTTCATCTGCTACTGAATGTCAGAGAAGCAGACATGATGCTCTAGCAAGGGTGTAATGAATGGAATTGCAACCCTATACGCTATGGGTTCTATGAAATATTGTATGTTAGAAATGTAACAATTGGCAGGTAGTTTGTCAACTGATCTCAATACAATCCAAAAATATTCTGTAGAAGAATTCAGCTGTGATTCTGTAAAAGAGTTCAGCTCCTCCACCTGAAGACAGTGATGATTTATTGTGGTTACATCCAAGACTGTTAGCCATCATCTGGTACTTCACACAGGGAGTCCTTCATTCTTGAATTGAGCTGGGCAATTTTCTGAGAATCATAGAAACTCTACAAGCCATTCAACTCTACAAGTCCACACTGATTCTCTGAAGAGCATCCTACCCAGACGCCCCCCTATTCCTGCAATTGTATTTCCCTTGTCCAATCCATTCAACCCGCACATCTTTGGACTGTGGAAAGAAACCAGAGCACCTTGAGGAAACCCAAGCAGAAAATGTGAAAACTCCACACAGTCAACTGAGGGTAATTTGAACCCGGATCACTAGTGCTGTGAGGCAGCAGTGCTAACCACTGAGTCACAATGCCCCCCACCCCACCAAGTTGCCTGGAGGGAGTCACAATGGAGTCCCATTCGCAACTCATCTGATGTCCATACATCAATATTCCCCGCGGATTCTAGAATGTGATTAGAAATGGACGTTCAACTCTCCGAACACTGCCTCCCTACTCTTGTGCTAACATCCCTAGGCTGGAGGGATGGCCAGTCACTTGTTTAAAGTAGGAGAGCTTAGTGCACACCTTCTCAGTGCGTTTTTAATAGAAAACAAAAATAACATCAAACAGTTCCCCAAATTGTTCAATTTTTGAGCATGCCAAGGGTTGCAGAAGCTAGGCAGGAAAGCAGAGTTGAAGAATGATAGAGCAGACCAAATGGCCTCCTCCTGCTCTTATTTCTTAAGTTGGTGTAGAAGGAATTCATTAGACAATCAGAATATCATCATCGTGATTGTGAGTCCAGCTATTTTGCTGCAAATTACTTTATAATTTGTTCCTGCCTTAAATATTAATATATTCCTGACCTGCGTATTCAGGAAAAAAAAGAGTAAATTGCACAACAAATTGAGGAAACATGTTGAAGGACACTTGAATGTGCAAAATGAACTATTCAGTGACTATAGTTATATGATCCTAAACACCAGAGGCACAATTAACTTCCATTGCTCATATCAAGTTGTATCTAATCTGTACAACACATGTTCTTGTATGATTAGGACCATTTTAGAACATTGCTTTTCCATGGATCTCCTGTGGTGCTGTCTTGTCGTTGTAAACCTGATAGAATACAGAATGGTTGCAGATTGTCGAAGGGTCAAGTGAATAGCAGGGATCAACATTTGCAAATTGTCATGATATGTAATGACCTCTTACAGTATAGGCAGTCCTTGGGTTGCAAATGTGTTGCATTCTGCAGTCCATTTGCAAATCAATTTGTACGCAAGATGGAACACAATGTAAAGGAACCATTCATAAGGACAGGAATGTTTGTATGTCAGATCTTTAAAATGACATCCCTGTATGAGATCGTGCCTGTAAGAATGAGCATTTGTTAATTGTGGACCGCTGTATTTATAACACTGAGGCCTGCAGTAGACTTTTACACTATAATTACCTACAAAACAAGATGACCCAGCCACTTACACCTGTCTATTGTGCCAAATGCTAACCCCTTCCACAAAGACCTTTCTAATTTCACTTCCATGACCCTTTCATTCATTTTGGAGGAAGTAGTATTTTTTTTAATTCGGATCAGTGGACTGTATTTCTGTTTTTTTCCTCCCTGAGATCAGACTGGATCTGGAACTGTGATTGTTGGTGCACAGGAGATTGCGGGACATGGTTAAGAGAATTGGTTACTTGGAAATGGAGCAATTTCTCTTTTTTAATCATAAGTGTTCCCCACCACAACTACGATGACCAGCAACATGAGGTAAGGGCTGAGCACATGAAGACAGTGAGGCTGATGTATGTAGGTTTCTGAGGCTGTGTGAGTTGTTCTTAGTTGCGTGGGATATCAAACTTCCACTGGATATAAGGAAGGGAAAATGCACCCACCATGAAGCCTTTTAATTTGTTTGATTTTACTGCATACTTAACCCTTGTCACTAGGAGAAAGTGCGGACTGCAGATGGAGATCAGAGTTGAAGAGTGTGGTTCTGGAAAAGCACAGCCAGTCAGGCAGCATCCGCGGAGCAACCTGATGAAGGGCTTATGCCCAAAACGTCAACTCCTCGGATGCTGCCTGACCAGCTATGCTTTGCCAGCACCCCACTCTTTGACTTTAATATTTGTCACTATGTATTGAGAAACAGACCCTTATGTTACCTCCTTCCCTACTCCCTGAAACTCATTAAAAATTCCAAGATACCCTTTTCCAATACTGTTGTTTTACTTTGGTGACCATACAAATTAACTTGAAAGTGTATCAACCCACTACTCTCCCTTTGTTATAATTGAGACAGTTCCGTGATCACATCAAGCAAAGCTGGGCTCCCTGATATTGCTATGGTGCTCTCTCCTGAGAAAATCAAATTTTTCCAAGAAGTAGCACCTTGCATTCTCTGTATTTACCCTAAATAACAACTATTCCATCAATTCGTAAATTCAAGTTGGACCTGTTGTGTCATCACAAGCTAATTATGAGACAGGTGAAGAAGGGAGTTTGACTTAATACATCTTCACAAGGAATAAATTTATAACCTTTAACAACAATAGGTTTATTTTCTATCTTGGTGCCACACTGAAATTTGGAACTCAAAAATCATCATTATCCTCATAAAACACAGATATTTTTAAATCATCTGGCTCTGACATGTTATAGCACACTTCTAGAGGAGGAGAGACTTGAAGCCAGACCTCCTGGCCCAGAGGGAGGGACACTATCAATGCACCACAAAAGCACTCTCATAAAGGTAATGGTAGGATTTTACTGCAAAGCAGGGTCAAATAAACCACTTATTAAAAAAAAATTTTTTCAAAATATATTCATCTTAACAATTCCTCTCGGGTTGTAAACTCAACCAACCACACAGTGCAATCCACCTGAAACCATCCTCAGATACTGAAGTAGTCCATTTTCAAATGCAACAAGATCTGGACAAAATCCAGAATTGGGCTGACTCACTGTGAGCAATATCACATGTAATTTGATGGAAAAAATACATTTGACTTTGAAACATCCTTCTTGAGCTGCATGCAAGGAGATAGTGGTCATCCCTTTTGGCTAGGACTCCTGGGGCACAGGATAACACTTTAGAGGCACTGATTCAAGTCCTATATTGGCAGCTAGTGAAGTTTGAACTCAATTCAATATAGATTGGAAGCTAGTAATGTTAAGTATAAAACAATCATCATTTGCCAAAACAATAACACCCCATCTGGTTGATGAATACCTTATAGGAAAGGGATGTTACCAGGGTTGGAGGGTTTGAGCTATAGGGAGAGGCTGAATAGGCTGGGGCTGTTTTCCCCGGAATGTCAGGGGCTGAGGGGGGAACCTTATAGAAGTGTATAAAATTATGAGAGGCATGGACAGGATGAATACTCAAGGTATTTTCTCCAGAGTTGGGGAGACCAAAACAAGAGGGCAAAGGTTTAAGGTGAGAGGGGACAGTTTTGAAAGGGACCTAAGGGGTAGAGAGTGGTTTGTATATGGAATAAGCTGCCAGAGAAAGTGATGGAGGTTGGTACAATTACAACATTTAAAAATCATCTGGATGGGTGTATGAATAGGAAGGATTTGGAGGGATATGGGCCAAATCCTGGCAAATGGGACTAGATTAATTTAGAATATCTGGTCGGCATGGACAGGAGTTGGACCTAAGGGCCTGTTTCTGTGCTGTACATCTCTATGACTATGAAATGTATCTTCCTTAGCCTCGTCCGGCTTACACATGACTTTAGACCCACAGCTGTGTCTTGTGCCCTTTTGCTCTCAAATGCAACCCAGGAAGCCACTCAGTTCAAGGGCAATTGGGGATGCCAGCCTTGTCACTGATACCCCAATCTCACAAAAGAATTTTTGAATAATGTATACATGTAGACCAGCTCTTTCCAACTGGCTATTTCCCTTCTTATGGTTGTTCTGAATAGACAGTAGACTTTCTACCATCCAGAAACATAGTGTTCAAAAACAACAGTTGTGTGGAGATTGTTTGAGCAACTTGTGGATTTGTCACTCGATTGATCATGCACTGCCAAAAAATCAAAAAGGCATGGTCTCAGGAATGATAATGCACATTTACCTCCTTCTAACTGTGGGGCATAGTATTTTTAAAAGTATATGTTTGAAGCATGTCAAAAACTATTGTTGTAGTGAAGCAGCGTGTGGAAACACCTCAATGTCATTGGCATTATTGTCGCACAGTATTTTTGAGAGTGGATAAATGAAAGACACAACACTTGGATAAGGCAAATCATTTTTGTTACTGTTTTATAATTGATTTTACCTCTTAGTTCGGCGATGGCAGCTATTATCATGGAGCCTATTCATTGTTTTCTTTTTTGGTGTGAAGTTCTTTAGAATTCTGGGGAAATTAGACGATTTATGGAAAAGGGGGCTTAAGTTCAAAGAAACTTCAGAAATTTTAAGAAACATCATGTTTTGTTTTTTCTACAATGGGTTTATCACCTCATTAATTGCTTTAGAAGCACTGAAGTAGTTTTAAATATATTTAATCAGAGCCAGTTTTTGCAAAGATTTACTTTTTCTCTTTCATTGTTATTATTTATGTTCATTTATATGTTATAGGAAGGATATTATTATTATGATGCCAGGCATGGAAGGTTTGAGTTATAAAGGACAGTTGGATAGGCTGGGACTTATTTCACTGGAGCATAGGACGTGAGAGGTACCTTACAGAGGTTTATAAAATAACCCTTTAGATGGCCTTAGTAATGGGTGTCTTTTCCCTAGGATGGGAGATTTCAAGACTAAGGGGTAGATTTTTAAGGTGAGAGGAGAGAGATTTAAAAAGACATGAGGGGCAAATATTTTACACAGAGGGTGGTTTGCATATGGAATGAACTTCCTGAGGATGTGGGGACAATTACAGCGTTTAAGATAAGTTCATGAACAAGAAAGTTTTGCATGGGTATGGGCCAACAGCAGGAAGGTGGGACTAGTTTAGTTTTGGATTTTGAGCAGCATGGATTGGTTGGATCAAACAGTCTATTTCCTTGCTGTATGGTCTATGACTATGTATTTTTTTAACAAACAAGCAAAGCACCAGCGATATATTCCTGAATGGACAACACAATTTGCATTAAACAGTTTTGAATCTTGTCACTGTTTTATGTTTCAGGCAAGTAGTTACATCAGCGGTGTTTTCCAGTTTGCATGCATGTATTTAGGCATTCTAACATTCTGTAATCCAGAAAATTATGCTATCTGGAAATGACTTGATCGCAAGCATTTTGGACTGGAGAACTTGAATTATGGCAAGTTGGATTGCTGGACTTGAGATGTTGGCTGTGCTTTCTCTCCACAGATCTTGCCAGACTTGCTGAATTCATGGAATGCATTGCCCAATGCATTCTCATACCAATTCCTCAAGTATGACACAGGGAAGCTATTCAGTTCAAATCAGAATAGTTGGTTAATGATATAAAACCAGAGGGTGCTGGAGAAACTCAGTAGGTTTGACAGGATCTGTGGAGAGAGCTTTGACTCTGTTACAACTCTTCTTAAAAACCAAAAGATTTGAGGATGCAGTAAAACAGAAAGAAAACAACGTTTTGCTGGAAAAGCTCAGCAGGTCTGGCAGCATCTGTGGACAAAAATGAGAGTTAATGTCTTGGCTCGAGTCACCCCTCCTCGGACATTCTTGATCCGAACCGTTAACTCTGATTGATTTTCCAAGAAGTCATACTGGACTCAAAATGTAGAGGTGTTGAACTGGGGTGGACAAAGTCAAAAATCACACGACACCAGGTTATAGTCCAACGGGTTTATTTGAAAACACAAGCTTTCAAAATGATTGATCTGTTCAATTTCCAAACATGCTGCCAGACCTGTTGAGCTTCTCTAACATTCTCTGTTTTCACTTCAGATTCCCAGCATCCATTGTATTTTGCTTTTAGTTAGTTAATGATGTTTGACGGACTTGTCCAATGATTGTTTTTGATGTGAAAGTTTGACTGTCTGATGAAATAGTGGGGACACCCGACATCTCTTTGGGAATTTCTTTCTCTGGGTTGCGTGCAGTCCATCATTTGGGGTCAGGATCTTCCTCTCTAACTGAAATGTTTCTACACCACAAGGATGACAGCAGTTCAAGAGGGCAGCTCACTACTACCTTCCTGAAGAAAGGCTTATGCCCGAAATGCCTCTTGCTCCTCGGATGCTGCCTGGCCTGCTGTGTTTTTCCAGCACCACATTTTTCAACTCTGGTCTCCAGCATCTGCAGTCCTCACTTTCTCCTGCTACCTTCCCAAAGGCAATTAAATAAGGAATTAATGCTGACTAACTAGGGAAGTTCACAAGCTGTGAAAGAATAATGAAGGGAAAATTACAATGAAACTAAAACAGAAACGGCTGAAGAAATTCAGCAGGGATGTGCAGGTTATAGAGTCATAGTCATAGAGATGTACAGCATGGAAACAGACCCTTCGGTCCAACCCGTCCATGCCGACCAGCCATGATAAGTGTTGAGTTAAGGGGATAGGGTTGGGATGCTGGTCTGGATGGAATGCTCTTTGGAGGGTTAGTGCAGGCTTGATGGGCTGAATGGCCTCTTTTCACACTGTGGGGAATATATGATTCAATAAATTCAGCCGGTCTGGCAGGATCTGTGGAGAGAAAGCAGAGCCAATGTCTTGAGAACAGCAACTCTTCTCCAGAACTGGAGATTGGTATGCTGTGTTTGATATCTTATTCCAAATGATGATGACAATTTTCAAGCCTTGAAAAGGTCTGTGTCATCTAGAATGAGAAATCAAGCATAACGTAATGTCACCTCAGGGAGAAAGTGAGGACTGCAGATGCTGGAGATCAGAGCTGAAAATGTGTTGCTGGAAAAGCGCAGCAGGTCAGGCAGCATCCAAGGAGCAGGAGAACCGACGTTTCGGGCATGAGTCCTTCTTCCTGAAGGACTCATGCCTGAAACGTCGATTCTCCTGCTCCTTGGATGCTGCCTGACCTGCTGTGCTTTTCCAGCAACACATTTTCAGCCTTAATGTCACCTCAGCCTTGGACTGCATGGTCTTACCTTGAGATCAATGGTGAAAGAACAGCTATGTGTCACCAGACATACAATGACTTCAAAGTGAGAATTATTATTATATGCAAATTTTACAAGGTATTTCTTTACTAGACAAATTGACTTCTTTTTAGTTGCCACCGTAGGACCTGGTCATGTACTGTTTCTGTTACTCGACTAGAAATTCAGAAAAAATAAGTTCAAATTGTAATTCTGTTTAAAAATATATTTGCAAATTATATAATAGAAATAAAACTAACTGCTAATCTGACATAAAGGTCAACTGATTCATTGATGTTTTATAGGGAGATTGTACATGCTGTCTTTACCTGGGATATGGACCATACATAACACCAATGTGGTTGAGTCTTAACCACTCCCTAAAGTAGCCCACAAGTCAGTTAATTGCATGATGGTCCAACCAAGGCTAAGTGATAAATGTTAGGCCAGATAGCGACGCTCGTATCTTGAGAATTAACATCATGTGCTCTCCATTCATGCATCTAACACAGATTGATGACATCGACAAGCAAACTCCCTGCAAACAAAATAATTCCCATTCTTAAAATGGGGAAAAAAATCCCAACAAAATAGATAACTTAATCTTTCACTTCTCATTCTCGATTCGACAAGTTGGCGGCATATCATGTTCTGTCAGCTCTAATCATTGTCTTCTTCGCTCATCCAACCTGCTTACCTGTGGCATTAGGATGGTGTGTAGATCTTACAATGATTCTGGAGTCAGATTCCAGATTTAGCAGTCACACTATCGTTTGATGTTTTCTGTGCACTGGTTGATTCCTTTCTGTGCTACTCTAATGAATTAGTTAACCTGTTTAAAAAACACACTTTCACAACTGTATAGGAAGAGATTGAAGAGGAATGTTACTGGTGTGCAGCGGGGAAAGACTAAATTATCTTTTTACATTTATCGCTTGGGTGGGATTCTTTAAGAAATATTCTTTTCTGATAATATTGATTATGAGTCTTTATTTTATTTCCCATTGCTTGTTCAGAGACATTTTTTGCAACATCTGACAAAAGGTTGTTAGAATATTATCAATTAAATAAATAATTTTGAATATTATTGATCCCTCCAATGTTTTCCCACGAAGGCACACTCTAATGGCTCAATAGGCACTCACCAAATTCCAGAATCTCACCAAATTGACTAATCTTCACTGCACAGGCAGTGAGCACAAGTGAGCTATTTGAGGATATTATCCTTGCAGCTAACCTGGGTGCTCCTCACATTCCATCTGCACCTGGTTGAACAGGGTCACAAGTAGAAGGTCTGCCTGCCCATCTTGACCTTTGACTTGGTCCAAGGTCCTCATAATGCTTATAACTCCTGAACTGCTCTCTTGGCTGCAATGAGTTAACTCACTCTACAGTGAGGGTCAGACCCACATCATGTCAGGCTATAAAGTCCAGCATCAAAATGAGCCATGAATTAAGCTTCTGAACCATTGAGAGTGCTAGCCAGCCAACCCTGTCCGCCGTTTATGTGATATTTTAAAATCTTACTTAGTAAGGTGCTAAAACCCAAATTGGAGAGTTTTTGGTATAATCTGTCTACATTCACTGCAAAATTTCACAAGTCAATTCACTAAAGGAATATTCACATAAATATTTGCTTCTGAAGCCCTTGTTTTCTTTACATGTGGGGAACGAGATGGAATTCTTAGCAGCTTCTTTGGCAGCGTCAACCATGTTCTGCTTTAATTTATCTCGAAAGGTCTTTGTTCCTCCCATTGTAAGCTTAAAACATTTTCCACTTGCGTTATGGTTTACCAAGTTTTTCTTCAATATCAGTTGCTGGGGAAAGATCATGGCTTAACGTCTCTCTTTTCCTTCAAGACATTCATCAAAAATATATGTAATGGGAACTCAGAGTGTATCATGGCCTGAAATGAGGTATGTGTACTGATGCATTGGCGCTTAGAAGAGTGAGAGGTGATCTTGAAGAAATATATTCTGATTCTAAGGGGCCCTGACTGTTGGGAGGATGACTCCACTTTGGAACTCAGCACTCTTTCAAAAACTAGGGGACAGGAAGAACTGCAGGTGTTGGAAGCCAGAGTCAATATACGTGAAGCTGAACAAGCACAGCAGGTCATAGTTTCATAGGAATAGAAGCAGGGCTAGGCCATTTGGCCCATCGAGCCTGCTCCACTGTTCATTAAGATCATGGCTGATCTATCCATTGTCTCAACTCCTCCTACCTGCATTATCCACATAACCCTTAAATCCCCTAATTTGCAAAAACCCATGCAATTGTGTCTTGAATATATTTAATGACGCTGCCTCTACTGCTTCCTTGAGCAGAGAATTCCATAGATTCACTACTCTCTGGGAAAAGCAGTTCCTCCTCATCTTTGTCCTCAATCTACTCCCCCTAACCTTGAGGCTATGTCCCCTAATCCTAGTCTCACCCACCAGCGGATGGGTTTCAAAGGGCTTCAGCCTGAAACATTGACTTTCTAGCTCCTCAGATGCTGTCTGATCTGCTGTGCTGTTCCAGCCTCACGTCTATTGACGGTTTTAAAAATATGGCATCTCCCATTTAAGATGCAGTTTCTTCTCTCAGAGGATCATTCTCATTTGGAATTCCTTTTGAGAGGGAACAATCAAAGTTGGGTCATTAAAGCTCGACTTAGAAAGATTTTTGAACAATCAGGGATACATGGAGGACAGGTTGGAAAGTTGGGTTAAGACCACTCTTAAATAAGTCATGATTCTATTGAATAGTAGAGTGGAGTCAATCAGTAAAATGGCCCTCTCCTGCATTAGTCTCATATCATCTTATGAATATAATGCTTTTGGACCAAGTACATATATACCTGTCTGAATACCCTCTTGGGTAGTTTGGTGTCAAGTTCTGTTTGATGGCACTTTGGTGAAACACTGTGGGATGTTGAAAGACGCTTTATAAATGCAAATAGAGTAAATGGGATGTGAGGTGAAAAAAATCGGTTGCAAGTGTTTCATGTAAAGGATGTGCCAATGAGGTCACTCTAGCTCAAAGACCCAACTTTAATGCTTGAAACTTATATTGAATGTTACTTGATTTAACCCTTGCCCCTACGCATTTGCATTGTTCCACGGTCCGTCCAGCCTTGACCCTATTTAACACCAATTTTAAATATCAATTAACGTTGGAACATTCTGACAGCTCTAAGTACCTGAGAGCAAAGGTTTCTCCTACCCATGTACATCGACTGGTGAAGAGTAGAGCATCAATTGAGCTTCACCTGAGTTGAAACCTTGACGTTGGATGCATTACTGGACTACTTGTTGGTGCTAAATTGTTTCTGACCTTTAATGAAGCTTCAAGCATCATTAAGTATGTTTTCTTTCTAAAAGAAAAATTACATTTGAGTATCCCTATACCATTTTGCTATTAGTTCTAATACTGCGAAAGAGGCCATACTATATTTATCTGCAGTAATTTACACAGTTCCCTTCGTATGAAAATTTATAAAATAATGCGACACAAAACTATAGCTCTAGAATAACTGGTTATCTAAAAAAAATCACAGTTATACAGAAGTAAAGAGAATTTTATATATATATATATATAATAAATTTGATTACTCGTGACCTGTTCATATAACCTCACAAATTGGAAGGGAGCTTCGACCGAACAGGTTCCAAATCAGAACCAAAGGTTACTGATCCCTTCTGAGGACCAGTCTCGTCCTTAGATAACGTAGTTGGGTAAAATGTGCCAAGTACGTGTCCTTGTGACTGAGGTAAACAACCTGATGACATCTGCCTTGGTAGAGTCATACGCTCAGGGATGGAGCTGCACGGTTTGCTCAGCCGCCTGGGCCTTGTAAAACTCATCACGCTGCCAGCAGATTCTCTGCCTGAGGAAGGGCTGCTCTGATGTGCTGCTTGAGCCAACTCTTGTGGCAAGGATGGCTGGGAGGCAGAGATCCCCTTAAGGTCCTGTGTCAAGCGTCCGACTGGCAGCGGTGGCGTGCTTTTGAGAGTGATGATCTGCTGAACGGCCGGAGGGGTCTGTGGTGTCAGGAGAGACGTGCGGGAGCCTGATGCCTCAGAGGAGCCGCAGTGAAATGTCCTTTTAGTCACTGGACTTTGAACCGGAGGGCTCAGAGCACCGGGGGAGTAGCACGGTGTGCTTGGATGCTGCTGGAGCGGTGACACCACGGCCGACGGGTAGCTGGGCTTTTCTGGTGGAGCTTGGATCCTGGATCCTGGTAGCTGCCCTCTCCCACTCTGCGGCACCGGGAACTGAGCCGACGGAGAACCCGAAGCAGCTGGAGGGAGGGGGCTCGGACAGAACGGAGGGGAGCCCGTGCCCGCTTGACTGGCCGAGGGAGAGCCTGACACCGGGTGCAGGAAGTGCTTCAGCTCCGCCGACTGGGTGCTGCTGCCCGGGGGGAGCTGAAGGGGACCAGTGTGTGTCTGAGGCGGTTTGGTGGTGGGGTGGAACTGGCTCAAGCCGGGCGAAGGCTGGCGGAACTGCGTGAAGACGGGCGAGGACGACCCCAAGGAGGACGGCTGGAGGCCGGGGGCGGGCGAGTGGCTCAGGAGCTGCTGGAGCTGGCTCAGGCTGGGGGATGGTGGCTGGGCCTGACTCAGAGCCGCAGGGGTCACCCCTGAGCTACGGGGTGGGGGTGATCCCGTCGGGGGCTGCTGGAGTTGGCTCAGGCTGCTGGAAGTGGAGCCCCCCTTGAGCTGGTGGGTCTGGAACAGAGCGGCCGAGGGCGATTCCGCGCAGGGGGTCTGCATCTGAGATGGTGTGCTGGATGGGGAGCCCATGGACGAGGGTCCGGTGGTGGGCGCAGAGCATGGCATCTGCTTCGGCTGGCCTGGCGTCTGACTGGCTTGTTGCCCCAGTGAGTTCAATATGGACACCGAAGGCTGGAACATGTTGCCGCAGAGGTGTGAATGGGGATGGGTCAATGCAATCGCCACTGAAGTGGTCGCTGCTGCTGTCTGGAGAGGGGCTTGAACCAGCGGGGTCCAGATGACCGGAGTAGGCGTGGACACTGTGGGCACTGGATTATTTTGGATGTTCTGCGCCATCTCCCGGTCATGTTGCACGATCTGCTGGATAATCTCACTCTCCTGATAGTTCAAGGCACCAGAGTTTAGGTCATGCTGCACTTTATGAAGCAAGATGGAATTTTTCTTGCCTGTGGAAACAGCAAGTGTGAACATGTTAGACATCTGTTTAGCGAGATTGAAAGCATTCAACGCAATTCACCAAAGAACCAGAGATTTTCTTTTCCTGATGTGAAGTGTAATTTCTGTCAATCTAAATCTCTGCTACCCATGTCCTAACTTTATTTCTTCACCATCCTGCAGAGCAGAAATTCACCAGAAATCTGCCTTCCAAATACACAATCACTTCTATCTAGAAGGACAATGGCAGCAGATATGTGGGACCACCACATTCAAGTTCCCCTCCAAGCCACTCACCATCCTGGCTTCGAAATATATCGCCATTCCTTCAGTGTCGCTGGGTCAAAATCCCGGAACTCCTACCTGTATTTTTTAGATCAGATCCCCTACAGCGTGGAAACAGGCCCTTCGGCCCAACAAGTCCACACCGACCCTCCGAAGAGCAACCCACCTAGACCCATTCCCCTACATTTACCCCTGACACCTAACACTACGGGCAATTTAGCACGGCCAATTCACCTGACCTGCACATCTTTGGACAGTGGGAGGAAACCAGAGCACCCTGAGGAAACCCACGCAGACACGGGGAGAATGTGCAAACTCCACACAGACAGTTGCCCAAGGCGGGAATTGAACTCGGGTCCCTGGCACTGTGAGGCAGCAGTGTTAACCACTGAGCCACCGTGCCGCCTTGAGGCACGGTAAATAGATCCTTTAGGACATTGTGGATTTATTTACAGCAGGTTAACTGCAGCAATTCAAAAAGGCAGCTCGCCCCCACCTTCTCAAGGGCAACTCAGGAGGGGCAATAAACGTTAGCCCAGCCAGTGACACACACACACATCCCACAAATGAATAACAGGTAAAAAAGACCTGTGTCCACTGACCTACTTTGGTTCCCAGTCAAGTAACACCTTGATTTTAACATTCCCTTCCTTGCTTTCAAATGACCTCGCTCTTCCGTATTTCTGTTATCTCCTTCAACCCCATAACCCGTCGAGATCTCTATTTGTCTATATTTGGCCTGTTGTGCACCCGACATTTTGTACAATTGGTAACGACACCTTCAGTTGCCTAAGCCCTAAGCTCTGGAATACCCTTCCCTCAATCTCTATTACTCCCCTTAACACACCTTAAAATATATCACCGTGGCCAAATAGCTCCTTAAGTGGCTCAGTCTTATACTGTGCATTGTCTGTGATGCATAGGAACATGGGTTGTTACATTAAAGGCACTTAGAAACATATGCCTGTGAAGAAGAATCATACTGGACTTGAAAAATTAACTTTGTTTCTCTCTCCACTGATGCTGCCAGACTTGTTGACTTTCTCCAATATTTCTGCTTTAATTTCAGATTTCTAGCATCTCCACTATTTTGCTTTTATTACAGATATAGTTGTTGTTTTCTGAAAAGGGACTGGAAATGGATTCAATGCTAATTATTGACATGGAATGGAATCAATTGGAACATTTGGAGGGTCGTGATCAAAGTACAAGAGAATGTAATGAACTGGGTAGCATTTTCAAAGAAGCTGATGGACAGAATGTTCTCCGCAGTGATTGAAGTGAAGTCAGCCAAGTGGATCTTATAGAATATGAGTTCCTGGATTGGAGTTGTTAACCTGGTCTAATCAGGGATCCCTGGCTGACAGATAAACGGGAGCATCAGGGGTTCTGCTTACTCTAAAAGCTGTTTCTGAGCTATCTGGGTCAGTGTCACATACTACACACATGTAAGTAAAGGATGACTTGATGATGGAGTACCAGCCTTAGTCTCCTACTGCACTTTGTCACCCCATAGTTATTGAAGCATAAGGTTCACCATTTCACCATATTTCTTTCTACCTCCAGGCTTTAGCACTCTTCGATCCCAATGTTGACTGCCCTCTAGCTGGTGGAATGTGAACCAGTGAAGAGTGAGTGGTTGAGAGGAGTTAAAATAATGCCCTCCACTTACCCCCTCTGATCCTTCTGCCTTGCCACCAACATGCAATATTAACCTTCAGTATGAGTCCTACTTTAAGCACAATGCCATCACAATCTTACCCACCGGAGTTCTGAGTGAGAGAATAGTTTTGAGTGGAACTTTGCGATGATTTCATAAGATATAACTGTCATTGTTAAGATCAGCTTGTGCAACTTATTGAAAATTATACTGTGCATTTTGTCTACTTAAAGCTGAATTGTGCAATTAGAATCTGCTAGGAAATAATTGATAATATAATAAAGGATTCCTGTTTAATAGCTTGAGCAGTTCGAACTCTAAATATCTCTGACTGAATATGTAACTTGCTGCGTCCCAAGAATATCATAGCGGGTTCTCTACAGAGAATTCACAAGCTCTCTTCTTGATATGTGTGACAGTACTGTGCCTTTAAGAGATGTGTTCTATCCAGTCTCTTGCTGAGGGATGAATGAGTCCTGGACCCACCCACTCATGTCTCTTTTGCCTCATTTCAACAAAACATCAAGGGAGAACTGAAAAGCTATTTACCAACTGCATGCTCGATGGAGATATTTTGGCACAACTGTGTCAACACCCCTCTGCAAAGGAACAGGACAGAATACAACTCTCAAAGGCACAGTACCATCACATATGGGACACCACTCAACCTCATCTACTCTCCATGATGATCATGTCCTTAAAATCTAATTACTTATTGTATAATGTTCCATTTCTTTACAATTCAGACTCTCTCTGCTGGTACATGTGCACTGGCAGCTTTAGGTTGACAAAATTCCCAATGCAATTTTCAAAAAACTGCACATGTTGATCTTAATAAAAGCACTCATGTCTTAGTAAATCAATACAAAACTCCATTCAAAACTGTTCCCTCATTCAGAACTCCAGTAGCTGTTGCAGGTAAGATCACAATCTGATGATCGATGACAATGTTTCCTATTGTGAACAAGTGAGTTGATGTTGAGTTAGTAATCGTCTCAGTCAGACCTTAAATCCTGAACATGTTTCTATCTGATTCAGCGCTATTGAGGCTTAGAAAGCCAGACTTTGACATACTAAGGACTGTTTACTCTGGCCAGAGTTTGCACTAGAACAAAAGGACAGACTTGATGACTGTAGCAATACAATAAGGAAAATATCATTGTAGATCCACTTCCAGTTGATGGTCATTGACCTCTGAGGCAAATTGTACATTTAGAAGGTGAGGGAGAGCTTGGTTGGAGTGGCTGTATGACTAAATAACTTAAATTCAGAAAATAAACAGAGTATGCCAATGTGATTGTTTGTTGTGAATTGACACCTTCAGGAGTAGAAAGAATACTGGAATGAAAGGGTTGGGGGAATGCGGACGAGATATAAAACACTGGAAGAAAATATATTGTGAGGAGTTTGTGTCAGACTACTGTGAGGATCTGATTAAACCATATGATTAACATTACTATAATTCCCCCCAGTGTTTAATGTCATTGGGTAATTAATTGAAGCATCAACTCAAAATCAGGCACTGAGTTCTCTCTTATCAGTTAATTAAATGGCTGAAGTATGTGATAGCAATTGGCTCTCATCATCATACAGGGGATTCTGGGTTGTATAATCCATTTTCAAACATTTTAGCGCCATGAGTCAATGGGTACAGAAGTGTGAGTGATAGCAACAGGAATCCTGAAATTTCCTAAAAGGGACCTGAAGTGCAACACTTTCACACAGAGGGTGGTGGGTATATGGAATGAGCTGCCAGAGGAAGTGTCAGAGGTGGGTACATTTACAACATTTAAGTGACATTTAGATAGTTGCATGAATAGGAAAGGTTTAAAGGATTATGGGCCAAAGACAGAAAAACAGGATTACTTCAGTTTAGGTAACCTGATTGGCATGGAGAAGTTCGGCCAAAGGGTCTGTTTCCATGCTCTATGACTCTATGAGCTATTGAATTTGATGAAGTGAGATTCTCTCAACATTGAGATGACCTTTGCTCCGTTTCTTTTCTGGTTCTGCCACACATAGAGTCATAGAGACGTACAGTACGGAAACAGACCCTTCGGTCCAACTTGTCAATGCCGACCAGATATCGTAAATTAATCTAGCCCCATTTTCCAGCATTTGGCCCGTATCCCTCTAAACCCTTCCTATTCATGTAGCCATACAGATGCCATTTAAATGTTGTAATTGTATCAGCCTCCACCACTTCCTCAGACAGCCCATTCCATACACGCACTACCCTCTGCATGAAAACGTTTCCCCTTAGGTCCCTTTTAAATCCTTCCCCTCTCACCCTAAATCTATGCCCTCTAGTTCTGGTCTTTCCCAACCCAGGGAAAAGACCTTGTTTAGTTACCATATCCATGCCACTCACGATAACACTGATCACTCACACCCCTATAATGTGTAAACCCTGTCAGTATTGCAAAAAGAATGCACCTCAATTGTTTGAATTCAAGAGAGTAGAGACTCACTATGTTCAATGTCTACTCATAAGTCAGCCTTGTCGTCCCAGGTGTCAATCCAGTGAACCTTTGTAGTTCTTCTTCTAAGGAAAATACAATCTTCATTCGGCATGGAAACCAAACTCTATACTGTCATCCATGCATTTTTTTTAAAAGAATCGCTCAAGGTTTGTGGTTGTTGCTGGCTGCCTCTCCGTAATTGTCCTTGAGAATGTGGTGGTGAGCTGCCTCCATGAACTGCAGCAGTTCTTGCGGTGTAGGTAGGCACTCAGTTCCAGAATTTTGACTCCAGGGCACTGAAGGAACCGTGACAAAGTTCTGGGTCAGGATGGTGTGTGGTTTGAAGGGGAAATTACAGGGGGTGCAGTTCGCATGCCTCTGTTGCCCTTGTCGGTCTAGGTGGTAGAAGTCATGGGTTTGGAAGGTCCTGTTGTTCAAATATCTTGTAGATAGTACACTGCCAGTGTGTGTCAGCCATGTATGGATTGCGTGTTAAACGAGGTAGATAGCCAATCAACCTGGCTATTTTGCCCTGGATGATGTCAAGCTTCTTGAATGTTATTGCTGCTACTTTCATCTCCACAAGGGGAGCATAGACCATTTCACTCTTGACTTGTGCCTTAAACAGGCTTTGAGGAATCATGGATTTCTATGGCAGGAACATTTTAGTTTCAGGTCAATGGTAACCCCCTGAGACTGATACTGGTGGATTCAATGATGGCAATGCCATGAGGAGATGGTTGGATTTTCTTTCTTGTTGGAGATAGCCATTGCCTGGTACTCATGTGGTGTGAATGTGTTTTGCCACTTGGCAATTTAAAACTGGATATTGCCAGGTCTTGCTGCATTCTCCCAGGCTGATCTTTACCCACACTTTTGTCTGTCCAACTGTTGTACTCTCTCTCGCTGGGCTCTACCTCCACTATCGTTTACTCTTGTGCCCTCCCCACATCCCTTCTTTAGCATTTGTACCAACCCTTTCCCAGCTATCATCAGTTCTGAAGAAGGGTCATTGGATCCAAAACATTTCTCCCCACAGATACTGCCAGACCTGCTGATTTTTTCCAGCAATTTCTGATTTTGTTCTTGTTACTTCAGTAACTGAGGATTCACATATGACGGTTAACAATGCACAATCCTCAGGATACACGCCCACTTCTGATGTTACAGTAGAGGGAAGGTCATTATTGTTTTTGCTTTCTGATTGTTTTTTAGAATACAGGCAATGCTGAAAGGGATGCAATTATTGCTTCTTAGCTCTCATATTTCTGAAGATATAACGAAATAAAGTTAACTACACATAGGTTAGCCCAGGTATGGGCAATATTTGATTAAATTTACTCTTGCCTTTCACGATCCACTTAGATTTATAAAATAAATAGAAACACTAATGATCATTTAGCTGAAACCAAGTTCCTTTTGGAAGGAGTAACAGGAATGCAGAGTACTGGGCTAATGGTAAGATTCTTGTCAGTGTAGATAAGCAGAAAGATCTCGGTGTCCATGCACGTAGATTCCTGAAATTTGCCACCCAGGTTGATAGGGTTGTTAAGAAGGCATACGGTGTGTTAGCTTTTATTGGTAGAGGGATTGAGTTTTGGAAACATGAGGTCATGGTGCAGCTGTACAAAACTCTGGTGAGGCCACACTTGGAGTATTGTGTACAGTTCTGGTCACTGCATTATAGGAAGGGTGTGGAAGCTTTGGAAAGGGTGCAGAGGAGATTTACCAGGATGTTGCCTGGTATGGAGGGAAGGTCTTATGCGGAAAGGCTGAGGGACTTGACACTATTTTGTTCGAGAGAAGAAGGTTGAAAGGCGACTTAATTGAGATGTATAAGATAATCAGAGGATTAGATCGAGTTGACAGTGAGAGCCTTTTTCCTCAAACGGTGATGGCTAGCATGAGGTGACATAGCTTTAAATTAAGGAGTAATAGATATAGGACTGATGTCACAGGTAGTTTCTTTTCTCAGAGAATAGGGGCGTGGAGCGCATTGCCTCCAACAGTAGTGGACTCACCAACCTTAAGGGCGTTTAAATAGTCATTGGACACACATATGGATGAAAATGGAATAGTGTAGGTGAGATGGGCTTTGGATTGCTTTCACAGGTCAGCACAACATCAAGGGCTGAAGGGCCTGTACTGCACTGTAATGTTCTATGTTCTATGCTTGGAGCTAGATACTCCAAGGGTCAGAATGGGATTATTCCAAGGGCATTATTGGTGCAGTGCAGACTGAAGTTGCACATTGTGACCATGAAGAATTCCCAATGCAGATGCCTCCAATAAGCAATTCTGAAAGAGTTCACCAAAGTTGCAGAATTTACAATTCAATTAAGCTATTAGTCACCCAGGAAACATTTGTGGATTGTGAACATATTCCAAGTCCAAGGTAACTATTGAACTGAACCCCCCGACTCATCACAGATTCCACTACCCTCCGCCCCTAAATAGACCTCCCCCAATCCATTACACTACCCGGACTCCTGACCAAGACTGCCATCCCCACTCCCCCACTTCTCCCAACCACCACCCCCATACTCCAGCCAGAACTCCCTTATAACCCAATCTGTTTCCAATATCCCCCTAACCAACCCTGATGGACTGGCACCTTCACATCACCACATCCCCATCTCCAGAAATCCGAAATCCCCCCTCTCCACCTCTTTGATTCCAGAAACCCTCGCCTCCTGACCAGACTGACATTATCCCCCCTTCTTGTCTTCACTTGGCTTGATCTAACCAGAACCAAAACAAAGGCCGACAGTCGATCTTGGTACCCCAAACCCCTTTCCTGGCCTGGCCATGCCTTTCCTGATGCAGATCTGACAGACCCCAGACCCGATAACCCCTTCCCATCTTATGGATCCAACAATCCACCCTGGACTGTTCCCTCTGTAGCCAACCATGCCCGCACCCCTTCTCACCTATCATCCAGCTGGCACTCTTCACATCTCCGCCCATCACCTGGCACTCTCAATCTACGCTTACCTTGCATATCTAAACTTTCATGAGAATTGTCAACATGCCTTGTTGTACTGTCGGACGTTTAAGTCAGAGAACAAGGCTGGGGGGGAGAGGGCATGACTCGCTGTTGGATTCACAGTTTCCTGGACAGGTACATAACAGGGTAGCCCCTTTATCGGAATCTCCAGCACTGAAGTCATCTCACGGCAAGTAGGTTCTTTATCATCAGAACAATCGACAGAGGGTTTACCAACCCTGATCAGAACATCTGGCTGAGAGTTATTGAATTCAATTTGCATGTGTAGGAGGTGAACATCTAGACCACTGACTGGAACTGGAGGACTGTAATTATGAGACCAGTGCACCCATATGGGGCTGGGCTCACCCCAATGTTTTCTGCCAATGCCCAGCACCAGCACCTCCACATAATGGTCTGTGTATGGCAACGTCTTCTGGAACCTGCAGCCATACATCTGCATGGCCATGTGACTTAGGGAAAATCTTTGACCTCCGAATTCTTAGGAAACTGGATATTATGGTATCCTTATAGGTGAATAAATGTTATTGCAGCCAGAGGGATAAGGCATTGTCCTGGATTATATGAACAAAGTGATAGGGATGGAAGACAGGTAAAACCAATTCTGGGTAATCCAAGATGGAGGATGGGAAAATTTTCTGGCTGTAACATGCTGCTCCTTTTTTGAGGTATTTTAGGTGTTGGAGGTGATGTCCTCAAATTCCAGGAGCAGCAATTACTGTTTTATATGCTGTTGCACTGTTTTGGAACTTTGGAGAAAAAAACAGTCAAAACAACAGCACTTTTAAAAGGGAGAGGTACAGACAAAGGCTGCAAATGGTCAAGTTAGTGCAGGAGAGAGAGAGAACAAGAAACCCACACTGTTAACTGACACAGCAGTGAACCTGCACAGTTACTGCCTTTGGTGTTTGAATTCATGTATCGCTTCACATCAGAGTGTGTCTGGGAAAATTAACAAGCAGTGAAATTCTCAACTGATCTTGGAGGAACCGATTTGGGAGAGGTCACGCATAGAAACAGATAAGTGGATAGCTTTAAGTATAGTTTTGATGTAAATCTACAACAGTGAGTAGAGTGGGTTCTTTCTTGATAATACGTTTTATTTGAGATGTGTCTCTGGATTAAATTGAAAAATATAAGCCATAAATATTAAGTTAGCCTGGAGTAGTGTTTTGTAGAGGAATTTGTCTCGGTCTATTTTCTGGGTGTGAAAATTGTAAGAAGCAAAAATAGCCCTTAGTAGAGTGATATGCTCTTCATGTCAGACGTGGGAGCTCAAGGAGACTTTACATATTACTGAGGATTATATCTGTAATAAATGCCGTTGGTTGCAAATCCTATCAGATTGAATGGATCGATTGGAGTGACAATTAGAGGCATCAAATAATTTACAGGAGCAAGGGGGTTTGATGGATGACAGTTATACGAAGGGAGAAAAGTCACAAATACAATCAGATAGATGTGTTAACTGCAGGAAAGGCTGGAGAATTAGGCAGGCAGTACAGGAGTCTTCTGTGGCTATCCACATTTCAAGCACATATGCTGTTTTGGAAAATGAAGGGGATGATAGATTCTCAGGAGAATGTAGCACGATCAGCCAAGTTTCTGTTTTGGACTGGCTCTAATGCAATGAGGGGTACTTCGGGTTCCAAAAGATCAATTGTGTTAGTGGACTCTCTGGTCTGAGGCACAGACAGACGTTTCAGTGGCCAGCAGTGAAAAATCAGAATGGTGTGCTGCCTCCCTTGTGTCAGGATCAGGGATGTCTCAGAGAGCATGCAGAATGTTCTCAATGAGGAGAGGGGGCAGCAGGAGGACATTGTGCACATTGAAACCAACAGCATAGGAAGGGAAAAGGATGAGATTCTGAAGGGAGAATGTAGAGAGTTACGCAGAAATTTAAAAAGGAGGTCTTCGAGAGTAGTAATATCTGGATTACTCCTGGTGCTATGAGCTTGTGAGGGCAGGAATAGGAGGATAGAGCAGATGACTGCATGGCTGAGGAGCTGGTGTATGGGAGAAGGATTCACATTTCTGGATCATTGAAATCTCTTTTGGGGTGGAAATGACCTGTACAAGAAGGATGGATTGTACCTTAATTGAAAGGGGACTAATATACTGGCAGGGAAATTTGCTAGAGCTGCTCAGGAGGATTTAAACAAGAAAGGTTGGAGGGGTGGGACCCAGGGAGATAGTGAGAAAAGAGACTGGTACAGTTGAGAAAAGAAGTGACTCAAACAGTCAGAGCAGGCAGGAACAAAGCAGAGAACAAAGTAGGACTGATATATTAAACTGCATTTATTTCAATGCAAGAGGTCTAAGCAGGAAGGCAGATGATCTCAGGGCATAGTTAGGAACATGGGGCTGGGATATCATAGCAATTACAGAAACATGGCTCAGGGATGGGCAAGACTGGCAGCTTAATGTTCCCAGATACAAATGCTATAGGAAGGATAGAAAGGGAGGCAAGAGAGGATGGGGAGTGGCGTTTTTGATAAGGGGTAGCATTACAGCTGTACTGAGGGAGGATATTCCCAGAAATACATCCAGGGAAGTTACTTGGGTGGAACTGAGAAATAAGAAAGAGATGATCACCTTACTGGGATTATATTATAGACGCCCCTAATAGTTAGTGGGAAATTGAGAAAATTTGGAAGGAGGTTTCAGTTATTTTTAAGAATAAAGCAGTGGTTCTGGTAGGGGATTTTAACCTGTCCAAACATAGACTGGGACTGCCATAGTGTTAAGGGTTTAGATGGAGAGGAATTTCTTAAGTGTATACAAGACAATTTTCTGATTCAGTATGTGGATGTACCTACTAGAGAAGGTGAAAAGCTTGACCTATTCTTGGGAAATAAGGCAGGGCAGGTGACTGAGGTGTCAGTGGGGGAGCACTTTGGGGCCAGGAACCATAACTCTATTAGTTTTTAAATAGTGATGGAAAAGGATAGACCAGATCTAACAATTGAAGTTCTAAATTGGAGGAAGGCGAATTTTAACAGTATTAGGCAAAAACTTTTGAAAACTGACTGGGGGTAAATGTTCACAGGTAAAGGATGGCTGGAAAATGGGATAACAAGAGTCCAGAGAAAGTATATTCCTGTTAGGGTGGAAGGAAAGGTTGGTAGATATAGGGAACGCTGGATGAAGAGAGAAATTGAGAGTTTGGTTAAGAAAGAGAAGGAAGCACATGGCAGGAATAGACAGGATAGATCAAGTGAATCCTTAGGAGAGTATAAAGTAATTGAGAGCAAACTTACGAGGGAAGTCAGAAGGACAAAAAGGGGACATGAGATAGCTTTGGCAAATCAGGTTCAGGAGAATCCAAAGGGCTTTTACAAATACATTAAGGACAAAAGGGTAACTAGGGAGAGAATAGGGCCCCTCAAAGATCAGCAAGGCGGCCTTTGTGTGGAGCTTCAGGACATGGGAGAGATAGTAAACGAGTATTTTGCATCAGTATTTACTGTGGAGAAGGACATGGAAGATATAGAATGTAGGGAAATAGATGACATCTTGAAAAATGTCCATATTACAGAGTAATACTGGATGTCTTGAAATGCATGAAAGTAGATAAATCCCCAGGATCTGATCAGGTGTACCATGGAACTCTGTGGAAAGCTAGAGAAGAGATTGCTGAGCCTCTTGCTGAGATATTTGTATCATCGATAGTCACAGGTGAGGTGCTGGAAGACTGGAGGTTGGCAAACATGGTGCCTTTATTTAAGAAAGGTAGTAAGGACAAGCCAGGGAACTATCGACCGGTGAGCCTGTCGTTGGTTTTGGGCAAGTTGTTGGAGGGAATCCTGAGGGACAGGATGTACATGTATTTGGAAAGGCAAGGACTGATTAGGGAAAGTCAACATGGTTTTGTGCGTGGGAAATCATGTCTCACAAACTTGATTGAGTTTTTTGAGGAAGCAACAAAGAGGGCAGAGCAGTGGACGTGATCTATATGGACTTCAGTAACACTTTCGACAAGGCTCCCCATGGGAGACTGATTAGCAAGATTAGATCTCATGGAATACAGGGAGAACTAGCCATTTGGATACAGAACTGGCTCAAAGGTAGAAGACAGAGAGTGATGGTGGAGGGTTGTTTTTCAGACTGGAGGCCTGTGACCAGGGGAGTGCCAAAGGATTGGTGCTGGGTCCAGTAATTTTTGTCATTTTCATAAATGATTTGGATGTGAGCATAAGAGGCATAGTTAGTGAGTTTGCAGATGACAACAAAATTGGAGGTGTAGTGGACAGTGAAGATGTTTACCTCAGATTACAACAGGATCTTGATCAGATGGGCCAATGGGTTGAGGAGTGCCAGATGGAGTTTAATTTAGATAAATGCGATGTGCTGCATTTTGGGAAAGCAAATCAGAGCAGGACTTATACACTTAATGGTAAGGTCCTCGGACCTTATTGAGTGCAGGAGTTGGGATGTCATGTTGCGGCTGTACATGACATTGGTTAGGCCACTGTTGGAATATTGCATGCAATTCTGGTCTCCTTCCTATTGGAAAGATGTTGTGAAACTTGAAAAGGTTCAGAAACGATTTACAAGGATGTTGCCAGGGTTGGAGGATTTGAGCTATGGGGAGATGCTGAATAGCCTGGGGCTGTTTTCCCTGGAGCATCGGAGGCTGAGGGGGTGACCTTATAAAATCATGACGGTTTATAAAATTATGAGGGGCATGGATAGGATAAATAGACAAAGTTTTTTTCCCTGGGGTGGGGCGTCCAGAACTAGAGGGCATGGGTATAGGGTGAGTGGGGAAAGATATAAAAGAGACATAAGGGCAAACTTTTCACGCAAAGGATGGTACATGTATGGAATGAGCTGCCAGAGGAAGTAGTGGAAGCTAGTAAAATTGCAACATTTAAAAGGCATCTGGATGGGTCTGCGAATAGGAAGGGTTTGGAGGGATATGGGCTAGATGCTGGCGAGTGGGACTAGATTAGGTTGGGATATCTGATCAGTATGGACTAGTTGGATTGAAGGGTCTGTTTCCATGTTGAACATCTCTATGACTCTATGACTGCAACTGCAGTTGCTAGAAATCAGAAGCAAAGTCAGAAATTGCTGTAAAAACTCAGCAATTCTGAAGTAGGGTCACTGGACCTGAAACATTAACTCTGCTTTCTCTCCACAGATGCTGAGATCTTCCAGTAATTTCTGATTTTGCTTGTGATGGAAAAGAAAACATTATCACCTTTTTTGGGAAAGGTTGGAAGGGCTTCTTTGCTCCCTTCAGCAGACTGATCAAACCTCAGATGGTTCACACAATTAGCCAGTTGGAGGTCACTGTGTGGGTGTGTCTCTCTCTCTCTGGCTCTCAGAAAGGGAATGACACTGGCTTATAGCAAGTATCTGAAGTCGAAATCATTTAATTTGCAGCGACAGGAAACTGGCCTGCTCTTACAGCCTGCCATTGGCAAACAGAAAGATAGGCAGATTGATAACCAACATTCTAGATTGTGTAATGTTGCACTTTTCCTCACCATCAAATTCTGGAGTGGGAAGTGAACTCAGAGCTTCTGTCCAGAGGTACAGACTCTAACCACTGCAGCTTAAACATTTTGTATTTTGTAAGCTACGCTCAATTGGAAGGCAAAGTGGTGTTTCCTATTAGGTAAAGGGGGATAGTTTGCCTTAAAGTGCAAAACAAGTTCTTAGACTAGCTTGAAAAAAGTGTCAATTATAGATCAGAATCACTTTCACTCAACATTTCTATTGAGACTTTCTTAGGTAGATAGGATAGTGAAGAAGGCATTTGGTATGCTTTCCTTTATTGGTCAGAGTATTGAGTACAGGAGTTGGGAGATCATGTTGCAGCTGTACAGGACATTGGTTAGGCCGCTGTTGGAATATTGCATGCAATTCTGGTCTCCTTCCTATCAGAAGGATGTTGTGAAACTTGAAAGGGTTCAGAAAAAATTTACAAGGATGTTGCCAGGGTTAGAGGATTTGAGCTATAGGGAGAGGCTGAATAGCCTGGGGCTGTTTTCCCTGGAGCGTTGGCTGAGGGGGTGACCTTATAGAGATTTGTAAAATCATGAGGGGCATGGGTAGGGTAAATAGACAAAGTATTTTCCCTGCGGTGGGGGAGTCCAGAACTAGAGGGTATAGGTTATGGGTGAGAGGGAAAAGATAGAAAAGAGACCTAAGGGGCAACTTTTTCATGCAGAGAGTGTTACGTGTATGGAATGAGCTGCCAGAGGAAGTGCTGGAGGCTGGTACAATTGCAACATTTAAGAGGCATTTGGATGGGTATATGAATAGGAAGGGTTTGGAGGGATACGGGCCGGATGCTGGAAGGTGGGACTAGATTAGGTTGGGATAATGGGTGGGATGGACAGGTTGGACCAAAGGGTCTGTTTCCCTGCTGTACATCTCTATGACTCTATGACCCATCAGAATTGATTCATAACTCATACCTATACTCCAAGAAATAATAGAGATGTGGCTGTAATATGACTGTCACTTTTCTGAGATTAGCCAGGCCAAATCAGATTAAATTGTGTGTTAAATGTGAAGTCATTCAGAGTGTGCACGGTTTTGCCTTGCATTAATGGATTAATTCCAGTAATCCTCCTAGCTAGTAACAGAGGCATTAATCTACTGATTACTTGCAACATGCTAGCAAATCCTTTATTCCCCATGGAGACATTACTGTCAATGGGTGAAAAGAAAATTATGCAAAGTTGCGTTCCTCAGAATTTTCTCCTCATTCTTAATGGTTTCATGCAATGAATGGAATGAAAATGTTATAAAGGTTTCATCGCCTGTCACTGCACAGTTGATGATTTTATCGAGGGCAATAATAAAAGAACCATGCTTCAGTTTCATTACAGGGAAAGGCTATGGGTCTGTCCTACCTGCCAGGGCATTAGATGGTGGCTCCTCCCCACAATCAATTTATGGACATCATTAGACTCTTAATCCAAAATCTGTTTCTGCTGTTACTAGCTTCAAATACCATTACCTGCCATAGCAGGATTTGAACCCAGGTTCACAGAATGTTATAAAGGTCTATGTATTAAGAACACAACGATAATACCACTGGGCCATTGCCACCTTTTTGCCATAACTCCCCCTCCCATAGCTATCAAGACCAAGAATGAGACTTGAAACTTTCCAGATTGCTTTGTACTTTTCCGTACATTAAAGTTCTATTAGTCTATTCTCTGTAAAGGAATAAAGCGACTCCTTCAAAGGGCACGGTTTGCATGAGAATTGAACTGATCATGCTAGACCTTTGCCGAATGAAAGGCATTGAGAAAGATTTCTAATGTGCATAAAATGCGGGAAGCGCTTCAGTGAGTCACTTATCAAATAATCCGTTGTTGTGGGATTTAGCACGGCTCTGGTTCCTACCCATCGATATTTAAGTACAGATTAAAATTATTGAAGATTAGAAATTGCAGAACAACAGAATCAATTTTAATACCTTAAGTGGTAATCATGTTCAAAAGTGGCCTATAATCCCAAAATTATCCACAAGTAATAAATGGGTTTATTTTTAAACATCATTTACACTATTGATTTGAGAGGTGAGTAATGTAAGGCAGGATTATGTCTGCTCTTTGAGCATTTTCTCATGTTTATGCAATTGGGTCACTTCAAGACCTCTATATTGAGCATAAAATCACACAGAATTTACAGCATGGGTATATGTTCGAGGAGAAAGTGAGGTCTGCAGATGCTGGAGATCAAAGTTGAAACTTTATTGCTGGAACAGCACAGCAGGTCAGGCAGCATCCAGGGAACTGGAGATTCGACGTTTCGGGCACAGGCCCTTCTTCAGGAATGAAGAAGGGCCTGTGCCCGAAACGTCGAATCTCCTGTTCCCTGGATGCTGCCTGACCTGCTGTGCTGTTCCAGCAATAAAGTTTCAGCATGGGTATATGCCACTCCGATCAGTTGGTTCACATTACTTACATAGCCCTGCGGCTGTACTGACACCACGCAGAAAGGGGAGAATCACTGACAATGACAAGCGCTGCAACTTTGATGGTGGGGGCCAATGCAGCACAATAACTAAGCTGTCTTGGGCTCAGGGGGTAATGCTGGGAGATTAAGTCACAATTCAAATTGGTTACTGGGATCGTGTGGAGGGTCCACACTGGTGGGCTCAACAGGAAAGCCAGGAAGAAAGGAACATGGAGGCTTGTGGGGGCTCCTTGATTACCAGGCTGTGACTCACTGTGCCAAGCACAGTGCCTGCTGTCTTCTACTCTTGCAAACATCATAACTGCATACTGGAAATGGCTGTGACCACGCCCAGAGCAGGTAGAGTAAGACAAGGTTTTTCCAGTCTGTTATGGACCAGGTCAAACCCCCTCAAAAACATATTGTGACAAAGCTGGTCCTTTGTCTAAAAGCTGTTCCTTTTCTGAAGGATACTGTGTCCTTGATTTTTTTCAGAGGGGTCATAAATCAGTCTGGGCTCTGGATTGACTGGTTTGGTACAGACATGAAAGGGTATTTGCTTATACATAAACAGATGAGACCTTAGGCCAAAACTATTATGTTTTAGAAGTAATCTTTATGATGAAAGGGGAGTGGTCAGTCCTGGAAGCGGAATTGTTGTTAGTCAGTGCAGCAGGAGCTATGTGGAAACACGCTGCTAAACTGTCTCCGTTTCTGCCCTTCTAACTTCAACCTGTGAGCCTCTGTTTCATTTTTACTGTGCTTAAGGATCTTGTTTATTGGGACCGTTGTGTATATTCGGAACAGCATAATTAAGTCTAGTTTGGGATAGTCTGAATTCTGTGGGTATTCTATATTCTGTTCTTTGTGTTTCATTCTGTAATTTTGTGAATAAATTTTTGTCTGTTTTAAAACCTGGTAGTCAACCCAGCTAACATACTCCAGGTCATTTTCACTGTGTACTTACTGAAACAAGTTGCAAAGTTACAGTCTGGCCTGCCTGCTTAAGAATGCTTTGAGTGGTCTGGCCTAGTGCATAACAGACTCGGGGCTCTTTGTGGTAGGTCGTAGGTGCTAGTGTCTTTATTTCAGGTGTTGGTTTGGTTGGGTAGACAAAGCTTGGGATAACAATGGCTCTCTTAGTCACCAAGAGCTTTCTGGAGGTGGACAAGGTGACTTTGGAAGTTTTACAGAAGGCGAAGAAGACCAAGCTGCAGGAGTTAGTAGACAAGCTGGCGTTGAAGCTATGTCCTAATGTGAGGAAAGATGTGGTGATTTCAGCAGTAGCTCAGCATTTAAAGTTGCTGGAAACACCATCAGGATATATAGAGATGGCAAGAATTCAATTGCAAATGAAGCAGCTTGAGTTAGAGGCGAGAGATAAGGAAACGGCAGCAGAAATGAAACAGTTTGAATTACGGTTAGAAGCAGAAGAGAAAGAGAAAGAGAGTTTGAACTGCAAAAACTGACACTTAAAAAGAGAACTGCTGGAAAAGCACAGCAGGCCAGGCAGCATCCGAGGAGCAGGAAAATCGACGTTTTGGGCAAAAGCCCTTCATCAGGATTCCTGATGAAGGGCTTTTGCCCAAAACGTCGATTTTCCTGCTCCTCAGATGCTGCCTGACCTGCTGTGCTTTTCCAGCACCACTCTGATCTAAATTCTGGTTTCCAGCATCTGCAGTCCTCACTTTTGCTTACTTAAAAAGGGAAGTCAGCTTAAAAGGATGGAGATGAAGGCTAAAGGCAAGTCTAGTGAAGAAGAGAGTGGGGATGAGCAAATCCATGCTGGGCGAAAGCCTGATGGGAAATGTTTAAGTACGGTCAAGCATTGCCTAAGTTTGATGAAAGGCACGTGGAAGCCTTTTCCATCTCATTTGGAAAAGTGGCTAAACAAATGTAGTGACCATGTGGGTTTTGTTGATCTAAACAAAACTTGCAGGTAGGGCGAGAGATCACGATCAGAGGAAATTTCTGGGAAGTATGAGGAGGTGAAAAAACCAACATAAGTGCATGTGAACATACCCGGGAGCCAATGGACAACATTTCAGGGATTTAAGGAGAAACCCTGATCAAACCTATGTTAAGTTTGAAAGGATCAAACAAAGTAAATTCTGATAGATGGATAAGAGCTATAAAAAGTAAAGCAAACCTACCATGCCCTTAGAGAGGTAATTAATTTGAAGGAATTCAAAAAATTACTGCTTGAAGCAGCGCAAACTCATGTTGAAGAGTTTGAAACGGCAAGGTTAGCAGCTGAAGTGGCTGATGATTATGAGCTGGTCCATAAAACACAGTTTGGCCTCCAGAATCAATTTTAGTCCATGAGGGATAGAAACTGGGGCAAAGAGATATCCTCACGTGGAAAGGGAAAGATAGATCTCAGTGAAGATCATAAAGATAATTTACCACAGGGTGAAAAAGAAACCCTTGAGGGGGACACAGAAGGTAAAAAGGCTCCGGTGTTTTCATTGTAATAAAGTGGGTCACATGAAATCACAGTGCTGGTGGGCTAGGGGAAAGCCAGATGTAGGAAAATAAGACAAGCCTGGAAGTTTTGTTGGCATGGTAACAAACAGCCCAATGGAAGCTAAAAAGCTGCATCAGAGGTTGATTAAGGAGGAAGTGCCAGATCTGCTAAAAAATATAAAAATGTATTCACACAGGCCAGGAGTGGTAAAGAAGTTACAATATTAAGGGACACAGGATTCTCTCAGTTTGTGATGCTAAAGAACGAGGAGATATGTACTCCTGAAGGACTATTGCCAGAAAAGATACTGGTAACAGAAATCCATAGTGAGACAAAAAGCACTCAATTACGTAAAGTGAGGCTAAACTGTCCAGAAAAGAGTGGAGAATATGTGGTAGGTGTACTGGACAAAACTCTCAGCTCCAGGAATACACTTTGCCCTTCAAATGATATAGCTGATTCACAGGTAGGCGTGCTGCCTACTCTAGTTAAAAGCTGGAAATGTGTTGCTGGAAAAGCGCAGCAGGTCAGGCAGCATCCAGGGAACAGGAGAATCGACGTTTCGGGCATAAGCCCTTCTTCAGGAATCCTGAAGAAGGGCTTATGCCCGAAACGTCGATTCTCCAGTTCCCTGGATGCTGCCTGACCTGCTGCGCTTTTCCAGCAACACATTTCCAGCTCTGATCTCCAGCATCTGCAGCCCTCACTTTCTCCTCTAGTTAAAAAGCCAGTGGAGACATAGGCAACTGAAGAAATGCAGACGTTTATTCAGGAATCTTCCCTGATTGTGTAGTAACAAGATCATAGAGTCACAAGCTGAAGCAAGAGAAATCAAAAGGCACAGATAAGGAAGTAGCATTATCAAAGACTTTTTTTGATCAAATGAGTGGGACAGAGCGGGACCCAAATTTTAGAAATGCAAGTATCTTTAGCTCTGCTCAGCTTATTGAGTTACAGCAGAAAGATGAGAACTTAAAACAGTTGTATCAAAAGGCATATGCAGAGAAGGAGGGTGAACGCATCCTGTGTGTTATTACTTAACAAAATGATGTCTTAGTAATGAAATGGAGACCATCACACAGTCAAGCAGATGAGAAATGGGCAGAAGTTCATTAAATTGTTTTGCCAGTAGGTGACAGAAAGGAGGTGCTGCAAGTGGCACATGAGCTACCACTTAAGATCATTTAGGAGTGAGGAAAACACAGGCTAAAATACAAAGACATTTTTACTGGCCTGGACTGCACAGGGATGTAGTTGAATTTTGCCAGGTGTGTCATACATGTCAGCTAATCGGAAGACCACAGGCAGTAATAAAGCCTGCACCTTCAATACCTATTCCAACATTTGAGGAACCTTTCACAAGAGTCTTGATTGATTGCGTAGGTCCCTTACTTCAAGCAAAAAGTGGGAATAAGTATTTATTAACAATGATGGATGCATTGACTAGATTTCCTGAGGCAGTCCCATTATGCAATATCACAGCTAAACAGGTTGCAGAAGAATTATTCAAAGTTTTTCCTAGATACAGACTAACAATAGAGATACAGTCCAATCAAGGGTCAAAATTCACATCCAAACCATTCAAGGAGGTTATGAATAACTTGGGAATAAAGCAATTCAAATCTACTGCATACCATCCACAATCACAGGGAGCACTAGAGAGATGGCATCAAACATTAACGGCCATATTGAGGGCTGATGATCGGGACTATCCAAATGATTGGAAAAAGGGAGTTCCGTTTCGACTTTTTCCGATCAGAGATTACAATGATTTTGATGTGAGCTTAAAAGATATAGTTAGTAATTGGAGGTGTAGTGGACAGCGAAGAAGGCTACCTTGAATTACAACGGGATCTTGATCACATGGGCAATGGGCTGAGAAGTGGCAGATGGAGCTTAATTTCGATAAATGCGAGGTGCTGCATTTTGGGAAAGCAAACCTTATCAGGACTTATGCACTTAATGGTAAGGTCCTAAGGAATATTGCTGAACAAAGAGATTTAGGACTACAGGTTCATAGCTCCTTGAAAGTGGAGTCGCAGGTAGATAGGATAGTGAAGAAGGCATTTGGTGTGCTTTCCTTTATTGGTCAGAGTACTGAGTACAGGAGTTGGGAGGTCATGTTGCAGCTGTACAGGACATTGGTTAGGCCACTGTTGGAATATTGCATGCAATTCTGGTCTTCTTCCTATCGGAAGGATGTTGTGAAACTTGAAAGGGTTCAGAAAAGATTTACAAGGATGTTGCCAGGGTTAGAGGATTTGAGCTGTAGGGAGAGGTTGAATAGCCTGGGGCTGTTTTCCCTGGGGCGTCAGAAGCTGAGGGGTGACCTTGTAGAGATTTATAAAATCATGCGGAGCATGGATTGGGTAAATAGACAAGGTATTTTCACTGGGATGAGGGAGCCCAGAACTAGAGGGCAGAGGTTTAGGGTGAGAGTGGAAAGATATAAAAGAGACCTAAGGGGCAACCTTTTCACTCAGAGGGTGGTGCGTGTATGGAATGGGCTGCCAGAAGAAGTGGTGGAGGCTGGTACAAGTGTAACATTTAAAAGGCATCTGGATGGGTATATGAATAGGAAGGGTTTGGAGGGACATGGGCCGGGTGCTGGCAGGTGAGACTAGATTGATATATGGTCAGCATGGACGAGTAGGACTGAAGGGTCTGTTTCCATGCTGTACATCTCCATGACTCTATGGGATGCACCAATGAATCAACCAAATTCAATCCATTTGAATTAATTTTTGGGCATGAAGTAAGAGGACATTAAAATTTATTAAGGAGAAATTAACAAGAGAGAATTCAGAGATCACCAATTTGGACTGTGTGTCAAATTTTACAGAACAACTAAATAGAGCTGGAGAGTTGACTAGACAGCATTTGTAAGTATCGCAGCATACAATGAAACAGGAAGCAGATAAGAAATCACAAATTCACAATTTTACTGTTGGGAATAAGATATTGGTGTTACTTCCAGTAATAGGTAAACCTTTAAAAGCACGTTTTAATGGACCTTATGAAATTGAAAGGAAATTGAGTGAGGTGAACTACTTGATTGGGGCTCCAGACAGGAAGAAATCTCACAGAGTGTGACATGTGAATCTGCTCAAAAGGTATTTTGACAGGGAAGGAAAGCAAGAGGAGAAGGTGTTAATGATTACAGCACAGAACGAAGAACCAAGTTCAGAGGATTCTGAATTGGACATTCCTCAAATCAAATTGGACAATGAGGAAATTGTCCAAATATTCGGATAAATTATTGACTTACCTTCCACAAGAAAATTGAAATGACCTGAAAGAGTTATTACTATCATATGGGGAGATATGCAGAAACAAACTGCGAAGTATTAACCTAATTGTGCATGACGTAGATATGGGAGATGCTATTCCAATTAAACAATATCCTTATAGGCATAACCCTCTAAAGTTGGCACAGGTTCAGAATGAGATAGAACATATGCTCTAAGATGGTAGGATCAACGTAAGTTACAGTGACTGAAGCTCACCTATAGTCATGGTGCCAAAGCCAGGTGGTACCCAACGGTTATGTGTGGACTATTGCAAAGACCGAGGGAGCAAAGGCAATTTTGGCTTTCTTAATGGCAAATTGCCTTTGCTCCCTCGGACAAAGATACCTGCCAGTAGCCTTTGAGCAAGTCCAACTTAGAAATGTAAGTTGCTTGTTCCATCTTTTCAACACAGTCCTCCAACCTCGGAACTGGATATGCATTAGTCTTTGTAAAGGCATTAACTTTGTAATAGTCCACACATAACTGTTGGGTACCATCTGGCTTTGGCACCATGACTATAGGTGAGCTCCTGTCAGTGTAATTCACTTTGATTATACCATCTTAGAGCATGTGTTCTATCTCCTTCTGTAAAGCAGAATGATGCCATGTGACCTTAAAAGTCTCACCTGTAGGGCCACAATCCTCAAGAACAAGCCGAGGTCTCATGGGCATGGAGTTGATCTACTCTCACCTTGAACAGGAGTATTTACCAACATGCTCTTATATGCATTGCTACTTTTCTTGGTAATGTGGAGGTGGGGATACAGGCAAGGGATCAATAATTGTACGATCTCCAACTGTATTTGTAAGACATGGCTAGCACTGTGTTCATCAGAATGAGGTGGCTATGGCAAAGGTCATTTAGAGGTATTTTACAGCCATCGTTGTCTGAGCCCTCCTGTCCCACTGTATAAAGGACTGTCATAAGTTGTGGTTTGTGAGTGATGTGAATGCTGACTGTTCACACTATTAAAAATCTGCTTTGTTTTCTGATATTCCCCACGCAGGTTCATTGGAAGCAAGACCAATGATTCCAGGCACAGCAGGGGTTATTGTCCCCATTGCTGTGATGTGCACAGAGATGTGGAGGAGGAACATATGTGGCAGAAGTGTGACTAATGCTGGAAAGGGAGTGGGTGCCACACCACTCGAACACGCTACTTTCTGCACAACTGCAACAAGCGAAGTGGGGATAGGATGGACGCTAGAGAGCTGGGAGAGTAGCAGCAGTCTACCGAGGAGCAAGTTGAGGACATTAAGTGGGAGAACACAAGCTTGTGAACATAAGAACATAAGAAACAGGAGCAGGAGGCTCATTAAGCCTGCTCCACCATTCAATAAGATCATGGTTGACCTTTTCATGGCCTCGTTCCACTTACCCACCCACTCATCATAACCCTTAATTCCTTCACTGTTCAAAAATCCATCTATCTTTGCCTCAAAAACATTCAAAAAGGTAGACTCAACTGCTTCACTGGATGGGGAATTCCACAGATTCATAACCCTTTGGGTAAAGAAGTTCCTCCTCAACTCAGCCCCAAATTTGCTCCCCTTTATTTTGAGGCTATGCCACCCCAGTTCTAGTTTCACCTGAATGATGGAGCACTGCAGGATTGGGTACAATAAGTCAAACAGGGCTCAATTGACACTGACTTCCAATAGGTGTAAGCTGAATCCGGTGGTCACTCACTGATTGTAAATTTGTTTTGATCTGTCTGTTCTCAGATGTACGTTTTCTTTGCTTTTGCTTTTGCTGAATAAAAGCAAATGTTTTCAACCATTTGATGGTTTTCAGGTCTGTAATACACCCATGTTAAATAATGGGAATCCTTCAGCTTACACTGAGCATTAAGAAAACAGTAGACAATCAAGGCCTCATTCCTGATGAAGGGCTTTTGCCCAAAACGTCGATTCTCCTGCTCCTCGGATGCTGCCTGACCTGCTGAGCTTTTCCAGCACCACACTCTCGACTCTAATCTCCTGCATCTGCAGTCCTCACTTTCATCTACTCTTAGACTGGAGTCTAAGATGGAATGATACTAAAGATAGGCGACCCATGTAGCCTGGCTCTTCAATAGCAAAACAGTTATGAAGTTTTATTTAAAAAATTCACTCACAGGATGAAGGCATCTCTGGCTAGGCCAGCATTTATTGCCCATCCCTAATTGTCCAGAGGGCAGTTGTGAGTCAACCACATTGTTGTCGGTCTGGAGCCACATGTCGGCCAGACCAGGTAAGGATGGCAGATTTAAGGACATTAGTGAACCATATGGGATTTTCCCGACAATTGGCAATGGTTTCATGGTCATCATTAAATGCTTATTATTATTGAATTCAGTTCCACCACTTACCATGGCAGGATTCAAACCCAGGTCCCCAGAACATTACCTGGGTCTCTGCATTAATAGTCTAGCAGGGGAGGCAATGGTCTTGTGAGATTATTACTGGACTGCTAATCTCGGGATCCTCATAATGTGCTGGGGACCTGGGTTGAATCCTGTCACTGCAGATGGTGGAAATTGAATGAGATTAGATTTTTAGATTAGATTCCCTACAGTATGGAAACAGGCCCTTCGGCCCAACAATTCAATTTAAAAAAAATCTGGAATTAAGAATCTAATGATGACCATGAATCTCTCGCCAATTGTCAGGAAAAACCCATCTGGTTCACTAATGCCCTTTAGGGAAGAAAATCTCCCATCCTCATCTGGTCTGGTCTACATGTGACTCCAGACCCACAGCAATGTGGTTGATTCTGAACTGCCCTCTGGGCAGTTGGGGATTGGCAATAAATGCTGGCCTAGCCAGTGACGCCCTCAATCTGTGAATGAATGAAGGAAAGAAATGAATAGAGAATAAATATTCCCAGGCACTCACCCACCCCTAATATGAATTTGCATTGAATGTTGGATGGCCCACCAATATGTCCTGAAAAAATGTTCCTTTTACATTCTCCTTTAACTGTGTGCACTGACCTGGTGTGTGGCTGGGATTTAAAAATGTTGTCATTGCAAGAGATTCCTGGCAGTGGTGAAATCTTCAGCCGACGCTGAGCGGAAAACAGGATGAGTGCTGTGCACAAGTAATGAGACGAGTGCCGAGGATTAGGTGAGGAAGGAATGCTCGGATTCACGGAGAGAAACCCCACACACAACTCGCCAGAATTGACACTCAGATGAATTCTGGGTAAATTCAGCTCGAGCAGTCAAGGGGGTGGACATATTGCTGCACGACACTGTGCTATGTCTTTTGTCACACCTCGAACACGTGGCTGCAATTAATACAGCAAACACCTTTCAACCAAATAACCCCATTGTGTCAGGAAGCATAGAAACTGGACCCATTTAAGTCTAAGGGGAGCAGTCCTTAGTCCAGTCAATGGAGACCATGGTAGTCAAGGGGCTAGTCCATCCTTGTTCAAAAAAGGTGATGAGGTGTCTCAAGTGAATTAGTAGGAATTGCAGAGTGAAGAAAGGTTTAGAGGGGTGAGAGTCATTGAGAGAAGATGCTGCATGCAATATAAAGAGTTGAAGTCTATTAGTCTTGGTTGGAGATGAGTGCAATGGCAGAGTGTGAAGTAGTAGGGGGAAGATAGTGGAACTTATCCTTGAAGAATGCAGAAGGACAATAACCTTCATATGACATTACTGTACGTTCCTCCAGATCATACTGACCCAGGTGGCTACTTCACACCTGGCTGACAACCTTTGAAATGGTGGGACATAATCATGGGACATGAGCATCATAAGGTCCTGGGACTTTGGCCATCGCTAATTACAAGATTGTGTAACAGCAGCACTGCAGAGGCGAGGGTGCACTCTTAATGAAGTGAGCAGTGTAACGTCAGGTGAGAAATGTCACTGGGGCTCACAGAGGGAAACCCATCACAAAATGCACTGAAATCACACTTTGGGAAAATTCAGCCCTACATTTCTATTTCAGCCCTGATTTTTAGGGGGTCTGTCAGATAAAGTGTTATCTCTAATTTCTGACATAAATTTTCTTTGAATGCGCCTCCCCACTGAGCACTGCTAAATGGACCCTGGTATATAATATGTGCAACATTCAGATGAAAGACTACAATCTGTGATAGTTACACATGTGCCTTCCTTTAAAAAGCACTTGACAAAATTGGAATGCTGTCAATCTCAGTTATTGCTATCTTAAAAGAGAGAAGCATAATCAAGATGTTTATACAGAAGATCAAAAATGATAAAGGCACTGTCAAGTGTAACGTTCAGTCTGGCAGAACAGACATTACAGAACAATGCAGGACTAGCAAAAGGCAGATTTTTATATAAATGGAGGTAAACTCCAAAACAGTGAAGCACAGAGGGGTCCAGATGGTCTTGTATATCAAACACAAACTGTTAGCATGCAGATACAGCAAGTCGTTAAGAAGGGCAAATGCACATTAGGCCTTAATTGCTGGGAGGGGGGGAATGGGGGGTGGTGTGGGAGTGGGGAATGGTTGGTTGGAGCTAAAAAGCAAGGAACTTTTGTTGCCACTATACTGGCCATTTACTGCACCTGAAAGACTGTGTACACTGTGGTTCCCATATTTGAAGGGTGGGCTCAGGGTTAATGGGTGTCAATTTGGCCTGTTGATGAGTCTAATTGACATTCATTTGCTTTTCCCTCGTTAGCTCTTTCCAGTTGTTAAGAGATTGATAAATGGCCTCTCTGGCAATTAAATGGGTCCAGTTTCTATGCTTCCTGACACCATGGGAATTTCCATCTCACATTTCGTTGGGAATAACATCATTAAGAATTATCATTTCACAGCATACGAGGGACTAATATTAATGAACCTTCTCCTGACCCAGATTCAGAGTGTGAGTCAGATTGTGATTTAAGTTTTTTCAGTCAAATAAGGATTGCTCAAACTGTCTAGCAGGACACGGGGGTCTAAAACATTGACAATGTTACATTATGAACTCTGCCAGTCTGTGAACATTCGATTTTGGATTATACCTACATTGTTAGCTTAAATACTTATTAAAAATGAATTCAACTAGGGCTAAAAATTCAAAGAGTACAGAACACTACCTATTCATTAAACAGACTATTCTGCAGTTCCCCTTCTGCTCTTTGAATGCAGTACCAAAATTATAATATTGAAATATTACTTCACAGAAAATAATAGGGCTGCTGCTGTTTAATATTTATGAAATTTAACCTTCCCTGACCTGGAAAATATCAGCACTTTGCAATCATTTATTCACACTAACAAGAGGAGAAGGATAAATTCAGTAACCACAGGCAAGTCAGCTTATCATTGGTGGTGAGGATCACTTTCCGGACAGAGTCCTGGCTTTTCCGATGGCCAGATGATCATTACTACAGTGTAGAGGGGACTTGTGCACAGGGACTCAGCATTATCCCCAACGTAGCAGACTTCAAGGGAAATGTTCAGGAAATTGACGATTCCAATGGGTCTTTTCCCTATGCTTGGACTCTTCTAAAAGTGTGTATTTATATACAGGAATTTGGAGGGTGCCACTGTCATCAAGTAAATAGTCATGCAGGTAAAATTAGAGAATTAAAAATCTAGTCAAAGACCTGGGTAGATATTAAATTTAGCTCCTCCCACAACTTACCATGCCATCTCCAGACACCTTACCCTCTGACCTTGACTTGATATCCCCCATTCAGCCTAACTGGCCCCAAACGTTCCATCTCTTCGCTGTCCCCTTTCCTCACTCCTTGACATTGTATCGATTTACCAGCTGACGTGGTACCCTACATACCTGAGATCCAGGCACCCAAACCACTAGCAATCTCCCCTTTATCCACCTGGCACATTGGCAAACAACCCACCTATCACCCTGTGCTCACAATTACCATATATATTTACCCTTCCACAGCAGCTGTCAAAATGTCTGGCTCTCATGCTGCCCCTGTATGTCTAAGAATATAGCAACTATGTCAGTGATGGGTAAGTTGTTGGAGGGGATTCTAAAGGACAGGATTTAACACGCATATAGAAAGGCAAGGACTGATTAATGATAGTCAACACGGCTTTGAGCATGGGAAATCATGTCTCACCAACTTGATCAAATGTTGTGAAGCGGTGACAAAGAAGATTGATGAAGGCAGAATGGTAGGCGTTGTCTATATGGAGCTGAAAATGTGTTGCTGGAAAAGCGCAGCAGGTCAGGCAGCATCCAAGGAACAGGAGAATCGACGTTTTGGGCATAAGCCCTTCCCCAGGCTTATGCCCGAAACGTCGATTCTCCTGTTCCTTGGATGCTGCCTGACCTGCTGCGCTTTTCCAGCAACACATTTTCAGCTCTGATCTCCAGCATCTGCAGTCCTCACTTTCTCCTCGTTGTCTATATGGACTTCAGTAAAGCATTTGACAAGATTCTGCCTGGTAGACTGGTTAGCAAGGTTAGATCACATGGAATCCCATGGGAACTAGCCAATTGGATACAAAATTGGCTTGAAGGTAGCAGACAGAGGACGATGGTGCTTTTTGGACTGGAGGCCTGTCACCAGTGGAGTGCTACAAGGATTGGAGCTGTGTCCATCGCTTTTTGTCATTTATATAAATGATTCGGATGTGAACATAAGAGGCATGGTTAGTAAGTTTGCAGATAACACCAAAATAGGTGCTGTAGTGGACAGTGAAGAAGATTATCATATAATCCCTACGGTGTGGAAACAGACCATTTGGCCCAACAAGTTCACACTGACCCACTGAAGAGTAACCCATCCAGACTTTATTCCCCTACGTTTCCCCTGACTAATGCATCTAACCTACACATCCCTGAACACTATGGGCAATTTAGCATGGCCAACTCACCTAACGTGCCCATCTTTGCGCTGTGAGAGGAAACTGGAGCACCCGGAGGAGAAACCGACCTAGACACAGGGAGAATATGCAAGCTCCACACAGACAGTCGCCCAAGGCTGGAAGTGATCCAGGGTTCCTGGTGCTGTGAGGCAGCAGTGCTAACCACTGAGTCACTGAGCCACCGTGCCACCCCTCAAAGTACAATGAGACCTTGAGCAGATGGATAATGGGCTGATGAGTGGCAGATGGAGTTTAATTTAGATAAATGTGAGGTATTGCATTTGGTAAGGCATACACAGTTAATAGTAGGGCCCTGGGTAGTATTGCCAAACAAAGAGACCTAAGGGTGCAAGTACATAATTCCTTGAAAGTGGAGTCGCAAGTAAACAGGGTGGTGACAAAGGCGTTTGGCATGCTTGCCTTCATTGGTCAGAACAGTGAATGGGAACGTAATGTTGTAGCTGTATAGATGAGGCCATCTTTAGAATATTGTTTACAAATGTGGTTGCCCTTCTAAGGGAATGATGTTGTTAAACTTGAAAGGGTGCAGAAAAGCTGCTGCCTGGATTGGAGGGTTTGAATTATCGGGAGAGGCTGAATCGGGTGGGGTTTTATTGCCTGATGTGTTGGAGGCTGAGGGTGACCTCACTGAGGTGTATAAAATCATGAGAGGCATGGATAAGGTGAACAGCCAGTGTCATTTTCCCAAGGTAAGAGAGTCCATAACAGATGGTCAGGCTTAAGGTGCGAGGGCAAAAATTTAATAAGAACCTGAGGGGTAATATTTTCACACAGAAAACAATGCGTGTATGGAATGAGCTGCTGGAGGAAGTGGTGGTTGTTGTTGGTACAATTACAACACTTAAGAGGCATTAGATTGGTTCAAGAATAAGAAGGATTTAGAGGGATATGGTCCAAGTGCTGGCAAATGGGACTAGGTCAGACTGGGATGTCTGGTCGGTGCAGACAAGTTGGACCAAAGGGTCTGTTTCCATTCTGTACATTTATGAGACTCTATTCCATCTTTTCTTGTTCAAAGTTGATCTTGAGCTCTAAGTCGATTCTCTGAGATAGACAGACTTTGGTTAGGCAATGGTTAGGCAGGGGTGTGGGGGTGGGGAATGTTATTGGTTCGCACAGTTAATTTGATGTCTAAAGGGGGATGCAGAATAAAGCTAACAGCATGGCTTCAATCCCTGTCGTAACCTACCTCCTCCTTTTATTTCATGCTTGTGAATTGGTTACACTTTTCATATAATCAGCTGCCATTCTTTTTCTAAAGAAGAAACATGCCTATGGTCCTTTGTGGACTAAGGTTCCTTACTTATATAACGTTTCTAAAAGAAAGCACAGTTTAACTAGATGAATCTTAAGAAATCACAAGCATTGGATCTTTGAGCAATCTATTTGACACCCTTTCAATCCCCTGATGTGTTGCTCTGCTTTTTTAAGTACAGCTGCGAAAGATTTACTTTCTTTTCTTTTTTATCTTTAGGCATAAAACACAGACTAGGCCTCAACCTGTGTAAAGACCCACTGGGCGAGTTGGGTGAGAGTTCCCAGTGGATCCTGCTCCAGGTTTTCCATCATACCGGCCTGCGATGAGTCAGCCTGGTCCATGTGTAACATTGAGATTTCTCCTGGCTGACATTTCTAGAAAAATCACAACATCGAGGAAAGAAAGTCTTCATCACCCGACTGCTGGGTCAATAACAACAGCTGCTGCACTTCAAAGTTGTTCATTATCCATGAAGCATTGGCAGATATGTCTGAAGGAGAACATAATTCTTCCTAATGGCACCAGGAGTCACACCTTCCCCAGACACCCTGCTGCAGTTGGAATATTATCACACGGGGAAACCCAGGTGCAAGCCTTCTTAACGCAGAGTTACCCACATTGTCCTCAGTTTATATTAACATATCTTGGAGTGATATTTCACTTCAATGTGAAGTTACTTTCACACTACACACTATGTGCCTTAGTGCTGCTGCTCTGTCAAAGAGCAGGACTTATCCTGAGAATTGGAGAAAGTGAGGACTGCAGATGCTGGAGATCAGAGTTGAAAAGTGTGGCGCATTCCTGATAAAAGGCTTATGCCCGAAACATTGACTCTCCTGCTCCTCCGATGCTGCCTGACCTGCTGTGCTTTTCCAGTGCTATACTTCTCAACTCTTACCCCTGGAATTGCCAATCTACCAACATTTTCATTTTTTTGAAATTCACTCACAGCACATCAGTGTCACTGGCCAACGTTTGCTGACCATTCCTACTCGCTCTTCAGAAGGTGGTGGTGAGCTGACTTCATGAATTGCTGCAGTCCATTTGCTGTATGTACACCCACAATGCCATTAGGAAGGGTATTCCAAGATTTTGACCAATACTGACGGGAGGGCAATGTATTTCCAAGTCAGTATAGTGAGTGGATAGGAGGGGAACTTGTAAGGGGTGGAGTTCCCATCTATCTGCTATCTCTGAGGAAGGGTCACTGAACCCGAACCGTTAACTCAAAGTTCTCTTCACAGATGCTGCCAGACCTATTGAGCTTTTCCAGCAACTTCTGTTTTTGTTTCTGATTTACAGCATCCACAAGTTCTTTCGGTTTTTATTTGCTGTTCTTGTCCTTCTAAATGGCAGCGGCTGTGGGTTTGGAAGATCCGCCCAGAGTCATTCATTTTCAGCAGTTGCTACAATTGAGTGACTTACAGCTATTTCAGTGGACAACTAACAGTGAACCACATTTCAGTGGGTCTGGACACACATGTTGGCATGAAAAACATTAGTGAAGGAATGGACCATGATTCCCTGCCACTCTTTGGAAAATTAACTCCAGTGTGTAGGCTGAGTTTTTATGATAATCATTTAGGCTTTTAATTCCAGTATATTATTGAGTCCAAATTCCACCATCTGTCTCATAGAGTTCAAACCCAGGTCCTTGGAACATTAGCTGGGATTCTGGATTACTAGTCCAGCTGTAATGCCACGAGCTCATCATCTTTTTTAGATATTTTCCAATCTACTTGATCAAAGCTGCTATTGCACAACTGAGGAGCAGGTGACAATGGAACCTGGGTCCTCTCTGTCCAGAGGTAGAGACACTACCATTGAATCAACAAAGCCCATTGCCTTCTTCTTCAACCTAAGGTTACCAGGTTCCCTGGCACTGCAATGCACAGGAGGCAGGATTGCTGTATAGCCAACTGCTAGCCTTCTGGAACTTTCTAAATCCTCCCAAGGAGACTCTTTATGACTCGACATTTGAAGGTGCTGAATGCATGAGAGCACTATTGATGTAATTGTACCAGCCTCTGCCACTTCCTCTGGCAGTTCATTCCTATGCACACCGCCTTTCTGAGTGAAAAAGTTGCCCCTTAGGTTCCCTGTTAAACGTTTTCCGTCTCATTTCCCCTCTAGTTTTGGATTCCCCCAACCTAAAGAAAAGGCCTTGGCTATTCATCCAATCCATGCACACCTCCCCACCCCACTCACTACCACTAACAACCCCGCCCACCCCAATTTTATAAACGTCTAACTTCAGGATTGCAACACAATGAGAAGCAACATAAAATGCATTTCTACGTTTTGGTTTTACTATGTTCAAACAACGAAGCTCACAATTTGAGTTTGTCCCAAAATAATTTACAGCCACCGAATTGGTTTTGCGAAATGGCCTGGATTCTTACCCCTGAGGAAGGGAGCTGGGAAAATTCCCGGCTCTGCACGGTCACTACTGGACAAGGTTGTTCCAAAGCCATGATCTTCATTGTTGGGGGTGGGGATGTTGGGCAGGCCGCTGAGTCAGGCCAGCTGAGAAAGAGATCACTTGAAAACACAGCCAGGCAGGCCACTGCAGAGGTACACTGTTTATAAGTCCCACTTTGGTAGCATGGAACTTGGTGCATATTAGGTAAGCACAGCAGGTCAGGCAGCATCCAAGAAGCAGGAGAAACGTCGATTCTCCTGCCTGACCTGCTGCGCTTTTCCAGCAACACATTTTCAGCTCTGATCTCCAGCATCTGCAGTCCTCACTTTCTCCGCATAAAAGGTAAGGCCCTCTTGTCCTTTTCCCTCTTACTCTGTCACTCTCTCCCATGCAGCGCCATCTCATATGCCGACCCAAATCCCCCACGGCACCTCATGTGTCCAAGACAATTTCATGCTTTCCATGTCCCCACATGTCTCCTCATACATGCCCATGCCAAGCTATGGAACATCCATGCCCATTCACCCACTGTAAAAGGTATAGAAGCAATGAACTTTATTGTGACAATAGGTTGTGTTTAAAAAAAAGCTTTATAAAATAAAGTCATTCATTCACTGTTTTCACTTCTGTTAAAAAGCACTAATTTTGCTACAGGTCAATAAACATGTCAATTAACCAGACCATTTATAAGTATTAACAGCAGAAATTGCAAACACTTGAACCCTCTCACATTTGCGTAAATCAGTACTGTTCAATTTTCTTAATGGATCCGAAAGATAGAGCTATCAATCAAGCAATGCTTTCATTGGAGTTCAACAGTTCCAACAGACTAATGGATTTCCAGGCTATTAATCAAGAATACACAATGAGCTTTTGGAAATTTACAAGGAGAATTAAGCTGGACATGCTTAAATAGTACACATCTGTAGAATTCCACACTGCTGTTCACAAGGGGCTTACTCCAAAACACAAGGATAATACGGGGCCAGACTCTAATTCTAAATCTGGCCAGATAACAAAGGTAGGCAATTGAGACCATATACCTATAACAGATCCTCTTATTCACATGGAAAGACTATTAATTGCCCTCCATTGTGTTTCATTCATCATGTGCATGGCAAAATACTGATTTTGAAGTTTTTCAATTTAACAAAGTCTTGCCTGCTCTGAAAAAGACCTCAGAAAAATCAACCCAGTGGAAACCAGGCTGTAGCACATTACCATTTCAGAACTGCAAGGTGTTGGAGTCTTTTAAAAGCCTCCTGGAACCTGAATACCTAGAGGTGCAGAGTTCACCTGCAAAGGGAGTTGGTGCCCCAGCTACAATTACGACCAGGGCTTGCCTACTAGCTTACAAGACTTGTTGAATAGTACTTCATTTGCAGGAACTCTACCAACTCTGACTACAGCCATCTGTACTTCCCTGGACTTCCACTCCAGAGTGAAAGGTTCCCTCCTTCTCTTGGTTTTTACATATAAGTAGCTGTAAATTATTTTGTTAGTTTAGGTACAAGAGCATTCTTCTCTTTAATGCATCTTTCTTTTGTATTTGCTCTGCATTTTATGCTGTGAGAAGCCAAGATGAATGTGTGTGATGAAATACTGTTTCCTGTTTAAGTCCATGAATGTTTGCTGATGGCAATTTTTACTTTGACTGGACACTAATGAGGAATTTTGGATCATATATTAGCTTTATCAAAATAAGTAACACTGATGATGGACAGAATGGAAGGTGTCAGTCTATCTCTCTCCTGTATTTGCAGGAATTGCCATAGATTCCTATTTCAGAATGATATAACTTGCATTTAGTGATTGATCCGAGGAATAGCAACTTCAGCGCATTGGCACTCCCTCAGTAAAGCGCTGCACTGTCAGTCTGGATTGTGAGCACTTCCATTTTGATAACAGCCAGTTCTGGGCAATCCAAGATGGAGGAGGGGAACAATTTCTGGCTGTAAGAGCTGCTCCTTTTTTTGAGGTATTTTAGGTGTTGGAGGTGATTTCCTCGAATTCCAGGAGCAGCAATTACTGTTTTATATGCTGTTGCATTGTTTTGGAACTTTGGAAAAAAAAGTCAAAACAACAGCAGTTTAAAAGGGAGAAGAGCAGACAAAGGAAGCACACGGTGAGGACAGTGCAGGAGAGAGAGAGAGAGAGTAAGAGAGTGAGAGTGAGAGTGAGAGTGAGAGTGAGAGTGAGAGTGAGAGTGAGAGTGAGAGTGAGAGTGAGAGTGAGAGTGAGAGAACCTGCACAGTTACTGCCTTTGCTGTTTGAATTCATGTATCACTGGACATCGGAGTGCATCTGGGAAAATTAACAAACAGTGAAATTCACAACTAATCTTGGAGAAACTGTTGGGCGAAGTTCACAGCACAGAATCAGATAAGTTAATCGTTGTTTTAAGTCTGTCCAAGAGAAAGGCTGCAGTAGTGAGCATAGTGGTTTCTTTCTTGATTATATATTTTTGGAGATAAGTCTCTTGATTAAACTTAAAATATAAGCCATAGCTATTTAATTTAACCGGGGGCAGTGTTTGTAGAGGAATAAGATGGTGTTATTTTCTGGGTCTGTAGATTGTGAAGGAGCAAAAATTGCCTTTGCAGTGATATGTACTTCTTGTCAGATGTGGGAGTTTAAAGAGAGTTTAAGGTTTACTGCGGATTATATCTGCCATAAATGCTGTTGGATGTGAATCTTATCAGATCGAGTGGATCGGTTGGAGAGACAAATAGAAGCGATGAGGAATTTGCAACAGCAACAGTATGTGATGGATGGCAGTTATAGGAAGGGGGGAAAGTCTCAGATACAGTCACATAGATGGGTTAACTCCAGGGAGGGTGAGAGAGGTCGGCACCTAGGGCAGGAGTCTTTTGTGGATATACCCATTTCAAACAGGTATGCTGTTTGGAAAATGTAGGGGGTGATGGATTCTCAGGGGAACGTAGCATGAACAGCCAGGTTTCTGGTATTGAGACTGGCTGTAATGCAACGAGAGGTACGTCGGCTTCCAAGAGATCAATTGTCTTAGGAGATTCTGTAGTCAGAGGTACAGACAGACGTTTCTGTGGCCAGCAGAGAAAAAGCAGAATGGTGTGTTGTTTCCCTGGTGCCAGGATCAAGGATGTCTCAGAGAGGGTGCAGAATGTTCTCATGGGGGAGAGGGGCCAGCAGGAGGTCATTGTCCACATTGGAACTAATGATATAGGAAGGGAAAAGGTTGAGATTCTGAAGGGAGATTACAGAGAGTTAAGCAGAAATTTAAAAAGGAGGTCCTCAAGGGTAGTAATATCTGGATTACTCCCAGTGCTACGAGCTAGTGAGGGCAGGAATAGGAGGATAGAGCAGATAAATGCATGGCTGAGGAGCTGGTGTATGGGAGAAGGATTCACATTTTTGGATCATTGGAATCTCTTTTGGGGTAAAAGTGACCTGTACAAGAAGGACGGATTGCACCTAAATTGGAAGGGGACTAATACACTGGCAGGGAAATTTGCTAGAACTGCTTGGGAGGATTTAAACTAGTAAGGTGGGGGGACCCAGGGAGATAGCGAGGAAAGAGATCGATCTGAGAGGGGTACAGCTGAGAACAGAAGTGAGTCAAACAGTCAGGGCAGACAGGGACAAGGTAGGACTAGTAAATTAAACTGCATTTATTTCAATGCAAGGGGCCTAACAGGGAAGGCAGATGAACTCAGGGCATGGTTAGGAACGTGGGACTGGGATATCATAGCAATTACGGAAACATGGCTCAGGGATGGGCAGGACTGGCAGCTTAATGTTCCAGGATACAAATGCTACAGGAAGGATAGAAAGGGAGGCAAGAGAGGATGGGGAGTGGCATTTTTGATAAGGGACAGCATTACAGCTGTGCTGAGGGAGGATATTCCTGGAAATATATCCAGGGAAGTTACTTGGGTGGAACTGAGAAATAAGAAAGAGATGATCACCTTATTGGGATTGTATTATAGACCCCCCCAATAGTCAGAGGGAAATTGAGAAACAAACTTGTAAGGAGATCTCAGCTATCTGTAAGAATAATAGGGTGGTTATGGTAGGGGATTTTAACTTTCCAAACATCGACTGGGACTGCCATATTGTTAAAGGTTTAGATGGAGAGGAATTTCTTAAGTGTGTATAAGACAATTTTCTGATTCAGTATGTGGATGTACCTACTAGAGAAGGTGCAAAACTTGACCTACTCTTGGGAAATAAGGCAGGGCAGGTGACTGAGGTGTCAGTGGGGGAGCACTTTGGGGCCAGCGACCATAATTCTATTCGTTTTAAAATAGTGATGGAAAAGGATAGACCAGAACTAAAAGTTGAATATCTAAATTGGAGAAAGGCCAATTTTGACAGTATTAGGCAAGAACTTTCAAAAGCTGATTGGGGGCAGATGTTCGCAGGTAAAGGGACGGCTGGAAAATGGGAAGCCTTCAGAAGTGAGATAACAAGAATCCAGAGAAAGTATATTCCTGTCAGGGTGAAAGGGAAGGCTGGTAGGTATAGGGAATGATGGATTACTAAAGAAATTGAGCGTTTGGTTAAGAAAAAGGAAGCATATGTCAGGTATGGACAGGATAGATCGAGTGAATCCTTCGAAGAGTATAAAGAAAGTAGGAGTATACTTAAGAGGGAAATCAGGAGGGCAAAACGGGGACATGAGATAGCTTTGGCAAATAGAATTAAGGATAATCCAAAGGGTTTCTACAAATATATTAAGGACAAAAGGGTAACTAGGGAGAGAATAGGGCCCCTCAAAGATCAGAGTTGAAAAATGTGGTGCTGGAAAAACACAGCAGGCCAGGCAGCATCCGAGGAGCAGGAGAATCGACGTTTCGGGCATAAGCCCTTCTTCGGGAATGAGGCTGGTGTGCCACCTCAGTCAGTTGCCCTACCTTATTTCCCAAGAGTAGGTCAAGTTTTGCACCTTCTCTGGTAGGTACATCCACATACTGAATCAGAAAATTGTCTTGTACACACTTAAGAAATTCCTCTCCACCTAAACCTTTAACACTATGGCAGTCCCAGTCAATGTTTAGAAAGTTAAAATCCACTACCATAACCACCCTATTATTCTTACAGATAGCTGAGATCTCCTTACAAGTTTGTTTCTCAATTTCCCTCTGACTATTGGGGGGTCTATAATACAATCCCAATAAGGTGATCATCCCTTTCTTATTTCTCAGTTCCACCCAAATAACTTCCCTGGATGTATTTCCAGGAATATTCTCCCTCAGCACAGCTGTAATGTTATCCTTTATCTAAAGTGCCACTCCCCCTCCTCTCTTGCCTCCCTTTCTATCCTTCCTGTCGCATTTGTATCCTGGAACATTAAGTTGCCAGTCCTGAGATAAAAGATAGGGGGGAGGGAATTTGGGGGAGGGGCACTGGGAATACGATAGGTGGAAGGAGGTGAGGGTGAGGGTGATAGGCCGGAGAGGCGGTGAGGACGGGGAGGTCGGGAAGAAGATTGCAGGTCAAGAGGGCAGTGCTGAATCCGAGGGTTGGGACTGAGATAAGGTGGGGGGAGGGGAAATGAGGAAGCTGGAGAAATCTCCATTCATCCCGTGTGGTTGGAGGGTTCCTACATGGAAGATGAGGCACTCTTCCTCCAGGCGTCGTGTGGCCAGGGTCTGGCGATGGAGGAGGCCAAGGACCTGCATATCATTGGCGGAGTGGGAAGGGGAGCTAAAGTGTTCAGCCACGGGACGGTTGGGTTGGTTGGTGCGGGTGTCCCAGAGGTGTTCCCTGAAATGTTCCGCAAGTAGGCGGCCTGTGTCCCCAATGAAGAGGAGACCACATCGGGTGCAGCGGATACAGTAAATGATGTGTGTGGAAGTGCATTGTGGAAGACCCATTGTCTCAGCCTGCTCCTGCCCCACCGAACTCATCTCTGCATACATCAACACGGTCCTGTCCCCCTTAGTCCAAGAACTCCCCACCTATGTTCGGGACACCACCTATGCTCTCCACCTCCTCTATGATTTTCGCTTTCCCGGCCCCCAACGCCTTATCTTCACCATGGACATCCAGTCCCTATACACTTCCATCCCCCATCACGAAGGACTCAAAGCCCTCCGCTTCTTCCTCTCCTGCCGACCCAACCAGTACCCTTCCACTGACACCCTCCTTCGACTGACTGAACTGGTCCTCACTCTTAACAACTTCTCCTTCCAATCCTCCCACTTCCTCCAAACCAAAGGAGTAGCCATGGGCACCCGCATGGGCCCCAGCTATGCCTGCCTCTTCGTCGGATATGTGGAACAGTCTATCTTCCGCAGCTACACTGGCACCACCCCCACCTTTTCCTCCGCTACATCGATGACTGTATCGGTGCTGCCTCGTGCTCCCACGAGGAGGTTGAACAGTTCATCCACTTTACTAACACCTTCCACCACAACCTCAAATTTACCTGGACCATCTCAGACTCCTCCCTCCCCTTCCTAGACCTCTCCATTTCTATCTCGGGCGACCAACTCAACACAGACATTGACTGACTCCCACAGCTACCGAGATTACACCTCCTCCCACCCTGCCCCCTGTAAAAACGCCATCCCATATTCCCAATTCCTTCGCCTCCGCCGCATCTGCTCCCAGGAGGACCAATTCCACTACCGTACAACCCAAATGGCCTCCTTCTTCAAAGACCGCAATTTCCCCCCAGACGTGATCGACAATGCCCTCCACTGCATCTCCTCCACTTCCCGCACCTCCGCCCTTGAGCCCTGCCCCTCCAGAATCCCACTGATCCTCACCTTCCACCCCACCAACCTCCGGATACATCGCATCATCCTCCGTCATTTCCACCACCTCCAGACAGACCCCACCACCAGGGATATATTTCCCTCCCCTCCCCTATCAGCATTCCGGAGAGACCACTCCCTCCACGACTCCCTCATCAGGTCCACACCCCCCACCAACCCAACTTCCACTCCCGGCACATTCCCCTGCAACACCAAGAAGTGCAAAACATGCGCCCACACCTCCCCCCTCACCTCCTTCCAAGGCCACAAGGGATCCTTCCATATCCGTCGCAATTTCACCTGCACCTCCACACACATCATTTACTGTATCCGCTGCACCCGAAGTGGTCTCCTCTACATTGGGGACACAGGCCGCCTACTGGCGAAACGTTTCAGGGAACACCTCTGGGACACCCGCACCAACCAACCCAACCGCCCCGTGGCTGAACACTTTAGCTCCCCCTCCCACTCCGCCAATGATATGCAGGTCCTTGGCCTCCTCCATCGCCAGACCCTGGCCACACGATGTCTGGAGGAAGAGCGCCTCATCTTCCGCCTAGGAACCCTCCAACCACACGGAATGAATGTAGATTTCTCCAGCTTCCTCATTTCCCCTCCCCCCACCTTATCTCAGTCCCAACCCTCTTGACCTGCAATCTTCTTCCCGACCTCTCCGCCCCCACCCCCTCTCTGGCCTATTACCCTCACCCTCATCTCCTTCCACCTATCGTATTCCCAGTGCCCCTCCCCCAAATTCCCTCCCCCCTACCTTTTATCTCAGCCCGCTTGGTACATCAGCCTCAATCCTGAAGAAGGGCGTATGCCCAAAACGTTGATTCTCCTCCTCCTCGGATGCTGCCCGGCCTGCTGTGTTTTTCTAGCACCACATCTTTCAATTCTGGTACTCCAGCATCTGTAGTCCTCACTTTCTCCCCCTCAAAGATCAGCAAGGCGGCCTTTGTGTGGAGCCACAGAAAATGGGGGAGATACTAAATGAATATTTTGCATCAGTATTTACTGTGGAAAAGGATATGAAAGATATAGACTGTAGGGAAATAGATGTTGACATCTTGCAAAATGTCCAGATTACAGAGGAGGAAGTGCTGGAGGTCTTCAAATGGTTAAAAGTGAATAAATTGCCAGGACCTGATCAGGTGTAACCGAGAACTCTGTGGGAAGCTAGAAAAGTGATTGCTGGGCCTCTTGCTGAGATATTTGTATCATCGATAGTCACAGGTGAGGTGCCAGAAGACTGGAGGTTGGCAAACGAGCTGCCACTGTTTAAGAGGGGCAGTAAAGACAAGCCAGGGAACTATGGACCAGTGAGTCTGACCTCGGTGGTGAGCAAGTTGTTGGAGGGAATCCTGAGGGACAGGATGTACATGTATTTGGAAAGGCAAGGACTGATTAGGGACAGTCAACATGGCTATTTGCGTGGAAAATCATGTCTCACAAACTTGATTGAGTTTTTTGAAGAAGTAACAAAGAAGATTGATGAGGGCAGAGCAGTAGATGTGATCTATATGGACTTCAGTAAGGCGTTCGACAAGGTTCCCCATGGGAGACTGATTAGCAAGGTTAGATCTCATGAAATACAGGGAGAACTAGCCATTTGGATACAGAACTGGCTCAAAGGTAGAAGACAGAGGGTGGTGGTGGAGGGTTGTTTTCATACTAGAGGCCTATGACCAGTGGAGTGCCACAAGGATCGGTGCTGGGCACTCTACCTTTTGTCATTTACATAAATAATTTGGATGCGAACATAAGAGGTACAGTTAGTAAGTTTGCAGATGACACCAAAATTGGAGGTGTAGTGGACAGCAAATAAGGTTACCTCAAATTACAACAGAAACTGGACCAGATGGGCCAATGGGCTGAGAATTGGCAGATGGAGTTTAATTCAGATAAATGTGAGGTGCTGCATTTTGAGAAAGCAAATCTTAGCAGCACTTATACACTTAATGGTAAGGTCCTAGGGAGTGTTGCTGAACAAAGAGACCTTAGAGTGCAGGTTCAAAGCTCCTTGAAAGTGGAGTTGCATGTAGATAGGATAGTGAAGAAGGCATTTGGTATGCTTTCCTTTATTGGTCAGAGTATTGAGTACAGGAGTTCGGAGGTCATGTTGTGGCTGTACAGGACATTGGTTAGGCCACTGTTGGAATATTGCGTGCAATTCTGGTCTCCTTCCTATCGGAAAGATGTTGTGAAACTTGAAAGGGTTCAGAAAAGACTTACAAGGATGTTGCTTGGGTTGGAGGATCTGAGCTACGGAAGAGGCTGAACAGGCTGGGGCTGTTTCCCCTGGAGCGGCGGAGGCTGAGGGGTGACATTATAGAGGTTTACAAAATTATGAGGGACATGGATAGGATAAATAGACAAAGTCTTTTCCGTGGGGTCGTGGATAGAGGGCATAGGTTTAGGGTGAGAGGGGAAAGATATAAAAGAGACCTAAGGGGCAACTTTTTCATGCAGAGGGTGGTATGTGTATGGAATAAGCTGCCAGAGGGTGTGGTGGAGGCTGATACAATTGCAACATTTAAGAGGCATTTGGATGGGTATATGAATAGGAAGGGTTTGGAGGGATATGGGCCAGGTGCAGGCAGGTGGAACTAGATTGGGTTGGGATATCTGGTCGGCATGGATGGGTTGGACCGAAGGGTCTGTTTCCATGCTCTACATTTCTATGGCTCTATGACTCAACATTTGCAAACTCTTCTTACTAAAATGCCAGTTGGTGATACAACCATTCAAAACTTCAAACCTTGAGACAGAAACTAGACATGACGAAGAAAGTTGGAAGATATAACATGATGTACTTATTGGAGCAAAGGGGTTAATCCAACAACGTTGCCCCTTCATCAATCATGCCACAGTAAGAGTTGCCCACATTAATTAGTGAGGAAAATGGATTGCTCACTCTAATTAATTATTTCTAAACCATTTGGTTGCACAGATTACGAATGGTGAGAAATGAAATGTTAAATGATGTTACAAAAGACTTTATAAGAGCAAAATAAATTCCTAGTTGATTTGAAATGCATCAATCCAGAGATTGCACTAAAAAGTGATCCATCGTCCCTGATAGAGAAATTATCACTCGCTAGTCTCAGAATAAAACAGCATTTATTTTGTAGGAGAAAGTGAGGACTGCAGATTCTAGTGGTCAGAGTCGAGAGTGGGGTGCTGAAAAAGCACAGCAGGCTAGGCAGCATAGGAGGAGCAGGGGAATCGACATTTCGGGCATTAGTCCTTCATCAGGAATGTGTGAAACATTGATTCTCCTGCTCCTCAGCATTTATTTTGTGTCAGCTGTGCCTTAGCTGGTGGTATTCACTGGGACAAGAGATTGCAGACTCAAGTCTCACTCCAGAGGCCTAAAGCAAAGCACGTGACCTAACACTGCAGTGCAGTATTGAGAGAATGCTGCATTACTGGAGGTACCAACTTTCAGATGAAACTTATAAATGAGGCTCCTTCTGGTCTCTCTTTGATGTTGATGTCGGAAGGCAGTTAAGCAATGCTGGTGTCCTGACCAATGCTTATTCCTTGATCAATTTTATAAAACTCATTATTTAGTTGTTATCCCATTGTGATTTTGGAAGCTTTCTGATTGCTAACTGCCTGCTATGAATCTTAGATTCCAACAGTAGACACACTGCAGAAAGTACCAGATTTCCTGTAAAGTGCTTGGGGAATTTTGTTGTCATGAAAGAGTTATATGATTAAAAGATTTTTCTTTCTATTGAATGTCAAATGTTAATAAGTAAAAACTAGGCCCCAGTTTTCTATGTGCAGCAGGGTCAGACCTATTAAGGGCATAATTTGAAAACTGTGGCATTGGAGATTAATTTGGGACCGCAGTACCTATGGGAGAATTTTCAATTTTCAAACGTATCAATGGGGATGGGGGCAGAAGGGGTGGGGGCAGAAGGGGTGGCACAGGGTAATGGAAAATCCACTCACCACCAATTATCAGCAGCTTAAGCTCCGACAGCAAATTGCTAATGGACTAGGGGCATGAGGAATGCAATTCTGATATCTGATTTTGATGGTTTTGGGAAGGATGTAGAAGAGGTTGACATTTAAGACTGAGATAGAGAGGTTCTTGATTGTCAAGGGGATCAAAGGTTATGGGAGAATAGGATTGAGAAGCCTGTCAGCCATGACTGAATAGTGGAGTAGACTCATGGGCTGAATGGTGTACTTTCTGCTCCAATGTCTTATATTCTTATGGTCTTAACATTCCGAGCAATGAGGGGAGTTCAGTTATGCAAATAGCTTGAAAAAAGCCGAGGGTGGTCTCCCTTGAGAAGGGAAGGTGGAGAGGAAATTTATTTGAGGTAGTCCAAATCATGAGAGGGCTTAACAAAGAAGGTAAGGCAAACCTGTTCCCAGTGAAGGACAGTTCAAGCAACAGTGCCTACAGATGTAAAGTGAATAGTCAAGGAACCAAGGCAATAGGAGGAAGAGCCTTTTACTCATTGAGACGTGAAATGCATTGCTTGCAAATGTGTTAGCCACATTAAATATAACTTTCAGAAAGTATTGGTACTTCTCAGGTTAAAATTTGCAGGGTTGCAGGGAAAACATAGATTGGGAATAGCTAAATTACCAGGAATCAAAGGATAAATGACTTCCCTCTGTCATGTGACCATTCTGTGATTCTAGATACCTTGAACAAACCTGTTCAGACTTCCTAAAGAAGAGTCAAGCCAGACACCAAATGTTAGCTCTGGTTCTCTCTCCATGGGTGCTGCCAGACCTGTTGTGTATTGTCAGCATTCTCTGTGTTTGTTTTATGCTCTAAGATGGGATGTGCATTCAAACCATCAGGCCAAAGGTAGGGAAACTACCCCTGTGTGACAAGGATGGTTTCCAAACTCTCGCACACAGAGAACAGTGGATTATCAATCCATTGCCTTGATCTCTTGATCATCTTGTCACCTTTCTGTAATTCTACATTAATCCAGGTCTTCCAATTGGCTTCAATTGTCAGACACTAAAGGGTTACAGCTGAGAGCTTGCAGCTTTATAAGATTTTGTTTTGGCCGCACTTAGAATATTGTGTTCAATTCTGGTTGCCACATTACAGGAAGGATGTGGAGGCTTTGGAGAAGGTGAAGAGGTTTACCAGGGTGTTGCCTGGATTAGAGGATGTGAGCTATAAGGAGAAGCTAGAAAAACTCAGGTTGTTTTCTCTGGAGCAGCGGTGGCTGAGGGTAAGTCTATAAAATTAGAGGGTTGATGGTCAGAAACTTTTTCCCTGGGTCAAAATGTCTAAAACTAGGGGGCAGGCCTTTAGGGTGAGAGGGGGAAAGTTCAAAGGAGATGTGAGGGTCAAGTCTTCTACACAGAGAGTGGTAGGAGTCTGGAACGCTCTGCCTGGTGTGGTGCTGGAGGCAGGTACAATGGGGGTGGGGGGGAGGTAGTGGTTAAGGAACTTTTAGATGAGCACATGAATATGCAAGGAACAGAGGGACGTGGACCAAGGTGCAGGCAGAAGGGATTAGTTTAATTTGGCGTCATGTTCAGCACAATATCATGGGCTGAAGGGCCTGTTCCTGAGCTGTACTGTTCTATGTTCTATGTAGCTGACCTTAAAACAACAGGATTCCAAAAGTCTAAATCAGAGTGGACTATGTATAAAGCTTGGGAGAAAATGTGGACTGCAGATGTTGGAAATCAGTGTTGAAAAATGTGGTGCTGGAAGACACAGCCAGTCAGGCAACATCTGAGGAGCAGGAGAATCGAAATTTCGGGAATAAGCACTTCATCAGGAATGTGTCTGTGATGCTACTGTGTTTGCTTATGTGCACACATAAAGGAATCTGCAGTTAGTAATTCTTGCTGATAATTCAGAAACAAGTGTCTAAAAAAGGTTTCTTAAAATATTGTCCCCCTAAGATGTCACAGAATTACAGAAAGGAGGCCTTCAGCCTGTCATAAGTGCGCTGCATCTCCAAATTAGCAATGCACCTCGCGCTGTTGCCCTCCACCACCTTCTCTTTCCGATTAAAAACTCCTGATGAAGAGCTTATGCCCGAAACGTCGATTCTCCTGCTCTTTGGATGCTGCCTGATCCGCTGTACTCTTCCAATGCCTATGTAAGTAGCTTGTTGGGGAGATGTTTCTGTTTGTTTTAGCTAAACAACATTGACAGAATTGATTGTTTTTTACTTTCGTCGTGCGCAGTGTCAAACAAAGAGAACTTAAAGTGAACAGTTCATTAAAAAGCTGCAGTCTCTTTGATGCAGCTTCTCACAACTGCTGGGATCGCAATGCTGACACCAATGCTTCCATGTCACTGCAGAAATTCTTTTAAGCTTCCATCACTGGAATTGTGAATTAATTGATGCAAGACCACGACATGCAATTCAAGTCCAAAGAATACTTCCTCAGCTGCAACTGAATTAAGTAGCAAAGATATTGACTGCTCCTATTGTTAGACCAGCTAATCTCAGCATCTCCAACTCAATGAGCCCTTATTGAAATGCATTGAAATCCATCTGATATCAAACAACACAATAACTCCCAACCATTCGATCACCTGCAACACATTTAATCAGACTCCTTGCTGTATTCTGAAGAATTCATAATTCATTTTTGTTTCGGACAAAGCTGACAGGAATGTCAGACTTGCAAACTAAGAATTCTTAGTGGGAATGGTGAGGACCATTAGAAATAGCATGAATGAAATAGTTTCCCAGTTAATCAGACTTAATGTTAAATTTAAGTCGCATCGAATTACATAGAGAATATGATCTCTGAACAGTTTTAGTATCATTCATCTTTTTTGATAGTTTTTAGCAGATAGGTATGCTTTCTGTAATGCTACAGAGCTTGCTTTTGTGCACACACACAGGAATCTGTAGTCAGTAATTCTTGCTGATAATTTAGAAACAAATTTCTAAAAAGGTTTCTTAAAATAATGTCCCCCTAAGATCTGTCATAGAATTATAGAATGGGGGCCATTCAGCCTGTCATAACTGCTCTACATCTCCAAATTAGCAATGCACCCAGTGCTATTCCCCTGCACCACCTTCTCTTTTGAATAAAAATCCAACCCCATGTCGAACACCTCAATCGATCCTCCCTCCCGCACAATCTTGTTAGAGACAAAAAAGACTGCAGATGCTGGAATCCAAAGTAGACAGGCAGGAGGCTGGAAGAACACAATGAGCCAGGCAGCATCAGGAGGTGGAGAAGTCAACGTTTCTGGAATAACCCTTCTTCAGTCCTGAAGAAGGGTTATACCTGAAACGTTAACTTCTCCACTTCCTGATGCTACCTGGCATGCTGTGTTCTTCCAGCCTCCCGTTTGTCTACATCACAGTCTTGGGCAATGCATTCTAGACCTAACCATTTGCAGGGAGAACAAATCTTTCCTCATGTCTCCATTACTACTTTAGTCAAATACCTGTGCCATCTTGTTCTAACAATGGGAACACTTTTTTCTCGATCCACACTGTCCAGGGACCTCATCATTTTGTCTCTCAGTCAAAGGAATGGCAAGGATAAGTGATATCACCATTGCCCGCTGATAAGCATGGATACATGATTAGTTAATTAGCATTTGTCACCTGTATCTTGATTCAAATCTATTGACATTTCCAATGGCAGCTACTTGATTTGTGAGATCAAATCCTTATCTCTGTATCATCACAACTAGACAGCTTTCCATCTCACATCTAACCTGTTTCCAGGACTCCCAAATTCTGCTTCTGGAACATGTCAATTATGTTTCATGCTCAAGCCCCGAAACTCAAATTTGTTCAGTTTAAGGATGGATTAATCAGTTAACCTGGGGACCTCACATCCATCACAAGCTTCTGACCTAGAACTCTATAGCTCGAGCCTTCTCTTGCTTAATGCCCTCTCACGCCTGTCCTCAAAAGGATCTATTAGCTCCCAGTGCTCCCCAGAGAATTGACCTCAATTTACCTCTCCAAACTCTTATGCCTTCTAATTATGACATCCTTGTCCTGTTTCACTGCCCAGCTCACATCTTTAATTTCCCTGATTCCACATCCCTTTCTATCCAACCGAGAGTTAGGTGTCAATCTTTCAGTTGTTATGTTTTTTCCATCTTTTACAGGATCTGGGCATAGTTGGCAAAGCCAGTGTTTGAACTGAATAGTTTGTATTTGCATTTCAGAGGGGAGATAAGAGTCAGCGCTCAAATTTGCACAATTTGAGGATGGATTAATCTGTTACCATCCCATGGACCTCACATCCATCACAAGCCTCTGGCCCAGAATTGTATAAACCCAGAATCGAGGCACTGACTCCCTCTTGATCAGCTGTGATGGGCTGGGCACCTCATCCCCATGACCGACACGTGACTCTGCCAGCAGGTGCTCTACTCCCAGTTCCGAAACAGCAGGCCAGCTCCAGGTGGGACAGAGGGAGTGCCTCAGGGATACCCTCAAGGCCTCACTGGGGAGGTGCAGCATTCCTACAGACACCTGGGAATCACTGGCTCCTGACGGTCCCAATGTAGGGGAGGAGCATCCGGGAAGGCATCGAGCTCCTCAAGACCTGCCGTCGGGAAAAAGCGGAAGCCGGGAGGAAACAGAGCACTTGGCCACACCAACGTCCCACCCACCCCCTTCCCGTGACCATCACCTGCCCCCAGTGTAACAAACCCTGGGTTGCTGCATCGGTCTGTACAGCCACCTACAGACTCACCCTGAGAGTGGGATAGAGTCACCCCTGTCAGTAAGGGACTATCAATGATGAAGAGTCAAAAATATTAACATATTTTGTATGGGCATGCTATATCTCTACTGTATAAGGTGCAGTTCATAGTGAAGGCTTGTGCCAACATATTCTTTAAGTGTAGGGACTACAGGGTCTCATTGGTTTGGTGTGGTAGAGGAAAACCACTTCTGGTAGTTAAAAAGGTTTGGATAATTGGATGTTAATAACTAGTTACAGGTTACCTTGATAAGATAGACATTAAGAAGAAAGTGAGGACTGCAGATGCTGGAGAGTTTTCAGCAACTAGGAGGAAGTAAGGACTGGCTTATGAAAGGCTTAAGCCTGGAACATCAACTCTCCTGCAGCGTATGAGATAGACAGCGTTGGCTGAGTTGCAGATAGGTGGAGATGGAGCCCAGAGAAGGAGAGACATACAAAAGGGGTAGGGAAATAAGGGCATTATGGGTAGCAGGCCAGGATAGAAGATAAACTAAATACAGTCGGTGATAATAACAACTCAGAGTAGGAGAAAATGGATGAGCTATGTTGAATGCAGCCCATAACATGCGATGATGGACTTAGGAATATTTGGGAATGGGTGACTGTGCTGAAAGCAACCCATGTCTTAACAGGACTGGGTATGGGCTGAGTTTTTAAAAAGTCTGGAAAGATGGAATCAGGCTGTAAAGTTATTGAATTCAATGGTGAGTTCTAGAGGCTGCAGGGTTCCCGAGTGGAAAATGAGACATTGTTTTTCAGATTGCACTGAGGCTCACTAGAACACTGCAGTGGGCCTGTGACAGAGATGGTGACCAGGGAACACAGTGGTGGGTTAAAGTGGCAGGCAACTGGAAGCTCAGGGTCATTTTCACAGACAATAATCTACAAAACTGTCACCCAGTCAGCACTTCACCTCCCCAGTGTAGAGGAGGCCACATTGTGAGCAGCAAAAACAGTAGACTAGATTGAGTGAAGTGCAGCTAACTTGCTGCTTTACCTTGGATAGAGAGGAGTGAGGAGATAAACAGGTGGATGCTGCACCTTCTGCGATTGCATGCAGAAGCTGCCATTGTGGAGTGGAGAGGTGTTGGGAGTGAAGGAGGAGTGAATCAGAGTGTCCCAGAGGGAACTGTTCCTCCTTGCTCAGTTTCATCTTACCCCCTACATCCTTCCCTCCAATATCTCCAGCTCAAGCAAAATTGATTGCAGACAAATAACTTGTAAATGCTGCCTCATTCTCATGCACTAATCTGGCACAACTAATAATGTAATAACTTAGGAAGCCTGACTGGAAAGGAGCCTCATTTATGCTGAATACCAAAACAGAGCCACGACTCATGGAATAGATACACTCGTTCCCGGACTGGGACAGACAGTTCTGCAGACCTAATCTGCATCTGCTTTTTATCCCTTTCTTTCTCTGCCCAGAAGTGTTATCACACACAACTGAGCACCTTCCCACCACCAAAATCACTGCGATTTTTTTTCTTTTTGTTTATAGCTAGCACAGCACCATCAGTAAAAACACCCATGTATCCAATTGAATATTTACAAGCAAAGCTTATTCAAGGTAATGCAACTTTCAAAGGTGAGGTGGGGTAGGGAGAGCAGGAAGGGACGAAACCAAAGTTAGAGTTGGAAGGAGGAACTGGAGTTGGGGAGGGGGGGGGTATAAAGCACAGTATCCGACGCAGTGCCCACCTCTCTCTCTGAGGCATTGACAGCATTTATGGATACACTGTGCTCCTTCTCAAAGGAAATCTGGGCACAAATGTAACTGTGGAAGAGGAGGTTATAAGATGGCTCAACTGATGAGTTTCAGCGCGGCAGGCTGTTGCCAGTTACCAAGAGAACTCTTCTCTATGACGTCCACAATGAGATGAATCAATAATTCTCTTTGGGCCTCATAGGGGTTATCACCAATAAGTAGTTTGTGTTCTTTGTCCAACAGCTTTGTTGCTTTAGCTCTTGATCCACACTTGGGGTATAAAGACCATGGCCCTTTAGTACAGCAGTGCAACCATCTTCTACTTCAACCATGCTGCTGACACTCCAGAATTAAGGATAGTCTTTGTGCATGGGAAATCGTGTCCCACGGACTTGATTAAGATTTTTGAAAAAGTAACAAAGGGGATTGATGAGGGCAAAGTGGTGAACGTGATCTATATGGAGTTCAGTGAGGCATTCGACAAGGTTCCCCACATGAGACTGATTAGCAAGGTTAGATCTCACGGAATACAGGGAGAACTAGCCATTTGGATACAGAACTGGCTTGAATTTAGAAGACAGAGGGTGGTGATGGAGGGTTGCTTTTCATACTGGAGGCCTGTGACCAGTGGAGTGCCACAAGGATCGGTGCTGGGTCCACTACTTTTTGTCATTTACATAAATGATTTGGATGCGAGCATAAGAGGTACAGTTATTAAGTTTGCAGATGATTTCAAAATTGAAGGTGTAGTGGACAGCAAAGAAGGTTACCTCAGATTACAACAGGATCTTGATCAGATGGGCCAATGGGCTGAGGAATGGCAGATGGAGTTTAATTTAGATAAATGCAAGGTGCTGCATTTGAGAAAGCAAATCTTAGCAGAACTTATACACTTAATGGTAAGGTCCTAGGGAGTGTTGTTGAACAAAGAGACCTTGGAGTGCACATTCATAGCTCCTTTAAAGTGGAGTCGCAGGTAGATAGGATAGTGAAGAAGGTGTTTGGTATACTTTCTTTTATTGGTCAGAGCATTGAGTATACAAGTTGGGAGGTCATGTTGTGGCTGTACAGGACATTGGTTATGCCACTTTTGGAATATTACATGCAATTCTCGTCTCCTTCCTATCGGAAAGATGTTGTGAAACCTGAAAGGGTTCAGAAAAGACTTATAAGGATGTTGCCAGGGTTGGAGGATTTGAGCTGAATAGGCTGGGGTTGTTTCCTCCTGGAGCATCAGAAGCTGATGGGTGACCTTATAGAGATTTATAAAATCATGAGGGGCATGGATAGGATAAATAGACAAGGTCTTTTCCATGGGGTGGGGGATCCCAAGTGTGGATCATAGAGGGCATAGATTTAGGGTGAGAGGAGAAAATAAAAAAGGAACCTAAAGGTCAAACTTTTCACGCAGAGGGTGGAGTATTATTGGAATGGGCTGCCAGAGGAAGTGGTGGAGGCTGGTACAATTGCAACATTTGAAAGGCATCTAGGTTGGTCTATGAATACAAAGGGCTTAGAGTGATATGAGCCAAGTGCTGGCAAATGGGACTAGATTGGGTTGGGATATCTGATCGGCATGGACAGGTTGGACCGAAGGGTCTGTTTCCATGCTATACATCTCTATGACTCTATGACTGTAAGTCTCTATGACTGTGTGGAGTTTGCACATTCTCTCTGTGTCTGTGTGGGTTTCCTCCAGGTATTCCGCTTTCCTCCCACACTCCAAAGATGTGCAAGTTAGGTAGATTGGCCAGGGGAAATTCAAGGATAGGATGGGTCTAAAGCGGGAGGTTCTTTGGAAGTTGGTATGGGCTGAATGGCCTGCTTCCACGTTGCAGGGAATTGATAAACTAGTGCAGAGTGCTGTAGTGGTCTAGAAATATGAATGGGGGCATGGTTCAAATGCTATTGCAGTGAGAATTACAATCTGCTGCATTATCTTTGGTGATCAAGTAGATTTGATTATCATACAATCCATTTGGTTCATTCTCATCTATGTGCACTCTTGAGTCATGGGGTTGACTCTGAGACCTGCCCTCTTCAATGGTCTAGCTTCCAGTTCAAAGGCAGCTGCTAAGGATGGACAACAAATGCTGATCCTACCCATAAAATAATTGTTTTTCTAACTTGCAGTTTGATTAACTCTTTGGTCAGCTTAAGCCATCAATTTGTTTCAATGTCTGGTAAATCAGCTCCTTACAGCAAGCCACAACATAAGATCCCTACAGTGTGGAAACAGGCCATTAGGCCCAACAAGTCAACACCGACCCTTTGCAGAGTAACCCATTCCTCCACATTTATCCCCGACTAATGCACCTAGCCTCCACACTACGGGCAATTTAGCATGACTAATTCACCTAATTTGCACATTTTGTTTTGGATTGTGTGAGGAAACCCACACAGACACAGGGAGAATGTACAAACTCCACACCGTCACCTGAGGTTGGGATCGAATTCAGGTCCCTGGTGCCATGAGGCAGCAGTGCTGACCACTGAGACACTGTGCTACCCACATCTTATTTAACCCTTGCAAACGAACTTAAAATAATGAATTTTTCTTCACCAGTTCTCACAATCGTTCTGCTGTTATGAGTGTTATTGCAGCTTCTAGTTTGACCTAAATAAATGTCAGAATGATTTGCATTCTCCTTGGAACTTCCACGCTCATGTAAAACCTGTCAGCTTTCCATTAAAATTCCAATAACTGTGCTCATTAGATTACATTATCTGCGGTATGATATTGAGTGGTTCCTGAGAGATACCTTTAGTGTTTCTTCTACGGCAGTGTTTGAACTTCTGAATTTATTACACACTACCTTTTGTAGCTTTAGCTTTGTGCTATAGAACCATTCTGATCAGAATCCAGCTTTTCCTTCTGGTTATAGTTTTGATTCCAGACTGTAACTCTTTGTGAATCACTTGCTTACACAGGCTTAGATTTATTCCCTGGTAGCTGATATGTCCTGTTTTTTTAAAAAAAAACTTTCTTTTGCAACAAAGAACAAGTGATTGCTTTACCCCAGTTGCCAGGTGCATCAGTATGTTATCGCTAATATAAAGCATCACCTCCTTTGTTTCCCCTCCTTTTAACAGTCATGATCAAATCTATCGCTGATGACTGCATTCTCTGGTTTTTCTCTTGAACAGAATTAATGCCTCCTCCATAGACAATCCGAAGGGATGCTGACTGACTGTTGTGTTAGTGGAAAAGGGATTGCTGTGCAACTTATGTTCTGTTCCGTGCTTCCATTCCCTTGCTTTCTCTACATGTGCTGAATACTATGATCATCTGTCACCCCACTGGTTGCCCTGTTGTCCATCCTGGAGACAGCTAGAAGCTCATCATGGCATGCAATAGCTGCTTGAGAGCTCTCACAAAGCTCTGCATGCCTCCTCCTCTTCACACTGATTATGTTTCCTTTGTATTTCTTTTGTAATCGCATTGCATTTCTCGTCCTTGTCCTGGACTTTTTAGAATCATAAGATCCGTACAGTGTGGAAGCAGGCCATTCAATTTTAGCTCATGAAATCCAGAAATCGGAAGAATTTTTGCATGCTATTGGTTCAGAAGCACAATATAATTTTTCTCCAAAAAAGGAGACAATTCAGGTAATGAGTCACTTAACCGAAAAAGGGGTTCAATCAGCTGATTGAAAGCTGATGAAGTTTGAGCCATCAGTTTTCTGAGTATTCAGTAAGAAGACTTTACAGTAGGGTCGGATAGTTGGTTTACAATACAGAGTTGGTTCACAATACAGAGTGATGTTAGCAGTCTAAGTTCAATTCCCACAGCAGCTGAGGTCACTATGAAAATCCCACCCTCTCAACCTTTCTTTGAGGTGTGGTGCCATTCAGGTTAAACAACTGCTGGTTGTCTCTCTCTCTCTTTCTCTAAATGGTCTGGTCGGACTATGACACCATGTGGTTGATAGTAATGAACCAGTTGAGTTGAACTTAATGATTTAACATAGAGGCGTACGACTTCTGGAAGAAATTGGGAAGTGATGAGGCGCTGCATGACTTTTCTAACTGTGTCCTGCATTTAGATAGCCTGACAAACAGGAGGCTGGAAGAACACAGCAAGCCAGGCAGCAACAGGAGGTGGAGGAGTCAACGTTTTGGATCGAGACCCGGCCTGATGAAGGGTTATACCCGAAACATGGCTGCTCCACCTCCTGTTGCTGCCTGGCTTGCTGCATTCTTCCAGCCTCCTGTTTGTCTATTGTGGATTCCAACATCAGCAGTTTTTTTATCTCTGATTTCGACAGCCAGGTTTGTTTCATTTTATCATTATTTTTCTCTTTTGTAATAGGCTTCAGGTTTTTTTAAAGCAAATATGCAGCCTTGGATGCTTAAGTCTCATCAAAAAAAAATCCACCATGCTAGATTTCACTACTTGTCCAGTGATAACATCAGCTGGGACCATAACACTGATCTTTGTTACTGTTCCCCTTCTCTTCTCCCTCACCAAATTTCTTCTTCTCTTCCTCTCCTGCACCATCTTTCATCTGACTTTCCTCCTCCCTTCCCACTCTTTTCATCTCACAAGTCAAATCCCTGCCTCATCAATCCTTTCCTTTCCTAAGACAGTCCTGAAAGACGTTGTGAAACTTGAAAGGGTTCAGAAAAGACTTACAAGGATGTTGCCAGGGTTGGAGGATTTGAGCTACAGGGAGAGGCTGAACAGGCTGGGGCTGTTTTCCCTGGAGCGTCGGAGGCTGAGGGGAGACCTTATAGAGGTTTACAAAATTATGAGGGGCATCGATTGGGTAAATAGGCAAAGTCTTTTCCCTGGGGTTGGAGAGTCCAGAACTAGAGGGTGTAGGTTTAGGGTGAGAGGGGAAAGATATAAAAGAGACCTACTGGGCAACTTTTTCATGCAGAGGGTGGTACGTGTATGGAATGAGCTGCCAGAGGAAGTGGTGGAGGCTGGTACAATTGCAACATTTAAAAGGCATCTCGATGGGTATATGAATAGAAAGGGTTTGGAGGGATATGGGCCAGGTGCTGGCAGGTGGGACTAGATTGGGTTGGGATGTCTAGTCGGCATGGAAGAGTTGGACTGAAGGGTCTGTTTCCGTGCTGTACATCTCAATGACTCTATGTGAAATCTTGACCAGTTATGAAATTGAGGGAAGCTTTTCAATGGTCTTTTCCTAACAACCATTAGGATCTACCTGAAGGGCCATAACTATCACTTCAATATTGTAGTAGGCGTACTCCTTTCTGTCTCTAAATATAGCTCACTGATCTTCTAAAACTTCACCCATACTTCATCTAACGCTCTGAACAAACTGTGTCCCATTCTGATCACTCAGTTATAGGAAGGATATTATTTATCTGGAGCGGGATCAGAAGGGATTTACCAGGATATTGCCAGGTAAGGAAGTTTTGACTTGTAAAGAAAGGCTGGATATGCTGCAACTTTTTTGACTGGAACATTGGAAGTTGAGAGATGACCTTATAGAGATTTATAAAATCGTGTATAGATAGGGTTAAGGGAAGGTGTCTTTTCCCTAGGATGTGGGATTTCAAGATTAGATTACTTACAGTGTGGAAACAGGCCCTTCAGCCCAACAAGTCCACACCAACCCACCCAGACCCATTCCCCTACACTTAATACTACAGGCAATTTAGCATGGCCAATTCACCTAACCTACACATTTTTGGATAGTGGGAGGGAACTGGAGCAAACCCACACAGACATGGGGAGAATGTGCAAACTCCACACAGACAGTTGCCTGAGGCAGGAACTGAACCTGGGTCTCTGGTGCTGTGAGGCAACAGTGCTAACCGCTGTGCCACCGTGCCAGCCACAAATGAAGGGGCACATTTTTAAGGTGAGAGGAGACAGATTTAAAATAGACATGAGAGGCATTTTTTTTTACACAGAAGGTAGTTTGTGTGTAGAATGAACTTCTTGAGGGAGTGGTGGATGTGGGTAATATTACAAGATTTAAAAGATATTTGGATAAATACATGAATAGGAGAGCTTTAGAGGGATACGGACCAGGAGCAGGCAGGGAGGACTAGTTTTGTTTGGGATGATGTTCGGCATGGATTGGTTAGACCATAGGGTCTGTTTTCATGTTGTATGACTGTCTAATCACATGAATGTGACAAGATGCTTAGTTGTTATTTTGTAAGGATTGAGAAGTCGAATGCATTGACTTAAAGTGAATGGCAAAAAAAAGATTTGCCAAGAGTGGTTAGGATCTGAAATGCTCTAGCTGAGGGTATGGATGAAGAGGATTCTATAATGGCTTTCAAAAGGGAATTGGGTAACTTTCCAAGGAAACAATCATTCCTGACCTTCAGGTAAAAGACAGGGGAGTGGGACTGGTTCAATAGCTCTTGCAGGGAGCTAGCATAGATATGTTGGGCTGAACGACCTCCTTCTGTGCCAGTCTGAACAAACATTCTGTATACGCTTTCTGTAAGCCAACAGAACAGAATAGCTTCTTTGGTCTCAATGACACAGCTTGACAGCTGGTTATAAATCTCTCACTCTTTCGTTTTGAAGAGCAATTAAATTAAGATCAGTGGAAACAACAGGAAACATCTAGTTTTTGTTTTCTCTTATTTAAATGTTAAATAAGTGTTTTTTTAAAATGATAAATGTGGCACTTGACATAAAGGAGACAATATACTTTGCATTTGGCTCCTTTCCCACCATCAGAATGTGACAAGATGTTTCAGAAATGATTGTTGAAAAATTTTCTTTTGTATCCTGCTGGTTGCTTGGAAATGTTGCAGACAAATTACACACAGCAAGGTGCCACAAAAGAAGTCAGGTAAACACCTAGCTAACCCACTTTGGTGGTGTTAGTTGAAGAATTAATGTTTGCTTTCTTTTGTGCTGCGATGTGAGATCTTTATCAGGTGCACTGTCTCACACAAGAACAGGGTCTCTAGATTGTAAAAAAGCTTACTGCTGGGAATTTAAATTGTTGTGCAAAGGCAGAAGTTTTGACATTCACCAAGACGACAAGTTAATGCTAGGCTAACAAATTAGTGACAACTCAAAACCCAAGTCAATATCTCTTCATCGCTACGAGTTGCCCCATTGTCTTCGCACTAATACCAATGGTATTTTTCTAACAAATGTTTGAGTGTTATTCCTATTCAAGAGCTTGCTCTGTCAAGATTTGGAGATGCCGGTGTTGGACTGGGGTGTACAAAGTTAAAAATCACACAACACCGGGTTAGAGTCCAACAGGTTTATTTGGAAGCACTAGCTTTTGGAGCACTGCTCCTTCATCAGGTGGTTGTCAGGTGACAACCACAAGGCGCAGCGCTCTGAAAGCTAGGGCTTCCAGATAAACCTGTTGGACTATAACCTGGTGTTGTGTGACTTCTAACTTTCCTCTGTCAATGCCATTCCAGGGAGTATCTGCAGTCAAGTATGATTCTCCAATCGATCTGTCTGGGAATGGTAGTTCTGCTTCACTTCTAAAGAAGGGACACAGGTCCTGAAATGTTAAGTCTGCTTTCTCGAGCCACGGATGCTGTCAGACCTGCTGGGTTTCTCCAACAACTTCTGCTTTCATTTCAGATTTTCCAGTATCTGCAGTAGTTTGGTTTATTTGGGGATCCCAAGGTCACAGTATAAATTGGGTTCCCAAGCCTGCATTTGTTGGCAGCTCAACAACTTTACCAGGATGGCCTGGTATTACCCAGCCAAGAACAAAGAACATTCAGCACAAGAATAGACTGATCCGACACATGATTCCTTTCTAAATTAAAAACCTTTTGTCTCTACACAGTGTGTAGCCCTCTATGCCTTCCTATTCATATATCTGTCATGATCCCTTTTAAATGTTGCTATTGTATCCAACTCAACCACCTCTTCTGGCAACACATTCCAAGCATTTACCACCCTCTGGGCAAAAAGCTGATCTCTCACATCTCCTTTAAATCTTCTCCCTCTCACCTTAAAACTATATCGTCTCGGAATTGAGATTTCTACCCTGGGAAAATGGTTCTAACTATCCATTCTATCCATGCTTTTCATAATTTTGTAAGCTGCTGTTGAGTCACCCCTCATTCTTTGAAGTTCAAGTGAAAACAAGCCAAATTGTTCCAATCTCTCCCCATTGCTAGTACCCACCAAGCCAGGCAACATCCTGGTAAACTGTTTCTGTACCATCTCCAAAACCTCCACATGTTTCTGGTTGTGTGGTGACCAGTAGTACACAATATTCCAAACGTGGCCTAATAGAAGTTCTACACAGCTGCAAGGAGCAGTGTACTAAATCTGAAGACTCAGCCGCATCACAGACAGAGAGAGAGAGAGATCAGGCAGATGGGAGACCTCAGGGCCCCTTCAGCATCCTCAGACAGAGGAACAAAAATCAATACTTAGGAGACAGAGGGCTCTGTGTGAGAGAAAGGGAACCTACCTAGGTTCAACTTTTTGGGCCATCAGCCTCAGCTTTGAGCCAGGAAGGCTCAGGCCTCGCGCACTGCCACAGGGTAGCCACCTCTACAAACCCAGTGGCTATGCCAGCAGTGGGAGGTGGGTGGGGGGAGAGGGAGGCTTTCTCAGCCATCAGTAAAATGGCAGCAACTCTGTAAAATGGCCGTGAAGAGGATCGCCAACCTGCTTTAAGGCACACATCCCATCTGATGCTGGCGGCGACACAGTGGTGGGGAGCCACTCTGTTATCCTCCCACAATTCCACTCCACCCCGCCCCAGGGCAGCAGGTAGAATTCAGCTCCAAGTCTCTGTACCTTTTCTCGTTAGATGTGCAACACAGAATGCATTGTGCTACCTACGATATTGTGACCACAACCAGCTGAGTTATGTTAAAGGAGAAATATATAATCCACTCAAATATTTTGTAATCAAATATTTTAGTAATCATTTCAAAGTTAGTCTGGTTTCTTGCTACTCACAATTGACTTATTTATTATCCTGCTGTGTGAGGGGAGCTTGCTCATAATTTGTTCTATGTCCGCTACAACAGTAACACTTCTTTAAACTTATTTTGCTCTTTCTTTCTTTATTTTTCTGCTATATGGAGTTGTTTTGGCACAATGGAAAAATTACCTGCCTCTGAGTCAGAGTCGTAAAGTTATGCAGAACAGAAACAGGCTCTTCGGTCCAACCAGTCCATGCAGAACGTAATCCCAAACTAAACTAGTCCCGCCTGCCTGCTCCTGGCCCATATCCTCCAAACCTTTCCTATTCATGTACTTATCCGAATGTCTTTTAAACATTGTAATTGTACCCACATCCACCACTTCCTCTGGAAGTTCATTTCACATGCGAACCACCCTCTGTGTAAAACATTTGTCCTTCATGCCCTTTCTAAATCTTTCTTCCGTCACCTTAAAAATGTGACTCTAGTCTTGAAATGCCCCATCCCAGAGAAAAGTCACCTGCCATCAACCCTATCTCTCATTATTTAATAAACTTCTATCAGGTCATCTCTCAACCTCCTGTGCTTCAATGAAAAATGGCCCAACCTATCCAGCCTTCCTTTATAACCCAAACCTTCAATACCTGGCAACATCCTGGTAAATCTCTTCTGAACCCTCTCCAGCTTAATAATATTCTTCCTTTAAGTGGGAGACCAGAATTGGACACAGTATTCCAGACGAGGCCTCACAACCTCAACATGACGTCCCAACTCCTACAATCAAAAGACTGAGCAATTTAGGCAAGGAGCTGTGGGTTCAAATACTACTCCAGGACTTGATGGTCAGGAAAAAGGCATTTGTAGCAGGACAAAACAGCTGAAAATTAACCTGCAAATTCTTCTGATGCACAATGAGAGAGACTTCTGATCAGTAACGGGTGAGTAACGTGTTCCAGGGAAAACGAGCCATGGAAATAGAGGTATGTGCCTTATCTGCATTGTATGTCATTAGGTGGACTATATCTGAAAATCCCAAGGTAAAACTGGCTTTTCGTTGTTCTTCCCCCTCTTTTTAATACGGACAGTTTTGAAATTCAGCAGTGTTATAATGACTGGAGTATTGCTGTAATGACTGCAGGTATTTACTTAACTAATGACCTGTATTCAACACAGACTGCCTCAGTCCCTAGACAGTATTGCTGTCAAGAAAGTAGGGTATTATTATTAATTTGTATCTTCACAAGGCAAGTTGAACAAGTCCAAAAGAAAATAGAGCTTTCTGTACGGACAAACTTCACAAGCCATTTTCGACTGGTTTGATTTTTAATATGGGCATTATGAAGTTGAAGGATGTTTACAATGGGGAATGAAACACCCTTGTTTATAGTCACTGTAGTTTCCATGTTAAGGAAAAGGAAGACTTGCATCTTAGAACAGCTTCTCATGCCTTGAACTGCCAATGCAGTCCATTTAAAGTGGAGTTTTTGTTTTATTATTGGAAACTTGTCAGCTAATCTGTGCAAAAGGCTGGAAGAACACAGCAAGCCTCTTGCTTGTCAACTTTGGATTCCAGCATCTGTAGTTTTTTTTGTCTCTTGTTAATCTGTGCACAGCAAGCTCCCACTTGCTATGTGATAATGGCCAGATAATCTGATTTTGTGACAAAAACAGAATGCTCAGAAGAAGAGTAATAGTGGACCTCAAAACTTCCACTCTGTTTCTCTGTCCACTAATAACACCAGACCTGCTGAGTTTCTCCAGCATTCTCTGTTTGTTTCAAATTTCCACCAACTGCGATATTTGCTTTTTATCCGTGTTTTTTTTGTTGATTGAGGGAGAAATACTGACCAAGGCATCCAAATCTACTGTATTCCAACTTCCAAATTTAGTTGAGGACATTGAGGAGGTAGTTCAGGGTGGGTGTGTTTTGAAAATACAAAATAATTGCATTAACCATATTATTAATGTAAGGAATTTTAGATTTGAAGATGATTTAAAAATCAGAGCACAGTACAAATAACAACACCAGCAATAAAGTTAATAAGTTCTGGTATTGTTCTGACATGGTGGTAGGAAGAACGTGCATATAAAAATCTAAATGTTGCATGAACTAGACTGTAAAATAAGAGTCTGGAGTTAAGATGGTTTTGGTTAGTTCTGCTGTGTTGTCTGCGTGGTTTGCAATGCAGACTGATGTCAACACTGTGTATGGACTGAAGGGTCTGTTTCCATGCTGTACATTTCTATGACTCTATGATTCTAACTCCTGCACCATCTGAGGTTACCATGAAGGACTCTCCTTCTCAAACTCTCGACCTCGCCTGAGGTATAATAACGGTCACATTAAACCACCCCAGTCATCTCTTTCTAATGAAAGATCAGCCCCATGGTCCAGTAGAACTGCCACACCATTATCTTGGGATGGGTCAGTTAGTTCAGTTGGCTAGGCAACTTGTTTGTGATGCAGAATGATCCAACAGTATGGGTCCAGTTCCAGATGAGGTTATCATGAAGGATTCTCTATCTCAAACACTCCCTTGCCTGAGGCGTGGTGACCCTTAGGTTAAACCACCCACAACTGTTTCTCTCTCTTTCTCTCTCTCTCTCTGTTCCCCCTCCCCACAAAAGAGCACCTGTTTGGTCTGGTAGGACTATTGTGACTTTCCCTTTATTTTAGTTTTAAAAGCTCTTGACAAGGCTGAGACTTTTTTCACCGGAGTGTAAAAAGCTGAGAGACGACCTGATAAAAGTTGACAAAATAATGAGAGGTATTGATAGGATTAATGCTAGGTGTCTTTTCTTGAGGATGGGGGTTTCAAGACATGGGGGGACATTTTTAAGGTGACAGGAGGGAAATTTAAAATAAAAAGACGAGAGGCGAATCTTTTACACAGAGGGTGGCTTGCGTGTGGAATGAACATCCTAAGGAATTAGTGGATTACAATGTTTAAAAGATATTTGGATAAGTACATGAATAGGAAATACTTAGAGGGATATGGGTCAGGTGGGACTAGTTTAGTTTGGGATTATGTTCAGCATGGACTGATTAGACCGAAGGGTCTGTGTCCATGAGATATGATTCTATGACAAGATCAGGTATTGCATGCATGGCTTAGACAAAAAGAAGTCAAATTATTTGAAATATGCAATATGAAAAACGGAATCCAAACATTTTTGAATTATCAGTGAACTGGAATGAAGAAACTTTGACTGAGTGGTATCAGACTGAACTTCACAAACTGCGGTCTATGACTTGCTTCTGGTAAAAGCCCTGGTTTGCTACTGTGCATCTAGGAGAGGGGGATGTTGCAAGAAGTCCCCAATTTGACAGTGAGGATATTAAGAGAAGCCTGAAACATGCAGAAAAACTATATTCAGAGCTGAGGAGACACAAGAAATGAATGACCAGGATTGCAATAGAGAGATGTGGAGATGGAAAGTGTCATGTTGGAGATCAGACATACAGGTGATTCATTTGACACAGCATCCACTCTCGTACCGATTCTAAGCTGCTATGTTGCTGCAATAATTTTTCTATTCCTTGATCGTCAGCAGAATGAGAATATATTAAGTCAAAAACAACTTTGCAACTGAATGCTATTCATAGTGCTTTAATAAGGCTTAACATTCTGAAGGGTTGTAATTATCCTGAGGGAAGCAACATTTGTCTTCCTGTGTTTCTGTCATTGTTCCTTCAGGAAGTGAGATCTAAACCTCTGGCAGTATATTGTCAGTGTACGAAAACATTTATTTCACGGAACATCTATAGGGGACGATGGCCTGGAAATTGTTATTGATGATAAAGGCCATTGTACAATTCAACGCAAACACCTGACATTCATTTGTCTGCTTTGAGAGGCAGTATTTAATCACCTTATTTTAAATGCACTGGCTCCTCTGTTTAAATAATGGACAACAGGAACACATCAAGTGTTTGCTCACTTGTATCTTTACCAATAGTTTCTCAGCTACTGTTTGTTCTATCGAGTCAGATACATCTATTAGCAAAATAAGGAACACGAATGTGCAACAATATATACGTTGACTAATGTGAATGAGATACAAAACAGGCTATGTTTCTGATCCAATCTGGGTCCAGTTACAGTACTGTTTCCTTCGCTGCAGGATTCTACAGTACAGCAGTCAGTGCTTCAATTCGACTGCATTGGTGTCTTGGTGCACACTGTAAGGGGCATCTGTTGCTCTTAACCTCTGTGAGTTTTGCTTTTGATCTAAGCGACAGGTCTGAGCTTGAAGAGTGCAGGTCTCCATTTTGGATACACAGGTTTAGTATGTCTGCTAATCAACCCTTCCAAATGTTAGGGGGTGACCCTTCTGCCTCCACAGCACCTCCCCACACTAATCCTGTGGGAACTGCATGGTTTTCACAACATGGACAAATTCCCAGCTCTGATTGGACTTGGCATTGTGAGCTCGCTTTGCACGGTGGGGGAAATTGCAAACAAACTATGATGAGGAGGTTTAAACATATGAGAAGCTGAAAATTAGGGCTAAACAAAAAGCATTGTTAATATTTACAGCGGCCACTAGCATTTTGAATGAATGCATATTTCGGCCTCTGCAAAAGTTGGGGTAATAAGATTGCCTGATCAATCAGATTGGATGGCATTGTATACATGGAAGCGAAGGAGCAAATGGATTGGGCACAGCACTAAGTCATTCGATATATTCAAGGCTAGGATAGACAGATTTTAATCAACTGGGAGAGAGTGAGCACTGCAGATGCTGGAGATCAGAGTTAAAAAAGTGTGGTGCTGAAAAAGCATAGCAGGTCAGGCAGCATCCGAGGAGCAGGAGAGTCGAGGTTTCAGGAATAAGCCCTTCATCACATTCCTGATGAAGATCTTATGCTCAAAACATCGACTCTCCTGCTCCTCGGATGCTGTCTGACCAGCACCACAGATGTTTAATCAGGAAGGGAAAAAGCAGGAATGTGGGGTTGACAATGATCAAATCAGCCATGATCTCAATAAATGGTGGAGGAGACTCGATGGGCTGAATGGCCTTCCATGGCTCCAGTGTCTTTTGGTCTAACAGTTCTCATAGAAGCCCTACAGTGTGGAAAGATGCCGTTCAGCCCATCGAGTCTGCACCCACCCTCTGAAGAGCATCCATTACTCTGACTGATAAAGAAAGGGTGGCGAACGCAGAGTGAATCAATAGAGAGGAGGGTGCCTTTCCCTTTCAGCCTCACATGGAACTTGCAGCTTGTCTGGAGCCAAGCTGTGAATTAAATTGCTTGCCAGAGGTTGCCTGGCAGATGTTCTGCATCTAGTTGACCTGCAACTTGTTCAGCCAGTTCCACACGGGCAACACTTGAGACCGGAATTGGAGCAAGTGGATGCCATCTGTCCCCTCCTTGTGGTCTGACCTGCTTGTGTCACTTCCATTGTTTCAACAGAATTGTCCTGTCAGTGCAATTCCACTGGGTTCGCCCATTCTTCCAAATGGCCTGAAGAGGTGCCCGGAACACTTGGCTTAAAGCATTCCGAGCAACTAAATGGAATTATGAAAGAAGTAGAGGAGGAAATGGAAGAGAAAAGATTCAGCAGCAAAATGCTGTTGCAAAGCTTACTAGAAAACTCCTTTTCTATCATCTGCAATCTCCAGCATGTTCCAATACTCATTTTATATTGTCATACAGTCACAGAGATGTACAGTGTGGAAACAGAACCTTTGGTCCAACTCGTCCATGCCGACCAGATCCTAAGTCAATCTAGCCAGCACTTGGCCCTTATCCCTCCAAACCCTTCCTATTAATTTACCCATCCAGATGCCTTTTAAATATTGTAATTGTACCAGCCTCCACCACTTCCTCTGGTGACTCATTCCGTACACACGTCACTCTCTGCGTTAAAAAGTTGCCACTTAAGTCACTTTTAAATCTTTCCTATCTGACCTACACCCTCTAATTTTGGACACACTTCTCCTGGGAAAAAGACCTTGACTATTCACCCTATCCATGCCTCTCATGATTTTACAACTTGGTATGCTTGCCTTTATTGGCCAGTTACTGAGTACAGGAGTTGGGAAGTCATGTTGCAGCTGTACAGGCCATTGGTTAGGCCACTTTTAGAATACTGCATTGAATTCTGGTGTCCCTGCTTGAGGGAAGATGCTGTGAAACTTGAAAGGGTTCAGGAATAATTCACAAGGATGTTGCCAGGGATGGAGGGTTTGAGCTGTCGGGAGGCGCTAAATAGACAGGGGCTATTTTCCCTGGAGTGTCAGAGACTGCAACATAACATCTTGGAAAATGGACTCGTCAGTGGCGAACTCCCATTAATTTACACTTAGAATGATTTACTTCCCCTCTTGTGTCTACGTCTGTTCCTCACCCAGGGAGTCAACTGCAACCTCACAAGGTTGGTGGTGTCCTTTTCTGATTGAGGTTGGTGACTTATAGTAAGTCAAAAAGTGTGGTGCTGGAAAAGCACAGCCGGTCAGGCAGCATCCGGGAAACAGGAAAGTCGACATCTCGGGCATCATGAAACGTTGACTCTCCTGCTCCTCGGATGTTGCCTGCCTTACTGTGCTTTTCCAGCACCACACTTTTTGACTCTGATCTCCAGCATCTGCAGTCCTCACTCTCTCCTAGATTTATAATATGGCCCTGAGTTTGACGAGAACTGTGAAGGGGCTGCAATGAATTGTCATTTACACAGCCCACTCCCTACCAAAGTCCCTACTATAAGCATCACTCTCTGCTAGACAGAAACAAGGGGCTTTACTCTGAGAGACATCACTGTACCCGAAGGATGGGCTTCTCTCCTGCTCTGATCATCAGCCTGTTGGTTGTGTGCACTGGTTGAATATTAACCCGCTTGATCATCTTATTCATGCACATTCCTTGGCCAACAAATTTTAGATTAGAATTTCAACCCAGAGCAGCTAGCTCAAAGGCGGGAACATTGCTGACTGAGACACAAGATCTGTCTTTACCTATTCCCACATCACACCACTCAGAAGCACATTGCAAGCAGACCTTTATGCCCACTGTATGCAAGATCCCTGTAAGATGAACTAATGGCAACCTCACAGAAAGCAGACAACTGTGGGTGCTGAAAATGCTGGAAATATGCAGCAGGTCAGGCAGCATCAGGGCAGGGTAAAACTGTCAACGTTTCAGGTGAATGATCTCTCACCACAGGGAGAACGTATTGCAAGTGAAAGGAGAAAATGATGGTCAGATCATCAGAAGAATTTCTTGCTCATTTGCGAACAGCCCATCTAGCTTCAATATTCACAAACAACAAAAAAAGAGGAGGCAAATTTAGCCCCGTTGTTATTTGGACTAATAATTGTTGTCCTCACTCTCGCCATGGAGTCACAAGGTCCTGGGTTCAAGTCTCAATCTGATAGTCCAGAGCAATCGTCAAGGCTGACAATCCAGTAAATAAAGAAAGACTGGATCGACTGGGCTTGTACTTGATAAACGTTAGAAGATTGAGATGGGATCTCACAGAAGCATATAAAATCCTGCTGGGACTGGACAGGTGCAATGTGGAAAGAATGTTCTGAGTGTTGGGGGAAGTCCAGAACTAGGGGTCACAGTATAAGAATAAAGGGTAAGCCATTCAGGGCTGAGATGAGGAAGGATTTCACCACTCGGAGAGTTGGGGATCTGTGGAATTCTCTTCCTGAAGTTGTGGGGGCCAGGTATATCCAATAGGGACCTGGTTGTGGCCCTCGCTGCTAAAGGGATCAAGGGGTATGGGGAGAGGGCGGGAGTGGGATACTGAGACTGCATGATCAGCCATGATCACATTGAATGGTGGTGCAAGCTTGAAGGGCCGGATGGCCTACTCCTGCACCTATTTTCTATGTTTCTATTACTGAGGGAGGCACTGTCTTTCAATAAGATGTGAAACCTATCTGCTTGGGTGGATATAAAAATCCCTTGTTTCTATTTCAAAGAAATGTAGGAGCGATATCCCCAGTGAAAGCTTGACAACCTGAAACATTAACCCTGCTTCTCATCACGGATGCTGACTGACCTGTTGACTATTTTCAGCATTTTCTGATTTCAGAATTTCAGATTTCCAACACCTGCAGTACTTTGTTTTTCAATAAATGTAAAATATAACATCAACTTAGTAAACTCTCTCTTGGTAAGGTTCCCTGTGCCTCTTTACGTGATTAAAAAGAACATTTTCTAACAGCAATTATTTAGTATGAATTCCAACTCAATTATTGCAGTTGCAATCTCAATAATCTCTGCATCGCTTTAAAAAGTACTAAAATGCACCAAGATTTCTTTTAACAATAGCTCTGTTAAATCACTATCAGAATAATCTAAAAATCTGACAAGTAACAGATTACTTATTAAAATTATAATGTTCTGTGATTTCAATTATATTGTCAAATTTACATTGCTTTCTCCTACTCTCAGAGGACTGTTCCACTGATTAGGTCACAGGCTGACTTTCAGTCATTCTCCTTCCATTATCTGTTCAACTCATTACTTCATTCAGCCGACAAAAAAGTAAAGAGCAACATAATTTTGGCAATTAAAAAATGAAAGGTCTAGATTCAAGATTGCAAACCTCTGAGCACTGCCTGAATTGAAAAGATGGTAGCTTAGGGATTTAATGCTTTCAAAATTATAGTTCACCGGCTTTAACAGGTTCTTGCAAATTGACTGCTTTAATCAATATTACAATTTATGGATTGCAATACAGAAATTGAGTTTTGCTGAAAAGGAGACGTGTTGTCAAAGTTTTTCATCTTGTACTTATCAGGACAAATGCAGGAATGCCAAATTCCAAGGAAGCAATAATGGGGTGATACATTGGCTCAGTAGTTAGCACTGCTGCCTCACAGTGCAAGGGACGCAGATTCAATTTCAGCCTGTGTGGAGTTTGCATGTTCTTCCCATGTCTATGTGGGTTTCCTCCCATAGTTCAAAGATGTGCAGGTTGGGTGAATTGGCCATGCTAAATAGCCCATAGCGTCGAGCGATGTGTCGGTTAGGTGCATTAGTCAGGGATAAATGTAGGGGAATGGGTCTTGGCGGGGGGTTGGTGTGGACTTGTTAGGCTGAAGGGCCTGTTTCTACACTGTAGGGATTCTAACTAATGCTACATGAGGAAGGGGAGCTGATTGATTGACATGGAGAATGCAATTGTCACTCACATTTTGCTTAATTCAAAAAAAAAAGAGGCACAATGTCTGGATAAGTTCCTTTTATCCACAATGGACTAGTCCGGCCAATGAATTTAAATAAATGTGTATTTATGTGTTTTAATAATTTGGATTTTCATCAGTTCTTGTCATTGCAATATGATTAATTTGTTGCCTCTGCTCAGTGTCGGAATGGTACAAGTCATTGTGGGATGGAGTGCACAATTCCAATACATGAAATGAACTTGAAAGCATCAACATTTAAAATCGCCATCTACAGATAAATTCATATACTTTCCACAGTTCCAATTATTTTTGGTATGGTAGCCTTGATGCCAAATACCTCATGAGGCAGTAGCCATTGACTGCTGACCACAGCATGTAAGACATCAGAACTGACCCTGTCAGATGACAGCAGTGGTCACTGTGTTACTTGGTTAGCTCAGTTGGCTGGGCAACTGGTTAGTGATCAGAGCAGGTCAGGCAGCATTCGACGAGCAGGAAAAGCGACGTTTCAGGCAAAAGCCCTTCATCAGGAATGAGGCAGAGAGCCTCCGGGGTGGAGAGATAAATGGGATGGGGGTGGGATGGTGGAGAAGGTAACTGAGAGTGCAGTAGGTGGATTGAGGTGTGGATGAAGGTGATAGGTCAGAGAGGAGGGTGGAGCGGATAAGTGGGAAGGAAGATTGGCAGGTAGGATAGGTATTGAGGATGGTGCTAAGCTGAAAGTTGGAACTGGGGTAAGGTCAGAGGAGGGGAAATAAGGAAACTGGTGAAGTCCACATTGATGCAGTGGGGTTGAAGAGTTCTGAGGCGGAAGATGAGGCGTTCTTCCTCCAGGCGTTGGGTGGTGAGGGAGTGGCGGTGGAGGCGGCTCAGGACCTGCATGCCCTCAGCAGAGTGGAAGGGGGAGTTGCAATGTTCGGTTACGGGGCAGTGGGGTTGATTGGTGCAGGTGTCCTGGAGATGTTCCCTAAGGCGCTCTGCGAGAAGGTGTCTAGTCACCTCAATGTAGAGGAGACCGCCTCGGGAGCAATGGATACAATAGATGACATTGGTGGATGTGCAAGTGAAAGTGAAACTTTGATGGATGTGGAAGGCTCCTTTGGGGCCTTAGATGGAGGTGAAGGAGAAGGTGTGGGTGCAGGTTTTGCAATTCCTGCGGTGGCAGGGGAGGGTGCCAGGACGGGAGGGTGGATTGTTGGGGGGGGGGTGATCGGGTAGTCACGGAGGGAACGGTCTTTGCGGAAAGCAGGTAGGGGTGGGGAGGGAAATATACCCTTGGTGGTGGGGTCTGTTTGTAGGTGGCAGAAATGTTGGCGGATGATGCAGTTTATGCAGAGGTCGGTGGGTGGAAGTGAGGACTGGGGGGGGGGTGGTCTCTATCCTTGTTGTGGTTGGAAGGGTGGGGTTTGAGGGCAGAGGTGTGGGACGTGGATGAGATGTGTTGGAGGGCACCTTCAGCCATGTGGGAAGGGAAATTACGGTCTTTAAAGAAGGAGACCGTCTGGTGTGTTCTGTGGATGCCAATAGTATGGGTTCAAGTCACATACAGACAAGCTCTCCATGAAAGTTCTGTCTTCTCAATGTTATCTGAGGAGTGGTAACCCTTGGGTTAAACTCACCACCAATTGTCTCCCTCTGATGACAGAGCAGTTCCAAGGTTCTCTAATACTATGATTTACTTTTATTAAACTGTTTTCCTGGGTCCCGTCAACTCTCTCAACTGGGCTTAAAAGATGACATTGGTTAGAGACAAAAAAACCTGCAGATGCTGGAATCCGAGGTAGACAAGCAGGAGGCTGGAAGAACACAGCAAGCCAGGCAGCATCAGGAGGTGGAGAAGTCGAAGTGTCTGGGGGTAACCCGTCTTTAGAACTGGGGTGGGTATAAGGGGAGCTGCACATAAAGTATGGTCAAAAAGCTGGAAGGCTGAAGAGGTCACAGTGCTGTGGCAGTGACCTATCCTCACCTCACCACTCTGCCCCTCCCACCCTTCACCCCCTTTATCTGCAGCTCCCCTTACAACAACCCCCAATGCTGAAGAAGGGTTACATTCAAAATATCAACTTCTCCACCTCCCGATGCTGCTTGGCTTGCTGTGTTCTTCCAGCCTCCTGCTTGTCCACCTTAAAAGAAAGCACGGCATTATTTTGGAGAAAAGGAGGTGAGTTACTCTTCCCTATATTCTCAATAATACTTAACCTACAATCAACATCACGAAAGCAAATTATCTGGTCACTACCAAACAGCTGTTATAGGAACGTGCTGTACATGGATTGGCAGCTACATTATATTGCAACAGTGAGGGGTGAAAATATTCAATAGTAAAGCAATGTGGCACATGAAAGGTGTTCCAGAAATTGCTGTTTTCAGGCACGATTCTTCTCGTGATATACCTCAGTGTCACACCAGCTGAAGGAAGCACAAATGTTTGCAAATTCACAGGTAACAGTGTAACGTCCTTGATTTCCTGCACATAAGTAGCATTTATTTATGAGCTGTGTGACCTGAAAGTATTTCCTGATACTTTATTTCTTACGGCAGTGAGGGTGAGAAAAAGCTAGAAATAAAAGCTGTGGAGGAAGAGGTGAATCTGCCTCTCAATTAGAATAAAAAGGAGATATACCTATCCTGTCGAGCCTGTCAAGAGCCACTGTTTCAAAGGCACGTCTCATCATTGGATATTCCTCCAGCACTTCATTGAAGTGGTCTACAGAGAGGGAGTACAGCCTGCAGTAAGTGTCAGCTCGCACGCTCGCTGTTCGACGGCCCCGGGTCAGCAAGCAGATTTCTACCGAGAGGGAAAGAAAGAGCGATTGATTAATGTGGTCAATGAATTCACACACTTGCTGCAGTGACCAGTAAACCATTGTCCAAATCTGAAGGCTTTCAAATTGAGTGAAAGTCACAAAAGTCAATGAAAATCTGAATTTTCGATATGTTCACACTTAATGCAGAGTACCTTCACTCTCCAAACGCTGCTCTCTTGGTATAAATCCCCCCAACGTTGGGTCAGACCCCATTGGAATGAAGGAGAATGGCAAAAGTGAGGACTGCAGATGCTGGAAACCAGAGTCAAGGTTAGAGTGCTGTTGGGAAAGCACAGCAGGTCAGGCAGCATCCCAGGAGCAGATTCCTGCTGAAGGGCTTTTGCCTGAAACGTCGATTTTCCAGCTCCTAGGAAGCTGCCTGACCTGCTGTGCTTTTCCAGCACCACTCTAATCTAGACACATGAAGCAGGATGGGAATCTCTAGAATTTGGGCGTCTGATTTTGGCTGTCTTATAGCTTCACGCCTGATTTCCGGATTTGTACAGGAGTGCTGAACACGCGAAGTTTAAATATTTTCGAAGTTTAGTTTAATTTTAAAATCAAAGGCCAGAAAGGAAACAGAGAGATTCAACTAATTATAGCTTGCAAAAACACTGCAAAAAAACCAGACAAAAGGAAGTCACTAAGGACACTTGTCTTTTCAAAAATTGTTCCCATTGACTAGTAAAGCAATTATCAGGTGGTTTATAGTGAAGTAACAGAGAATTAGACCAAAAAAAATTAGACAGAATAACAGGCAGTATCTAGCAGTACTACCCCACTTTATCTTAGTTCAAACTCAAGTGTTTTGCAACCAACATGCCCTCTGGCTAATTCAAACCAGTGCTTATAGCACAATAGATTGCTCAAGAATGGTCCTTTTGTTGATTCTGATTCAGATAAAGGGATCCCAGTCCACCAGCCTATTATCTATTCATTCATGGAGGATCTCACTGAATAAGCTACTTTATATTTATTCATAATGAAGGGAATCTTAAGAGACCAAAGCCATTTCCTTATTCATTGCTATTGTAATAACTACCGATGGACCCAAACCGTGGATTGAATCTCATTCTCCTCAGATGTGGAAATCGCTCATTTCTTCTTCATCCCCATCACATGCAATTTAAATGATTTGGAGGTGCCAGTGTCGGACTGGGGTGTACAAAGTTAAAAATCATACAAAACCAGGTTATTGTCCAACCATGATTTAGAGGTACCAGTGCCAGACTGGTGTTGTGTGATTTTTAACTTTCAAATTTAAAGTACTCCAATTATCTGTAGTTAGGACAGTTACACGTTAATGCTAGATCTCACTTTGTGAAGCACATTTAGTCGGTTAATTTCTTTTATCCCAATATTACCCTTTCATAGAGACATACAGCACAGAAACACACCCTTCGGTCCAACCAGAACATGTTGAACATAATCCCAAACTAAACTAGTCCCACCTGCCTTCTCCTGGCCCATGTCCTTCCAAACCTTTCCTGTTCAAATGTCTTTTAAATGTTGTAATTGTATCTGCAGCCATTTTGTTTGTTCATTTCTACTGATATGAGGAAAATTAGTAATTTAATAAAATTATCCTCTCTGATTCTTCTAAATGTTTTTTGGGATTCAGTTCTTGAACAAAGCTATTATGACACCCTTCTTATGGACAACCACCTGATGAAGGAGCAGCATTCTAAAAGCTAGCGCTTCCAAATAAACCTGTTGGACTATAACCTGAGGTTGTGTGATTTTTAACCTTATGTACTTAACATATTTAGCTCTGTCTACATGACTCTGCTAGTACTGGTGCTTCCAAATAAACCTGGTGGATTATAACCCGGTGTTGTGTGATTTTTAACTTAGCTCTGTCTAGTCATGGTGGCATCTGAGGAGCAGGAGAATTGACGTTTCAGGCATAAGCCCTTCCCCCAAGTCATCTCCTCTGCCCTGAAGCTCTTCAGCCACGTCCTGAAACAGACTCGCTACCACAGCCACATCTCCTTCCTCAGCACCTGCCTATGGAACCGACTGACCCCGCATGGACTCCAGACTACATTCAGACCAACACAATTTGGACCCAACCAGGACAACCAGTATCTGCAACAAATCCGAAGCCTCCAACAACAGACCTCCCTCCGGATTCTCCACTCCACGCTCGCGGCCATGCGCCGCTACCTACACTCCCTGCAGTCAGCTCTGCCCCAGCTCAGGTCAACACTCTCCCAGACCTGTCATTCCTGAAGAAGGGCTTATGCCCGAAATGTCGATTCTCCTGCTCCTCAGATGCTGCCTGGCCTGCTGCGCTTTTCCAGCACCACATTTTTCAACTCTGGTCTCCAGCATCTGCAGTTCTCACTTTCTCCTCTCTGTCTAGTCATTCCAAACAGCACCCCGCGCAAAAACTGTAAAGTTAGTGCAGATAACAAATGGAACCCAAGATACATTTAGAAGACATTGCTTTACAGATGAGTACTATAACTGGGTTGGACAGTTCTAATCAACTTAAATGCAGTGAATCATTTCTTAATGCTGAGCTCATTACATGCTCTACATGGCTCTTCCCCCACATGTTAGTATTAAGAGATAGGAACCATAAAAGTGAAAGACGGGACAAATTGATTATCTCATGACAAAAGTAGCAAAAGGCTGAAATAAATCTTTGACATTTCACTAGCCAAAATAAAACCATTCTTGTGTACAGCACCAGCCAGACAGAGAGAAACTGGGATTTATCGAACTATTGATGGCTATTTACTGGTAATGAACACATTTGTGATTCAGTCTTGGTATCCCAGTGATTTAGGAAGAAGGTCCTTGTATTTATTTAAGTCTGTTTTGTGTCTTTAAGATGTCTCAAGACACTTCACCGCGAATGGCTTCAATATTTAAGGGTGTGCAAGGGGAAGGTGATAGAATAGGCATTTGGCAAAACCAGGGATATGGAGTTTCACAATTGTAAAATGTTTATCCTTATTTTCAAATCCCTCAATCACTTGCCCTTGCCCCCATCTCTTAACCTCCATGAGCCCTACATTGATCCAGTATACCTCAAGTCCTCCAATTTGTCCATCCTCATTTTAATTGTTCCACTCTTCGTGTCTGTGTCTCCAGCTGCCTGGTCCTTAGGATCTTGAAACCTCTCTGCCTCCCTCTGTCCCTCCCCTCATTTAAGATGTGCCTTAAAGCTTACCTTCTTGGTCAAGCTGGCATTTTGGTAATGTCACTTGACTAGCAATCTGAAGGCCCAGGCTAATGCTCTGGTGAAATGGGTTCAAAACCCATCACAGCCACTGGTATATCTGGACTATAAAGCTTGTCACAGCAGGGACCACAATGGGATCAGCTAAAGTCATATCTGGTTTATGAATGTCCTTTCAGGAAGGAAATCTTCCACAGTTCTAGCCTACGTGTGTCTCCAGACTGGTCATAATGTGATTCACTCTTAACTGGCACCTGCAATGCCCTGTTAAGCCTTTCTCTTTAAGAGCAATTATAGAATGGCCACAAATATTGGCATTTCAAGCAATAGCCACATCCCATGAAAGAAAATGTTTCAGTCATTTGCCTTTCGATCTCCTCATGTGCTTCGTCAATCACATTCCCTCCAACATAAGATCAAAAATGGGGATATTTGTTGATGATGATATAATATTCAGCACCATTCTCGCTTCCTCAGATACTGAAGCAGTCGTGTCAATATTCAACAATAACTTGGACAACAGCCAGTCTTGGGCTGATAAGTGGCAAGTAACATTCACACCACACACTGCCGGCAATGGCAGTCTCCAACATGAGAGAATCTAATCATCAGCCCTTGATGTTCATGATCATTGCCATCACCAAAGCACCCATTATCAAGGGTTACCACTGACCAGAAACTGAACTAGATCAACTATATAAATACTATGCAGCACGGTGGCTCAGTGGTCAGCACTGCTGCCTCACAGCGCCAGAGACCTGTGTTCAATTCCCGCCTCGGGCAACTGTCTGTGTGGAGTTTGCACATTCTCCCTGTGTCTGCGTGGGTTTCCTCCAGGTGCTCCAGTTTCCTCCCACAATCCAAAGATGTGCAGGTTAGGTGAATTGGCCATGCTAAATTGTCTGTAGTTTTAGGTGAAGGGGTAAATTTAGGGGAATGGGTCTGGGTAGGTTGCTCTTCGGAGGGTCGGTGTGGACTTGTTGGGCCGAAGGGCCTGTTTCAGCACTATAAGTAATCTAATCTAACCTAAAGAATAGGTCAGAGTTTGGGTTAGGAATTCTGAGGCAAGTAACTAATCTCTTTCCTCAGTGCCTGTCCACCAATATTAACTGGGATAACCAAAGTGTGAAAGGCTTAGGGGGGTAGAATTCTTAAATTGTATGCAGGAGAGCATTAAGCGAATGTGTGGAGAGTCCTACTAGACAGGGGATACAGTTGGACCTAATTCTGGAGAACAACATCGGGTGTGGGGATAGAAGAGTCAGTAAAGTAGTATTTTGAGTTGGGAAAAGGTTCCAGTATGCCCAACTGACATTGAAATGAATGAACAAACAAATGGAGTACCGTGTACATTTCTTGTCGCCCTGTTATAGGAACGATATTATTAAACTGGAGAGAGTGCAGAAAGGATTTATCAGGAAGTTGCCAGAAATGGAGGGTTTCAGTTTCGGGAGGTTGGGGCTATTTGGTTGAGGGGTGATCTTATAGCGGTTTGTAAAATCACTAGGGGCAGGGATAAAATAAATAGGGAAGATCTTTTCCTTGGTGCAGGGAGAGTTCAAAACTAGAGGGTGTGGGATTGAGGTGAGAGAGGTAAGATCTAAAAGGGACCTGGGGGCCAACTTTTTCACACAGAGTCTGGTACATGTATGGAATGAGCTGCCAAAGGAAGTGGTGGAGGTGAGTAGAATTCCAACATTTGGACAGGTGCATAAATAGGAAAGGTTTAGAGGGATATGGGTCAAATAGGCAAATGGGAAACATGGTTGGCGTAGACAAGTTGGGCTGAAGGATCTGTTTCCATGCTGTATGACTCTGTGACTCCATGACTCCATGATTTCAATATGATTAGATAGGATCTAGCCAAAGTGGACTAGGAGCAGTTAGTTGCAAGAAAATCTATATTGGAGCAGTGAGAGTCTTTCAAACAGGAAATAATGAGAATGCAGGGCCAACATGTTTCCATAAAGGTGAAGACTAGGACCAACAAAAGTCCAGGGAAACTTGAATTTTGATAAAGAACAAAAGGGAAAGTTACGGTAAATATCAAGAGCTCAAAATACCAGAAATCTGAGAGGCATCTAGAACATGCTTCTGTTAACTAAAGGAGTTGGGAGGTCATGTTGCGACTGTAAAAGACATTGATGAGGCCACTTCTGGAATATTACTCTCAATTCTGGTCTCCCTACTATGGGAAAGATGTTGCAATACTTGAAAGGGTTCAGAAAAGATGTATCAGGACATTGCTAGGGTTGGACGGTTTGGACTCCAGGAAGAGGTTGAATAGGCTGGAGCTATTTACTCTGGAGCTGAGGGGTGACCTTACAGAGGTTTATAAAATCATGAGGGGCATGGAGAGGGTGAATAGCCAAGGTCTTTTCCCGAGGGTAGGGGAGACCAAAGCTATAGGGCATAGGTTTAAAGTGAGAGGGGAAAGATTTAAAAAGGACCTAAGGGTCAGCTTTTTCACACAGAGGGTGGTGCATGTTTGGAATGAGCTGCTAGAGGAAGTCATAGAGTCTAAGAGTCATAGATATGTACAGCCTGTGGTGAGGTGACCAGACCAGCTGTGGCTGGAGGACTTCAGAAAGTAATGGGTCAACTGCTGGCAAATGGGATTAGATCAGTTTAGGATATTTGGTTAGCACTGACAAGTTGGACTGAAGTGTCTGTTTCTGTGCTATATGACTCTATGATTCTATGCTTAAAAAAAGAAATTAAGAGATTGAAGAGGGACACGAAAAGACACTGGTGAGTAAAATAAAGGAAAATCTAAAGGCATTTTTTCAGTATATTGGGAAAAGAGGTGAATCAGGGAAACAGTAGAGTTCATTAGGGATCAAAGTGGCAAACTGTGTCAGAATAAATAGGCTGAGTTTCAAATGAGTACTACGCATCTGTGTTTACTATAAAGAATCATAGAATTATAGAATCTTAGAGTACAGAGGACCCATTGCGTCGGTACTAGCCCCTGAAGGAGCTACCCAGCTCGTGCCATTCTCCAGCCCTATCTCCACAGCCCTTCGAATTCGTCACTTACAAATATATATCCAGCTCTCACTTGAAACTTCCTGTGGAATCCACCTCCACCATAGTCTCAGGCGTTGCATTCCAATTCCTAGCAACCCCCCCACCCCCACCCCGAGCAAAGAAGTATCTCCTCATCTCACTCCTAGTTTTCTTGCTGACAGAGAAGGATTGTGTAGACACAGAGATCAGAAAGGGGGGCACAAATTATAATTGAGAGGGAGGTAATATTATTGGCTTTAGTGGGTTTAAGTTTGGACAAATCCCAGGCCTAGATGAGGTGTGTCCCAGGCTGCTGTGGGAAGCAAAGGAGAAGCTTGCATTGGTCCTTACATTAATTTCCAAACATTCTGGTCAACAGAGAGAAGAACAGCTTATTCAAAAGGGTAGTCAGGATGAATCTTGGAACTATGGGCCAGTGTGTCGAACATCAGTGGTAGAAATAAAATCTGAAAGACAGAATTAGCCTCCTCTTGAAAAGCAAGGACTAATCCAAGATAGTCAACATGGCTTTGACTGGATGAGATTATGTTTGACAGGATTGACTGAGTTTTTCAAGGAGGTGACAGCACAATGGGTGTTCCTGCTCCCCAAGAAGGCAGCTCACCAACACCTTCTCCAGGGCCATTAACAATGGGCAATAAATGTTGGCCTAGTTACTGTTGCCAACATCCCTTTAATAAATTGAAAAAAATGTGGTTCAATGTCAAATTCTGTTCCATAACACTGTTGCGACACATTAGGATATTTTATGACATTGAATGTGCTATAGAAAACAGGTTTGGTGTGGTTGTGTCAAATTTAATGGCTGGACTTCATGATAATATTATCCGTTAGCAAATGGATACGTTCATAGGCCATTGTTTCTCCAGCATCTTGCACCCCACTGTAACAGCACAGGGAGAAGTCCTTCAATGGGCAGAGTTTCATTCCAACCCCTTTGCTGACAGATGTAAACCTAATAACATGCAATACCCTGCTGCTGTACTCTTAACTCCTTTTCTCAGCATATCACTCAGTCTGAGAGCATGTTCGGACAAAGCTGCAGCTGTAGAAATGATTACAATTCACACATGGTAATAAAAGCTGACTCCTTTGCGACTGTCTGTTAATTGGACTGGCACAAACTGCTTATAGAAACAAGTGAGCCCATCTTCAGACACAGGGAGGACTGGGAAAGCAAGTGGGGTGTGAATAGCAATGTAGTTGGATGAAGACTATTTGAGTACTTCAGGAGAAGGACATAAACATGTAGCAAAGCGATGGCTGAGTGGTATTATCACTGGACTAGTAATCCAGAGACCCAGATAATATTCTGGGGACCTGGATTTGAATCCCTTTGTGGCAGATGGTGGAATTTTAATTCAATAGAAAACATGAAATTAAAAGTTTAACAATGACCATGAATCCATTGCCAATTGTTGGGAAAACCCATCTGTTCACTAATGCTCTTTAGGGAAGGAAATCAGCCATCTTTACCGAGTCAGGTCTAGGACTCCAGACCCACAGCAATGTGGTTAGCCCTTAACAATCCCCTAGGCAAAAGAGAGGACTGCAGATGCTGGAAACCAGAGTTTAGATCAGAGTGGTGCTGGAAAAACACAGCAGATCAGGCAGCATCCGAGGAGCAGGAAAAGCCCTTCATCAGGAATAGAGGTAGGGAGTCTCCATGGTGGAGAGATAAATGGGGAGGCGGGGGGCGGGGGAAGGTACAAAAGAGTACAATAGATGAATGGGGGTGGTGATGGAGCTGATAGGTCAAAGAGGAGGGTGGAGCGGATAGGTGGGAAGGGAGATTGGCAGGTAGGACAGGTCATGAGGATGGTGCTGAGCTGGAAGGTTGGAACTGAGGTAAGGTGGGAGGAGGGGAAACAAGGAAACTGGTGAAGTCCACATTGATGCCCTGGGGGTGAAGTGTTCTGAGGCGGAAGATGAGGCGTTCTTCCTCCAGGCATCGGGTGGTGGGGGAGCGGCAGTGGAGGAGGCTCACAACCTGCATGTCCTCGGCAGAGTGCGAAGGGGAATTGAAATGTTGGGCCATAGGGCGGTGAGGTTGATTGGTGCAGGTGTCCCGGAGATGTTCCCTAAAGCGCTCCGCTAGGAGGCGTCCAGTCTCCCCAATGTAAAGGAGACCGCATCGGGAGCAACAGATACAATCAATTATATTGGTGGATGTGCAGGTGAAACTTTGATGGATGTGGAAGCCTCCTTTGGGGCCTTGGATGGAGGTGAGGGAGGGGGTTTGCGCGCAGGTTTTGCAATTCCTGTGGTAGCAGGGGAAGGTGCCAGGACAGGACGGTCGTTTGTTGGGGGTAATAGACCTGACCAGGTAGTCACGGGGGGAACAGTCTTTGTGGAAAGCGGAAAGGGGAGGGGGAGGGAAATATATCCCTGGCGGTGGGGTCCATTTGGAGGAGGTAGAAATGTCGGCTGATGATGTGGTTAATGCGAAGGTTGGAGGGGTAGGGTTTGAGGGTGGAGGTGCGGGATGTGGATGAGATGCGTTAGAGGGCATCTTCAACCAACCTCCCAACTCAGCACTTTCCTCATGGCCTGTCAATCTCCCTTCCCACCTATCCGCTTCACCCTCCTCTCTGACCTATCACCTCCATCCCCACCCCCATTCACCTATTGTACTCTTTGCTACCTTCCCCCCAGCCCCACGCCCCCCATTTATCTCTATTGGCTTCCTGCCTCTATTCCTGATGAAGGGCTTTTGCCCAAAACATTGATTTTCCTGCTCCTTGGATACTGCCTGACTTTTCCAGCACCACTCTGATCTTAACAATCCCCTATCTAGCCAGCAACCCCCTCATCCCATGAATGAATTCTTTTAAAAAATGTAGCAAAGGGATGCACAGAAAGGAAACTAAACCATGGAGAAGGGAAAGGTAGGAATAAAACCTCAAAGAAAAGGGATGGTCACAACATGATTCAGTGGCATGGTGACTCAATGGATAGCACTGCTGTCTAATAGTGTGAGGGATTTGGGTTCAATTCCACCCTCAGATGACTGTGTGGAGTTTGCACGTTTTCATTGTGTATGTGTGGGTTTCCTCTGGGTGCTCCAGTTTCCTCCCATAGTTGAAAGATGTGCAGGTTAGGTGGATTAGCCATGTTAAATTGCCCACAGTGTCCAGAGACATGCAGGAGTAGTCATGGGAAATTCAGGGTGACAAGGATAGGGTGGGGGGATTGTCTGAGTGGGATGTTCTTCAGAGAGTCAGTGTGGACCCAATGGGCCAATAGGCCTACTCCCACTCTGTAAGGATTGTATAATTTTGTTTCAAGTCCATTGAGAAGAAGGGATACCAATGGAGGATCAAAGCAGGGAGGTGGGGGAGACATCGCAGTGTTAGTTTTGGGGAAGGGAAAAGCAACTTAAAATGTTAAGAAGAGGGGTAAGAATTAGGTCAACACATTGAATAGAGGCTGATAACACATCAGTTCAATCAGTGAGCTGTTAGGCTGTGATGGAATAGAGTAGCAATACAAAACAGTAGATGGACTTAATGTTAATTAATTTTAAATTCAAAGCATCATTGTGTCAGGGAATTACTTATGCTGCTCATCTCAAACAAAGTGGACACGGACCAGTGCCAATGATAGAATCTTTCTCAGGAGCTGGGCACCAGCATATTTTTTCCTCTCCCACATTTTTTCTCTCCCTGTTCCCCTTTTATTTTCTAGCTTGGCTGTTTGAACTATTTAATTATCCAGTCCGTGACAGGGTCCTGCTGGATTTGGGAAGGAACTGTCAATCATATCATCTCTGGACCTTCAAGTTTCCTGCTCAATGGAAATCGCCCTTTGAGAATTTGAAGTCAGTCAATGCAGATCAACCTTTGGTTATAGGACTGTGCTGGAGGTCTTCAATGCAGTGAGTCATGTCCCTACCTCTGAGGCGGTAGCTCTGGGTTTGCGGTCACCCCAGGATTCAATGGCAAAGTTATCAACTTGTAAATCCTTTTCATAGAATCCCTACAGCATGAAAATTGGCCCTTTAGCCCAACAAGTCCACACCAAACCTCCGAAGAGTATCCCATCTAAACCATTCCCCTCCCCTATAACTCTACATTTACCCCTAACTAACACATCCCTGAACCCTATGGGGCAATTTAGCTTGGCCAATTCACCTGACCTGCGCATCTTTGGATTGTGAGAGGAAACCGGAGCACCCGGAGAAAACACACACAGACACAGGGAGAATGTGCAAACTCCATGCAGATGGTCGCCTGAGGCCGGAATTGAACCTGAGTCCTTGGCACTGTGAGGCAGGGCTAACCACTGAGCCCCCATGCCGCCCCTTTTCTCACATACTAATGGCAGGCATAAGAGTGGGAGAAATTCCTGGTTAGCCACGTGGTGGAAAGAATGTTGGAGACCCCATCCTAGCTGCAGTCCTCAAGTACACTTTGGATGTCCTGAGTGAAACCACCACAACGTTGTCTACCTTTGCAAACACACCGGTGTCAATCTCGATTTTGTGTGATAGTGCAAAATAATTTGAGGCAACATGCATTCAATTTCTCCCCAACTGACTTCAATGCATGCAAAAATCACAGAGTGTGAAATTGTCTGCAAATTCATCAGTGCCGTTGCCCAAAGTCAAGATTGACTCCAGTCCGTTCCTTAAGCCAGGATTGCTGTATTACAACAGTGCAGAACATTACAACAATCATGCAGAAATTGAATTTTGCCGAAAAGAGCAATTTATTGCCAAAGGTTTTCATTTTCCACTCATCAGGACAGATGCAAGAATGCCATATTTGAAATGACCGACACAAGTTACACTTACAGAAGCAAAAAGGTGCTGATTGAGTTGTTACTTCTTTCCCCATGGGAATGCTTTGGCAAACCAAAATTGACTTGTCAATCAATCACTGCTCTTCACCCCTGTAAGGGCAGAAGAAACAGGAGGAGTAGGCCATTCAGCCCCATTCAATCCAGCCCACTCCATAAGATCATGGTTGACCTGTCCCAGGCATCAACTCTTCCTTTGTGCCTGGAATTTGCTGTGACTATTGAATATTTGGCATTTTTGCATTTGCCCTGTCAGCAACGGGTCTCTCTTTTCAACAACACTGCTGTATCTGTTTAGGGATTCATGGCCTATCCTATTTCCAAAATCTACTTAAACTCTTGTGTCAAATGAAGAAATTCTCACCTCCAAAGTAGGATCCATCAGACAGTTTGGTCTCCTTGTTGCCTTTTGTCAGGACACTGACAATCCCATGCTGGATAAAGTACATCTTCTTTCCTATAGTCCCCTCGCGGATAATGTAGTCTCCAGGTTGGAACACTTCAAACAGCAACTTAGTCAGCATGGATGTGACAAAATTAGGATCTGCGTTGGCAAAGAGTGGCATGGAGGCCACCAGCTTCCTGCAGTTGAAGTTTATTATTTCCTGTCAAAAAGAAATGAAGGGGAGAAACGATAAACGGAATCACATTTTAGGAAGGGAAATTGGTTTAGTTCAGTTGGCTGGGTTGGTGGTTTACAGAGCAGTGTGATGCTCTGTAAATTCCCATCACTGGTTTGAGGTTACCATGAAGGACTCTCCTTCTCAAACGTTTCCCTCACCTGAGGTCTGGTGGCCCTCAGGTTAATTCACCACCAGTCGCTTCTCTCTAAGAAAGAGCAGCCCCTATGATCTGGTAAGACTATGGTGATGCAATACTTCAGGAAGAGACAATGATTGAAGAAGTGTTTTTTTTAAACAGTAAGCTATTGGATTGTATTTAAAAAATTGCTATAATTTCTTTTTCTCTCATTTGGCCCTGGTTTTCTTCTTCTTATGGAAGAAAAAGTGAGGACTGTGGATGCTGGAGATCAGATTCAAGAGTGTGGTGCTGGAAAAGCACAGCATGTCAGGCAGCATCCAAGGAGCAGGAAAATCAATGTTTCAGACACAATCCCTTCATCAGGAATGAGGCCTTATTCCTGAAGGGCTTTTGCCTGAGACGTCGATTCTCCTGCTCCTTGGATGCTGCCTGACCTGCTGTGCTTTTCCAGCACCACACTCTCGACTTCCTTCCTATTATGCACCATAATAAAATATGAATATTTAAGTGACAGAGATCTGAAGTTACTGACACTTGGTTCTGCTATCTGTTTGTTACTTAGCCAAAAAAAAACAGATTTCTTTCTAATCCAGGTCTGAGTGTAAACTGGAGGAAACAGTTGGAGAGGCAACATTCAAGGGGACAGTGGGACAGGCAGAGATTCTAAGGGAGTGAGCATTCTGGCATTTAAAATAAACTGAGCTGGCAGAGGGGGGGCAATATAATAGGCCTAATTTATTTTGCAATGGTTGACTGAGCTATTTTGGCACTCAATTCCAACAGAGGACAGGGAGATCTTTCCAACTAGACAATTCCATATTGCAGAGGAGGCCTGGATGCAGGTCAGAGAATGGGGGATTATGAAGCCTCACATCCTATGGGTGTGGTGCTCCCTTCATAGAATTCCTGACATTTGGCTCATAATTTATAGAGTCCCCTGGACAAGATCTTATAAATGGATTGAGGACTTGCCAACAGTGGTTCGAACAGTTATGAGGGCTGGTCCTGTCATCTGCTGCATCTGAGTGAAGGGGACAACCCACACAGGAAAATAAGTGCAGAGATTGTTGACCTTGACTGCCCATTCACGACACAGCTTACATGTGTCATCCTCTGCTGGGGAGCCACCTGATTGAGAAATGTGCCTTATTATTTCAAGTTAAATAGGTCCCTTTCTCAAAGGTATACGGCAAAGTCTGACTGTTGGATTTGATGGCGATTAACATGCTGAGGGTTTGACATTGTTAAGCAGGGAGTTCCCAGAAGGAAAACCAGCAGAACTTGAGAATGATGACTACTAGCTAACACTGCTGTTGACATATTGAATATCTGCTCCAACACAGAACCCAACCCCATCTTTGATCTTTTGGAGATAACGTAATGTAAAATATGTAATTCACTTTTTAAAAATATCGCATCTTTTACCCAAAAGACTCTGACTATGCACGGCCATAGAATTCCAAGGATCTCGGCACTTCTCTAATAAATCTCTAAAGTCTTTGTACACGAGTTGCAAGGATGAACAAAGAATTCCTACAATGCACAAAGAGGCCATTAGCCCATTGAAGTCTACACCGACCCTCCAAAGACCATCCCACATAGACGAGCCCCCAATCCTATCACCACGTTTTACCATGGCTAGTCCATCTAGCCTACACATTCCTGGTCACTATGGGCGATTTAGCATGGCCAATCCACCTAAACTGCGAACCTTTGGACTGTGGGAGGAAACCAGAGCACCCAGAGGAAATTCAAACAGACACAGGGAGAACATGCAAACTCCACACAGACGATCACGTAACGCTGGAAGTGAACCCAGGTCCCTGGCACTTTGAAGTAGCAGTGTTAGCCACTGAACACGCCATCTGAGGGTGTGAAAGGAAGTAGGGGAGCACATTGTAGGTGGTCTGACTATAATCCTTCAGCATTCCCAGATGCAGGAGTCATCCTTCTGGATTGGAAAACTGCACATGTCCATCTGCTTTTTAAGAAGGTTGAAAGAGGAAAACCAATATGGACCAGTCAGCCTATCCTCTGTGGTGGGGATATTGTTGGAGTCTATAATCAAGGACAGGACAACTGTACACATTGAAAATTTTCACTTAATCAGGGAGAACCAGCATGGATTCGTGACAGCTTGGTCATGCCTGACTGACCTCACTGAAGTTTTTGAAGAGGTCGCTAAGTTAGTGAACTGGGGAATGCCTGTGGTGTTGTTTATATGGACTTCCTGAGGCATTTGATAAAGTCCTACGTACCAGATTGTTAGCTAAGGTGGGAACCCGTAGAACTGATGGCAAATTACTGACGTGCATGGGAAATTAGTTGACCTGTAGGTGACAGGAAGGGTAGGTCCTCAAATTGGCAGGATGTGACCAGTGGTGCCCAAAAAGAATCTGGGTTAAGGCCTCAAATAGTCTCCTTATTTATTGACAACTTGGATGATGACATAGAAAGTCATATATTCAAATCGTTTGATGACATAAAGTTAGTTGCTGTTGTCGACAGTATGGATGATAACATGAAATTACAAAGGGATATCAATAGACTAAGAAAATGGGAAAAACCGTGACAGATGGAGTTCAATGTAAGTAAGTGTGAGGTTATCCATTTTGGACCAACAAAGGGTGCTTTCTGTATAGCATGCAAATTCAATACAATGGATACCCAAATCGACTCATACTGAGATGCAGAAGTACAGATCTTTAGAATGTCACAAGCAGATGCAGAAAATAATAAAGAAAGCATATGGAATGCTGGACTTTATATTGAGAGTACAAAGATGAAGAAGTTATGCTGCAGATGTACAAAACCCTGGTTAGACCCCACTTGGAGTACTGTGAGCAGATGTGGGCAACACAACTGAGGAAGGATAGATTGGTTTTGAAGGGGGTATTGCATATGTTTAAAAGAATAATATCTGATCTTAAATTATGAGGAGATATTGTATAAATCAGGTCTGCTTCCTGCAGAACTTGGAATGTTAAGGGGTGATCTGATTGATGTCTTCAAGATATTAACAGGAAAAGACAGGATAGAAAAGATAAGTTATTTCTATTACTTGAGAACTCTAGAACCAGGGGACATAGTCTGAGAATTAAGGCCAGACTATTCAGGGGGGATATTCAGGCTTCTACATGCAGACGGTGGTAGATGTTTGAACATGAATGGATGAAGAAGCAATTGTTAATTTTAAATCTGCGATAGAAAAATTTTTGTTAAGCATTGGTCTTGAGGAATATGGGCGTGTGTGGTCACAGATCAGCCATGAACTCACTGAATGAGGCAATAGGCTCAAGGGACTGACTGGCTGACTCCTGTTCTAATGTTATCATGAAATATCTAAGTGGATACATTTTAGAGTCATAGAGATGTACAGCGTGGAAATAGACCCTTCGGTCCAACTTGTCCATGCCGACCAGGTCCTAAGTCAGTCTAGTCCTATTTGCCAGCCCTTGGCCCATATCCCTCTAAACCCTTCCCATCCAGATGCCTTTTAAATATCATAATTGTACCAGCCTCCACCACTTCCTCTGGCAGCTCATTCCATACACGCACTACCCTCTGTGACAAAATTGCCTCTTAAGTCTCTTTTACATTTTTCCCCTCTCACCCTAAACCTATGCCCTCTAGTTCTGGATTCTCCCAAGCCAGGGTAACGACCTAATCTATTTACCTTATCCATGCCCCTCAGGATTTTATAAACCTCCATAAAGTCATCCCTCAGCCTCCGACACTCCAGAGAAAACAGCCCCAGCCTATTCAGCCTCTCCCTCCACCCCTGACAACAACCTTGTAAATCTGTTCTGAACTCATTATTGGGCAGTGATAACAAGTTGATTTTATCCCGTTTCCAGATGAGGCCAGTTGAAACTGCCAGAATTGGTGTCAGAGTTGAGATCAAACCTGGTCTGCCCAGATTGATGACTACTCTACCAACTAAGGCAGCATGGTAGCTCAGTGGTTAGCACTGCTGCCTCACAATGCCAGGGACCCAGGTTTGATTCCAGCCTTGGGCGAATGTCTGTGTGGAGTTTGTACATTCTCCCCGTGACTGTGTGGGTTTCCTCCGGGTGTTCCAGTTTCTTCCCATAGTCCAAAGATGTGCAGGTCAGGTAAATTGGCCATTGTGGATTGCCTGTAGATTTAGGTGTATTAGTCAGAGGGAAATGGATCTGGGTGGGTTACTCTTCAGAGGGCCGGTGTGGACTTGTTGGGCTGAAGGGCCTGTTTCCACACTGTAGGGAATCTAATCTAATCGAACTAGATTCCTCTGGGAACTTGGATGAGATCTTTGAACAATTTTAAAGTGATTTCTTAAGTCTGCCCTTTTTAATAACATTCTGAGGTGGCAGGCTGGAAATCTACTCTCAGCCCACCCTGTTGTCTTGGCAGCTGTTGCTGTTTGGGAAGTGTGACTGGTAGATGCATTTTTTCCTTCCTCTATCGACAATGCCACCTGATAGTATGCAATTGAGATAGAATAGAATTAATACAGCGTGGAAGCAGGCCATTGGGCCCATCGAGTCCACACTGACCCTTCAAAGAGCACCCCACCCAGACCCTATTCCCCATAACCCTACATTTTCCTCAGCTAATCCATCTGACCTACACATCCCTGGACAATTTAGCACGGCCAATGCAGCTAACCTGCACATCGTTGGACGGAAACCAGAACCCCCAGAGGAAATCCACACAGACACAGGGAGAGTGTGCAAACAGTCTTCTGAGGGTGGAATCGAACCTAGCTCCCTGGTTCTATGAGGCAGCAATGCTAACCACTGAGCCACCATGTTGCCCAACCCACTGGCCTGTTGGGACAATCACCCACATCCCAAAATCTGTGCCATTGCTTATTATGGCTCCTTCCATTCTCCCTCAGCATTTTGTTAAAACCCAGTTCCAAAGAATTATCATTAACATTAACCACCTTTTGTTTGCGCTCAACTGATTATGTACATTCAAACAGTGATGGCATAATGGGGGCAGCTTACCTGCAGGGAATCAGTGCAGTCTGAGAGAGAAGGGCCCACACTGACTCACCCTCCAGGTAACAAAGAGGAACTATCCACAGTGTTATTTCAGCTTCTAATAAAACTGTGGAGCTCAGATATACCTTCAGGCTGTCTGATCCTTGGATGTTTTCGTCATAAATATACAAAAATAGCAGCAAAACAATAACAAATCTGGACATGATAGTAAGATTTATTTTCAAATGTAGAAGAGTCTGATATATATAAAGTGGGGGGAAGGAGGCTTGATAATGTCAGCCCCTTTCTAACCTGAAAAGAGGTTTCACCTCGATCAGATCAGAGGGGTAGTGACGTGAACCATGCCCCTCATCATTCTGATGCTAATGCTTCCAGCCGATCGGAGAAACACACACGGCAGGAGGAAAGTCTATAGAGTCTCTTTTTCATTTCTAAGATAAGGGCACTTCACTGCAGTCAGATATTCCATTGAACAGTCCTTCCCTGCGGTAATGGTATTTTACAGTGCCGTGCCTCGTCAGTGTAAACATCAAGGGTTTTCAGCAGAAATAAAACTTTTGAAAATTGATAAAACAAACAGAGAAAGCTGCTTGGCTGGCAGTCAATAATAAGTCCTCTTGCTTTCCAAATGGCATAGCAAAATGGTGCAATACAGGGATAGATGTGTTGGCCAACTAATGACTGATGTCTGACTAATGAGTGTGGTAGCATGTGATGGAACATACTTTGTCACGGTTTGCAAGGCTATACACAGGCTTTAGGGCCATTAGATATTAGAGTCACAAATACCACCAGTATCTTCACTTGAGCAAAGTTAACACCAACAGCAAAGATATATAAGGGACTTAAAGGAAAACCTTTTCACACAGAAGGTGTTGCGAGTATGGAATGAGCTGTCAGAGGAAGTGGTGGAAGCTGATACAATTGCAACATTTAAAAAGCATCTGGATGGGTACAGGAATAGCAGGCGTTTACAGGATGTGGGCCAGATGCTGGCAAACAGGACGAGATTAATTTGGGATGTCTGGTTGGCATGAATGAGTTGGACCAACAGGTCTGTTTCCATGCTGTGTGACTCTATGATTCTATAAATAGCTGCTGCCAAGCCCCTTACCCATGGGCACAATGGAAGCCTGTAACTAGCGGGGAAAAATTGGTCACATTTTATAACTGGATCTTGAGGGATCTTGAGGGATCTTGAGGGATCCAACTCCACTGAAACTGAGTACCTTGAAAATAAAGTTCCTGCCCAACTACTTTGCAAATTTTGATCTCTCTTCCATGTATAGCGTGTTGGAGAGCTTGATTGGCTGCAGAGCTGGATTGCAATGCAGAGTGATACCAACAGCATAAGTTCAATTCCTGCACTGGTTGAAACTAATATGAAGGTTCTGCTTTCTCAACCTTACCTTTTGCCTGAGAGTGGTGACCCTCAGGTTAAACTCCCTGAAATGAGAGAGTGGCCCTATGGTCCACTGGGGCTACAGGCCATTCTAGTAGACAAACTTACATTGCAGCCCCGAAAATGACCAGGAGGAATGCAACAGGAATCTATTAATGATGGAAATTGAATCACCTCGAAGGCATGAAGCAGAACTTTCTGATCCCAGTTGACTGGGCCAAGTTGATGTAAACATTTAAAACGTCACAAACCAAGAGTTTGCTGTTTAACAGTTCCTCACCTCACGTAGAGGATCGCTGAGCTCCCCGAGAATATTCTCCTCATCAAACATCTTGCCCTGAAAGCGATGCTCGTAATAATCGTGGATTCGCTGGCGCATGTCAGCTGGTAACTTGTGGAAGGACATGTACTGTTCCACTTGTTTGTACTGTGGAGGGGGAGAAAGAAAAGGTGAAGTTACTGGACATTAAGCACCTTCAATCAGTGGCTGGTGCAGGGCTAACAAAACTTTAAAAGGGCCTGTACTCTACATCCAACAATATTGGTCATATTTGGAATGGCTAGACCAAAGAACTAGAGCCAACCTAGTGACTTAAGGTCAGAACTTAGCAAATCTAACTCTTGCCCTTGTCACTGAGGTTTCAAAGAGAAGTCACTAAAACCCAATAAACTTATAATTCTGCAGTGTACAAGCTACAGTGGTCTCCCTAATGTCCGGCAAGCCTGATCATTGATGAAAACTGTACCTCTAGAATGATTTAGCCTCAATTTTGTATGACAGAGACACACAAGTGCTAATGCCCCTTCACTGACTCGTGCAGAATCTGTCAACAATTGGATTGAGTTGTACATGCACGCACACCCACATAAAAGCACATATCTTGAAGTTAGAGAGTTGCAGCTCGGCTTTCTGCTGGAGGGTTGCAAAAATCTCAGCTCAGCGGGGGGGGGGGGGGGGTTTCCATGCATCTGACGTTGATGAATGAAGCCCATTCATAACCAGAAAAAAAATCTTTCTCCAGATCTTAAAGCATTACCGGTAATGTAGTGGTGGCAGTGCTGGATGGCAAATGATCTATTCAGTGTGGAGTTATCCGCACAAACACTTTCGTGACACTCTGAGTGGCCCTAACGTGCAAAGTGCATACCAGCATATGAATTAGGAGCAGACTCTGCTCTGCTATTTGATAAGATCATGGCTGTTCTGATTGCAGCTACAAGACCACTGCTTTGCTTATCCCCCGACACCCTTTGACATCCATGTTGGTCAAGAATCAATCTAACCCAGCCTTAGAAATATTCATTGGCCCTGCCTCCACTGCTCTTTGGAGAAGTGAGTCCCACAGATTCATAACAATCTAAGAGCAACAAATTGTCATCAGAGTCATAAATGGGAGCCCCCCCCCCCCCCCCACCGTTATTTTTACCCGCATCTTGTCAAGGAGATGAGAACGAAATTACTTCCCTCAAAGGGTCATGAATCTGAGGGATTCACTACCCCAGCATGCATTGGTTGCTGAGACATTGAGTAAATTTGAGGAGGTGATAGACACTTTTCATTAGTAATGGGTTGAAGGGTTATGGAGAATAAGCAGGATAGTAGAGTTGAGGCCGAGATGGGATCAGCCATGATCGTATTAAATGATGAGGCAGGCTAGAGAGCTGAATGGCCTACTCCTATTCCTAGTTCTTATGTCCTTACATCACAAGACAGCAAGTTGACACGAGTCGGGTTAAAGGGCGGAGATCAGATACAAGGCACTGTGATGCTGAGTTGGATCCGTGGCGATAGATAGAGCCGCTGTGCTTAAATCGATCATCTATAATTATTAACCACATCTTATTATCGCTGTTGATGTCAATGGAGCATAATTGTCTCAAATGATTCAGGAGGCTGTGTTAGTGAATTTCCTGTGAATATTGAGACCGACTGTTAGGTGCAGCTGTGAACTGGAAGAAAATGTTTAGAGCACAATACATGAAACATTGGCTGTGTTTCCAAGACAAGAACTGGCAGGAAAGGTTGGAGATTGGCACAAGGAAATAGAACTAGTACAGACACAATAGACCAAATAGCCTCGTTCTGTGTTGTAACAATTCTGTGAATCTGTAAAACTGTCTCCTTTAGCTTTAGAACCTCCTACAAGGGGAAACTACCTTTGAATATTTACCTTATCAAGTCCCCTCAAGCACTGAGCTATTTCTGAGCAAATGCAGCTTTTTCTTTCCTGAGCCCATTTTTTAACCTGAGATCAAGATTCATCAATGTATAATCATTGGTAAAACAGGCTCTGGTGGTGCAGTCATAGTGTCTCGCCCTCTGGCTAAGGAAGTCCAGTTTCAAGTCTCACCTGCCTCAGAGGTCAGTCATATAATGGGTTAATGTAAAAATAATATATAGCCACAACTGAACGGGCACCTCATGAGCACCACTGTGCCCACATGATAGAAGTCAGCGAATGATAGAGCACAGATAGACCCCATTAAGCTCATTCCTGTTTGGAAAATAAGCAGCCAATTGGGTGGCATGGCTCCTCAGTGGTTAGCACTGCTGTCTCACAGTGCCAGGAGTTTGCATTTTCTCCTGTGTCCATAAAACATAGGAGTGGAAGTAAGGCCATTCGGCCCATTGACTCCACTCTGCCGTTTAATCATGGCTGATGGGTCTGTGCAGGTTTCCTCCCACACACCGAAGATGTGCAGGTTTGGTGGATGGTCTGTGGTGTCTAGGGATGTGCAGGTTTAGCCATGCGAAATGCAGGGTTATAGGGATAGGGTAGGATGCTCTTTGAAGGTTGGTATGGGCTGAATGGCCTCCTTCCGTACTGAAGGGATTCTATGATTTCCTGAATCTGACTACTCTACTCCTTCAAACAGCATGTGGAATATCCAGCATTTCGGTTGCACATAGCCAAGCTCTTAGATCTCTGACTGTTAGCCCTTTTTGTACTTCCGTTACCAATCTGATCGCTGGTTCAGTTTCATTTTGTGCTTGGAAATTTTGCAAATTCCTTCTCCTCCTGTATTGCTCAGTATGAAAGGAGGCCATTCAGCCCATACTAACCTTCAAAGAAACTGGACTTCCTTAGCCAGAGGGCGAGACACCATGACTGCACCACCAGAGCCTGTTTTACCAATGATTATACATTGATGAATCTTGATCTCGGGTTAAAAAATGGGCTCAGGAAAGAAAAAGCTGCATTTGCTCAGAAATATAACCCTGCATTTCCTGTGGTTAAACCTACACATCCCTAGACACACAATCTTTGGTGTGTGGGAGGAAACCTGCACAGATCCATCAGCCATGATTAAATGGTAGAGTGGACTCAATGGGCCGATTGGCCTTACTTCCTCTCCTATGTCTTATGGACACGGGAGAAAGTACAAACTCCACACAGATAGTCACCCAAGCTTAGGGCTTGAACCCATGTCCCTGGCGCTGTGCTAACCACTGAGGGACCATGCCGCCCGATTGGCTGCTTGTTTTCCAAACAGGAATAAGCTGAATGGGGTCTATCTGTGCTCTATCATTCGCTGATTTTATCATGTGGGCACAGTGGTGCTCATGAGGTGCCCGTACAATTGTGGCTATATATTATTTTTACCTTAATCCTAACTCAGAAAAGTTACAGTCATCAGCAAATGGGAGGCATTTGTAAATTAATGGGAGCATAATTGCAAACAGTGACTACTGGACTATAAAAAACAACAAAGCATTCAAAACAAAATTGGGTTTTCTGCCATTGCCGACTTATCCTTTGCCTTTTGTTCAAACTCTATTGGGAAATGCAGAAACCATCATCAGGTCAGAAGCCAAAGTAAAAATGCCCACTGACTCATTGTTACTCAGCAGTCTGTTAGCGCGGTGATAAGAAAATGTGTTTTTTTTTGGATTTACACTGGTGCTAGTACCTCATTGCCAGATCTACTGGGCTGCTAACTGCATGTCATACTGAAAGCATTTCTGACAGAAACACCACATTTGAAGGTATTAAGGAAGTATATTATCAATGCACAGCCTCAAAGTTTGTGCATCTGTAGATTGGGGGAATCAATCATATTTCATGCCTGCCTCCACAATTTGGCATACATTCAGAACTGACCCTGGAGTAAGATGGAGCATGCGAGCTTCATAGCCTTAGCTGCCATACCATGATACAGTGCTGATGCCCATTAGCATGGTTCATAAAGGTATACTGACAAACTGTTTGTTTTAAAAGCGCAGTCAACATCACCATGAACCTCTTCAACCTGACCTAAGGCATGGTCACCCTCAGGTTAAACCACCACCAGTCATCACCAGGCAAATTTACTTTATTCTTAAAGGTGTACAGATGTACTGACCATGAGATATATGACTGAATTAACTCCACAGAGGCTGCTATCCTGTCACCAAGTCATCCTTTATTCACACATGGAGAATCTTTGACACTGGCATAGCTTCATCAGAGACAGCACCCAGAGTGCCGAAATCTCTGACACTCCTCTTTTTATCTGTCAGCCAGGGCTCCCTGGTTGAAAAACATTACCAGGCCCAATCAGTGAACTCATAATCTACAAGATCCAGCTGGCTGACCTAATTGCAGTCACTACATTGACAACTGTCCCCATCCAACTCCTCTGGATTTTGAACACTTCTCTCAACCTTCATTTCTCCAAAGCAAACACCTTTTTTGAAACAATTTGATTTAATTTGATACATTATTGCCACATGTACTGAGATACAGTGAAAATTATTGTTTTGCATACTAACCAGACAAATCATACCTTACACACATATATCAGGTTAATAGAACAGAGTCCACTGCCATTTGCGTGTGGATGAGAGTTCCAAACATCTGCCACCTGATTGGTCTGGCACTAATTCGCAGATTTGCCAAAAATAGAAATTGCTGGAAAAGCTCAGCAGGTCTGGCAGCAGCTGTGGAGAGAAATCAGAGTTCATGTTTCCGTTTGAGTGACCCTTCCTCAGATTATGCCCCCTAATTCTATAACACCCAACTAATGATAATTGTTTATCTTTATCTACCATATTTTTCCTGTTAAAATCTTGAAGACTTTGATCACTCCTTATTCTTTTAAATTCTAGAGAAAACAGACCTGATTTGTCTCATCCTACCTATTATTTTCTTAATGTTCATAGATAAACATGGGAACAAAAACTAGTGCCATGGATGGACCCAAGATTTGCTTAAAAATTCTGTCATCGGATACAGGCATTTGACAACATTTGCTATCCCTCCTTAATTGCCCTTAAAGCTTTACATGTCAGATTTATTCATTGAATCCCACAAGCTACCTTGATGGGATTTGAACCCATATCCCAAAAAGCATTAATGGAAGACTTGGGATTACTCTTCTATGACAGTACCATTACACTACTGCCTTCCTAGCAGCAGTTGTGAGCTGTAAATTGCAAAGCAGTTATTACCTTGTTAAATCACAACTTGTTAACAAAAAGCTTCATAGGAGCTTTGTGAAGGGAAAACCAGCAACAAAACACACCTCTTCTGCAGATACCATGCTGCTTGGGGTAATTGCTGTGCAACTACAAATGTTCGGATAATCTGTGTGCTTTTAGAGCTTTCACTCCAGGGAAGCCAATCTACAGCTCTAACCAAATTATTATTGTGTACAGTCACCCTCTCAGTGGCCTCACTACAACATGCCCGGCAACTAAAGCACTTCTGTAGAACATGCTATTTTCCTGATTTGGAGGTGCCAGTGTTGAACTGGGGTGTACAAAGTTAAAAATCACACAACACCAGGTTATAGTCCAACAGGTTTAATTGGAAGCACACTAGCTTTCGGAGCGCTGCTCCTTCATCAGGTGATAGTGTCCACAACCACCTGATGAAGGAGCGGCGCTCCGAAAGCTAGTGTGCTTCCAATTAAACCTGTTGGACTATAACCTGGTGTTGTGCTATTTTCCTGTGTAGCATGAAAATTTATTGTACAAGAAAAGAAATTACCAGTTTCAAAAAAATTAAAGGACAACTCAATAACCTCTTTTGTTGGACATTCTTTCTAATAATTGTTTGAACATTCCAAACTCCCTTTTTCTTAATCACAATTTTCTCCTTTGAGTCAGCTATGGCTCTTTTGGTAGGACTCGTGACTGAATCAGAAGGTTGTGCACGTTCAAGTTAAGACTCCCAGGTGTCAGTTCAAATATCTAGGCTGACTCTGCAGTGCAGTACTGAGGGAGTGCTGCATTGTCCGAGGTGCCGTCTTTCAGATGAGTTGTCAAACTGAATGCCCAACTTCCCTCTCATTTGATCTGAAAACATTCCCTTGAAATATTTCAAAGGGAAGGCAAGGCAGTTTTCCACTGTGCCCTGGCCTCAATCAACATCATAGAATGTAGAACATTACAGCACAGTACAGGCCCTTCGGCCCTCGCTGTTGCGCCGACCTGTGGAACCAATCTGAAGCCTATCTATCCTACACTATTCCATTTTCATCCATCTGTTTATCTAATGACCATCTAAATACCCTTAAACTTGGTGAGTCTATTACTGTCACAGGCAGTGCATTCCACTCTTAGTAAAGAAACTAAATCTGATATCTGTCCTATATCTATCGCCCCTCAATTTAAAGTTATGTCCCCTCATGCTGACCATCACCATCCGAGGAAAAAGGCTCTTACTGTCCACCCTATCTAACCGTCTGATCATCTTATATGTCTCAATTAAGTCACCTCTCAACCTTCTCTTTAACAAAAACAGCCTCAAGTCCCTCAACCTTTCCTCATAAAACCTTCCTTCCATACTAAGCAACATCTTAGTAAATCTCCTCTGAACCCTTTCCAAACCTTCCACATCCTTCCTGTAATGCAGAGACCAGAACTGTACACAATACTCCAAGTGCAGCCCCACCAGAATTTTGTTCAGCTGCAGCAAGACATCAGGTCATTCACTCATTGCAGTTTGTGGGAGCTTGCTGTGCACAAACTCTGTATCGCCTTTCCTGCATCATAACAGTCACTACACTTCAAAAAGTACTTCAATGGCTCCGCAGGAGGGAGGAAATTGACAATAGACAATAGACAATAGGTTCAGGAGTAGGCCATTCTGCCCTTCAAGCCTGCACCACCATTCACTATGATCATGGCTGATCATCCTCAATTAGTATCCTGTTCCTGCCTTATCTCCATAACCCTTGATTCCACTATCCTTGAGAGCTCTATCCAACTCTTTCTTAAATGAATTCAGAGACTGGGCCTCCACTGCCTTCTGGGGCAGAGCATTCCACACACCCACCACTCTCTGGGTGAAGAAGTTTCTTCTCATCTCTGTCCTAAATGGCCTACCCCTTATTTTTAAGCTATGTCCTCTGGTTTGGGACTCACTCAACATGTTTCCTGCCCTCAGAGTGTCCAATCCTTTAATAATCTTATACGTCTCAATCAGATCCCCTCTCGGTCTTCTAAACTCAAGGGTATACAAGCCCAGTAGCTCCACTCTTTCAACATAAGATAGTCCCACCATTCCAGGAATTGACCTCGTGAACCTATGCTGCACTCCCTCAATAGCCAGAATGTCTTTCCTCAAATTTGGAGACCAGAACTGTATACAATATTCCAGGTGCGGTCTCACCAGGGCCCTGTACAGCTGCAGAAGAACCTCTTTGCTTCTATACTCAGTCCTTCTTGTTATGAAGGCCAGCATGCTATTATCTTTCTTCACTACCTGCTGTACCTGCATGCTTGCCTTCATTGACTGGTGTACAAGAACACCCAGATGTCTTTGTACTGTCCCTTTACCTAAGTTGACTCCATTTAGGTAATAATCTGCCTTCCTGCTCTTGCCACCAAAGTGGATAACCATACATTTATCCACATTAAACTGCATCTGCCATGCATCTGTCCACTTACCTAATCTGTCCAGGTCACTCTGTAATCTCCTAACATCCTCCTCACATTTCACCCTGCTTTGTATCATCAGCAAATTTGCTAATGCTACTATTAATACCATCTTCTATATCATTAATATATATTGTAAAAAGCTGCGGTCCTAGCACTGATCCCTGCGGTACCCCACTGATCACCGCCTGCTATTCCAAAAGGGAGCCGTTTATCACTACTCTTTGTTTCCTGTCAGCCAACCAATTTTCAATCCAAGTCAGTACTTTGCCCCCAATACCATGTGCCCTAATTTTGCTCACTAACCTCCTATGTGGGACTTTATCAAAGGCTTTCTGGAAGTCCAGGTACACTACATCCACTGGATCTCCCTTGTCCATCTTCAGAGTTACATCCTCAAAAAATTCCAGAAGATTAGTCAAGCATGATTTCCCCTTCATAAAGCCATGCTGACTCTGACCTATCCTGTTACTGCTATCCAGATGTGTCGGAATTTCATCCTTTATAATTGACTCAAGCATCTTCCCCATCACTGAGATCAGAACTAACTGGTCTATAATTTCCTACTTTCTCTCTCGCTCCTTTCTTAAAAAGTGGTACAACATTAGCCACCCTCCAATCACCAGGAACTGATCCTGAATCTATCGAACTCTAGAAAATAACCACCAACGCATCCACGATTTCTAGAGCCACCTCCTTCAGTACCCTGGGATGTAAACCATCAGGCTCCGGGGACTTAGCAGCCTTCAGACCTGACGGTCTCTCCAACACCAATTCCTGGCAAATATAAATTCCCTTAAGTTCAGGTCCTTCAGCCACTGTTACCTTAGGGAGATTGCGTGTGTCTTCCCCAGTGAACACAGATCTGAAGTACCAATTCAACTCTTCTGCCATTTCTTTGTTCCCTGTAATATATTCCCCTGTTTTTGTCTTCAAGGGCCCAATTTTAGTTTTAACCATTTTTTTCCCTTTCACATACCTAAAAAAGCTTTTACTATCCTCCTTTATATTATTGGCCCGTTTACTTTTGTACCTCATTTTTTCTCTGTGTATTTCCTTCTTAGTTATCCGCTGTTGTTCTTTAAAAGCTTCCCAGTCCTCCGTTTTCCCACTCATCTTTGCTATGTTATACTTTTTCTCTTTTGACTTTATATGTTTCTTAACTTCCCTCGTCAGCCACGGCCACCCCTGCCTCCTCATAGGATCTTTCTTCCTTTTTGGTATGAACTGATCCTGCATCTTCTGCATTATTCACAGAAATACCCACCATTGTTACTCCACGGTCATCCCTGCTAAGGTATTGCACCATTGAACTCTGGCCAGCTCCTCCCTCACAGCTCCATAGTTCCCTTTATTCAACTGAAATATTGTCACTACCGATTATACCCTCTCCCTTTCAAATTGCAGATTGTAGCTTATTGTATTATGGTCACTACCTCCTAATGGCTCCTTCACTTTGAGGTCCCTGATCAATTCTGGTTCGTTGCACAATACAGATCCAGAATTGCCTTCGCCCAGGTAGGCTCCAGCACCAGCTGTTCTAAGAATCCATCTCGGAGGCACTCCACAAAGTCTCTTTCTTGAGGTCCAATACCATCCTGATTCTCCCAGTCTACCTGCATGTTGAAATCCCCCATAACAACTGTAGTAACATCTTTGCGACAGGCCAATTTCAGCTCCTTATTCAACTTACACCCTACATCCATACTACTATTTGGGGACCTGTAGATAACTCTCAAAAGGGTCTTTCTACCCTTCGAATTTCTCAGCTCTATCCATATTGACTCTACATCCCCTGAATCCTAGGTCCCCCCGCGCAAGGGACTGAATATCATCCCTTACCAACAGGGCCACCCTACCCCCTCTGCCCGTCAGTCTGTCCTTACAATAGCATGGATAGCCTTGAATATTCATTTCCCAGGCCCTGTCCACTTGAAGCCACGTCTCAGTTATCCCCACAATATCGTAGCCGGCAATTTCCAAACGAGCCTCAAGCTCATCCATCTTATTTCTAATACTTCGTCCATTCATATATAGCATTTTTAATTTGTTATTGCCCTCACCCTTCCTATCAACCCCTATTTCACTCAACCTTATGGCATGATCCCTTTTTGAGTTTTCTGCTTCATTGATACCGTTGTCTTTCCTGACTTCCCTTGTTCTAACTTTCCCTTCAATTTCCTTCTTAAACTTCCAGTTTGTCCCCTCTCCCCCCCCCCCCGCTATTTAGTTTAAACATAGCTGTGTTGCAGTAGCAAACCTGCCTGCTAGAATGCTGGTCCCCAACCTATTAAGGTGCAAACCATCTCTCTTGTATCATTTATGCTTACCACAAAACATAGTGATCCAAGAATTTAAATCCTTGCTTCCTGTACCAGTTCCCCAGCCACACATTCAAATCCATTACCTCCCTGTTTCTGGCCTCTCCAGTCCAAGGAACTGGAAGCAAACCAGAGATAACCACCCTGGACGTCCTGCTTTTCAGCCTTCTTCCTAGTTCTCCGAAGCCCCACTGTAGTATTACATTAGATTACTTACAGTGTGGAAACAGGCCCTTCAGCCCAACAAGTCCACACCGACCCTCCGAAGCACAACCCACCCAGACCCATTCCCCTACATTTACCCCTTCACCTAACACTGCGGGCAATTTAGCATGGCCAATTCACCTAACCTGCACATTTTTGGACTGTGGGAGGAAACCGGAGCACCCAGAGGAAACCCATGCAGACACGGGGAGAATGTGCAAAATCCACACAAACAGTTGCCTGAGGCGGGAATTGTGGCGTAATCACTTCACTCAACCTCCTTGTTGAAGACTCCTGAGCTAAATGCTGCGGATGCTATCTTTTAGAAGTGATATTAAACTGAAATTCTGTCTCCCTGTTCAGATAGATGTCCGAGATCCAATGGCTCTATTTGAAGACGATCATAAGAATATCAAGAGATTGAATCAATTTACTTCCACCTACACAACCCAAATGGATTGGGTGAACAATCTCCTCATTGTTGTTTGTTGGTTTTTTTTAAAAACATCAGTGTTTGGGTGTACTGTGACATACCTTTGGGCCATCACAGCCTTAAATGGGCTACAAACTCAGCATCTGCAGTCCTCACTTTCTCCACAAACTCAGATCTTCTGGTCCAAAGATCATGACATTACCACTGCACACCCTCTGTCATGGGTTGTGGTATGATAAATTACTTACTCATTTAGCAAATCATTACAATTCAAAGTAATTGCATGAAAAGTTCTGTGAGACGTTAGGCATGTTGCAATTTTCAACATTACAACTTCAGAAATACTTCATCGTCTGTAAACTGGGGCATTCCCTGTTTTGTTGCTGAGGTTGGGGGGGTTTGAGCTTTCGGGGAGAGGCTGAATAGGCTGGGGCTGTTTTCCCTGGAGGCTGAGGGGTGATCTTATAGAGGTTTATAAAATCATGAGGGACATGGATTGGATGAATGGCTAAGGTCTTTTTTTCCCAGGGTAGGAAAGTCCAGAACTAGAGGGCACAGGCTTAAGGCGAGACGAAAGATTTAAAAGGGACCTAAGGGGTAACTTTTTCACACAGAGGGTGGTGAGTGGATGGAATGAGCTGCCAGAAGAAATGGTGGAGGCTGGTGCAGTTACAACATTTAAAAGGCATCTAGATGGTTAGATTAATAGGAAGGGCTTAGTGTGATATGGGCTAAATGTTGACAAATGGGACCAGATTAATTTAGGATACCTAGTTGGCATGGACAAGTCGGACTGAGGCTGTATGCCTCCATGATTCTATGACTCTAAGGCAAATGCCAGAGACCCCGCACTTTGGTGGGGAGAGGGGACTGTGCAGACCCCTGTGAAGAACTGGATCCAGGGTGTTGATGACCTTTGATTAGTTGGGAACGGGACCTGGCGAGGGAGTTGTTGAGGGGTGTCCATCTAATGTAGCTGGATATTCTCTGAGTGTACCACCATGATGAAATTTGAATTCAACTTCCAATATGGTGACCAAGCACTTGAACTCAATTGGCAAAATAAATCCAGAATTGTAAAGCAAGCATCAGCATTTGAATGAAGGCATTGCTATGATAATCCTCAAGGGTCACCCTTAACCTTTGTGGGTGGAACCTCAGATTTGCTAATTTGTGATGCTTGACTCATGCCAATGTGGTTGACTCTAAAATTGCCTGGCAAGCCATTCAGAAATATCACTCCTACCTTTTCCTTAAGAGCAATTGGGATGGCCAATGAAGTCCACATCCCATGAATGAATTAAAAAAAGAAAATCTTCACAATTAATTGGTCTAATTGCATTTAGAATACTGTGTGCAGTTTGGTTTCTGAAGTAAGAAAACTATTCTTTTATTTTAGGAAGTCATTTGGAATCATGGATTACGTGGTTTTCCACTTTAAGTTCAGTGGGTTCTAAGAGAGTTGCTAAATCTAATGTACAATTGGCAGATTCTGCAGAGTAGGTTTGGTTGAATAGGTCAATTGGAGAGTCGTGCACTCTCTCGGACACCTCACTTTCCCAGCATGTTTGTGACAAAGTCTCTCAACATGCTTGGTCCTTAACCAAAAACACTTCTCCATTTTGTTTGGTCACATGTGAGAATTAGCCACTAAGAGAGTCAAGTCAAGAGTAGCTTTATTTGTCATTTCTACCACATACAACTGATAGAGTCAAAACGAGACAGAGTTCCCCCAGGGACAAAAATGCTACATGAACAGCACAAATGACACAATCATACACAGGGCGGCATAAGGTGCATAAGAAGTGCAAAACATGCAAGACAACACAATAATTCCTGACACGCCAAGACAATAGGCACAGTGGTGTACAAATTACGGTGTAATAAAAGAATGATAATTAATAAAACTAGCCAGTAAGTGTGAGTATTGACTGCAGTATGGAAATGACACTGCAGAAAAAGAGCAACCTGTAAAATGAGGGAATGGAAGGATTGAAATGTGAGAAGCGATAATGTAAGTTAGGTCTGCTCTCACTGTTAAAGAGTAGATTGAAAAGTGATATGAGAGCTGATTTTAGGATTCTAAATTAACTAGCTGTTATCTACTTTGGTGCAAATGTTTTTGAGCAAAGTGTACGGGGTTGAATTATATTTAAGTGAGGTTTCCTAGGAGTCAAAGTTAATGCTAGTTCCTGGGAGCTGTCGATAAGGACGCTATTTGAGTGGTTGCTGACCATGGTCATGATTTCAGCAGCAAACTGCACTCCCAGCTTATTAATTCTGATGATTTAAATGTGATACGAGCAATTATAAAAAAAAACACCAGACTGTCAACACTAACCCCCCTCCCATAACAAACATGGGACAAACGCACATTAGTTTAAAAGTCAGTGGTCAGCTTATAAGCATGTATCAAGAATGAAGAATTTTTGGCCAAAAGTCTTAGTTCAACGTTTACTTAATATTAACTATTACTCAAGAGAAAATGACAATTTGGACCATGACAAGCTATGTCAACTTGCCCAGGACAAGTGGAACCAAAGACCACAGTGTGCACTTGAAGGGGACTACATTCAAAAGTAATCAGCAGAAATAATTTCAATGAGCTAGTGGTTGATCTATAGAACAGGCTTCCTAAGTTGATGGTGAAAGCAATTAGTAGTGATTCATTCAAATTTAATTAGATAGATTCCTTTCGGATACAGCATATGAGTAATTTGAGACATGATGTGTGGTGAGTGGAGCATACTTTGGGGAGGAACCTTTGACCTTGTTTCTGCAGGTCCCAAAACTCTCTACCACTGAGTTTCTCCTTGCATCATGTCTGGGTTTTCTGGATATGAATCGATTGAGGTAGGTCAGTCAACAGACAAATTATTGGTACATCTTGCAACTATGCGGATGGCATAAGGTGAAACCCTTGGATCTCGCTCTTCATTTGCTTAATGAAAACCAAAGTTTCTAAGGACTCAAGAGGATGAAAATTGGACTTCACAGAATTAGAAAGCCAAACTGGGTGCAAAATTGACAGAAACCAAGGTCAAAGCAGATTGAAACAAAAACTGAAGAACAAATTGATTGCTAAATAAATGTTTGCTGTGGTATGTGCAGGTGTACAGGCTGGTGCACATAATGGAGTAAGGCACGAGGGTTAGAATTTCAAACTTTGTCAATTTTCTATCTATTAAGAAAAGAGAAATCTGTTGGATGACCTGTTGGAGATCTTTAAAATTATGAAAGGATTTGATACATAAAAATTATGTTTCCACTTGTGTGACTGGACAGTAACTAGGGGCCATAAGCATAAGATAGTCAGTAATAAACCTAATAGGGAATTGACTGCTTATCCAGAGCCTGTGGAAATGACAGCCACAAGCAGATGCTGGTGTTGAATAGGATGATGAGTTATGTAGAAATGAGAACAATATTTGAAAGAGAAAGATGCAAAAGATTATGGTGAATGGGTGAGATAACAATGGAAGTTTGAGGAATGGTGACAAGAGATATAAATGGAGCATAAAGAACAGCATGAACCAATGGGCCAAATGGCCAGTGTATTGACAGAAAAGATCGACAATAAATAGAGTAAGGTTAAAAAAAAGACACAGGCATTGACCACATTGTGCTAGCAGTACAACTCTTAAATTTACTCCTAAATGTCACAATTAAGTCTTGCTATTTGATACAGAATTCTGGCCTGAACTCTCCCCAATATTGATATGTCGTGATCAGATTTCACACAGGCACTTCCTGCAGTGCCTTGCTATAGTTTCATCCAACAGCAAAGTCAAACATCTGTGAAACTGTTGTGGGAAATTGATCCTATTGCTGGATAATTCAGGTGTTGGCCACTGTCACACCTAAGTTCAAACCAGTAAGAGGAGGCCTTTCTTCTTTGAGTGTCTAATAACCATGACACGTAACGGGAGACAGTTAACTGTATGTTTCTTCAACAGGGTGAGGGCAATCTGCCCTCTGGGCCAGTACACGGCAGGTCAAAGGTGAATTAGCACTAAACAGACACTCTGATTGCTTATTTAGGTGGATCTGAAAATGTGTTGCTGGAAAAGCGCAGTAGGTCGGGCAGCATCCAAGGAACAGGAGAATCGACGTTTCGGGCATAAGCCCTTCTTCAGGAAGAAGGGCTTATGCCTAAAACATCGATTCTCCTGTTCCTTGGATGCTGCCCGACCTGCTGCACTTTTCCAGCAACACATTTTCAGCTCTGATCTCCAGCATCTGCAGTCCTCACTTTCTCCTATTTAGGTGGATCTATAGGCTCTATTTGGCAAAAGCTTGGCCCCAGGTGTTAGTAGGTAAAAACAATGACTGCAGATGCTGGAAACCAGATTCTGGATTAGTGATGCTGGAAGAGCACAGCAGTTCAGGCAGCATCCGCAGAGCAGTAAAATCAACATTTCGGGCAAAAGCCCTTCATCAGGAATAGGTGTTAGTAGCTAAAGTTTGTCTATCTACCAAAACTAAACCACTCATTTAGTTTATTTGTTATTTATGGCCTCCTGCTGTTACGTGTCTGCATTCAAATTTACAGCGACTGCAGTCTGCATCGCCTGGGGCTGTCCTGAAGGTGGGTAAGGCTTTGCATCAAAGCATGATTCTGTCCTCAACTCTGGAACTGGCACTGATTCCATTGAAGTAAAAATGTGACAGGGAAGCTTAATTCTGTACTCCCCGAAGCTTCATAAAATATATCTGCAAGACTAAATTTCTGAAATATATGATTTAAAAATCAGCAAACAAAGGAGTGAGGGGGCGAGAGTAATTGCACTGCTGAAATTTTTAATTAAAATGATTTGACTTCTGCATTCAGTGATTATGATGAGAAACTAAGATGTGGAAGTGCCGGTGTTGGACTGGGCTAGACAAGCTCAGAAGTCACACGATATAAGACCATAGTCAAACAGGTTTATTTGAGGTGAAGGTGTCAGTGTTGGACCGATGAAGGAGCAGTGCTCCGAAAGCTTGTACTTACAAATAAACCTGTTGGAATAGAACCTGGTGTTGTGAGGTTTATTTAAAGTCACAAGCTTTCACAGCAGCGCTCTTGGAATATAACCTGGTGCCGTGTGACTTCTGACCATGAGAAACGAAAGAAGCTCCGGTATTCTGTTTCTGTCAAGGGAATTGCCGATTCGGCCTGTAAATGTTGTTAGTGAGTTTTGAGAAGATTTGTAGCTCAGGTTTTGGTTCTGGATGTAGGTTTGCTCACTGAGCTGAAAGGTTCATTTTCAGATGTTTCATCACCATACTAGGTAACATCTTCAGTGAGCCTCCGGACGAAGCACTGCTGGTGTTTCCTGCTTTCTATTTGTATGTTTGAGTTTCCTTGGGTTGGTAATGTCATTTCCTGTGGTGACATCATTTCCTACGGTGATGCCATTTCCTGTTCTTTTTCTCAGGGGGTGATGTATGGGATCCAAATGAATATGTTTGTTGATAGAGTTCTGGTTGGAATGCCAAGCTTCTAGGAATTCTCATGCATGTCTCTGTTTGACTTGTCCTAGGGTGGGTGTTGTCCCAGTCGAGGTGGTGTCCTTCCATATCTATATGTAAGGATACTAGTGAGAGAGGGTCATGCCACTTTATGGCTCGTTGATGTTCATGTTTCCTGGTGGCTAGTTTTCTGCCTGTTGTCCATTGGTATTGGTGGTGGCGATGAGCTAACTTCATAACTAGCTGCAGCTACACTATCTGTTCCAGGAGTTTGAACCCAGTGAGAGTGAAGCAGCAGTGAGACAGTTGCAAGCCAGGATTGTGTGGGTCTTGGAAGAGAAATTTCAAGGGGTGGTGCTTCCATGTAGCTGCTGTCCTTATCCTTTTAGAGATGATTGCCGATTTTAGAAGGTACTTTGAAGAGGTACTGCAGTGGTGGAGGAGCAGGTGAATGGCAGGATGAATAGAAACGCAGTGCTCAAAATAAATGGAGAGAGATTGCAGAACACAATGGTGCAGAGGGATCTGGGTATCTTGATGTGTGAATTACAAAAAAAGTATAGAATGCAGATGCAGCCAGTGATTAGAAGGCAAATAGAATGCTGACATTTATTGCAAAGGGAGTAGGGTACAAAAACAGTAAAGGTTTTCTGCAGCTGTACATGTCATTAGTGAGACCACATCTGCAGAGTTGTGTGCAGTTTTAATAAAAAGTATAACTTCACTTAAAACAACTCGAAGAAAGTTTACTTAACTCATTCCTGGAATGAAGGAGCTTATTTTATGAATAAATATTGAACAGGTTCAAGTTACATCAATTGTAGGCTTGAATATCAGAATGAGAGGTGAATTTATGGTACCATATAAGAATTTCAGGTGAGTTGATATGGATACCCAGAAGATGTTTCCTCTTGCGGGTGAAACCAGAACTAGAGGACACATTTTAAAGTATGAGATTCTGAAGGAGAGTCCTATTCAAGTCAAAGGGTTAATTCTGTTTCTGTCTCCACAGATGTTGCCAGATCTGAAGAGTGTCTCCGGAACTTTCTGATGTTTTATTAAACATAAGAGATCTTCCTTTTCAGACAGATATCAAGAGATTTTTTTTTCTCTTAGAGAGTCATTAGTCGATGGAATTAACTTCACTCGAAAGCAATTGATGCTGTGGCATTGAATTTATTTAAGGCTGAGTTAAATAGATTTTTGATTGACAAGGAACTCATATATTATGCAAGGCAGACAGGGAAGTGGAGTTGAGACCACAATCAGATTAGACATGAACTCAGTGAATAGTAGAGTAAGCTCAAGGGACCAAATAGCTTATTCCTGCTCCTAAGTCCGATGTTGCGATGAAGGTTTAAGGTGGCAGATAGGGTGCAAATCAAGCTAGCAGCTTTCTCCTGGATGGTGTCAAGTTTAATGAGTTCTGTTGGTGCTTCACTTATCCAGGCAAGCGGAAGATACTGCAATCACTCATGACTTATTGCCTGTGGATTTTAGCAGTAGAGAGCAGCACTCCCGCTAGTTCTTTTCTGTGCGAATCTCTGAGGTCCATGCATTGCAGCAGCTTCCAGAACTGGAGGTCAATAGTGCAAACGACATCGGCACACTCATCACTGTGCATGGACCCTCAGACAGTGTGTGTGTGTGTGTGTGGGGCTGTGTGTGTGTGTGTGTGTGTGTGTGTGTGTGTGTGTGTGTGTGTGTGTGTGTGTGTGTGTGTGTGTGTGTGTGTGTGTGTGTGTGTGTGTGTGTGTGTGTGTGTGTGTGTGTGTAGTTGTGCAGCTTAAAGACGGGTGAAAAGAGACTTAAAGGAGATTTCGACAGGCTGAGCGAATGGGCAGGAACATGGCAGATGGAATATAAAGTGGATACACATGAGGTTATTCACTTTGGAAGGAAGAGCAGAAATGCAGGTATTTCTGAACTGGTGAGACACTGGGAAGTCCAAAGGACATCTTTATTCACAATTCATTGAAAGCGAACATGCACTTGCAGGAAGAAATCAGGGCAGCAAATTGATTAGGGCACTTTTGGAATACTATATTCAATTCTCGTCTCCCTGCTATAGGAAGGATGTTGTGAAACTTGAAAGAGATCAGAAAAGATTTACAAGGATGTTGCTGGGGTTGGAGGGCTTGAGCTATAGGGAGAGACCAAATAGACTGGGGCTATATTCCATGGAGCATCGGAGAATGAGGGTTACCTTATAGAGGTTTATAAAATCATGAGGGGCATGGATAGAGTAGGGGAATTCAAAACCAGACAGCGTAGGTTTAAGGTGAGGGAGAAAGATTTAAAAGTAACATAATGAGCAACTGTTTCATGCAGATAGTTGTGCATGTATGGAATGAGCTGCCAGAGGGAATGGTGGAGGCTGGTACAGTTACAACATTTAAAATGCAAATGGATGGGTACATGAATAGAAAGGATTTCGAGGATATAGTCCAAATGCTGGCAAATGGGATTAGATCAGTTTAGGATGTCTGGTCAGAATGGATGAGTTGGACCAAAAGGCCTGTCTCCATGCTGTGACTCCAAAGACATGTTGATCTTCGTCACAAGAGGATTTTAGTAGAGGAGTGAAGATGTCTTGCTTCTATGCATATAACCTTGCTGAGAATACACATAAGAGCAAATGACCATGGAGGAGGAGTAGATCATGTGGCCCTTCAAGCCTGTCCCGCTATTTAATAAAATCATAATTTATTAAGATGTGTTGAGATAGTGTGTAATCTGTGAGATGAGATGGCTACATTTGATGTTTCATGACATATGAGAGTCAAATAATCAGGAATGTGAAACTTGCCAATAGCTCAAGAATATTGAAAATCATTGTAGCACTTGTACCACCATTCTACCAGAAGTCATCTCCTGACAAAGGGTAAAACCTGAGATCTCCTACGTCTCGCTGGCTCAACCAACTCAACCATTTGGATTCTCATGATTCAAAGTTAATGACTTGCAGCATCTAGCACCACAATCTTTCAATGATGAATCAAAGGAGGGATGAAAACATACTTCTGGAAAAATGCACACATAGACACCAGAGATGTGGCATTACATTGTGAATGCAATCTAACACTAGATGTCCACAAACTAACAGTGATTAATCAGAGCTTTGCAGAAGATGAAATTGTGCCCATTTAATTTCACTCTGCGTTATGCTAGGTGTTCCCTGCAGATCAGTAGCTCACGCCTGCCAATTTTCAGTGCCGACTACAATCAGCAGGCAGAAATGTCTGATTTAGTCATTTCCCTCACTTCAGTATTGAGCTGTGGCCAGCGAAATTTATTGGTTTTTCTGGTATAAGCTAGTCGCCTTTAACACTTTCAGTTCCAGTTCGCAGCTCACTATTAGTAAACAAGGGCCAAGATGGCAGGGAATTGTGAGTTAATGAGTGAGATGGATAGGACAATCAAGAAAGTTGTCACGTTTCTATGTTGCCCTTAACAACCCAACATACTTTACAGGAGATATATTTACCTTCAAAGTGTATCCCTACTGTAATGAAGGAAATGCAACAGTAGGTCCCATGTGCAGTAACGACATACCAATCAGTTGATCAGTTCTGGTGATCGGAGGAACAGAAAACTAAGATAAAGTGGCATAGTTCTGCTGGACCATAGGCTGCTCTCAGATTGGACTGAGATAAAGGACATGGGAATAGACGGGACCATACTGTCCCTGAGATCTATCCAATCAATCAAATAGATTTTAATAGATCTGAGAGAAAAGTCTACAAGAAGGAGCTTCTATAGCCAACTTCAAAAAACCCCAACAGGTTCTGAAAGCTAAACTAAAATCTTGGTTCTGTGTAAGCCTGTCCTCACCTATTCATGCTGCTTTTATTTTTCCAACACCAAAAAGAACCCCCAAGGACTCACACGAGCTATTTACTTTACTGGCATGGAGCAGACTGCTCGGTACCTCTATCTCAACCTTACTTCATTTTGAAAAAAGGACAAAATGCATCTCCTAAAGCCATAGTATCATCACAGGATAAAGATGCATTGGAGACATTTCAGAGGAGTTTCACTAGATTGTTACTTGAAATGAGTGTATTGTCTTATGGTGGGTTAGGTGAACCTGACAGGTTGGGCTTGTTTCCACTAGAGTTTGGAAGATTGAGGGATGGCTTGATTGACATTGAAAGGATCCTGTTTATAAATCATGAGGGGCATGGATAGGATAAATAGACAAAGTCTTTTCCCGGGGTGGGGAAGTCCAAAACTAGAGTGCATAGGTTTAGAGTGCGAGGGGAAAAATATAAAATGGACCTAAGGGGCAACGTTTTCACGCAGAGGGTGGTGCATGTGTGGAATGAGGTGCCAGAGGCAGTGATGCAGGCTGGTACAATTACAGCATTTAAAAGGCATCTGGGTGGGTATATGAATAGGAAGGGTTTAGAGGGAGATGGGCCAAGTGCTGGCAAATGGGACTAAATCAGGTTAGGATATCTGGTCAGCATGGACCGAAGCATGTTTCCATGCTGTACACCTTTATGACTCTATGTACCTTATCCATGTATACTTGCCCTGGGTCTGTAATCTCTACATGCTTGCCGAACAAAGGTATATCAATTCCAGTTTAATTCTCCCTCGGCCTATCACAAAGCTAGTCCTTTTTTTCCTAAAACCTGTTCCTTGGCTCAGGATACTCTGTCCTTGATTTTTTTCAGAGGGGTAATAAACCAGGCTGGGTTACAATCAGACTGGTTTGGTACAGAGATTAAAGGGTATTGAGAGGCCTTTTGTTTATATGTAAATAGATAAGACTTCAGGCCAAAGTGGTCATGTTTTAGAAGTGACCTGTAGAATGAAAGGGGAGTGGTCAGCAGTTCAGTTTAGTCCAGAACTGGTTGGGAGTTCAACAGTAAGCTGTGTGGAAACAATTTTTTTTTCTGCCCTTCCAACTTCCACCTGTAAGCATGTGTTCCATTTGTACTGGTTTTTAAGGGAGTTTGCTTATTGGGACTGTTGTATATATTCGGAACAGCATAATTAAGTCTAGTTTGGATAGATTGAGTTCTGTAGGGGTTTTTTATCCTGTTTTTTGCGTTTCATTGTGTAATTTTGTGAATAAATTTTTGACTGTTTTAAAACCTGGTCGTTAACCTCGCTAACTTACTCCAGGTAATTTTTCACTGTACACTTATCGAAACAAATTGCCTAGTTATGGTCTGGGCTGTCTGCTTAAGAATGTTTTGAGTGGTCTGGCCCAATCTATAACAGGCCTCACCAAGCTTGTGACGGTAGACAGTGCTTCAAATGTTGGTGCAATACAAGGGGGTTATTAGCTACATGCTAATATCTGGAGTATATTATTAGTGATGTCTGATCATATGGAATTGGAATGTAAGTGTAAACGGTTCTGAAAATGTCCTAGTGTTAATAGTTAATAAAGGATCTTAATCTTCACTAACATCATTAAAGGTCCTCATCTGTCAAGTTCATCCAAAGGTCAGTCTTCAGGTTACGGTATGGTGGGTGCTGCCTCACAGTGCCAGGGACCTGGGTTCAGTTCTACCCTCAGGTGACTGTCCGTGTGGAGTTTGCACATTCTCCTCATGTCTGTGTGGGTTTCCTCCGGGTGCTCCAGGTTCCTTCCACAGTCCAAAGATGTGCAGGTCAGGCGGATTGGCCATGCTCAATTGCCAGTGTCCAGGGGTGTGCAGGCCAGGTGGATTAGCCAAGTGAAATGCAGGGTTCCAGGGATAGGACAGGAGTGTGTGTCTGGGAGGAATGTTCTTTGGAGAATTGGTGTAAGCTTGGTGGGCTGAATGGCCTGTGTCCACACTGAAGGGATTCCATTTGGGTTTAACAGTTAGTTGAAGTGAAATGTGGGCAAGATTGTTCCCTCTCCCTCAACAGATTGATCAAATAAGGTTTCAGAACGAATATATATGCTGGATTATACCTTCCAAAGGAAGAGTTTGGTCCTCCAACATTACAGTAGCTGAGGAGTCTAGAGTTTTTACAGATAATTCAATTACCTCCAAAGGATGGTAGAGTAGTAAATATTGCAACAAGATTATTACCATGGCATGTCTCATACAGGAACATATTCAGACCTCAGCACCAGTTTGTAATTTAAGATTTAAACACTTTTTCAGGGCAAAGTATTCCTTCCTGCTTCAAGATTTTGCAAAGGTCGACAGAAAAGGTACGCCATTCAGCCCATCTTAATTCATGTCTATACAGTTCCTGCAATGGCCTAGTACAATATTTAATTCCTCCTGAAACAACTGCCAGGTTTACGTCTTCACTACTCTCCCTAAAAGCACTTAACTCCGTTTAAAAAAAACCTAACATCAGCTCTTAATCCATTGCTATCAGCTCAAGGTGATAAACTGCCAGAGAATTGTTTTTCTTCATTCATTCACAGGACAGGGACATTACTCGCTAGGACAGCATTTATTGCCCATTCCTAATTGTCCAGTGGGTAGTTAAGAGTCAAGCACATTGTTGTGGGTCTGGACTTACAAGTAGGTGAGAAGTGACATGGAGTCACACCAGGTAAGGATGGCAGTGCTCCTTCCCTAAAGGACACCAGTGAACGAGACGGGTGTTCCAACAATTGATTCCTGGTCACCATTAAACTCTTAGTTCCAGATTTTTATTGAATTCAAATTCCACCCCCTGACATGGCAAGATTTAACTCCTGCATCCCAGAACCAGTCAGGGTTTGTATATTAAAAGTCCAGCAATAATACCACTGAGCTATCACCTCCCCCAATTGTTAACAAAACTAAAATTGATGGGCTTAATGCAAGAGAGCAAGTATGGATATGAAATAGATTAAAAGGCAGAAAGCAGAACGTGCTGTTGTCCATTTGTTTTTCAGACTGGGCGGCCGGGGGGGGGGGGGCGCAAGTAACAATGGTACTCGCTGGAGTTAGGATTAGCTCCATTGCCTTGGTTTGATTTCTGAAAGATTCCGATGCATGTAGAAAGGAAACAGTTTCAAAGTTCGCATACGACATAAAGCTTGGAAATCTGTCAAATGGTGAGCGGGTTGCTACAGATCTCAGGAGGACACAGACAAATTTGATAATGTAATGCTACGTGAGCTACATTTCACTAGGGGCTCTGAATTGCTATGGCAACATACTTTACATGCTTATTGTCATTTGGGGCAATGGATAGTAATGGTGGAGGCAACAGCTTTCTTCCCATCAGACCACTTGCTAGTTTTATCCTCCCACAGAACACAGCGGCATCATCATTATTATCATCTCTGTTAGAAGTTAGAATGTCTTCATTACTGTTCATAGAGTCATAGAGTCATAGAGATGTACAGCATGGAAACACACCCTTCGGTCCAACTCATCCATGCCGACCAGATATCCCAACCCAATCTAGTCCCACCTGCTAGCACCCGGCAAATATCTCTCCAAATCCTTCCTATTTATCAGATGCCTTTTAAATGTTGCAATTGTACTAGCCTACATCATTTCCTCTGGCAGCTCATTCCATACACGTACCACCCTCTGCATGAAAAAGGTTGTCCCTTAGGTCTCCTTTATATCTTTCCCCTCTCACCATAAACCTATGCCCTCTAGTTCTGGACTCCCCGACCCCAGAGAAAAGACATTGTCCATTTATCCTATCCATGCCCCTCATGATTTTATAAACCTCTATAAGGTCACCACTCAGCCCCCAGCGCTCCAGGGAAAACAGTCCCAGTCTATTAATCTTTCCCAAAGCTCAAATCCTCCAACCCTGGCAACATCCTTGTAAATCTTTTCTGAACCCTTTCAAGTTTCACAACATCCTTCCGATAGGAAGAAGACCAGATTTGCATGCAATATTCCAAAAGTAGCCTAGCCAATGTCCTGTACAGCCACAACATGACCTCCCAACTCCTGTACTCAATAGTCTGACCAATAAAGGAAAGCATACCAATCGCCTTCTTCACTATCCTATCTACCTGTGACTCCACTTTCAAGGAGCTATGAACCTGCACTCCAAGGTCTCTTTGTTCAGCAATACTCCCCAGAACCACACCATTAAGTGTATAAGTCCTGCTAAGATTTGCTTTCCCAAAATGCAGCACCTCACATTTATCTAAATTAAACTCCATCTGTTGCTCCTCAAACCATTGGCCCATCTGATCAAGATTCCATTGTAGTCTGAGGTAACCTTCTTCGCTGTCCACTACACCTCCAATTTTGGTGTCATCTGCAAACTTACCAACTATATGTCTTATGTTTACATCCAAATCATTTATATAAATGATGAAAAGTATTGGACCCAGCACCGATCCTTGTGGTACTCCACTGGTCACAGGCCTCCAGTCTGAAAAACAACCCTGCACCACCACCACCTTCTGTCTTCTACCTTTGAGCCAGTTCTGTATCCAAATGGCTAGTTCTCCCTATATTCCATGAGATCTAACCTTGCTAATCAGTCTCCCAGGGGGAACCTTGTCGAATGCCTTACTGAAGTCCATATAGATCGCGTCCACCGCTCTGCCCTAATCAATCCTCCTTGTTACTTCTTCAAAAAACTCATTCAACTTTGTGAGACATGATTTCCCACGCACAAAGCCATGTTGACTATCCCTAATCAGTCCTTGCCTTTCCAAATGCATGTATATCCTGTCCCTCAGGATTCCCTCCAACAACTTGCCTACCACCGATGTCAGGCACACTGATCTATAGTTCCCTGGCTTGTCCTTACCACCCTTTTTAAACAGTAGCACCACCTTAACCAACAGTCATCGATGCTGTAGCTTTTGTTATTTTATGTTTCACAATTTTTAGTGAGCCTAGACTACTGACAATGTTACACTTGATTTGACTATTTGAGAGATTGGTGATGCATCGATGGGGAAGTTGATGGATTCATTTTCATATGTAGAAGTCTTAGAACTTTAAAGTTAATTCCCACATGTGATGGTCAAGGCTTTAAAAATAAGATTTATTGAATTGAATTGAATTGAATTTACTGTCAGTGTACCGAGGCACAGTGAAAAGCTTTGTTTTGCGAGCAGTACAGGCAGATCACAAAGTTAAGTAGCATAGATAGTAAATAATAGGTAAATAGCAGCAAAAACAAAAACACAGGTACAGGTGAATGTTAAGATTTAGGAGGGAATTATGGAGCTAAACCATCCTAAAGATTTTTTAAAATTCCTTCATGGGATGTAGGTATCAATGGCTGGGGTTTTTCTATCTCAACTTGTCTTTGAAATGGTCATGATGAACTGCTTAAGTCCTTCTAATGCAGCTACTCCTACAGCGCCATTAGGAAGAGATTCGCAACAATTTGCTGTGTTATCTCCACCGCATATGATTATTTTTTCATACTTGTTCAATTTTAATCATTCCTCATTATACTGAGACTAAGTAGCAATTTGAGTCCACTCTCCGCTCAATCCTTTGGCGGTGGTCCTGACAGATGTTGAACATGTGTCCACCTGCTCTGTCAGTCAATAAGCAATGTTGTAAATAAAGGCTTACACCAGAGGCAGCTGGCTGGGAGTTAATTAGGTCCGCAAACTCTCAGGATTATGTAAATTTCTCCAGAGACAGCCGCAGTTTATTAAAGAATTATGAAAATCACCAGAAGTAAGAGTGCTAATGTTGGGCAGAGGTTGCCTGCTGAATTCATCGGCTTACTGTCAGCAGGAAGAACAATTTATAATTCCATCAAAATTAAGTGTGATGTCTCTTCTATGATCTGGTTTTATAGAAATTGCCAGAGTGGATAACAGGAATGTTCATTAACCTGGCTTATCATCTTAAAAGATTAATCTTTGAAATCAAATGCAAGGCAATATAGATATGTGAAGATTTAAGGTCTGATGTAAAAGTTACAAACCTAAACCACAAATTCTATTTCTTGCTCTCTCCACACAATGCTTTTCCCATTAACTTTTATTTTATTTCAGATTTTGTTCTCCCCGTTTCAGAAGATTTGGAGATATCAAGGGATATGGAAATAGTGTGGAAAAATTGCACTGATGTCGAAGATTAACCATCATGTTATGGAATACAGGAGACAGTTCAATGGGCTGAATGGCCTACTCCTGTTCCTTTTTCCTATGAGACAGTCCAGAGGAGGTCCACCCGATTAATTCTTGAGTTGAAGGAATGCCTTTATGACAAGAGGTTGAGCAGGTTGTGCTTGTATTCATTGGATTTTAGAAAAGTGAGAGGGAATCTTATTGAACATATATGATTCTGAGGAATAAAAACAGAACACTGCAGATACTGGAAATCTGATGCAGGCACAAAAGGTGCAGTAGCATCTGTGGAGAAACAAACAAGAATTAAGGGATACAGGGAGAGTGCGGGTAAGTGGTGTTGAAATGCCCATCAGCCATGACTGAATGGTGGAGTGGACTCACTGGGCTGAATGGCCTTACTTCAACTCCTATGTCTTATGGTCTTAAGGTCTTAAAAGAAGTATGTTCTCAGGATTGTTCGAGATTCGGAAGAAGAGTCATACTGAACTCAAAACATCAACTCTGTTTCTCTGTCGGCTAAGATTCGGAAGTGGTTTGGCACTCTACGTGGTGAAAAAATGAATCAGGAACCAGGATCATAACTTCACAATAACCTCATTGGCATTTAAGCTGCAATTGAGGAGGAATCAAGTTTCACAGAGTTATTACTCTTTGGAATTCTCTGACCCGAGGGGACTTTGAAGGCAGAATCATCAAATATATTCAAAGTTGAGTTTGGCCATTTGTTAAACTTTTGGAAGTCAAGGGTTATGCACAACAAGCAAGAAGAGTGGAATTGAGATCAATATCAGATCAACCATTGAACTGTGGAGCTGGTTCAAGGAATATACAGCTTCTTCCAGCTCCTATTTGGAAGGACATTGGTTAGGCCACTGTTGGAATATTGTATGCAATTCTGGTCTGCTTCCTATCGGAAAGATATCATGAAACTTGAAAGAGTTCAGAAAAGATTTACAAGGAGGTTGCCAGGATTGGAAGATTTGAGCTATAGGGAGAGGTTGAATAGGTTAGGCTGTTTTCCCTGGAGCGTTGGAGGCTGAGGGGTGACCTGATGGAGTCTTATAAAATCATGAAGAGCATGGATAGGATAAATAGACAAGGTATTTTCCCTGGGGTGAGGGAGTCCAGACATAGATTTAGAGTGAGAGGGGAAAGATATAAAAGAGCCCTAAGAGGCAACTTTTTCACTCAGAGGGTGGTATGTGTATGGAATGAGCTGCCAGAGGAAGTGGTGGAGGCCGGTACAATTGCAACATTTAAAAGGCATCTGGATGGGTATATGAATAGGAAGGGTTTGGAGGGATATGGGCCGGATGCTGGCAAATGGGTTGGGATATCTGGTCGGCATGGACGAGTTGGACTGAAGTGTTTGTTTCCATGCTGTACATCTCTATGACTTTGACTGTTATTCTGAACTCTTATTTTCCCTCATTTATTGCTGGACTTTTTATTTCTTTATTTTTCTAATTTGTTTTTCCAACAGAACTTGTACTTAAGAATCTGTACCTAGGTACCTTGGTACTTAAACTGGCATCATAAGTAGCGAGTTGGAAACTTTTCAGAGCACGTCACAAAAAAAAACTCTAATTCTAATCCTCATCCTAATTCTATTTCTCATGTTGCTCAGTGCAAAGTCTGCAGTATTGTTCTGTTTTATGTGAGCTGACTGGAATAATGTGACCTATTACGAGGGTGTCTTGTGTCCATTAAAACTAAGCCAATCTGGGGAAAGGAACCTTTTCTTTAATCTCAGTCAGTGTCAGCATCAATAGAAGTAAAAAGAGAAAGCTAAAAAGAAATTGGAGGGAATAAAAAGAAAGAGTGAAAGCAAAGAGAAGCAAACCAGTAAAAAAAAAGTAAATAAACTTCTAAAACAAAGACAACACCTGCAAAACAAGAAGGCAATATTTAATCAAAGATTGCCACTTTTTTGATGTTCCATCAAAAATTCAGTAATGTTAAGAAAGCACCACTCCACGCATGAACAGAAAATTGACAAAGGAGGCAGGCAGTGAAATTTCCTGCTTTGAAGAATTAAGAACAATAAAATTCTCCAGCATTTCTGACAACGACTGCAAAGATCATCATGATTTTTTTTTTCAGAAAGTTGAGATCAACTTAACGTTTGAGGCAATTTCAGGACACATGGGCTTCAGTACGTGTCATAATGCCAACAGCGAGGTGAAACAATTAATTAATTTACGGGCTGGTATTGATGCGAGTGTGATTTCACTGAAGCCAAATTAGCAGAAAGGCTTGCGCAGCTCATACACCTGATTGTCCCAACAGATCTTTTTGAAATGCACTGCTGGGGTCAAAAACAAAGGAAGACCCCATGATTAGAGTGTGTTGCAATATATTTAAGGGTGGTCGTTCAAAACAATTGTAGCAGGCAAGTAGCATCTGCAAGAACTTGACACTGGAGTAATTAATGCAATTAGTAGGTTCAGTGGAACATCCAAATCTTGTATGTGGTATGGTTTGTCTCACCCACCAAGGGGACTATCTAACATTTCAGGATATATACAAGCTCTGACCTGCAAGAGGACATCAGGGTCAAATGAGTAGCCAGCCCAACTGCCCAGAGAAATCCAAACGCATCACACAAGCTCCCCGCAGCATGTGATGAAGGGCTGACCAAGGAACAATGTTAAAAATTTCCAATGTTCAGTCCACAGCACAGAAACACATCAACAAAGTTCAAGAGGTGACCTGCAATGTTTCAATATGTCGACCCCATTCAGTCAATACACGTGGTCAATTTGACATGCTGTACGGATACTGTAGGAAAAGCTGAAGCCTTCACCTCCATTCAAGCGTTACATCACAAAAGGAATGGACATCGGGCACTGGATGTCGAAGGTAATACAGCTGACAATGCACATATCATCCCTTCATGAATTTTACATGAGACAGCATCTAAAAACTGGCATAGCAGGTGCCATCCATGCAGGATAAAGTAACATAGGAGCAGGAGTAAGCCATTTGGTCCCTCAAGCATGTTCCATCATTCAATTTGATTATGGCTGATAATCCTCACTGACTGTTTTTTTAAGAATCCCTACAATATGGAAACAGGCCCTTCAGCCCAACAAGTCCACACCAATCCTCCAAAGAGTAACACACCCTCCTACTCTATATTTACCCCTGACTAATGCACCTAATCTACACATCCCTGAACACCTTGGACAATTTAGCATAGCCAAATCACCTAACCTGTACAGCTTTGGGCTGTGGGACGAAACCCACGCAGACATGGGGAGAATGTGCAAACTCTACACAGACACTTGCCCAAGGCTGGAATTGAACCCGGGTCCCTGGCGCTGTGAGGCAGCAGTGCTAACCACTGAGGCATTGTGCCACCCTGTCAAGCTTCCTCTCCTACTTACAATGGGTCTGATATCCCATGCGTTGGCATTACCCATCTTAAATGCCAATTCAGATCTTTCAGATGGCATCTGAAATCATTTGCACTGTTGAAATACGTGAACCTTCCACCCTTGTTTTACCAGCATGCACAGATCCACATATTATCACAGTCTGCAAGTTGACGAAATGTTCAGTTGCATGGTGAAAGATTCCAGACCGCAACATTAATCTAATGCATTTTGTTCACAGCTAAAGACAGCAGATTCAATAAGCTATGTCAGATGATAGCCAGCTGCAACTGCTCGAAAAGATCATCATCAACAGCCTGGCCCTCTTATGGCATAGTGGTAGTGTCCCTACTTTTGGACAAGGAGGCACAACTCCCAGTCCCATCTGCCCCAGAGGTGTGTAATAACGTTTCTGAACAGGTTAATTGGGAAAAAAAAATCAACATGTAACCTAAATGCATCCAACAGCTCCCCCAGTTCAGACATTCTTTCTGCTCACTTAGAGACACAGATTTTCTAAGGATGCAGTCTTCAAAGGTGAACAAGACATAAGTCTGCGAGCTCTCCATCAACACAAGCTAGACCATACCCATAAAGGAAATATGGTGCAGAAACAAAAGTAAGAGATTGGTGTGTGAATCCCCATATTGGCCCAGTATTAATTATGACATTAATAAATTAATCAAGGCATGTAAAACTTGTCAATTCCCTCAACCTCCACAATGGAACACATTTATTTCTTTTGAGATGCGGTGCAAGGTTGATATCTTTGATTGATATGCAACTGTCCAAGGACAGGAATAAGTCCTGGTGGCAATTTCACCAAATTAACTTTTGTATGATAAATCAAATATACCACTAGTGTAATGGTTGTTGACACATTGACTGCCATATTCAGTATGTTCAGCATTCCAGAATAAACTGTATCCAACAACAGTCTGACAGTACACTACTTCATCCTTCAAAGACATGAGCAGGAATTAGGGTGTTCAACATATTACCCACTCTCCCCACTGTGGTCCATACTGCAAACTTGTTAAAGGAAAAGAGACTTGCCAAGATTTTCAATGTTAAATTGTGGTGCTACTCCAGGTAATGATTTCTTTCATTGGTGGATCCCATGTTTGGGTGACAGATCCAGACAGCTCTTCCCTCCCATACACTTGCTACCTAACCTTATGTGCATAAACCATTCCTGGAAAGAAGGGAGAAAATGATGGAACAGCATGATCAATGAGCATGCAGCCAGTAACCCAGATCAAACCACACAAGCCTGAGATATTCACACAAACATTTGGCTTTCTGAAAAGATATTACATCGTTGTATTCAGCCAAGGACATATGACATTGTAATGAACAACAACCAGGTACTACACAGAATTTGACAACAAATCCATACTGCATATCAACAACCATCCATCATACAGGATGATGACATCAACCATTATTTCTATGATGAATGATACACAAGGGACATAGCACATTGCAGAAGTGAAGCTAAATGAATTCATGATAAGTGTATAGGACCTCAATCTAGTCATGAGGTCCATCCATCATTGTGTTATCTAAATGTACAGAGTCAATATTCAGTACTTATATGCATCCCAAAACTTATTACCAGGAAAGGATACCCATCCTTTAAATGAAATGGAGTCATGTCATATTATGGTATGGATTACAGACAAGATCGTTTGGACAAGCTACATGATCACACAACACAGGATGGTTCAGTATAAAAGCACCTGCCTCACCTGTGGTCAGTCTCACTGTGTAATGGATCAGTATAGTTAATCAGTTATGTGTAATTTACAGTAAAATCAGCAAGCACAGTACACAGTCCATGCGTGTACCTCTCTGATATCATTGTCTTGGAGGTAGATGGTGTTGCAAATAAACTTCAAGACATCTGTTTAATAGTCATTCTGGCATATATAAAGCTGCCATCAGTATCAACCAGCACAGATATTTTTTGGTCTGTTGATTTCATTTCCTAAGGATCAGACTAGAGCTCTTTCCAGTCAGAATCATGGTTAATAATCAGGGAAGGAAGCTCTGTCTGATTTTAATCTTCACTGTCTTTAGGATACTGAAGTCGGATATTCCACACCAATTGCTGTCTCCGTTGTTTTTACTTGACCAAGTTTAAAATCAAACCTAAATGAAACTTACTTCATCTTGCTGGTTCATAATGCATCATCTGATCTCTCCCTGTTGTCCAATTCCATGAATTTAAGAATATTTGGGATCCTTTTTAGTTATGGGCCAGTTGCCTGTTATTTGCTCCTGTGTGGATTACCCGTCATTTACTTTCACATTAAAAGCCATCTGTTAGATCTCAACTTAAGTAGGTGTATTGGCATTTTGTTTCTTTACATTGAAATTAAACATATTAAAGGATGCTCATCCTCCTCACATGTGTTACATCTAATCTTTTAATGTCCTTTTATCACTTAATCGAAGGTAATCAGAACAGCTCACATTGTGACTTCTTCACAAATGCTTGAGGAACAGACATTCACTGTCGGAGGGTCAGCGCTGAAGGATTGCAGCACAGTCGGAGGGTCAGCACTGAGGAAGTGCCGCACTGTCGAAGGGTCAGCGCTGAGGGATTGCAGCACTGTCAGAGGGCCAGTGCTGAGGAAGTGCCGCACTGTCGAAGGGTCAGCGCTGAGGGATTGCAACACTGTTGGAGGGTCAGTGCTAAGGGAGTGCAGCACTGTCAGAGGGTCAGTGCTGAGGGAGCGAGCACTGTCAGAGGGTCAGTGCTGAGGGAGCGGGCATGTCAGAGGGTCAGTGCTGAGGGAGTGGGCACTGTCAAAGGGTCAGTGCTGAGAGAGTGCAGCACTGTCGGAGTGTCAGGGCTGAGAGATGGCCGCACTGTCGGACGGTCAGTGCTGAGGAAGTGCCCAAATGTCGGAGGGTCAGTGCTGAGTGAGTGCAGCACTGTCGGAGGGCCAATGCTGACGGAGCGGGCACTGTCAGAGCGTCAGTGCCGAGGGAATGGACACTTTTGGAGGGTCAGTGCTGAGGGAGCGGACACTGTCGGAGGGTCAGTGCTGAGGAAGCAGGCGCTGTCGGAGGGTCAGTGCCGAGGGAGCGGGCACTGTCAGAGGGTCAGTGCTGAGGGAGCGGGCACTGTCGGAGGATCAGTGCTGAGAGAGTGCAGCACTGTCGGAGGGTCAGTGCTGAGGAAGTAGGCACTGTCGGAGGGTCAGTGCTGAGGAAGTGCCCAAATGTCGGAGGGTCAGTGCTGAGAGAGTGCTGCACTGTCGGAGGGTCAGTGCTGAGAGAGTGCAGCACTGTCGGAGGGTCAGGGCTGAGAGAGTGCCGCACTGTCGGAGGGTCAGTGCTGAGGAAGTAGGCACTGTCGGAGGGTCAGTGCTGAGGAAGTGCCCAAATGTCGGAGGGTCAGTGCTGATTGAGTGCAGCACTGTCAGAGGGTCAGTGCTGAGGGAGCGGGCATTGTCGGAGGATCAGTGCTGAGAGAGTGCAGCACTGTCGGAGGGTCAGTGCTGAAGAAGTAGGCACTGTTGGAGGGTCAGTGCTGAGGAAGTGCCCAAATGTCGGAGGGTCAGTGCTGAGAGAGTGCTGCACTGTCGGAGGGTCAGTGCTGAGAGAGTGCCGCACTGTCGGAGGGTCAGGGCTGAGAGAGTGCCGCACTGTCGGAGGGTCAGTGCTGAGGAAGTGCCCAAATGTCGGAGGGTCAGTGCTGAGTGAGTGCAGCACTGTCAGAGGGTCAGTGCTGAGGAAACAGGCACTGTCGGAGGGCCAGTGCCGACGGAGCGGGCACTGTCAGAGGGTCAGTGCCAAGGGAACAGGCACTTTCAGAAGGTCAGTGCTGAGGGAGCGGGCACTGTCAGAGGGTCAGTGCTGAGGAAGCAGGCGCTGTCGGAGGGTCAGTGCCGAGGGAACGGGCACTGTCGGAGGGTCAGTGCTGAGGGATTGCAGCACTGTCGGAGGGTCAGTGCTGAGGGAGTGCTGCACAGTCAGAGGGTCAGTGCTGAGGAAATGCCGCACTGTCGGAGGGTCAGGGCTGAGGGAGCAGGCACTGTTGGAGGGTCAGTGCTGAGGGAATGGGCACTGTCGGAGGGTCAGTGCTGAGGGAGCGGGCATTGTCGGAGGATCAGTGCTGAGAGAGTGCAGCACTGTCGGAGGGTCAGTGCTGAAGAAGTAGGCACTGTTGGAGGGTCAGTGCTGAGGAAGTGCCCAAATGTCGGAGGGTCAGTGCTGAGAGAGTGCTGCACTGTCGGAGGGTCAGTGCTGAGAGAGTGCCGCACTGTCGGAGGGTCAGTGCTGAGAGAGTGCAGCACTGTCGGAGGGTCAGGGCTGAGAGAGTGCCGCACTGTCGGAGGGTCAGTGCTGAGGAAGTGCCCAAATGTCGGAGGGTCAGTGCTGAGTGAGTGCAGCACTGTCAGAGGGTCAGTGCTGAGGAAGCAGGCACTGTCGGAGGGCCAGTGCCGACGGAGCGGGCACTGTCAGAGGGTCAGTGCCAAGGGAACAGGCACTTTCAGAAGGTCAGTGCTGAGGGAGCGGGCACTGTCAGAGGGTCAGTGCTGAGGAAGCAGGCGCTGTCGGAGGGTCAGTGCCGAGGGAACGGGCACTGTCGGAGGGTCAGTGCTGAGGGATTGCAGCACTGTCGGAGGGTCAGTGCTGAGGGAGTGCTGCACAGTCAGAGGGTCAGTGCTGAGGAAATGCCGCACTGTCGGAGGGTCAGGGCTGAGGGAGCAGGCACTGTTGGAGGGTCAGTGCTGAGGGAATGGGCACTGTCGGAGGGTCAGTGCTGAGGGATCGGGCACTGTCGGAGGGTCAGTGCTGAGGGAGTGCCGCACTGTCAGAGGGTCAGTGCTGAGGGAGCGTCCATTGCCAGAGGGTCAGTGCTCAGGGAGCAGGCACTGTCAGAGAGTCAGTGCTCAGGGAGCAGGCACTGTCAGAGGGTCAGTGCTGAGGGATTGCAGCACTGTCGGAGGGTCAGTGCTGAGGGATTGCAGCACTGTCGGAGGGTCAGTGCTGAGGGATTGCAGCACTGTCGGAGGTTCAGTGCTGAGAGAGTGGGCACTGTCGGAGGGTCTGTGCTAAGGGATCGGGCACTGTCGGAGGGTCAGTGCTGAGGGAATGGGCACTATTGGAGGGTCAGTGCTGAGGGATTGCAGCACCGTCGGAGGGTCAGTGCTGAGGGATTGCAGCACTGTCGGAGGGTCAGTGCTGAGGGAGAGCCGCACTGTCGGAGGGTCTGTGCTAAGGGATCGGGCACTGTCGGAGGGTCAGTGCTGAGGGAATGGGCACTATTGGAGGGTCAGTGTTGAGGGATTGCAGCACCGTCGGAGGGTCAGTGCTGAGGGATTGCAGCACTGTCGGAGGGTCAGTGCTGAGGGAGAGCCGCACTGTCGGAGGGTCAGTGCTAAGGGATCAGGCACTGTCGGAGGGTCAGTGCTGAGGGAATGGGCACTATTGGAGGGTCAGTGCTGAGGGATTGCAGCACTGTCGGAGGGTCAGTGCTGAGGGAGAGCCGCACTGTCGGAGGGTCAGTGCTGAGGAAACAGGCACGAGTGTAAGGTCAGTGCTGAGGGAAGGGGCATTGTTGGAGGATCAATGCTGAGGAAACAGACACTGTTGGAAGGTCAGTGCTGAGGGAGTGGGCACTCTTGGAAGGTCAGTGCTGAGGGAGCAGGCACTGTTGAAGGATTCATTCCATCCAAATAAAATAATACATTTAAACGTAGGCTCATTTGTGAAGTAGCTGAGAGCTTGGTGAGCTACAAGGCACCCTGCATTTGCCATGGCAACATCTCAGCCAATCAGAGACAACTTGTCAATAAGTCATCATCCCTTTCAGCGAAGGTATAAATTGTCATGATTGGCATTCTTGCATTTGTCCATTTTCAGCAAAATTTGAGGTTTTTTATGCTTTCTATCCAAATCTTTGTCTTTTTTCATGTCACTTAACAACTGTTGTGTGAAGTAATGGTTCAGAAATGGTTAATTCTGAAGCTGCATTAAGGTCCACCCAATCTGATGACATAATAGGGAGTTGGATTTGAAAAGGCAAAGCTATTCTGCAAAATGAACGTGCTAGGATGTCAAAGGGGACAGACCTGTCCGTAGTTTTAGAAACAATATTAGTGTAGCTTGTTCTTGATTATTATCACATGTTCATTTTGCAGAATAGTTTTGGAGTTTAGAAGAATGACTGGTTACCTTTTGGAAACATACATCATTCTTAGGGGACTTGACAGGGTAGATGCGGAAAACATGTTTCCTTTCTCAGGAGAATCTGAAACCAGAGGTGTAATCTCAGATTAAGGATTCATCTGTTTATGCCAGAGATGAGGTGGAATTACTTCTTTCAGGGGGTAGTCAATCTTTGGGGAATCCTTTACCTTACAGGGCTGTCGTGTCTGGAATGTTAAGTACAGTCGGCTCTGATATAGCCGGAGAGCTCCGTTCTCGTGCGATCTCGTGTTATAAGAAAATCTTGCAATAGCTGCACCATTTTAACTAATGGGGCCAGAAACGCATTGTAGTCAATGCAGGTGAGGAAAGTTTGCATTCTACAAATAACGGTCTAAATTCTTCGATTCGCCTTGAAGAAGCACACATTATAGCAGAACAGACTGTATGTTCAAGGTGGAGATAGACAGAACTTTAATCAGTTAGGAAATCAATGGTTACGGGGGAAAGCAAGCAAAACAGAAATGAGGCTTATCACAGATTATCTGGTCGGCATTGGTTCTGTTTCCAAGCTGGACAAATCTATGGTTCTCTAATTCTAAAACGTTAAACTAGCTTGCCTGCAATTTTTCTTTATTCATTCATGGGATGAGGCGTCACTGGCTAGGCCAGCATTTGTTGCCCGTCCCTAATTGCCAAGAGGGTTGTTAAGAGTCAACCACATTGCTGTGGGCCTGGAGTCCCATGTAGGCCAGACCAGGTCGACATGGTAGTTTCTTTGCCTAAAGGACGTTAGTGAGCCATTGCTGAAATTGCTGTCACTCTGAGGGTGGCAACTGTACCTCAGAGTTAGAAGGCAGTGTATTCAAGTCTCAATTCAGAGAACTGAGCAGGAAAATTGCTGCTGGCAATTCAGTTCAGGACTGCTGCGTTATTAGAGGTGCCATTTTGGATGGGGTGTTATTCTGAGGTCTTGTTCTGAAGCAAAACATCCCGTGTCATACTTTAAGAGAGAGCAGGGGAGTAATCCCTAGTTTCCAGGCCAACATTGATCCCCCAAAACACCATCCACCAAAACTGGCTATCTGGTCATTAACATTGCTGTTTGTACAAACTTATTGTGTGCAAATTGGCTGCTGTATTTTCTACATTGTACTGGTGACTAACTTTCACTTAATATGGGAGTGCTAGTGTTGGACTGGGGTGGACAAAGGAGAAGTCACATGACACCAGGTTATGGTCCGACAGGTTTATTTGAAATCACAAACTTTTGGAGCACTCCTCCTTTGTCAGGTGAAATCTTCAAATTTGTGACTTCAAGTAAACCTGTTGGACTATAACTTTATGTACTTCATCGTCTATGAAGTGCTTTGGGATTTCTTGTGGTCTAGAAAGTCTTCCTTTGTTTTCTTTTTACACATCTTGTTACAAAGGTTCTTCTTAAAAATGGGAGTAAGATTATCAGGACCAATTTTTAAAAAAAATGTAGCATGGTGATCGTACTCGGTGAATTCTGAAGGACCCAGCAAACATTGTGTGAAAAATGAAAGAAAAACTTACCGGCCTACAATAATTGTGCAACAGGACTATGTAATCATGATTGAATTCATGAATCTTTCGAATGAGTTAATTATAATCATGGCATCAGGTGTACTTCCATTTAAGACACTGCCAACCAATTATTTGTTTAATCAAATATTCTATTGATTAGTTAAAAGTATTCAATTAATATTTAATAACTTGAAACAATGCTATAATTGTGTCAGGTGTTTTTTCAAGGTCCTGTGAAATACTGTTAAATTAATGCCACATTAATATCCTTGCCCTTTTTCCACCCTTTGCAAGGGGATTGGCAGAGATGACCCTCTGTCTAATGAGAGGCATAAGCAATTCTGGACAGCAACCGAACTCCGAAAATTACCAAGTGACATCAACAACTTCACCGACTGAGGAAAGAAAGGTTTGGTCAACGGAAGCTGTCTCACAGGAGCTGGTTAAAGACATGGTTGGAGAGGTGGGCCTTTGAAAGAGTGAAATAATTTCGGAAGAGAATTGTAGGTGGTGGGTATGCAACAGCTGACCAGGGTGCTGCTGATGGCAGAATTGTCGCTGGGTGGAATGCACTATGAAGCAGATTTGGAAGAGCAGAGAGTTTGGTGTGTGAGTGAGCTGAAGATGTTGGCAAAGGCTAGACACAATTGACGTTCAATTTTTTATTCTTACTTAAAAATTCACGTACTGGGCTACAGGGGACTGGTAAAGATTCATTTCATTGCACAAATTCCCTAAGTCCCAGCTCTCCCTATTTCTTTAAGGCATTGCACTGAAGCACAGTGACTCAGTGGTTAGCACTGCTGCCTCATAGCGTCAGTGACCTGAGTTTGATTCCATCCTTGGGTGACTGTGCGGACTTTGCCCATCCTCTCCGTGTCTGTGTGGGTTTCCTCTAGGCGCTTCAGTTTCCTCTCACAATCCAAAGTCATGCAGTTTAGAATGGTTGGCCGTGCTAAATTGTCCATAGTATTCAGTAATGCGCAAGTTAGGTGGATTGGCCATGGGAATTGCAAGCTTACAGGGATAGAGTAGATGGGTGGATCTGGATAGGCTTTGTTTGGTGGGTCAGTGTGGGCTGAATGGCCTGCTTCCACACTGTAGGGATGCTATGAATAAATCTTTGGTCGTTGTTTCCAGATTAGATTACATTCCCTACAGTGTGGAAACAGGCCCTTCGGCCCAACAAGTTCACACCAACCCTCCGAACAGCATCCCACCCAGACCCATTCCCCTACATCTACCCCTGACACCTAACACTATGGGCAATTTAGCATGGCCAATCTACCTGACCTGCACATCTTTGGACTGTGGAAGGAATCCGGAGCACCCGGAGGAAACCCACGCAGACACGGGGTGAATGTGCAAACTCCACAAAGACAGTCGCCCGAGGCAGGAATTGAACCCAGGTCCCTGGTGCTGTGAGGCAGCAGTGCTAACCACTGAGCCTCTCCCTCAATGGCTCAGTGTATGAACAACATTCCTGCAAAGTGTTGTGCAATGCTTTAGAGGTGCTATATAAATGCGAGTTGTTGTTATTCTTCCTCTGCAGCATTAGCATTGACGACTTGTTCAAATCTTGGAGGTAACATCATCTATCGCCGCAACAATCTGGGTAAACTCAGTGCAGGGCACATTCAAAGACCTCAATATTGAACAAAGTCAAAGAACGAGGTTTTTGGCTGTAATTGTATTTTAAAGTTGGGAAGGTTGGAACATGAGGAGGTGATTTAGTCCATCAAGTCTGCACCACCATTCGATATGATCATGGCTGATTGAATACTTCAATGCTTTTTACTTAACCCAACCTCATAACTCTATACACTACTGGTAATCAAAAATTGATCAATTTCTAACTTAAACATGCTCAAAGACTTGAGTTTCCACAGCCCTCAGTGATCGCGCGTCTCAAAGGTTCTGAATAATTCATTTCTCCTCATCTTTCCTGTTTATTTTTCAATTGCGCCCCCAGTTCTAGACTCCCAACCAGGTGAAACATCTTTTGAATTGAACTGAATTGAATTTATTGTCACATGTACCGAGGCACAGTGAAAAGCTTTGTCTTGCAAGCAATACAGGCAGATCACAGAGTTAAATAGCATAGATATGTAAATAATAGGTAAACAGCAGCAAGAACAAAAACACAGGTACAGGCGAATGCGAAGAGTTTGTGAGTCCATTTAGTATTCTCACAACAGTCAGGTAGAAACCGGCTGGGGCATGTGTTCACGTTTCTGTACCTTCTTCCCGATGATAGAGGTTGTAGAAAAACATTGACGGGGTGGGATGGATCTTTGAGAATGCTGGCGGCCTTTCCTTGACAGCGGGCCTGGTAGGTGGATTCTATAGATGGGAGGTTGGCCTTTGTGATTGTCCGGGCCGAGTTCATCACTCTCTGTAATCATCTCTAATCTTGAATGGTACAGTTGCCATACCAGGTAGTGATCTTACATACATCTACCCTGCCTATCCTCTTTAATTATTTTGGAACACTTTAATTCTCTTTGTAGTAATTAAGCAATGATGGCCCTTTCTCATTTCTTGAACATAATAACAGTTTCTACCCTACTGTTGTTAGAATACTGAATGGACTCACAAGCTCTTAACATATGCCTGTACCTGTGTTTTTGTTTTTGCTGCTGTTTACCTATTATTTACTATCTATGCTACTTAACTCTGTGATCTGCCTGTATTGTTCGCAAGACAAAGCTTTTCACTGTGCCTCGATACACGTGACAATAATTCAATTCAATTTGTTTTATGCATACTTGGGATATGGATATCACTGGTGGGCTGGTATTTATTATGTAGGCTAGACCAAGTAAGAGATGCAGATTTGCTTCCCTGAAGGATCCGAGTGAACCAGATGGGTTGATAAAACAATTGACAGTGGTTCTATAATCACCATTAGACCAGCTGCTTGTCCAAAGTTTTTCTTTGTATCAAACATCACCATCTCCCATGCTGGGATTTGAACCAACATCTCTAGAGCATTACCCTAGACCTCTGGATTGCTAGTCAGATGACAGTACCACTACATAATCACCACCCACAGGAAATCCCCATGGCAGTGGGAGAATGCTTCCTGCCCTGTCCCACCAACAACCAGCCTCTCGCTTTGCCACACCAGGATTTGGAAAATTCTGTCCAATGAGTTGAATCTGTGAGCAATATTCTCGAAAGAACTGTGCCCTTCAGCCATTAACCATGTATTTCACCCTGATATGGGCTGGGCACTTTGATCCCATGACTGACATGAGACTCCCTGAGCAGATGCTCTACTCCCAGCTCCGAAATGGCAGGCCAGCCCCAGGTGGGACAGAGGGACGGCCTCTGGGATACCCTCAAGGCCTCACTGGGGAAGTGCAGCATTCCCACAGACATCTGGGAATCACTGCCCCCAGACTGTTCCAAAGTGAGGGAGGAACATCCACGAAGGCGTCAAGGTCCTCGAGACACGCTGTCAGGAAAAAGCTGAAGCCGGGGGAGGGGGGAAACAGCGTAAGGAACACAGTGCCTCACCAATACCTCACCCACCCCCTTCTGGTGACCCCCGGTGTAACAGAGCCTGGGGTAGCTGCATTGGTCTGTGTAGCCACCTATAGACTCACCCTGAGAGTGGGAGAGAGTCATCCCCATCTGTGAGGGACCACCAATGATGATCATTGCACTGGATCATGATGGCTGCCACTTACATGATATAGCTTTTTTTTTCATTCAACTGGAAGATGAAGAGAAGTCTAGGATTTTATCTCCAGTGGAGCAGCTATGGGTGATGCGGGGTCTTAGTTGGATTACTGCAAACTAACAGCCTTCCTGTCGAGATGCCGAGTTATGATGAAGGACCGGAGGAACTTGGACTTGTCAGCCCAAATGAGAGGGTTTTCAGAGCTGATGTTAGATAATATGATCAGGGGACTGGAAAATGTAAAACTGGAATATTACTCTAAATTAAACTGTGGAAGTAGGACAAGGTAATGTGGGCTCAAAGAAGGTGTTTCTATGCAGCACATTCCTTGACCTCAGGATGTCTCAGAGCTTTGCAGTAATGAGTTATTCTTGGGGTAGAGTTTTACAGATCCCACTAATAGGTTTGAAAGAGGGCAGAAGCTTGGAAATTGTGGTATGTAGCCTAAACACTTCAACCCCAGGGCATCAATGTGGACTTCACCAGTTTCCACATTTCTCCTCCCCCACCTTACCCCAGTTCCAACCTGCCAGCTCAGCACCACCCTCATGACCTGTCCTACCTGCCAATCGTCCTTCCCACCTATCCGCTCCACCCTTCTCTCCGACCTATCACCTTCATCCCTACCTCCATCCACCTATTGTACTCTTAGCTACCTTCTCCCCGGACCCAGGCCCCCCCTCCCATTTATCTCTTCACCCCAGAGGGGGTGAGGGGGAGTGTGTGTGGGATGGACAGAGTGTGTGTGGGATGGAGGGGGAGTGTGTGGGGGAGGGTGTGTATGTGTGGGGAGGGGGGAACTGTGTGTGGGGTTTGGGATACAGTTTGCGTGGAACTGGGGCCAGTGTGGGTGAGGAGGGAGAGTGTGTGGGGGAGGGGGGAGTGTGTGTGGGGAGGGAGGAGTGTGTGGGGATGGAGGAGTGTTTGTGGCATGGGGAGAGCCTGATATTGGGGGGGGGGGGGTGGGGGCGGTGAGTTTGTATGAGGGGGGAAGTTGTGGAGCCTGCAGGCTGCGGAATGAGCCAATGAACAGGAGCAGTCCTTCACTGTGACCCCCATTGTTTATTGGACCAGCCTGGGGCACAAGCTCAATTTTGTCTGCAAATAAAAAAACACCTCCTGCCCTAATCAAGTGCAGGAATTGGAATTACAGTAACACGGAATGTCTCGATGCCAGTGTTCAAATTGGTGGCAAGATTAAACCAAACCTGTGGCTCACAAAGTGTTGGCAAAAAATTCCAAATGCCTAAAATTTAGCCTCTGTCTAGGTGCAATCTGTTGTATTTAACAAATTCCAATGTTTTAACCATCACCTCTGAATGGAGTCATGTACAACGTATTAGTGTAAGGAGTCTTTTAAGACCAGCACCCCCTTTAAAACCTTGCCTTTCTGACAGGGTCTCAGCTGCTGTAAGGTGCCTGTAATTATTTCCTTATAGATCGCGTTTGGAGTTGCCAATGTTTAATGAACTGCTCATGGCTAGTGTCTGTGGGAAGTGTCAGTGCTCTGATATACAGTATTGCACGCGGAGTCTGGAGCTCACAAGAATGTGCAACTTGTGGTGATATGTGTCACATCTCTTTAAACACCAAGCACTCACTGCCCTTTGCTGTCCCTGAGATGGGTAATGCAGACTCGCATCGTAATTACAGACATCTGGCTATCAGCAGACCACAACTGAGTTGGCTGCACACTGTGACACTACTTTGACCTCTCAAACTAATTTGGGTACATTACTGCCTCTGATCACGGTATTCACTTGTCAGTTCAATCCAACATTTTAGTCTTATTTTAAAGGGTGCTGTTCAATTTCTAAAGTAAGAGGAAAGCTGGAATTAACTACAAGTTAGCTGTCCTAACATTCAGTCAGAATTCATGCACATTGGTGAGACTGTTCTGAGTAGATTCCCTACAGTGTGGAAACAGGCCATTCAGCCCAACCTGACCCTTCAAAGAGTAACCCACCCAGACCCATTTCCCTCTGACTAATGCACCTAACATTATGGGCAAGTTAGCATGGCCAATTCACCTGACCTGCACATCTTTGGACTGTGGGAGGAAACCAGAGCACTTGGAGGAAACCCACACAGACACAGGGGAGAATGTGCAAACTCCACACAGACAGTCATCCGAGGCTGGAATCAAACCTGGGACCCTGGTGCTATGAGGCAGCAGTGATAACTACTGAGCCACCATGCCACCCTTATGCAAGCAAAATGCTGTGGATGATGCTAATCTGAAATAGGAGCAGAATGTCTCAGGATTCCAAAGAATAGTCTTTGGATGTGAAACTATGTTTCTATTTCCACAAACTTGCTAAGTTTCTCCAACACAGCGTTCTTGTAGCTGTCCTCACAATACTCAAGAACTTTGACACCTTCCAGGACAAAGCAGCCTGTTTGATTAGCACCACTCCATCCACCACTGAAGCTCAGTAGCAGTAGTATGTACCGTCTACAAGATGCACTGCAGAACTTCACTAAGGTTTCTTAACTCAGCACTGGCCGTGACCATTGCCGTCCAGAGGGACAAGGGCAGCAGATACGTGGGATCAACACCATCTGTAATTTCCTCTCCAAAACACTCATCATCCTGAGTTGGAACAAAGTACTGTTTCTTCAGTGACACTGGGTCAAGTTCCTGGAACTTCCTTCACAACTGTGTCATGGGTCTCCCTCCACCAAATGGACTGGACTGATTCAAGAAGGTTTGACTTGATTTCTTGTCACGCGTACCTGGGTACAGTGAAAAGCTTTGTCTGTGAACAGTATAGGCAAGTCATAGCAAGCAAGCATGTACAGATCGTAGGGTGAGAAAAACTTGGACAGAGGCATACAGGTTACACCACACAGAGCTTGCTGTCGAGAAGACCAACATGAACAAGATCAGCAGTATTTGAAGTTAGAAAATCCATTCATCAGTCTAATAACTGCAGGGAAGAAGTTGTTTGTGAACCTGTTGCTGCGTGTGTTCGAACTTCTGTAGCTTCTGTCTGATGGAAGAGTTCGTATGAGATCGTTGCCTGGATGGGAGGGGTCTTTGATGATGTTGGCAGCCCTTCCACGGCAGTGAGTCATGTAAATGGAGTACATGGATGGGAGGTTGGCTTTCCTGATGGTCTGGGCTGCGAACGCCACCTTCTGCAGTTTCTTATGGTGCTGTGTAGTACAGTCACCATCCCAGGCCATCATGCACCCGGACAGTATGCTCTCCTCTCACTGGTGCATCTGTAGAAGTTGGTGAGGGTCCTCATGGATGTGCCGAATTTCCTGAGCTGCCTGAGGAAGAGGAGGCATTGTTGTGCCTTCTTGCCCCTCGCACCTACGTGGGAAAGTCCAGGACAGGTCGTCAGTTATCGTCACTCTGAGGAACTTGACGCTCTCCACCCTCTCAACCTCTCCTCCATTGATGGAGATGGGAGCATGGCCTCCTCCCTTCTTTCTGAAGTCAATGATCAGTTCTTTTGTTGAGAGAGAAGTTATTATTATTGTACCACGTCACCAAGTCCCTTCTATACTCTGGTTCATCATTGTTTGATATCTGTCCCACCATGGCTGTGTCGACAAAACTTGGAGATGGCATTTGTTTGGAATTTGGCAACACAATCGTAGGTGTACAGGGAGTACACTAGGGGGCTGAGGACGCATCCGTGGGGGGCTCCAGTGTTGAGTGTTATTGTGGAGAACATACTAAGGATCCAGTTGCAGAGGGCAGAGCTGAGACCAAGGTCATGGAGTTTTGAGATCAGTCTGGAAGGGATAGTGGTATTGAAGGCGGAGCTGTAGTTGGTGAGCAGGAGTCTGATGTAGGTGTCCTTGTTGTCCAGATGTTCCCGGGGTGAGTGCAGGGCTAGGGATATGGCATCCATTGTGGACCTGTTATGTCAGTAGGCGAATTGTAAGGGATCGAGACAGGCTGGGATACTGGCGTTAATGTGGGCCATGACCAGCCTCTCGAAGCACGTCATGATTATTGTGGTCAGAGCCACCAGACAGTAGTGATTAATGCACATTGCATGTGTTTTCTGAGGTATGGGAATGATGGTGGTCTTCTTGGAGCAGGTGGGGACTTCAACTTGTAGGAGGGAGAGGTTAAAGCTATCAGGGAATACCTCCGTCAGCTGGTCCACACAGGATCTGGGGACACCATCCGGTCGGCCGGGGACACCATCCAGACCCATCGCTTTCCTTGGGGTGATTCCCAGGAAGACTGATCAGAAGTCTGCAGCAGTGAGCAAGGGAACGGGTGTGTCCGGGGCAGGAGTCACCACGCCACTGGCATTCTGCTCAAACCGAGCACTTGAAAGCATTGAGCGCATCAGGGAGGGATGTGTCTGTGTCCGCCATCTTGCTCTGCTTCACTGTATAACCGTTATGCTGTTTAGCCTTGCCATAGGTAGTGGGAGTTTGGTTGGTTTGGGCCTCTAACCTGGTCCGGCCCTGCTTCTTGGCATCTCTGATGGCTTTGTGGAGGTCACATCTGGAGTTCCTTTACTGATCTGGATCATCCAACTTGAATACTGCACACCTGGTCTTCAACGGTAAGTGAATTTCCCGGCTCATCCAAGGTAACGCTTGGATTGACTTCTTTGGCACGCAGTTCTCCACACATTTGCTGATGAGACCTGAGATGGCGGCGGCATACTTGTCTAGGGTTCCTGCCGAGTATGCCACCAAATCCAACCAGTCCCGGAGACACGTTTCTGCTGCCTCGGACCAGAATTGTATTTCCTTTTGTGAAGTATCCTTGTTTCAGCTTCTACTTGTAAGACGGGCAGGAGGAACACAGCGCCATGATCAGATTTTCCGAAGTATGGGTGGCGTGGTGATGCAGGAGGCATCTTTAATGGTTATGTAGCAGGGTGTCCAGTCCTCTAGTGGGTCAGGAGATGTGTTGGTGGCACTTTGGCAACATCTTCTTGAGGGTGATTCACCAGCACCTTCTCAAGGGCAACTAGGGATGGGCAATAAATGTTGACTCAGCCAGCCAGCAAGGCCCAGTGAAGAGGCAAAAAAGACATATTGGGTCAGATGAGCAAAAGCTTGCTGGGAGATATGGGTTTTAAGGAGTGTCTGAAAGGAGGATAGAGAGAAAGTGAGAGGATAGTTTCAGGGAAGGAAGTCCACAGTTTAGGTCCCAGGGAGCTAAAGGTACAACTACAAATGGTGGAAAGATTCACATCAGGGATGCCCAAAGGCCAGGTACATGGGCAGGTAACTCTTCAATATCTCCGAGAAAGGGCTTTTGACTAGTTTGCTCCATGCTTGGTTCAGGAGTTTACTTCTTTAGACTTTACTTAGAAACAGCGTGGGAGCAAGTTACTCAATTGTTGATGTCAACCTACTGATGTTGAGAGTGTTACCTCTGCCCAACCTCTTCGGTTAAACCATTGCCCAGAATATAATGCCAACTTGAAGCATCACTATACTGTCACACAGTCCAGTTTCAAGGATGTTGAAATTAAATATGAAAGGTAGTGCCCTATAAAATCCACTAAGGTGATTGAATAGCGGTAATGGACTTTCTGTGTACTTCCTGGTGGGACAACAGATATGGTGGAAGATTGATGGCTTTGACCTTCGCATTTGTCCTTTACTCAGTCCTTAATTCAAAGAGACAGCTACATCAATGATATCCACACACCACATAACTTTCACAGAATCACCGATAATTGTCTTGTTTTAAGAGTTGAGGGTGGTACGGTGGCTCAGTGGTTAGCGCAGCTGCCTCACAGCACCAGGGGCTCGGGTTCAATCCCAGCCTCGGTGACTGTCTGTGTGGAGTTTGCATACTCTCTCCGTGTTTGCTCCGGGTGGTCTGGTTTCCTCCCACAGTGCAAAGGTGTGCAGGTTGGATGGATTGGCGGTGCTAAATTGTCCATAGTATCTGGGGATCAGGCTAGGTGGGTTAGCCACGGGTTAGCAGGGCTACAGGGATGGAGTGGGTCTGGGTGGGATGCTCTTCAGAGGGTCGGTGTGAACACGATGGGCCGAATAGCCTGCACTGTAGCGATTCTAAATGTAATCATTTTTCTTGTATGTTCAATTCCTAGCACTGCCAGCATCTTGTGAATATTGGTTTCTGCTGTGAGCGTCTGGAATGATTGGGGGAGATTCCCTCTTGTTAATAATGTAAGTTATTACAATCATGTGGACACACAAACCCTTTGGCAGAAGAAAGTCTCAATCTTGATGAACAATAAATAGGTTTATTTCATATTATTTAGTAGCTACTTACATTATATCTATGATACGTGGTAGTCTCTTGAGAGATTACCAGGCTCATTCAAGATAACTTTAGCTACATCCTGGTAACATTAAGAACAATCACTGAAGCACTATATACCCTCTGGTGAACACAAGCAGAACACTGGTTAGCTCCTCCAGGAACATTCCTGTATGTCTTGATGGGCAGAACTTAGATGGTGTTGTTTTAATCCTTTCAGGTACTAACTGGCTTGTACAATTATAGCTACCATCAAAAGACATTGGAGCACTGCAGCAAGCCTGAGACAGAGATGTTGTTCAGGGGGCAGGGTGGTGTGTTGAAGTGGCAGGCAACAGGAAGCTCAGGGTCTTTTTTGTGGGCAGAACGTGGGTGCTCTGCAAAGTGGTCACCCAGTCCATGCTTCGTTGTCCCCCAGTGTAGGGGAGGCCACATTGTGAGCAGCGAATGCAGTAGACTAGATGGTGAGAAGTGCAGGAAAAGTGCTGAAGGTTTGTGGGAGGGAAATGTCCTTGCAAAAGGCTGACAGGGAGGGGAGGGGAATATGTTTCTGGTTGGGGGCACCCCACTGGAGGTGACGGAAATGGGGGATAAATGATCCAGGATGTTGGTGATGCCTCTTCTGGAATACTGTTCCCGGTTCTGGTTGCCTGTTACAGTAAGGGTATTGTTAAACTGGAGATGATTCAGAAAAGATTTATGAAGATGTTGCCAGGAAGGAAGGGCTTGAGACATAAAAATGGACTGGAAAGGCTGGGAGCATAGGAGGTTGAGGGGGGGCGACCTTATTGAGGTTTATAAAATCATGAGGAGCACAGAAAGGTGAATGATAAGAGCTTTTTTCCCCTAGGGTGGGGAAGCTCAAAATTAGGAGCAATATTTTTAAGGTGAGAGGAGAAAGATTTAAAAAGGACATGGGGGCAACCTTTTTTTACACAGAGCATGGTTTGTGTGTGGAATGAACTGCCAGAGAAAGTGGTGGATGTGGGTACATTTACAATGTTTAAAAGATATTTGGGTAAGTACATAAATAAGAAATGTTTGGAGGGATGTGGACCAGGAGCAGGCAGCTGGGACTAGTTTAATTTGGGATTATGACCGGCATACACTGGTTGAAGCGAAGGGTCTGTTTCCATGCTGTATGACTCTACAACTCCCTATGACACATCATACAACAAAGGACATCTCTGTGGGAAGATGGAGACAACTACAGTAAGGTGCTAACAAGCTGTGCAACCAACTGAGGGGATATTGGAAACCTAAGCATGTCAGAAATATAAAGCAGCACAATTTCAAACTCTAGTCAGAGCATTAAGCACAACTGATTAAACCTACAAATTTGAGACTTTTACTTCTAAATATCATGCCATGGGAATTTTGTTTTCCTAAAGTTTGTTTTGTATTAAGTGCTACAAAAGCCTCATTGACACAGTAGCCGCCCTTTAATCAGGTTCAAGAATGATTAGGGAGAGGAATCTTTAGCTCAGTCAGTGATGCTTTCCACTGTGCTGGGCTCCAGGTCAGTTCCAGTGACAGATATGATAGCAAGCCTGTTGTGTTTGTCCCTGAACTGCTCGTTGCCAGGGAAACCAGGTTCTAATGTAGGTACGGCCAGAACACAGAGCCACAGACTTGGCTTCACAATAAGCAGTGACATTGTGTCAGAAGACAGCTACTTGGCTTTCGATATTTTTCAAAAGATATATGGAGATTTAAAAAAAAATAAATAACATTAAGTGAAGTTTAGTTTGCAGTTCAGAAAGGTCGTTACACCATTACAAATCTTGCCAAAGGATTATCAACAGATGTGACATACATTATAGATATTGTAACAATGGCTTGGAATAAAAAGGCAGTTCCACATCTTCAAGTAATTGTCTCTGTTCTTTGATCAATCTCATAGTGGAGACAAGATGAGTACTGATTGTACACTGAGAATGAAAAGTTGTTCAGGCCACGGATCGTGAGCAGGGGAGCAGAATTAATTAAAGACTGACACAGATAGGTTCTTGAGTATCAAGGGGGTCAAGGGTCACAGGGAGAAAGCGGGAGAATGAGGTTGAGAAACATGTCAGCCATGATTGAATGGTGGAGCAGACTCGATGGGCTGAATGGCCTACTTTCTGTTCCTATATCTTACGGTCTTATGATAGTTTTCTCAAAATACCGGTACAGGCTGGAGGGAAGAATGCCTCTTTCTGTGCAGCGTTCAAATTATGAAGGTTGCAGTGCCTGACGTGCAAACCTTGTGACTTTCTGTTCATTATCCACGTGGCACGGTGGCTCAGTGGTTAGCACCGCTGCCTCACAGTGCCAGGGACCTGGGTTCAATCCCAACTCAGGCCACTGTCTGTGTGGAGTTTGCACATTCTCCCTGTGTCTGTGTGGGTTTCCTCCCACAATCCAAAGATGTGCAGGTTGGGTGAATTGGCCATGCTAAATTGCCCCATAGTGTTAGGTGCATTAGTCAGGGGTGTATATATAGGGTAGGGTAGGGTAGGGGAGTAGGTCTGGATGGGTTGCTCTTTGGAGGGTTGGTGTGGACATGTTGGGCCAAAGGGCCTGTTTCCACACTGTAGGGAATCTAATCTAATGTAAATGCAAGCCTCAAATCTACTACTCTGTCTTCTGGACCAGAATTATGAACCAGCTCTTCACTCTGTTGTATAAAAGCTAAAGCACAACATTTAGATCATGGAAGAATATGTATATCTACGGTGCAATGCACAATCTCAGGACATCTCCAATTTAGAGCCAAAGTGGTGCTTTTGACATGTAATCAAGTAGCTCAGTTGCATGTGGTAAGCTCCCGAAACAGCAATGTGATAATGACTAGATAACTGTTTTCTCAGTGTTTAAAAAGTTACAATTATCTGGTCTTTATCACATTGCTGTTTCAGGGAGCTTAGCTGCGTACAAATTGACTGCCATGCTATCAATGGTACTACAATCACCAGAATTCAAAAGCTCGTCCACGGGCTGTGAAATGCATCGGGATGTCGTGAGGTTGTGAAAGCTCTGATAGAAATGCAAGCTCTTTCATAAAGTTGAAGCTGTGTGCCACAGCTTAAGCACATAATGTACATTTCAGTGCTGCAGGGTAATGGTCACATCGCATCAAAAAGAAAAACAGAAATTGCTAGAAATGCTCAGCATGCATCCAGTGTCTAGGCGAAAGTGAGGACTGCAGATGCTGGAGATCAGAGTCTAGATTAGAGTGGTGATGGAAAAGCACAGCAGGTCAGGTAGCATTTGAGGAGCAGGAAAATCGACGTTTTGGGCAAAAGACCTTCTTTCTCATTCCTGATAAACGGGCTTTTGCCCGAAACGTCGATTTTCCTGCTTCTCAGATGCTGCCTGACCTGCTGTACTTTCCCTATGCCTCCAGTGTCTGTGCAGAGTGAAACAGAGGTAATGTTTTGAGGCCATTGACCCTCATTCTGAAATGATCAGATCTGCCATCTCTGTTGATGGAATGTTAGGCAGCAAGATTGTACATCTGGAAAAGCTCCTGAGGAAGGGTCTCTGAACATGATTGCTGCCTGACCTGCTGCGCTTTTCCAGCACCACACTTCTTGACTCTGATCTCTAGCATCTGCAGTCCTCACGTTCCCACTGAACCTGAAATGGTCATGCCAATTTTTCTCCATAGATGCTGCTGGACATGTTGAGCTTTTCCAGTAATTTCCCATTTTCTTTCTGATTTCCAGCATCCATGCCTCTCTGGGTTTTTAGTTAGGCTTGTGTATCTGTTCAGGATCTCATGACTGTTTATAAAACAAAGGTGTTGGGGACTCCCTGACGTACAATCATTGTTCACGCAACACCTTGGCCATTTGTGAGATCCTTCTGTGTACAAGTTACCTCCTCTGCATATCTACAAAGCAATAGTCACTTCTCTTCACTGACTTTGGAACATCTTGAGGACATGAAAGCTGTTAGAGAGAGGATGATCCAATTAGTCAGACTCTCCTGTTCTGTCTTTGTGGATCTGCCAATGTTTCCTATTTAAATTGAGATCCAACTTCCATTGGAAAGGTACAACTCTATCTGATTCCCGGCTTTTCAGGCAGTGAAATCCAAATCATTGCCTGTTACAATGAAAAGAAATACTTGCATTTATATGGCCCCTTTCACGATGATCGAAAGTACTCACAGCACCAGGGACCCGGGTTCGATTCCAGCCTCGGACGATGTCTGCGTGGAGTTTGCACATTCTCCTCGTGTATGCACGAGTTTCCGCTGGGTGCTCCAGTTTCCTCCCACAGTCCAAAGATGTGTGGGTCAGGGGGAACTGGCCATGCTAAATTGCATGTAGTGTCCATGGAGAAACAGGCTGGGTGGATTAGTCATGGGAAATGCAGGGTTACATGCATGGGGAGGGGTGGGGCTGATCTGAGTGGGGTGTTCTTCAAAGGGTCGGTGTGGACTCGATGGACCGAATGGCCTGCTTCCACACTGTAGGGATTCTATGATGACTACTTTGCAACCAATGAAGTGTAGGATTGTAATTTTTTTTGTTCAGTCATCAGATTAGGCTGGTGCAATATTTATTTCCCATCCCCAATTGCCCTTGAGAAGGTGGTGATGAGCTGCCTCAGTCCATTTTCTGCAGGTAAACTCACAATGCTGTTCGGAAAAATACTCCAGGATTTGGATCCAGCAACACTGAAGGAATGGCGATATTGCAGGGGGTGGTGTTCCCATGTATTTGTTGCCCTGTTCTTCTGGATAGAAGTGGTCGTGGGTTTGGAAAATGCTGTCTGAGAATCTTTTGGTGAACTTCTGCAGTGCATCTTGTCAATAGTACACACTGCTGCTACTAAGCATCAGTGGTGGATGGAGTGGATGTTTGTGGATGTGGGGCAAATCAAGTGGGCTGAGTCCTGGATGGTGTCAAGCATCTTGGGTTTGTTGGCGCTGCACCCAGTGAGGGAGATTCATCCCATTCCTGACTTGTGCCTTGTAAATAGTGGACAGGCTTTGGAATGTTAAGTGGTGAGTTACTCCCTGAAAGCTTTCTAGTCTCTGATCTGCTCTTGTAGCCACACGGCAAGTCCAGTTAAGTTTCTGATCAATGGTAAACCAGAGGATGTTGATAGGAAAAATATCTGTCCCTCAACCATCACAGCTCAAATGAAACAACCCCGAGCTTATCTAGTATCTTCGTAGTTCAAGTGCTCCACCCCAAGCAACTTCCTGGTGAATCTCCTCTGCACCCTCTCTAATGCAATCACATCCTTCCTATAGTGTGGTGACAGTATTCCATCTATAGCCTCAACAAGGTTTTGACTGGCTTCAACACAATCTCCCCGGTCTTATAACCTATGCCATGATTGATAAAGGCTAGTGTCCTGCTTGCCTTCCTAACTACACTATTAGCCACCTTCTGGGATCTGTGGATGGCATCCCATGGTCCCGCTGTTCCTCTTGCGTCGATGCTGCTCCTTTAACAAGGCTGCGTTGTCCTTGGATTTTTTTTCCAAAGTGTTGTACTAGGCAGAGTTGCCGAGATGTCTGGGTTTATCTACTTGAAGAAGCTTTTAAATTAAAACAAAACTTTGTACAATGAATAGGGAGTGGCTAGTTCTTCCAGCTGAGCTTTTCTCTATTTTTTTGGGGGGGGTTGGGGGGGGGGTTCCTTTGTTTTATTTTTAGTTTTTAGTAATCCTGCTGTTCAGAAGCTGCTGGTCAAAGAATCAGCTCCATGCTGATCCTCTCTCTGTCTCTGACATCTCTTCTGTCAGAACCTGGGTTTGATTTTACCTTTTTTGCCAATGGGGTGTTTATGGGGACTGTTGCAGGCATTTGGAACAGCATCATTCAGTTGCAATCAAGTAATTTGGTTTGTTAAATAGTAATGTTATTCTGTACTCTGTTCCCTTTTGTTTGTGTTTCATTCAGTAATCTTGCAAATAAGTTCTGTTTTGTTTAACACTGCGTGGTTTGACCAGCTGCATCGCTCCTGGAATATCCAATATACACCTGCTTAAAACAACTAGCAAAGTTAATGCCTGGGCAACCTCTTGAAATGTTTTGAGGGGGTCTGGCCTGTGCTTCCTAGTGTTTTGCTATTGATTGAGTACTACCTTGTCTTGTTCCTATATCCCTCCTTGGGGAGACAATAACCTAGTGGTATTGTTTCTGGACTATTAATCCAGAGACCCAGGTAATGTTCTCAGGACCTGAATTTGAGTGGCAAATGGTGGAGATTGAACTCAACAAAAAAAAATCTGGGATTAAGAGTCTAATGATGACCATGAATCCATTGATGGGGTTGTCAGGAAAAACCCATGTGGTTCATGGATGTCCTTCAGGGAAAGAAGTCTGCCATCCTTACCTGGTCTGGCCTACATGTGACTCCAGACCTACAGCAAAGTGGTTGACTCTTAACTGCCCTCTTGGCAATGAGGTATGGGCAATAAATGATGACCTAATCAGCATTGCCCTCTGCCCTTGAATGAATTAAAAAGCTGCATCACATCACAGTTATCAGGGTTAAATTCTATCTGACCTGTCCATGTGACTAATCTGTTTATACCTTCCTTACTGTCAATCCTTGTGTTATCCCTCTCACAATCTAATCTCCATCATTTATGAATATCAGAAACAATAAGGGACCAGCAGTGGTCCCTGTGCCATGTCACTGCACATCATGCTCCAATCCCACAAGCAGCCTCCTACCATCCTCTGCCTCCCACCATTAAGCCAGTTTTGGATTCAACTTGCAAAGTTAACGTGGATCTGATGAGCTTTACCTTCTTTATTAGTTTCATATGTGGGCCTTGTCAAAGACCTTGCTGCAATTCATAAAACTACATAGATTACCCTATCTTCATCATTTCGTCACATCTTCAAAAACGTCCATTAGATTTGCTAGTCTCATGATATATGACAGTTCGTGGTCCAAGCAGTCTTGTATATTTCAAAGTGGAGCTGATCTTTGTATATTAGGTTAAGAAAAGTCTTCCTATCCAGAAACTTCACTTCAAGTTGTGACTATTTTTGGTCACACTTTTTATGTTAATATTTCGCATTGGAATTCCCTACATTTTCATTTTTAATTACAATTGTCAATTCTAGTGATTCTGGAGTTGCTGACTGAGGCAGAGTTCAGATGATGGAAAGGATGGTGGCACAGTCTAACAGATTCAAGAACAGCTTCTTCCCCGCTGTTATTAGCCTTCTGAATGTTCCTGTCAAATCTTAAATTTAATGTTGATCTTGCTCTTTGTGTACCTTCTCTGCAGCTGTAACACTGTATTCCTCGCTCTGTTCTGCCCATACTAAATGCAAAACAAAACTTCTCACTAGTACATGTGACAGTAATAAACCAAATCAAATAATTGTAATAACTAAGCTATTAAGCTAGAGACCCATGAAGTTTCTCTGGGCACTTGAGTTCCCATCGTGACATCTGATATAAGTTAAATTTAATTAATACATTTTGATTGTAAAATTGGTTTCAGTAATGGTGAGCTCAACAATCATGACCAACGGTGGTTAAAAACCCATCTGGTTCACTGTTGTCCTTTAATGAAGCAAGTATGCCATCTTTACCTGGTCTGGTCTACATGTGACTTCAAACCCTCAGAGATTTGGTTGTCCTCTGGAATGGACTAGAGAATAACTCAGTCCAAGGGCCATTGGGGACGGGCAGCAAAAGCCAATCTTGCCAGTGACACCCATATCCCATTAAAGATTTTCTTTTAAAAGCCACCAGGTGGCATTGTAGCTCCACTAAATGCCCTGAACACAATGAGCAATGCCACAGACGATCTACAGCTATATGCTGTGAGGGCAATTTTTGCATTGAGCAGTTGAAGTAAAACAATTAGGCATAACTTTTGTTTCTGCCAAAGAGGAAATAATGTAAATTAAAAAGCTGCAGGAAAGCTGTTCAGTAAAGGGTTGCTGATTTAAAACAGAATGAGGTGAATTTCTTTTCTCACAGAGGATTGTGAGTCTTTGAGATCCTCTTCCTGAAAAGGTGGTGGAAGCAGAGTCATAGAGTTATAGAGATATACAGCCACTGAAACAGATCCTTTGGTCCAACTCGTCCACGCTGACCAGATATCTGAAATCAATCTAGTCCCATTTGCCAGCAATTGGCCCATATCCCTCTCAACCCTTCCTATTCATATACTCATCCAGATGCCTTTTGAATGTTGTCATTGTACCAGCCTCCACCACTTCCTCCGGCAGCTCGTTCCATACATGTACCACCCTCTGCATGAAACAATTGCCCCTTAGGTCCCTTTTAAATCTTTTACCTCTCACCTTAAATCTATGCCCTTCAGTTTTGGACTCCCCTACCCTGAGGGAAAAATCATGACTCTTCACCCTATCCATGCCTGTCATGATTTTATAAACCTCTATAAGGTCACTCCTCAGCCTCCAGCACTCTAGGGAAAACAGCCCCAGCCTATTTAGCCACTCCCTGTAGCCCAAACCCTCCAACCCTGGTAACATCCTTGTAAATCGTTCCTGAACCCTTTCTAGTTTAACAACATCTTTTCAAAAGTGGGGAGATTTATAATGCAGAAGCAGGTAGACCCTTGTTTAAGTTGGAGGTGGGTATGGGGAGAGTATCAAAAGTATAAGTGGGAACACAAATGTTGAGTTTACAATCAGATCAGCCATAGTCTTTTTGAATGGTGGAGCAGGCTGGAAGAGATCTAATGACCCTTTCCTGTTCCCTCTTTTTCTGTTGCCAAAACTTCACAAACTCCTGAATTTACTGGCTGTACTTGGTCCTGGGAAACTGGATCAATTTCACTCCATTGCATGTGTGGCTGAGGCGATGGGGGTGGTTTCTCGATTTATGGAAGTCTGACTTAACGAACTCAGTTCCGTCCATGGTTTTAATGAAGATCTCCAGTGCTTATGAACAGCTGCTTTACATTGAGCTATATTGTATTCCGAGTTATGTACAGATCGACTTGCAACCGAGCACCAGAGTGGAACCCAGTTGCATCCCAGGGGGCTGCCTGTATATCAATGTTGTGAACCAATCAGCAAGCTACTGCTATAGTGCAGCCTATAGCAGGGAGGTGGTGGCTGAGCAGTATTATCACTGGACTGTTAATCCTGAGGCTCAGGGAATGTTCTGAAGATCTGAGTTTGAATCCTGCCATGTCAAGTGGCGAACTTTGAACTTAATAAAAGAAAACCTGGAATTGAAGAATCCAATAATAACCATTGTTTGCTTTAAAAAAGCCCATCTGGTTCATTAATATCCTTTAAGGAAGGAAACGGCCATCCTTACCTGATCTGGCCTACATGTGACTCTAGACCCACAGCAATGTGGTTGACTCTTAACTGCCCTCTGGGATGGGAAATTAATGCTGGCCTAGATGGCCCCCATCCCATGAATGAATAAAAAAAAAGCTTGTGGGTGGGTCAGATAGCTGGAATGCTACTTTCCACATTTAGCTGCACAAGTGCTAATTCCCGAAGTTTGTTTTTGGCTTACTCCACAATTACAATTACCGGGGAGGGATAAAAATGTGGAGGTGGTAGCTGCTTATGTAGTTGAGGTCTAAATTGAGAGGAATTGGAATTAGGACAATGGACAAGTGGGGGCTACTGTGGTACATCAATGATAATGGTACGCATAAGCATTCTAGTGAGAACTGCGATGATGTTGCCCCTTTAACAAAGTTATTTTGCCTTTGTTTTGTTTTTGAGAGAGGTCATAATGTAGAGGTGCTGGTATATCTGAACTGGCTAGATTAGATTACTTTCAGTGTGGAAACAGGCCATTCGGCCCAACAAGTCCACACTGACCCACCGAAGCGCAACCCACCCATACCCCTACATGTACCCCTTTTTACCTAACACTACAGACAATTTAGCATGGCCAATTCACCTGACTTGCACATCTTTGGACTGTGGAAGGAAACCAGAGCACCCGGAGGAAACCCACGCAGACACGGGGAGAATGTGCAAACTCCGCACAGTCAGTCGCCTGAGTCGGGAATTGAACCCGGGTCTCTGGCGCTGTGAGGCAGCAGTGCTAACCACTGTGCCACTGTGCCACCCATGCCGGCTACTTTAACAATAGCGAGCAGATACTGCCTAAGTCAATAATCAGAGGAGGTCTTTAGGGTTTATCTCTTTAAAAAAATAGTGGTGCAATGAAAGGGGAGTGGCCAGTTCTCCCAGCCCAAGTTTATATTCCAGTTCCTTAGTTTAAAACTGCTGGGGAAAGAGGTTCCCTGATTCAGCAAAGGCTTTCTGGTTGACTCTCTCTCCAACATCTCTCTCCTGTAAGAACCTGCGCTTGATTTAACCTTTTTTTTGCCAAGGGAGTGTTTTTGGGGATGTTGCAGGAAATTGGAACAGCAACCAATTGGAACAAGTTGAAATAGAGTCACTTAGGTTTTTGGATAGGTTAAGTTATTCTATATTCTGTTTTATTTCATTTGGTATTCTGTAAATAAATTCTGTTGTGTTGAAATACAAGGTGATCAGAGGATTAGAACGGGGTAGACAGTGAATGACTTTTTCCTAGGATGATGATGTCAGCTTGTACGAGGGGGCATAACTACAAATTGAGAGGTGATGGATTTAAGACAGATGTCAGAGGCAGATTCTTTACGCAGAGAGTGGTAAGGGCGTGGAATGCCCTACCTGCTAATGTAGTCAACTCAGCCACATTAGGGAGATTTAAACCATCCTTAGATAAGCACATGGATGATTTTGGGATAGTGTAGGGGGACGAGCTGAGAATAGTTCACATGTCGGTGCAACATCGAGGGCCAAAGGGTCCTGTTCTATGCTGTATTGTTCTATGTTCTACGCTCTAAAACAGTGGTGTAACTGGCTGCATTACTCCTGGAATATCCACTTTACACCTGCTTAAAACAACTAGAAAGGTCAGGACTGGGCCACCTTTTTGAAATGTTTTGAGGGGTCTGGCCTGGTCCATAACATAACGTTCAGTTATCTCTCAAGGATTAATTTGTAGTTAGGGAGGTATAGGTAGGTGTGACTGGTTTCTCCTATCACAGGGAATGTTAAGCAGTTTCCTCCCCACTCTCTGTAACACTTATTAACTTTAGATGGATTGCATTGCCCTCTGTGGACTTCGCTTGTAAATATTTAATTGCATACATGATTTGTAGTTAGGAAAAATGTTTAAACATCACGGTGATTTGGTGATGGAAAAGCCATTTGGATCAGTGTGATAGCACCTTCAGATATAAAGAAAAATAGTGAATGTTAAATGATAGCGTTCTTGTGATGCAGGTGGTAGTGTCCCTTCCCTGGAGTCAGGAGGGTTCAAATCCCACCTGCTCGAGAGGGGTATAATAGCATCTTTGATTTGATTTGATTTATTATTGGCACATATACCTAGGTGCAGGTTTGCATGCACTACAGACAGATCATCCCATACAAAGAGCATTAGGATAATGGGACAGAGCGAGGAATACCATGTTACAGCTGCAAAGAGGTGCACAGAGAGCGAGATCAACATTCAATTTAAAATTTGAGAGTGCCATTCAGCAGTCTAATAACAGCAGGGAAGAAGCTGTTCTTGAACCTGTTGGTCCGCGTGTTTAAGCTTTTGTATATTTTGCCTGATGGAAGAGATTATAACCGGGGTGAGAGGGGTCATTGATGATGTCAGCTGCCTTCCCAAGGGAGTGAGAAGTGTAGATGGAGTCAATGGATGGAAAGTTGGCTTTTGGAAAATGTTTAGAATTATGCCGGGTTAAATGTAAAGGTCAATTGGTTTATTTCTACTTCCCGCTTTGGGTGTTAGATGTGGTGCCTTCGTGCACATTTAAATTAGCTCAAGGACCCAAGTTATATGCAACTTTCAATTTGATGCACAACTACACATCAGTGGGAAAGCAGTCACACAAATATATTATGGTTTGTTGGAATACACAGAATCTATAGTACAAAAGAAGGCCATGGTCTCCACCTCCCCCTCACAACCACCAAGCCTTCTCCCCATACTTCTAAACCTTCTTCCTTATTGGTTACTGAGCTGGTTCCCTTTGACATGACTGCCTCCATCACACTCTCAGGATCAAGACTCCAACCACTTGCAGAGAGCAGCAGCTAAAGTGGATGAATTGCCACCATCTACTTGAAAACAACAAGAAATGAGCAATAAATGCCGCCCTTGATTGTGATGTGAGCTTTCCACATCTGAGGCAATAAGACTCCACACGCATCAAATTTCCACCAATGCAGTGATTGAAGACACAGAGGTACTTTGGTTAATGTTTCAATAAGTGTCTCATCTGCCTTCAAGATTTAATGCTTCAGTGGGGTTTGAGCATGATGCATTGACAGTGAAGTTGCCAATGCACAGACTACAGCGTAACAATTAGAAACACTAAGATTTATGGCACGGTAGGTGACCATTCTGCCCATCATGGCCATGCCCAATGAGAAAGACCTCTCCAGACTAACCCACCTTCCAGCTCTTAGTCTATAGTTCTGTAGGTTACACCACCCTTATATTCAAGTGTGTACCTTTGTGCTCAAATGTTTTTAGGTCATTTGATCTATCACTTTGTAAAACACCTGCTGAATATAACTGTACTAATGTAAGGATGTTTTGTGGTGGGCAGTGGACATTGTCATACCTCACAGCCAAAAACTCCAGCTTCAAGTCCCAATCCAGGACTTGACAGCCAAGGACAGCACAGTCATGACATGGCTAAACAGGTTGAGTATCACCTCCCAACACACATCAATGGTAGGACGTAAGAGTGGGGGAGATCCTTGATCAGCCATGTGCTGGAAGGAAATTCGAGTCTGTGCCATCAGTATCCACAACTCCAAACCACATGCTACTGTGTATATTGCTGTTGTGGAAATGTGTTGCTGGAAAAGCGCAGCAGGTCAGGCAGCATCTAGGGAACAGGAGAATCGACGTTTCGGGCATTAGCCCTTCTTCAGGAATATTGCTGTGGTGGCTAGCAGACCTTTTTTTTTATAATATGGAATGTGAGTTGCCCATTTTTTGTATGATATATTTGTTGGCCATCCCTAACTGTCTTTGAACTGGCCACCTGACTAGGCCATGTCAGGGAGCAGTGAAGAGTCAACCCTACATGTGGGTCTGGACTCACATGTAGACCAGATCAGGTAAGGACAGCAGATTTCTTTCCCTTGAGGACACAGATACATAGAAAATAGGTACATTTGGCCCTTCACCACCATTCAATATGATTATGACTGATTAATCTCAGTAACCCACTCCCACTTTTTCCCGATACCCCATGATCCCTTTAGCCACCAGGGCCACATCCAGCTCCCCTTGAATATGTTTTAATGAACTGGCCCCAATAGTTTCATGTGGTAGAGAATTCCACAGGTTCACAACTCTCTCAGTGAAGACATTCTTCAGTCCAGAATGGCTTACCCCTTATTCTTAGGGTGTGACACCTAGTTCTGGACTTTCCCAACATCAGGAACATTCTTCCCACATCTCGACTGTCCAATCCCATCAGGATTTTATATGTATCTATGAGATTTCCCCCCTCATTCTTCTAAATTCCAGCGAGTAAAAGCCCAGTCCACCCAAATTTTCTTCATATGTCAGTCCTGCCATCTTGGGAATCAGTCTGGTGACCTTTGCTGCATTCTCTCAATAGCAAGAATGTCTTCCTCAGACTAGGAGACCAACACTGCACAAGAGAAGCAAATGGTTTTCACAGTAATTATGCAGTCACCGTTAGGTTAGTTTGTCTTAATGTTAGATCTTATGGAATTCAAATTGCACCATCCCTGCCAGAGTAGGATTTGAACTCATGTCTCCAAAGCATTTGGCCTCTTAGCACTGGACAACCCGCGCATTGAACACATTATGATGCCATCATCTCTGATATGGAGTGGATTGGTGACAATGCATTCAATCCCCATTGTGGCTGCGCTGGATACTGGAACTGCCTCCTCTCTCCATCCAAAGGGCAGGATGTCATGCTATCAGTCAGGCTTTGAATAGAGAGCTCAAGAACAAGGTATAGAACATCTATCTTAATGTAGATGTAGAGGAGTTAAATTAACTGATGCGCCAAAAAAACTGATGCGCCAATAAAATGGGTGGCACGGTGGCTCAGTGGTTAGTGCTGCTGCCTCGCAGCACCAGGGACCTGGTTCGTTTCCAGCCTTGGGCAACTGTCTGTGTGGAGTTTGCACGTTCTCCCCGTGTCTGCGTGGGTTTCCTCTGGATGCTCTAGTTTCCTCCCATGATCCAAAAATGTGCAGTTAGGGTAAATTGGCCATGCTGAATTGCCCATAGTGTTCAGGGTTGTGTAGGTTAGGGTGAATTGGCCATGCTAAATTATCTATAGCGTTCAGGGATGTGTAGGTTGGGTGCAGGGGTAAATGTAGAGTAATAGGATTGGGGAATGGGTCTAGGTGGGTTACTTTTTGGAGGGTCAGTGTGCATTCATTGGGCCAAAGGGCCTGTTTCCAAACTGTAGGGATTCTATGATATATTAAGAAGGGTGGTGGTTCAGTCATGTCAAAACCTGCAGTCCTTAGTGCTAATCTAAGGATGTCAGATGTTCATTGTAATTTCAGTATAGTCCATTACACCCATCATCATACATAAAAGTGTCGTAGAAGGTAAAAGGTAATTGTAAAGGGGAAATTGATTAACTGTCAAACAAAAATTCAGATGGATATAACAATAACGTCAGGGCGCTGACTAAGTCGCTCCTCGAGTTGAGAAAATAACAGAAAATAAGGCTTAATGACTGTTTATTTTTAAATGCAGCTGTCCTTTGGAAAAAAAGACAGCTCGAGCAGCTAAAAAGATTTGCTTGGTTCTCAGAAAGAAGCAATGCCATAAATCAATAAGTGCACTGTGAATTCTCTGATGGCTTTATGCACTGAGCAGTTGAGTCATAAGGACTTGTGTTGTTCCTGGTTGGATTCTTCAGTCTGAGATCCACCCAGCTTGTGGTCAGACTGGTCCAGCTGACCTCTGCTACACTTAAGGAAGGGGGAGGGGGGAAAGTTGACATGAATTTCTCCACCCGATTTTGGTGAGGGCACAAGCGAGTATGAGCTGTAAGCAACATGTGGACACTGGTAACAAGCTAAACGCTCTCATTAGCACAACTTTAAAGTAAAAGAAAATTTGTATTAATTGATGATGATGAGACTCACTAACCAAACAGTTCAGAGGAGCATGGGGAAGCACATTAACAGGAAACATCATAGAATCCCAACATTACGGAAGCAGGCCATTCAGTCCACACTGACCCTCGTAAGAGCATCCCACCTAGACCCATCCCCCTCTCCTAAACCCTGAAGTTCCCATGGCCAATCCACCTAACCTGTACATTGTTGGAGGAAACCCACGCAGACATAGGGGGGAATGTGCAAATGCCACATAACAGTCCCCCGAGGGTGGAATCGATACCGGGTAGGAGAAAGTGAGGACTGCAGATGCTGGAGATCAGAGCTGAAAATGTGTTGCTGGAAAAGCGCAGCAGGTCAGGCAGCATCCAAGGAGCAGGAGAATTGATGTTTCGGGCATGAGCCCTTCTTCAGGAATCGATACCGGGGCCCTAGTGCTGGGAGGCAGCGGTGCTAACCACTGAGCCACTGTGCTGTCCAAATAATTAATAATTAGGGACCATCATTTTCTGTCTGTTCAGATGAACAGAATCTAGATAAACTGTCATTTGGAGGTGCTAGTGTTGAACTGGGGTGTACAAAATTAAAAATCACACAAGAGTGTGGTGCTGGAAAAGCACAGCAGGTCAGGCAGCATCCGAGGAGCAGGAGAATTGACATTTAGGGAATTTCTGATGAAAGGCTTACGCCCAAAACATCAATCTCCTGCTCCTCGGATGCTGCCTGACCTGCTGTGCTTTTCCAGCACCACACTCTCCACTCTGATCTCCAGCATCTGCAGTCCTCACTTTCTACTAAAAATCACACAACAGCAGGTTATAATCCAACAAGTTTAATTGGAAGCACTAGCTTTCAGAACGCTGCTCCTTTATCAGGTGGTTGTGGAGTATAAGATCGTAAGACACAGAATATATAGCAAAAGTTTACAGTGTGATGTAACTGAAATTATATATTGAAAAAGACCTGGATTGTTTGTTAAGTTTCTCATCTTTTAGAATGACCATGTTGGTTTCAGTTCTTTCATATGTAAATCGTAGAACTTTTTAAAGTAATGTTCTCAAGTGTACAATAGGTGCCATGTCTGCCCAGGTAATGCATTGAAAATTCGAGGTGCCTTGTGTAAGGCTATCTGTGCCCCAATGTTCAGACTGATTCTATTCTATAAAAGGGATTTATCGAACCTTAAATGGATTAATGCAGTTTTTAAGCAATATAAAATATAATTCTGCCTCATACATTCTGTATTCGAAGGTGCCTAACGTCTTGATCATGTAATGTGAATCTGAGTACGCTCCAAATGAAGTCATTCTTCACTTCAGAGGAAGATAGGAACGGAAATGGGCCATTCAGCCCCTCCATTCTATTCTGCCATTCAATGAGATCATGGTTGATTTGTGGCCTAACTCCACATGTCTGCTCTTGGTACAAAGCCCTTAATACCTTTGCTTAACAAAATAATCTCTCAGATTTAATATTAGTAACTGATCACCTGCTATTTCTGGAGGAGAGCTCCAACAGCCTACCATCCTCTGTGTGTAGATGTGTAACATCTCTCTTGAAAGGTCTGGCCTTAATCTCAGACTATGCGCTCTAGTTCTGAATCTCCAACCAGTGAAAAAAAAGCTTTTCTTTCCTGTCTTTCCCTGTTAACATCTTGAAGACTTTGTTCAGATCAGGCCTTAACGTTCTAAAATCTTTCGTTCTGGAGATGTTATTTCATTTTAATAGTTGTTAAAATGAATCAGAAACTGAAGAAACGAGTTTCAACCAGTTTAATTGTTACTTATCTTTCTATCTTGCTGTGAGCATCGATGAAGGTTCTGTCAACAGCTTTGCTGTAACCTTATCCCTGGCAGAGTTGAATACAGCAGGACAGCCTGTGCAATGACCACCTGGAGTTCGGCATGTAGCAGGGGCCACAAGTCCTGTCGCTTTGTCAAATGATCAAACGTTAATGACTGCAGTCCACAGCCCCAGAAAGGAAGCACTTGCTTCAGTTGTCAAGTCTCCAGCACACAATGTAACGTCAGCATTGCTTGCTTTGTACTGCGTTTCAATCATCATCACCATTATAAATAAAGTGGAGAACCTAAGCATGATGCCGAGAGTGGGTTTGCTGCAGTCAAAGGTGACAAATTGCTTCCTGAGAGGCCTCAGCTTCTCAGTGAGGTATCAGAGAGGGCAAAGTTGCAGGAAAAGCCAATCTTCAGCGAAATGTTTGGTGGCCCAATGTTGTATGTGGTTGGTGAGGCTTTCAGACATGTTCCTGCAAGGCAACAACTATCTAGGGCATCAGGAACCTGCATAATTCATCCATTTCGGAAAGGGGAGTAAGAATAAGGGTGAACAATCAGGATGGCAAAGAACTCATTTAAAAGAAAATGTGTCATAATTTTCAAGGATTCGAACACTGTAAAAGGGAACATTTCCAAATATTGTCCCTGTGACACAAGTTCCTTGTTACAGCAGTAGAGCGTTTTGTTTCCCCAATTACATTTCCCTAAAGTCTCCTCTTATCCTTCCCTTTCATTGATTAAACTCTACTAGAACATAGAACGTTACAGCACAGTACAGGCCCTTCAGCCCTCGATATTGCACTGACCCGTGGAACCAATCTGAAGCCTATTTATCCTACACTATTCCATTTTCATCCATATGTTTATCTAATGACTATTTAAATGCCCCTAAAATTGGCGAGTCTACTACTCTTGCAGGCATGCGTTCCACGCTCCTACTACTCTCTGAGTAAAGAAACTACCTCTGACATCTCTCCTATATCTGTCACCCCTCAATTTATAGCTATGTCCCCTTGTGCTAGCCATCATCATCTGAGGAAAAAGGCTCTCCCTATCCACTCTTTTTAACCCTCTGATTATCTTACATGTCTCAATTAAGTCACTTCTCAACCTTCTTCTCTCGAATGAAAACAGCCTCAAGTCCCTCAGCCTTTCCTCGTCAGACCTTCCCTCCATATCAGGTAACATCCTAGTAAATCTCCTCTGAACCCTTTCCAAAGCTTCCACATCCTTTTTATAATGCGGTGACCAGAACTGTACGCAATACTCCAAGTGTGGCTGCACAAGAGCTTTGTACAACTGCAGCATGACCTTGTGGCTCCAAAACTCAATCCCTCTACCAATAAAAGCTAACTCACCATATGCCTTCTTAACAACCCTATCAACCTGGGTGGCATCTTTCAGGGATTTATGTACATGGACGCCGAGATCTCTCTGCTCTTCTACACTACCAAGAATCTTACCATTCGCCCAGTACTCTGCATTCCTGTTTCTCCTTCCAAAGTGAATCACCTCACACTTTTCTGCATTAAACTCCATTTGCTACCTCTCAGCCCAGCTCTGCAGCTTATCTATAGCCCTCTGTAACCTGCAACATTTTTCAGCACTATCCACAACTCCAATGATCTTAATATCATCCGCAAACTTAGTAACCCATCCTTCTACGCCCTCATCTAGCTCATTTATAAAAATAACAAACAGCGGTGGCCACAAAACGAACCACATTAATCATACATTTTTTCTCTACTATGTGATCTCTCCACTGCATCACCTCAGCCTCACCTGCCCACTGCCTTGCTTGTTGGCTTTACCTCCTCACACCCCATGGTTTCCACCCCACATCATCTCAAGATCCTCATGAGCCAAATCATCTCATGCTTCCTTTAACCAGCCCAGCCTTCAGCTGCCTCAGTTCTCAGTCCCTTTCTGGACTTCCCATTCTTGTTCCATCGCAATTTTTCTAAAAAATGCATCTCTTTGACAACATTGTTGGTCAGCTCTACCAAGTTTGCTTCTTTGTATGACATCCATTCAATTTTTGTCTCACTTTACCCTTCCTTAATCATTTACGATATTAAACAAATGCAAGTTTGGTGGTTCCTGATAGAAGTACTAACGTTAATAGTGCAGATTTCAACACAGTAAGTACATTTCTTCATTCCCTGATTTTAGGCTTACTGAAGATAATGGCTTTATGCACATAGATAGCAGCCATGTTCTTGTTGAATATCATTTCTAAGTAATGCTGCACTGTAATCATTAACCCTTCAGATAACTGCCACCATAGATCAACAATGTAGAACACGTAAAAACTTCATCCACAGTTAGATGACTGCATGCTTCTATTGAATTAATAGCGTTGTGTTCAACACAAATAACTTGGAGCGATTTAAAAAGAGCAATACAATCTCTGAGTTCAGGTGACACCTGAATATTCTCACAGTTTACGACAAGAATGGAACCCTCGATTAGATTACAGTCTTGTATTCACTCTCGGGTATCTATTATTCAGTACAATATTGCAGGTTCCTGAATAAAGAATTTGTTTCTAATAAAACTGACAGCATTAGTTTCAGGCACCAGCGGCTCTCAGCCATCCAGCGTTAGTGCCATCGTGATTTCTGTAGACAGGAGGTTACCACATTGGATGCGAATGAAGGTAGAGGGCCCTTACCTTCTCTTGATACTGCCTCCGAGATGAGTCCAATGACTGGATGAGTGCCGTGGCATGGCCGATGAACATGGCATAGCAGGTGGCGCCCACTATCATGCTGAGCATGGTCAACCAGACATCAGACATGCCAATAGGTGCCTGCTTTCCATACCCGATGCACAGCATGTGGCTCATTGCCTTGAACAGAGCGTAGGTGTACTGCTTCGACCAGGTTTCATCCTGCGAAAGAGAACAAACCGTTAGAGGGCAGCAAGGAAACCCATCGGCACAGATTTGCAAAGTGAGTTCAGCAGTGGCCAAACTAAATGTGAACAATCTGCATGCCGACATTTCATTTGAGAGGAAGTTGAGAAGGAGCACGTTATGTTCTATTCTGGAAATCCCATCCTCCCTGCAATGCTACAGCAGCTTTAAGAGGAACGAGGGATATATTTTAACCATTCGTTTTCCTGAAGTTTTTCCTTTTGATTAGATTCCCTACAGTGTGGAAACAGGCCCTCTGGCCCAAACAGTCCACACTGACCCTCTGAAGAGTAACCCATTTCCCTCTGACTAATGCACCTAACACTATGGGCAATTTAGCATGGCCATTTCACCTGACCTGCACATCTTTGGACTGTGGGAGGAAACCCACGCATACACAGGGAGAACGTGCAAACTCCACACAGACAGTTGCCCGAGGCTGGAATTGAACCAGGGACCCTGCAGCTGTGAGGCAGCAGTGCTAGCCACTGAGCCACTGTGCCGCCCCAAATTGTCCTCTTTCCCTTACATTTGTCAATTTCACATTCCACGGTGCTGTCAAAACTTGCATATAGTCACACGTGAAACACTTCAAGAGTATTAGCAAACAAGAGGGGACACTGGGTTACTTAAGGAGATTCTGGGGCAGATGGTCAAAAAGGTTGTTTCGAAGGAGCAGTTTAAACGTTGAAAGAGAGTGAGTTTAGATGGGATTGCAGAGAGTCAGCCGCTAGAGACATGGTGTCATTGGTGGGAGAAAGAAAAGAGATGTTCACACTAAGGGATTCTTAATGGTGCAAAAAGGAAACAAAAATGTAAAAAAGTGTGCAAATTAAAGTTTACACATGGGAGAGAATTGGACCTTTCAACTAAGTGCAGGGGGGAGGCGATGGCCTCATAGTATTATCGCTGGACTGTTAATCCAGAGACCCAGGTCACATTCTAGGGATCTGGGTTCAAATTCTGCCATGGCAGATGGTGGAATTTGATATTTAATTTAAAAAATCTGGAATGAAGTGTCTAATGATGACTCTGAATCCATTGCCGATTGTCAGGAAAAGGCCATCTGGTTCACTGATGTCCTTTACAGAAGCTCAGGTCTGCATGTGACTCATAACTGCCCTCTGGGGTATTTAGGGATGGGGCAATAAATGCTGGTCTAGCCAGCGACATGCCCATCTCATGAATGAATAAAGGAAAGCCACCAATGCTGCCACATCTGCTGGGTTTGTCCTTTGTTTGTTTCAGGTGTCCAGTACCTGCAGTATTTTGCTTTTATTCAAGGATATAAATGCAAGATTTTTCAAACAAATATGCACAAACACTCTCATCAACAGTATAGTGATCTTTGTCACCTCTTGTAACAATAGAAAGGTCTCCTTGCTAATGGCAATTCATAAGAAAAGAGCAGCATGTGATGTGTTTCACAACATCGCCATGGTATTATTAATAATAATTGATTTTATTAGATTACTTTCAGTATGGAAATAGGCCCTTCGGCCCAACAAGTCCACACCAACCCTCCAAAGAGCAACCCACCCAGACCCATTCCCCTACATGCAATTTAGCTTGGCCAATTCACCTAACCTGCACATTTTTGGACTGTGGGAAGAAACCCACACAGACACAGGGAGAATGTGCAAACTCCACACAGACAGTTGCCTGAGGCATGAATTGAACCCAGGTCTCTGGCACTGTGAGGCAGCAGTACTAGCCACTGTGCCACCATCAAACTATGCTTCAACTTCCCACTCTATCCTATTCAAAGAAAATGTTGGCCAACAGCCTTTTGGTGAAGACAGTGTCCCTTTAACAAATTAAAGCTTATCTACTTCACATTTGATTATTTGCTGGAATATGAAACAATATTTTCCCTTGTGAAGAAACCAGCTGCACACAGTCCAGTGGCTCTGTAGGTGGCGCTCTTACCTTGGAATCAAAAATGGTGTGTGTCCATGTCTTATTCCAAGGCCTGAACACCAAAGCAAGGTTGACATTCCAAGTGTAGTATCAGGAGGTTGATGCACTGCAAAGGTGCTATCTTTTATATGAGATACCTTTCTTGAAAAAGCACTGATTTGGAGGAGCCGGTGTTGCACTGGGTGAACAAAATATAAAAATCACACAACACCAGGTTATAGTCCAACAGGTTTATTTGGAGGTTCTAGCTTTCGAAATGCTGCTTCTTCATCAGGTGGTTGGTGAAGACAACCTCCAAATAAACCTGTTGGACTATAACCTGGTGTTGTGTGATTTTTACTTTTGCAAAAGTACAGAGGAGTTGGCCCGGATGCTACTTATCCCTCAATCAATAGATTTTTGGGTCATCACCATATGGCCCTTTGTGGGAGTTTGCTGTGTACTAACCACGCCCTTTTTTTGCATCGTCATGGTAATTATACTTCAGAAGAGCTTAATTCGCAGTTGGCATTTTGGAACATCGGAACACATTGAAAATCGGAGCAAGATTAGGCCGCTCAACCCTTTGAGCCTGCTCCATCATCCAATTTAATCACATTTGATCATCAAACTCAGTGCCTTGTTTCCACTTTCTCCCATATTCTTTGATCACATTCATCCTAAAATCAATATCTAACTCCTTCTTGAAAACATTTAATGTTTTGACCTCAACTGCTTCCTGCAGCAGAGAATTCCACAGGCTCCTCACTCTCTGCTTGAAAAAATTTCCAGTGTTCCTGAAAGATGCAATATAAATTCAAGTCTTTTATTCTCCTCTGTTATAAATGTCAACCATGGTGGATAGTTTCAATCCTATATGTACATTCAAGGCTGAGACACAGATTTTGAATCAGTCAGGGTATCAAGGATATAACGAAATGGCAGGAGAGTGGAGCTGAAGATTGTCAGATCAGCTGTGAATCTCATTGAATTGCAGATCAGACTTGATGGACTGAATGGCCTTCTTCCACTCCTATGATTTATGGTCTTAAGCTCAAGGCCTTTTAAGGTGGATCACCGTGAATTCTAATCTCACCTTTTATTTCAGAGCCTATTCTCTATAATGTGTGCTTTCGAGAGGGTTTTCTCCATAACATTTTAGTGAATATAATCCCAACATAAAAATGATACTTGATACTTCTTGACAGCATTGGTGATTTGTTCACGAGTTACGTTTTCTATTCTAAAGCCTCAGGGCATGTTACAACGCTTGTCAATATCAGACATTGCTTTGTTTCTTTGTTAACCAATCCTCTCCTAAGTCAACACTAGACTGGCTAAGGGACAAGAGGCAACACTGATTCGGGCTATGCTCAGTACATCCCCTTTTGCCAGCCCAAAAGCTACTTGAAAGCTCACTGAGTGAGGAGACATTACAGAAGCATTGTCACGCTCTCTTGTCTGTGGCACAGTGAATCGCTGTTGCAGAATGTTCTACCAGTATCCCACAGAGTGAAAATCGATATCATATTTTGCCATTGCACTTAACTCATGTGTCCAGGACATTGTGACACATTGCAAGCTCTGGATACTCAATAATCATCACCGTCATTGTCAAGAATAGTGTACACTTAAATAGCGCACATTTCACACTTCACTCTACTGTACTTGACTGTACCTCTGACGGTTAAATGAGATGTGCATGCATCTACTGCTAATGCCACTGACTGTTGTGATATGGAGAACATAATCTTCAGAGATAGAGCCAATTGTTAAAAATAAGACGTTTGGTGTACTCTATGATTCATTAATTATCTTTCCAGCTGTCACTTGATTCTTGGAAAATGACCTATTGCTTAAAGAATGTTCTAGACTTCCTGTGATAGTTCTATTCATTCACTTCCTTCACTTATGTTCTTAATAGGTTAAGGTCACTTAGGTTGCCCAACCTAGTGCTTCATCAGCTCCTGGTATCTGTAAATATTGTTGAGTGATTGGATCTGATAGGCATTGCACAACTTGCTAAATAGGGTAAAGACATGTCATTCTATTTCCACAAAAGAATCACAAAGTCTCTTAGTTCTGAGGAAAAGGAACATTGACACAGAGGGTTGAGTTTTATGCTTCCCTGTGTGCTGGCTTCCAGGAGAGAAGACCTGTCAGCTTCCATTGGTGCTTCTCTTGTTGCCCACCCACTCGTGACCTCAGATCCACAACTACATGGTCTATTCTTAACTTCCCTCTGAAATAGCCTACACAGCCACCCAGCTGAAGGGCAATTAAGGATGGGCATCAAAGCATGGAAGTTCTAGGAAGACCCATGTTCCATGATTTTTATTTCTTTGGCCAAAAATAATCTTCAAATAGACAATTAATTTCCTACAGGAAGAAAGAGAGGACTGCAGATGTTGGAGATCACAGTTAAAAAGGGTGGCGCTGGAAAAGCACAGCAGGACAGGCAGCATCCGAGGAGCAGGAGAATCAATGTTTCGGGCATAAGCCTTCATATGATTGCAATTTTATAACAGGTGAGTGCTTGGAGGTTGGCAATGGGTGAGAAGCCTGGAAGGTTAGTATGCTTTAGTCTTGGTGGGAAGGGGCCTCCTTCAGTCGTGCTCTTTTCCATAAGAGAGACCCTCTCCCATTGCTCAGCAATCCTCCTTGTTTGTGTCTCTGGTCTGTGCAGGCCAGCTCTCCCCAAGACCTCAACTCACGGCCCCAACAAGAACCTCACTCAAAATTAAACGAATGAATGATTTTTGTTGTCACGCATGTTTTCCTGTAAGAAATACACTAAAATACAATGAAAAGCCACCATGTGGTGCCATTTTGATAGTTTAAGAATAAGAGAAAAGTGAAAAGGTGTTGCTTAAAGAGAACTCCATTGACGTTTAGGTTCTGCGCTGGCTCAGAGCCACCAACTCTCTACCGCCATCTATGCCAGACCCAACTAATGTCGATGACGCCAATCCTTAAACGCTATCTTTTGCTGCTTTGCCGATTCACTTCCACCACTCCCTGAGCCAGACCCAGCAATGTCGGAGCCTCTTGCTGCGGCCCACCTTGTCAATATTGCCCTTCTGCCCCCGCTGGACCCAACCAACGACAACGTTGCCAATCTCGGGCACCATTTTTCACCTCTCGCTCAGTTCCCAGTTCTTCATCGTTGGAGACTGTTGCAGTTCCTGTGATGGCCACTTCTCCCGGCGGTGCTGTTGTTGAGACTGGAGAGCTGCTGGTCAAGCTAATTGGAGTTATTAGATTTAGATTCCCTACAGTGTGGAAACAGGACCTTCAGCCCAACAAGTCCACACTAACCCTCCGAAGAGTAACCCACCCAGACCCATTTCCCTCTGACTAATGCACTTAACACTATGGGCAATTTAGCATGGCCAATTCACCTAACCTGCATATCTTTGGACTGTGGGAGAAAACCAGAGGACCCGGAGGAAACCCACGCAGACACGGGGAGAATGTGCAAACTCCTTCACTGAAAAGTTCTTCACCGGATAAGGTGGAAGCCTTGCCCTGAGTCACTTATTGCATTTCTTGAATCTTAGATAGTTGCAGAGCAAACCTACAATGGTGTGGGATGGGTATCACAATGGCTTTATGGGAATCCTTTAAAATTCCACCCAATATTTTTTATACATGTTTTGCCTGGACTTACCTTGAAGATGTTTTATCCCCATACGTTCCCTTGAAGCACACAACGCTTGCAACCAAGAGCCCGAACAAGAAGTCTAAAAAGTCTCTGAAACACCATCTCAATTTAAATCACTGGACAAATGCTTAATCTGCAACTCTACACTCCTACTGCAGCGCATTCAGACACTCGTGGTACCCAAGATCATGGGTACAAAGCTGCATTTTATCACACAGTGGAAAGATTTAGAGCCTAATAAACACAATGATCATTCCTCCGATTTATCCATTTTTTTTCAGGTGGTAAGTTTATAAAATCATGAGGGACATGGATAGGGTAAATAGACAAGGTCTTTTCCCTGGGGTGGGTGAGTCCAGAGCTAGGGGGCATTGGTTTAAGGTGGGAGGGGAAAGATTTAAAAGGGATCTAAGGGGCAACTTTTTCACGCAGAGGGTGGTGCGTGTATGGAATGAGCTGCCAGAGGATGTGGTGGAGGCTGGTACAATAACAACATTTAAAAGGCACCTGAATGGGCATATGAATAGGAAGGATTTAGAGGGTTATGGGCCAAGTTCTGTCAAATGGGACTAAACGAATCTAGGATATCTGGTCAGCATGGACGAGTTGGGCTGAGGGGTCTGGTTCCGTGCTGTACATCTCTATGGCACGGTGGCTCAGTGGTTAGCACTGCTGTCTCATGGCACCAGGGGCTTGACTTTGATCCCAGCCTGAGGATTAGGTTAGATTACTTAGTGTGGAAACAAGCCCTTTGGCCCACCAAGTCCACACCGACTCTCCGAAGAGCAACCCACCCAGACCCATTCTCCTATATTTACCCCTTCATCTAACACTACGGCCAATTTAGCATGGCCAATTCACTTAGCCTGCACATGTTTGGACTGTGGGAGGAAACTGGAGCACCCGGAGAATGCGCAAACTCCACACAGACAGTTGCCTGAGGCAGGAATTGAACCCGGGTCTCTTGCGCTATCAGGCAGCAGTGCTAACCACTGTGCCACCAAGTTTGCATGTTCTTCCTGTGTCTGTGTAGGTTTCTTCCGGTTGCTCCGATTTCCTCCCACAATCCAAAGATATGCAAGTTAGGTGGATTGGCCATGCTAACTTGCCACATGGAGTCCAGGCTTGTGCAGACTAGGCGTGTTAGCCATGGGAAATGCTGGGTTACGGGGATAAGGCTGGGGGTTCTGGGTGGGATGCTGTGCAGACAGTTGGCGTGAACTTGATGGGCCGAATGGCCTGCTTTTATACTGTAGGGATCCTGTGATCCTGTGATTTTAAAAAAAATAATAAGTCAACCTTTCTCTGCCAACAAAAGCTGGAGTCGTGCAAAGTCTTAATTCGACCCCTTTGACACGTAACCTGCTGATTTCTTGTTGGTGGAAATGACATCACAGACTTAAAGCAAAATAAACCCACCGGGCCTGCACTTGCCCTGTGGCTGAGATTTCAAAAGTATCCGCTGTTGTTCAAAATTAAGATCGCAAACTGTTAGCATTTTATTACATTCAAAACAAAGGTCAATGATTTTGCCTGAATATTTGCAGATAATTTTGACTTACACATGATTTATGCATCACTGTTTGTGGCCCATTATTTGCTTTACCAGTTAACGTCCTACAGTGTTTCCCAAGTTAAGTTTGCAGAGGATGCTCTGCTTTATAAGGACCACATTACATAGGAACCTTGATTATCCAAGCGACACGAGCAGGGAGTATTTTGTTTGGATAATCGAATGTTCGGATAATCGAATGCCGGATAACACAGTTTAGCCAAGCATCGGGACCTTGCCATCTTGCCAGATAATCCAAATGTCAGATAATCGACTGCTGGATAATTGAGGTCCCTTATCCAATGTGTGATTGGTCGGAATGTGGAGCAGCTGGAGATAGGGTCCTACCAGTTGACATGGAGCGTAAACTGGGCACAGCCTTAAACTTACAGTGAGGCTGTTTAGGGGTGATGTCAGGAAGCTGTACTTCCAAAGGATAGCAATCTGAAACTCAAGCTCTTCCCTGCTCCCAACTGGCCTGGAAATATGGTGAGCCTGGTGAGGAACAACAGAAACATTTCAAAACTGAGACAGAGATTTTTGTACGGCAAGGTTAAGAGACTTTTCTCAGGCATCGATGTGGTTCATCTGTCTCTTAGCACCAGTGACCTGAGTGTCCTTGAGAGTGACAGTCTGTGTGGAGGTTACACATTCACCCTGTGTCTGTCCCTCCAGGTGCTCTGGCTTACTTCCAGATTTTTCTTATTCATTCATGAGACGTGGGATTGCTGGCTAGGTCATCGTTTAGTGTCCATCCTTAATTGTCCAGAGTTAAGAGTCAACCACATGAGTGCAGATCTGGAGTCACATGTCTATCAGACTAGGTAAGGATGGCAGTTTCCTTCCTTAATGGACATTAGTGAACCAGATGGGGTTTTCTGCCAATCAGCAATGGCTTCATGACTCTTAATTCCAGATTTGCTATTGAACTCAAATTGTAGGATCTGCAGTGGCAGGATTTGAACCAGGTCCCCGGAATATTACTTGGATCTCCGGATTAACAGTCCAGTGATAATACCACCAGGTCATTGCCTCCCTATAGGACTAGCCATGCTAAATTTTCCATAGTGTCACAGTGATGTGCTGGCCAGGCGGATTCGCCATGGCAAATGCAGAGCTATAGGGATAGGGTAGCAGGAAGGTCTGGGTGGGATGTTCCTCTGAGGGTCAGTATGGACTTAATGGGCTGAAAAGCTTCTTTCTACACTGTAGTGATCTTATGAAGAACATTAAGGGTGTGGAGCTGAAAAGTGGTTGGATAGCTTGTGGTTCAGCACAACACTAACAAGGTTAGTTCAATTCCTGTTCTAGCTCAGACAGACGTGGGGACTGTGTGCTCATCTAGCGCCCCCACTAAGTCCAGTATAACTTAGAAGGCAATAGAAAAACCATCGATGACCTAGCCAGCAATCTCACGTCTCATGAATGAATAAGAAACTGCTAAGAAATTAGCTCAAGATGACATATCAGCTGATAATGAGTCAAGAACCTGTCTCCAAGCAGAGCACTCATGACATAGTTATGGATTACAGAAGCTAATGGAGTTAGTGTTTATGGATTAGACATGGCCTGGCCGAGTGGTGGAACAGGCTTGAAGGGCTGCATGGTCTATCTGTGTTCCCATGGCTTTTTCCAGTCCTATAGCTGGAAAGTCACTGTCGAGGATGGGGGTGGAAAACATACCGGAGCATAAATAAATTGATCAGAAACTGAAATGCACAAGCTCTGTAAATACTGTGGCGACAACAGAAGGCCAGAGGCTAGGAAGTTTTTGTTTTTCAAGAAGTAGTTAGATATGGTTTTTAGGGCTAAAGGGACCAAAAAGTATGAGGAGAAAATAGGATATGGAGTTGGATGATTAGCCATGCTCAGAATGAATGATGGAGGATGCTCAAAGGGCCAAATGGCTTACTCCTGCTCCTATTTTATATGTAATTCAGCCGTGAATAACCCATCTATCTCCACAATGCCTGTCCACAATCTACAAGGCATAAGTCAGTGTCGTGATAGAATATTCTTCACCTGCCTGGATAGGTGCAGATAAAGAAGCTCAACAACTTCTGGACAAGGATGCCCACTTGACTGTCCCCCCAGTCAATCAACTTCAACACTTCCTCCACCATTGACACACAGTAGCAGTAGTTTGTACCACCCATGAGATGCACTGTAATAACTCACTTAGGTTCCTTTTTGACAGCATCTTCCAAATCCACGTCTCCTACCAACTGGAAGGACAAGGGTAACAGATGCATGGGAGCATCACTACCTGCAAGTTCCCCATCAAACCACTCACCATCCTTATTTGGAACTACATTGCTGTTCCTTTACTGTCCCTGGGTCAAAATCTTGGAATCCATCAATACAAACAACATTGTGGGTTTTCCCACATCTAACGATGGCAGCAGCTCAAGGTGGGCCACCACCATCATCTCCAGGGGAACACAAAATAGGCAAGAAATATTGGCAAGGTTAGATTGGTGCTGGAAAAGCACAGCAGGTCAGGCAACATCTGAGGACCAGGAAAATCGACATTTCGGGCAAATGGGTTTCATCAGGAATGGCAGAGGAGATGACCTGGGGCTTGCAGTGAGAGAGAGAGACTCACTGAGATCCTTGTAGAGAGAGGAGGAGAACTTCTTCAAGGTAGGCATCCTTGGAAGAGGATTCGCAGTAAAGTTAAAATCAACTAGGTGAAAGTGAGGATTGCAGATGCTGGAAATCAGAGTCAAGATTAAAGTGGCACTGAAAAAGCACAGCAGGTCAGGCAGCATCCGAGGAGCAGGAAAATTGACATTCCTGATGAAGGGCTTTTGCCCGAAATATCGATTTTCCTGCTCCTCGGATGCTGCCTGACTTGCTGTGCTTTTCCAGCATTACTCCAACTTGACTCTAATCTCCAGCATCTGCAGTCCTCACTTTCGCCTAATAAATATTAGCACACATGGAGTCATAGTCATAGAGTCATACAGCATGGAAACAGCCCCTTCAGTCCAACCAATCCATGCCGAACATAATCCCAAACTAAACCAGTCTCACCTGCCTGCTCCTGGCCCATATCACTCTAAATCTTTCCTATTCATGTATCTATTCAAATATCTTTTAAATGTTGTAATTGTACCCACACTCTGTGTAAAAACTTTACCTCCTATGTCTTTTTTAAAATCTCTTTTCTTTCACCTTAAAAATGTGCCCCCAGTCATGAAAACCCCCATCCATGAGAAATACAACAGTCATTAACTCCATCTATACCTCTCATTATTTTATAAACTTCTATGAGATCGCCTCTCAACCTCCTACGCTCCAGTGAAATAAGTCCCAGCCTATCCAGCCATTCCTTATAACTCAAACCTTCAATACCCGGCAACATCCTGGTAAATCTCTTCTGACGCCTCTCCAGTTTGATAATTTTTTTCCTAGATCCTAGTACTTCCAGAATAAATCCATCTGTTCATTGCTCATTTACTGAGAAGGAACTGTTTTAAAGCCAGTCAGTCCACATTGTGTAATGAAATTTAACTGAAGAAATATTAAAATAAAATCCTGTTCAATACTCCTTGTGTGCGTGTAAACTGAGTAAACAAATGCTGAGGTAACTTGGAAACTAATTGTTGTTCCTGATTGTTAAGTGGAGCATAATGCTGGTGTGGACTGTTTAGGATAAATGGCTTGTTTCTGTGTTCTATATCCTATGCAATATTTATGTCTACAGGGATCTAGCTAATCAGATACAAATTTGGCTTGATAGTAGGAGACAGGGTGGTGGGTGAGGATTGTTGTTCAGACTGGAAGCCTGTGACCAGTGGTATTCTGCAGAGATCGGGGCTGTGTCCATTGTTGTTCAACATTTATATAAATTATTTGGATGAGAATATAGGAGGCATGGCTAGTAAGTTGGCAGGTGACATCAAAATTGGTGGTATAGTGGACATGAACAAGGTTGTCTAAGTATATATTATCTAAGTAAATCAAGTATATCTTGATTAACTGGGCCAGTGGGCGGAAGAATGTTAGATGGAGTTTAATTCAGATAAATGTGAGGTGTTGCATTTTGGTAAGGCTAACCAGGGCAGTTCTATTAACATAGTTAATAGTAGGACCCTGGGGAGTGTTGTCGAATAGAGAAACCTTAGGATGCAGGTACATAAATCTTTGAAAGTGGCATTACATGTAGACAGGATGGTGAAGAGGCAATTGGCATGCTTGTCTACATCGGTCAAAGCATTGATGATAGGAGTTGAGCTGTCTTGTTATGGATGTCCAAGACATTGATAAGGCCACTTTTGGAGTTTTACATACCACTCTGTTTGTCCTGCTACATCTAGGAAGGATGTTGTTAAACTGGAAAGGGTGCAAAAAAGATTTACAAGGGTGTTGCCGAGACAAGAGAGTTTGAGTTATAAGGAGAGCTTAGATAGGCAGGGACCTTTTCCCCTAGAGTTTAGGAGGCTGAGGGATGACCTATGGAGTTTTATAAAATCATGAGGGATACAGATAAGGTGAATAGCCAAGGTCTTTTCCCCAGATTAGGGAAGTCCAAAAATAGAAGGCATAAGTTTAAGTTGAGAGGGGAAAGATTTAAAAGGAACCTGAGGGGCAACTTTTTCACACAGAAGGTGGTGTGTGTATGGAATGAGCTGCCAGAGGAAGGCTAGTACAATTACAACAATGCAAAGACATTTGGACAGTTACATGGAAAGGATGGGTTTCCAGGAATATGGGCCAAATTTACGAAATCAGGTCAGCATTGACAAATTGGGCCTTTAAGGTCGGTTCCCATGTTGTATGGCTCCATGTAATTGATCCAGTAGGGGGTGACAGGGCCATAGTGGTGGTGCCACACCCCTGACAATTCAGAGGTCCAAGGTAATGCACTGAAGACATTAGAATTCTTACAGCATGGAAACTGCCCCTTCAGCCCAACAAGTCCACTCTGAAGAGTAACCCACCCAAACCCATTCCCCAACCTTATATTTATCCCTGACTAATGCATCTAGCCTACGCATCCCTGAACAATTTTGGCAATTTAGCATGGCCGATTCACCTAACCTACATACCTTTGGATTGTGGGAGGAAACCAGCACCCGGAGGAAACCTGCACAGATAGGGGGAGAATGTGCAAGCTCCACACAGTCGCCCAACTTGGAATTGAACCCGGGTCCCTGACGCTCTGATGCAGCAGTGTTAACCACTGAGGCACTGCACCGCCCATTTGGGCACGGGTTCAAATCCCACCAATTTCTAATCTGGAATATAAATCTAGTCTGATTGACAGTGACCATGAATCTATCATTGATAGTCATCCAACTCCATCAGGTTCGCTAATCTCCTTTAGCAAAGATAGCTACAATCTGCCATCCCTACCTGGTCTGGCCTACATTTGACTTGAGACTCATGGCAATGTGATTGACTCTTCAGGGCTTCAAACTGACATACCAATCAGTCCAAGGGCAATTAGGAATGGGTGACAAAAGCTGACCTTGTCATTGATGCCTACATCCAATAAAAAAAAAAGCAAAGTAAGTGTGGCATGTTGTGACTGAAAAGTGCAGAATCATTGTCTTATTTGGGGATCTCTTCATTGCTTCAGATATAAGGAGTCAGATGAAGATAAATTATTGGTTGTTGTGCATTGATTTGATCTGAAATATGCTCCATGAAAGAGTAAAGGAAGCAGATTCAATCAAAACTTTCCAGATGGAAATGGAGAAGAGAAAAGATTTTCAGATAATGGGAAAGTAGTAAGGGAGTGGATAGCTGTTAATATAATCTTCATAGCTTTCTTGAGCTGAATAGCCTCCTTCAATTCTATATAACTCCACTTGGTTTATCACAGGCCAGGATTTGAGGGTTTGAGTTCTAGGGAGTGGTTGAATAGATTGGGGCTATTTTCCCTGGAGTGTTGGAGGCTGAGGGGTGACCTTACAGATGTTCATAAAATCATGAGGGGCATGGATAGGGTAAATAGACAAGGTCTTTTCCCCGGGGTGAGTCTGATATTGCCTGCACCCAACAAGGAAATGTCAGTACCACCCAAATTGAAAGAGCCCTAAAAGTAGACAAAAGTGGAGTCAAGTATCAGGGGGAATTAAAGGGGAAATGCAAGCCAATATAAGGTATCAGAAATTATTGATCACGCTATTGTAACATAGACACCATTTTATTGATTTGAAAGTAAAGATTTTTTAAGTATTTGTATCTATTCATTAAATATCTTTTATGCAGTAGGTAGTTAAACGATTAATTATGCATTAAACAGTCAATAATGCAAGTACATTTAGTTTGAGGTAATTGAATACTCTGGGGGAACAATGATCTCTCATCATTAAAACCATCAGACCAAGAAATTCAACTAGTCTAGGATATATAATGGAGAACATGACATTATATAAATATTCAGAGTTTCTGGGCAGATAGAAGCTTCTGGAATCTTTTCTCATGCTATTAAGACGGTTGGGTAAAGTCCAACTTGAAGTGTTGGGTGACAAAACATTTAGATTTTTATTATTTCTACACTCTTAAAGGACACATTAATGTGGATAAATCCTTGGGTCCTTATCAGGTGTATCCTAAACCTCTGTGGGAAGCAAGGGAAGTGTTTGCTGGGGCCCTTGCTGAGATATTTCTATCATCAATAGCCATAGGTGAGGTGCCGGAAGATTGGAGATTGGCTAATGTGGTTCCATTATTTAAGCAAAGTGGTAAGGAAAAGCCAGGGTAATATAGGCCACTAGAGTCTGACATCGGTTGTGGGCAGGTTGTTGGTGGTGGTGGAGGGTTGCTTTTCTGACTGGAGGCCTGTGACCAGTGGTGTGCCACAAGGGTTTGATGCTGATTTCACTGTTTTTCATCATTTATATAAATGATTTGAATGTGAGCAGAGGAAGTATGGTTAGTAAGTTTGCATATGACACCAAAATTGGAGACGTACTGGACAGTAAGTTTACTTCAGAGTACAACAAGATCTTGAGGAGTGGCAGATGGAATTTAATTTAGATAAATGTGAGATGCTACATTTTGGAAAGGCAAATCTGAGCAGGACTTATATACTTAATGATAATGTCCTGGGAGTGTAGCTGAGCAAAGAGTCCTTGGAGTGCAGGTTCATAGCTCCTTGAAAGTGGAGTTGCAGTTAGATAGGATAGTGAAGAAGGCATTTGATATGTTTGCCTTTATTGGTCAGTACATTGAGTGTAGGAGTTGGTAGGCCATGTTGTGGCTGCACAAACCACTGGTTAGGCCACTGTTGGAATACTACATTCAATTTTGGTATCCTTGCTATAGGAAGGATGTTGTGAAACATGTAAAGGTTCAGAAAAGCTTCACAAGGATGTTGCCAAGGTTGGAGGGTTTGAGCTCTAGGGAGTGGTTGAATAGATTGGAGCTATTTCCCTGGAGTGTCGGAGTCTGAGGGATGACCTTGCAGATGTTTATAAAACCATGTGGAGCATGGATAAGGTGAATAGACAATGTCTTTTCCCTGGGGTGGGGGAGTCCAGAACTAGAGGTATATGCTTAAGCTGAGAGAGGAAAGATTTAAAAGGAATAAGACCATAAGACCATAAGACATAGGAGTGGAAGTAAGGCCATTCGGCCCATCGAGTCCACTCCGCCATTCAATCATGGCTGATGCGCATTTCAGCTCCACTTACCAGCGTTCTCCCCGTAGCCCTTAATTCCTCTAGACAACAAGAATCTATCAATCTCGGCCTTGAAGACATTTAGCGTCCCGGCTTCCACTGCACTCCGTGGCAATGAATTCCACAGGCCCACCACTCTCTGGTTGAAGAAATGTCTCCGCATTTCTGTTCTGAAATGACCCCCTCTAATTCTAAGGCTGTGTCCACGGGTCCTAGTCTCCTCGTTTAACTGAAACAATTTCCTAGCATCCACCTTTTCCAAGCCATGTATTATTTTGTACGCCTCTATTAAGTCTCCCCTTAAGCTTCTAAACTCCAACGAATACAATCCCAGTATCCTCAGCCGTTCCTCATATGTTAGAGGCAACTGTTTCACGCAGAGGGTGGTACGTGTATGGAATGAGCTGCCAGAGGAAGTGATGGGGGCTGGTACAATTACAACATTCAAAAGGCATCTGGGTGGGTATATGAATAAGATGGGCTTAGAGGGTTATGAGGCAAATGCTGGTTAATGGGGCTGGATTAATTTTGGATAACTGGTCGGCATGGGTGAGTTGGACCAAAAGGTCTGTTTCCATGTTGTACATCTCTTTGAGTATGAAAAGGGAGACAACCAGTAACAGTACCTGGTTTGAAAAAAAAAACAGAATGAGAGTTAAGAAACCACTAAAAGAAAGCCTTGCATTTATTTAGTACCTTTCATGAACTGAGGGCATCCCAATGTTGTATTATAACCAATTAAGAGCTTTTGCAGTTGTTTTTGTGAAGGATGCATGTGAGCTCCTGTGAGCACAGCAAGTTCCTATAGATAGCAATGTGATAATAACTAGATAATCTATTGAAGGGATGTTAACAGAAAGCAAAATTGTACTTAACATAGAGATGTACAGCATGGAAACAGACCCTTCAGTCCAACTCGTCCATGCCAACCAGATATCCCAACCTAATCCAATTCCATTTGCCCACACTTGGCCCATATCCCTCTAAACCCTTCCTATTCATTTACCCATCCATTTGCCTTTTAAATGTTGAAAATCACACACGCCAGGTTATAGTCCAACAGGCTTATTTGGAAGCACTAGCTTTCGGAGCGCTGCTCTTTCATCAAGTGGTGACAATCACCTGATGAAGGAGCAGCACTTCGAAAGCCAGTACTTCCAAATAAACCTGTTGGACTATAACCTGGTGTTGTGTGATTTTTAACTTTGCCCACCCCAGTCCAACACCTGCTCCTCCACATCATGGCTTTTAAATGTTGTAATTGTAGCAGCCTCCACCACTTCCTCTGGCAGCTCATTCTATACACGCACTCCTTCCCTCAATCTGTTGTCCCATGTTGAAACTTATCAGTGCCTTCTATGTGCTCACTTAAGATGGTTGTGATGTGACATTTTTTTTCCATAAACAGTGACTGAATGAGTCACAACACACTTATAGCCTCATCACTCATGCTCACTGATTGCTGCACATTAATCATGAGGAAGTAGGCATGGTTCTTTCCCACAGATCAAGGCAAGGTTAATTTCATGTCATGGTAAAGAACCAGTTTGCCTCTGAAACTGACAATGAACCAATTCCTCAGAAAAGTCATTGTTTAGGAATCCACATAGCCCTTTAGTTACTGCCAATTGTTAAGGCACAGAAACAATTAGTATGTGCTGTATTAGGTTTCCAATTCATTCAGAGTTGAAATAGCAGGTTTTGCAAGTCATGTTCAGAACAAGGATAAATAAATTCAGTAAACATAATTTACTTGCCCCAACAATTTGAGAGGCTTTCCAACTATCAATTGAAATTATTAAAAACAAAGGTATTCATGTCATGCTTGTCGTGCCCTCAGGATGTGCACTTTGCAACCAACTTGTGAAATGAGACACTTGTAAAATTCAACAAGGTTGCACAAGTGACATAATGCAGAAATAATCCATCTTAGTGATTCAGGGTGCTAACATAGTGGTAATTAGTTTTCGACTTCCATCAACTGGTGCAGTGGTCAATGGTCAGTAAATTTGCAGATGACACCAAGATTGGCGGTATTAGTGGACATAGAAGAAGGTTACCTAATTACAAAGATAAAAATCACACAACACCAGGTTATAGTCCCTTGGTGATAGTGGGGGGCTCGATCGTAACACAGAATTTATAGCAAAAATTTGCAGTGTGATGTAACTGAAATTATACCTTGAAAAATTGATTGTCTGTTAAGCCTTTCATCTGTTGGAATACATTTAGATTTAGATTACATTACAGTGTGGAAACAGGCCCTTCGGCCCAACAAGTCCACACCGACCCGCCGAAGCGAAACCCACCCATACCCCTACATTTACTCCTTACCTAACACTACGGGCAATTTAGCATGGCCAATTCACCTGACCCTGCACATCTTTGGACTGTGGGAGGAAACCGGAGCACCCGGAGGAAACCCACGCAGACACGGGGAGAACGTGCAAACTCCACACAGTCAGTCGCCTGAGGCGGGAATTGAACCCGGGTCTCAGGCGCTGTGAGGCAGCAGTGCTAACCACTGTGCCACCGTGCCGCCCATTACAGTGATAGTTTCACTTCTTTCATGTGTAAATCACAAAACCTTTTTTTAAAAGTTGCATTCTCGGGTTAGCTGTTAATTACAAAGAGATCCTGATCAATTGGGTCAATGGGCTGAAGAGTGTCAGGTGGAGTTTAATTGGGATAAACGCAAGGTATTGCTCTTTGGTAAAACAAACAAGGGCAGGACCTATACAATTAAAAGTAAGGCCTTTAGTGGTGTTGTGGAACAGAAAGGAGGTTCTGGTACATAATTCTTTGAAGTTTACATCACATATAGACAGGGTGGTTAAGGAGTTGTTTAGCACACTTGCCTTTATCACTCAGACCTTTGAGTATCGGAGTTGGGACGTCATGTTAAGGCTGAACAACATATTGACGGAACCTCTTCTGGAATACTGTGTTCAGTTCTGGCCTCCCTTTTTTTTTATAAGAAGGACATTTTTCAGCTGGCAAGGGTTCAGAAAAGCTTGACAGGATGTTGCTGTGAATGGAGGGTTTGAGTTATGGGGAGAGGCTGGATAGGCTGGAGGGTAGGAGGTTGAGGGATGATCTTATAGAAGTTTATTAAATCATGAGGGGGATAAATAACGTGAATGGCAGTTGCCTTCTCCCTGGGGTGGGGCATTTCAAGACTAGGGGACATATTTTTAAGGTGAAGGGAGAAAGATTTTAAAAAGATCTAACATTGTATGGTAGTGTGGCCGAATGGTCTAAGATGCTGGATTACGGTTTCAGTTTCTTTGGAGGCGTGGGTTCAAATCCCACTATTGCCAACATTCGCTTTTGGCACAACGGCAGTGCATCTGACTCCAGATCAGAAGATTGTGTGTTCAAATCACGTTAGGCTCACTGAAGCTCACTTTATTTGAGGGTGACATGGTGGCTCGGTGGTTAGCACCACTACCTCACAGCACCAGGGTCCCAGATTCGATTCCAGCCTCAGGCGACTGTCTGTGTGGAGTTTGCACATCCTCCCCGTGTCTGCGTGGGTTTCCTCCGGGTGCTCCGGTTTCCTCCCACTGTCCAAAGATGTGCAGGTTAGGGTGGATTAGCCATGCTAAATTGCCCGTAGTGTTAGGTACATTAGTCAGAGGGAAATGGGGCTGGGTGGGTTACTCTTCAGAGGGTTGGTGTGGACTGGTTGGGCCGAATAGCCTGTTTCCACACTGTAGGGAATCTATTCTAATCTAAAGATATGAGGGATAATTTCTTTCAACAGGAAGTGGTTTGCATGTGGAATGAACTTCCAGAGGGAATGGTAGACACGGATACAGTTACAACATTTAAAAGACATTTAGAAAAGTACATGAATAAGGACAGTACAGTGGCTCAGTGGTTAGCACTGTTGCCTCACAGCGCTAGGGACCCAGATTTGATTCCGACCACAGGCGACTGTCTGTGTGGAGCTTGTACATTCTCCCCGTGTCGGTGTGGGTTTCCTCTGGATGCTCTGGTTCCCTCCCACATTCCAAAAGATGTGCAGGTTAGGTGGATTGGCCATGGGAAATTGCTCCATAGTGTTAGGTGTATTAGTCAGGGGTAAAGTAGGGAAATGAGTGTGGGTGGGTTACTCTACGGAGAGTGGTATGGACTTGTTGGGATGAAGGTCCTGTTTCCACACTGTAGGGAATCTAATCTAACCTAAGAAATGTTTGACAGAATATGGCCTAAGTGCAGGGAGGTGGGACTAGTTTAGTTTGGGATTATAGTCAGCAAGGAATGGTTGGACCTAAGGATCTGTTTCCTTCTTGTATGACTCTAAGACTCTATGCTGTCTCACAGTGCCAAGAACCCTGGTTCGATTCCAGCGTTGGGTTCCAGCGTTTGTGTGGAGTTTACAAGTTATCCTCTTGTCTACATGAATTTTTGCCATGTGCTCTGATTTCCTTGCATAGTATCACAAATGTTAGGTAGATTTACTGTTCAAAATTCCCCTGTAGTGTCCAAGGGTCTAAGGCTAGGTGCATTAACCATGGTAAATGGGGGTTATGGGGATAGAGTGGGGAAGTGGGTCAGGGTGGGGTCTGGGTAGGATGTTCTTTTGAGAGTTGGGGTAGGTTTGATGGGCCAAATGACCTCATCTGCACTTCAGGAAATCTATGATACAAATATCTGGGTACATTCATGGACTTAAAATAGTATTGGCAAACGAAAGCGCAACACAGATGCAAAGTTCAGCTAACTATGAGGTGAGCCACAAAACCATCAGTAAACATGAATAGTCTGAGTCAAAGTTAACTTGGATAAAATCCTTTAGGGGCCCAGGTGAGGTGGCCATGCTGAGATTTATGGCAGAATCACATAAGAAGTCCAGCGAGGCCTATCTCAACAATTGGAACAACACATCTCATCTGTTTTATATCTGCCAGGTATTGAGACAGACTTAACACCTCCAACATCTAAACATATGTATATACGAGTAGGTAGCTCAACTACTTCAACCTGTCCTGCTATTCAATAAAATTATGGCTGGTCTGATTGTAACCGCGTGTTAAGATCACTATGCTCAGTTGCATAGTCTTTTGTCTTCCTTTATGCACCACACACTCTCTCCTTTATAAACCTTTCACCGCTGCTTGTGCATGCATTTGCTGTTGTGTTTTATTACTGCTCTGAGAGTTCACTCGAGAAAACCACGTAGTTGATTTCTTAATTTTGAAAGAATGACCTACAGTTAAATTGAATTGTGCTATGAAGAAACCAAATATTTTTTGTATCCAAACAAAGGAATTAAAATAAAGGGGTACCTATTCAGTTGAAGTGATGATGTGGATGTGCCGTTGTTGCACTGGGGTGGATAAAGTCTGAAGTCACATGACACCAGGCTATAGTCCAACAGGTTTATTCATTTAGGTGAACCTGACAATGAAGGAGTGCTCCAAAAGCTTGTGATTTCAAATAAACCTGTTGCACTTTAACCTGGTGTTGTGTGACTGCTGACTTTATTCAATTGAATGTAACAAGGAATAAGTACTGGCCAAGCTGACTCCAGGGAGGTACCTTCTATTCTTTAAAATGGAAACTAATGCATCGAACTGAGAGGGCAGATTAGGACTGAGTTTGACATCTCATCTCATCCCACAATGCAGCATTCCCTCGCTACTGCGCTGGAGAGTCAGCCTAGATTTCAGTACGTTCTGGAGTCCGGCTTGAAACCAGAACTTTCAGATTCCGACACAAGAGTCCAACCCACTGAGAAATACTGACCACACATTGTTGATCTGTCATGCCTGCAAGTTTGATTCCTGTCAGGAACGTGTTACCACATACAAGTTCACCTGAGTCACAGGTTAAGTTGGGTTCATCCCTTTTCATTTCCTCTAGGCTTATTTTCCTTTGGCTAGCGTGATATTAATCACCTCAAACTCTACAGTGTGCCATCATCAAACCTCCTTTGTCACTTTACTGCCATTCAACCATCAGTTGAAATGCCATTTTTAAGCCAAGTTGGCAATATTGCTACCTCTTGAACTGACCACAAAGAGGGCTTCTTGCATGTCTTGCATTCACAGCCTCTGAATAGCCTGCTTTAACTATCATTTCCTCCCCGCCTGGTGTATTTGATTCCAAATAGATTTCGCATTGAAATTCCACGTCACTTTCAATGAGAGCCACACACTCCTCCACACAAGGTGCAAAGTCAATTCAACAACAAATAAGACAGAGTTCTGGAGTAGCTGGGAAATTACCACAGAATGGGAAAGAAGGAATGAGTCAAGTAAGCCTAAGTGACTCTAAGAGACCTGGGAAACAGAGCACTGAGCAGCAGCACTGTCTTCCATCCAATTCTGTAAGTGGTTCAGGTAATGAGCAAAGATAATATTGTTTTTGACGAAATGCACTGTACAGTCTAGAAGTCTGCATAAGAATTATTTGTGGCCTCAAAATATGTCAGTAAACCAAATTGCTTGTGTGAAATGTTTGAATGAACACATAACAAAATAGACTGTTTTTTATCTCTCTGGTTCAGTACCTATGTGGGGCACATGGCAGTTCTTTGAGAACACGATAGTTGCACTCTTGTGCAATCCTGCATTATAGAAAAATCGCTTAATTTGTTGGCGATGTATTCGCGTTTCAGCCACTACATGTTTTAAGAATTCATGCTTTAGAAACAGTGTCCCCAGTTTGTCAATCACGTTACAGTGAATCTGTGTTAACAAAACGCGAGTTATAGCTGAACGACCTGTACTAATTCTATATGGATCAGTTGCAGCCTCGGGAGCACTGAAAGCTCTCAAAAGGAGCCAAATGGAAGGGTGCAGGCACATCCCCATTGCCCTGCGCCAATGAGGCTCTGAATCAAAAGCTTTTGGAACAGATTGGTGTAAATATAAGGGGGAAGAGTTCATCTGTGGAGGAAGTTCATTACAAATCTGAACTGAGGAAATCTGTTCAGCCATACCCATCTGATGTCTGAGACAAAAATGCACCAAATCCTCATGAGAAAGTTGCTCCATACTAACGATGCTGGTTCTGTACCTTCATAGAGCCATTGTGTCATACAGCACAGAAACAGGCCCTTCAGCCCAACTCATCTATGCTGGCCAGGTTTCCAAAACAAAACTTGTGCCATTTGCCTGTGTTTGGCCAATATCCTTCTAAGCCTGACCCATTCATGTATGTGTCCAAATACTTTTTAAATGTTGTAACTGTTCCCACCTCTACCACTTCCTCTGGCAGCTCCTTCCATGTATGTTCCACCTCTTGTGTGAAAATATTGTCTCTCAGGTCCATTTTAAATCTTTTCCCTCTCACTTTAAACCTGTGCCCTCTACTTTTCAACTCCCCAACCCCGGGGAAAAGAGATTAGCTATTCACCTTACCTGGACTCTGCATGATTTTATAAACCTTCATAAGGTCACTCCTCAGTCTCCTGTGCTCCAGGGATAGAAGTCCCAGCCTATCCAGCCTCTTTTTATAACTCAGACCCTCCAGTCTTGATAACATCGTTGTAAATCTTTTTTTTGCAGCCTTTCCAGCTTAATTACATCCTTCCTATGGCAAGGTGATCGAAATTGTATGTAGTACTCCAAATGCAGCATACCAATAATTTGTCCAGCATCAACTTGATGTCACAACTCCTGTAATCAATGCTCTGACGGATGAAGGCAAGTGTATCTAATACCTCCTTCATCACCTTGTCTACCTGTGACACTATTTTAAGGGAACTATATACCTGCACCCTTAGATCTCTCTGTTCAACAATGCTCCCCAGGGCCCTACCATTAACTGTGTAAGCCCTGCCCTGGTTTGTTTTAACACCTCATATTTATCTACATTAAACTCCATCTGCCACTCCTCGGCCCACTGGCAAATAGACAGACTCTCTTATACTTGACAGTAAGTATCTGAAAGACTAATGTGATGGTTCAGGATTGTCAACAATAAGAGATGGCAGTGTGGTAATGTGATTTTTATTTTAAATTATTCATTCATGAAATGTGGGTGTCTCTGGCTGGGTCAGCTCTTGTTCCCAGGCTCCAGGTTCCAGTGCCTTCACAGGAGCGTGGAAACATGGAAGCAGGAGTAGGCCATTCAGCCCTTTGAGCCTGTTGTGTTATTCAATATGATCATGGCTGATCATCCAACTCAGTTACCTATTACTATCTTCTCCCCTGTCCTTTGTCTCCCTTTAGTCCGAGGAACTATATCTCGCTCTTTCTTGAAAACATTCAATATTTTGGTCTTGACCAATTTCTGTGGCAGTGAATTCTACAGGGTTCCCTCTCTATTTTGTCTATGTACATCCACAGTGCTATGAAAAAGAGCATTCTAGGATTTTGACCCTAGTGAAGGAATGGCGAGATATTTCCATGGTGTGAGCATGAAGAGGAACTTAATGGTAGCATTTTCATGCATCTGTGCTTCTAGGTGCAGTTCATGTATTGAGTCCCTACAATCACGAGCAATCTGTCCCTTGATGCTAAAAGCAACACCTGCATTACAAATACTACAGCTGTTATTGACAAGCTGAGTAAAATAGAACAGACAAATAGCAATTTGACTGAGAATACCAAACTACGAGTCTTACAAGCCTGCATCCTCAGCTCATTCCTCTCCAACAGTGTGACATGTACAACACATGCTCGTCAGGATAAAAGGCTGAACTGTTTCCATTTTCATCATCTCAAATCTGTCCTTGGCGTCTCTTAGGAGTACTGAGTTAGCAGCTCTGAGGTTCTAGAGGGTGTGAATTCCATCACACGTCGCTAGAGTCATAGAGTCATAGAGATGTACAGCACGGAAACAGACCCTTTGGTCTAACTCATCCATGCCGATCAGCTAAGCCTACAAGTCTTAGTCATTGTCACAGGGAGGGTGGTGAGCATATGGCACAAGCTGCTGGAGAAAGTGACGAATACAATCACAATATTGAAAAGATGTTTGAAGATTTAGAACATGGACCAAATGCAGGCAAATGGAACGAGACTCATAGAATAATAGTTCAGTTTAGGAAACGTGGTCAGCATGGACAGGTTGAGCTGAAGGGTCATTCTCCATGATGTATTACTCTATAACTCTATTTTCATCAAAAGGATGAGGGCCTGTTACCATAAATTGTCTAGTCTGTGAAATGACTAATGGGTCACATTCTTCTCAACATTTGTATCTCTCCTACAGGAACACCAGCAAGTGAGATATCAAGATGGCAGACAATGACACGGACAGCTAGAGATGGGCTGTGACCTCTGGAGGCTGTCTGTTTGGAAGATACTAGCTGAATGAGAAGAGGGCCCAAGAAAACAGAGGCTACTGCATCCTGCACTTTCTCAGCCACCCTTCTGACTCTGCAGCAAACGGTTATCATGACCGAATGGGATTCCTGACCCACATCAGCCGATGTTTAATATGAAGTTGACCAGTATAGCAAGAATCCATCATTTAACAAGACACAAGGCTGCTATAAACTCAGTAAGTGCAATATAAATCCAAGTCAGCTTTGCTTTGTGCTAATGCTGCAGTTAGCAGGGGTTGAAATGACAGCCTCAATGGCCCATGCTGCCATTTGTACATGCTGTGACATTGGTTAATGGTAATAATGGACATTCTGATCCCAGTGTGTAACCTGGCTTTATAGAGCAATTGTTTCTTCTTATCATGGAGGTCAGCCACTGAAACATAGTCAAAAGAAGCTACCAGTTTACTTTTAACAAAAGAATATTAAAGTTTATCGCAAAAGCAAAACACAACCTCTGCCACATTATACAAGAACTATCTCAATATAAATATCAGTAAGAAAGAATCAACCTTACAGAGGTACAATTGTCAGGGAACAGTCAGCTCTCTCTCTCTCTCCGTAATAAAGCCTCTTTCATCAACTTGATATCAGCAAATTACTGCTTTCATTCCATGTTATTTTTCTTAGTTAGTATCTCTTCCCTTAATCAACCTGCTAACTCAACTCATTTCTATTTTAAAACAGAAGGAACTGGTAAAACCCAGCAACCTTGGTGGGATCCATGGAGAGAGAATCAAAGTTGGTATTTGCAGAGCTCTGAAGAAGTTATATTAAACTCAAAATAGAGTTATAGAGTTATACAGCACGGAAACAGACCCTTCAGTCCAACTAGTCCAAACTGACCATGTTCCCAAACTAAATTAGTCCCAATTGTCTGCTTTTGGCCCATATACCCCCAAATTTTTCCTGTTCCTGTAGTTATATGGAGAACTATCTCTCCCTCCACAGATGCTGCCAGGCCTGCTGGGTTTCTCCAGTATTCTCTGTTTTGATTTCAGACTTCCAGCATTTATAGTATTTTGCTTTTATTCACATACTACTTAACAAAGCTTCCTTAACGACATCTAGGCAAGGGTCTGGTTGGATGTCTTCTTCTCTGACACTTCCATAGCCTTCTGCTTCTAGTTTTCTATGGAGAAACTCTGGGACCCTTCCACCAGCCCGAACTGCTTGGATTGCTAATAACAGCGCCTCTGCCTTTTCGCAGACCTTCTTCTCTCTGAATCAACCTATTTCTGTCTGAATGCGCCCCTTTGACTCTCCATGTCTCCCTGGTTAACAAGCATCCTAGCAATTATTTCCCTTGCTGTTGATTTTTACACGTGCTTTCTTGGAACATGCTGTTTACCTTAACTTGCTGTTCCAAATGATTTTCTGACCTTGTTAAAAAGAACACCAGAAAACTAAGCTCTATTTTTCCTCCACTTTTGATTCCATATAACAATCTACCATGAACCATCATTGCTCACAGCTCATCCCAATCACCCTTAGGGCTTTGCAGGGAATGCCTGGAATGTTCCCACTGTTTAATGACAATGTCTTCCTGCCACCTAATTCCAGTTTCTGACCAGTAGCATACTATCTTTTATATGTTGTACCATTCATTTCTACATAATGTTCTGATCCACCCTCACACGAGTTAAATCATGCTCGTGTGGTTATTGGGATTAAGTTAACCAGATCAACCAGGGTGTAAATGCAACAATTTGAGTTTGGACTGACATTAAAGTAAAGCTGAGTAGCACTCTATTACTAAGACTGACCTTAACTTGTCTTAGTTAGACTGCATCTAAAGCACTGTGTGCTATTTTGGCCCTGTTACTTCAGAAAGTTGTGTTATAAACAGTTCTGAAAAGGGTTATTTGACTCCGGGGATGAGTGGGTTAACTTATGAGGAAAGGTTCAGCAGCTTAGGCTTGTTCCCATTGGAGTCTGGAAGAATGAGAGGTGATCTAACTGTAACAATTAGGATCCTGAGTGGCAAAAAAAAGAAAATTCTGAAAAAGCTCAGCAGGTCTGGCAACATTTGTGGAAAGAAATCAGAGTTAACATTTTGGGTTGAGTGACCCTGCCTAAGAACTCTGTGACTTGAAACATTAACTTTGATTTCTTTCCACAAATATTGCCAGACCTGTTGAGCTTTTCCAGCAATTTTTGTTTTTGATTCTGATTTCCAGCCTCTGCAGTTCTTTCGGTGTTTATTAAGATGCTGAGTGGATTTGACAGGGGGTAGATGCCAGGAAGATGACTCTTTGCTTTTTGTGGGTGTCAAGAAGTTGGGGACATAGTTTGAAGATTACATGTGTCTATCCAAGACTCAAAGAGGAGAAATATTTTCTCTCATAGGATCGATTTGCTGTGAAATTGTTTTTTCCAAAGAGCAGTCGAGGCTGGGTCATTGGATGTATTCAAGGCTGAGTTTGACAGATTCTCGATTGACAAGGGTGTCTAGAATTATGGGTGAACAGTTAGGAAATCTGATGAAGGGCTAATGCCTGAAACGTTGATTCTCTTACTCCTCTGATGCTACCCTACCTGCTGTGCTTTTTCAGCACCACACTTTTCAATTCTGGTACTCTCTCTCTGACTTCTCTTCTGTAAGACCCTGCGTTTGATTTCTCCTTTTATTCCAAGGGGTGTCTATGGGGAATGTTGCAAGTATTGGGAACAGCATCATTAAGCTGGAATAATCTGTTGAGTTTTCGGATAGGACAAGTTATCTGTGTTATGTTTCTTTTGTTTGTACTTCATTTGGTAATCTTGTAAATAAATTCTGTTTTGTTTAAAACTAGGTGGTTTGATCAACTGCATCTCTCCTGGAATATCTACTTTACACCTGCTTAAAACAGCTGGCAACATTAGGGTCTGGGCTACTTTCTTGAAATATTTTGAGGCTGTCTAGCTTGGTCCATAACATTATCCTCTTCTACGAAGGAGCCCATTGGCGGGAATAGGATGCACAGGCCATTGGTCAAGGTAACGCAGACTTGACCAAACCAGCTGCATGGTATAATGCAGATGCTGTTTGAAACTGGACTCACTTCTGAGCGATTTGTACCTTCAGAGTTGAGTAAAAAAAATCCCTCAAGTGTCTGCCTAAAACCACACAAAGACATCTGCTATCAAAGGCATCCAGTTTCTTCCTTCAGGCTCCAAGTTCCACAACCATTTGGAGAGCAGAGATCACACTTGATTGTTGAACTTGGCCTTTGTTGTCATGGAAAACTTTGCTGTTTCGAAGGATTTCATGGCACCATTTGGTAAAAAGAGCAAGGGGATGAATAAATATTGGCCCTGACGTGATGGCCAATATTTATTCATCAACCAACATCATGGGAACAGGTGATCCAGTTATTTATTTCATAATGGCTGGTGTGTCCAGCTGGTTGGAACATTTCCTACATTACAATAGCAGCCATACTTCTAAAGTATGCCATTGGTTTTAAAGCTCTTCAGGATGGTGAAAGGTGCTACACAAATGCAAGTCATTTTCTTTGTGTGTCTGAGCCAAGAAATTATACAAAACACTGCAATTTATTTATTTTAATAGAATCCCCACAGTGCAAAAATAAGCCATTTGGCCCAACAAGTCCACACCAACCCTCCGAAGAGCATCCCACCCAGATCTATCCCCCTGTCCTATAACCCTGCATTACCCATGGCTAACACATCTAACCTACATATTCCTGAATACGTAGTTTAGCATGGCCAATCCACCTAACCTGCACATCTTTAGACTGTGGGAGGAAACCCACGCAGATACGGAGAGAATGTGCAAACTGCACACAGACAGTTGCCCGAGGGTGGATCTGAACCCGGGTTCTGGCGCTGTGAGGCAGCAGTGCTAACCACTGAGCCACCATGAATGTTGGGAATGTTGGAAAATGTGCAAACTCCACACAGACAATCACCCGGGGCTAGAATAGAGCACGGGTCCTTGGTGCTGTGAGGCAGCAGTGCTAACCACTGAGCCACCGTGCCAGCCCAATTGTGGCAAGATGTTGGCGTTGTGGGGCTACCTGAAAAAGAAATACCAAATGCGATTCAAGCATGTTGTCCAGGACTGATTTTGTTTTTGAAGTGGTGAGGCACATGTTTACTTCAGTGGGTTGTTAAATGAGTGACTGATCAAGGTAAATCCTGCTGCTCCTGAAATTTTTGATTAGTGTTTGTAAATGTCAGGGCAGAAAACACGCTTTGACATTCTATAAAAAAAACCCAGGAATCTTATAACTGCACTGGAGTGCACACAAGAGGAAAGGGAGTATTTTTATATCCACCACAAGCTGCTGGAAATACAGAAAAAAAACAAAATAAATTACAGAATGTAGCAATCTATTTATTCTGATTGTTATATTTAACACTTTTGTTTCTGTAAATGGTTTTACACAGCTTACAATTCAGTGTATAAACCCATGTCTCAGCTTCATTTCTAAGCTTTGCCATTTCTTTGTCTCTTGTTCATTTTTAAAACTGAGACAACAATCATGATCGTTACCTAATTTGGAGATGTCTGGAGATTTTTCTCCAGACAAAAATAACAGAAAGAAAGATAACGAAATTCATTTTCCAATTCCTCTTAATGACCCAACCACCTGATGAAGGAGCAGCGCTCCGAAAGCTAGTGCTTCCAATTAAACCTGTTGGACCATAACCTGGTGTTGTATGATTTTTAACCCAAAATGAAAGGTCTTTTTATTGAGTCTCAAAAATTTTTTGTCTGTGATGCCAGAGTAATATCTTTTGCTTAAGAAATGGCTTTATTTACTTTTATGATTAGTTTGAACCGGCTAGGAATAACTAGAGCAGTAATAAGCACAAGAAACAACTTATTTCTGCATATTATCTATATCTCAATATATAGATAATATACCTATCCCTCAATACTATTCTTCACTGGAATTAACAATGAGAAGACTTTTGTCCTTAATTAAAACACAATGCTAAAATCAAATTGCACTCAGTCTTCGAACATGAGATTGATTGGTATAAAGTGAATATTTTATGAGGAAAGGTTGAACAGGTTGGACCGATACTCATTGCAGTTAGGACCATGGGATGATAAGGACAGGAGAAGGCTATTCAGATCCTCGGGCCTGTTCCAGCATTTAATGAAATCATGGCTCATCTGTGGCGTTAACTGTATACATGTACCCTGGGCCTATATCACTTAATAACTGTTTCCAAAAAAAATTATCCATCTCAGATTAAAAATTAACAACTGAACCTGCATTCAATACCAACTGTGGAAGGAACTTCCAAACATCTACTACCATTTGTGTGTAGAAGTGCTTTCTAATCTCTTCTGAGTGGTCTGAGCCTCACTGTCAGATTACACACCCGAGCTCTAGACCACCAACTCGTGGAAGAAGTTCTCAAAACTCTCGAAACCTTTAGAAGAATCGCTGATGATCTTAGAGAAACATGTAAGACTTTGGGAAGGATTGACAGGGAAGATCCTGAAAGAATGCTTCCCCTTTTCAGAGGTTTGGAGTCTAGGAGCCACAATTTCAAACTAAGAGGTCCGCCATTTGTGGACTAAGAGGACAATTTGTGGACAATTTCAAACTAAGAGGTCCAATTTGTCCACAATTTCAAACTAAGAGGTTCCTTGAAAGTGGAGTCACAGGTAGATAGGATGGTGAAAAAGGCATTTGGTACGTTTGCCTTTATTGGTCAGTGCATTGAATGTAGGAGATGCAGATGTACAGGACATTGGTAAGGTCACTTTTGTATGCAATTCTGGTGTCCTTCTTATGGGAAGGATGTTGTGAAACTTGAAAGAGGTCAGGAAAGATTCACAAGGATGTTGCCAGGGTTGGAGGGGTTGAGCTATACAGAATAGGCTGGGACTATTTTTCCTGGAGTTTCAGAGGCTGAAGGGTGACCTTAGAGAGGTTTATAAAATCATGAGGGGCATGGATAGGGTGAATAGACAAGTTATTTTCCCCGGGATAGGGGAGCACAGAACAAAAGAGCATAGATTTAAGGTGAGAGGGGAAAGATTTAAAAGGGACCTAAGGGGCAACGTTTTGACACAGGCATCGGTGCGTGTATGGAATGAGCTGCCAGAGGAAGTGGTGGATGCTGGTACAAATGCAACATTTAAAAGGCATCTAGATGGGCACATGAATAGGAAGGGTTCAGAGGGATTTGGGCCTAATGCTGGCAAATGGGACTAGATTAATTTAGGATATCTGGTTGGCATGGACGAAATAGACTGAAAGGTTTGTTTCCACGCTGTACTGCTCTGTGATTCTATGAAGCGAAATTTCTTCTCACGAAGGGTCGGAAATCAATAGAATCCTCTTCCCCAGTTAGAAATGGAAGATGGAGGATTAAATTCAAGGCTGAAGCAGAGAGATTGGTGAAGACATAAAGAGTTACAAGGAACAGACAGGAAAGTGGAGTTAAGATCACCAGATCAGCCACACGTTTACAAACTGGTTTGATGAACGAAGTGACCGATAGCTGCTCCTAATAATTTCATTTGAAAATATTTCGCAATCTGGCTTCGCACCATCTTGTACAATGTGAAGAATTAATTCCACAAAGCTCTTATTGCCTTTTATCATCCTACAAACCTCTAAATTAAATAGATTGCCTGAGCTGAACAGTTTTTTTAACTTTTTGCTTGCTTTTGTGAACGAGAGATTTGGTGAAGACAGATTAACAGCTAAAATGCCTCGACAGCATCTGCCTGCCCGAAGAGTTGAAACGCCATTGAGGATAATTTTGGAAGTGGGATTTTAAAAGAAATTAGCAATACTCTCTATGCTAAATCAGTGGTCAACATTAGAAAACAGGAATCATTGCCTCATTTTACAAGATTATGAGCAATTAGTGCTAGCAGGTGGGACTAAATTGGGTTGGGATATCTGGTCAGCATGGACGGGTTGGACCGAAGGGTCTGTTTCTGTGCTGTACGTCTCTATGACTCTATGACATTATCATTGTCGTGATTGTCAGTCTTTGCTGGTCAGTGTGTTGCATTTATATCTGAGCCAGGAGATCATAGGTTCAAGTTCCACTGCTCCAGAGGTGTGTAATAACGTCTTCTGAGCAGGTTAGTTAGCAAATACCTACATTTCTCTGTTACTGTAGGAGTTGTAAACGGAAGAGTTGGCCGATTATCTGCGATGAATTTTAAATAAGAGGTTGAAGGAACTGCAGAACATGAATCTACCTAATAGAACAAGAAAATCATAATAATTTGAATTATAATTAATAGATTTAGAAAGTTAGCATCCTTAAAATGAACCATAACGGTTTGCAGGTACTTGTTGATTTTGTGCATTTGCAGTTATTCTATTTTATCCCCTTTTCATGGGAGCAATTTCAGCATCAGATTTGACTGACTGACTATTTTACTGACTGTACCAAACCTGCCATTATTAACAATGCTGCAATTTAATACCTTCCAGTTAGACTGGAGAAGTTATAGCTTTCCTTGGAGAGAGAACTAGGGGGTATAATCACAGGATAATGGAATGGTCATTTCAGGCTGCAGTGAGGATATTCTCCACTCAAACAGCACTGAATCTTCTGAAACTCTACCTCAGACTGGCACTGAGTATGTTGAAGGCTAAAATCAATTGTCAGGAGGTAAGGAAGGAGGAGTTGATTTAAAGGGTCAAACATGATCCTATTAATTTAAGAAGAAGGCCGAGGGCTGTACGATCTGCTCCTTTTGCTGTTTGTTATAGTTTTGGCCTCGGAAGATGTGGGAAGGGCATTACAACATATTCCTACCTCGAAAATCCACTCACCAGTGACACAGACAGATACGTAAGGCTTGGCTCTTTCCAGAATCTTTTAGTCATAACATAGAAAATCATGAGAAGCAAACATTGATTTCCGAACACATAATTCTACAATCAAACACGACCGAACAGAAGCATGGTTTGGTAAAATAGCAGCTTTACTGAAAGAATTTCAGTATTTGTGCAGACACCTATATGATAGATTTTCAGCAGGCAAATTAAATCTGGGATGATTATGTATACTGGTTAAGCAAGGTAAATGAGATTAAATATAAAAATGTAATATGATGAACATTGACAAATGGTACATACTACGTGTGTACACTCTCTGCAAAGCTGACAAAGAAATGATTTTGAATTTTGGTCTTTTATTGAAGGCACCCAGTCATCTGCATTTGCAACAGATTTCATTTTCTACAGAACATGTACAGCAGAAATGGAAATGCAATGGTGGCTGTGTGTTTATTTTTAATCCCGCCAAAAATAAAATGGTCTATTGTAATGAACCCTTAACTGCTCTCTGATCATACAGTCCCTACAGTGTGGAAGCAGGCCATTCAGCCCATACTGACCCTCATACCCAGACCCACCTCCTATGCTATCCCTGGAACCCTGCATTTCCCATGGCCAATCCACCTAGCCAACACATCCCTGGACACTATGGGCGACTTAGCACAGCCAACCCACCTAATCTGCATATCTTTGGACTGTGGGAGGACACCAGAACACTTGAAGGAAACCCACGCAGACACGGAAAGAATGTGTAAACTCCGCACAGACAGTAGCCTAAGAGTGGAATTGAACACGTGACGCTGGGGTTATGAGGCAGCAGTACGAACCAATGAATCACCATGTCACTCTCTGAAGTATATTTGCAAATTACTCAGTCAGCTATAGATGGGGTATAAAGATACACACTGCCAGCGATGCCCATATCCCAAGAATGAATAATTCATACATAGAAACTTAGAAAATAGGAGTATGGTAAGTCATTCACCCCATTGTTCAACATGATCCTCCATCAACACCATACTTCCCTTCTCTCCACACCTCTCAATACCCTTAGCCTATAGAAAAAAAAGCCTTCTTAAACATATTTGCCCATTTGTCAGCATCTTCCATTCAGATAGAGATGCATTTATTTCTACCCTATTTCCTGTCTTCCAACAATTCTCACTGCAGACTCTCACTATATTACATCCAATGCCATGTGCTTTAATTTTACACATTAACCTCTTATGTTAGAGTTTATCAAAATCCCAATATACAACATCTACTGGTTCACCCATCTCTATTCCACCGGTTATAGCTTCAAAAAAATTCCAGTAGTTTGTCAGACTATTTCACAGTATTCACAATCAATACCAATGACAACTAGCTCAGCTTGAAAATGGAATTCAGTACAGGCTACAATGGCAACATACATTTAGATAGCACTTTTGACATCCCAAAGCACATGCAGAAACTCACAGCAATGATTAGCAAGCCTAATTTGGCACCAAAAAATTTAATTTAATAACCAAAAGTTTGCTTGATAAAATGAGTTGGTTTATCTTGTGGACATGACTACTGTTAATATCTGAGATGCTTTGCATTGACTTATTGCCACAAATTTTGTTTATTGGAGTTAGTCTAAATTACTAAATAAGTGAGGAGCATGTCCACAACAAAGGCCCAGCCTTGATAAACAGACCAGGTTTGTTACAGAATACTTAATAGCTACTTACATTAAAGTCTCTCAAGAGAACTGGGTTCAGAGTATGTGCATGTTATTGTTTAGCTACACAGATCACCCAACTTAGGCATTGTACCAGGCACATTCCAGTTGCATATCGCCTCTAACCAATGACACAAGATGGAAGGGGACACAGCTTGTGGTGAACACCATCAGCACTGGATTCCATCTAATCACCAAGTACATACTCTCTACCAAGAGACTCAATGTCCACTTTTATCCTTGCTATACCCCAATGGCCCATATCCACCATTCCCCCAGCGCAGAGATCCACCATATTGAATTGTGCCTCTATCTCTCTTCTCTAATCCCATAATTACACCTTAGTGATGTTATCCTGCTCCACAATGCTACCCTTATGGATGCCATGGTGATGGTCAGTGTCACTATGCCTTCTCTGAGGCCAACCCAATTTTGTATTGCAAACCACTCCCACACACCTTGAGTTTACTCTTCTTTGTCCCCCATCTCATCTCCAGAAATGCTTGCTACAGTCCCTCCCTCCCCCTCACCCACTGCCTTGACTCCCCAACAGAGTGCAAATGGTTGGCACATTCCCAAGGTGTGAAACTGATATCTAAGTGTTCTGAACATCGAAATGCCCTCACTTCCCACTTACATCAGGTCTTGATAGCCTATCTGTGGGTCTGCACAAAACAGCATGTCAATACAGTTGTGCTTGAGGGACGACCAACACATTAACTGGAATGGTGGCCAAGGCAGGGATGCTTGAGCATGTTTGTAGACCCTCAATGAGTGAGCACCCACAAAGCAAATGAGCAGCCCTGAGATGCAGCCTAGTCCAATTCCTGCTGCGATTGCATTGAGATGGCTCAGTGGTTAGCACTGCTGTCTAATAGCACAAGGAAACCGGGTTCCATTCCAGCCTCAGGCAACTGTCCATGTGGAGGTTATTCCCGTGACTACATGGGCTCCAGTTTCCTCCCACAGTCCAAAATGTGCAGGTTAGGTGGATCGGCCGTGGAAAATATGGGGTTACGGGGATAGGGTGTGGGGACTGGATCTGGGTAGGATGCTCTGTGGAGGGTCGGTGTAGACTCAATGAGCTGAATGAGCTCTTTCTGCACTGTAGGGTTTGCATGATTCGATATGTGAGCTGGGTGCCCCTCCCTGTCCTCACGGCAGCAGCCTTTCACCAGTAGTTACTCTGCAGTGCAACTGTGTGCTTCCTGAGCAGTTCCCAGTGGATTGGAGTGGTGCCACAAAGTCTGTGAGGGGTTGGAAAATACCAGATGCCAGTATTAATGGACAAGGGATTCATATGGATGGTGCCCTGAGATGCTGTCCTATTGTGAGCAAGATCTTTTCTTCCAGAGCCTCCAGCGGTAAGCTGAAACCAATAGCTACCTGCTCCATGTGAATATTTCTAGAATATCTAATGTATTTGGAGCATTTGGTAAGACTGAATGTTAAAGGGGAGATTTTGTTCATCAACAAGGCAATTAAACAAGAAATAATCCCCTTTGAATAGCAACTTGCCATCACCCAGAAAGAAACCCATTTCGCCACTTGGTTAAAGCATAAACAATGGCACCAGGCCTATTGTGGCGATGAGCCTTGCCGGACTTCTCATCACATTCTGCCATATATATTGCCATACCCAGTTGCTCAGGCCCCCATAAGATTTCACTTTCATCAGTCAGAGCACTAAATACAGGAGTTGTGACGCCATGTTACTGCTGTACAAGATATTGGTACGGCCACATTTTGAGTACTGTGTACAATTCACAGAATCTCTATAGTGTGGAAGCAGGCCGTTCAGCCCATTGAGTCCACACTGACCTTTCGAAGAGCATCCCGCTCTTATAGAACATAGAACATAGAACATTACAGCGCAGTACAGGCCCTTCAGCCCTCGATGTTGCGCCGCTCTATCATACTAATCTGAAGCCCATCCCACCTACACTATTCCATGTATGTCCATTTGCCTGTCCAATGATGACTTAAATGCACTTAAACTTGGCGAATCTACTATTGATGCAGGCAAAGCATTCCATACCCTTACTACTCTCTGAGTAAAGAAACTACCTCTGATATCTGTCTTATACCTATCTCCCCTCACTTTAAAGTTGTGTCCCCTTGTGTTTGCCATCTCCATACTTGGAAAAAGGCTCACCCTGTCCACTCTATCTAACCCCCTTATTATCTTGTATGTCTCTATTAAGTCACCTCTCAACCTCCTTCTCTCTAACGAGAACAGCCTCAAGGCCCTCAGCCTTTCCTCGTAAGACATTCCTTCCATACCAGGCAACATCCTAGTAAATCTCCTTTGCACCCTTTCCAAAGCTTCCACATCCTTCTTATAATGCGGTGACCAGAACTGTACACAATACTCCACGTGTGACCATACCAAAGCTTTGTACAGCTGCATCATAACCTCCTGGTTCAGGAATTTAATCCCTCTATTAATAAAGGCCAAAACATTGTATTCCTTCTTAACAACCCTGTCAATCTGGGTGGCACCTTTCAGGGATCTGTGTACATGGACCCTGAGAACTGGTGGGCGGCACGGTGGCACACTGGTTAGCACTGTTGCCTCACAGCGCCAGAGATCCGGGTTCAATTCCCGCCTCAGGCGACTGACTGTGTGGAGTTTGCACGTTCTCCCCGTGTCTGCGTGGGTTTCCTCCGGGTGCTCCGGTTTCCTCCCACAGTCCAAAGGTGTGCAGGGTCAGGTGAATTGGCCATGCTAAATTACCCGTAGTGTTAGGTAAGGGGTAAATGTAGGGGTATGGGTGGGTTCGCTTCGGCGGGTCGGTGTGGACTTGTTGGGCCGAAGGGCCTGTTTCCACACTGTAATGTAATCTGTAATCTGTAAAAAAACTCTGCTCATTTGCACTCCCAAGAATCCTACCATTAGCCCAGTACTTTGCATTCTGATTACTCCAGCCAAAGTGTATTACTTCACACTTGTCCACATTAAACTCCATTTGCCACCTCTCAGCCCAGCTCTGCATCCTATCTATGTCTCTCTGCAACCTACTACATCCTTCGTCACTATCCACAATTCCACCGACCTTAGTGTCATCTGCAAATTTACTAACCCACCCTTCTAAGCCCTCATCCAGGTCATTTATAAAAATGACAAACAGCAGTGAACCCAACACTGACCCTTGCGGTACGCCGCTAGTAACTGGACACCAAGATGCACATGTTCCATCAACTACAACCCTCAGTTTTCTTTCAGCAAGCCAATTACTGATCCAAACTGCTATGTCTCCCACAATCCCATTCCTCCGCATTTTGTATAATAGCTTACTGTGGGGAACCTTATCGAATGCCTTGCTGAAATCCATATGCACCACATCAACCAGTTTACTCTCATCTACCTGTTTGGTCACTTTGTCAAAAAACTCAATAAGATTCATTAGGCACGACTTACCCTTCACAAAACCGTGCTAACTGTCCCTGACCAGATTATTCTTTTCTAGATGGTTATAAATCCTATCTCTTATAACCTTTTCCAACACTTTACCAACAACTGAAGTGAGGCTCAATGGTCTGTAATTACCAGGGTTGTCTCTACTACTCTTTTTGAACAAGGGAACTACATTTGCTATCCTCCAGTCCTCAGACACTATTCCTGTAGACAATGATGATTTGAAGATCAATGCCAAAGGCTTGGCAATCTCTTCCCTTGCTTCCCAGAGGATCCTAGGATAGATCCCATCCGGCCCAGGGGACTTGTCTATTTTCACACTCTGCAGTATTTCTAATACCTCTTCCTTGTGAACATTAATCTCTTCTACTCTATATGCAAGTCTCTCCGTATCTTCCTCGCCAACATTTTCATTTTCTGAAGTGAACACTGTCGAAAAATGTTTATTTAGTGCTTCCCCTATCTCCTCTGACTCCACACACAACTTCCCATTCTTATCCTTGATTGGCCCTAATTTAACTCTCGTCATTCTTTTATTCCTGACATACTTATGGAAAGCCTTAGGGTTAACCCTGATCCTATCTGCCAACAATTTCTCATGTCCCTTCCTGGCTCTTCTGAGCTCTCTCTTTAGGTCATTCCTGACTTCCTTGTAACCCTCAAGCGCCCTAACTGAGTTTTCACATTTTGTCCTAACATAAGCCTTCTTCTTCTTCTTGACCAGGGATTCCACTTCCTTAGTAAACCACGGCTCATGCATTCTATATCTTCCTCCCTGCCTGACAGGTACATACTTATCTAGGACACACAGGAGCTTTTCCTTGAATAAGTTCCACATTTTTAATGTGCTCATCCTCTGCAGTTTCCTTCCCCATTCTGCGCTTCCTAAATCTTTCCTAAATTGAATCATAATTTCCTTTCCCCCAGCTGTAACTCTTGCTTCCCTTTCCATCACTAAAGTAAACCTGACAGAATTGTGATTGCTGTCTCCAAAGTGCTCTCCTACTTCCAAATCTGACACCTGGCCAGGCTCGTTACCCAGTACTCAATCTAAAGTGGCTTCGCCCCTTGTAGGCCTGTCTACATACTGTGTCAGGAAGCCCTCCTGCACACACTGGACAAAAACTGACCCATCTATAGTACTCCCAGTCAGTATTTGGATAGTTGAAGTCCCCCATGACAACTACCCTGCCTCTCTCACTCCTATCGAGAATCATCTTTGCTATCCTTTCCTCTACACCTCTGGGACTATTCAGAAGCCTATAGAAAACTCCCAGCATGGTGACTTCCCCTTTCCTGTTTCTAACCTCAGCCCATACTACCTCAGTTAACGAGTCCCCAAACATCCTTTCTGCAACTGTAATATTGTCCCTGATCAACAATGCCACACCTCCCCCTCTTTTACCATCTTCTCTGTTCTTACTGAAACATCTGAATCCCGGAACCTGCAACATCCATTCCTGTCCCTGCTCTATCCATGTTTCCGTAATGGCCACAACATCGAAGTCCCAGGTACCAACCACGCTGTCAGTTCACCCACTTTATTTCAGATATGTCCTTGCGTTGAAGTACACACACTTCAAACCAGGTTCTCGCTTGCCAGTGTCAGATACTTGATTTTGGAACTCCCTACTCTCATCCTCTTCTGTACCTGTCCTACAATTTTGGTTCCCATCCCCCTGCTGTATTAGTTTAAATCCACCTTAGTAGCTTTAGTGAATTTCCCACCCAGGATATTGGTACCCCTCTGGTTTAGATGAAGATCATCCTGCTTGTAGAGGTCCCACCTACCCCAGAAAGGGCTCGAATTATCCAAAAACCCGAAACCCTCCCTCCTGCACCATCCCTGTAGCCTTTCTCTCCCTATTCCTCACCTCTGTTTGTCCTAGCTCTAAGCTTCCATCCTAGCTCCCTGAATTTCTGCCTCAAGTCCCCATCTCTCTTCCGACCTATGTCGTTGGTACCAATGCAGACCATGATTTGGGGCTGCTCTCCCTCCATCTGAAGGATCCCAAAAACATGATCAGAGACATCACAGATCCTGGCACCCGGGAGGCAACACACCAACCGTGAGTCTCTCTCGTCCCCACAGAACCTCCTGTCTGTCCCTCTATCAAGTCCCTAATGACTACTGCTCTGCTCCTCTTCCCCCCTTCCCTTCTGAGCAGCAGGTGCCCCACTGCCTTCCCCTGGTAAGTCATCCCCCCCAACAGTATCCAAAACGGTCTACTTATTGTTGAGGGGAATGGTCACAGGGGATCCCTGCACTGCCCGCCGGTTCCCTTTCTGTCCCCTAACTGTCACCCATCTGTCTTTTTCTTTTATCCCTGTAACTCTGCATTTCCCATGGCTAATCCACCTAACCTACACATCCTTGTGACATAATGGGCAATTTTTAGCATGACAAATCCACCTAACCTGCACATCTTTGGACTGTAGGAGGAAACCCACACAGACACAGGAAGAATGTGCAAACTCCACACAGACAGTCGCCTAAGGATGGGATTAAACCCAGGTCCCTGATGCTATGAAGCAGCAGTGCTAATCATTGAGCCACCATTAAAACCCTATAGTTCATCCAACTATAGGAAGGATGTTATTAGGCTGGAAAGGATGCAAAAAAGGTTTACAAGGATGTTACCCAGCCTGGACGGTCTGTGTTATAAGGAGAGGCTGGAATGGCTAAGCCTCTTTCCCTTGGAGTATAGGAGGCTGAGGGGTGACCTTTTGAGGTTTATAAAATCATGAGAGGCATAGATAAGGTGAATTGTCAAGGTCTTTTCTCCAGAGTAGGGAAGTCCAAACCTAGAGGGCATAGGTTTAAGGTGACAGGGAAAAGATTTTAAAAAGAGAAACCTTTTTCACACAGAGGGTGGTGCATGTATGAAATGAGCTGCCAGAGGAATTGGTGGAGGCTGATACAGATACAACACTTAAAAGGTATCTGGATGGGTATATGAATAGGAAGGGCTTAGTGGGATATGGGTCAAGTGCGAACAAATGGGACTAGTTCAGTTTAGGACACCAAATCAGTGCGGACGAGTTGGGCCTCAGGGTCTGTTTCCGTGTTGTTTGACTTTATGACTCTATCTCCCCCTTCATCTAATAAGCTCTTTCAAAACAACGTCTCTGACCAAGTTATCAATTACCTAGCCCAATACCTAATGCAGCTCAATGCCAAGCTTTTGCTTGATAACACCGGTGTGAAGCACCTTGAAATGATGTAAAACACTGTACTTCAGGAAGGATAGATTAGCCTTGAGGGAGTGTGGCTTTCGCTTTAGGATGCCTGGATTATAAGTGTTAAGCGATGAGGTAAGTTTACACAAACCAGGGGCTGAACCTTGAGGCCTCACCTGAGTTGAGTTTGGTTCCAGGGGCCCACTTAATCAAAGAAGGTGACCACCAATAATGTCCTGCCTGCCCCCTGATTAAGTCCAGGGCAGGAAGACTATAAGAAAGTTTGCCCTCCCCTCTCCTCACCACAAGTGCGTGTTAGGCCGAAGCGTCTGTTTCCATGCTGTATGACTCGATTTACAATACAGCTCTGTTCTGTTTACCAATTTAGCCCCTTTAGTTGAAGATTGATGTCTCCTTTGGGGCTTTATCTTGCCATTATGGATGGTTTGCTCTGTTGGAATCACAGCAACAAACTAACCTGGGGTTGCATCTAGGATCCTGGGCGAAGCTCCTTTTATCACCATTTCTGATCGAGAGACTCTGCACTGGGAAGAGGAGAGATACCTCTGCCATTGCCGGTGACCAGCCACATTACCCTCACTCACAACCCATGGGCTGGTCACACATGGCTGGGCCCCTCTCCTTTTTATAAGATACTCGTATCCTCCCATATTTCTTTCAAAGTTAAAATGCAACGCTGTCAATGAGAGTTTTAGTGCTGGAATGTTTGCATCTATTGGCATCTATATGTTTGTAATAAGACACATCCATTCAAGTCCCAGTCAGTGGTACTGCAATTCCATTGTGGATGACACAAGGTGGAACCTCAAGTGAATTCCTTGCTTCATAAACTGCTTCTGTCAGCCATGTTGGTAAGAGGTGAGTATTGACAATCACTTGGTTGTACACAACTAGAATATTGCTGAAAAGTGAGTCTTATTGACAAAGCTTTTCACCTCACAACCTTGGGGTCAAACACAACAATACCATACAGTCATACACAGGGACCTGTTCACTGCAAAAAAAAAGGAACATGTTCAAGCTTGTGTCTATTTTGAATGACTTGGAGAGCCTGTAGCTCTCTGTTGTATTCTGCACGGCAACATCTTGGCCAATCAGTGTACCAACCAACCAGCACTTTTTCACGGGTTGTATAAATTCTTGTGAATATTTTAAATTTGGTACTTTTACATTTGTCCTATTGTGCGCTAACTGAAAAACTTCAACAGTATGCCTCCCTTTTCAGCAATAACAGTGGCATTATTGAATAGTAGGAATTGTCGGCTGGAGTCATACTTGGCATCAACAAAATACTTGTAGTTGTTCAAGGTCAATCATTTCAGCTTCAGAAAATCTCTGCAGGAGTTCCTCACTGCAGTGTACTAAGTCCAACCATCTTCAGTTGCTTCATCAAGGACCTTCCCTCCATCATAAGAAATGGCTGCACAATATTTAGCACTCTCTATGACTCCTCAGCTACCATGTTCAAATGGAGGGTGACCCGGACAATACTCAGGCTTGAGCTGTCAAATAGCAAGTAACATTCGCCCTACACAAGTGGCAGACAACAACCGCCTCCAACAAGAGAGAATCTAACCATCATCCCTTAACATTCAATGGCATCACTATCACTGAATCCTCTATTATCAACATCATGGGACTTACCATTGACCAGAAACTGAACTGGACTAGTCATATAAATGCTGCAGCTACAAAACATAGTGACTCAGTAGTTAGCACTGCTGCCTCACAGTGCCAGGAACCCAGGTTCGATTCGGGCCTCGGGTGACTGTCTATGTGAAGTTTGCACATTCTTCCCATGTCAGCGTGGGTTTCCTCCCATAATCCAAAGATGTGCAGGTCAGGTGAATTGGTCATACTAAATTGCCCATAGTGTTAGGTGCATTAGCCGGGGTAAATGTTGGGTCTGGGTGGGTTACTCTTCGGAGGGTAGGTGTGAACTTGTTGGGTCGAAGGGCCTGTTTCCATACTGTAGGGAATCTAATCTTAAAAAAAAGACCAAGTCAGAGCTAGGAACCTTATAGCAAGTAACTCAACTCCAGGTTCCCCAAAGCCATCTACAAAGTACAAGTCATGAGCGTGATAGAATACTCTTCACTTGCCTTGAGTGCAGATCCTACAACACTCAAGAGATGTTTGACACCATCAAGGACAAAGCAGCCCACTTGATTGGTACCAGTCATAGACATCGATAGTACAGAACATGTCCCTTCGGCCCATCACCTCAATGTTTGTCAAAGAAGGCTACCTTATTATTCTCATCCTATTTTCCAGCACTTGCCCCATAGCCTTGCATGCCTTAGCTTCACAGTGCACATCTAAATACTTCTTAAATGTTTCTGCCTCTGCCATCCTTGCAGACTGTGAGCCCCAGATTCCCACCTCCTTCTGGATGAAGAAGTTCTTTCCTGACGTCCCTCCTTCCCTTTCCCTTAAATCTATTCCCCCTGGGCATTGATTCCTCCATCAAGGGGGAAAGTCTTCCTGTCTACCCTACCTCTGCCCTCATCATTTTATACATCTTAATCATGTTCCCTTTCAGTTTCCTCTGCTCTAAGAAAAACAACCCCAGTCTGCTCAATCTTTCTTCATAACAGAAACATTCCAGCACAGGCAATATCCAGTAAATCTCTCTACACCCTCTCCAGTGCTACCACATTGCTCTGATAATGTGGATTTCTGAACTGCACACAGTACTATAGCTGTTGTCTAACTAATGTCATGTACAGTTCCAGTATAACCTCCCTGTTCTTAAACTCCATGCTTTAGCTAATAAAGGTAAAAATATCATCTGCTTTCTGAACCACTTTAACCTGTCCTGCTATCTTAAAGAGCTATTAGACATGCACACCACAGTCCTGCTGATCTTCAGTGTTTCCCAGGGTCATATTCCCTTGCCTTATTTGTCCTGTCCAAGCGTTTAATCTCACATTTATTCAGATTGAATTCCATTTGCAACTGGCCAGCCCATCTGACCAACCCATCTATACCCTCAAGTAATCTAAGGCTGTCCTCCACACTATTTACCAACCCATCAATTTTTGTATCATCTGTGAACTCACTGATCAACCCTTGTACACTCAAATCTAAGTCATTTACACAAATCACAAACAGCATGGATCCCAACACTGACCCCGTGGGGCTCTATAGGATACAGATTTTCAGTCGAAAAAATACCTCTCAGCCATCACCCTCTGCTTTCTCCCACTCAAACAATTGTGGATCCAATTTGCCAATGTCCATGGATTTCAAGCGCTGTTACATTTTCTATCAGTCTGCCAGGTGGGACTTTAGCAAAAGCCTTGCTGAAGTACAAGTAGACAACATCAAAAGTATTGCTGTCACGTACACACCTGGTCACCTCTTCGAAAAGTTCAATGAAGTTGGTCAGGCATGAGAACCACTAGACTGATTGTTCTTGATAATTTTGCCTCTCAGAATTGCTTCCAATTTGAGGTTAGACTGACTAGCCTGTCGTTTCCTAAATCATCCCTTGTTCCTTTCTTGACACACTTCCAAATCATACATTCAATCTCCTACTGATACTCAGCGGCAGCAGTGGACACGATCTACAAGGTGCACTGCAGACATTCACCAAGACTCCTTATACAGCACCTTCCTAACCCAAGTCTTTCATCAACTTGAAGGACAAGAGCAGCAGATACACTTGTGCACCAACACCTGCAGGTTCCCCTCCACGCCATTCACCAAACCAACTTGGAAATATATCATTGTTCCTTCAGTGTCACTGGGTCAAAACTCTCCAACTCCCTCCTTAATAGTTGTCTGAGTCTACCTATAGCAAATTGATTGCAGCGGTTCAAGACGGCAGCTCACCACCACTTTCTCAACAGTGAATAGGGATGGGCAATAAATGTTGGCCCAGCCAGCGACACTCACAATCCATGAGTGAATCTTAAAAAAGACACATCATGTTTTTTTCACAATAAACCTGCCTGCTTTAAAATTTAAACAAAATTTGTCAGTTAGCTGTCAACCATCATTAATGAATGCACCTTCCATGGCAATTCCTCTGCCAATCAGAGCCCTTTTATCAGCTGACCAGCACTCTCCTCTCAGGCAACATGATTGTTGGTTTTCCCCTTGAATTGGTATTCTTGTGAAATGTCCTGAGGAATGCAAGATGAACAACTTCGGCAAAACACATTTCTTTTCAACAATAATAGAAGCATGTTCTTTCTTGAATTCTTTATTCTTTCTAGCTTTCTTTCTTTTTTATTTCTTTCATGGGATTTGAGTGTCATTAACAAAGCCAACCTGCCTTTAATTGTCCTTAAGAAAGTGGTGGTGAGCTACGTCTGCAATCCACTCAGTGTAGATACACACTGTGTTGTTAGGGAAGAAATGTTGGGGTTTTGATCACGTAAAATGATTTTAATGTGCCTACCACTGGTCTGGAGATAATCAGGTCCCTCTCTTGTGGGCGAAAGTGAGGACTGCAGATGCTGGAGATCACAGCTGAAAATGTGTTGCTGGAAAAGCGCAGCAGGTCAGGCAGCATCCAAGGAGCAGGAGGATCAACGTTTCGGGCATGCGCCCTTCTTCAGGAATGAGCCTGAAGAAGGGCTCATGCCCGAAACATCAATTCTCCTGCTCCTTGGATGCTGCCTGACCTGCTGCGCTTTTCCAGCAATACATTTTCAGCCCTCTCTTGTGGGCATCAGTCCATTCCCACTATCAGCCACTCCTGCCATGCTACCAACACCCTCTGCACTTCTGCTATCAGTGGCGATGGTGAAGGGTACTGCAGAAACCCACTGGAGTAGTCATCGAATTATAGAGTCATACAGCATGGAAACAGGCCCTTTGGTCCAACCAGTCTATACTGACCATGTTCTAGTCACACTGCCTGCACTTGGCCATATCCCTGCAAACATTTCTTATTCATGAACTTACCTAAATGTCTTTTAAATGTCGTAACTGTACCCGCATCCACTGCTTCCTCTGGAAGTTCATTCCACACATGAACCACTCCATGTGTAAACAAAAAAAAACACCTCTCATGTCTTTTTTAAATCTTTCCCCTCTCACCCTAAAAAATATACCCTCTAGTCTTGAAACCCCACCCTAGGGAAAAGGCACCTGCCATTCATCTTATCTATACCCCTCACTAAATTATAAACCTCGATAAGGTCACCTCTCAGCCTCCTACACTCCAGTGAAAAAATGTCCCAGCCTAACCAGCCTCTCCTTATAACTCAGACCCTTCATTCCCAGCCACTTCCTCATAAATCGCTTCTGAACCCTCTCCATTTTAATAATGTCCTTCCCATAATATGTAGACCAGAACTGGACCCAGCAATCCAGAACAGACCTCACCAACATCCTGTAGAACCTCAACATGACACCCGATTCCGACACTCCTAAAAAGAGAAGTCATGGAAGCAGAGATTACTCCCACACCCAAGAATGAGATGAATATAAATTTTCAATAGTCTGCTTTAGAACAAAATGAAAATAGCATAAACACCAACAAGCAAGGCTCATACTGACAGGGGAATAGAATTGGGGTTGAACTTGTACGAGGCATCTGTTAGACCTCAGCTGCAGCAGTGTTGTGGATGGCACATTCTAGGAAAGATTACAGAAACCCAACAGTGTGGAAACAGGTCCACGCCAACCCTCCAAAGAGCAACCCACCCCCCCTATTACTCAACACTTACCCCTGACTAATGCACCTAACCTGTACATCCCTGAACACTATGGGCAATTTAGCACAGCCAATTCACCTGCACATCTTTGGATTGTGGGAGGAAACTGTACACAGCACAGGGAGAATGTGCAAACTTCACTCAGAAAGTTCCACAAGGCTGGAATCAAACCCAGGTCCCTGGTGCTGTGAGGCAGCAGTGCTAACCACTGAGCAAACATGTCACCCCAGCAATATATCAATATGTATGTATCAATATATCAAGACATTAATTCATTGCAGTGGAACTGAAGAAACGATTTACAAGAATGGTTCCAGCAATAAAAAACTTCGGCTCTGAGGGAAGATTGTAGAAAGTAAGACTCCTCTCCTGAGAGAGAAGAAGACTGAGAGGAGACTTGGGCTTTCAAATTCATGAATAAGATGGATAGAGTAGCAGTACCTGTTCATAAAAGGGAACAGAACATAGAGTCATAGAGATGTACAGCATGGAAACAGACCCTTCGGTCCAACCCGTCCATGCTGACCAGATATCCCAACCCAATCTAGACCCACCTGCCAGCACCCAGCCCATATTCCTCCAAACCCTTCCTATTCATATACCCATCCAAATGCCTCTTAAATGTAGCAATTGTACCAGCCTCCACCACTTCCTCTGGCAGTTCATTCCATACATGTACCACCCTCTGTGTGAAAAGGTTGCCCCTTAGGTGTCTTTTATATCTTTCCTCTCTCACTCTAAACCTATCCCCTCTAGTTCTGGAGTCCCCGATCCCAGGGAAAAGACTTTGTCTATTCATCCTATCCATGCCCCTCATAATTTTGTAAATCTCTATAAGGTCACCCCTCAGCCTCCAATGCTCCAGGGAAAACAGCCCCAGCCTGTTCAGCCTCTCCCTGTAGCTCAAATCCTCCAACCCTGGCAACATCCTTATAAATCTTTTCTGAACCCTTTCAAGTTTCACAACATCTTTCCGATAGGAAGGAGACCAGAATTGCACGCAATATTCCAACAGTGGCCTAACCAATGTCCTGCTTAGCCGCAACATGACCTCCCAACTCCTGTACTCAATACTGTGACCAATAAAGAAAAGCATACCAAACGCTGTCTTCACTATCCTATCTACCTGCAACTCCACTTTCAAGGAGCTATGAATCTGCACTCCAAGGTCTCTTTGTTCAGCAACACTCCCTTGGACCTTACCATTAAGTGTATAAGTCCTGCTACGATTTGCTTTCCTAAAATGCAGCATCTCACATTTTTCTGAATTAACTGAACTCCATCTGCCACTTCTCAGTCTATTGGCCCATCTGGTCCAGATCCTCTTGTAATCTGAAGTAACCCTCTTCACTGTCCACTACACCTCCAATTTTGGTGTCATCTGCAAACTTACTAACTGTACCTCTTATGCTCGCATCCAAATCATTTATGTAAATGACAAAAAGTAGAGGACCCATCACCGATCCTTGTGGCACTCCACTGGTCACAGGCCTCCATTCTGAAAAACAACCATCCACCACCACCCTCTGTCTTCTACCTTTGAGCCAGTTCTGTCCAAATGGCTAGTTCTCCTGTATTCCATGATATCTAACCTTGCCAATCAGTCTCCGATGAGGAACCTTGTCGAATGCCTTGCTGAAGTCCATATAGATCACATCTACTGCTCTGCCCTCATCAATCTTCTTTGTTATTTCTTCAAAAAACTCAATCAAGTTTGTGAGACATGATTTCCCATGCACAAAGCCATGTTGACTATCCCTAATCAGTCCTTGCCTTTCCAAATACATGTACATCCTGTCCCTCAGGATTCCCTCCAACAACTTGCCCACCACTGAGGTCAGGCTCACCGGTCTATAGTTCTCTGGCTTGTCTTTACCACCCTCCTTAAACAGTGGCACCACGTTTGCCAACCTCCAATCTTCCGGCACCTCACCTGTGACTATCGATGATACAAATATCTCAGCAAGAGGCCCAGCAATTACTTCTCTAGCTTCCCACAGAGTTCTTGGGTACACCTGATCAGGTCCTGGGGATTTATCCACCTTTAACCGTTTCAAGACATCCAGCACTTCCTCCTCTGCAATCTGGACATTTTGTAAGATGTCACCATCTATTTCCCTAAAGTCTATATCTTGCATATCCTTTTCCACAGTAAATACTGATGCAAAATATTCATTTAGTATCTCCTCCATTTTCTGTGGCTCCACACAAAGTCCGCCTTGCTGATCTTTGAGGGGCCCTATTCTCTCCCTATTTACCCTTTTGTCCTTAATATATTTGTAAAAACCCTTTGGATTCTCCTTAATTCTATTTGCCAAAGCTATCTCATGTCCCCTTTTTGCCCTCCTGATTTCCCTCTTCAGTATACTCATACTTCCTTTATCCTCTCCTAAGGATTCACTCGATCTATCCTGTCTATACCTAACATATGCTTCCTTCTTTTTCTTAACCAAACCCTCAATTTCTTTAGTCATCCAGCATTCCCTATACCTACCAGCCTTCCCTTTCACCCTGACAGGAATATACTTTCTCTGGATTCTTGTTATCTCATTTCTGAAGGCTTCCCATTTTCCAGCCATCCCTTTACCTGCGAACATCTGCCTCCAATCAGCTTTCGAAAGTTCTTGCCTAATACCGTCAAAATTGGCCTTTCTCCAATTTAGAACTTCAACTTTTTGATATAGTCTATCCTTTTCCATCACGATTTTAAAACAAATAGTATTATGGTCGCTGGCTCCAAAGTGCTTCCCCCACTGACACCTCAGTCACCTGCCCTGCCTTATTTCCCAAGAGTAGGTCAAGTTTTGCACCTTCTCTAGTGGGTACATCCAACAAGAGGTCATAGATTTAAACTGGTGGTAAAACAAAGTAAGGACGACATGAGAAAAAACGTTCTTCACTAAGCAAATATTAGAGTATCTGGAAATGTGGTGGAGACCGGTTCAAATGAGGCATTTGAGAGGGAACTGCATGATCATTTAGATAGTGATGGTGTGCAGGGATAAGGGGAAAAGGCAGGAGATTGGCAATGGGTGTTAGAACCAATGCAGGCACTGTGGGATGAATGGCCTCCACATATCCATGACAATCGAGTGATTCCGTTATTCAGGTGGACAGACCCTTCCTTAGATCTGAAAACTAAAAGATAAGTAAACTCGTGGATAGATCTTGACCAGCAGTGGAGGCAATGATAACCCTGGCGGGCGGTAGGAGCTTCGGTGGAAATGTGGAATTGAGATTACAATCAACTCAGTCATGATCGAATTGAATAGCAGAGCAGACTTGATGAGCTGAATGGCCTGCTACTGCCCCCAGTTTGGATGTTTGCAAATTAATATATTCATAAGCTATTTGCAGAAAGGATAGGAGAATTTAAAAAAGACAATGTAGGGGAACAAAGCAAGCAACAGGCACTTGATTAATTGATGGAAGGTTAATTGATCCAAGTAGTCTTATATAAAATAAATTAATGTGCTATACAAGCATGAAATCCAACAAACATTCAAATTAACTACTGCATGTGCTGTTTACTCCAAAGAAAACCGGACACTAGGAGTAATAGGGTAATGAAACAACAATGACTTGCATTTACATAGCATCTTTAACACATTAAAACATTCAAAGGCATTTATCCTGAGGGTAATCAGATAAAAACTGACAAGTCAAAGCATGAGGGGTCCACAGTACATCGTTTCAATCTGGAATACACTGACTGAAAGGATTGTGGAATCTGATTCAATTTTTAAAACTTAATTCATTGGATGAGGGCATTGGTGTGTGTGTGTGTGTGTGTGTGTATTGTGCGAGCGAGCGAGCGAGCGAGAGAGAGAAAGAGAGAGAGAGGTAAGTTGCACACTTGTTGATTTAATGATGGACTATTCAGATTCTCCATCCTGTGCAGGAAAGCTTTCGAACTTCCCACACACCAGAGGACTGTGTCTCTCTAATAAATCCTGGATGCATGGTTTAGTCAAGTGAGTGAAAATAAAAAATTTCAAAAATGACTTGCACTTCAAGCATTCCCACATGCTTCAATGGAATGTTAGCAAATAAAATTGATACTGTATCACAGAAAGAGATAACAGCTGACCAAACATTAATTCATAGGGGTGAATATTGAAGGACTATTTTAAAAGGTGAGTTGGTGTTCATAAGCCTGTAAGTCATTTTTGAGGATGTGAAGCTGAAACCACACCATCTCCGTTCCAAAATGGCTGCCTTTCATGCAGAGTGAGTGTGTGTGTGTGTGCGTGGGGTGGGGTAGAGTACAATTCTTTAGATGTGAGGCTTTGCCAGGAGAAATTGCATTAACCATGCATCAATGCCATACACCTGGCATCTAATTGCATTTCATTAAAAGGTCACTCTTTTTAACAATTAACATCAGAATTTATGGGGTAGGCTTTTGCCCGAAACGTCGATTTTGCCTGTCCTCGGATGCTGCTTGAATTGCTGTGCTCTTCCAGCACCACTGATCCAGAATCAGAATTTATGGGGTCAAGCTACCATGGCTGAAACATATTTGGTATCAATTGGTTCCCTGCCACATTAGGTATGCAAAGCAATACAGGTGCAAACTGGGTTTGGTAGCTGTGCTCCACTTTTCATACTTGACACTGGGAAATACCAATTCAGAGCTGCCACATTGATCCGCTGAACTGTAAGAATGCAAGGACATCGTCTATGAAATCATAGAACCCCAACAGTGAAGATAGAGGCCATTTGGCTGATCATGTCTGCACTAAATGTCCAAAAAGAATCCCACCCTCCACCTTAACCCTGTATTTACGATAGCTAACTCACCTAGCTTGCCCAACCCTGGACACTACAGGACAGTTTAGCATGGCCAATCCACCTAATCTGCACATCTTTGGACTGTGGGAGGAAATCCACATAGACACGGGGAGATCTACACACACACACATGCGCACACACACACACGCGAGCACATGCACATACACACACGCCGCAAGCACACACACACACATACACACACACATTCACACGCATACACATAAACACATACGCATATGGAATTGCATCCGTGTCCTCAGCGCTGTGGGGCAGTAGTTGCTAACCATTGTGCAGCCATGCCATCCTTGTGAGGGTGGCTTTTAGATACGGAGTGCTACTATGATGGATAAATGCCTAAATTTCACTTCCCCACTGTAGCATTAGCACCTTGGATCTGCAAAATAAATTTACTCGGTGCTCTGTATCAAGATATGGCCTCCTTGTAAATAACTCAGAACACACTGTGTTAGGGCACAACACGTTTCTTTGTAATGATCGATGTGAAGGATTAAGAATGCCATTACTGAATGGTGTTCAATTCCGACACACCCTCCAGATGACTATATCTAATGTAAAATGCTCTGAGAGGATTCTTTGCAGCATTGCTGAACAAATCTGGTTGGTATGGATGAGTTGGACCAAAGGGCCTGCTTCCATGCTGTACATCTCTATGACTTTGAAGAAAACAGTGATCACAATGGCATCACCAAGCTCAGCAAGAAAATCAACTTCAAATAGTTACCCCTCAGTGGCACTGAGCTGAAGATTTCATTGAGTATATAATATCCAAGTGAAGTGCAAAGAACACCTACTTGGGGTAAGTAGCAATGCTGAAACATTTCCTTTATTCTGATTAAACTTGAAGTTATCTTGGGGCAGGGATTAATCAATCAAAACCTGCACCTCCATTCCAACTGATTAAAGATTTAATAGCAATCTAGGTTTGTTCAATATATCCACATAAATTGTATGACCCTTTGATCTTCAACTATAAATTCTGTGTCCAAATATATTCTCCCTCACTAGCTGCCTGACAAAGGAGCAGTGCTCCAAAAGTTTGCTTTCAAATAAACCTTTCGGACTATAACCCGGTGTTATCTGATTTTTGACTTTGTCCAACCCAGTCCAACACTGGCACCTCCACATCCTGACCTCTCTTTTACACCTTTCCGTCAATATTTCAGAGTTTGTGCAAAATTGCTCTGAGATGCTGGAAAATCCTCTAAAAAGGCAATTCATCTGAAAAATGCGATGCTTTGTGCTGCTTCTTGAAACAGGCCACTAAAATGTGAGGAAGAGTCGACCTCCCATTGTACACCCAGCCTTGAATGACAGTGTGCTACCTTGAAAAGCTGAAAGACTGAAAGCAACATTGTCTGCAGGCACGTGTGAAGTGTCACCGATTCCTGGCAGGGTGGGTGTAAGTGTGTATGACCTATATAGGACAGGCTCTACCACAGTCACTGCTCATTGCTCTGAGCCTCAGTGCTGTCCATTAAAATGCAATGCTTTGGCTATGAGCGACAATGTGACGATGCACAAATCTGGGACGTGGTCGAGGTTGTTGACTTGCTCGCTGAGCTGGTAAGTTTGTTCGCAGATGTTTCGTCATCACGCCAGGCGACATCATCAGTGAGCTCCCAGTGAAGCATTGGTGTTCTGTCCCACTTGCTCGGTCTGGGTCTGCTGGGATGGGTGGTGTCATTTCCAGTTGTGTTGCTGATTCTGTTTCTTAGTGGTTGGCATATGGGGTTCAACTTAACATGTTTGTCAATGGAGTTCCAGGTTGAATGCCCGGCTTCCAAGAATTGCTGCACATATCTCTGTTTGGCTCGTCCGATGATGGATACATTGTCCAAGTCAAATTGGTCCCCTTTATTGTGCATGTTTTTTTTTTCTAATTGATTAGATTAGATTAGAATCCCTACGGTGTGGAAACAGGCCATTTGGCCCAACAAGTCCACATCGACCCTCCGAAGGGTAACCCACCCAGACCTATTTCCCTCTGACTAATGCACCGAACACTATGGGCAATTTAGCGTGCCCAATCTACCTAACCTGCACATCTTTGGACAGTGGGAAGAAACTGGAGCAGCCAAAGGAAACCCATGCAGACACGGGGAGAATGTGCAAACTCCACACAGAGAGTCGCCCGAGGCTGGAATTGAACCCGGGTCCCTGCATAGATACAAGTGATAGCTGGGCATGTCTGTTGGAGGCAGATTGGAGTTGTTGTGGGAGGTCTGAGGCAATCTGCGATGAAAACAGGAGATACAAGATGGAAAATGCACGGCCTTTCCAACCTATTTTATCTTTGAGACATCTGAAGAGGCTGCCCATCTCTCAAATAGATGCAGCTTCACCAGCTCTTACAGTTACAAAAGAGACCCGAGCAGACATTTTAAGAGGGTGAGTGAACAAGAACTTACAAACATGCAGGATCTTTTGCAACCAAGTGTCACCCCTGTACTCTCCATCAGATTTTCTTCTCTTCGTTTCCTCCCACAATGTCCAAAATAAGTCCCTCAGCTGGGCTGCAGGGAGCCTGCTTTCTCGTTGACCTTGTTGGTCTGAAAGGTCATTGGGAATGCAGGAGAGGAGTGGTTTTAGGACCCAGGCCCATTGAGAGTCTCCTTCCCAGACACTGCTCAGCTTGACTTTCCCGCAGGAACAGCTGGCCACCTCTGGAATATCTAGGGAGAATGCTTGTGAGGACCCTGGGTGTGACTCCTCCTCTGTCTGGGTGCCTACTGCTATAAACCTGTCTCCCTTAGACCAAGTGGCACCCGGAGTGAGTTTTCTCGTTCCCCCTCTCACCTTATCATTGCTGCAGGAATGCAGAGATGTAGAGATGTAGATCTATACATATATCCAGTAGGCCCTGAGGGTGCAGGAACATGGTCTCCATAGCACTAATCAACTGGGTGAAACTGAGGACTGCAGATGTTGGAGATTAGAGCGGAGAGTGTGGTGCTGGAAAAGCACAGCAGGTTAGGCAGCATCCCAGAGCTTCCTGATGAAGGGCTTTAGCCCGAAACATCGATTTTCCTACTCCTTGGATGCTGCCTGACCTGCTGTGCTTTTCCAGCACCACACTCATGGGATCATCTCTGGCCTGGGGTGAAGCAGGTCTCCAGCAGCTTTCTGAGTGCCAGAAATCTTCCTTGACCAGTTGGGAAGATAGGTCTGTGATGTGCTCAGATTGCGCTCCTGAATCTAATCAGGTTAGAGAGCCCACTGAGGTTACACTCCCTGAGCATTGGCAGTGCATCGTCTGAGAGTTGGCTGGCTTCCTCCTCAGGAGTGGAGGTGGAATCCAGATTCTCGGGTGCTACCCCCATTCTCACGGTTCGCTGACTCTCAATAGTGCCTGTCTCAGAAAAGAGGGGGAGCTGGTTGTGTAAAAGGGGTAAAAGCTTATTCAGGTTTTGAATGAGCTAGCTCTGGTGGAAGAGCTCCACTCAGTGCCAAAGAAAACTGACCCAGTTGTTAGTCACAGGGGTCTCTGTGTCCCCACATGACCGGTCTCTTCTCCAGCCAACACTGACATTACTTCTTCATATGTGGTGAGGAAGTCCAATGTCTGCCACTTAGCCTTCTCAGCCCGGTTTGGAGACATTTTGTTCCTGCAATAAGACAAAGGGAGGATTCAGGATAGAAGTGCTGGGGAGAGACACCGCTGGAGATTATTGGGTAGCAGAGCTGTTCCCATTGAGGGAATAGAAAGGGTTCATCATTTGGGAGAAGGAGGTGAGGGAAAGCCACTGACTTGCAAACAATAAAGAGAGTTTAGACCCATGATCCTCAGTGTGAGGGTCATTTTTTATTTATCCATGGAATGAGGGGGTCACTGGCCAAGCCAGCATTTATTGCCCATTCCGAATGGCCCAAATGATAGTTAAGAGTCAACTATATTGCTGTGGGTCTGGAGTCACATATTGGCCAGACTGGGTAAAGATGGAAGATTTCCTTCCCAAAAGGGCATTAGTGAACCAGGTGGGTTTTTCCAACAATCGACTGACAGTCATCATTAGACCCTAACTTCCGGATTTTACTGAGTACACATTATAGCACCTGTTGTGATGGCATTTGAATCCAGGTCCCCAGACCAACAATGACCCCAGAACATTACCTGGGGTCTTGGGACGGACAGTCTAGCAATGATACCACAAGGCCATTGCCTCCCCATTGGGGGCTTTCAGTGAATGGAGTCTCTAGGAACATGAGGACATCGAGAGAAAATGGTGGCATTTCTCTTGTGGAAGGTAGAAGGTCACTTAACCGCCTTTTGGTACTGCTTTTGACCACATGGACCTGAGGCACTATCTATGACCAGACTGGCCATTCCCTAGTGGCCTGGCCTTCCTGGGTAACCCAGAGGAAAAGGCTGTTCTAGTGTCCATCCCACCAGTATCTTTGGGTCCCCATCGGGGAAACCATGTCCTCGCTTTACCACCCTGCAGTGTTTGCTCTGCTGGAGAAGGGTTGAAGTGCTGCGGTGCTGGGAAATCTGAACGCGTCCCTAGCGGCAGGAATTTTGCAAATTCCCAGCAGTGGCACGTGTGGAAGTCCCAATGCGTAACGGGTGAGTTGAAGAGCCGGGACTGCGTGAGAAAGACCGACCGTGGCCGTGATGGACAACCCTCTGTGGGTCAATAGTGACTTGCCCTCCCCACCCCGAACCAAAAAAAAAAGGAAGCACCACCAAAACGCTGAGAAAATCCAACCCAAAGAGGATTCCGCAAGAAAGATAGAGGGATAGAATTGTAGATGGGCAGAGTGGCAGATGGCTTTAGAGAGAAGTTCAAAGTCACAGGCATAACTTCCAGTGAAGGGTGAGGGAATGCGTGGCATAAATGTGCTTGTTCGAATAGATGCTGCTTGTTTTTTTTTGTTGGCAACACGTGTAAACATTAGCGAGAATGAGCGGCCGATTTAGCACAACATTTACTAATCAGTCAAACTTGACAGATCTGGGCACACACTTACTCTCACATCAAGATAACACTCACTAAAAGCTGCCCTCTGAGCACCAACAGCTCCATCACAAACAGCCTCTGTTTCCCCCTTGGGTTTAGTTGCTACCTCCCTGTGACTCTGGTTAATTAATTATACCTCTCAGTGACGGGCTGACAAAATCTGGGCAATCCTCTCCTTGCTGACAGAATGCTGAGATGCAGACACATGCTGTGATCTGCAGTGGGAGAAGATAGGTGAGTGAGTTGAGCTGAAGCCCTCTGCAGAAATAACATCATTAATCAATGTCTCTTTGCTTTAACATGTAGAATGAGACACCAGCTTGGCATTTTCTTTTCTAGGTTTTACTTTTAAAAGGGACGGGGGTGGTAAGAAACTCATAGAATCCCTGCAGTCTAGGTAGAGGCCATTTGGCTCATTGAGCCTGTATTGACCGTCCGAAGAGCATCCCACCCCACATCCATTATTGCTGACCCACCCAGCAGGGCAATTCACCCTGGAGAGTGTTGCCAAACAGAGAGACCAAACAGTGCAGGTGCGTACCCCTTAAAAGTGTAGTCACAAATAGACATCTTTAGATTGCAACAGGAAACCAGAGCACCCAGAGGAAACCCACACAGACACAGGGAGAACATGCAAACTCCACACAGGCAGTCACTTGAGGTTGGAATTGAATCCAGCACCCTAGTGCTATGAGGCAGCAGCACTAACCACTTAGCTACCCAGTCCAACTTTAATCAAGAATGGAAGAATGAGTGGTTGAGCAATCATTGTTTATGAGTCTGTACATAGTACATCTATTGTAAAACTAACCAACACATATAGAACGCAAATACACACAGTTATGGGCTGGTAAAGTCATAATGAACTGTTCAGGTTGAAAATCACACAACACCAGGTTATAGTCCAACAAGTTTAATTGGAAGCATTAGCTTTCGGAGCTACCACCTGATGAAGGAACGGTGCTCCTAAAGCGTGTGCTTCCAATTAAACTTGTTGGACTATAACCTGGTGTTGTGTGATTTTTAACTTTGTACACCCCAGTCCAACACCGGCATCTCCAAATCATGTTCAGGTTGAGTAAAGTGTTGCTTTTTTCAATTTAATCCCCAGAGAAACCTCTTTTCAATTCATGACATTCAGAGATAATAATGGCCTGGATTTTGCCCATTCAATAGGACCCAGCGTCTACCATTTCTTCTGGCAGCTCATTCCATACATGCACCAACGTCTGCTTTCCCTCAGGTGCCTTCTAATTCTTTCCCCTCTCACCTTAAACCTATGCCCTCTAGTTTTTGGCTCACTGACCCTGGGAAAAAGACCTTGACTATTCATCCAAAATATGTCCCTTCTGACTTTTTAAACTTCTCTAAGGCAACACCAGGGAATACTCCAAAGAAAATAGCCCCAGCCTATTCAGCCTCTCCCTAGCCCAAAGATGTGACTTGACAACAGGACTTGGTATATGTTCAGATACTGGCAGCACATATATTGGATGAATTCAAGCGTCCAAAATGGAAGACCACCCAACAAAATGCCAGCATAGTCAAATCTCAAGATTAAGTGGAAGCATTTGTGTTTAAATGGATGAAAATGGTGAAATTCTCTTAAGAAAAAGCAAGCAGCAACAATAATCCATTTAATAGGAAAAAAGAAGTCAACAAGTAATGCTAACTCTGCCTTCTCTCCTCAGTTGAAGCCAGATCTGCTGATTTTTTTCCAGCATTGTCGGTTTTTGTTCCAAGTCCCCTTTAAAGGGTATACATGTAATAAGAAATTCTCTGTAAGAGCTGCAGGATAAGGCTCTTTAAATCAAACGCTGTCAATGAAAAGTTCTTTAAAATGGACAGCACTGATAAAACCCTTTCTTTAATTTAGCTGGCAATGGTTAGACTTCTGCTAAAGATGTTGTGGTGATTGAAACTCTTTTCAGAAAGGATAGAATTGATGAGATTCTCTCTCTGTCTGAGTTGAGTCGCCAGATTCTCTTTGTAGCAGAGACAGGTGACAATATATTCTGTTGCCATCCAATTTAATTCGGTAGGAATTGGTTTGGGAAGAAATGGGACAAAAGGGATTAATGAAAGGTAGACTGCAATGTCAGCGATGTTGACACATTGAAACAAATTTGGCCTATGCTACTGGAACACCATTGAGAAGCTTGAATAATGAATGAGGGATTAGCCTGTCAACCTACCTCATAGCACCCAGTCTTCATTGTATTGGCTCTCAATCATTTTATCACTGTCACCTCGAGTGTTTCCTTTGTTAAAAAGATATTTCCTTCTTGAAAATCACAATTATCAATAATTTGAACCCTTTTGTCTTTGTTCAGGTTAGTTTTAATGCTTTTTTCAGTTAAGCAAAGACTCCTGTGGACAACTCCCAGAGTTATTGGCAGCATGACAGGACTGATTTAACATGCACAGCTGATGTTGAATCAATCACAGTGTTAACAACTGTCTCTCTCTCTCTCTCTTTCACTCTCTTCCTCTCTGCTGAGCTTACTTTAGCTGTCAGGCTCAGCAACTCATCCAAATTTTCTTTTTAAAAAAAAATTGGCGCTCACTGTTTGAGAGAAGTCTACCAAAAAGAAAGTCAAGAGAAGAGAGAATGAACAACCATTTTGACTTTACACAATATATCCTGATGAAAGGTTCTGACCTGAAACATCGACTCTCTTGCTCCTCTGATGCTGCTTGACCTACTGTGCTTTTTCCAGTTCCATGCTTTATCGACTCTGACTTTCCAGCATCCGCAGTCCACACTGTCTCCAAGTTACACAATATATTCACTGATAAATCTTCCTGAAGATCAAGGTTTATGCGCTACGGCAGAAACCACTGCATCTTCCTCCAGACTTCCTTTGCAAAGGCACATTCCAGAAGGAGGTGTGTGAAATTCTCTGCTCCCCCCACCCCCGCAGCCCCTTCGAGGGCAGCATGCGTTGGCACAGACTGACCGGGTGTGCATCAAGGATCTCACAGGCAATGCCCTTCTCACCACCAGCCAAGCTTGTCTTGGTGCTTATTGGAAAGTTCTGGTGATGATGCATTTTGCCAAATGACTTGGACAGCCTGCTCAGGGAACCACACAACAGAATCCACCCTCTCCTTTTCCCTCAGCGTCTGGGGACGTAATGGTTCATTCCAAGCAGCTCTGTGAGGTGGGACTCTGTGCTCTACAGTCTGTTCCCTGGGACACACACCAAGACAAACATTCACTGCACCTGGAGGACTATCAACTTGATGAAAGACACTTTGGCTGAAACATGTTGGTCTTCCAGAGCAAGGAGTTGACCCTGACTGAGTGTTGCAGAATGGCAAATTGCAAGGTTCAGGACTACATGCTAAGGGGTGCACAAAAGCTAAGGCTAGCTGCCGCCAAGGCCTGGTGGGGACAGACCACTATCTGAGGTCTTTCTGCTGAAGGTAAATGGGGGTCCATTCAGTTATCAGACCCTACTAGCGCCTCAAATACATATAAATATTAGTATTGTCTAATATTAGTACTGTGCAAGAATAGCTTTTGCTTTCTTTTCCAGATGAGAATAAATATGGTTAAGTTTGGATAGCACAGTAAATTATAGCAGGATTAAGATGTTCTGAGGTGTAACAAAGTACACCAGCTCAAGAAGCCGGTTGAGCACCATGTTCTCAGGACGATATTCACAGACAATTGCTTTCTGTTTTCAGCTCTTAAACAGCTGATTTGAAACAAATTAACCTCTGAACCAGAAGGCCTTGGGGTTCAAACAAATTGTGCACAAAATCTCGGCTGACACTCCAATGCAGCACTGTCCCAGTTGTGGGTTGGTGATGATTCACCGCGGCACATTCGCCGCTGCTGATTAGCCACTGCCGGTTGACCACCAGCGTTTCTCCACCGGGGTCGTTTGACCTCTGGGAGACTATTTGCCACCAGAAATATATATATGTACTGATTGTTTTCCCTCCCGCCTGTTCTTTCATACTTCTCAGTCCCCTTTATTTATACAACTACATACTACATATTGATAAAAAAAGGTAAAATAAATATCATTTTATTGGTTTATATATAAAAAAGAGTTACAAAGGCTTACGGTGGTGAATCGTCTTCAGTGGCCAATGGGCGGTGGCTAAGCGTCCTTGGAGGTGAAAGGGCAGTGGCTAATCGGCTGCGGCGAACCTGCTGTGGCAAATGGTCCCATCCCGCCCAGTTGTAGGTGTTGCCTTTTCGAGGCCCCTCCGAATCCGTCAGATGGATTTGAAATATGACCTGGCATTATTTCCCTGGTTTCCTGGTCAATATTTATCCCTCAACAAACTCATTACAAAAGAAAATACAAATAACTTGATTATTATTATCTCGGCAGGGGGGTCTTTGAATCTTTGTGCAAGCTCAGGCCAGCACTTTGGGTCACTTTGAAATTATGTTTCTTTACAGTCTGTACATGATGGAAAAGACAGAGAGTAGCATGCTGTGTGCTGTACTTGTTCCAACCTTCCAGCAGAGTACGAACGCATGACTACTAAGGTCAGTCACATCACAGCATACCTCTGAGGTTTATATTCCAATTCATTAAATCCTATCTTTACAATTAAAATATTACTGCACGTGGGAGCTTGCTGTGCACAAATTAGCAGCTGAGATCTAAAGTTTGTCTCTGTAATTGTGATCATGGACCTATCATCACTTAAGGTAGTATGGTGGTTCACAGCGCCAGGGATCCGGGTTCAATACCATCCTTGGGTGACTGTGTGGAGTTTGCACATTCTCCTCCCATGCCTGCACACGTTTGCTACCACAGTCCAAAGATGCGCAGGTTAAATAGATTGGCCATGCTAAATTGCCCCATAGTGTCCAGGGATGTGTAAGTTGGGTGGATTGGCCAGGGTAAGTCCTGGGTTATGTGGATGAGGTAGGGAGCTGGGTCTGGGTGGGATGCCCACAGGATGATTGGTATGAGCCGAATGGCCTGCATCTACACTGTAGGGATTCAATTACATTTCTAAATTGCAACAGTGATTACAGTTTAAAATCGCTTTAAAGCAGAGGTATAGATAAGGTGAATGACAGGTGTCTATTCCCTCGGCTGGGGGAATTTCAAGGTGGGGGGCATATTTTTAAGGTGAGAGGAGAAAGATTTAAAAAAGATGAGGGGCAATTTCTTTTAAACTGAAAGTGGTTCGTGTGTGAAATGAACTTCTAGAGGAGTGGATGAGGGTACAGTTACAATGTTTAAAAGACATTTAGATGAATCGGAAATGTTTGCAGTGATATGGCTCAAGCACAGGCAGTTGGGACTAGTTCAGTTTGGCATTATGGTCAGCATGGACTGGTGGGACTGAAGGGTCTGTTTCTGTGCTGCATGGCTCAAAGCAATCGGAGATTTCAGGAGGTTCTGAACGGTGATATATAAAGCTCTTGTTAAGTGGTATCTGCCAAACTTTGAACATTGCAGTTCCTCACTGGTCACTGACAATCTTCCCAAAATTGACGTTGATGATATTTTCAGCAAACCGTTTCAGAACGGCCATATTTGCTTTTGCTTCTGGTGATGGCCAGTCCTCTCACAGGAAGGTGTTCCATTGAGACTCTCTGAACTGTGGCCCTGCACCTCCTAACCATCAGTGTTCTTTGTTCTGAGGAAGCAGGCACGGAGAGCTGCTGATAAGGCTGAATCCATGAATCGGTTGTAGTAAAGTACCATAATTAGGTAGGAGGAGTTGCCACGCCAGATTTTGTGCAGTTCTGCTGCAAACGACAAAGATGTCAATATCAAATGGATTGACATTTATATTTCAGGCTCTGTGATTATCACCGCGTGTGCCAGGTCTGAGCTCCTGAGCAGAAAAAAAAATGACATGGATTGACTTAACAATCTGACTGCGTTAGTCACTGGCTCATTTGGTCGCCAGGCATTGCACATCAAGTCTCCATCTCTGTTTACAGTTCCCACTGCAACCTTCACATTATTGGTGCTTCAGGGGTGAAATCATTCCATCTGTAACATTATAATACCCTTGCACAAAGTTATCTTGCCTGTTCTTTAGCAGGAAAGTGGCAAAGGAGCTCAGATCCATGTGCTAGCGATGTCTCAGAGAAACAGCAAAAAAGAGCAGGAGTATGCCATTCAGCCATTTGAGCCTGCTCCCCCATTCAATATGATTGTGGCTGATCATCCAACTCAGTACCTTTATCCTGCTTTCTCCCCACATCCTTTGATCCCTTTCGACCTAAGAATTATATCTAACTCCTTCTTGAAAACATTCAATATTTTGGCCTCAAACACTTTTCATGGCAGAGAATTCCACAGGCTCCCCACTCCTAGGGTGAAGAAGTTTCAGTTCGAAACAGCCTGGCCCATATCTTTAGACTGTGATCCTGCTTCTGGGCTTCCCAGTCATTGGAAACATCCTTCTGGCATTTACTCTGTCTAGTCCTGTCGGAATTTGATAGGCTTTTATGCAATTCTTCTAAACGCCAGTGAATATAGTCCTGCCCGATCCAGTCTCTGTTCGTACATCAGTCCTGCCATCTTAGGAATCAGGGGATTCTGGGATGCCACAGTTAAAAGTTCATGTCCCAGTCAAGTGTTGTCAATCAGGTGCTGCCCTGTACAGTTTGATTCATTTGTCCCTGTCATGGTAGATGAGGAGAAATGGTTATCCTGCTTTTCGGGCGGGGAACTGGAGATCCTGAAATGGTGCAGAGTAGGGGGCATCCTCTTACTTCAGTACCATACCCTGCCGGCCTGCTCCAAGGATGCCACCTACTCTCTATCATCTGGAGGAATTCCCAGATATGTAAGAAGTAACTATCTCCTTCACTCTGCCAGGCAAAGTGCCACCCTCTTCTCTCCATTGCCTCACACTCAATCTAACTCTGTTACTGCACCCATCTCCCACCAAAGGCTCATACGGTGCCGACCCCCCACCTGCTCTTGCCCATCCCAATTCCTCCACCTTACTAATGCTGCATGCCTTCTGTACTGCCTTCTCATTCACTCACGACACCTCACTATCATCCCTGCAACTGTGCCAGTACTAACAACTGTCCCACACAGGCTCATCTCCTTCGATTCTTCACCACTCCTCTTATTGTTCAACACTTGGTTAGAAAATGGGCATTTGCTGAACATCTTATCTAATTTTCCAAAGTTTCCTGCCATTGTCCACACTGTTCATTAGTTATACAGATTCTGTTGCTAAACTCTAACTTTAAGGTAACCCTCCCTAGTACTGTACCCCATTAGAGAAACTATTTTCTTTTAATCAATGTACTAGTACGCACCCCTGGAGTAGGCGGGACTTAACCGCAGGTCTCCTGGTTCAAAGGCAGGGACACTACTATTATACCACAAGAACTTTACACTTGTATTTATAGATATTGGGGAACATGGGTTAGGTAGATTAACCATTGGAAGTGCAGGGTTACCAAAATAGGGCATAGAGGAGGGTCTAGTTGGGATGATCTTCGGGGGGTTGGCGCAGAGTTAATGGGTTGAATGGCTTGCTTCCACACTGTAATTCTATGATTTCATGTGGTTGTACCGACTAGAGAAGGAGCAAAACTTGACCTTGGGAAATGATTAGATTAGATTAGATTCCCTACAGTGTGGAAACAGGCCCTTCGACCCAACCAGTCCACACCGACCCTCTGAAGAGCAACCCACCCAGACCCATTTCCCTCTGACTAATGTACCGAACACTACGGGCAATTTAGCATGGCCAATTCACTTGACCTGCACATCTTTGGACTGTGGGAGGAAACCGGAGCATCCAGAGGAAACCCATGGAGACACTGGGAGAATGTGCAAATTCCACACAGACAGTCACCTGAGGCTGGAATCAAACCTGGGACCCTGGCGCTGTGAGGCAACAGTGCTAACCACTGAGCTACTGCAAGTGGGGGAGGTATCACGTGAGGAGCACTTTGGGGCAAATAATCATAATTCAGTTAGTTTTAAAACAGTTATGGAAAAGGATAGACTTGATCTGAATGTTAAAGTTCTAAATTAGAGAAAGGGCAATTTTGATGGTATTGGGCAAGAACTTTCAAAAGCTGACTGGGAGAGGCTATTTACAGGTAAAGGAATGGTTGGAAAGTAGGAGGCCTTTAAAAATGAGATAACGTGAGTCCAGACACAGAATATTCCTGTTCGGGTGAAGGGCAAGGCTGGTGGGCGTAGGGAATGCTGCATAACTAGAGAAATTGAGACTCTGGTCAAGAAAAAGAAGGAGGCATACGGCAGGTAAAGACAGCTGGGATGGAGTGGATCCCTGAAGGGTATAAAGACAGGAGGAGTATACCGAAGAGGGAAATCAGGAGGGCAAAAAGGGCACATGCGATAACTTTGGCAAATAAGATTAAGGAGTATCCAAAGAGATTCTACAAATGCATTAAGGGTAAAGAGTAACTAGCAGGAGGATAGGGCCCCTTAGTAATCAACGAGACCATCTATGTGTAGAACCACAGGAGACAGGTGAGATACTAAACAAATGTTTTGCATCAGTATTTACCGTAGAGAAGGACATGGGAGCTAGGGAACTTGGTCAAATAATTAGTCTTGATAAGTGACCATATTATAGAAGAGGAGGTGCTGGCAATCTTAAAATGCATAAAGGTACATAAATCCCTGGAATCTGATTAGGTGTACTCCAGATCTTTGTGGGAAGCTAGTGGCGGTGTTTGGTCCCCTTGTTGAGATATTTGTATCATCAACGGCCATAGATGAGGAGCCAGAAGATGGGAGGTTGGCTAACGTGGTACCATTGTTTAAGAAAGGCTATATGGAAAAGTTAGGGAACTATAGACCAGTGGGTAAGCTTTACATCGGTGGTGAGTAAGTTGTTGGAGAGGATTCTGACAAGGTTCCGCATGGTAGACTGGTTGGCAAGGTTAGATCACATGGAATCAATGCAGACCTAGCCAATTAGATACAAAATTGGCTTGAAGGCAGGAGACAGTGGTGGTGATGGAGGGTTCGTTTTCAGACTGGAGACCTGTGACCAGCAATGTGTTGCAAGGATTGGTGCTGGGTCTACTGCTTTTCATCATAGAGATAAATGATTTCAATAACAATATAGGAGGTATGGTTAGTAAGTTTGCAGATGATACCAAGATAGATAACATAATGGAAAGCAAAGAAGGTTATGTCAGGACCTTGATCAGATGGGCCAATTGGCCAAGCAGGGGCAGACTGAATTTAATTTAGATAAATGTGAGATGTTGCATTTTGATAAGGCAAGGGCTGACTGATATAATTAATGGTAGGGCCCTGGGGTGTGTGGCCGCACAAAAAGACCGAGGGGTGCAGGTACAGAGTTAACCTTGAAAATGGAGTTGCAGATGGACAGGGTGGTGAAGAAGGCATTTGGTACACCTGCCGTCATTGGCCAGTGCATTAAGTATAGGAGTTTGAACGTCATGTTGTAACTGTACAGGACACAGGTGAGGCCACGTTTGGAATACTGCATTCAATTCTGGTCTCGCTGCTACAGGAAAGATTTTAACTTGAAAGGGTTCAGAAAAGATTTACAAGAATGTTGGAGAGCTTGAGCGAAAGGAAGAAGCTGAATAGACTGGGGTTATTTTCCCTGGAGTGTAGAAGACTGATAGATGACTGTATAGAGATTTATAAAATCATGAAGGGCTTGAGTAGGATGAATAGCCAATGCCTTTTCCCCAGGGTAAGGGAATCCATGGGTTTAAAGTGAAAGGGCATAGGTTTAAGGTGAGAGGAGAAAAATTTAAAAGGGACCTAAGGGACAACGTTTTTTTAGGCAGAGGCTGGTGGGTGTATGGAATGAGCTGCCAGAGGAAATGGTGGAGACTGGTACAATTAAAGCATTTAAAAGGCATTTGGATGAGTGTATGAATGGGAAGGATTTAGAGGGATACGGGCCAAATGCTGGCAAAGGGGACTAGACCAGTTTGAGACATCTGATCGGTGAGGATGAGTTGACTGAAGGGTCTGTTTCCATGCTGTATGACTCGATACTTTCTAAACAACTTGTTCAGAGTTGCGTTTACATACTTCTGCTGTATGTGGGACTTGAGCCCAGGGCTCCCAGCCCAGAAGTAGTGACAATACCATGGCAGCACAAAGGTCCTACTACACTTGAGCTGATAAGGAATTCCATGAAATCAAATTACCCAAAATGTCTTCCTTCACCACTCTATTGGGAATCTCAGAAATGGAAATATTTTAATTACTTCTTTCTCACTGCTCCAGATTTTTGCACCAGTGCAGAATGTTTATTTGGGCTTCACTAGAAATCCGTTGAATCCCACCTTCAACTAGTCTCTCAATCTACAATGGAATTATAGACAAAAGACACCATTGTGTATGTAAAATACAGAACGAATCAACTATCAGACAGTGAAAATCCCCTACTTTATAAAACTCCTATTGTATGTAATTGATTGTGAATTTAATGAGTTTGACCTGAAAATACATGATCTATAGACCTTAATACAAAACCAGGTTATAGTCTAACAGGTTTTTTCAAATTGCAATCTTTTGGAGTGCTGCTCCTTCATCAAACTGATGAAGGGGCTAGGCTCTGAAAGCTTGTGATTTCAAAAGATCTGCCAGATTATAACCTGGTGTTACGTGACTTCTGAATTTGTCCACCCCAGTCCAACACCGGCATCTCCACATCTGGGATACAAAAAGCAGAGGTCAGTAAAACTTTCAATCTTATTCTGTAAATTCAGGCACGCATTTTGAAATGTGCTATAATTATTTGCCTGCATGTTCACACTGCGCAACACTAATTTTATCATTTATTTTCATGTCACATTATGGATTTTAATAATTATCTATAACTATATTATGAATTACAGTTACTTGCTTTATTTGTATTGTAATCACAATTGAGGCCTGTCATCATGATGATCTTTCAATGAAGCAAGCCTTTATCTATCTGTTACACTGCTGGGAAATGTGACTGGTTCTCATCTCCGGTGTTCAGTGTTATAGTAAGACCCCAGATGAAGCACCTTTTACTCTGCTCCCAACAAGGTTTATCAGATAAAAATTTAGTTCACTATCCATTTTCCATGACCATGGCCTCCAATTGAAAAAGCTAATCCGTGTTGAACTATTAATATTGTGGGATTAGTCTCTTTTGTTTCTTTTGGTGAACCCTATCATTGCTGCAAAGTAATATGTGGGGACCCAGTTAGTTCAGTTGAAGAGATGGCTAGTGTGTGGATCAGATTGATACCAATAGCAGAGCATTCAAATCCCTCTTCAGAATGAGGGAGATTCAAGGTCTTCCTCCACAGAGGCAAGTATCCTATCACCTAGTCACCCTTTATTGACGCTTAGAGAGTCCTTGACACTGGTCTTGGTCCCTCAGAGCCTGCTTGCAGGGTAAACAGAACCTCTGACACTCTTGTTTATATCTGTCAGCCAGGGCTCCATGATGGGACCAGATTAACAGACCCAATGAGCAAACTCATTTTCTACGAGATCCAGTTCTGAGGGTCATCGGACCCGAAGTGTTAACTCCGATTTCTAGTCACTGATGCTGCCAGACCTGCTGAGCTTTTCCAGCAATTTCTGTTTTTGGTTCTATGAGGTGTGCCTGGCTGACCTTGTTACAATCACTAAACTTATCCTGTTCATAGTAAAAACCTCACAATGACTTGCTGATTTTCAGAGAATAATTACTCTCAGGCAGAGAATGGAAAATAATGGGAGATACAGGAAAGCCAAGACATTTTAAGGTTCTTCATGGTATTTGCAAGTTGATAATTCCCTTTGGAATCTATACGATAATTCCCTTTGGAATCCTACCCATTCGGATGATTGAGTTCTGGTGGCAAATAGCCTGGCTACAGATCTTCCTCAATCTTGGAGGCAATGTTTTTCCAAGAACATGGTAGTCTCGAAGCAGATCCCTTACATTAATAGTGGAAATTTCCTGAAATGCACTAGCACTAGAAGAGGTAGAGAGTGATCTTAAAGGGGCAAAGCTTCACAAAGAGGGGATTCAAGTATCCTTCCTCAACATATGATACTAAGGATTTCATCAGGTGCCAGGTTTAACATGGAAGGGATGTCACTGTAAGATGGCAGCCTTGGGGCATGTGAGGTGGGGCAATTGCTGATCGGTGCCCCATCCTCATGCTTCTGGTTGTATTTGGTAGGTGTGAAGTTGCAGCCAACGTATACAGAACAACCCCAGTTATCCGAACATCAATTATCCAAATTTTGGATTATCCAAACAAGATCTCAAGGTCCTGTAAAAATGCTATCCGTTATCCTAAAAATCAGTTATCTAAATACTCAGTTATCCGAACAAAATCCCCCCCCCCCCGCCAGTCTTGTTTGCATAACCAAGGCTGCTCTGTACACGGTCCCTGTGGGGGTGGGTGGGGGGGAGGTGGTGGTGGTGGAATCATCATCCCCAGAACAAACCTGAAGTTTTCCTCATTCCTCACAACTATCGTAGCCAATTTTGGATCACAGTGACAAATTCCTTGGATTTTCCAGACCACTGCAACACTTGGTGTCTGTGCTTTCAGTTGGCTCGGCTGTGGAATTCCCTTGCTAAACTTCTCAGCTGCTCTGATTCACCTTTTAAAATAGTCCTTCAATACTCACCCCTTTCAATTCATGTTTGGTCAGCTGTTATTTCCTTTTGTGATACAGTGTTAACTTTGTTTGTTTACATTCCATTGAGGCAAGTAAGAATGTTTGAAGTGGAAGTCACCTTTGAAATTTCTTGTTTTCACACTGGACTGAACAAAGTTAAAAATCACACAATACCAGGTAATAGTCCAACAGGTTTAATTGGAAGCACACTAGCTTTCGGAGCGCTGCTCCTTCATCAGGTGATAGTGTCCACAACCACCTGATGAAGGAGCGTCGCTCCGAAAGCTAGTGTGCTTCCAATTAAACCTGTTGGACTATAACCTGGTGTTGAGTGATTTTTAACTTTGTCCACCCCAGTCCAACACCGGCATCTCCAAATCATGGACTGAGCAATTCAGCCAGGATCTATTGGAGAGACATTGTCCTCTGGTGTGTGGGAAGTTAGGAATTTTTCCCGCACAGGATGCAGGATCTGAATAGTCCATTATTGAATCAACAAGTGTGCTTATCACTTTTCTGTAAAAATAAAAGCATTTTTCACTGAGGAGAGATATTTATTGCTAAAGCTTTTTGTCTAGAACACACACACACACACACAAAAGTGAAATTTAGCATGCTCACAATTGATTTAATAGGAGAATAGGTTGTGGATTGGTTGCCAAGTTGATTTTCATTGGCCAGAGGATTATCATGGAGAAAGAAATGGGAAATTAAAGGAGAGCCAGGCTCTCGGATAATGCAAAAAAGGCACAAGGCTTGAGCAGAGAGTCATAAAGTTATAGAGACGTACAGCACAGAAACTGACCCTCCGGTCCATGCCAACCAGATATCCCAACCCAAATTAGTCCCACCTGCCAGCACCCAGCTCATATCCCTCCAAACCCTTCCTGTTCATATACCCATCCAGATACCTTTTAAATGTTGCAATTGAACCAGCCTCCACCAATTCCTCTGGCAGCTCATTCCATACACATACCATCCTCTGCAGCTTCCTGTTGTTCGCAGAGAACTGGTCACTTGTAAAAACAATTGCAAACTATAGGACAACTGCCTTACATTCTGGGGGTCATCACCTGAACCCCCTGAACACGGTGGGCTCAGTGGTTAGCATTGCTGCCTCACAGTGCCAGGGTCCCAGGTTCAATTCCAGCCTCTGTGTGGAGTTTGCACATTCTCCCCGTGTCTGCATGGGTTTCCCCAGGGTGCTCCAGGTGAATTGGCCATGCTAAATTGCTCATAGTGTTAGGTACATTAGTCAGGGGTAAATGGGTCTGGGTAGTTACTCTTCGGAGGGTCAGAGTGGACTTGTTGGGCCGAAGGACCTGTTTCCACGCTGTAGAGAATCTAATCTAATCTAAACACTGCAACACATGGCTCATTATGTACATTTGAAATATACATATCCTTATTCATGCCCAAAATCAATAAGTGGGTTGGTAATCACAATGTCACCAGGATTCCACTCATCCTTCATTCCAACTCAATCCTCTTTTAAATGCATCAAGCACTTGGACTATCTGCCAATTCCAACCATGTCCAAATGATAAAGGCCATTGCCAGCCTCATTTAACACACTGCCATCATCCAACACAAGCTATTCCAATTCACATGAAGTGTCAGTGCAAAAGTATGCTTCAATTCAGCCATCCATTGCACCTTTAGTACAATTATCGTTATCATTGGACCTTTAGTACAGTCTCCCGTGGTAACCATCACAGAGCGATTGATGCATGATTGAGCAGTCAGTAGGGGGGAAATCAAACAGACTTCTTATCAGTGTAATATGGTGCAGGTTATTTTCACAGCTAGTCAATGGAATGGGGACATTGCAATATTAAAAATCTGCAAAGCTCAGTTCTTCATTTGCACCTCCATGGGCTTCAGAAGATAATGCCAATGGTTTGTGTAATGTTCTTCTCGCTGTGCAGAACTAAGGTTGGAGGTGGTTTTAAAGGAACACTATCCTCGGACAAAAAGCATCTTGTTGCTAATGTGTGCAAGTACATAAAGCAACATGGACTTTATGAAAAGGAATCACAGCAACATTCACACTCCATAGTCAGTGCTTTCCATTTGGGCATCAACAATCCTTGAATTTTCTTCATGGCTAACAGCCATTGCCTATCCTAAACAGTCCTTTCGGAGGCAATGGTGAGCCACCTTCTTGAAGGCCAGCAGTCCCCAGGATGTAGGTACACCCCCTGCGCTGTTTGGGAGCAAGTTCCAAGAATTGGATCCAGCGACAGTGAAGAGACAGTGATATATTTCCCAGTCAGGACGGTGCGTGGCTTGGTTGCGAACTTGCAAGTGGTGGTGTTCCCATGCATCTGCTGCACCTTGCCCTCCTGGGTGGCAGAGGTTGTGAGCTCGAAAGGTGCAATGATTCAAAGAGCCTTGGCAAGGATTTCCTCTTGAAATTAAATACAGGATGTTCTGTCTTAACCTGCGTTTCGTCAACACAATTTCGCTGTAATACGATCGATGAATTGGGGAACACTGGTTGTAAAGCACAAACTTTTAAACATGTGTTGGCTATAACATGATTACAGCACCAACACTTTAAACACTGTTTCTAATGTGTGATTTTTCTTCAATACAGGATTGAACAAGAACTTAATCATGGTGTTATAGAAGAACTGACTGTAAGCGTCAAACTGAAAATGGAAAACCTAAGGCAGGGCAACAATTTTGTCAGTATCATTAAACAAAAAGTTGTGTCTTCAAATCCACTCTGAGCACTTCAAAACAAGACCCAAGTTAATGCTGAAATGTGGTACTGAGTGAGAACAATAGTCAGAGCTACTGATTTCCAGGTGACTCATGAAGTGAAGGCTCTTTCAAAGAATGGAAAGATTCCTTGGCAATATTTTTGAAAATGTGGGGAGGGTTATTTTCCCCAGAGACTTAGCCACACTTTATGACTTCATTAACATTACCAAGACAAATTATCCCATCATTATCATTTTGTTTGTGGTAGTTTAGATCATTGCTAACCAACCTGGATATTATCATACCTCTAGAACACAAATTGCATTAGGGTTACAACTGTCACTGTGCTTCTAAAGTACTTAGAGTCATAGTTATACAGCATGGCAACAGACCCTTCAGTCCAACCAGTCCATGCTGACCAGACACCTCAAATTAACCTAGTACCATTTGCCAGCATTTGGCCCATATCCCTTTAAACTCTGTTGGAACAAATTACTGCAGATGTTGGAATCCGAACTGAAAACAGAAAGTGTTGGAGATCACAACAGGTCAGACATCACCCGTGGAGCAAAAGCATGCTTATGTTTCAAGTCTAGAAGACTCTTCATCAGGTCTGAACTCTTCCTACTCATTTAAATATTATTATTGCACCACCACTTCCTCTGGAAACTCATTCCATGCACACACCACCCTCTGTGTGCAAAAGGTATCAGGCCCCTTTTAAATCCTTCCCCTCTCACCTTAAACCTGTGATCTCTAGATTTGGACTTCCCCTGCCCTATGCAACAGACCTTGGCTATTCACCCTCTCCATGCCCTTCATGATTTTATAAGCCCATTGACAGAACATCCTGAGGTTGAGAAAGATACTTTATATATCTTAGCCTCCTCTTCTACAGGTTGTTCTGCTATAACACGCGTTTTGTTAATGTAAATTCACTATAACACGATTGACTGTTTCTAAAGTGCAAACTTTTAAAGCATGTATTGGTTAGGATGTGATTCCGGCCCCATTAGTTTAAATGGTGCTATGATTACACGATTTTCTTATAACATGGTTTTGCACGGGAATGGAACTACTGCATAATAGCAGAACCGACTGCATCTCCCTCCACAAATAACAAGCATCTTCATGCAGCACCATGGGCGGCACGGTGGCACAGTGGTTAGCACTGCTGCCTCACAGCGCCTGAGACCTGGGTTCAATTCGCGCCTCAGGCGACTGACTGTGTGGAGTTTGCACGTTCTCCCTGTGTCTGCGTGGGTTTCCTCCGGGTGCTCCGGTTTCCTCCCACAGTCCAAAGATGTGCAGGTCAGGCGAATTGGCCATGCTAAATTGCCCGTAGTGTTAGGTTAGGGGTAAATGTAGGGGTATGGGTGGGTGGCGGGTTGGTGTGGACTTGTTGGGCCGAAGGGCCTGTTTCCACGCTATAATGTAATCTAATCTAATCTAAATCATTGTTAACTTGTTTGTTTCTGAAGACACTGTCCTTGTTTCATGTAAAGCAGAGGGTGAAGCGAACCTGTGAAATCATACCTTGGGGGTGTCTGTAATTAATGATGAGTGCACACTTTGTAAATGAATGAATTTTTATCCAACAGCGCTGGCACAAAGCCTTTATGTTCTACAAGAAATCAAAATGCCGAAGACATTTGCAGCACCATAAATATTTTGGAAAATAGCCTCCTCCACCTTGTCAAGTAGTTATAAAGTGTACACCCGGATTGTGTGAGAGAGCCTTTAGCAGTTTAGTTAGCATGCAGTTGAGCCATATAATTATGCAAGAAAGATACTTACATTCACCATCATGTCATCAGAACTCTCACCAAAGTGCCTGACAATCAGTAAAGTAGTCATGAAGTGTATTTGCTATTGTTTAGTGGGCAAACAATCTCAGTGAAATTAGTTTTTTAATTCTAACGTGGGAAGTGAATATCGACAGCTAAGCCAGGATGGTTTTCATCCATCCTGAGATCATTTTTGAGATGCTGTTGGTGAGTCACCTCTTGAACTGCTGCAGTCCATGTGGTGCAGTTTACCTATAACATTGTGAGAAAGGGAGGTGTAGAAGATTGACTCAGCAACAGCACTGACACTGTTCCAAGTCAGCATGGGGTGTGGTTGGAGGGGAGTTGGCTGGTGTTAGTGCTCCCATGCATCTGCAGATCTTGTCTTTCCAGGGGGTCGAGGTCGCAGGTTTGAAAGATGTTAGTCAGAAGCCTTGGTGAGTTCTTGCATTGCAACTCGTAAGTGGTACTCAGCTTTGTCACTGTGCACTGATGACGGAGAGAGTGAGTGGGCCATCCTGGATGATGTCGATCTTTGGCTCAGTGGTTAGCACTGCTGCCTATCAGCACCAGGGACCCAGGTTCAATTCCAGGGCGACTATCTGTGTGGAGTTTGCACATTCTCCCCGTGTCTGCGTGGGTTTCTTCCGGGTTCTCCGGTTTCCTCCCACAGTCCAAAGATGTGCAGGTCGGGTGAATTGGCCATGCCAAATTGCCCATAGTGTTAGGTGCATTAGTCAGAGGGAAATGGGTCTGGGTGGGTTACTCTTCGGAGGGTTGGTGTGGACTTGTTGGGCCGAAGGGCCTGTTGCCACACTGTAGGGAATCTAAACTAAACAGAGTTGCACCCATCCAGGAAAGTTGCCAGTATTCTTCCACAATCCTTCAATTGTGCCTTGTTGGTAGTGAACAAGCTCTAGGGGTAGGGGAGATGAGTTTCTCACTGAAGATATCCCATCCTCTGATTTCCTGTTATAGCCATAGTACTTTTGGGAAATGTAGCTTTATAGAGATGTACAGCACAGGGACAGACTCTTCGATCCAACTTGTCCATGCCAACTCGATATCCTAAATTAATCTAGTCCCATTTGCCAGCTTTTGGCCTATATCTCTCTAAACCCTTCTTATTCATATATCCATCCAGTTGCATTCTTAATGCTATAATTGTACCAGCCTCCATCATTTCCACTGGCAGCTCATTCCATACACACACCCACCCCCTGCTTGAAAATGTTGCTCCTTAGGTCCCTTTCCCCCTCTCACTTTAAACCTCTGGTTTTGGACTCCCCTACCCTAGGGAAAACTATTTACCCTGTCCATGCCCCTCATGAATTTATAAACCTCCATAAGGTCACCTCTCAGTCTCCGAAGCTCCAGGGAAAATAGCCCTACCCTGTTCATGTCTCTGATGGTTTAATACTGCTGAATCATGCATCTTTATTGCATCTTATCTTCTCTTCTTCTTTCCTACTTAACCTTTTTTCTCCCTTCTCAAGCATCTGAATTTCTATCTGCTTTTTTCTTTTCATTTGGGTGGAAGGTGGCAGTATTCGGTTAAACAGAGAATTACCGAATACTCTTTCCATAATGTTGGAGGAGGGTGGAGGTGTTAGCAGGACACCTCTCAGCTTCTCTTCAGATCGATGTGTGGGCATTTTAGCAGATATCCTAAACTGGCAGCTTCCATATTCTGTGCGAAGAAGGGAGGCACGATTTGATCCTGGTGTGGACTGAGTTCAACAATCTTAAAGGGACAGCTCTTGCAATTGAATTCAGCAGCCCCACCCATTCACCTCACACTACTCCCTTCGTCCCCCACTTCCAGCTTCCGCACATGCTTCTCTGAAGTCACTTTTCATATCCTCCTGGTCTCAAGGTCAGAGACCCACCTTTATACAAACAACCCCATGCTCAGGACTTGAGGCAGGGATCAACAAGAGGTCCCTGTTGTCAGTTGGACCTCTACCTCATCACACATATGATGTTTTGGGAATATTATCCCTACTCGGCTAACCCTGATCCTATCTTTGTGCTTATATTTTGGTCAAGAGTGTGGTGCTGGTAAAGCACAGCAGATCAGGCAGCAGCTGAGGAGCAGAAGAATCAATGTTTCGGGTGTAAGCCCTTCATCCGGATGTCGATTCTCCTGCTCCTTGGATGCTGCCTGATCTGCTGTGCTTTAACCAGCACCACACTCTCGACTCTGATCTCCAGCATCTGCACTCCTCACTTTCTCCTAGCTTATATTTTGGTGCAATAATATTGATCCATCTCAACCAGCTATCAGACCGGAGTACAATATCAAAGGCAAAATTCTGAGTACTGAGGGCAGGTTTTCCTGTCAGGTAAGAGACTAAACCTAAGCCCAAACCCTCTTTCAGATGAATAGATAAAGCAGCCATTGTCCCGCCCTCTCATTAGAGAGCAAGACACAGCTGCTGGTGATTTAACTCAAGGATCACCATGCCTCAGGTGAAGAAAATGGTGGAGAAAGTGAGATCTTCACCATAACCTCAGCCAGTGTGAGAATCAAATCCTGCTGTTGGTGTCACGTTGCATTACAAATCAGCCAACCAGCCAACTGAGCTAACCGACCCTCTTTCAGGTCAATGAGCAAGATACCACAGTATTTTTACAAGAGTGAGAGTTCTCCTCATTATCCTGGTCTACATTTACCCCTCGACCAACAATGCTAAATCAGATTAACTAGGCATTATTTCATATGTGCCACCTTGCTCTGTGCAAACTTATTGCAGGGTTTCCTACATTATAACAGTGACTATATTCCAAAGATTACCATAAAAAAGGGTAATAAAAATGTGCAATCCAAAGATGTGTAGGTTAGGTGAATTGGCCAAGATAAAATGTCCATAGTGTTCAGGGATGTGTAGTCATGGGTAAATGCAGAGTAATAGGATAGCAGAATGGTTCTGGGAAGTTTACTCTTCAGAGGGTTGGTATAGACTTATTGGGCCAAATGGCCTGTTCCCACTACGTAGGTATTCTATAATTCTATGAATCCCTACCGTGTGGAAGCAGGTCATTCAGCCCATTGAGTCCACACTGGCCCTCTCAGGAGCACCCCAACCAGTTCCTGTGACCCTTCATTTCCTACAGCCAATCCACCTGACCTGCACATGTTTGGAGTGTGGGAGGAAACCGGAGCGCCTGGAGAAAACCCACGCAGACACGGAGAGAATGTGTAAACTCCACAAAAGCAGTCACCTGATGGTGGAATCGAAAGCATCTCCCTGCCCCTGTGAGGCAGCAATGGTAACCACTGAGCCAATGTGCTGCCCTGTTATATTTTAGAAATTCACAGTATCCCCTCCTCCTGGCCCAGGGAAACCACATACTCTCCATGCTGCATACTGTCCCTCAATCTGATCGGTGGTCCTTTGACTTGATAGTGACATCTAATCAGAATTGTGAGCAACAGCTCTGGGCCTTCATGTGACTGACCACATCTTTGGACACATGAGGTAATGGGATCTGGATAACAGGATTTTCTTCCTTTCCCTTCCTGTCTGCTGCCCCTGTACCTCAACAATACGACATGGGCGTATGAAAGGCTAATGCAACTTGATGGACAAGTTCTAAACAATGGTTAGCGAATTCCTTCCAGTATTTCTAACCATTGCCCCTTATTGGTGAAACGTTGACTGATTTCATGCGGTTAGCGCCCCCTAAATCATTGGTGTGTCTGGTAATCCCCTCAAAATAAAGGGAGTACTTGCTCACAATAAGAACCTTCAAACCCATGGAAGCCATTGTGTTGCAGTTTCTGCATGGGTGCTGACTGGTCCAGGAAACTCTCCCAAGCTTATCACTAGGCATGGTTGGTTCATAAGGTCTTCGGGGCTGATAATGCAATGTATTAGGCCACATGACATCCCATATCCATCAAGTCCTGAGATGGAACTTGAACTTCAGCCCCATTGGTAGGCCTGCAACTCTCTGCACCACCTGACCTCGAGCAAGCATTGTACAGCGTTGACAAAGAGAATGCCACCTCAGGAGCAGAGGCACTGAGCAGTTCTCATTTTCTGCTTTTTTTTAGACGCCTCGTGGCTATCAGGAGTCAGCAAAGCAGATTGTGATCACCTGTCACACATCACTTCTACCAGGGATCTGAAGTATTTGCATTTCTGACACTGTGCAGGCAGGCTGTTTGTTATCCTTTGTTCTTTCCCCAAGACTGTGTGAGGTTACGTGACAGACCTCACACAGTCACGTGCCTCTCGTCAAAAGCACAAGGAATTGAACCACATAGTTTCCTTCATACCTGCTGCTAATGACCCAGCAAAAAGTTTATTTATTTATTAAATGTTTGACTTTTTATCGAAACTTCAGCGTCGCTGAGTCATCGCGCAGACATTTTAGCTAAGTCCAGAGGCACGTATTGTCTGTATTAGTGGCACGCTGGCATTTTGAAAAGGAAACATGCATTTCTTCAAAGTTCCCACCTCTTTTTGAGGTGATGGCATAAAAGCAATGTCAATGAGCTAGTGGCCTAGAGATCCAGGCTAAGGCTGTGTGGCCGTGGGTTCAAATCCCAATACTAGTGGAATTAAAATCAATTAATTATTCTAGAATATAAATCTGAACTTAGTCATAAAGAAATAGAGTTGTATAACACAAAAACAAACCCTTCAGTCCAACTCATCCACGCCGACCAGATATCCTAAATTAATTTAGTCCCATTTGCCAGCATTTGGCCTATATCCCTCTAAACCCTTCCTATTCACATACCCATCCAGATGTCTTTTAAATGTTGTATTACTATCAGCCTCCAGCACTTCCTCTGGCAGCTCATTCCATACACGCACCACTCTCTGTGTGACAAAGTTGCCCCTTAAATCCCTTTTAAATCTTTACCCTCTCACCTAGTCATGGGAACATGACAAAAACCATCAATTACATAAATTCATTGAGTTTTACCAGATTGTGGTGAAAACCCACCTGATTTGCTCATGTCCTTTCGGGAAGGAAATCTGCTGTCTTTATCAACTCTGACTGACATGTGACCCCAGACCAGTGGCGATGGGGATGAATCGTAGTTGCCCAGTTCAATGGCAATTAGAGTTGGGTAGCAAATGCTGGCCTTGCAAGTAGAATAATTGAGTCATAGAGATGGATAGCACTGAAACAGACCCTTCAATCTAACTCATCCAGCCCGATCAGATATGCCAAACTAATCTAGTCCCATTTGCCAACACTTGGCCCATATCCCTCTAAACCCTTTCTAATCATATACCCATCCAGATGCCTTTTAAATGCTGAAATTGTACCAGCCTCCACCACTTCCTCTGGCAGCTCATTCCATACACATACCACCCTCTGTGTGAAAATGTTACCCCTTAGGTCCCTTTTATATCTTTCCCCTCTCACCCTAAACCTATGCCCTCTAGTTCTGAACTCCTCCACTCCAGGGAAAATACCTTGTCTATTTATCCTATCCATCCCCCTCATGATCTTATAGACTTTTATAAGGTCACCCCTCAGCCTTCAACACTCCAAGAAAACAGCACTAGCCTATTCAGCCTCTCCCTATAGCTTAAATCCTCCAACCTTGTAAATCTCTTCTGAACTATTTCAAGTTTCACAACATCTTTCTGATAGGAAAGAGACCAGGATTGCATGCAACATTCCAAAAGTGGCCTAATCAATGTCCTGTACAGCCACAACACAAGCTCTCAACTCCTGTACTCAATACTCTAACCAATAAAGGAAAGCATACAAACACCACCTTCACTATCCTATCTACCTGTGACTCTACTTTCAAGGAACTATGAACTTGCACACCAAGGTCTTTTTGCTCAACAACACTCCCCAGGACCTTAACATTAAGTGTATACGTCCTGCTAAGATTTGATTTTCCAAAATGCAGCAATTCATATTTATCTAATTTAACCTCCATCTGCCACTTCTCAGCCCATTGGCCCACATGATCAAGATCTCATTATACTCTGAGGTAACCTTCTTCGCTGTCCACTTCATCTCAAATGTTGATGTCATCTGCAAACTTACTAAGCTGAAAAATGTGTTGCTGGAAAAGCGCAGCAGGTCAGGCAGCATCCAAGGAGCAGGAGAATTGACGTTTCGGGCATAAGCCCTTCTTCAGGAATCCTGAAGAAGGCCTTATGCCCGAAACGTCGATTCTCCTGCTCCTTGGATGCTGCCTGGCCTGCTGCGCTTTTCCAGCAACACATTTTTAAGCTCTGATCTCCAGCATCTGCAGTCCTCACTTTCTCCCTGCAAACTTACTAACTATACCTCCAATGTTCACATCCAAATCAAATTTATATAAATGATGAAAAGTAGTGGACCCAGCACCGATCTTTGTGGCACATCACTGGTCATAGGCCTCCAGTCTGAAAAGCAACCCTCCACCACCACCCTCTGTCTTCTACCTTCGAACCAGTTCTGTATCCAAATGGTTAGTTCTCCCTGTATTCCATGAGATCTAACCTTGCTTACCAGTCTGTCTTGAGGAACCTGTCAAATGCCTGACTGAAGGTAATGATCACCATTCCATTATGAAATATGAAAAAGATATGTGGAGGCAAAGTTATAGTCATTTGAATGGGAGAGAGAATTTTAAAATGGAGGTATTTCCGGACGAAGCCAATGCCACACGGGGTGATGGATGAACAGAACTTGGCATGAGGAGGGATTGGGCAGCACAATTATAAATGACCTCATGATATGAAACGTGGTAGGTGGGAGGTCCTTGTTCTCATCCAAGATCAGCTCTGGGAATTTCTAAGGTGTTTACTTTACGATGCTGGCACATTTAACGTTGACGGAAATACAGTTTACTTCTGAATTCAGCCAGCAGGGTGCCAAAAGACCGAAAAAAAAAATTCCCAGCACAGATTTGGAGTGAACTTTCGTATTGTTTCAAGGCTCATTTGAACTCCTCAAGTCACGAAACCAACACTTCTGTCAAAGCAGAACACGTAGAGTTTCCCAGACACATCTGCCAATATTTCATAGAATCAAACGCGAGATACAACATAAAATGGCAATTGTCCAGGAAGAAATGAACACTGCATAGATCTCTGTTGTAAAAACAGAAGATCTTCACAATTGAACAAAGCCATTCTTTTCACTTTAGAGGAACAATGGGCGTGAATCAACTGACAAAAACAATCAGTTTGTTCTTTTAATAAAATACATGGGGTGAGCTGTTTAGATAAATAAGCCTTTGTTAACAAGCATCTCAAAATATTACCCCAAGCCTCACCTGTTATATTTGCCTTTTCTTTAAAGATTCGGCATGTGTAGTGTTTCAAGCTTTGACTTTTAATAATTTTGTTTGTCTTCTTTTATGAGTAGAAATTTCACATGCAGTCAGGAGCTGATAGCACAGAGCTCCATGGATGTTGGTGCTCATCCATCGGGATCTTTCAACCTACCCACCAACCCCCCTCCCCCAACAATCCCTCCGCCCCCCGCCCCCCCACCCGCCGCCACCCCCTCCACCTCCCAACAGCTCACCACACATGGAGTTCTTACAAAAAGGAGGAACCTGCCTTTCTAAAGCACCTTTCACAATCTCAGGCAGTCCCAAAGCACCTTCCAGTCGATTAAATACTTTGGAAGGATCGTCACTGTGGTAATGTAGGCAAGAACATTAAGAGAAGATCATTAATTCATGGATGAGGGCTCTCCAGTGTACATTGTGACAGTTGGATTTGATAATTTGATAATTTGACAGTTGAAGCTTATAAAGGTGATGGAAAATTCATGAGCTTGCAATATCCTTGCAGCTTCTCTTCCCTTCTCTATAACTCAATCAGAAGGGCAGCAGTGATCCCTTTCATATGATTTTCACCATGTTTCTGACACAGTGACAGTGCTGGAGCAGAAACAGCTGTCTGCAAGGTCTGAGCCATGGCAACGCAGGTAACACCATTCTTTAGACAGATAACGCACAAGTGGTTTTGACAAGAATGGGCTCCACAAGGCAGCTTTACACAAAAAGGGACTGTAATGTTTAACTTTTAACTTTGTTTCTTTATTTTTCTAACTATTATTTTGTACTTAGGTGCCTTTGTACCTAAGATAGCGCCGGAAATGGCAACATTATACACCTTTCACCGTACTCATGTATGAGTACATGTTCCTGATGAAGGGCTTTTGCCCGAAACGTCGACTCTCCTGCTCCTCGGATGCTGCCTGACCTGCTATGCTTTTCCAGCACCTCCCCATTTTATGTTTTAACTCGCGTTTGATTCTATGAAATATTGGCAAATGGTTCTGGGAGACTCTACGTAATATGCTTTGACAGAATTGTTGGTTTCGTGATTCGAGGAGTTCAAATGAGCTTGAAACAATATGAAAGTTCACTCCAAATCTGTGCTGGGAATGTTTCTTTCGGTCTCTTGCCAATCTGCCGGCTGAATTCAGAAGTAAACGTTAAAGGTGCCAGCATCACAAAGTAAACACCTTAGAAATTCCCAGAGCTGATCTTGGATGAGAACAAGGACCTCCCATCTACCATGTTTCATATCATGAGGTCATTTATAATTGTGCTGCCCAATCCCTCCTCATGCCAAGTTCTGTTCATCCATCATGCCATGTGGCATTGACTCCATCTGGAAATACCTCCATTTTAAAATTCTCTATCTCCCATTCAAATTACCATAGTTTTGCCTCCACCTATCTTTTTTATACTCTACTTGAGTATATGTGACAATAACAATCTAATTCTAATTCTAAATTCTAAGTAACCCTTTCTGGGCCTTATATTTCACGGAGGCTGAAGGAAGATTGTAAAGTACATAATTGGCAGTAAATCCCTTGGAGGTATCCTGTGGACATGTAAAACTCGATTTAAAAATACAAGTTCTTTCTTCACATTGAGCAGTGTGGTATAATTAATTCCCGGTAAATAAATTTTCCATAATTTTGGAAAGCATTACAAGGGTAATCTTAATACCAGTGTCCTCCAGAGTTATCTTGTCCTGAGGCTTTTATTAAAACCATCTTATCAGCGAACAACCCCAAGGATACATAGAAAGTATGTGCTGGAGTAGACCCTTCAAGCCTGCTCCGCCATTCAGTATGATCATGTCTCCAACATTGTGCCCTATTCCTACAATCTCCTCACATGCTTCTCACATGCCCTTAGCACCAAAAGCTAGGTCACAGAGCCATAGAGATGCCCTGCACAGAAACAGACCCTTCGGTCCAACTCATCCATGACGACCAGATATTCCAACCCAATCTAGTCCCATTTGCCAGCACATGGCCCATATCCCTCTAAACCCTTCCTATTCATATACCAATCCAGATGCCTTTTCAATGTTGTAATGGTACCAACCTCCACCACTTCCTCTGACACTCCATACACGCACCACCCTGTGGTGGTCCCTTTTATATCTTTCCTCTCACACCCTAAACCTATGCCCTCCAGTTCTGCACTCTGCCACCCCAGGGAAATGACCTTGTCTATTTACCCTACCCATACACCCCATGATTTTATAAACCTCAATAAAGTCACCCCTCAGTCTCAAGACATTCCAGGGACAACAGTCCCAGCCAATTCAGCCTTTCCCTGTAGCTTAAACCCTCCAACTTGGAAATCTTTTCTGATCCCTTTCAAGTTTTACAACATCCTTCCAATAGGAGGGAGACCAGAATTGCACACAACATTCCACAAGTGGCCTAACCAATGTCCTGTACAGCTGCAGCATGATCTCCCGATGCCTATACTCGATGCTCTGACCAATGAAGGAAAGCATACCAAATGCCTTCTTCACTAAACTATGTACCTGTCTAACTCCTTCATGAAAACATCCACTTTTTTAGCCTCAACCGCTATCAGAAAATTCCACAGGCTGACCACTCTCTGGGTGAAGAAATTTATCTTAATTTCAGTCCTAAATAGCCAACCCTGTAGATAGAACATAGAACATAGGAAAGTACAGCACAGAACAGGCCCTTTGGCCCACGATGTTGAGCCGAGATTTAATCCTAATGTAAAATATAGTAACTTAACCTACGCACCCCTCAACTCACTGCTATCCATGTGCATGTCTAGCAGTTGCTTAAATGTCCACAATGACTCTGCTTCCACCACCACAGCTGGCAATGCATTCCATTCATTCACAACGCTCTGTGTAAAGAACCTACCTCTGATGTCTCTTTATACCTTCCTCCTAATATCTTCAAACTATGATTCCTCGTACCAGTCAATCCTGCCCTGAAAAGTCTCTGGCTATTCACTCTATCTATTCCACTCATTATTTTGTACACCTCGATCAGGTCTCCTCTCTTCCTCCTTCTCTCCAGAGAGAAAAGTCCGAGCTTATTCAACCTCTCTTCATAAGGCAGGCCCTCCGGTCCAGGCAGTGTCCTGGTAAACCTTCTTTGCACCTTCTCCAAAACCTCTGTATCTTTCCTATAGTAGGGTGACCAGAACTGGACACAATATTCCAAGTGTGGTCTCACCAGGGTCTTGTAGAGCTGCAGCAAAACCTTGTGGCTCTTAAACTCGACCCCCTTGTTAATGAAAGCCAAAACACCATATGCTTTCTGAACAACCCTATCCACTTGGGTGGCAACTTTAAGGGATCTATGAACTTGCACACCCAGATCCCTCTGTTCCTCCACACTGCCAAGAATCCTGTCTTTAATCCTATATTCAGCATGCGAGTTCAACCTTTCAAAATGCATCACTTCGCATTCATCAAGGTTGAACTCCATCTGCCATTTCTCAGCCCAGCTTTGCATCCTGTCTATATTGCGCTGCAGCCTGCAGTAGCCCTCTATACTATCGATGACACCTCCAACCTTTGTGTCATCTGCAAATTTACTAACCCACCCCTCAACCTCCTCATCTAAGTCATTTATAAAAACTACAAAGAGCAGAGGCCCAAGAACAGAGCCCTGCAGGACCCCACTCAACACTGACCTGCAGGTCCAGCCAATTCTGAATCCAGATAGCATTAAACTGTGATTCCCCTTGTTCAGGACAATCCGATCAACGGGAACATCCTTGCTGCATTTACTTGTTCAGGTACACTGGGCAGAACTTTGAGCCTCTAATGGCAACAGGTACAGAAGTGTTGGAAAGGGTGCAGAGGAGATTTGTGTCCGAGAGTGTGGTGCTGGAAAAGCACAGCAGGTCAGGCAGAATCCGAAGAGCAGGAGAATCGACATTTCGGGCATAAGTCCTACATCAGGAATGAAGCACCTGCGTCCAGCATCTGCCGTCCTCACTTTCTCCCTGCAGAGGAGATTTACCAGGATGTTGCCTGGTATGGAGGGGAGGTCTTATGAGGAAAGACTGAGGGACTTGAGGCTGTTTTCATTACAGGGAAGAAGGTTAAGAAGTGACTTAGTAGATACATACAAAATGATCAGAGATTAGATAGGGTGGACAGTGAGGAACTTTTTCTTCAGATGGTGATGGCTAGCACGAAGGGACATAGCTTTAAATTGAAGAGTGATAGATATAAGACAGATGTCAGAGGTAGGTTCTTTACTCAGAGAGTAGTAAGGGCATGGAATGACTTGCCACCTTTAAGGGCATTTAAATGGTCAATGGATAAACATAAAGGAATAGTGTATGTTAGATGAGCTTCATATTGGTTTCACAGGTCAGTGCAACTTCGAGGGCCAAAGGGCCTGTACTGCGCTGTAATGTTCTATGTTCTATATTCTAGGTACTGAGATGGGCAACTATACTGCAGTCAGTCAGCAGGTGGTGGCTCAGTGGTCAGTACTGCTGCCTCACAGTGCCAGGGACCTGGGTTCAATTCCAGCCTCAGGAAACTGCCTGTGTGGAGTCTGCATGTTCTCCTTGTGTCTGCATGGGCTTCCTCCCACATTCCAATGATGTGCAGGTTAGGTGAATTGGCCATGCTAAATTGCTCATAGTGTCCAGGGATGTGTAGGTGAGGTGCATTAGTCATGGGGTAAATGTAGAGTAATAGGGTAGGAGAATGGGTCTGGATGGGATACTCTTTGGAGGGTCGGTGTGGACTTGTTGGGCCCAAATGGCCTGATTCCACACTATGCTAAAGGCACTAAAGGGTACTGAAAGCCAATGTTAGAGGCTAAATGTAACATTTTCCTTTATTCTTTTTGATGGAAGCAGTCAGTGTCGGCAATGACTGCATTTGTTATTCATTTGCAATTGGCCTTGAATTGGTTGGCTTGCTTTGGCATTTTGGAGGCCAGTTAAGAATAAATAACATTGTTGAGAGTCTGGAGTCATATATAGACCTGACTATGTAGGAACGGCAGATTTTCTTCGCTGAAAGGCATTAGTAAACTAGTGACATTGGTTTTCATGGTCTCCATTATTGAGGCAAATGTTTACATTCTAGATCTCTGAATTGCATTTATATTCCATGAATAATGGTGGGATTCGAACTTTTGTCAACAGAGCATTAATCTGGGCCTCTGTGCAATGAGTCCAGTGATATTACCATCATTTTCCACTCTCTAGCCAATAATTGGTCAATTTAGGGAAAATCACTTTTGGAGGGCTGTTGCCTCTACAGAGAAGGATTGTGTTCTTCATTTCACCCTGAATTTGGAGTTCTTAAAATATGCATCCAAAGGATGTGGGCGTCGTTGATTAGGACAGAATTTATTGCCCATCTCTAATTGTCCAGAGAGCATTTAAGAGTCAATCTCATTCCTATGGGTCTGGAGTTACATGTAGGCCAGACCGGGTAAGAATGGCAGTTACCTACCCTCAAGGGCATTAATGAACCAGATGGGTTTTTCCAATAATCAATAACTAAACTTTCAATTCGATATTTTTATTGAAATCAAATGCCACCACATGCCATAGCAAGATTTGAACTCTGGTCCCCAGAACATTACTTGGATCTCTGGATTCACAGCAATAATATCACTAGGCCATCACCTCCCAGTAAAGGTTATGACCAAATTGGAAGATGCCTGCTTATTGTTTTGAGATCTAATGGTCCCTCCGATTCACCATCCCACGTTTCAAACTTCTGACAATGCTTATCTTTACATATATAAGTAAAGTGCTGAGCCAGTTCCTTGCAGAGATGTAAAGAGTTCTGCAAATGCGTTGATTTAATTGGCCTTGCTTTGGTCGCATGCCGACTGTATTTTTATCTGGGCCATTCAGTACACAGTACTGCCTCAAGCAGGGGTTATAAATTTTCTATAAAGCCAGCACTTTGTCAAATCCTTTATAGTATTAATTATCATTTTCTACTTTAATATTTATCACTTGTGTACAAACTGCCTTTGGCCGAGCTTCCTCTGCATACATTATACACTTCCCCTCATAGTTACAGCTTAATTTGACAAGTGGGCAAGAAATTTCTACATACAATAAACTGACAAATTTATGTTCTGACATGATGGATTATTTCCATTGATGTTTCAAAGCCTTACATAATAGCCTCTCACATCTTCCTGTGCTGAAATTATATGGGGATTAGAATGGATGTCCTTTGCCATTGCTCATGGTTAACTGGAGAATGCTTTTCAGCAGAAGGTCTCAGACAGAATATTCATTATCCATAATTGAGCCTGTCCCTTTAAATGTTTGGAATTCTCTTCCATTATTCCAACTCATTATGAGGTGAGTTTTTAATTTTCAATCTGGGATTGATTAATATTAGTTCACCAAAAGTATGAAAGGATGGGGATTCTGTTTCCCAGGGCGGGAAATATCAATTGCTTGGGGACACAGGTTTAAGGTAAAAAGAGGTTAAAGGAGATTTGCAAGATAGAACTTTTACACAGAGGGTGGTAAGTGCCTGGAATGTACTGCCACCGGAGGTAGTGGAGGCATTGGAATGTTTATATCTTGGCAGATATAAGAATAGGAGACAGTGAGGTCTGCAGATGCTGGACAGCAGAGTTGAGAGTGTGTTGCAGGAAAAGCACAGCAGGTCAGGCAGCATCCGAGGAGCCGGAAAATAAGACTAGGCGAGGAATAGAAGGCTACAGACCATGTAATGGTAAAGGTATTTAGTTTAAAAAGGCATCATGTGTCGGGCTAGTCTTGGTGGGCCAAAGGGTCTGTTCCTGTGCTATACTGTTCTTTCTCCTTTGATACAGGGAAAAGGTGGGCAGTTGGGATTGAGGTGGAATACGGATTAGGCTCACGAAGCTAAATAACCTTCTCCTGTTTCTCTATTACTTTCAATGGCATTGATGAATCTCACAGTATAAAGACCAAATCTTTTTACTTTTCCGTACTTTTGATTCTGGACTGAAATGGGTAAATCACTGTTTTAAAAACCAAGGATTGTTGAAGGATTACTGGATGTTTTAAAAGCAAGCTACCTGACACTCATTGTAAGTGCTGTTTACATTGTTGTTGATTCAAGCAGCGGGGATGTCTAGTTGCAGTTAGGTTCGAGGCCAGGCAGGTATGCACCAATAATGATTCAGTCAGCAATACATAGCTGAACTGTCTGGGAAATGATGACACATTATTGCTGGCAAAGACTTTCTGTCAACAATTGTGTGATTGGCTCTCGATAGTTGATCAGGGTGGATTTTTATGTCGGAAGCCATTGGAGGGAAAGGAACTGTCATAGAGTCATCCTTCTCTCTGCAGTGAAATCACCTCCAAACATTTCTTATTCATGAACTTATCCAAATGTCTTTTAAACATTATAACTGTATTTGCATCCATTGTTTTCTCTGGCAGTTCTTTCCCATATTAACTACTCTGTGTATAGAAGTTTCCCCTCATGTCCTTTTTAAATCTTTCTCCTCTCACCTTAAATTTATGCCCCTTAGTCTCGAAAGGTGAGAGGAGAAAGATTTAAAAAAGGTACAAGATTAGATTACCTACAGTATGGAAACAGGCCCTTCGGCCCAACAAGTCCACGCCGACCCTCCAAAGAGTAACCCACCCAGACCCATTCCCCTACCATATATTCACCCCTGACACTACGGGCAATTTAGCATGGCCAATTCACCTGACCTGCACATCTTTGGACTGTGGGAGGAAACTGGAGAACCCGGACCGAGAACGTGCAAACTCCACACAGACAGTTGCCCAAGGCTGGAATCAAACCTGGGACCCTGGTGCTGTGAGGCAGCACTGCTAACTACTGAGCCACCGTGCCGCAACACTTTTTGCAGTGTGTGGTTTGTGTGTGGAATGAACTTCTAGAGGAAGTGATGGATGTGGGTACAGTTACAATGTTTAAAAGACATTTGAATAAGTAACGAAAAATTTTGGAGGGATATGGGTTAAGCGCAGGCAGGTTGGTCATGTTTAGTTTGGGAGATTGGTCGGCATGAACTGGTTGGAGCAAAGGGTCTGTTTCTGTGCTGTATGACTCTATCAGCCTGAAAGAAGCCAGCATTTCCCCTCAACCACACAAAAAAACAGAAATCAGCAGGTCTGGCAGTATCTGTGTTGGTTTCGGGTCTAGTGACCCTTGTTCAGAATATTAACCCTGTTGTCTTTCCACAGATGCTGCCAGAGCTGCTGGGTTTCTCCAGCAATTTCTGTTTTGGTTTCAGATTACCGGCATCTGTAGTTCTTTGTGTTATTTTTTTTAAAATTCCTTTCATCAGTTGCTGCAAGCTATAGTTTTTAACCAATAAATCAGAGACATTGTAAGTGTGAACTAATAGCTGGATCATCTCCGGAAACTCCTGTGGACAGGAATCATTGAACTGCCTTCCCAGTCTTTCCCTCTACCCACAACACCAATTTTTTTTTAAAATACAGTCTGACTGTACATGTCACTCTGCTATAATGAACATTTTGTTAACACAAACTTGCTGTATCGCAATTGATAAATTGGGGACACTGTTTCTAAAGCGCAAACTTTTAAAACATAGTTGGCAGTAACACAATTACATCATCAACACTTTGAGACCTGTGATTTTTCTATAATGCAGGGTTGCACAAGAATACAACCATCACGTTACAGAAGAACGATCTGTATGTGTGTTTAGGCAGAGTTCCATTAGTGTGTTCAAAGTTTAACTAATAGAGCTATATGAAAAGGTTTATAATAGTTTACAAGTTGTTCTGCTATAACATGCATTTTGTCAACATGAACATGCCATAACACAATTGATCAATTAGCAACACTGTTTCTTCAGTGCAAACTTTTAAAACATGTGTTGGCTGTAATGCAATTACATCGCCAACACTTTAAACACTGTTTCTGAAGTGCGATTTTTCTATAATGCGGGGTTACACAACAATACAAACATTGCATTATAGAAGAACTGACTGTATCTGTAGCGAGAATCAAATCTGTGCATAAATAAACAACCTGGGTCTCAAAGACAGGTAAATTGGGAAATTTTGCTTACTTTTATAAAATCTTTACCATTTGTGACAATTTCAGGTTTAGTGGCCTTGATTTCAAGCCTGGTCCCCCATGAGAGCGTATCAACAAGATAATTGCTTTCGGATATATGCCGACATTAGCTAAAGGATGCTTTTTGTTGTGAAGGAAGATTCTTTGAGGGAGTGTTGAATCAAGTCGTGGAAATGTGGCAGATATCCCCCCAAATTAAAATTCCACATTGCAATATTTGTCACACACAACTTTGCTCGAAATTCTTTACCATACCAGTTTATAAATATCAGTGTTCATTCATTAATGGCTTTTGTTTCCATCCCTGTACGATGACCATTATAATTACCCAATGGCCTGTTCTGGCCTTCTCTGCTTTCGGACCTGATCTCTGTCTCTCAGGGAAATCATCTCCGTGTATACGGTCAACTTGCACATTCACGCTGATGGAAACTGACACTGGCTCACCTCCGTCTCTTTCGAGTCTGCAACTGCCTTTGGAATACTGGAGATGACTCACTGCATTTGTCAAAAATCAAACAGCACCAGGTTATAGTCCAACAGGTTTATTTGAAATTGCAAACCTTCAGAGCTCAGCTCCTTCCTCAGGCGTAGAATCATGTATTGGGCAGGTAACATTATTTTTCTTTTTGGTGGTCTATCAAAGCTACACATAACTCTATTAGCCTTGCTCAGCCACAAACAGACAAAATCAAATCGGATAAAATGTTGACACTTGTTCCGACACCGAGGAGACAGCGAGGTCTGCAGATGTTGGAGAACAGAGTTGAGAGTGTGTTGCTGGAAAAGCACAGCAGGTCAGGCAGCATCTGAGGAGCAGGAGAATCAACATTTCAGGCCGAAGCCCCTCTTCAGGAACCTTTCATTCTCCTGGTCCTCGGATGCTGCCTGACCTGCTGCGCTTTTCCAGCAACACACTCTCAACTTGTTCCACCACCACCAAGCTTCAAACCTCCAAATTCAGGGCAGCAAATAAAGTTGCTGTCGTGCCCTAGAGCTGCTCTCTTGTTAGAAGGGGAGGACGACAGCTGAGTTTAACCTGAGAGTCACCATACCCCAGGTGACAGGGTAAGGTTGGGAAGGTGGGACCTTCATGGTGCCCACAGTTGGTGCCAGAACTGAACCCACGCTGTTGATATCACATTTGTCACAAACCGTCCAGGCATACTGGGTAGCCAAGCACCCAAAGGGTCATGTGGTGTTGAATGGCTCAGTAGTTCTGAGTTAGACTACATTATTCCAGAAACTGATCCATGACAACTGTGCTTGACTGGTTTGGCCTGGGCATTGACTCACAGCTAAAGAATACCAACACCACAGAAGTTTCTGGAAGCTAGACCTGAAGAGCATTGCAGATATTTTATGATTGCAACAATACAGAAATTAGCACAGTGGCTCAGCGGTTAGCACTGCTGCCTCACAGCTCTGGGGACCTGGGTTCGATTCAACCCTCAGGAGACTGACTGTGTGAAGTTTACAGGTTCTCCCCGTGTCTGCGTGGGTTTCCTCTGGGTGCTCCGGTTTCCACCCACAATTCAAAGATGTGCAAGTTAGGTGGATTGGCCATGCTAAATTGTCCATAGTGTCTAAGGGTGTGCAGACGAGGTGGGTTAGCCATGCGAAAATGCAGCAATAGGGTTGGGAGGTGGGTCTGGGTGGGATGCTCTTTGGTGGGTCGGTATGGATTCAATGGGTTGAACGGTCTGTTTCCACACAATGGGGATTCCATGCTTTCAACCTCCTGTAAGTAAAACCTGTTAAAAAAAAACTTAGAAACTAGTGCCATCTGCATTATTCTGAGCAAAATCATGGATGCAATATTCCCACCTGCCTCAATCTAGTCCTACATTAACTCTGACTTAAATTTCTTAAAAAAATCATTTTATAGATTTAGTGAAAATGATACATTGCTTTTCTCTATCCATCCATGAGAAGGTGAAGGTTGTTTTTCCACTGCATTCCCTGAGGTAAAGGAACTTTAACAATCCTTTTCAATAAAGTGAGGTTGAGGATTTTATTTAGTGACACTGAAGAAACATCAATACTTATTTCAGTTCAGGAAACTGGAGAGTATTTAACCGGAAAGTGGTCTATATACAAGATTTATTTATGCAGCGATTATTATCATATATCTCCAATCGTGTTATACATCTCCAAACCCAACAAGTTCAACTGCCCCTAATGTTAGAGCATAGGTGATGAATATAGGATGCACCAGAGTACAATTAAATACCAAATTAATACATGGTTAGAATGGCAGACAGGCCCTTATTCCAGCATTCCTGACTCCATTCCTGAGGATTTCGGATTAACATTAGAGGAACCACACTCACCTCTTTCCTCTTTCACTCTCTTCACCACTGACCCACATTGGCTGCACTGTGCATTGTCCACAAGATGCACTGCAGTAACCCAGCACTTTCCAAACTCACAAACACCACCAGCCAGAAGGGCAAGGGCAGTGGGTGGATGGGAACATCACCACCAGTACTTTCCCCTCCAGGCCACACCCCAATCTGACTATAAATACTATCATGCTCCTTTACAGCCACTGGGACAATATCTGAGAACACCATTGGATGTCCCTACACCCCATGGGCTGCAATGGTTCAAGAACACAGCTCATCACCATCTTATCCATGGCAATTAAGAATGGGCAATAAATGCTGTCCTAGCCAGCAATGCCTTCATTCCATGAATGAATTAAACAAAGACCAAAGAGAATTCAAATAAATAATCATTAATTCATTCAGTATTTTCCACTCTCTTAAAAAATAATCCTTTTACTGCATTGTCAGTCATCAGGACAGTTTAAGTCTCAATAATAGAAATGTCAAGTACCTGCAAGATATATAACTTGAGGAAATAAACATTGTGCAATTGACAGATGAACCAGAACTGTCTGTGAATCATGCTCAGGTGCTTCAAGAGTCCAGTCTTTAGGCTGTAGTGATTGGAATGAGGTCAGTCAGGTAGATCTCATAGAATATGAGTTCCCTGATTGGAGCTGTCTACCTGATCCAATCAGGGAGCCCTGGCTGACAGAGATAAACAGGAGTGTCAGGGGTTCTGCTCATACTAGGAGCTGGCTCAGAGCTAGCTGGGTCAGTGTCATGTACTATGCACGTGTAAATAAAGGATGACTTGATGATGGGACACCAGCCTTCATGGAGTTATAGACTGGTCTCTCAACTAAACCTTTTTACATCATCTTGGCATGGTCATGGAATTGTCAGAGTGTGACATGGATAAGGAGCATGTGAGCTAATGAGAGAATGTGAGGGGTGTGGGACATGAAGTTCCACAGCATTGCATTAAGCGTTTTAGGTAGTCTAGCTTTATACCTGACTGCCTCTGTGGCTGCTTTGGAACTTTCTGTTGACTGGCATGACTGCATCCCACAACCATTCCCGGGAAAGATGGTTGTGTCTCTGGAGCCACTTGCTCCCAGGTCAGTCATACAAAGCTGTGAATCTTCCCAAAATCTACCAAGTGACTTGGAGATGAAACTCAGAGACTCAGAGCAGCACAGTGGCTCGGTGGTTAGCACTGCTGTCTCACAGTGCCAAGGCCTGCTTCCACACTATAGGGATTCTGTGTATGCCCAATTCAAAAGGTATCTGCACTTCACAAGAACATCCCCTGTACCTGATGGCTTTGTCCTTCTATGAAGCTATGTACTTGGGTCATGGAATTGTTACCTCACGATTAATTACTTTTGCCACCATATCCCGGTTCAGGAAAGCTTCACTTGCCAAAGACTCTGCAGTCTGTAGTCTGGCACACTCATCCATCACAACTGCCTTTGCTAAGTCATATTAGCTCCTGAACAAACTGGGTTTACAATCCTTGCTGTCACTTTCAAACCTCTTTCTAACTGACTTCAAGCGCTTGGACTTCAGAAAGATGCTGAAAACTAAAGCAATTGCAAAAAAAAAAGCACATTGTAGAAGTCATTTCTGATCCTTAATCACTACAATGAAAAAGGACATCATGAGGTATTAACCTTCTACTCTGAAATTAGTAATACCTGCCAGAAATCTTCCAGCTGTATTGTATAATACACAATCAAAGTAAGTTTAGTGAAATAAAAATAAAAGAGAAAGAGTTGTATCTATGTTGTGCCTTTGATGTCCTCAGGACAGCCTAATAGGCTTTAATACCAATGGATTACTTCTTGAAATGCAGTCATTGCTGTAACAGAGTCATACAGCATGGAAACAGACGCTTCAGTCCAACCCGTCCATGCCGACCAGATATCCCAACCCAATCTAGTCCCACCTGCCAGCACCCGGCCCATATCCCTCCAAACCCTTCCTATTCATATACACATCCAAATGCCTCTTAAATGTTGCAATTGTACCAGCCTCCACCACTTCCTCTAGCAGCTCATTCCATACACGTACTACCCTCTGTGTGAAAAAGTTGACCCTTAGGTCTCTTTTATACCTTTCCCCCTCACCCTAAACCTATGCCCTCTAGTTCTGGACTCCCCGATCCCAGGGAAAAGACTTTGTCTATTTATCCTATGCATGCCCCTCATAATTTTGTAAACCTCTATAAGGTCACCCCTCAGCCTCCGACGCTCCAAGGAAAACAGCCCCAGCCTGTTCAGCCTCTCCCTGTAGCTCAGATCCTCCAACCCTGGCAACATCCTTGTAAATCTTTTCTGAACCCTTTCAAGTTTCACAACATCTTTCCAATAGAAAGGAGATCAGAATTGCACGCAATATTCCAACAGTGGCCTAACCAATGTCCTGTACAGCCGCAACATGACCTCCCAACTCCTGTACTCAATACTCTGACCAATAAAGGAAAGCATACCAAACGCGATCTTCACTTTCCTATCTACCTGCGACTCCACTTTCAAGGAGCTATGAACCTGCACTCCAAGGTCTCTTTGTTCAGCAACATTCTCTAGGACCTTACCATTAAGTGTATAAGTCCTGCTAAGATTTGCTTTCCCAAAATGCAGCACCTCACATTTATCTGAATTAAATTCCATCTGCCACTTCTCAGCCCACTGGCCCATCTGATCAAGATCCTGTTGTAATCTGAGGTAACCCTCTTCGCTGTCCACTACACCTCCAATTTTGGTGTCATCTGCAAACTTACTAACTGTAACTCTTATGCTCACATCCAAATCATTCATGTAAATGACAAAATGACAAATGCGAGGGCTCAGCACCGATCCTTGTGCCACCCGACTAGTCACAGGCCTCCAGTCTGAAAAACAACCTTCCACCACCATCCTCTGTCTTCTACCTTTGAGCCAGTTCTGTCCAAATGGCTAGTTCTCCCTGTATTCCATGAGATCTAACCTTGCTAATCAGTCTCCCATGGGGAACCTTGTCGAATGCCTTACTGAAGTCCATATAGGTCACATCTACTGCTCTGCCCTCATCAATCTTATTTGTTACTTCTTCAAAAAACTCAATCAAGTTTGTGAGACATGATTTCCCACACACAAAGCCATGCTGACTATCCCGAATCAGTCCTTGCTTTTCCAAATACATGTACATCCTGTCCCTCAGGATTCCCTCCAACAACTTGCCCACCACTGAGGTCAGCTCACTGGTCTATAGTTCCCTGGCTTGTCTTTACCGCCCTCCTTAAACAGCGGCACAACGTTTGCCAACCTCCAGTCTTCCGGCACCTCACCTGTGACTATCAATGGTACAAATGTCTCAGCAAGAGGCCCAGCAATCACTTTTCTAGCTTCCCACAGAGTTCCATGTTACACCTGATCAGGTCCTGGCAATTTATCCACTTTTAACCATTTCAAGACCTCCAGCACTTCCTCCTCTGTAATCTGGACATTTTGCAAGATGTCACCATCTATTTCCCTACAGTCTATATCTTCCATATCCTTTTCCACAGCAAATACTGATGTTGCAACTTTACCTGCATTCACCACTTCCTCTGGCAATTCATTCCCACACAAAACACACTCTGTGTCAGAAACTTGCCCCTCATGTCCTTCTTAAATCTTTCTCCATTCACCTTAAAAATGGCCCCGTAGTCTTGAAATCCTCTACCCTTAGGAAAAGACACCTGTGATTCACCTTATCTATACCCCTCATGATTTTACAAAACTCTATAAGGTCAGCCTTCAACCCCCTAAATTCCATTGAAAACGTCCCAGCCTTTCCTTATAACTTCCATACCTGGCAACATCCTGGTAAATCTCTTCTGAACACCTGACCAGAACTGGACACAGTACTCCAAAAGAGGTCTCTCCAATGACCTGTACAACCTCAACGTGATGTCCCAACTCCCATACTCAAAGGTATAATGGGCAAAACATGGCAGCTAAATCATGCACAGCAAGCTCCCATAAAGAGCAATATGAAAAAAATCCAAATTATTTGTTTACTCGTGAAGTTGGCCAAAGAGTAAAAATTAACTGGCAGCATGGAATCTAAGTGGGCAAGATCACCTAACAGGGAACTTCCTTCCCACCTATCCACTCCACCCTCCTCTCTGACCTTTATCCCCACCCCCATTTACCCATTGTACTCTTTGCTACCTTCCCCCACCCTCCTCTCTGACCTATCACCTTCATTTGCCCCCCCGCCATTCACCTATTGTACTCTATACTACTTTCTCCCCACTTCCACCCCCCTCTCATTTATCTCTCCACTCTGCAGGCACCCTGCCTCTATTCCTGATGAAGGGCTTTTGCCCGAAATGTCGATTTTCCTGCTCCGCGGATGCTGCCTGACCTGCTGTGCTTTTCCAGCACCACTTTAATCTAGACTCTGGTTTCCAGCAGAGTCCTTGTTTTTACCTAAGATCACTTAACAGCTCATGCATAAGGCGATATCTCCATCAGCATAACACTGCCTCAGCATTTCAGAGCAACGTCATCTGGAAGTAGTGCTCAGATCGCTAGGCTTCTACCCACAAGCTTCTGGTTCAAATAAACAGTTCCTTTTTAGGGGTGCGAGAGGTTAAATAGTGCATACGATGACACGAGTTAAGCTGACTCTGCGAGAAAATAAAACGTCCACCAATCACATCGCTGTCTGATAATGTTTGGTTCAAAAGCCCTGTCCAGAAAGTGTTACTGTTATACATACATATTGTGTTCTTGGAAGCTCCAACACCTTGAAGATGTTTAGATGTTTAGATAAGGGTGAAGGATTGATTGAGTGAGTGCTACAAAAAAGTGTCCAGTGCATCCACAGAAGGTGCTTATTGTAAAATGGCAGCCTGTCAGTGGCCATTATCTCTTCCACTCAATTCCTGTGCTTATCAGGATTCTGGCAGAGGTACCAGAGAAATGTATGAGGGCTGCTGGAGCAGAGGAACGTGTAACAAGCTGGTTATCAAGCAGCCTGGTCAGTGTCATAATGGCCATCAGTGTGAATGAGAAAAAGTGGAAACCTTTGAAAGAGGCTCCGTTTCTGGAAGATACTAACCAGCAAATCCATTCTGACATTGCCGCGTAGAGTAATGCAGGGCCATTCATGCGAAATTCAGTCATTCATTGACACCCAGAGGTGCTAGGGGTGCTGCTTTGGAACTGCAGCTGCTCCAAATGCAGAAAACGACAACAGCAAAGCCACTAGCCAGGGATCGGTAACATCTACCCAAAGACCAGGCAGCTTGCACAGCGAATCAGTGCCAGCCTCTGACAATGTGGGGCCCACCACCCTGTCTCTCTTCCTCCCTCATGGTGATTCAGTTGGAGAAAGGCCCATCCTGCTAGATTCAGGGGAGCCCCTGGCTTTAGCGTGACTGATCTGCGTGGAGAGGCCTCAGTCAGGAAAAAGTAAAAAATTACACGACACTGGGTAATAAAGTTATCCCCTGTTTTTTGAAAGTTCGCTTCACCCCACTTCGCTTTTACAAAAGACCTACGTTAGTACCTGTTTTCACTGACCAAAAGAAATCCGAAGAGGATTTTCGCCTTGATGAGAAAAGGCGAAATTTTCCAGATAAATTAATCCTTCTTTTCTTTCTCCATATCAGCTTACAAAAGGTTTCATAGGAATGCTCTACTTTGGGATAGCGGGGGATATCTGTAATCCAACGGGTTTATTTGAAACCACAAGCTTTCGGAGTCCCCGCTCTTTCCTCAGGCAGCTAGGCGGGAAGGCTGCGCACCGTTTGAGAGGTTTGCTCAGGAATGAGAGTGGAGTCTCTGATCCGCCAGCACCTGCAGCCCTCACTTTCACCTGGTTGCTCAGGAAGAAGTCCGGGCAAAGTCAAAGAATCAGAGGGAGCACATAAATCATCAAGTGACCAGAGTTGTTACTTGCCCCATGAATAGTATAGTTTGCATTGGTCTTGTTAATTACCTCAGAATTAATTGAATTAATTGAACCAGAGAGGAAGCAAACCCAAGGTTTGCTTGCTAAGTCATAGAGTAATAGAATCAAACAGCAAGGTCTAACTCATCCATGGAAACCAACTTTGACCAAACTGAACTAGTCTCATTTGGTGTTCTTGGCCCATATCCCTTTCTTACCCATGTACCTGTCCAAATGTATTTTTTAAATGTTATAATTGTACTAGCCTCTATCACTTCCTCTGGTAGCTCATTCCATTTACACACTAACCCCTCTGTGAAAAAGTTGCCCCTTAGCCCCTATTTAAATCTTTCCCCTCTCATCTTTAAGCTATGTATCTCTAGTTTTGGACTCCCCCACCCTGGGGAAAAGACCTTGGCTATTCTCCTTATCTACTCCCCTCGTGATTTTATAGACCTCTATAAGTTGGATGTAACGTGATTGTCAATTCCATATGGGTTCGTTGCAGGTTGGCGTGGGTGAGATTTTCCACACACACTTGGAGCTTTCTGCAGTTCTTTCAACCTGTAAATGCCCAGATGAGACAGATGGGAAACATTTCACCTGATTTCAAGTCCTCTGCACAGATCTCTGAACCCAGATCTGGGCAAATGTGCAGGTCTTCGCCGTGAAATGCAAAGTAGGATAAGTGGCTGTGACAGGGAGGGGAAGGAACTGTGCAAATGGACACTCTGTCAACATAGAAAACTGATGCAGCAGTAGGCCATTCAGCCCTTCGAGCCTGCACCACAGTAGGAGGCTCGATATGCCCAGAACATTCAGGGAACAGCCAGGAAGACTGCATCAGGGCATCTACGTTTCAGTCTTCATTGAACTCTATCACCTGGAGCAGCCATGACTGTAAGCTCAGAGCATTCAGGCAATGAAGTTAAGCATTCAAAATGACCTTTCTTATTTCTGGCTCTGACCACGCTAGAGATGGAGATCTCACGCATCGCAGTCCACTGTCCTCTCTTGTACAAGGAAGATCACTGAGAATCTCTGCTCAAAGAGAGGCTGGTCACAGTATATGCTCTCTCATCAGAAGCCAACAGACTTTCTGACAGGTTTTCCAGTGCCCAAACATTCCAGTGTTTGAGCCTGTCAATCTTCACTTGTGGTCAACCCAGTCGAAGTTTTTACCCGAGTCCACTGCAGCAGAGGAGGCATGAAATTTCCTCCAAATTGGAACCTGCACTGACCTTGCCTTTCTGCTGTGGTTGCAGATCAGCCTTGTATCACAGCCCACACACACACTCTCACATTCACGTCACATGCAGAGACACACGCACACACACACATTCATATCACATACAGACACGCTCACACACAGACACATTCACATCACACGCAGAGAGACACACACATACAGGCACACTCAGACATATTCATATCACATGCAGAGACACACACACATACACACACACAAACACATTCACATCACACACAGAGACAAACACATATACAGACATGCACACATACAGACAGTTTTATGAGAACTATAACAAACACTACATTGGACAAACAGGCAGAAAACTAGCCACCAGGATACATGAACATCAACTCGCCACAAAAATTCATAATCCTTTCTCACTAGGATCCTTACATACAGATGAGGATGGACACCACTTCACCTGGGTCAACACATCCATTCTAGGCCAAACCCAACAGAGACACCCACAAAAATTCCTAGAAGTGTGGCATTTCAACCAGAACTCTGTCAACAGCCAGATTAACTTGGATCCCATTTACCACCCCCTGAGAAAAATAACCGGAAGTGACATCGCCACTGGAAATGGCATCACCACAGGAAATGATGTCATCAACCCAAGGCAACCTAAACACATAAATAAAAGGCGGGCCCATACCACCAGTGCTTCACCAGAGGCTCACTGATGATGTTGCCTAGCATGGTTGTGAAACATCTGAAAGCAAATCTTCCAGCTCAGTGAGCAAACTTACATCCACACGCACATACAGTCTGTGCTTGAACAATTAAGCTTCTTGATCATTCTTCTTCTTTTTGCCACTCCTCTACTGCCCGTCCAGGTTGACCTTCTTGGACAGATTCCTTCTGAGGGGATGCAGGGAGTTAGGGAGAATGTAAATGGCCCGTGCTGAAACATTTGAAGTCAGAAGAAATTCTGGTACAAAGTAGGCATACTCTCCAAGGAGCATTAAGCTTGAGGTGCAGATGCCATCACCTTCAATCGCTTTGGCCTCACCGACAAAGTAATGCCTGGCCCTGCCTCTTTCATCAGGGTTTGGTCACCCATAAACTTGTACCCAATCTGGGAAGCTTCTCCCACCTCCCACTGCGTGATGCCTTGTCCTCTAAAAAAATTGGAAATGTATGAATGTGCATTATAGAATGTGTTTGGGTGACATGCCTGTCTTAGTTGAATAGCCAGGGTGTGAAAGTTCCAAGGTTTACCACAGTGTGAAGCACAGAAGGCATGCAGTGGCTTGAGTCCAGATTGGTAGAGATTGTTGACAAGTGACTGATGGAGGTTCAGAGAATCTGTTATGCCAATGAAGCCATTGGTAGGACATGAAATTTGAAGATGAGTCCAATGACCATGACCAAGTATGATAGGACATCAAATGACCTTTGCGCCACTACATCCAGGTACAAAGGCCTTGACCCCTGGCATTAACCTCAATGGCTATCTCCTCCATTTGCCTTTTGGCTGCTTGCCTGGAAAAGACCGCATGCGGACAAAACAATCTACTTTCAATTCTCTTTCACCCAAGACACCAGTGCATTATCTTCAAACCTTGAAAGCTCCCTCGTGTTGTGCCACGTTTACAGTGTCCCAGATAAAGTTGACTTCCTGCATGACATATAATGCCAATACCAGAGACCAGGCCCCCTTTCCTTGAGATAATGCAGCTAACCCCAAAGACATCAGGGTGGTCTGTTGACAATGTTGCCAATTGTGATGATGCTGTGGCTTTAAGAGATTATTTTGTTTTTTTTTAAAAGAGAGATTTTAAGACAGAGTTTGGGATGGCTAATGAAGATCCATAAAGTAAACAGCTTGGGAGGCGTTGGGGTATTTGGAACAATAGAAGCAGCCTGGATGGGTGTGGTGTGCCCTCACAGACCTGTGAGACAAATCTATTTTTATGAATTTGCCTTTTTGCCAACGGGTGCATTTATGGGATGTCACTATATTGGAACAGTTAGTTAGTAATAGTTACTACATCTTTTGTATGGTTAAGTTTTCCAAAAGGGTTAAGTTATTCTAAGTTCTTCTTTCTTTTGTTGTATTTTAACTATAATGTTTAAATAAATTGTGTGTTGCTTAAACGTCAAGTAGTTTGACCAGGCAAATTGCATCTGGAACACAGCATGTTAGATTTGCCTTTAAAATAATAAAAAAGTTGGGGTATAGACTACCTTCTTAAAATAGTCTGAAGAGGTTTGGTCTGGTCCATAACACAAACAACAGAACACTTTGAGCTGACCACCACAGGAATCATTACAAAGAGCGTGCACCAAGTTGCTGTTCAGTCAGCATGGCACTCATCAGGCATGGGATAATCACACCTTGCTGTGCTCCAACTCTTTTTCAAGGCTAATCCATCGTATCTTCCTGTACAAAAAAAAACTTTGCACATCAGTTCTTCATTTTCATCTCAGGTATTTGGTGAAAACTTCAAGCGAAAACCTTGATCTCCCATCTCAAAGTGCTGCTTCGATTTATTTTTGGATGTTTTAGCAAAGGCAATGAGACAAATAGTGTCTTTATATCTTATCCAATGTGACGATGACTCACTATGTTCTTGTCATCTCAAAGCCATTGTCAAGAGCGCAAAGAAATGAGTGCTTACCTTGTTTCGATGACACTTCTCTATGCCTGAATAAACTGATAGCAACCAAAATCTCAGTATTATTACAGCACAGAAAGAGGCCATTCCACTGGTCATGTCTATGTGACTCTGCAAATGAACAGTGTGCTTGTGCTCCACACCATTGTGTCTACATAACCTTCACATTCTTCATTTTCAGACAATAATCTAATCCTCTTTTGAATGCTTCGATTGAATCTAACCCTACCATGGACAGCACATACCAGACCCTACCAAGGGCTGCACATACCAAACTCTACCATGGACAGCACATACCAGACCCTACCAAGGGCTGCACATACCAAACCTTAACGCGTGCCAAAACAAAATGTCTTTCCTTCTGTTTCCAGTACAGATTTGGCTATTACTTCAAGACCTTTAATAATTTTGACTACCTCAATTTAAACCCCTATGAATCTTCTCTTTTCCAAAGAAAACTGTTCCAAATTATCTGCATCCCTGGAACCATTCTCATGAGTCTATTAGATACTTTGTACTCAACTTCTTGAAAGATGTTATTACCAAACTCTGGAGCAGGTAGGACTTGAACCCAGGCCTCCTGGCTCAGAGGGAGGAGTACTACGACTGCATCACAAGTGCCCTCTTGAGAGTCTAGTCTGAATCCTTTCTAAATGGCTTCACCTGAGCACAATAAATCCAGGTATGAAATGTGGCTCTCATGTAGTACCCAAAGTTCGAATCACTAATACATTACATTGATGCATATTCTTGTAGTATGCCAAGAGCTACTCACCACCATGTTGTTGAGAGACACCCAGCAGTCAGCTGGGAACTCCTGCAGCATAGGAACCAGGAACTGGAGGCAACCGTCCCAATGGCATAGCAACAGCATCATCCCAATGAGGTTAACAATGCGCACCACTGCACTTGCCAGGTCGTAGGTCATGTGGAAGATCTGTCCAATCAGACAAAATGGTACAATTTGTTAGCTTCTTTTGAGACAGGTCTTTATTGATTAGGAGGTTAATGATTGGGTCATACACATGCAGAGGAAGCAACCAGCATTGTTTTATTAAATTCACTTGTTCAATTCACCAAATGCAGTCTCCTGTGTATTCAGCACATTGGGGCAGGAGGAATAGAATAGCTTTTTGGGGTCAAAGGTGTAAGAATTTCAAGGATGTCATTGATTGATTGGACTATCAGATGCTGCGAGTGACACCATTAACATCCACTTATATTTAGCCCTGAGGTCTGGCCTTCCTTCCTCTCATATGATGTTGCGAACAGTTACAATGCTCAGAAATTCTAGGTCACTCTTAGGAGCTTTTAGCATAAGCAATGAGACACAGGGAGATTCATCAATACATTATCCGATGTATGGTGAGGCCAGCATGTTCAGAATGTACCAGAAGCCATTTCTAGGAACGCAAGGACACTAATTCTGGTTAAATGGCATGTTTCCATCTGTTAAGTACTGAGTAGAAATGCATTAAGCACTCATCATTCTTGTCAACAGTTTAACTGACCCTATTTCACACGCTGAGTATTTGTTGTGACACAATGATGCCCCATAACTAGTCCTTGCCCAAATGCATCAACATCTGCACAACATCCAGGCTTGTGTGGCCAGTTACAGTTATGCCACATAAATGCTAGACAATGACCAGCTCCAAAAAGAGAGAATCTAACCAACATCCTTTGACATTCAATTACTTTATCATCACTGAATCTCCCACTATCAATATCTTGGGGGTCACCATTGACCAGAAACTGAAATAGACTAACCATATGAATACCACCATTAAGAAAGCAGATCAGAGGTTAGGAATCTTGGAGTGGGTAGTGAGTAACTTACCTCCTGACTCCTCAGAGCCTGTCCACCATCTGCAAAGCACTAGTCAGGAGTGTGATGGAATACTCCTCAATTACTTGGATGGGTGCAGCTCCAACAACAGTGAAGAAGCTTGAAAGCAGCCAGGACAAAGCAGCCCACTTGATTGACACCACATCCCTTCGCCAATGATGCTTAGTAGCAGCAATGTGCATCATCTACAAGATGCACTTCAGAAGTTCACCAAGGCTCCTTAGACAGCACCTTCTAAATCCTTGACCACTACTATCTAGAAGGCCAAGGACAGTAGATACATGTGAATGCACCATCTGCAAATTCCACTCTAAGCCACTCACCATCCTGACTTGAAAATATCTTCAGCATCATTGAGTCAAAACTCTAGAACTCCCTTCTAATAGCATTGTGCATCAACCTACAGCGCATGGACTAACCAGAGCAGTTCAAGAACACAAGCTCACCATCATCTTTTCAAGGGCAACTAGGAATGTTGGCCCAGCCAGTGACTGGCAGTGACTACAGTACAAAAGTACTTCACTCGCAATTAATTGCTTTATGTTGCATCTTTCACAAACTCAGGTTATTGCAAAAGGCTTGGTTTTATTTTGGTCAGAAAATATTGATTGTGGGAACAGTGAGCTGGATTGTATTGTACCCATTTGGCAGGGGTTGACGTGAAATGCCTTTTTGCCTGTCCTCTGCTCCCCCGACCCCAAGTGGAATAAGAGATGTGAGTGATTTGCTCACTGTGAGTCAATGGATGATACTCAATAGGCAATTGAGAGTTTAAACCTGCCACTATTGCTGTACCCAATAGCGGGTAAAGCAACTTTCACTATAATGGTTGGTGGGGGGATAGAGCCCCAAGTCCTTCTTTGACCCAGTTTCCCTCACTAGTCTGTCTACACTAGTCTCTCTACCTCACCCCATCACCCCTCACCTCACCTTGAGAGATTAAATGGCTTCCTCTGTTCCTACGGATGGAATTCTACAACAGGCATGATAATCCTGCCCCCATAGGTAAAATTTGCGAGCCTGGCCCCCAACTTACCTCTGGTCTGCCTCCAACACAGCACACCTTTCTGTGGTCCTTGCTGCAATACCAGCAGTAGCCATTGCTCCTGGTGGCGCTGCTGGTATTAGAAAAACTGCCAACCTTTGATCAACAGCCAGTTCTCAGAGGTTGGATTTCCTGTTTCTGAGGGGCCATGGTCATGGTTTAAGTCAATAAATCATCAGTCAACGCAACAGGAAACGAGGAGCAAATGTTTTCACAGAGGGTTGTTCGCATGTGCGATAAAATTCCTGAGGGAGTGGTGGATGTGTGTACAATTACAACATTTAAAAGACATTTGGATAGGCCACATGAGTAGGAAAGATTTGGAGAGATATGAGTCAGAAGAGACTTCCAGCATCTGCAATCATTACTTTCTCCTTTGGAGGAATATGGGCCAGGAGTAGGCAGGTGGGACTAGTTTAGTTTGGGATTATGTTTGGCACGTTCTATTTGGACTGTAGGGTCTGTTTCCATATTCTCTGACTCTATAACACACTAGAATAGAGCTCACTCCCAGAATTTATCTATGGGGCAATGAAAGGACTCCACAGAGGCCAGTAGCCAACACCAAGTCATCCTTTATTAACACAGGAACAGTCCTCAACTTTAGTGCTGCCTTATTCAGAGTATATCTGGCACCTCACATTTTTATGCATCAGCCAGGGCTCCTAATTGGTCCAGATTAATAGCCCCATCATATTTTATGAGGTCCATCTGGTTGACTTCATTACAACCACAATATGCAGGCCTACCACATCAATGTATAATACAGTCCATAGAAACATGGGAACATCAGGAGGCCCTTCAACCCATCAAGGCAGTTCCACTGCCATATGGTTAGGTCACAGATGATTTGTATCTTTATCTTCTACTCTTGCTTGAATGTTGTTTGTTACCCTTATTCAGCTAAAATCCACCGATCGCAATTTGAAAATAATAACTTGAGTTTGGATCTTCTTTTGTGGGAATATTCCACCCACATTGGAAGGAAAACAAAAACATAAAGAATGAAAATATTAAATAAAGGGGTAAATGTAAAATGGTGCACCACTGCACAGAAAGGAAAAGCTTTCAAGTCATGCACCAAGTACAGAAAGGTGAAAATATAAATGGAGCACCAAGTACAGAAAGGGGAAAATATAAATGGAGCACCAAATGCAGAAAGGGGAAATATAAAATGGTGCACCAAGCACAGAAAGGGGAAAATATAAAATGGTGCACCAAGCACAGAAAGGGGAAAATATAAATGGTGCATCAAGCACAGACAGGGGAAAATATAAAATGGTGCACCCAGCACAGAAAGGGGAAAATATAAAATGGTGCACCCAGCACAGAAAGGGGAAAATATAAAATGGTGCACCAAGCACAGAAAGGGGAAAATATAAATGGAGCACCAAGCACAGAAAGGGGAAAATATAAAATGGTGCACCAAGCGCAGAAAGGGGAAAATATAAAATGGTGCACCAAGCACAGAAAGGGGAAAATATAAATGGTGCATCAAGCACAGACAGGGGAAAATATAAAATGGTGCATCAAGCACAGAAAGGGGAAAATATAAAATGGTGCACCAAGCACAGAAAGGGGAAAATATAAAATGATGCACCCAGCACAGAAAGGGGAATATATAAATGGTGCATCAAGCACAGAAAGGGGAAAATATAAAATGATGCACCAAGCACAGAAAGGGGAAAATATAAATGGTGCATCAAGCACAGAAAAGGGAAAATATAAAATGGTGCACCAAGCACAGAAAGGGGAAAATATAAATGGAGCACCAAGCACAGAAAGGGGAAAATATAAAATGGTGCACCAAGCGCAGAAAGGGGAAAATATAAAATGGTGCACCAAGCACAGAAAGGGGAAAATATAAATGGTGCATCAAGCACAGACAGGGGAAAATATAAAATGGTGCATCAAGCACAGAAAGGGGAAAATATAAAATGGTGCACCAAGCACAGAAAGGGGAAAATATAAAATGATGCACCCAGCACAGAAAGGGGAATATATAAATGGTGCATCAAGCACAGAAAGGGGAAAATATAAAATGATGCACCAAGCACAGAAAGGGGAAAATATAAATGGTGCATCAAGCACAGAAAAGGGAAAATATAAAATGGTGCACCAAGCACAGAAAGGGGAAAATATAAAATGGTGCACCAAGCACAGAAAGGGGAAAATATAAAATGGTGCACCAAGCACAGACAGGGGAAAATATAAATGGTGCATCAAGCACAGACAGGGGAAAATATAAATGGTGCATCAAGCACAGACAGGGGAAAATATAAAATGGTGCATCAAGCACAGAAAGGGGAAAATATAAATGGTGCATCAAGCACAGAAAAGGGAAAATATAAAATGATGCACCAAGCACAGAAAGGGGAAAATATAAATGGTGCATCAAGCACAGAAAAGGGAAAATATAAAATGATGCACCAAGCACAGAAAGGGGAAAATATAAATGGTGTATCAAGCACAGAAAAGGGAAAATATAAAATGATGCACCAAGCGCAGAAAGAGGAAAATATAAAATGGTGCACCAAGCACAGAAAGGGGAAAATATAAAATGGTGCACCAAGCACAGACAGGGGAAAATATAAATGGTGCATCAAGCACAGAAAAGGGAAAATATAAAATGATGCACCAAGCACAGAAAGGGGAAAATATAAATGGTGCATCAAGCACAGAAAGGGGAAAATATAAATGGAGCACCAAGCACAGACAGGGGAAAATATAAAATGGTGCATCAAGCACAGAAAAGGGAAAATATAAAATGATGCACCAAGCACAGAAAGGGGAAAATATAAATGGTGCATCAAGCACAGAAAAGGGAAAATATAAAATGATGCACCAAGCACAGAAAGGGGAAAATATAAATGGTGCATCAAGCACAGAAAAGGGAAAATATAAAATGATGCACCAAGCGCAGAAAGGGGAAAATATAAATGGTGCATCAAGCACAGAAAGGGGAAAATATAAAATGATGCACCAAGCACAGAAAGGGGAAAATATAAATGGTGCATCAAGCACAGAAAAGGGAAAATATAAATGGAGCACCAAGCACAGAAAGGGAAAATATAAAATGGTGCACCAAGCACAGAAAAGGGAAAATATAAAATGATGCACCAAGCACAGAAAGGGGAAAATATAAATGGTGCATCAAGCACAGAAAAGGGAAAATATAAAATGATGCACCAAGCACAGAAAGGGGAAAATATAAAATGGTGCACCCAGCACAGAAAGGGGAAAATATTAAATGGTGCACCAAGCACAGAAAGGGGAAAATATTAAATGGTGCACCAAGCACAGAAAGGGGAAAATATAAATGGTGCATCAAGCACAGAAAAGAGAAAATATAAAATGATGCACCAAGCACAGAAAGGGGAAAATATAAAATGGTGCACCCAGTACAGAAAGGGGAAAATATTAAATGGTGCACCAAGCACAGAAAGGGGAAAATATAAATGGTGCATCAACCATGGGAAGGTGGAAATAAAAGATGGTGCCTCATCACACAGAAAATGACTCACAAACTCCTTCCGAGATATTGGGCTAAAATGTTATTTCACTAGCTGTTTATTTACTTATTCTACTATGCAGAATTTGTAGAGTCCCCACAAACCAGTAGATATTGGGACACTTTGACCCCAGGTTCTGGAAGTTGTTGCCATGCATGTCAGAGGTCTGTGCAGTAGCAGGAAAAATGAGAGGGAGCGTGGGTGTTCACAAACAATGTTTATCCTCGTCTTCTATCTATTTCATTTTTTGCTATATTAGTTATTGCAAGGTCTGTGTCTGTCTGTAATTTCTCAATTTCCTCTCTTTCCTGCTATTACTATAGAAACAGCAACAAAACAAGGACAAATCAGATTACACAAGCCAGACTCTTCAATGCTGCAGGAAATCTTCGTCTGATTTGTCTAATCCTTGTGATTTTACAGAATAAAAAGATCTTTTCCTAATGATTCTCCTGAAACCAAACAACTCAAGCCAATCTGCTTTACTTATTAAGGACAAACATATCTATCAAATGATCTGAAGGTTCTGAAAATTCACTTTTCTCACAGAATGCAGCAGTTCATGAAGGCAGCCCACCGCTAATTTCTCAAAGGGCAACTAGAGACGGGCAAGAAATATGGTCCCAGCCAGCGACACCCATGTCCCATGAGTGAATTTTGAAAAATGTTTTTTGAGCCAGCTGACAATGAAATGTGTGGACCTTGAAAAAGGAAATTGTAAAAGCAACTTGGATTTATACAGCATCTTTAATTTAATGAAATATTCGATGACACTTCACAGAAGCAATATCAGGAAAAAGTGACACTGTTGCCCCTGTAGGAGCTATTAGGACAGATAACCAAAAGCTTAGGCAAAGAGATATGTTTTAAATGACAGTTTGAAAGAGGAGGGAGAAGAGGAAATACTTAAGAAGGGAATTCCAGAGTCTAAAAGCCAGCTGAGAGCTGGGGTACCAGTTGTTAGAGGAGAACATTAAAGATGTGAAAGAGCGGCTGTACAAGACATTGATTAGGCCACTTTTGGAATACTGTGTTAAATTCTGGTCTCCCCCCCCCTTCAGGAAAGATGTTGTGAAACTTGAAAGGTTATGGTTCTGTTCGCCGAGCTGGGAATTTGTGTTGCAGACATTTCGTCTCCTGTCTAGGTGACATCCTCAGTGCTTGGGAGCCTCCTGTGAAGCGCTTCTGTGATGTTTCCTCTGGCATTTGTAGTGGTTTGTCTCTGCCGCTTCCGGTTGTCAGTTCCAGCTGTCCGCTGCAGTGGCCGGTATATTGGGTCCAGGTCGATGTGCTTATTGGCACTCATTCACATTCAATCAACAAGACCTGGACCCAATATACCGACCACTGCAGTGGACAGCTGGAGCTGACAACTGGAAGCGGCAGAGACAAACCACTACAAATGCCAGAGGAAAGATCACAGAAGCGCTTCACAGGAGGCTCCCAAGCACTGAGGATGTCACCTAGATAGGGGACGAAATGTCTGCAACACAAATTTCCAGCTCGGCGAACAGAACCACAACATCGAGCACCCGAGCTACAAATCTTTTCACAAACTTTGAAAACTTGAAAGGGTTCAGAAAAGATTCACAAGGATGTTACTCGGGTCGGAGAGTTTGAGCTACAGGGAGAGGCTGAACAGGCCAGGGTTATTTTCCCTGGAGAGACGGAGGGTGACCTTATAGAGGTTTATAAAATCATGAAGGGCATTGATAGGATGAATAGACAAGGTCTTTTCCCCAGGGTAGGGGAGTCCAAAACTAGTGAGTATAGGTTTAAGGTGAGGGGGGAAAGATTTAAAAAGGATCTAAGGGCCAATGTTTTCATGCAGAGGGTTGTGTGTATATGGAATGAGTTTCCAGAGGAAGTGGTTAAGACTAATACAATTACAACATTTAAAAGGCATCTGGACAAGTATATGAATAAGAAGGGTTTAGAGGAATATGAGTCAAATGCTGGCAATTGGGATTAGATTAATTTCAGATATCTGGTGTTGGACCGTTGGGTCTGTTTCCATGCCATACACCTCTATGGCTCTATGACTCTACGTATGAACTGGAAAAGGCTCAGCAATCCAGAGATTTGTAGCAAACACCGAGAATGTTGGAGAAACTCAACCGGTCTGGCAGCATCCGTGGGGAGAGAAAACAATGTTTTGGCGTCTGATATGATTCAATTTAACTCAGTTTCTCTCTTCACAGATGCTGCCAGACCTGCTGAGTTTCTCCAGCAGTTTGTGTTTGTTTCAGGTTTCCGCCATCAGAGATTTGTCGATGGGGGGGTTGGGGGCAGGAGGAGAGTGCAGAGCTCAGATGGGAAGAGAAGCTTAAAAACGTTAAAAATTGAGGTGACATGCAAGAGGCCAGAACTGGCGAACAGAGCATGGTGATGACAAATGAAAAATCGTGGTACTTACGAGCACTGAGTGTATTCAACAGAGTAGCCATTCAGCTATGTGATTAGAATACAAATCCAGTCCTGACTGACTGAATGAAGGCTGAGTGGTTAAGGCCAAAGTATGATTGGAAAATCTGAAGCGATATTTCTATGGCTGTAGGTCAACAATGCACAACTACTGACTATGTAGCAGAAATTGGCATGGAATTGACAATCTGATTCAAAGAGATCCAACTTTGGCTGTGTTATGAACTGATGCATTATAGAGGCAGATTGGATAAACATCTTTCTCTGCCGTCTGGGGGAGGAAGCATTAAATTAAATAAATTGAGCTCTGCCTGTCCATGGTTGGCAAGTGTGAGGCCAAGACACTTGCAAGGCCTCCTTGCTGTGAGCCACATACACCGATTGGTTTGCTGGCAAATTCATTTCCAGTTTCTTCATATGCTGCTGCATTGGAGCGGCTGGAGAAATTAAAGGGAATGTAAAGAAGATCTAAGGCAAAAGTGAGGACTGCAGATGCTGGAGATCAGAGTCAACATTGCGTGCTGGAAAAGCACAGCCGGTCAGGCAGCATCCGAGGAGCAGGAGAATCGACATTCTGGGCATAAGCTCTTCATCAGGAATGATGAAGATTTAAGTTTAAGTAAAATGCTTTTTGAGCCAGCTGACAATGAAATGTGTGGACTTTGAAAAAGGAAATTGTAAAAGCAACTTGGATTTATAGAGCATCTTTAATTTAATGAAATGTTCTAAGACACTTCACAGAAGCAATATCAGAAAGGAAATGACACCTTTGCCACCGTAGGAGCTATTAGGACAGATGACCAAAAGCTTCAGCAAAGAGAAATGTTTTAAGTTTCAAAGGATAGGGGAGAAGAGGAAATATCTAAGAAGGGAATTCCAGAGCCTAAAAGGCAGCTGAGAGCTGGGATACCAGTTGTAGGAGGAGAACATTAAAGATGTGCAAGAGCAGCTGTACAGGACATTGATTAAGCCACTTTTGGAATAATCTTAGGGAGCTCTTGTGGCTCAATGGGTCTTGGATAACACCCCGGACTCTAAACTAGAAGCTCTGGGTTCAAGTCCCACTGTGGGTCCTGATGGTCCAGGAATGTCTGATCACCAACATGGCCAAAGAGGTCAAATAGCAATCTGTGAATCCTTCCAACATATGCCATTGGAAGGCAAATAAAGGCAGGAGTGATTGCTGTACAGCCACAAGGCAGAAAGAAAAATTGGAGACTCATTGTAGAAGGTAGGAGTAGGCCACTCGACCCCTTAGAGCCTGCTCTACCATTCATAGAGATGTATAGTATGGAGACAGACCTTTCGGTCCATGTTGACCAGCCAACCCTAACTAATCTAGTGCCATTTGGCCTATATTCTTATAAACCCTTCCTATTCATCCACCCATCCAGATGCTTTTTAAATATTATAATTGTACCAGCCTCCAACCACTTCCTCTGGCAGCTCATTCCATACATGCACCACCCTCTGTGTGAAAAAGTTGGCCCTTAGATCCCTTTTAAATCTTTCCCCTCTCACCTTAAACCTAAGAGGTTTAGTTTTGCATTCCCCCATCCTGGGGAAAAGACCTTGTCTATTCATCCTATCCATGTCCCTCCTGATTTTATAAAACTATGTCAGGTCTCCCCTTGTCTCTGATGCTCCAGGGAAAGTAGCCCCAGCCTACTTAGTCTCCCCTTTTAGCTCAAACCCTCCAACCCTGGCAACATCCTTGTGAATCTTTTCTGATCCCTTTCAATTTTCATAACATCCTTCCGATAGCAGGGAAACCCAATTGCACACAGTATCCCTAAAGTGGCCTAATCAATATCCTGTACAGTTGCAACATGACCTCCCAACTCCTATGCACTGACTGATAAAGGCAAGAATACCAAATCCCTTCTTCATTGTCATTCACTATTCATTATGATCATAGCTAATCATCAAGCTCAGTGTCCTAATTCACCCTCCCCCTTTAGCCATAGAAACTATATCTACTTCCTGCTTGAAAACACAATGTGTTGTCCTCAACCATTCCCCTTGCTCACCACTCTGAATCTTAGAATCCCTACATCATGGAAACAGGTCATTTGGCCCACCAAGTCCACACTGACCCTCCCAAATCCATTCCCCTACCCCTATTACTATACATTTACTCTGACTAATGCACCTAACCTACATATCTCTGAACACTGTGGGCAATTAAGTATGGCCAATTCACCAAAGCTGCACATCTTTGGACTGTGGGAAGAAAAAGGCTCTCCTCAGTTCAGTCCTAAAAAGTCCCTTATCCTTAAACTATGATCTGGTTTTTGACCCCCTCCCCCAAGCATCATCCATCCTGCCTCTAATGTTTGAACATAGAACAATACAGCGCAGAACAGGCCCTTTGGCCCTCAATGTTATGCCGACCTGTGAACCATTCTCAGCTCGTCCCCCTACACTATCCCAAAATCATCCATGTGCATATCTAAGGAATGTTTAAATCTCCCTAATGTGGCTGAGTTGACTACATTAGCAGGTAGGGCATTCCACGCCCTTACCACTCTCTGCGTAAAGAACCTGCCTCTGACATCTGTCTTAAATCTATCACCCCTCAATTTATAGTGATGCCCTCTCGTACAAGCTGACATCATCATCCTAAGAAAAAGTCTTTCACTGTCTACCCTATCTAATCCTCTGATCACCTTGTATGTCTCTATCAAATCCCCCCCATTGCCTTTTTCTTTCCAATGAGAACAGATCCAAGTCTCTCAGCCTTTCCTCATAAGACCTTCCCTTCAGACCAGGCAACATCCTGGTAAATCTCCTCTGCACCCTTTACAATGCTTCCACATCCTTCCTGTAATGGGGCGACCAGAACTGTACACAATATTCCAAGTGTGGCCGCAGCAGCGTTTTGTATAGTTGCAGCATGATATTACGATTCCGGAACTCAATCCCTCTACAAATGAAACCTAACACACCGTATGCCTTCTTAACAGCACTATCCACCTGGGTGGAAACTTTCAGGGATCTATGTACATGGACTCCAAGATCCCTCTGCACATCCACACTACCAAGAATCTTCCCATTGACCCAGTACTCTGCCTTCCTGTTATTCTTCCCAAAGTACATCACCTCACATTTAGCTGCATTGAACTCCATTTGCCACCTCTCAGCCCAATTCTGCAGTTTATCCAAGTTCCCCTGTAACCTGTAACATTCTTCCAAATTATCCACTACTCCACCGACGTTTAGTGTCATCTGCAAATTTACTAATCCATCCACCTATGCTTGCGTCTAAGTCATTTATAAAATTGAGAAACAGCAGTAGTCCCAAAACAGATTCTTGTGGCACACCACTAGTAACTGACTCCAGACTGAATATTTTCCATCAACAACCACTCGCTGCCTTCTTTCAGAAAGCCAGTTTCTAATCCAAACTGCTAAATCACCCTCAATTCCATGCCTCTGCATTTTCTCCATCAGTCTACCATGTGGAACCTTATCAAAGGCTTTACTGAAGTCCATGTATACCACATCAACTACTCTACCCTCATCTATATGCTTGGTCACCTTCTCAAAAAATTCAATGAGGTTTGTGAGACACGACCTGCCCTTGACGAAACCATGTTGACTATCTGAAATCAAATTGTTGCTTGCCAGATGATTATAAATCTTATCTCTTATAATCCTTTCCAAATCCCTTCCTACAACAGAAGTAAGCTCACTGGTCTATAATTACCTGGGTCATCACTGCTGTCCTTCTTGAACAAGGGCACAACATTTGCAATCCTCCAGTCCTCAGGTACTAAACCTGTAGACAATGATGACTCAAATATCAAAGCCAAAGGCTTTGCTATCTCCTCCCTACCTTCCCAGAGAATCCTTGGATAAATCCCATCCGTCCCGTGGGACCTGTCTACTTTCACTCCTTCTAGAATTGATAACACCTGTGCATAACTAACCTCGATCCTTTTTAGTCTGATATCTCGTACCCCATTCTTCTCCCAGTTCTGATAAAATCTTATAGGTTTTTATGTAACTTGATGTCTCCCCATCTGCTTTATGACTACTCACAGCCCCAAATTACAAACATGCATGTTGCCATAGCAACTCAGACTGCCTTGATGGGGGATGCTGAGATGTGTAATCAGTGTGAATCAGATTGGTACCAAGAGCCCAGGCATTATATCCTTGACTTAGCTGGGATGGACGCAACTCCTGTCTCCTTGCCTACCTGTCTGGAGGGGCGGGGTGGTGGTAGTTTGGTGAGGGGTAGGGGGGAGGTGAGCGAGTGGGTGGTGGGCGGTAGTTGACATGGTACTGAGTGTTGGACCAGCCTTCAGGCATGCATCTGAAGAAGGTGATTTCAATAAACTCCCATCTACCTCAAAAATATAGAATGACTGGTGTTTGAAACACTGCTTATATAAGGGGAGATGATGGCCTAGTGGTATTATCATTGAACTGTTAATCCAGAGACCCAGGTAATGTTCTGGGGACATGGGTTTGAATCCTGCTACATCAGATGGTGCATTTGGAAATCTGGAATAATGATGACCATGAATCCATTGTCAGGAAAAAGCCAATCTGGTTCACTACTGTCCTTTAGGGAAGGAAACTTACATCCCTACCTGGTCTGATCTTCATGTGACTCTAGACCCACAGCAATCTGGTTGACTTTTAACTGCCCACTGGGCAATTAAGGATGGGCAATAAATATTGGCCCAGTCAGTGCTGCCCACATCCCATGAATGAGTAAAAAAAATCAAATCAGTCAAGTTGAAAATGGGTTTAAAGCACATAGTAGAAGTATTGCCGAGTGATGCCATAGAATCCCTACAGTGTGGAAGCAGGCCTTTCAGCCCATCAAGTCCACACTGACCCTCCGAAGAGCATCCCACGCAGATTCACCCCCTATCCTATCCCCATAACCTGCATTTCCCATGGCTAATCCATCTAGCCCACACTATGGGGCAGTTTAGCATGGCCAATCAACCCCAACCTGCACATCTTTGGACTGTGGGAGGAAACCAGGGCACCTGGAGGGAACCCAAATAAACACAGGGAGAATGTGCATACCCGTCAGAGACAATCACCTGAGGCTAGAATCGAACCCGGGTCCCTGGCACTGTGAAGTAGCAGTGCTAACTACTGAGCTTCCAAATATCTGTTAACCACAGGAAGCCCATAATGAACACCATTAGTCCGTGACTGAGATAATTCAAAGAGAGTTTCATCCTGTAGTTGTCTGGTTCTGCACCAAACGTGGCAAAAGCCAGGAGATGAGAATGAATGGGATAAAGAGTTCTCCCAACTTTATCTACTGGGACCAGACATTAGGCTCATGTTTCATTACCAGGCGCATGGTGTGGAAAGGTGAAACTCATATTCAAAAACATAAAAAACTGATCCTTTACGTGTCAAGAATATTTAATTTCCAAGCACTGTCATCTATCTTCTTGAGCACAACAGAAGTTAATCAGTAAAAAATGTGTTGCAATCTTTACATTCAACAAGCAAGCAAAGTTGTTTATTTTGCAAGAACTCTATACATTTGATAATCAATATTATTTTATTTATTCTTCTTTCACTGTTTAGGGTCTCAGGCACTTTGCAACATTATGGTGGGCGGCACAGTGGTTAGCACTGCTGCCTCACAGCGCCGGAGACCCGGTTCAATTCCCGCCTCAGGCGACTGACTGTGTGGAGTTTGCACGTTCTCCCCGTGTCTGCGTGGATTTGCTCCGGTTTCTTCCCACAGTCACAAAGATGTGCAGGGTCAGGTGAATTGGCCATGCTAAATAGCCCGTAGGGTTAGGTAAGGGGTAAATGTAGGGGTATGGGTGGGGTGCACTTCGGCGGGGCGGTGTGGACTTGTTGGGCCGAAGGGCCTGTTTCCACACTGTAAGTAATCTAATCTAATCTAATAATCTTGCCACCACTGGAAATAATCAAATGAAGGATCACAGTTGAAATGACAAAGATTGCTGCAGCACTTTAGGGAAAATTACTTGCAAAGAGCATAACGATTGCCTCATTCCATTCCAGCAGTTTCTTAGAAATGAATCCTTGCCATCATTAACTCTTTTATAAATCAAGAGAATTAAATTATTCTTTTTGTTTTTCCCTGTTCATATCTTTTTTTTCTTTAGTCTTTGTGAATATTTTTGACACCACTGAGGAAAGCTAACAGGGAATATTATTGAGCTTGACAGTGTAATGTTAGGAAATGAAACGAGTACCAGGGGTTGGAGGTATAAACACAGGACTCTTCAATGATGCTTTCATCATTATGGTTCATGTTAAGGAATTTTTAAAAGGAGGGTTTCCATTTATGTTACAATTTTCTCATGACCATTGGAAGCTTCAAGTTGCTTTGCAGTCAATAACATCCCTACAGTGCAGAAAACAGGCCCTTCAGCTCAATGAGGCAAAAGTGAGGACTGCAGATGCTGGAGATCAGAGTCAAGCTTACAGTGGTGCTGGAAAAGCACAGCAGGTCAGGCAGCATCCGAGGAGCAGGAAAATCGACATTTCGGGCAAAAGCCCTTCATCAGGAATGACAGGGCTTTTGCCCGAAACGTCAATTTTTCTGCTCCTCGGATGCTGCCTGACCTGCTGTGCTTTTCCAGCACCACTCTGGTCTAGACTTCAGCCCATTGAGTCCACACCAACTCTTCTCAAGAACATCCCACCCAGACCCCCCCACCCCCCACCATACTCTATCCCTATAACCTTGCATTCCCCATGGCTAACCCACCTCACCCACACATACCTGGACACTATGCGGCATGGCCTATCCACCTAACCTGCACATCTTTTAACTGTGCGGGGAAACAGGACAATCTACAGTCTACGTACAAATAGATCAGAGAGGGTAGAGCGGCAAGATTGAATAAAATGGCGGAGCAGGGAGAAACAGACCACAGACGTACAGACAGGATGATAAAATTGACATGGCTATGCAGGCAATAGAAGTCAGCAAGACTGAGGAAGAGGAGTGGATTGTAATTAGAGGCAAGTTGTGGAGTTTCAGAGCACATCCGGTTTTTGGAGGTATATATTTGACGAAGTAGAAAAGAGACTGTTGCACAAATTGAATGTGAAGATTCAAAGAAAAAAACATACTTAGTGCTGCTGCCTCACAGTGCCAGGGACACAGGTTCAATTCCATCCCCAGGGGGATGGTCTGAGTGGAGTTTCCTCCAGGTGCTCCGGTTTCTTCCCACTGTCCAAAGATGTGCAGGTTAGGTGAATGGGCCATGCTAAATTGCCCCATAGTGTCCAGGAATGTGCAGACGAGGTGGATTAGTGTCATAGAGTCATAGAGGTTTACAGCATGGAAACAGCCCTTCAGCCCAACTGATCCATGCCGCCCAGTTTTCACAATTGAACTAGTCCCGTTTGCCTGTGTTTGGTTCATATCCCTCCATCCTTATCCCATCCATGTACATCATCAAATTTTTCTTAAAATGGTGAAATTGTACTCACATCCAGCACTACCTCTGGCACACAGTTCCAGACACTCACCACCTACTGTGTGATCAAACTGCTCCTATGTCCCTTTTGTATTTCTCCCATCACACCTTAAAAGAGACTTAAACGCAAGCTCCAATGACGTGTTCCTCTGAAAATGCAGACACGCATTCTAGTCCTTATCATGGGAAATGCAGGGTGACAGGGGTAGGGTCGGAGGTGGGTCTGGGTGGGATGCTCTTCAGAGGGTCGGTGCGGACTCAATGGGCCAAATGGCCTGCTTCCGCACTGTCGGGGTTCTATGACTCTTTGATCCTGTGACTGCAGGTTTCACCACTAGTGGGGAATTACAACATGGAATACTACAAACTGCAATACTACTTTTGACATTGGTGATTATCTCCTGTTACAAACACTTGGACTTGACAAGGCGATTATGTTTTAAACTGTCTCTATTTATTCAAAGTGAAACATAAAATCTGGGAAATGCTTTTAAAGCTAAGATAGATTTTTTGAATAGTAAAGGAATTAAGGGTTATGGTGAGAGGGTGGGTAGGTGGAGCTGAGGCCACGAAATGATCAGCTATGGTCTTATTTAATGGCGGAGTGGGCTCAAGGAGGCAGATGGTCTACTCCTGCTCCTAGTTCTTATGCTATGTTCTTATTTGGACACCTCCATTTAGAGGCAGGTCGATGTAACCTGGCTGGTACCCACAAAGAAATTCTAATAGTTACTGACTGAAATGTTAAGTGACAGTTACCGCACAGTAAAGGAAATGTACTTCTTGAGACATAGAGAGGGAGAAAGCAAAAAGTACTCTGAAAAAGCAAAAGCAGTTACTGCTGTGGAGAGGTAGGAGGAATGATTGAACAAAACGCAGGGTGTTTGTGAGAGTTGTTCTGTTTCTGTTATAAAAAGAAAGGCTTTTAAAGAACGAGTTGTTGAGATGTGCCTTCCTGTAGGAAGTCAGAGCTGCAAGACTCAGGCTTAAGTGGAATGACCTTTGGAAGTCAGTGAACATTTTGACCCGGTGTAATAGAATGATGTGAGCTTGCTGCTGAAGCAGAAACAACAGTGGAATTGTTTTTGTAAAGCCAAGCACCTCCCAGAGTGCAGTTCACAGCAAAAGACATTATAAGCTCCATCTCAATTGTATTGGATAGCAATAGGAAAATGTCTTTTCTTTACCTTGGTGTAATAGTTTATTGTTAATTAACATTAAGTTAGTATAAGTTAATAAGTTAGAGCTTGTTTGTTACATAAATGTCTTAAAATGTAAAATTTTTCCCTTTCCTACCTTTTTCTTTCTCTTCAGGAAATTTAGAGCCATAGAGATGTACAGCATCCTTCAATCTAACATGTCTGTGCCAACCAGATATTCTAAATTAATCTAGTCCCATTTGCCAGCATTTGGCCCATATCCCTGTAAACCCTTCCAATTCATATACCCACCCAGATGCCTTTTAAGTGTTGTAATTGTACCAACCTCCACCACTTCCTCTGGCAACCCATTCCATACATACACCACCCTCTGTGTGAAAAAATTGTTCCTCAAGTCCCTTTTAAATCTTTCCCCGCTCACTCTAAACCTATGCCCTCTCATTCTGGACTCCCCCAACTCAGGGAAAAGACCAGGTCCATTTACCCTATCCATGCCCCTCATGATTTTATAAACCTCTATAAGGTCACCCCCATTCCAGGGAAAATAGCCCCAGACTATTCAGCCTGTCTCTGTAGCTCAAACATTCCAATCCTGGCAACATCCTTGTAAATCTTTTCTGAACCTTTTCAAGTTTCACAACATCCTTTCTAAATTAGGGAGACCAGAATTACACACAATATTCTCTTTTTGAAAGCTATCTGTCACTATTAGGATCATAACACTATACAGAAAGGGTATTCCTACTGTTAATGTATCTGTCCTTTGCCCATATCCCTTTAAACCTATTTCCTTCTATCTATTTATCTTATTCAAACACAAAATGTGGATAAAAATTGTGGGATTTAGAGGTCAGGAAATAGTACAAATTGCAAAGAAATTGGATTCATAAGGACAGCACAGAAAAAGGTTCATCATTTCCATGCCAGTCCAAAATAGCCACCTCAAGATTCTATGGGAGAACGTGAGCACTGCAGATCAGAATCGAAGAGTGTGGTGCTGGAAAAGCACAGCCGGTCAGGCAGCATCCGAGGAGCAGGAGAACCGAAGCTTCAAGCATTACTGATGAAGAGCTTATGCTCGAAAAGCTGATTCTCCTGCTCCTTGGATGTTGCCTGACCACCTAACTATTCTATTCCCATTTTCCAGCAGTTTTCCCACAGTCTTGTCATTGTAAGGTTAATGATGATTACATTAAATATTTACAACACAGCCATTTGGCCCAATATGTATATGCTGGTGTTTACATTCCATAGTTTTTGCATCTAAGCTGGACTTTATCTATACTCACCCCTAATACAATTCTCTAGCTTTCTCTTAACTTCAAAGTTGTCTCCACAGCACATTGTGGTATGAGCTCCATATTCTAATATCTCTCTGGGTAAAGAAGCTGAATTCACTGTTGGTTTTATGACTGTCTACCTTACGTGTATGACTCTAAATCTGATTTTCCCTCCAAATGGGAAAATCCACTGTATGGCTACGCAAGTAGATAGGGTGGCAAAGAAGACTTCTGGCATGCTCGCCTTTATTGGTCAGGGTATTGAATAAACAGTCAGAATGGCATGGTGCAGCTTGAAAAGACTTTGGTTAGGCTATATTTAGAATATTATATTTAATTCTGGTCGTGACATTGTAGGAGAAGTGTGGAGGTTTTGGAGAGGGTGCAGAAGAGGTTTACCAGGATGCTGCCCGGATCAGAGGGTATGAGCTATAAGATGAGTCTAGAAAAAAATGGGTTGTTTTCTCTGGAGTAGCAGAGGCTGAGGGGAGACTTGATGGAAGTCTATCAAATTATGAGATTCACAGGTCGGGTTGACGGTCAGGACCTTTGCCTTGGAGTTGAAATGTCTAAAACACAGGTGAGTTTATTTAGGGTGAAAGGAGGAAAGTTTAAAGGAGATGTGAGGGGGCATGAGTTTTACACAGAGGGTGATAGGAGTCTGGAAGGCACTGTCAGGGATGGTGCTGGAGGCAGGTACGATAGGGGTGTTTAAGGGACATTTAGATAAGCACATGAATATGCAAGGAATGGAGGAATATGGAGTAATGGCAAGCAGAAGGGATTAGTTTAATTTTCCATTACGTTTGGCACAACATCATGGACCATAGGGCTCGTTCCTACCCTGTACTCTTCTATGTTCTATGTCTATCCAGTCAAAACCACTCACAGTTTTAAAGAACATCCCTGAATTTAGCAGCAATGCTGGAGAGTAGTGAAGCTAAGTAATGAAATATTTCTCCTTGCAATTCATCCAATGCGGTGAATTGTTGTCTTGAGGTGACCAAGGACGAGGTTTAATATGGTCTTTCAAACAAAAGCCACCTAATACAGGTTTGTTGATTATCTGCCTCTCGGTTGGCATACAGTATCAACCTTTCGTGAGTAACAACAGAATACATTGGAAACACTCAAGGGCACACAGCATATGTGGAGTGTGTAAAAAGAGTTATGTTTCAGATCACTGACCTTTCCTTAGAGCTGGAAGCAAATGGAGATTTAATAGATTTTAGTGCAGAGCCAAAACCAACGGAGTGAGGGTAAGGAGGGAAAGAAAGGACAAACTATAAATTATATTTGTATAGTGTCTTTGAATGCAGTAAAAGGAGAGGCATCTCAAATGGAGGAAAGAGGGTGGAGAGTCTGTGAGGCAACCATAGAGTCATACTGCACAGAAATAGACCCTTCAGTCCAATTCATCTGTGCCGACCAGGTATCCTAAACTGATCCAGTCCCATTTTCCAGTTCTTTGCTCATATCCCTCTAAAGCCTTCCTATTCATATATTCATCCAGATGCATTTTAAATGTTGTAATCATGCCAACCTCCACCGCTTCCTCTGGCAGCTTTTCCCATACATGCACCATCCTCTGCATGAAAAAGTTGTCTCTTAGGTCCCTTGTAAATTTTTCCCTTCTCACCTTAGACCTATGCCCTCTAGTTTTGGACTTTTCCACCCCAGGGAAAAGATCATGTCTATTTACCCTACCCATGCTCCTCATGATTTTATAAACCTCTATAAGGTCACCCCTCAGCCTCCGGCACTCCAGGGAAAATAGTCCCAGCCTAATCAACCTCTCCCTATCGTTCAAATCTTCTAGCCCTGGCAACATCCTTGTAAATGTTTTCTGAACCCTTTCAAGTTTACAACATCCTTCCAATAGCAGGGAGACCAGAACTGCACACAATATTCCAATAGTGGCCTAACTAATGCCCTGTAAAGCTGCAATATGACCTCCCCACTCTTATCCACTTCAGACCATGGCTTCTTAAGGCATAGCTGCCAAAGCGATTAAAGTTGGAGCTGTTCAGGAGCCAGTATTGGAAGACAAAAGCACAGCTACAGGGTTGTGAAAAGGAGTGATTAAATGGGTAAATGGAGTGGTATTAAGACAAGTGAAGAAATAATGGATGAGGCTGTAAACAATAAAAGAGCAAATGAACAAGCTCAGACTTTGTCAGAATGAAAAGCAGTGAAGCGGAATACTGAGAGTTTTATGGCAATAATAAGTGCATGCTCGAAATCAAGTCTTGTTTTTGATTTAACGACAAGGAAAAGTGCCTGCAGATGAAGTCATTCTAATACAGACAAATATAAATTCTGCCCTTGTAAGAATCTAGAAACCATTTTTAAGTTGCAATGGACAGCCTGAATTTTCAGATCTGCATAGGAGTTGGTCTAAACATCAACAGCAAGTTGCTTCCAAATGAAACCATTCTTTGCAAGATTTTACCTTTTAAAAGGCTGATGGTTAGATTGACCTACTGCTCATGTTAGAATTGATTATTCTAACAGTTGCTTTATTTTGAGATGAATTTGCAGCATAAAGGCACAAACTTTGCTCTGAAAGGAACAAATTAAACCTGATCTAACAACATCAATCCCAAAAATGTCTCAGGAAATCTCCCACTTGCTAGTCATAGATGTCCCAATTAGGAAACTTTTGTCATGCTTTTGTCGAAAGTGTAGGTTACAAGTGCTGGTCTTAGAAAATGGAATTCCTTGAGAAACCAAATATTTTGTAGTTGCTCTGGTATGTTCTGAGTAGCACAAGATTTTTAAAATAAACCCAGACAATGCTGGAGAAACTCAGCAGGTCTGGCAGTATCTAAAGAGAGAGAAACAGAGTTAATGTTTTGAGTCTGGTAGGACACTTCTTAAAACTGTTGCTACAGTAAATGTAAACAATGCTAACAAACAGGAACATAGGTAAAGTTAAAGGATGGCATAGTGGCTCAGTGGTTAGCATTGCTGCCCCACAGTGTCAGGGACCTGGATTCAATTCCAGCTTTGGGTGACTGTGTGGAGTTTGTATGTTGTCTGTTGGGTTTCTAACCAGGCACTCTGCTTTCCTCCCATGCTCCAAACATGTGCAGTTAGGTGGATTGGCCATGCTAAATTGCCCTGTGCAGGCTAGATGAGTTAGCCATGGGAAATGCAAGATTATGGAGATAGGTCTGGGAGGGTGCCCTTTGGAGGATCAGTGCAGACTCAGTGAGTGGAATAGCCTCTTTCCATAATGTAAGGATTCTACAAAATACAAAAGTTACCTGGTCACTGACACCTCGTGTCATCAAGTTGTTCAGGAGGAACAGAAAGGTCTGTTCTTACATTATACAAGCTGGTGGGGGCAAGGGGCTATCAGCTATTCTGAAATTGTGAGTAGTTGTCCCCTGTCCATTTCATAGAAAGATTGAAATAGGTGATTGTCATAGAGAAAACACCAGAAATAGAATATATCAACAAGTACTCAGGGTCAGGACACAATCCCTGTCAGGTAGACGTGCTCACCAAGCAACTGTCTCCTTCTGATCTACAAAAGAGGAGGTGAATTGCCCTAGGAAGAGCTCCCTAGCTCTTTGGCTAAAGAGCAAGATGCTGCCACTGCAACTTTAATGAGGTCAACACACTCCATGCCAACAGCCTGACCATCTTCTGTTATCAGTGAACCATCCTCAATTGTCTTGGGTAATGCAACTTTTCTGTCTCATTAACAATTGTATTATAACTAAACTGCTGCTTCTTAACAAACAATTGAAAAATTCCTTCTAAATAATGGACTGCCTACAATTGGTACACTGGACCTGAATACCAGTATATTATAGAGTCTAAAAATAAAATAAAGTCTTATTACAATAATAATTCAAAGAGGCTTAAATTCATAGTTGGTATACATCATTAACATAACAGCAAAACAAAAAAAGCAGTTTGAATCTTAAATTGCACAAATGAATATTCTACTGATCAAAGATGTGATTATTCACAACAGGAATACCCTACTGTGCAATGATGGCTCCGGGGCTCTGGAATGTTGGGTCTAGAATCTAGGATTGTTAACATGACTGGTAATATTTTACCTTCAGTCTTCTGCCTAATACCTGGTGTCCAATTAGTTATAATGGTCTAATCATCACCCATTATAGATCGATTAATTCTGTGGATGAGCTTATTTAAAACAGTAAACCACATCATAAGCTATGGAGCAGTTCATTAGAGGGAAACAACTCGCTTTGGCTTGTGTATATGACATAGCAGACTAACTGTCAGGCAGAGTCATGACATTGTATATGCACAGGACATGGAGAGCTTAAAGGCGAACTCTCTTAAAAGCAAAGTAACACCTGGTCCTGTCATTGCCAGCCAGATTGTATTAGTGGAGATGTGGAAAAACTGCATCTCTATAAAGATGGATGAGTACCTGTGAGAATAAAATGAAAGTGAGGATGATTAGGCTTAACCAGGTCATCATATCCAGTAGGCAACCGAACCTCAGCCTTCTAATTCTCGTTAACATGGTCTCTGTGAAAAGGTAGTAAAAAGGCAAAACTCTGCAGCCAACGTTTCTAGAAGTTACTGTTCATCATCCCAAAGGAATCAAGCAAACTTATTTTTTCCCCTTCTTTATTCTTTCATGGGAAGCTGACAGCGCATCCATAACTGCCCTTGAATTGACTCACTTGCCAGGCAACTTCAGAGGACAGTTAACGGTCAAACATATTGACATGGATCTGGAATCACATGCAGGCCAGTCCAGCACCACAAATCAGCAGGTTTCCCAAAGAACTTTCGTGAATCAGATTTATTTTTGCAATAATCAATGATAGCTGTCACATCAACCATTAGAGAGACTAACTATACATTTTACGCTTAAAATCCAAAAGCATGGTATGAGTTAAAATTCTAACAACAGCCAGGATGCTCTATTTGAACCAAATAGACTAACACATAGAATTAATCAATCAGTCTAGAAGGGTGATCATTAGGGCATTATAACTAATGTGACACCAGGTTACTAAGCGGAAAACCGAAGGCAAAATATTATCAGTCATGTTAACAATCCCATGTTTTGGACCCAGTATTCTAGAGCCCCAGAGACATTATCTCATAGTAGGGTATTCCTGATGAGAAGAATGGCCAAGTCACTGGCTCACAAGGCTAGTTGAATTACCAGGGCCTCCCACTGCTGATCACATTTACAAAGAGCATATCTGAACTAGAACCAGAACCAGAACTCCTCATAATGAAGAATGGCTGGAGGACCATTGCATGTTTGAAAACAAGAAACTCATTGCAAGCACTATTTATGCAGCTGCTTAAGAAACAGTATTTGAGGTTGTGTGATTGGAACCAGTGGATCTTATTGACTGGACCAATCAGGGAGTTCTGCTAACTGATATAAACAGGGGATTTAAAAGAAAAAAAGAAAAAAAAGAGAAAAAAAAAATAAACAGGGGATTTGTGGAGGGGGTCGTTAGGGCTGACTGCCTGCCCCTCTTCCGCGGTTACGTTAGAGCCCGGGTGTCCTTGGAGAAGGAGCACGCGGTGTCCACCAACACCCTGGAGTTGTTCAGGGAGAGGTGGGCGCCGCAGGGAGTGGAGTGCATTATTTCTCCCTCCAACTCTATTTTGATTTAGTCCCTACCCTCCCCTTCACTGTTTTGATCACACAGCACTGCCCTTTGATGTGAAGGGCAGTGTTTGTCACTGGCCACCCGGGTGTTTTCCTATCTTCCTGGTGGTGGAAAAAGAATAAGGATTTGTGCACTTTGTGTCTTTCACTGTGTCTCCCACCTGCACACACACACCATGGGTGCTGGGGATAAAATAAGCACTACCGCACTTAGGTGGTAGTGTGGGGGTTAAGAAGAGAAAAAAAAAAAAGAGAAAAAAAAATAAAAAATAAAAATAAACAAAAAAAAAATAAACAGGGGATTTAAAAGAAAAAAAGAAAAAAAAGAGAAAAAAAAATAAACAGGGGATTTGTGGAGGGGGTCGTTAGGGCTGACTGCCTGCCCCTCTTCCGCGGTTACGTTAGAGCCCGGGTGTCCTTGGAGAAGGAGCACGCGGTGTCCACCAACACCCTGGAGTTGTTCAGGGAGAGGTGGGCGCCGCAGGGAGTGGAGTGCATTATTTCTCCCTCCAACTCTATTTTGATTTAGTCCCTACCCTCCCCTTCACTGTTTTGATCACACAGCACTGTCCCTTGATGTGAAGGGCAGTGCTTGTCACTGGCCACCCGGGTGTTTTCCTATCTTCCTGGTGGTGGAAATTGAATAAAGATTCGTGCACTTTGTGTCTTTCACTGTGTCTCACATTGCACACACACACCATGGGTGCTGGGGAAAAAATAAGCACTACCGCACTTAGGTGGTAGTGTGGGGGTCAATAAAAAAAAAGAAAAAAAATAAATAAAATAAACAGGGGATTTGTGGAGGGGGTCGTTAGGGCTGACTGCCTGCCCCTCTTCCGCGGTTACATTAGAGCCCGGGTGTCCTTGGAGAAGGAGCACGCGGTGTCCACCAACACCCTGGAGTTGTTCAGGGAGAGGTGGGCGCCGCAGGGAGTGGAGTGCATTATTTCTCCCTCCAACTCTATTTTGATTTAGTCCCTACCCTCCCCTTCACTGTTTTGATCACACAGCACTGTCCCTTGCTGTGAAGGGCAGTGTTTGTCACTGGCCACCCGGGTGTTTTCCTATCTTCCTGGTGGTGGAAATTGAATAAAGATTGGTGCACTTTGTGTCTTTCACTGTGTCTCACACCTGCACACACACACCATGGGTGCTGGGGATAAAATAAGCACTACCGCACTTAGGCGGTAGTGTGGGGGTTAAGAAAAGAAAAAATAAATAATAAAAAAAAATAATAAATAGGGGATTTGTGGAGGGGGTCGTTAGGGCTGACTGCCTGCCCCTCTGCCGCGGTTACGTTAGAGCCCGGGTGTCCTTGGAGAAGGAGCACGCGGTGTCCACCAACACCCTGGAGTTGTTCAGGGAGAGGTGGGCGCCGCAGGGAGTGGAGTGCATCATTTCTCCCTCCAACTCTATTTTGATTTAGTCCCTCCCCTCCCCTTCACTGTTTTGATCACACAGCACTGCCCTTTGATGTGAAGGGCAGTGCTTGTCACTGGCCACCCGGGTGTTTTCCTATCTTCCTGGTGGTGGAAATTGAATAAAGATTGGTGCACTTTGTGTCTTCCACTGTGTCTCACACCTGCACACACACACCATGGGTTCTGGGGATAAAGTAAGCACTACCGCACTTAGGTGGTAGTGTGGGGGTAAAAAAAAAGAAAAAAAAAAGAAAAAAAAAGAAAAAAAAAGAATAAACAGGGGATTTGTGGAGGGGGTCGTTAGGGCTGACTGCCTGCCCCTCTTCTGCGGTTATGTTAGAGCCCGGGTGTCCTTGGAGAAGGAGCACGCGGTGTCGACCAACACCCTGGAGTTGTTCAGGGAGAGGTGGGCGCCGCAGGGAGTGGAGTGCATCATTTCTCCCTCCAATTCTATTTTGATTTAGTCCCTACCCTCCCCTTCACTGTTTTGATCACACAGCACTGCCCTTTGATGTGAAGGGCAGTGTTTGTCACTGGCCACCCGGGTGTTTTCCTATCTTCCTGGTGAATAAAGATTCGTGCACTTTGTGTCTTCCACTGTGTCTCACACCTGCACCATGGGTGCTGGGGATAAAATAAGCACTACCGCACTTAGGTGGTAGTGTGGGGGTTTTAAAAAAAAAAGGAAAAAAAAATAATGGCTTGAAAAAAATAAAAAATAAACAGGGGATTTGTGGAGGGGGTCGTTAGGGCTGACTGCCTGCCCCTCTTCCGCGGTTACGTTAGGGCCCGGGGTGTCCTTGGAGAAGGAGCACGCGGTGTCGACCAACACCCTGGAGTTGTTCAGGGAGAGGTGGGCGCCGCAGGGAGTGGAGTGCATCATTTCTCCCTCCAACTCTATTTTGATTTAGTCCCTACCCTCCCCTTCACTGTTTTGATCACACAACACTGCCATTTGATGTGAAGGGCAGTGCTTGTCACTGGCCACCCGGGTGTTTTCCTATCTTTCTGGTGGTGGAAATTGAATAAAGATTGGTGCACTTTGTGTCTTTCACTGTGTCTCACACCTGCACACACACACACCATGGGTGCTGGGGATAAAATAAGCACTACCGCACTTAGGTGGTAGTGTGGGGGTTAAAATTAAAAAAAAAAAATACAAGGAGTATCCTCTTCGGAAAAAGAAGAAAAAAAAAAAGGATTAAAAAAAAATAAATAAACAGGGGATTTGTGGAGGGGGTCGTTAGGGCTGACTGCCTGCCCCTCTTCCGCGGTTACGTTAGGGCCCGGGGTGTCCTTGGAGAAGGAGCACGCGGTGTCGGCCAACACCCTGGAGTTGTTCAGGGAGAGGTGGGCGCCGCAGGGAGTGGAGTGCATCATTTCTCCCTCCAACTCTATTTTGATTTAGTCCCTACCCTCCCCTTCACTGTTTTGATCACACAACACTGCCCTTGTGATGTGAAGGGCAGTGTTTGTCACTGGCCACCCGGGTGTTTTCCTATCTTCCTGGTGGTGGAAATTGAATAAAGATTCGTGCACTTTGTGTCTCTCACTGTGTCTCCCACCTGCACACACACACCATGGGTGCTGGGGATAAAATAAGCACTACCACATTTAGGTGGTAGTGTGGGGGTTAAAAAAGAAAGGGAAATAAATAAATAAATAAATAAATAAATAAACAGGAGTGTTCAGGTCCAGGCACCGGCCCTAAAAAAAAAAGAAAAAAAAAATAACCAGGGGATTTGTGGAGGGGGTCATTAGGGCTGACTGCCTGCCCCTCTTCCACGGTTACGTTAGGGCCCGGGTTTCCTTGGAGAAGGAGCACGCGGTGTCGACCAACACCCTGGAGTTGTTCAGGGAGAGGTGGGCGCCGCAGGGAGTGGAGTGCATCATTTCTCCCTCCAACTCTATTTTGATTTAGTCCCTACCCTCCCCCTCACTGTTTTGATCACACAGCACTGCCCTTTGATGTGAAGGGCAGTGTTTGTCACTGGCCACCCGGGTGTTTTCCTATCTTCCTGGTGGTGGAAATTGAATAAAGATTCGTGCACCTTGTGTCTCTCACTGTGTCTCACACCTACGCACACACACCGTGGGTGCTGAGGAAAAATAAGCACTACCGCAGTTAGGCGGTAGTGTGGGGGTTAAATTTAAAAAAGAAAAAAAAAGAAAAAAAAGAAAAAAATAAACAGGGGATTTGAGTCTCCTCACTTCAGGGGCAGACTCTGAGTTGGACGGTTGCAGCCAGTGTACTGTGCATATATAAATACAGGGCGACTTGGTGACAGGCGACTGGCCTCTGTGCAGTTATTCCAGAATTGTAGTTTCTAGACAAGCTGGAACACAGTACTTGTGCACAGCTGAAGCCTTGATCAAAAACAAGAAGCTGATCAGGCTGTGAACTAGTGACCAGATATCATTGAATTTTGTTTGCTAACAGTCATGGGATTAGTTCTCAGGTAACTAAACAACCTGGGTCTGTGAACAAGATTGGGAGAAACCATCCAATCACCAACAGCTTAGGAGCTCTCTTTCAGTTCTCTGCAGTAAACCACTTTAGACCTGAAAAAAAAACAGGTTATAGTTTTATTTAACAGTTGTTGATTCTTCATTGATAAGTCAAAGGCCTTTATAAATGAACCAGCCACACTCTGCCTTTTGCAAACCAGTGGAAGCATTTAGAGAAGGATGACCATTGAACCAGGAGAAGAATCATAAAAAAACTCAGCAATCTTTGAGTGAGTGTGTGTATGCGTGTGTTTGCACGCATGTCATATGTGTCTGTATATAAAAAAAGGCAGAATATAAGAGGATTATATTTTTATTGGTAGAGTTATATTCCAATGGTGCATAACGTTTCATCTATAGTAGGACACTGTTTACATGTAATAAGTAGCAGTATTTGTTAAGGTAAAAACAATGACTGCAGATGCTGGAAACCAGATTCTAGATTAGAGTAGTGCTGGAAAAGCACAGCAATTCAGGCAACATCCGAGGAGCAGTAAAATCGACGTTTCGGGCAAAAGCCCTTCATCAGGAATACAGGCAGAGAGCCTGAAGGGTGGAGAGATAAGTGAGAGGAGGGTGGGGTGGGGAGAAAGTAGCATAGAGTACAATAGGTGAGTGGGCCTAAAGGAGCCTTCCACATCCATCAATATTATTTATTGTATCCGTTGCTCCCGATGCGATCTCCTCTACATTGGGGAGACTGGACACCTCCTAGCAGAGAGCTTTAGGGAATATCTCCGGGACACCCGCACCAATCAACCCTATCGCCCTGTGGCCCAACATTTCAACTCCCCCTCCCACTCTGTCGAGGCCATGGAGGTCCTGGGCCTCCTTCACCGCCACTCCCTCACCACCAGACGCCTGGAGGAAGAACGCCTCATCTTCCGCCTCGGAACATTTCAACCCCAGGGCATCAATGTGGACTTTAACAGTTTCCTCATTTCCCCTCCCCCACCTCACCCCAGTTCCAAACTTCCAGCTCAGCACCGTCCCCATGACTTGTCCTACCTGCCTATCTTCTTTTCCACCTACCAACTCCCCCCTCCCCCTAACCTATCACCTCCATTCCCTCCCCCACTCACCTATTGTACTCTATGCTAATATCTCCCTAACCCCCACCCTCCTCTCACTTATCTCTCCACCCTTCAGACTCTCAGCCTGTATTCCTGATGAAGGGCTTTTGCCCGAAACGTCAATTTTACTGCTCCTCGGATGTTGCCTGAACTGGTGTGATTTTCCAGCGCCACTCTAATCTAGACGTCAGTATTTGTTAAGTATAGAAACATGTTCTGTGCTTTCTGTCAACCTGCAATGAGGAGAAAATGCAAATTGGGGAATCTTTGCATACTTTTAGAATCTTTAACATTCATGATGACTCGGGGAATAGTAGGACTCAATTTCCAGAGTGCTATCCCCATGGGTTGTGATACATTTTCCCACTTAAATATCCTAAAAGTGGCATCTTCCACAGACCTCAATGAGCTTGTCTATTTTCACAAGGAACAATGAGATCAAATGACCCCAGCCCTGGTTAGAGAAAGAAGACTGAGTTAATAAATACAAGCAAATTAAATTTTTACCTAGAATGTGAACAAAGAAAGCTAGCATAGATCAGTTGGGCTGAATGGTCTGTTTCTGTCACAGGGGCTATGTAGAATCATAAAGAATAAGAACCTTTGGCTTCTTAAGATCATAGAATCCCTACAGTATGGAAGCAGGCTATTTGGCCTATTGAGCCCATACTAACCTTCCGAACTGCATCTTACCTAGACCCACCCCCTACCTTATCCCCTTATCCTTGCCTTTCCCATGGCCAATCCACCTAACCTACAAATCTTTGTACTGTGGCAGGAGAATATGCAAATTCCACACAGACAGTCACTCGAGGCTGGTATTGAACCCAGGTCCCTTATGCTGTGAGGCAGCAGTGCTAACCAGAAAGACACCCCATTCAATACAATCATGATTATGACTGATTTGATTGTGGCCTTGACTCACTTGTAGATCAAAAATCTGGCTAACTTAATCTTGAATATATTCACACCTCACCAGTGAGGATGAACAATTAGTCTTCAGTAAAGGCCTCGTCTTTACCACCCCCCAAGTCCTATCACTCACTGAGGATGAACAATCAGTCTTCGGTAAAGGCCTCACCAATCTCCAGCATCTGCAGTCCTCATTCTCTCAATCAAAGACCCAGCTTCCACTCAGAGGAACAACATTTACAGTAACGACCCCCTACGAAATTTTCCAATTATCAGTGGGGAGACCCCATATTTTGAAACTGTGCTCCTGAGTTGAAATCCACCATGAGGGGAAATACCCACGCAACATCTTCTCTGTCAAACTCCCACAAAATCTTAAATGTTTCAATAAGCTCACTTCTCATTCCTCCAAAGAGCCCATGCCCAAAGTGCTCAATCTTTCCTCTCAAGACAATCACACCATCCCAGATCCAGCCTGAAGCAAGGTCTATTCTTTCTTCAGTAAGGAGATGGAAACCATATACAATGCACAGTGCTCCAAGTGCAGTCTCAACAATGCCTTGAAAGCTTTTCCAGCACCACTCTAATCTAGACTCTGGTTTCCAGCATCTGCAGTCATTGTTTTTACCTCGACTAGGAAGACCTCCTGACTCCATCAACAAGTCAAGAATGGGATGGATTACTTCCCAGTTGCCTGGATGGCACAGTTCAAGCAACACTCTAGTTGAGTCAAAGCACCTGCTTGATGAGCATCCAATCCGCCTCTTTCAACGTTCACTCCTATCACCACCAGCACACAGTAGCAGCAGTGCATACCATCTCCAAGTTGCATTGCAGCAACTCACCAAGACTTCTTCAACATCACTATCCAAACCCTTGATCTCTACCATCTAAAAGGGTAGCAGATACATGGGAATGCCACCACCTGCTATTTCTCCTCCAAGCAGCTCATCATCCTAACTTGGACATATATAATCGTTCCATCACTGTCACTGGCTCGATGTCTTATAACTTCCTCTTTACCAACACTGTGTGTGTCCCTAGATGATCAGCTCTGCAGCGGTTCAAGAACTTCCTCCTCCTTCTCACCACCACCTTCTCCAGCGCAACTAGGGATGGACAATAAATGCTGACGCATGAACAAGTAAAAATGAGTTGCAGACATAACGGTAGCCAGTATATAATGTTAGTTAATAACCAAATTATGTGATCAATAGCATCAACTTGTCTCATCATTTTCTTCTAGCTGTGCAACCTTAATCTTTAATTCTTGAAGACTTTGGGTATGACGGGCGGGGTTGATAACCTCAAGACACTGTTGCTGCTCTTCTACATATCATCTTGTCAACAGATTTCTATCCAGTTGAATGGATGGTGACGATACAGATGGGGAATAGATGGGGACTTGACTCAACATCTCAAGTGAAAGAAATTGCAAGACACTGAAGGCAAGTTACAACAGGGCTTGAAGCATCAACGTTCTGATTCCGAAGTAATAGTGCTGCCACATGCTCTGATACAGGAATTTGGTAAGCCTCAGTTGAATTTAGACTATTCAAATGTCACAATAAGCACTGGTCACCACAGACAGTGCAATAGAAGGAAGCTATTGTGGTTTTATATGGATATTATGCAGCTATCAGCTGTGGCTCAGTTAATAACACTCTCGCCTCTGCTTCAAAAAGTCCCTGAATCAAATCCCTCTCTCAAGCCTAAGTGCACATCACATCCATGTCATACTCTGAGAACACTGTCAAAGATGCCGTAAAGTGAGGCCCTGTCAATCTGTTCAGATGGATACAAAAGATTTCATGATACTCCTTTGACGAGGAACAGGCCAATATTTGAAACCTTAATCAATCTTGCAAAAACAAATTATATTATCTGATTATTATCATAGTGTAACCACATTCATAAAAATACATGTTGGTAGAATACAGATAATAGTCTGTGAAGTTAGAGAGTCCACTCATCAGTCTAATAATGGCAGGGAACAAGCTGTTCTTGAACATGCTGTGTGTGTGTGTGTTCAAGCTTCTGCTCTCCAAGTGAATGCACATGGTATTTGGAACAAAAAAACTGATTAGATTAGATTACTTACAGTGTGGAAACAGACCCTTCGGCCCAACAAGTCCACACCGCCCCGCCGAAGCGCAAACCACCCATACCCCTACATGTACCCCTTACCTAACACTACGGGCAATTTAGCATGGCCAATTCACCTGACCTGCACATCTTTGGACTGTGGGAGGAAACCGGAGCACCCGGAGGAAACCCGCGCAGACACGGGGAGAATGTGCAAACTCCACACAGTCAGTCGCCTGAGGCGGGAATTGAACCCGGGTCTCTGGTGCTGTGAGGCAGCAGTGCTAACCACTGTGCCACCGTGCCGCCCACAAATAATAGTGCAAATAATTAAGTACAATTACAGAAATGTGGCTGGAGGACAACATAATGGAGTGTCCATGACATTTTGGAAGGAGAGGAAGCTGAGGAAAAGGTGAAGGTGTGGCAGTGTTAATTAGTGATGGCACTAGCAAGTTGGAGAGGGAGGATGGAAACCAAGGGTTTGGGTAAACGTGAGAAATGGTAAAGTCAAGTCATGAATAGCAGTGGTTTTCAGGTTCACAAATCCCAACTACATCATAGAATTGAGCATAATGGATGAAATCATGGGATCTTGGGAGAAAGCTATGGTGAGAATGGGTGATTTTATTTCACATATAAAAGCCTGGGCATAGAAGCCAAGTGAGGAGATCATATAGTGTTTCCAGTATAGTTCATAGAATAAACAGCTCAAACTGGACCCAACCAGAAACTAGTCCATAATAACCTCATACTGAAGGCTGTCTCTAAGCAGCACAACCATAATATGTCTGAATTTCACATTTAGTTTGAAGGAGTGAAAATTAGTTCCAAAACGAGTATTTTAGACTGAAAAAGGACAATTATGAGGGCATGAAAATAAATCTAGCTAAAATGAAAAATGGTAAATTAGGTTGAGAGTTAGGTCAATTGAGATATTGTGGCAGACATAAAGGCAGATAGTTCAGAATTTACAAAATATATATATATTCAAACAAGTAAGAAAATAATGGAAGGGAAACACACACCATAAATGATTAAGTAAAAAATTAAAGTTAGTATCAAGCATTAAGAGAATGTACATAATTGTTAAAAGATGGGTGCAGGTCAGAAGATGGGATACAAAATTTTAATAATTGACAAGTCATATAGGGAGAGTCATTGGAGTCTCAGAAATAAACTAAGCTGGAAGCAAGCTGAAGTGAAGAGATGCCACCGATATTTGAAAAGAAGCTGTAAATAAAGGTAAAAATCACACAACACCAGGTTATAGTCCAACAGGTTTATTTGAAATCACCAACTTTCGAAGAGCTGCTTCTTCACCAGGTGGTGATGTTTGTTGACCTTATGGTGCTGTGTTGACCTTATAGAAACTGAATTTGAAGAACTAATGAGGGAACATAAGGAGATGGCATATGAACTTAGCAGGTATTTGCATTGGTTTTCACTATAAAGGAGGTAAGTAACATTCCAAATTAATGGGAACGGAAAAGAACGATGAACTGAAGAAAATTCTAACTACCAGGAAAGTAATACTCAGGAAATTCTTGGAGTTCCGGGTTGGCAAGTAGAGCAGGAGAGGGAGAGAGAGAGAGAGAGAGCGAGAGACAGAGAGAGATTCCTTTGTATATTTTTTCTCTAACACTTTGTATATTTTCAAGTCTGCTCATTATTCAATACAATACAATACAATACAGCACTGGAACTGGCCCTTTGGCCCACCAGGTCTGCGCCAATTCCTAATCCTTATTTAGGCCCACCACTTATTGCCCATGCACGGTTTCTAGCCCTCTGTTCACCTTTCATTTATGTGTCTACTAAAATACGCCTTAAACATTGTTAGTATGACTGCTTCCAACATCTCCACTGGCAGTGCATTCCAGGCACCCACCACCCTATGTTTGAAACATTTTCACACCACTTCACCTCCAAACTTTCCCTCTATCACCTTGACCTGTGGCCTCTTACAATTGACCTTTCCACCCTGGGAAATAGCATCTAAGTATCCACCCTACTTTTGCCGGTCATAAATTTGTAGACCTCTATCATGTCATCCCTCAGTCTCTGTCTTTCCAGTGAAAACAATCCGAGTGTATCTAACCCATCCATCATTTTGCCATATTGAATACTCCAAAGCCAACCTGTCGCCAATCTGCATCTTCCATGAACGTGTGAACTGGGTGAAAGTCCATATTTACCATTATCATAACAGCTCACAAGGGGAAACAAAAGGCAGGAAGGCCAGCTAGGTTAACATCAGTCATAGGAAAGATATTAAACTATTATTTTTTAGCAGGAAAAATGCTCAAGATAATTAGGCAGAGTTGACATAATTGTGTGCAGGGGAACATCATGATTAACCTAGTTATTGGAGTTTAGATTGATTCGATTAAATTCCCTACAGTGTGGAAACAGGCCCTTCGGCCCAACCAGTCCACACCAACCCTCTGAAGAGTAACCCACCTAGACCCATTTCCCTCTGACTAATTGACTTAACACTATGGGGCAATTTCCCATGGCCAATTCATCTGATCTGCACATCTTTGGACAGTGGGAGGAAACCGGAGCACCCGGAGGAAACCCGCACAGATACGGGGAGAATGTGCAAACTCTACACAGACAGTCACCCGAGGCTTGGAATCGAACCTGGGACCCTGAGGCAGCAGTGCTAACCACTAAGGCACTGTGCCACCCACGATCTTTCACGAAGTAACATCTGTTATGGAATAAAGGGGTACTGGATCACATGAATGCATTTGTTGAAGTGTCACATCAAAGCCCATGGCATAACGGGTAACACATCGGCTTAGACGTTTATTTTGTTATCAATCTGTTCGGAGATGTTACGATACATTTCTGGAGCAGAAGGGACTTGAATTCAGCCTTTTAACCCAGACGTAAGGATACTACCACTACATACAAGAGACCTCATTGGCATCAATGGAAGATTGGCTAGCTAACAGGAAATTGTGAGAAGCAAAAATGGATTGTTTTCTGTTCGAAATGATGTAAGGAGTGATGTGCCACAGGGGTCAGTGCTGGGGCCTGAACTTGGGATCAAAGAGTCCACAGAGATGTACAGCATGGAAACAGACCCTTTGGTCCAACTAATCCATGACATCAGGTATCCTAAATTAATCTAGACCCATTTGCCAACATTTGGCCCATATCTCTTCCTATTCAAATACCCATCCAAATAATTTTAAATGTAATTGTACCAGCCTACATCTCCTCCTCTTGCAAGTCATTCCCTACACGCACCACTTCTGCATAAAAAAATTGTCCCTTCGGTCCCTTTTAAATCTTTCCCCTTTCACCTTAAACCTATGCCCTCTAGTTTTGGACTCCCCTACCCTGGGGACAAGTCCTTGTCTACTTATCCTATCCATATCCCTCATGATTTTATAAATCTCTATAAAATCACCCTCCAACTCTCCAGGGAAAATAGCCCCAGTCTATTCAGCCTCTCACTATAAATTATAAATATATTTTTAATAACACAAACATACATTACAAAAGAAACCTGGGTAATGAATAATGAACTTGTAAGAAAGTCAGACTCTTAACTTAACACAAAAAGAGAAAATGCTGGAAAATCTCAGCAGGTTTGGCAGCATCTGTAAGGAGAGAAAAGAGCTGATGTTTCGGGTCAAACTGACCTTTGTCAAAGCTGACTCTTAACTTACATGGGTATAATATCATATGAAATATGGCTGTTTGTTTTATAAATAACAGGATTGAAAATCTTGGGGAAGATCACTATAGCTGAAACTCTCCAACCCTGGCAACACCCTTGTAAATATTTTCTGAACGCTTTTAAGTTTCACAACATCCTTCCTATAACGTTTTCAATTTATACCATGTCTGTCCAGAGTGTTGGTCACTTTATTTAAGTTTTTGTTCAGTTCTGAACTGCAGTCACTTCTGTCTTTCACTTCTAAATCACTTTTAAAAGTAAGCAACCCACATTCACAAACCCAGACAATGTGAACTCTCATCATAGCGTGCAGTGAGAGAAAATTGTCACCATGATCATTTCAGATGAAAACATTGAAACTCTGATAATACAACATTCCTCTCAATTTTACTTCCCCATATGTGGTTTGAGGAAAGAATGTCTTTCCCAGATATTGATTTAAAACTGTTTTAAATTTACATCCTGCATGCATTGATTTTTAAAAATCGAAAGTAGGTGGAAATGGTCATAATGCTTTTCATAGTTCTGAGACAGTAAAATGAAGACTTGCACTGAAGTATTGAATAGTTAGATGGAATATTGATTTAGAATGTTAAGGGTTCCAAGGCTGAGACTGAGTGAAGCTTTCAAAGCATTGGGGGACCCGTTGCTATTAATTTAACTGTTTTAGTGATCTCAGAATTTAATCTAGAGGAGCAGGGGGTTAGCATCCAATGCAGTTTGGGATTTACTTCACTCAACATCGAAACTGATCACGTAAAGGCCTCCTATCGAGGTAAAAGAAAATCCCCAATTAATGCTTGTCTTTTCCGAGTGCAGTCTGTTTTAGAGACCCTTTATTAGATCAAATATGTTAAAGATAGGAGAAAACCTCCCAAATTATATAAACAGTGAATGCCCTAAAAGTTCAATTTATCCTGAAAACTGCTGTGCAGGGTGTTCGATTCCAGTTAGCCAGCTGGTGAATGATAGACTGGAACTTAACCTTTATCCACTTATGGGTTTTTACTCCCACAGACACAGGTTCCAAACACCTCCAAGTGTCATTGGCTGGTTTGCAATACAGAATAACCCCAACAGCATAGGTTCAATACCCATCAGCGGCTGAGGTTATCACAAAGGACTCTCCCCTTACCTGAGGTCATAAGGAGTGTAAGCCTGTAGCCTGGTAGGATCTTGGTGACTTTCCCAAACCCAACAACTACAGTTTCAGCTTGTATCCAGATAAAGGAGCACAAGTAAAACTCACGGGCTGAAGTTCCTACATCAGAATGCTGTTAAGCATCTCAAGTTGCCATAGTCTTGCCAGATCATAGGACTGTGACTTCATAGAATCCCTACAGTGTGGACACAGGCCCTTCAGCCCAACAAGTCCACACTGACCCCTCTGAAGAGTAACCCACCCAGACCCATTCCCCTTCTGTATTATGCTACATTTATTCCTGATTAATGCACCTAACCTGCACACTATGGGGCAATTTAGCATGGCCAATTCACCTAACCTGTCCATCCTTTGATTGCGGGAGGAAACCGGAGCACCTGGATGAAACCCACACAGAGAATGTGCAAACTCCACACAGACAGGGGCCCAGGCTGGAATCAGACTTGGGTCCCTGGCACCGAGAGGCAGCGCTGCTGACCACTGAGTCACTGTGCTGCCCCTTAGACAGAGGGAGAGAGAGGACCAATGGTGATTTAAGCTGAGGGTTACCATGCCTCAGATGAGCGGTGAGATAGAGAAGGAGAGTCCTTCATGATAACGTTAGCTGCTGTGGTATTGAACCCATGCTGTTGGCATCGCACTACTTCACCACTGAGCTAAACTGACACCCATATTATTAACACATGGAACCATGTGTGCGAGGGTCCAGTTATTGTGTGTGAATATGTGACCTTATTGGTGTGCATTCGGTTGTCAAGGTAAGGAAGTTGGGTGTATTTGATGACACAATGACAGCTATATTTCTTATGGGAACAGTGTGCTGTGGCTGTTTAATACACAGACATTCCTCCAAATCCCAAAAGTACATTCTCCAATCTCACCCTCTTCCAGGCAATGGACCTGACGTTGGTGATCTGCCATCTCCTGGATGGTTTTAAAAGTCTATTTCTGGTGCCAAGGGACCGATGTTGCAGAAACAAAAACAGAAATTGCTGGAAAAACTCAGCAGAACTGGCAGCATCTGTGGAGAGAAATCAGAGCTAACGTTTGGGGTCCGGTAACTCGTCTGCAAAACTGATGGTAGCTGGGAAGAACTTGTTTTTTATGCAGAAGTAGGGTGGAGGGGAGGAGGCAAGGAGTAAACAATAGGTGGAAATGGAGCTCAGAGAGAGAAAAACACAGTTAGACAGGCAAAAGAGTAGACAACAGTCAGCCTTGGAGAATGAATGGCTGCTAATGGGGACTATTAATGGCTAACAACGGGTTGTGTGTAATAGCAAATCATGTGGTAACAAGGCCTGGTATATGGGGGTGGGGAAAATGTGGGGAGGAGTGAATAAGCCTTAAAATTATTGAACTCAATACTATATACAGTCCAGAAGGTTGTAGAGTTCCCAAGAGGTGTTATTCTTCCAGCTTGAGCTTCACTTCACTGGAGCACTGCCTGACACAAAGATTGTGGCCAGGGAGCAGGGTAGTGTGTTGAAGTGGCAGGCGACTGGAAGCTCAGGGTCTTTTTCGTGGGCGGAGTGTTGATGTTTTGTGAAGCAGCCATCCCATCTACACTTGGTTTCTCCTTGCCTTGGGGTGGCATGGTGGCTCAGTGGTTAGCACTGCTGCTTCACAGCACCAGGGACCCGGGTTCGATTTCTGCCTCAAGTGACTGTTTGTCTGTGTGGAGTTTGCACATTCTCCCCATGTCTGTGTGGGTTTCCTCCCACAATCGAAAAATGTGCGGGTCAGATGAATTGGCCATGCTAAATTGCCCATAGTGTTAGGTGCATTAGTCAGAGGGCAATGGGTGAGGGCGGGTTACTCTTTGGAGGGTCGGTGTGGACTTGTTGTTGGGCCAAAAGGCCTGTTTCCACATTGTAGGGAATCTAATCTAATCTAATCTAATATAGAGGAGACCACATTGTGAGTAGCGCATACGGTAGGCTAGATTGAGTAAAGCACAGATAAAGCATTACTTCACCTGGAATGGATACTGAGGAGGGAGGAGGTAAATGGACTGAACCGAAGAAGAGTGCTGGAGTCAAAACGTTGACTCTGTTTCTCTCTCCACATATGCTACCAAACTCGCTGAGTTTCTCCAGCAACTTGTGTGTTTTGTTTACTCCTCTTAGAATGAGCTGGTTTATGGGGCTGCTCCACCAACTGAAGGTTATCTCAATCTGCTTTGAGTTTGTGAAGACCAAAAGAAATTCTGGCTTAAAATGACTAACTTTAAGTGTTGCTTTCAGATGTAACTTGGCCATGGCAATGTTGTCAGCAGCACCCTGTGGAAATAGTTTTCGTGTAAATTACATTTTATTTAATCTGAAACTTTCTATGTTTTCCATTTATTTCCACTGTTTATAACAGTGCAATGATTCTCATTATTGTTAGGCAGGTTTTGCAGTTGATTGCTAAATTAAAATGTAAATAACTTTGAGAAGTTCTGCAAAGGCACAGCCTGCATAGAATTCCATCTGCTCAACAATTTGATTCATTCTGACATTTGATTTTTTTCCTGCTACGTTCTCAGGGATAATTTCCACAATACTCCTGTGATGTCCTCCTGTGTCTAACATATGTCTGAATGTGCTGAGTATGCAATTACTACTATGATGAGGAGGTGCCAGTGTTGGCCTGGGATGGAAATAGTTAAAAATCACACAACACCAGGTTAAAGTCCAACAGGTTTATTTGGAAGCACTACCTTTCGGAGCGCTGCTCCTTCATCAGGTGGCTGTGGAGCAGGATCATAAGACACAGAATTCATAGCACAAGATCATAACGTCATGCAACTGATATGATAGATTGAACAAACATAGATTGCGGTTAATCTTTTAGAATGCGATGCAGGTTTTGATTCCTTAATATGTAAATCACAGAACTTCTTTCAAGTCACATTCTCGCGATAACTTAAGGTTTTATAAAGAAAGGTGACATCTCAGCTCAGACAATGCATTAAAGGTGTAAGGTTAGAGTCTGTATGTATTCCAACCTTGAGTCAGACTGGTTCTATTTCCAAAGTAGGAATTGTATTTGCAGATACATTCTATTTTGCTCAAAAAGCACACAATCTGCAGCCAGTCAATCAATGTGACATTTTATAATTTATAAATTGGGATTTATATATTAATGAATCGAAACCTGCAACCCCTAAAAGATTAACCACAGTCGAGGTTTGATCAATATATCGTATCAGTTGCTCTGATTTTGTGCTGTAAATTCTGTGTCTTATGATCCTGCCCCACCAGCTATCTGTCAAAGGAGCAGCGCTCGGAAAGCTAGTACTTCCAAATAAACCTGTTGGACTATAATCTACTATGCTTTGAACCACACACTTTGATGAAATGGCATTCAAGCCATATCATTATGGGATCATGCAGCTGCAATTCAGAAATTCCGCAGCTGCACTTAAATACTCAGATGCAGGCACATCCTGGTGTGGAAGTAGGCACTAAGTGCATGGCACGAACTAATACAGAACCAGTGGCAGAGCTGCTCTGAAGAATACCAGACTAATGCCATTTACAAGTTCGCTCATGACACCACCATAGTCGGTTGAATCTCAGATGGCGATGAAACAGATTACAGATGGGAGGTGGAAGACCTGGAAAAATGGTGCACTGAGAACAACCTAGCTCTCAATGCAGGCAAAACCAAGGAACTCATTACTGACTTTCAGCGGGATGTTACTCATGCCCCCCCTACACATTAACAGCACAGAGGTGGAACGAGTGGAGAGTGTCAAGCTCCTGGGAGTGGTCATCCACAAATGCTTTCTTGGACTCTTCATGTGGACGCACTGGTTACAAAGGCCCAACAATGTCTCTTCTTTCTCAGGCAGCTGTGGAAATTTGGCATGGCGGCAAATACTCTTGTTAACCTTTATAGGTGCACCATCGAGAGCATTCTGTCTGGATGTACCAGTACCTGATATGGCAACTGTACCATTCAAGATCGGAGACGGTTACAGAGAGTGGTGAACTCGGCCCAGACAATCACAAAGACCAACCTCCCATCTATAGAATCCAGCTACCAGGCCCACTGTCAAGGAAAGGCTGCCAGCATTCTCAAAGATCCATCCCACCCTGGCAATGTTTTTCTACAACCTCTACCATCAGGGAGAAGGTACAGAAGTCTGAACACATGCACCAGCTGGTTTCTTAACAGTGTTTACCCTACTGTTGATAGAATACTGAATGGACTCTCAAACTCTTAACATTCACCTGCACAGTGTACCCATGTTTTTGTTTTTGCTGCTGTTTAGCTATTATTTACTTATCTATGCCACTTAACTCTGTGATCTGCCTGTATTGCTCGCAAGACAAAACTTTTCACTGTGGGCACTTGATAATAAATTCAATTCAATTCAATATGATCCCAAGAACTCATGGACACATTGTTCTTTCAGTGGATGTGATTGAGTATCGATTGTCAAACTTATTATTTAGTTATTTCACAAGAGTATTTAGAATAGAACAGCCCATAATCTATATTCCATTAAGGGACACTATGTAATGTATACTGGAATTAAATTAAAAGGTCAGTATACCTAAGTATCAAATAAAACATATGCATTAAAAGAAATCCTAATTCTATAAATTTACTTCAGTTGCTTGTTCGCACAGAGCTTTCATTTTTATTCAACCATGGGACATGGGCAGTGCTGACTGCTCAATATTGATTATCTATCCCTAGTTGCCCTTGAGAATGTGGTGGTGAGCTGCTTTCTTGAATCGCTGCAGTCCATGGCTGTAGTTAGAAAGCTGGCTGAAAAGAGACATATTGCCTAAGCTCTTCCATGTTATACTCTTCAGAACAAATGCAAGAATGCCAATTTTTAAAATGATCAAAGTAAATTATGCTACAGGAGGAAACAGTGCTGATTGGTTGGCATTGTAATTCTGATCAGCTGAGTCAATGCCATGGAGAAGCTGCCTTTTCTCTCTTGTAAGACGAAAAGGATTTCAATCAGCAGCCTTTCCTCTGCTTTTGTAAATGATTGTGATCTTTTGAAATCTGGCATTCTTACTTGTCTTGTGTAAGATGAAAAGCTTTATCAATGTGTCTCTCTTTTCAGAAACATACTTCAAGCCATTTTACATTTAAGCACTGCAAGTGGCTAGAACATAATTAGAAAGGCAAGGACTGGTTAAGGGTAGTCAACATAGTTACATGCATGGGAAATTGTATTTCACTAATTTGATTAAGTCTTTCCAAGAGGTGACAAACAACATTGATGAAGGCAAAAATGACAGACATTGCCTATATGGACTTCAGCAAAGCATTCGACAAGATTCCACTTGGTAGACTGATTCGTAAGGTCAGATCAAATGGGATTAATTGGCTACAAAATTGGCTTGAAGGTCGGATATAGAGGGTGATGGTGGAGGATTCCTTTTCAGCCTGGAGGCCTACAACCAGTGGTGTGCCGAAGGAACAGTGCTGGATCCATCATTTCTATAAATGATTTGGATGTGGATGTAGAAGGGATGATTAGTAAGTTTGCAGATGTCACCAAAATAGGTGATGCAGGGGACAGTGAAGTAGATTATCTCAGAACTGGATCTCGATGGACTGAGGAATGGCAGGTGGAATGTAATTTAGGTAAATGTGAGGTGTTGTATTTTGATAGGGCAGGACTCTGCCCCTCTAAACTGTCATGAAGGAGTAGAAACACTTCTTGCTTTTGATATTGACTGGAGTAGCATTTGTTGGGGGCGCCACGCGCTAAGTCAAAGCAAAGATAGGTCAATTGAAGATTAGGCAACCGTTGGGTAAAGTCAAGTGAAGGAAAATGCAACTCTAAAGTTTGACTCAAAATCAAGATGTTCCACTCCGATTAATTTCAATAGCATGATCTTGCTGTGAAAAATAATGGCACTCTCACCATGGCAGTAATTATATTTCAAGTACACCCCAGTGTTTTGTCCTACTGTTGTCATACCTGCTGAGGCTGAATCATCTTCCCTTTGTTGGGATGATTGCCAAGAATGATTAATACACCCAAAAAGTGAAGGTCCTTCTTTTAACCTTCAAGCCAGGCACAAACTACAGGGTGACCTTATACAGGTTTATAAAATCTTGAGGGGCATGGATAGGGTAAGTAGATAAGGGGTGGGGGAGTCCAGAACTCGAGGGCATAAGTTTAATGTGAGGGGACAGATTTAAAAGGGACCTACGGGGCAACTCTTTCACACAGGGGGTGGTGCATGTATGGAATGAGCCCAGAGGAAGTGGTGGCGGCCTTTACAGTTCCAACATTTAAAAGACATCTGGATGGGTATATAGAACATAGAACATAGAACAATACAGCACAGAACAGGCCCTTCGGCCCACGATGTTGTGCCGAACATTTGTCCTAGCTTAAGCACCCATCCATGTACCTATCCAATTGCCGCTTAAAGGTCACCAAAGATTCTGACTCTACCACTCCCACAGGCAGCGCATTCCATGCCCCCACCACTCTCTGGGTAAAAAACCCACCCCTGACATCTCCCCTATACCTTCCACCCTTCACCTTAAATTTATGTCCCCTTGTAACACTCTGTTGCACCCGGGGAAAAAGTTTCTGACTGTCTACTCTATCTATTCCTCTGATCATCTTATACACCTCTATCAAGTCACCCCTCATCCTTCGCCGTTCCAATAAGAAAAGGCCTAGCACTCTCAACCTATCCTCGTACGACCTATTCTCCATTCCAGGCAACATCCTGGTAAATCTTCTCTGCACCCTCTCCAAAGCTTCCACATCTTTCCTAAAGTGAGGCGACCAGAACTGCACACAGTACTCCAAATGTGGCCTAACCAAAGTCCTGTACAGTTGCAACATCACTTCACGACTCTTGAATTCAATCCCTCTGCTAATGAACGCTAATACATATAGGCCTTCTTACAAGCTCTATCCACCTGAGTGGCAACTTTCAAAGACCTATGAACATAGACCCCAAGATCCCTCTGTTCCTCCACCACACTAAGAACCCTACCGTTAACCCTGTATTCCGCATTCTTATTTGTCTTTCCAAAATGGACAACCTCACACTTGGCAGGGTTGAATTCCATCTGCCACTCCTCAGCCCAGCTCTGCATCATATCCAAGTCCCTTTGCAGCCAACAAGAGCCCTCCTCACTATCCACAACTCCACCAATCTTCGTATCATCTGCAAATTTACTGACCCACCCTTCGATTCCCTCATCCAAGTCATTAATAAAAATTACGAACAGCAGAGGACCCAGAACTGATCCCTGCGGAACTCCACTTGTAACTGGGCTCCAGGCTGTATATTTACCATCTACCACCACTCTCTGACTTCGACCGGTTAGCCAGTTTTCTATCCACTTGGCCAAATTTCCCTCTATCCCATGCCTCCTGACTTTCCGCATAAGCCTACCATGGGGAACCTTATCAAATGCCTTACTAAAATCCATGTATACTACATCCACTGCTCTACCCTCATCCACACGCTTGGTCACCTCCTCAAAGAATTCAATCAGACTTGTAAGGCAAGACCGACCCTTCACAAATCCGTGCTGGCTGTCCCTAATCAAGCAGTGCCTTTCCAGATACTCATAAATCCTATCCCTCAGTACCCTTTCCATTACTTTACCTACCACCGAAGTAAGACTAACTGGCCTATAATTCCCAGGGTTATCCCTATTCCCTTTTTTGAACAGGGGCACAACATTCGCCACTCTCCAGTCCCCTGGTACCACCCCCGTTGACAGTGAAGATGAAAAGATCATTGCCAACGTTACTGCAATTTCCTCTCTTGTTTCCCACATTATCCTAGGATATATCCCATCAGGCCCGGGGGACTTGTCTATCCTCAAGTTGTTCAAAATGTCCAACACATCTTCCTTCCTAACATGTATCTCCTCTAGCTTACCAGTCCATTTCACACTCACCTCTTCAACAATACGGTTCCTCTCATTCGTAAATACTGAAGAAAAGTACTCATTCAAGACCTCTCCCATCTCTTCCGACTCAATACACAGTCTCCCACTACAGTCCTTGATTGGACCTACCCTCGTTCTCGTCATTCTCATGTCTCTCACATACGCATAAAATGCCTTTGGGTTATCCTTGATCCTATCCGCCAAAGATTTTTCATGCCTTCTCTTGGCTCTCCTAATCCCTTTCTTCAGGTCCCTTCTGGCTATCCTGTATCCCTCCACTGCTCTGTCTGAACCCTGTATCCTCAACCTTATGTAAGCCTCCTTCTTCCTCTTTCCAAGACATTCAACCTCCCTCGTCAACCAAGGTTCCCTCACACGACCATTTCTTTCCTGTCTGACCGGTACATACATATCAAGGACACGTCGTATCTGTTCCTTGAAAAAGTTCCACATTTCCACGACATCCTTCCCCAACAGCCTATGCTCCCAACTTATGCTCCTCAGATCCTGTCTTACAGCATCGTAATTACCCTTCCCCCAATTGTAAAACCTACCCTGCATAACCAAGGTGAAAGTCACAGAATTGTGGTCACCATCACCAAAATGTTCACCCACTAACAAGCCCATCACTTGTCCGGTTCATTACCGAGTACCAAATCCAATATGGCCTCCCCTCTGGTCGGACAATCTACATACTGTGTTAGAAAAGCTTCCTGGACACACTGCACAAACACTGCCCCATCCAATCTACTTGATCTAAAGAGCTTCCAATTAACGTTTGGGAAGTTGAAATCACCCATGACTACTACCTTGTGGCTTCTGCACCTTTCCAAAATCTGTTTCCCAATCTGTTTCTCCACATCTCTGCTGCTATTGGGGGGCCTATAGTAAACACCCAACAAGGTGACTGCACCTTTCCTATTTCTGACTTCAGCCCATACTACCTCTAAAGGCAGATCCCCCTCGAACTGCCTTTCTGCAGCTGTTATACCATTTCTAATTAGCAACGCCACCCCCCCTCCTTTTCTACCACCCTCCCTAATCCTACTGAAACATCTGTAACCAGGAACCTCCAACAACCATTCCTGTCCCTCTTCTATCCACGTTTTCGTGATGGCCACAACATCGTAGTCCCAGGTACCTATCCACGCCTTAAGTTCACCGACCTTATTTCTGATACTCCTTGCGTTGAAGTATACGCACTTGAACCCATCTCTGTGTCCGCAAGTATTCCCTGTCAGTGCTACTTTCTTCACAGCTTCCCCACATACTTGGACATCCTGACAAACAGCTAGCCTACTTGCTGGACTACAAGTCCGGATCCCATCCCCCTGCCAAATTAGTTTAAACCCCCCCGAAGATAGCTAGCAAACTTACCCCCCAGGATATTGGTGCCCTTCTGGTTCAGGTGCAACCTGTCCTGCTTGTACAGGTCCCACCTTCCCCAGAATGCAGTCCAATTGTCCAAATACCTGAAGCCCTCCCTCCTACACCATCCTTGCAGCCACGTGTTCAACTGCACTCTCTCCCTATTCCTTGCCTCACTGTCACGTGGCACCGGCAACAACCCAGAGATGACGACTCTGTCTGTCCTAGCTTTCAGCTTCCTGCCTAACTCCCTGAGCTCTTGAATGACCTCCCCACCTCTCTTCCTACCTATGTCGTTGGTGCCAACGTGCACCACGACTTCTGGCTGCACACCCTCCCCCTTAAGGATTCTGAAGACACGGTCCGAGACGTCTTGGACCCTGGCACCCGGGAGGCAACAAACCATCCGAGAGTCTCGCCCATGCCCACAGAACCGCCTGTCTGTCCCTCTAACTAGAGAGTCTCCTATAACTAGTGCTCTCCTCCTTTCCCCCTTTCCCTTCTGAGTCTCAGAGCCAAACCTCACGCCACAGACCCGGTCACTGCAGCTTACCCCTGCTAGGCTGTCCCCCCCACCAGTATCCAAAGTGGTATACCTATTGTTTAGGGGAATGACTACAGGGTTTAGAGGCATATCGGCCAAGTGCTGGGAAATGGGACTAGATTAATTTTAGGATTTCTGGTTGGCATGGATGAGTTGGATTGAAGGGTTTATACATCTCGATGACTCTATGACCACACAGGAACATAAGAAATAAGAGTAGCAGGGGACTGAGTGTGCCATTGAACCTTCTCCATTGTTCGGTAAGATCATGGCTAACCATCAGCCTCATCTATACTTTCCCGATTTACTCCCCATACCTCTCATGTGGCAGACTCAGTATCCCAACCTTGAAAACATTTAGGGATGAATCATCCACTACCCCCTGTAATGGAGACACAAAGTGTTTCGCAACTCTTTCAGTGAAAACTTGCTCAGTCCTAAATAATCACCTCCTTCTCCTGAGGTTGTGTCCCTGTGTTCTAGATTCCCCAACCAAGGGAACCAATCTGTGCATGTCTATCCCATAAAGCTGCTTCACAGTCATGCATGGGTCAATAAGGTCACCTCGTATTCATCTAAACCCCAGAGAGCTCTGGCTTCCCATCACAGGGCAACTCTCTAAATGCCAGACACCAGTCAACTGGGTAGCTGTTGTTGTACCCTTTCCAAAGTAAGTATTTTGTTCCTCAAATATGGAATCCAAATCTGTGCACACTACTCAAGGATGGTCTTTACCAAAGCCTTACACAATTACAGCTAATCTTTCATATTCTTGGACTCCAGCCTGTTGTATGAGACAGTTGTTACGCAAAAGAGTTAACTGTCATCACTAAACAAGTTCGGCTAAATTGCAAAGGACTAATCTGAGAATCCCTACAGCGTAGAAGCAGGCCATTGAGTCTATTGAGTCCACACCGGCCCTCTAACGAGCATCCCGCCCAGATCTAACCCTATCCCTGAAACCCGGCATTTCTCATGCCTAATCCAACTCGTCTGCACATCCCTCGACACTGTGGGCAATTTCCCATGGTTAATCCACCCTAACCTGCAGACCTTTGGACTGTGGGAGGAAACCGGAGCATCCGGAGGAAACCAACACAGACACGGGGAGAATGTGTAAACTCCACACAGACAGTCGCCCGAGGGTGGAATCGAACCCAGGTCCCTGGTGCTATGAGGCAGCAATGCTAATCATGAGGGGAGCTAACCAGTCGTTATTCTATGTTGTATGATTATTTCCTGGGTTGAGATCAATGTGTACATACTCTGGCATTGAACCCAGTAGTCTTACTCGTCTACCGTGTAACTCAGATGTAGATATTAAGTACTATCTTGAGCAATTAACTTACTCTGTTTAGCAAGATTGGGCCTGTGTTCTGCTGAAGACTTTTTTGTGGGCACCCCTTCTTAAATGGTATCAGTAACTTAGAATAATATTAATAAGATGGGTCTACATAAGGCAACCAAAATAGTACCAGTGAACACAACAACAGCACATACTCGGGGTGGAGGATTGCCATTTATACCACAGTCCCCTCTCAATTAAGGCCTGTACGCCATCTACTTACAGTTGTTGGGTGTACCTGCATGTTAAAATGTGTGGATTGATTGAATACACCTACAGCTCTCTGAAAAAATAAATCAGCATTTAAAATCTTTATGCTTTTAAGAAAAATGGGATTACTCCATGTATCGATGTTTTAATCATAACTGTTATCAGACACCCTTCACCATCCATACGGACAGATCTGTATGGGATACAAACCTTCAGTGAACGATTCTTTCCCAGGGCAGGCACTATAACGTGACAATGTAATCCACACCGAATGTGTGCAACAGTGAGTTTAGGAGTTGGGATGTCATGTTATCATTGTATTAGACATTGGTGAGGCCACTTTTGGAGTACTGTGTACATTTCTAGTTACTCTGCTACAGGAAGGATGTTATTAAAGGTGCAGAAAAGATTTACAAAGATGTTACTGGAACTGGAGGGTTTGACCTATAATGAGAGGGTAGTTAAGCTGAGACTTTTTTCACTGGTTTGTAGAAGGTTGAAGGTTGAGGGGTAACCTATAAAGATTTATAAAATTATGAGGGACATAGATAAGGTGACGAGCAAGGGGTTTTTTTTGCCTAGGGTTGGGGAATTCAAAACTAGAGGGCATAATTTTAAGCTGAGAGGAGAAAGATTTAAAAGGGACCTGAGGGGCAACTTTTACACACAGAGGGTGGTGTGTGTATGGAACATATGCCAGACTAAGTGGTAGATGCAGGTATAGTCACAACACTTAAAAGGTACATGAATAGGTACATGAACACTTGGACAGGTACATGAATAGGAAAGATATGGGCCAAAAGCAAGCAAATGGCACTAGTTTAGTTTGGAAAACTTGGTCAGCATGGATGAGTTGGATTGAAGGATTTGTTTCTGTGCTATGTGACTCCATGACTCTTATTCTTTTTCCAAGACACAATCTGCTAAAATGACACCAACTCGCAATAAAGCTGTTTTAATGTAGCGAAAGATCCAAGGTGCTTTGCTAATTATCAAAGCAAACTTAACACTGATTTGTAATTGGAATTGCAGGGCAACTGCCCCAAAAAAATTAGTCAAAGATGTAACTTACAATGAAGATAGACAGACACAGAGACTAGATTAGAGTGGTTCTGGGAAAGCACTGTAGTTCAGGAAGCATCCGAGAAGCAGGAAAATCGACGTTTCGGGCAAAAGCTCTTCATCAGGAATAGAGGCAGAGTGCCTGCAGGATGGAGAGATAAATGAGAGGAGGGTGGGGGTGGGGAGAAAGTAGCATAGAGTACAATAGGTGAATGGGGGTGGGGATGGAGGTGATAGGTCAGGGAGGAGGGTGGGGGAAGGTAGCAAAGAGTACAATGGGTGAATGGGGGTGGGGATGAAGGTGATAGGTCAAAGAGAAGGGTGGAGTGGATAGGTGGAAAGGAAGGTAGGCAGGTAGGACAGGTCATGGGGACAGTGCTGAGCTGGAAGTTTGGAACTGGGATGAGGTGGGGGAAGGGGAAATGAGGAAACTGGTGAAGTCCACATTGATGCCCTGGGGTTGAAATGTTCCGAGGCAGAAGATGAGGCGTTCTTCCCCCAGGCATCGGGTGGTGAGGGAGCAGCGGTGAAGGAGGCCCAGGACCTCCATGTCCTTGGCAGAGTGGGAGGGGGAGTTGAAATGTTGGGCCACAGGGCGGTGTGGTTGATTGGTGCGGGTGTCCCAGAGATGTTCCCTAAAGTGCTCTGCTAGGAGGTGTCCAGTCTCCTCAATGTAGAGGAGACCGCTTCGGGAGCAACGGATACAATAAATGATATTAGTGGATGTGCAGGTAAAACTTTAATGGATTTGGAAGACTCCTTTGGGGCCTTGGATGGAGGTGAGGGAGGAGGTGTAGGCACAGGTTTTGCAATTCCTGCGGTGGCAGGGGAAGGTGCCAGGATGGAAGGGTGGGTTGTTGGGGTGTGTGGACCTGACCAGGTGGTCATGGAGGGAATGGTCTTTGTGGAAGGCGGAAAGGGATGGGGAGGTACATATATCCATGTTGGTGGGGTCTGTTTGGAGGTGGCGGAAATGTCAGCGGATGATTTGGTTTATGCGAAGACACAGAGAGAAAGGGAGAGAGAGAGAAATGGAGATAGAGAGACAGAGAGATTGAGAGAGAAAGAAAGAGAAAGACAGAGAGGTGAGGAAGACACACAGAGAAACAAGAGACAAAAATTTCGGGAGGAATTTCTGGAACTTAGGATCCATTTGATAAAAACACAGCTGTCAAAGATGGATCCATGAAAATTGGGTGTGTTCGCTTGGCCATAATTGGAAGCACACAAGGTTTGAGGCTCTTAGAGCTGGTTGTAGACTCTACAAAATTATGGAGGTCATGACCAGGCAGGGTGTTGGAAACTGTAATGAGGAATTTTAAAATTTTAATAGAGCTATCTTATCAAAAGAGTGTTTTGAAGTTGATACCTTATTTAGTATTAAAACTGGCATGTGGATTGCTGTTCATTTGCGTCCAATGTCTTCTGTATCACAACCTAATTTAATAAATTGCCATCAAGTTAGACATAGTGGTTGCTAGGTCGATCTGTGTAATTTGTTCTCCTTTATTTGAACTGTCTTATCAGCTACTGCATGTGAAAAGAGACCACAGCAAGTCATACCAACGTCAGATTGTGACGAATTACAGACAGGAGGATTGTATCTGTGAACACAGATATCACTGTCTGCTACTTTAGTGACTGGAATTATCATCTCCAACTTTACAGGTTATTCCAGTCAGCTTTCCCTTTTGAATTCTTAACAATTGTGACAGTAAAATCCATTGTCCTTGGTGCCAGAGGTTTCTGATGGGCAAAATAAGTAGTGTTCAGATTGTAGTGTTTAAAATGTTCAAAGGATTTGTGTTTATTCTTGGAACGTGGGCATTCTGGCAAGGCCAGCACTAGGAACATAAGAACAAGGAACAGGTGTAGAATTCAGCTGCTTAAGCCTCCTTCACCATTTAATATGAGCTTTGCCGATCTTATTTTGGCTTCAACTACATAACCTATCAACCTATTTCTAATTAAAAATCTGGCTATCTCCTCCTTACATTTACTTAGCGTCCCAGCATCCGCCACACTCTGAGGAAGTGAATTCCACAGATTTCTGACCTGTTGAGAGGAATTTCTCCTCATTTCTATTTGAAATCTCCCACCCAGTGTCCTGAAGCTATGACCTCTCATTCTAGATTATCCCACATAAAGAAAATCCTTTCTATGTCAACTTTGTCAATCATCTCTAGTATTTTATATACTTCAACTCAATCTGCTCCCATTCTTTTAAACTCTAATGAGTGTGAACTGCTCATATTCTGTTCATAAGCCCAACCCCTCATCTCTGGAATCAATCTAATGAACGTCCTCTGAGCAATTATTGCTCATGAATGGACTGGATTGCTAAAGCCATCTCAGACGGCATTTAACAATAACCACATTGCTTGGGATCTGGAAACATTTGTAGACTAAACGAGGTAAGGGTGACAGATTTTCTTCCCTAATAAGATAATTGCTGAACCAGGCAGATTTTTACAACCAAAAAGTGTTTTGCTGGAAAAGCACAGCCAGTCAGGCAGTATCCAAGGAACAGGAGAGTCAACATCCCGGGCAAAAGCCCTTCATCAGGAATGAGGGGGTGGCCCAAAGGGGCTGAGAGAAAAATGAGAGGGGGGGGGGGGGGGGGTGGAGCTGAGGGTAAGGTAACTGGGAATGCGAGAGGTAGATGAAGGTGAGGGGGTGAAGGTGATAGTTCAGAGAGGAGGGTGGAGTGGATAGGTGGGAATGAAGATGGACAGGTAGGTTAGTTCAAGAGGGTGGTTCCGAGCTGGAGGGTTGACATTCAACCCGTGTCCTTCAATCACACGGGATCAAGATCAATTTCACCAGTTTCGTCATCTCCCCTCCCCCCACCTTATCCCAGATCCAACCCACCAATTTGGCACCTCCCTCTTGAATTGTCCTATCGGTCCATCTTCCTTCCTACCTGTCTGCTCCACCTTCCTCTCCGACCTATCACCTTCACCCCCACCTTCATCTACCTATCGCATTCCTAGCTACCTTCCCCCCAGCTCCCTCCCCCTCCCATTTATCTCTCAGCCCACTTGGGCCAGCCCCTCATTCCTGATGAAGAGCTTATGCCTGAAATGTTGAATCTCCTGCTCCTCTGATGATGCCTGACCAGCTGTGCTTTTCCAGCACCACACTTTTTGACTCTGATCTCCAGCACCTGGAGTCCTCATTTTCTCCTCGATTTTTACAACCACCATCATTAGTTGTACAGCCATTATCACAGAGACTATTTTTCAATTCCAAATTTGGTCATTGAGTCTAAACTCCATAATTACTGTGGTGGGATTTGAACTGATGTCTATAAAGCATTAGCCTGGGCCTACTAGATTACTTACTCAACTGACGTTACCACTACACCACAGTCTGACCATGAGTATGGCTTCCCTCTGTTAGGAAAAGTTGGATAATGCGGCATTATCTTAAAATTAGGAGCAGTCTGTTCCAGACTAACATCAAGAAGCACTTCTTAGCACAAAGCTGAAATTTGGGACTCAACTCCAAATTGATTTAGTTTTATTGTCACATTTACTCAAACGAGCCACTTACAGCACCATTGTGGGTACAGAGTACCGAGGTACAATCCTCAGTTACAGAGCAGAGAAATGAAGAAGAGTCACATGACAGCTAGACCCAGTGTAACCATAGGTCAGAAAAAACAAGAAACAAAGTTACAGAGACAAACATCACAGTCTCTCTCCAAATGCTCTCCGCAGCAGACTGGGGCAGGGGTTTGTTATGTGGTCTGACCACAGGCTGCTGTCACACTCCACTCAGGGCTACTGTCCCCCTCTGCAATGGGCCAGAGTCCCCCACTGCACTGGAGCCGCTCTCCCACTCCGCACTGAGGCCGCTGTCACATCCGCACTGGGCCACAGTCCCCCTCCGCACAGGGGCCGCTGTCACCTCCGCACTGTGGCCACTGTCCCCCCTCCGCACTGGGGGCACTCTTCACCTCCACACTGGGGCCTCTGTCCACCTCTGCACTGGGGCCGCTGTTCCACATCGCACTGGGGCCACTCTTCACCTCCGCACTGGGGCCACTGTCCACCTCTGCACTGGAGCCGCTGTCACCCTCCGCACTGGAGCCACTTTCCCCCTCTGCACTGGGGCTACTGTCCCCATCTGCACTGGAACTACTGTCCCCCTCCGCACTGGAGCCACTATTTCCCTCCTCACTGCAGCCAATGTCTCCCGCTGCACTGTGGCCACTGTCCCCACTCCGCACTGGGGCCGCTGTCCCCCATTGTACTGGGGCCACAGTCCCCTCTCCACACGGCCACAGACCCTGCTCCACATTGGGCCACAAGACCCCCTCCACATGGCCACAATCCCCCTCCACACGGCCACAGACCCCCACCAAACTGGGCCACAGTCCCCCTCCACTCTGGGCCACAGTCCCCGCTCCACACTGGGCCACAGTCCCCGCTCTGCACTGGGCGACAGTCCCCCTTAACACTGGGCCGCAGTCCACGCTCCACACTGGGCACAGTCCTCCTCCACACTGGACCACAGTCCCCCCTCCACACTGGGCCACAGTCACCGCTCCACACTGGGCCACAGACCCCGCTCCACACTGGACCACAGTCCCACTCCACACTGGGCAACAGTCCCCCTCCACACGGCCACAGTCTCCGCTCCACACTGGGTCGCAGTACTCGCTCCACACTGGGCCACAGTCACGCTCCACACGGCCACAGTCCACATCCACACGGCCACAGTCCCCCTCCACACTGGCCCGCAGTCCCCGCTCCACAATGGGCCACAGTCCCCGTCCATGCTGGGCCCCAGACCCCACCCCACACTGGGCCACAGTCCCCCTCCACACTGGGCCACAGTCCCCCCTCCAAACAGGGCCACAGTCACTGCTCCACACTGGGCCACAGCTCCCCCTCCACAATAGGCCACAGTCCCTTCTCCACACTGGGCCACAGTCCCCCCTGCACACTGGGCCACAGTCCCCCCTCCACACTGGGCCACAGTCTCCCTCCACACTGGGCCACTGTCCCCACTCCACACTGGGCCACTGTCCCCACTCCACACTGGGCCACAGTCCCCCTCAACACTGTGCCAAAGTCCCCCTCCACACTGGGCCACAGTCCCCGTTCCACACTGGGCCACAGTCCCCGCTCCACACTGGGCCACAGTCCCCACTCCACACTGGGCCACATTCCCCCCTCCACACTGGGCCACAGACCCCTCCACACTGGGCCGCAGTCCCCGCTCCACACTGGGCCACAGTCTCCCTCCACATGGCCACAGTCCACCTCCACACGGCCACAGTCCCCCTCCACACTGGCCCGCTGTCCCTGCTCCGCACTGGGCCACAGTCCCCCTACATGCTGGGCCACAGTCCCGCTCCACATTGGGCCACAGTCCCCCCTCCACACTGGGCCATAGTCCCCCTTCCACACTAGGCCACAGTCCCGCTCCACACTGGGCCGCAGTCCCCCCTGCACACTGGGCCACAGTCCCCCCTCCACACTGGGCCACAGTCCCCCCTCCACACTGGGCCACAGTCCCCTCTCCACACTGGGCCAGAGTCCCCTATCCACACGGCCACAGTCCCCCTCCACACTGGCCCGCTGTCCCTGCTCCGCACTGGGTCACAGTCCCCCAACATGCTGGGCCACAGCCCCGCTCCACATTGGGCCACAGTCCCCCCTCCACACTGGGCCATAGTCCCCCTTCCACACTAGGCCACAGTCCCGCTCCACACTGGGCCGCAGTCCCCCCTGCACACTAGGCCACAGTCCCCTCTCCACACTTGGCCAAAGTCCCCGCTCCACACTGGGCCACAGTCACCGTCCACAATGGGCCACTGTCCCCGCTCCACACTGGGCCACAGTCTCCCCTCCACACTGAGCCACAGTCTGCGCTCCACACTGGGCCACAGACCCCCTCCACACTGGGCCACAGTCCCCGCTCCACACTGGTCACAGTCCCCACTCCACACTGGGTCACAGTCCCCCCTCCGCACTGGGCCACAGTCCCCCTAAATGCTGGGCCACAGTCCCGCTCCACACTGGGCCACAGTCCCGGCTCCTCACTGGGCCACAGTCCCCCCTCCACACTAGGCCACAGTCCCCTCTCCACACTGGGCCACAGTCCCCCCTCCACACTGGGCCACAGTCCCCGCTCCACACTGGCCCACAGTCCCCCCTCCACACGGCCACAGTCCCCCTCCACACTTGGCCACAGACCCCGCTCCACACTGGGCCACAGTACCTCCTTCACACTGGGCCACAGTCCCCTCTTCACACTGGGCCACAGTCCCCCCTCCACACTGGGCCACAGTCCCCGCTCCACACTGGGCAACAGTCCCCTCTCCACACTGGGCCACAGTCCCCTCTCCACACTGGGCCACAGTCCCCGCTCCACACTGGGCAACAGTCCCCCTCCACAATGGGCCACTGTCCCCGCTCCACACTGGGCCACAGTCTCCCCTCCACACTGAGCCACAGTCTGCGCTCCACACTGGGCCACAGACCCCCTCCACACTGGGCCACAGTCCCCGCTCCACACTGGTCACAGTCCCCACTCCACACTGGGTCACAGTCCCCCCTCCGCACTGGGCCACAGTCCCCCTAAATGCTGGGCCACAGTCCCGCTCCACACTGGGCCACAGTCCCGGCTCCTCACTGGGCCACAGTCACCCCTCCACACTAGGCCACAGTCCCCTCTCCACACTGGGCCACAGTCCCCCCTCCACACTGGGCCACAGTCCCCGCTCCACACTGGCCCACAGTCCCCCCTCCACACGGCCACAGTCCCCCTCCACACTTGGCCACAGACCCCGCTCCACACTGGGCCACAGTACCTCCTTCACACTGGGCCACAGTCCCCTCTTCACACTGGGCCACAGTCCCCCCTCCACACTGGGCCACAGTCCCCGCTCCACACTGGGCAACAGTCCCCTCTCCACACTGGGCCACAGTCCCCTCTCCACACTGGGCCACAGTCCCCGCTCCACACTGGGCAACAGTCCCCCTCCACAATGGGCCACTGTCCCCGCTCCACACTGGGCCACAGTCTCCCCTCCACACTGAGCCACAGTCTGCGCTCCACACTGGGCCACAGTACCTCCTTCACACTGGGCCACAGTCCCCTCTTCACACTGGGCCACAGTCCCCCCTACACACTGGGCCACAGTCCCCGCTCCACACTGGGCAACAGTCCCCTCTCCACACTGGGCCACAGTCCCCGCTCCACACTGGGCAACAGTCCCCCTCCACAATGGGCCACTGTCCCCTCTCCACACTGGGCCACAGTCTCCCCTCCACACTGAGCCACAGTCTGCGCTCCACACTGGGCCACAGACCCCCTCCACACTGGGCCACAGTCCCCGCTCCACACTGGTCACAGTCCCCACTCCACACTGGGTCACAGTCCCCCCTCTGCACTGGGCCACAGTCCCCCTAAATGCTGGGCCACAGTCCCGCTTCACACTGGGCCACAGTCCCGGCTCCACAATGGGCCACTGTCCTGCTCTACACTGGGCCACATTCACCATCCACACTGAGCCACAGTCCCTGCTCTACACAGGGCCACAGTCCTGCTCTACACTGGGCCACATTCACCCGCCACACTGAGCCACAGTCCCTGCTCTACACAGGGCCACAGTCCTGCTCTACACTGGGCCACATTCACCCGCCACACTGAGCCACAGTCCCTGCTCTACACAGGGCCAGAGTCCCCCCTTCACACTGGGCCACAGACCCCTCCACACGGCCACAGTCCCCGCTCCACACTGGGCCAGAGTCCCCGCTCCACACTGTGCCACAGTCCTCCTCCACACTGGGCCACAGCCCACGCTCCACAGTGGGGCACAGTCCTTGCTCCACACTGGGCCGCAGACCCCTCCACACGACCACAGTCCATGCTCCACACTGGGCCACAGTCCCTGCTCTACACTGGGCCACAGTCCCCCTCCACACTAGGCCACAGTCTCCGCTCCACACTGGGCCACAGTCCCCCTCCACACTGGGCCACAGTCCCCTCTTCACACTGGGCCACAGACCCCTCCACACGGCCACAGTCCCCCTCCACACTGGGCCACAGTCCCTTCCACACTGGGCCACAGTCACCCCTCCATACTAGGCCACAGTCCCCTCTCCACACTGGGCCACAGTCCCCACTCTACACTGGGCCACAGTCCCCGCTCCACACGGCCACAGTACCTCCTCCACACTGGGCCACAGTCCCCCTCCACACTTGGCCACAGTCCACCTCCACACTGGGCCGCAGTCCCTGCTCCACACTGGATCACAGTGCCCCTCCACACTGGGCCGCAGTCCCCGCTCCACACTGGGCCACAGTCCCCGCTCCACACTGGACCACAGTCCCCTCCACACTGGGCCATAGTCCCCCTCAACACTGGGCCACAGTCCCCCTCAACACTGTGCCGCAGACCCCTCCACACTGGGCCACAGTCCCCGCTCCACACTGGGCCACATTCCCCTCTCCACACGGGGCCACAGTTTTTCTCCACACTAGGCAACAGTTCCCCACACCACTCTGGGCCACATTCCCCCCTCCACACTGGGCCACAATTCCCTCTCCACACTGGGCCGCAGTCCCCCTCCACACTGGGCCAAAGTCCCCACTCCACACTGGGCCACAGTCACACTCCACACGGCCACAGTCCACCTCCACACGGCCACAATCCACCTCCACACGGCCACAGTCACCCTCCACACTGGGCCGCAGTCCCTGCTCCGCACTGAGCCACAGTCCCTCTTCACGCTGGGCCACAGTCCCCGCACCAAACTGGGCCATAGTCCCCCTCCAAACTGGGCCACAGTCACCGCTCCACACTAGGCCACAGTCCCCCCTCCACACTGGGCCACAGTCCCCCCTCCACACTGGGCCACAGTCCCCCCTCCACACTGGGCCACAGTCCCCTCTCCACACTGGGCCACAATTCCCCCTCCACACTGGGCCACAGTCCCCTCTCCACAATGGGCCACTGTCCCCGCTCCACATTGGGCCACAGTCTCCCCTCCACACTGAGCCACAGTCTCCGCTCCACACTGGACTACAGTCCACCTCCACACTGGGCCACATTCCCCCCTCCAAACTGGGCGACAGTCCCACTCCACATTTGGCCACAGTTCCCCACGCCACTCTGGGCCACATTCCCCCCTCCACACTGGGCCACAGTCCCCTCTCCACAATGGGCCGCAGTCCCCCTTCACACTGGGCCACAGTCCCCGCTCAACACTGGGCCACAGTCACCCTCCACACTGGGCCACAGTCCCCTCTCCACATTGGGCCCGGCCCCCCCTCCACACTGGGCCACAGTCCCCCCTCCACACTGGGCCCCAGAACCCTCTCCACACTGGACAACAGTCCCCGCTCCACACTGGGCCGCAGTCCCCGCTCCACATTGGGTCGCAGTCCCCGCTCCACACTGGGCCACAGTCCCCCTCCACACTGGGCCACAGTCCCCCCTCTACACTGGGCCACAGTCCCCACTCCACACTGGGCCATAGTCCCCCCTCCACACTGGGCCTCAGTCACCTTTCACACTGGGCCACAGTCCACGCTCCACTCTGGGCCACAGTCCCCGCTCCACACGGCAACAGTACACCTCCACACGGCCACAGTCCACCTCCACACTGGGCTACTGTCCCACTCCACACTGGGCCACAGTCCCCCTCCACACTGGGCCGCATTCCCCTCTCCATATGGCCACAGTCCCTGCTCCACACTGGGCCACAGTCCCTGCTCCACACTGGGCCACAGTCCCTGCTCCACACTGAGCCACAGTCCCTGCTCCACACTGAGCCACAGTCCCCGCTCCACACTGGGCCACAGTCCCCCTCCACACTGGGCCACAGTCCTTGCTCCACACTGGGCAGCAGACCCCTCCACACGACCACAGTCCCTGCTCCACAATGGGCCACAGTCCCCACTCCACACTGGGCCACAGTCCGCCTCCACACTGGGCCACAGTCCCTACTCCACATTGGGCTGCATTCCCCTCGCAATACGGCCACAATCCCCCCTCCACACTGGGCCACAGTCCCCCTCCACACGGCCACAGTCCCCGTTCCACACTAGGCCACAGTCCCCGCTCACACTGAGCCACACTCCTCGCTCCACACTGGGCCGCAGTCCCTGCTCCACACTTGGCCACAGTCACCCCACCACACTTGGCCACAGTCCCCGCTCCACACTGGGACACAGTCCCCACTCCACACGGCCACAGTCCCCATCCACATTGGGCCAAAGTGCCCACTCTACACTGGGTCACAGTTTCCCGCCAAACTGGGCCGCAGTTCCCGCTCCCCATGGCCACAGTCCGCACTCCACACTGGGCCACAGTCCCCCTCCACACGGCCACAGTCCCCACTCCACACGGCCACAGTCTCCATCCACACTGTGCCACAGTCCCCCTGCATACTGGGCCACAATCCCCCTCCACACGGCCACAGTCCCCCTTCACACTGGGCCACAGTCCCCCTTCACACTGGGCCACAGTCCCCCTGCACACTGGGCCACATTCCCGGCTCCACACGGCCACAGTCCCTTTGCACACTGGGCCACAGTCCCCCTCCACACGGCCACAGTCCCCACTCCACACGGCCACAGTCTCCATCCACATTGGGCCAAAGTGCCCACTCTACACTGGGTCACAGTTTCCCACCAAACTGGGCCGCAGTTCCCGCTCCCCACGGCCACAGTCCGCACTCCACACTGGGACACAGTTCCCCTCCACACTGGGCCACAGTCCCCCTCCAAACGGCCACAGACACCCTGCACACTGAGCCGCAGTCCCCGTTCTACACTGGGCCACAGTCACCCCACCACACTTGGCCACAGTCCACGCTCCACACTGGGCCACAGTCCCCATCCACATTGGGCCAAAGTGCCCACTCTACACTGGTCACAGTTTCCCACCACAATGGGCCGCAGTCCCCGCTCCACACGGCCACAGTCCCCACTCCTCACTGGGCCACAGTCCCCCTGCACACTGGGCCACAGTCCCCCTCCACACGGCCACCGTCCCCCTTCACACTGGGCCACAGGCCCCCTGCACACTGGGCCAGAGTCCCCCTCCACACTGGGCCACATTCCCGGCTCCACACGGCCACAGTCCCTTTGCACACTGGGCCACAGTCCCCGCTCCACACGGCAACAGTACCGCTCCACACGGCCACAGTCCACCTCCACACTGGGCCACTGTCCCAATCCACACTGGGCCACAGTCCCCCTCCACACTGGGCTGCAGTCCCCTCTCCACACTGTGCCACAGTCCCCCTCCACACTGGGCCACAGTCCCTGCTCCACACTGGGCCACAGTCCTTGCTCCACACTGGGCAGCAGACCCCTCCACACTGGGCCACAATCCCCCTCCACACGGCCACAGTCCCCCTTCACACTGGGCCACAGTCCCCCTTCACACTGGGCCACCATCCCCCTCCACACTGGGCCACATTCCCGGCTCCACACGGCCACAGTCCCTTTGCACACTGGGACACAGTTCCCCTCCACACTGGGCCACAGTCCCCCTCCACATAACCACAGACCCCCTCCACACTGGGCCACAGTCCCCCTCCACACGGCCACAGACCCCCTCCACACTGAGCCACAGTCCCCGTTCTACACTGGGCCACAGTCACCCCACCACACTTGGCCACAGTCCCCGCTCCACACTTGGCCACAGTCCCCACTCCACACGGCCACAGTCCCCATCCACATTGTGCCAAAGTGCCATCTCTAAACTGGTCACAGTTTCCCACCACACTGGTCCGCAGTCCCCGCTCCAGACGGTAACAGTACCCCTCCACACGGCCACAGTCCACCTCGACACTGGGCCATTGTCCCAATCCACACTGGGCCACAGTCCCCCTCCACACTGGGCCACAGTCCCCTCTCCACACTGTACCACAGTCCCCCTCCACACTGGGCCACAGTCCCTGCTCCACACTGGGCCACAGTCCTTGCTCCACACTGGGCAGCAGACCCCTCCACACGACCACAGTCCCCGCTCCACACTGGGCCACAGTCCCTGCTCCACACTGGGCCACAGTCCCCGCTCCACACTGGGCCACAGTCCCCCTCCACACTGGGCCACAGTCCCTGCTCCACACTGGGCCACAGTCCCCCTCCACACTGGGCCACAGTCCCTGCTCCACACTGGGCCACAATCCCCCCTCCACACTGGGCCACAGTCCCCCTCCACACGGCCACAGTCCCCGCTCCACACTGGGCCACAGTCCCCGCTCACACTGAGCCACACACCTCGCTCCACAGTGGGCCGAAGTCCCCCTCCACAGTGGGGCACAGTCCCCGCTCCACACTGGGCCATAGTCCCCACTCCACACGGCCACAGTCCCCATCCACATTGGGCCAAAGTGCCCGCTCTACACTGGGTCACAATTTCCCACCACACTGGGCCGCAGTTCCCGCTACACACGGCCACAGTCCGCACTCCACACTGGGCCACATTCCCCTGCACACTGGCCCACAATCCCCCTACACACGGCCACCGTCCCCCTTCACACTGGGCCACAGTCCCCCTCCAGACTGGGCCACACTCCCGGCTCCACACAGCCACAGTCCCTTTGCACACTGGGCCACAGTCCCCTCGACACTGGGCCACAGTCCCCCTCCACACGGCCACAGACCCCCTCCACACTGGGCCGCAGTCCCCGCTCTACATTGGGCCACAGTCCCCCCCTCTACACTGGGCCACAGTCCCCGCTCCACACTAGGCCACAGTCCCCCTTCCACACTGGGCCACAGTCCCCCTCCACACTGGGCCGCAGTCCCCCCTCCACACTGGGCTACAGTCATATTTCCACTCTGGGCAACAGTCCCCACTCCACACTTGGTCACAGTCCTCCCTCCACACTGGGCCACAGTCCCAGCTCCACATACGGTCACAGTACCTGCTCCATACTGGGCCACAGTCCCTGCTACACACTGGGCCACATCCCTGCTCCACACTGGGCCACAGTCCTTGCTCCACACTGGGCAGCAGACCCCTCCACACAACCACAGTCCCCACTCCACACTGGGCCACAGTCCCTGCTCCACACTGGGCCACAGTCCCCGCTCCACACTGGGCCACAGTCCGCCTCCACACTGGGCCACAGTCCCTGCTCCACACTGGGCCACAGTCCCACTCCACACTGGGCCACAGTCCCTGCTCCACACTGGGCCACAATCCCCCCTCCACACGGCCACAGTCCCCGCTCCACACTGGGCCACAGTCCCTGCTCCACACTGGGCCACAGTCCCACTCCACAGTGGGCCACAGTCCCTGCTCCACACTGGGCCACAATCCCCCCTCCACACGGCCACAGTCCCCGCTCCACACTGGGCAGCAGACCCCTCCACACGACCACAGTCCCCGCTCCACACTGGGCCACAGTCCCTGCTCCACACTGGGCCACAGTCCCCGCTCCACACTGGGCCACAGTCCCCCTCCACACTGGGCCACAGTCCCTGCTCCACATTGGGCCACAGTCCCACTCCACACTGGGCCTCAGTCCCTGCTCCGCACTGGGCCACAATCCCCCCTCCACACTGGGCCACAGTCACCCTCCACACGGCCACAGTCCCCGCTCCACACTGGGCCACAGTCCCCGCTCACACTGAGCCACACTCCTCGCTCCACACTGGGCCGCAGTCCCCGCTCCACACGGCCACAGTCTCCATCCACATTGGGCCAAAGTGCCTGCTCTACACTGGGTCACAGTTTCCCACCACACTGGGCCGCAGTTCCCGCTACACACGGCCACAGTCCGAACTCCACACTGGGCCACAGTACCCCTGCACACTGGGCCACAATCCCACTCCACACGGCCACCGTCCCCCTTTACACTGGGCCACAGTCCCCCTGCACACTGGGCCACAGTCCCCCTCCACACTGGGCCACACACCCGGCTCCACACGGTCACAGTCCCTTTGCACACTGGGGCACAGTTCCCCTCCACACTGGGCCACAGCCCCCCTCCACATAACCACAGACCCCCTCCACACTGAGCCGCAGTCCCCGCTCTACACTGGGCCACAGTCACCCCACCACACTTGGCCACAGTCCCCACTCCACACGGCCACAGTCCCCATCCACATTGGGCCAAAGTGCCCGCTCTACACTGGGTCACAGTTTCCGACCACACTGGGCCGCAGTCCCCGCTCCACACGGCCACAGTCCCCACTCCACACTGGGCCACAGTCCCCCTGTACACTGGATCACAGTCCCCCTCCACACGGCCACCGTCCCCCTTCACACTGGGCCACAGTCCCCCTCCACACTGGGCCACACTCCCGGCTCCACACAGCCACAGTCCCTTTGCACACTGGGCCACAGTCCCCTCGACACTGGGCCACAGTCCCCCTCCACACGGCCACAGACCCCCTCCACACTGGGCCACAGTCCCCGCTCCACACTGGGCCACAGTCCCCCTTCACACTGGGCCAGAGTCCCCTCTTCACACTGGGCCACAGTCAACCTCCACACTGGGCCACAGTCCCCTCTCCACATTCGGCCACAGACCCCTCTCCACAATGGGCCACTGTCCCCGCTCCACACTGGGCCACAGTCCCCTCTCCACACTGGGCCACAGTCGACCTTCCACACTGGGCCACAGTCCCCTCTCCACACTGGACAACAGTCCCCGCTCCACACTGGGCCGCAGTCCCTCTCCACAATGGGCCACTGTCCCCGCTCCACACTGGGCCACAGTCCCCCCTCCACACTGGGCCACAGCCCCCCCTCCACTCTGGGCCACAGTCCCCACTCCACACTGGGCCACAGTCCCCCCTCAACGCTGTGCCATATTTTCCCCTCCACACTGGGCCACAGTCACCTTTCACACTGGGCCACAGTCCCCGCTCCACACGGCAAGAGTACCCCTCCACACTGCAAGAGTACCCCTCCACACTGGGCCACTGTCCCACTTCATACTGGGTCATAGTCCCCCTCCACACTGGGCCGCAATCCCCTCTCCATACGGGCACAGTCCCTGCTCTACAGTGGGCCACAGTCGCCCTCGACTCGGCCACCGTCCCCGCTCCACACTGGGCCACAGTCCCCGCTCACACTGAGCCACACTCCTTGCTCCACAGTGGGCCGAAGTCCCCCTCCACAGTGGGGCACAGTCCCCGCTCCACACTGGGCCATAGTTCCCACTCCACACGGCCACAGTCCCCATCCACATTGGGCCAAAGTGCCTGCTCTACACTGGGTCACAGTTTCCCACCACACTGGGCCGCAGTTCCCGCTACACACGGCCACAGTCCGCACTCCACACTGGGCCACAGTCCCCCTCCACACTGGGCCACACTCCCGGCTCCACACAGCCACAGTCCCTTTGCACACTGGGCCACAGTCCCCTCAACACTGGGCCACAGTCCCCCTCCACACGGCCACAGACCCCCTCCACACTGGGCCGCAGTCCCCGCTCTACATTGGGCCACAGTCCCCCCCTCTACACTGGGCCACAGTCCCCGCTCCACACTAGGCCACAGTCCCCCTTCCACACTGGGCCACAGTCCCCGCTCCACACTAGGCCACAGTCCCCCTTCCACACTGGGCCACCGTCCCCCTCCACTCTGGGCCACAGTCCCCACTCCACACTTGGTCACAGTCCTCCCTCCACACTGGGCCACAATCCCAGCTCCACATACGGTCACAGTACCTGCTCCATACTGGGCCACAGTCCCTGCTACACACTGGGCCACAGTCCCCGCACCACACTGGGCCACAGTCCCCGCTCCACACTGGGCCACAGTCCCCGCTCAACACTGGGCCACCGTCCCCCCGCCACACTGGGACACAGTCCCGCTTCACACGGCCACAGTCCCCGCTCCACACTGGGCCACAGTCCCCGCCCAACACTGGGCCACAGTCCCAAACCACACTGGGCCACAGTCCCCCGCTCAACACTGGGCCACAGTCCCCACTCCACACTGGGCCACAGTCCCCCTGCACACTGGGCCACAGTCCCCCTCCACACGGCCACCGTTCCTCTCTACATTGGGCCACACTCCCGGCTCCACACGGCCACAGTTCCTTTGCAAACTGGGACACAGTTCCCCTCCACACTGGGCCGCAGTCCCCGCTCCACATTGGGCCACAGTCCCCGCTCCACACTGGGCCACAGTCCCCGCTCCACACTGGGCCACAGTCGCCGCTCCACACTGGGCCACAGTCCCCCTCTACAGTGGGCCACAGTCCCCCTTCACACTGGGCCAGAGTCCCCTCTCCACACTGGGCCACAGTCAACCTCCACACTGGGCCACAGTCCCCTCTCCACATTCGGCCACAGACCCCTCTCCACAATGGGCCACTGTCCCCGCTCCACACTGGGCCACAGTCCCCTCTCCATACTGGGCCACAGTCGACCTTCCACACTGGGCCACAGTCCCCTCTCCACACTGGACAACAGTCCCCGCTCCACACTGGGCCGCAGTCCCTCTCCACAATGGGCCACTGTCCCCGCTCCACACTGGGCCACAGTCCCCCCTCCACACTGGGCCACAGCCCCCCCTCCACTCTGGGCCACAGTCCCCACTCCACACTGGGCCACAGTCCCCCCTCAACGCTGTGCCATATTTTCCCCTCCACACTGGGCCACAGTCACCTTTCACACTGGGCCACAGTCCCCGCTCCACACGGCAAGAGTACCCCTCCACACTGGGCCACTGTCCCACTTCATACTGGGTCATAGTCCCCCTCCACACTGGGCCGCAATCCCCTCTCCATACGGGCACAGTCCCTGCTCTACAGTGGGCCACAGTCGCCCTCGACACGGCCACCGTCCCCGCTCCACACTGGGCCACAGTCCCTGCTCCACACTGGGCCACAGTCCCCCTCCACACTGGGTCACAGTCCCCGCTCCACACTGGGCCACAGTCCCCGCTCACACTGAGCCACACTCCTCGCTCCACAGTGGGCCGAAGTCCCCCTCCACAGTGGGGCACAGTCCCCGCTCCACACTGGGCCATAGTTCCCACTCCACACGGCCACAGTCCCCATCCACATTGGGCCAAAGTGCCTGCTCTACACTGGGTCACAGTTTCCCACCACACTGGGCCGCAGTTCCCGCTACACACGGCCACAGTCCGCACTCCACACTGGGCCACAGTCCCCTTCCACACTGGGCCACACTCCCGGCTCCAAACAGCCACAGTCCCTTTGCACACTGGGCCACAGTCCCCTCGACACTGGGCCACAGTCCCCCTCCACACGGCCACAGACCCCCTCCACACTGGGCCGCAGTCCCCGCTCTACATTGGGCCACAGTCCCCCCCTCTACACTGGGCCACAGTCCCCGCTCCACACTAGGCCACAGTCCCCCTTCCACACTGGGCCACAGTCCCCCTCCACACTGGGCCGCAGTCCCCCCTCCACACTGGGCTACAGTCATATTTCCACTCTGGGCAACAGTCCCCACTCCACACTTGGTCACAGTCCTCCCTCCACACTGGGCCACAGTCCCAGCTCCACATACGGTCACAGTACCTGCTCCATACTGGGCCACAGTCCCTGCTACACACTGGGCCACAGTCCCCGCTCAGCACTGGGCCACAGTCCCCGCTCTACACTGGGCCACAGTCCCCGATTAACACGGCCACACACCCGCACCACACTGGGCCACAGTCCCCGCTCCACACTGGGCCACAGTCCCCGCTCAACACTGGCCACCGTCCCCCCGCCACACTGGGACACAGTCCCCGCTTCACACGGCCACAGTCCCCGCTCCACACTGGGCCACAGTCCCCGCCCAACACTGGGCCACAGTCCCAAACCACACTGAGCCACAGTCCGCGCTCCACACGGCCACAGTCCCCACTCCACACTGGGCCACAGTCCCCCTCCACACGGCCACCGTTCCTCTCTACATTGGGCCACACTCCCGGCTCCACACGGCCACAGTTCCTTTGCACACTGGGACACAGTTCCCCTCCACACTGGGCCACAGTCCCCCTCCACACTGGGCCACAGTCCCCTCTCCACACTGTACCACAGTCCCTGCTCCACACTGGGCCACAGTCCTTGCTCCACACTGGGCAGCAGACCCCTCCACACAACCACAGACCCGCTCCACACTGGGCCAAAGTCCCTGCTCCACACTGGGCCACAGTCCCCGCTCCACACTGGGCCACAGTCCCTGCTCCACACTGGGCCACAGTCCCTGCTCCACACTGGGCCACAGTCCTACTCCACACTGGGCCACAGTCCCCCTCCACACTGGGCCACAGTCCCCTCTCCACACTGTACCACAGTCCCCCTCCACACTGGGCCACAGTCCCTGCTCCACACTGGGCCACAGTCCTTGCTCCACACTGGGCAGCAGACCCCTCCACACAACCACAGTCCCCGCTCCACACTGGGCCACAGTCCCCGCTCCACACTGGGCCACAGTCCCCCTCCACACTGGGCCACAGTCCCCCTCCACACTGGGCCACAGTCCCTGCTCCACACTGGGCCACAGTCCTACTCCACACTGGGCCACAGTCCCCCTCCACACTGGGCCACAGTCCCTGCTCCACATTGGGCCACAGTCCTACTCCACACTGGGCCACAGTCCCTGCTCCACACTGGGCCACAATCCCACCTCCACACTGGGCCACAGTCCCCCTCCACACAGCCACAGTCCCCGCTCCACACTGGGCCACAGTCCCCGCTCACACTGAGCCACACTCCTCGCTCCACACTGGGCCGCAGTCCCCGCTCCACACGGCCACAGTCCCCATCCACATTGGGCCAAAGTGCCTGCTCTACACTGGGTCACAGTTTCCACCACACTGGGCCGCAGTTCCCGCTACACACGGCCACAGTCCGAACTCCACACTGGGCCACAGTACCCCTGCACACTGGGCCACAATCCCACTCCACACGGCCACCGTCCCCCTTCACACTGGGCCACAGTCCCCCTGCACACTGGGCCACAGTCCCGCTCCACACTGGGCCACACACCCGGCTCCACACGGTCACAGTCCCTTTGCACACTGGGGCACAGTTCCCCTCCACACTGGGCCACAGCCCCCCTCCACATAACCACAGTTCCCCTCCACACTGGGCCACGGTCCCCTCTACACTGGGCCACAGTCACCCCACCACACTTGGCCACAGTCCCCACTCCACACGGCCACAGTCCCCATCCACATTGGGCCAAAGTGCCCGCTCTACACTGGGTCACAGTTTCCGACCACACTGGGCCGCAGTCCCCGCTCCACACGGCCACAGTCCCCACTCCACACTGGGCCACAGGCCCCCTGTACACTGGATCACAGTCCCCCTCCACACGGCCACCGTCCCCCTTCACACTGGGCCACAGTCCCCCTCCACACTGGGCCACACTCCCGGCTCCACACAGCCACAGTCCCTTTGCACACTGGGCCACAGTCCCCTCGACACTGGGCCACAGTCCCCCTCCACACAGCCACAGACCCCCTCCACACTGGGCCGCAGTCCCCGCTCTACATTGGGCCACAGTCCCCCCCTCTACACTGGGCCACAGTCCCCGCTCCACACTAGGCCACAGTCCCCCTTCCACACTGGGCCACAGTCCCCCTCCACACTGGGCCGCAGTCCCCCCTCCACACTGGGCTACAGTCATATTTCCACTCTGGGCCACAGTCCCCACTCCACACTGGGCCACAATCCCAGCTCCACATACGGTCACAGTACCTGCTCCATACTGGGCCACAGTCCCTGCTACACACTGGGCCACATTCCCCGCACCACACTGGGCCACAGTCCCCGCTCCACACTGGGCCACAGTCCCCACTCAACACTGGCCACCGTCCCCCCGCCACACTGGGACACAGTCCCCGCTTCACACGGCCACAGTCCCCGCTCCACACTGGGCCACAGTCCCCGCCCAACACTGGGCCACAGTCCCAAACCACACTGGGCCACAGTCCCCGCCCAACACTGGGCCACAGTCCCCACTCCACACTGGGCCACAGTCCCCCTGCACACTGGGCCACAGTCCCCCTCCACACGGCCACCGTTCCTCTCTACATTGGGCCACACTCCCGGCTCCACACGGCCACAGTTCCTTTGCAAACTGGGCCACAGTCCCCACTCCACACTTGGTCACAGTACTCCCTCCACACTGGGCCACTGTCCCAGCTCCACACTGAGCCACAGTCCCCACTTCACACTGGGCACAGTCCCCGCTCCACACACGGTCACAGTACCTGCTCCATACTGGGCCACAGTCCCCACTCCACACGGGGCCACAGTCCCCGCTCAACACTGGGCCACAGTCCCCGCTCCACACTAGGCCACAGTCCCCGCTTCACACAGCCACAGTCCCCGCTCAACACTGGGCCACAGTCCCCCCTCCACACACGGCCACAGTCCCCGCCAAACACTGGGCCACAGTCCCAATCCACACTAGGCCACAGTCCGCGCTCCACACGGCCACAGTCCCCACTCCACACCGGGCCACAGTCCCCCTGCACACTGGGCCACAGTACCCCTCCACATGGCCACCATCCACTTCCACACTGGGCCACACACCCGGCTCCACACGGCCACAGTTCCTTTGCACACTGGGACACAGTTCCCCTCCACACTGGGCCACAGTCCCCCTCCACACGGCCACAGTCCCCACTCCACACTGGGCCACAGTCCCCACTCCACACTGGGCCACAGTCCCCCTCCACACGGCCATCGTCCCCCTCCACACTGGGCCACGCACCCGGCTCCACACAGCCACAGTCCCCTCGACACTGGGCCACAGTCCCCTCGACACTGGGCCACAGTCGCCCTCCACACGGCCACAGAACCCCTCCACACTGAGCCACAGTCCCCCCTCTTCACTGGGCCACATTCTTTGCTCCACACTGGGCCACAGTCCTTGCTCCACACTGGGCCGCAGTCGCCCTGCACACTGGGCCACAGTACCCCTCCACATGGCCACCATCCACCTCCACACTGGGCCACACCCCCGGCTCCACACGGCCACAGTTCCTTTGCACACTGGGACACAGTTCCCCTCCACACTGGGCCACAGTCCCCCTCCACACGGCCACAGTCCCCACTCCACACTGGGCCACAGTCCCCACTCCACACTGGGCCACAGTCCTCACTCCACACTGGGCCACAGTCCCCGCTCCACACTGGGCCATAGTCACCCTCCACACTTGGCCACAGTCGCCCCTCCACACTGGGCCACAGTCCCCTCTCCACACTGGGCCACAGTCCCCGCTCCACACTGGGCCATAGTCACCCTCCACACTTGGCCACAGTCGCCCCTCCACACTGGGCCACAGTCCCCTCTCCACACTGGGCCACAGTCCACCTTCCAGACTGGGCCACAGTCCCCTCTCCACACTGGACAAAAGTCCCCACTCCACACTGGGCCGCAGTCCCCTCTCCACAATGGGCCACTGTCCCTGCTCCACACTGGGCCACAGTCCCCGCTCCACCCTGAGCCACAGTCCCCCCTCCACACTGGGCCACAGACCCCTCCACACAGCCACAGTCCCTGCTCCACACTGGGCCACAGTCTCCGCTCCACACTGGGCCACAGTTCCCCTCCACATTGGGCCGCAGTCCCTGCTCCACACTTGGCCACAGTCCCCGCTCCACACTGGGCCACAGTCCCCCTCCACACTTGGCCACAGTCCCCGCTCTACACTGGGTCACAGTTTCCCACTACACTGGGCCGCAGTTCCCGCTACACACAGCCACAGTCCCCGCTCCACCCTGGGCCACAGTCAGCCCTCCACACTGGGCCACAGACCCCTCCACACAGCCACAGTCCCCGCTCCACACTGGGCCACAGTCTCCGCTCCACACTGGGCCACAGTCTCCGCTCCACACTGGGCCACAGTTCCCCTCCACATTGGGCCGCAGTCCCTGCTCCACACTTGGCCACAGTCCCCGCTCACACTGGGCCACAGTCCCCCTCCACACTTGGCCACAGTCCTCGCTCCACACTGGGCCACAGACCCCTCCACACGGCCACAGTCCCCATCCACATTGGGCCAAAGTGCGTGCTCTACACTGGGTCACAGTTTCACACCACACTGGGCCACAGTTCCCGCTACACACGGCCACAGTCCGCACTCCACACTGGGCCACAGGCCCCCCTCTTCACTGGGCCACAGTCCTTGCAACACACTGGGCCGCAGTCCCCCTCCACACGAGCACAGTCCCTGCTCCACACTGAGCCGCAGTCCCTGGTCTACACTTGGCCACAGTCCCTGCTCCACACTGGGCCACAGTCGCCCTCAACACGGCCACAGTCCCCGCACCACACTGCGCCACAGTCCCCGCTCCACACTGGGCCACAGTCCCCGCTCCACACTGGGCCACAGTCCCCGCTCCACATTGGGCCACAGTCCCCGCTCCACACTGGGCCACAGTCCCCGCTCCACATTGGGCCACAGTCCCCGCTCCACACTGCGCCGCTGTCCCTGCTCAACACTGGGTCGCAGTCCCCGCTCCACACTGGGCCACAGTCCCCCTGCACACTGGGCCACAGGTCCCCTCCACACGGCCACCATCTCCATTCACACTGGGCCACAGTCCCCCTGCACACTGGGCCACAGTCCCCCTCCACACTGGGCCACAGTCCCCCTCCACACGGCCACAGAACCCGCTCCACACCGGGCCGCAGTCCCCGCTCTACACTGGGCCACAGTCCCCCCTCCACACTGGGCCACAGTGCCCGCTCCACACTAGGCCACAGTCCCCCTTCCACACTGGGCCGCAGTCCCCCCTCCACACTGGACTACAGTCACCTTTCCACTCTGGGCCACAGTCCCCACTCAACACTGGGCCACAGTCCCCACTCCACACTGGGCACAGTCCCCGCTCCACACACGGTCACAGTACCTGCTCCATACTGGGCCACAGTCCCCACTCCACACTGGGCCACAGTCCCCGCTCAACACTGGGCCACAGTCCCCGCTCCACACTGGGCCACAGTCCCCGCTTCACACGGCCACAGTACCGCTCCACACTGGGCCACAGTCCCCGCTCAACACTGGGCCACAGTCCCCCCTCCACACTGGGCCACAGTCCCCGCTTCACACGGCCACAGTCCCCGCCGAACACTGGGCCACAGTCTCAATCCACACTGGGCCACAGTCCGCGCTCCACACGGCCACAGTCCCCACTCCACACCGGGCCACAGTCCCCCTGCACATGGCCACCATCCACCTCCACACTGGGCCTCACCCCCGGCTCCACACGGCCACAGTTCCTTTGCACACTGGGACACAGTTCCCCTCCACACTGGGCCACAGTCCCCCTCCACACGGCCACAGTCCCCACTCCACACTGGGCCACAGTCCCCACTCCACACTGGGCCACAGTCACCCTCCACACTGGGCCACAGTCCCCTCTCCACACTGGGCCACAGTCCCCTCTCCACACTGGGCCACAGTCCACCTTCCAGACTGGGCCACAGTCCCCTCTCCACACTGGACAAAAGTCCCCACTCCACAGTGGGCCACAGTCCCCTCTCCACAATGGGCCACAGTCCCCGCTCCACACTGGGCCATAGTCCCCGCTCTACACTGGGTCACAGTTTCCCACCACACTGGGCCGCATTTCCTGCTACACACAGCCACAGTCCCCGCTCTACCCTGGGCCACAGTCCCCCCTCCACACTGGGCCACAGACCCCTCCACACAGCCACAGTCCCCGCTCCACACTGCGCCACAGTCTCCGCTCCACACTGGGCCACAGTCTCCGCTCCACACTGGGCCACAGTTCCCCTCAACATTGGGCCGCAGTCCCTGCTCCACACTTGGCCACAGTCCCCGCTCCACACTGGGCCACAGTCCCCCTCCACACTTGGCCACAGTCCCCGCCCAACACTGGGTCACAGTTCCCCTCCACACTGGGCCACAGTCCCCACTCCACACTGGGCCACAGTCTCCCTGCACACTGGGCCACAGTCCCCCTCCACAAGGCCACCGTCACCCTCCAAACTGGGCCACACTCCGGGCTCCACTCGGCCACAGTCCCTTTGCACACTGGCACACAGTTCCCTTCCACACTGGGCCACAGACCCCTTCCACACGGCCACAGATCCCCTCCACAGTGGGCCGCAGTCCCCGCTCCACACTGGGCCACAGTCCCCCCTCCACACTAGGCCACAGTCCCCGCCCAACACTGGGCCACAGTCCCAATCCACACTGGGCCACAGTCCACGCTCCACACGGCCACAGTCCCCACTCCACACCGGGCCACAGTCCCCCTCCACACTGGGCCACAGTCACCCTCCACACTGGGCCACAGTCCCCTCTCCACACTGGGCCACAGTCCCCTCTCCACACTGGGCCACAGTCCACCTTCCAGACTGGGCCACAGTCCCCTCTCCACACTGGACAAAAGTCCCCACTCCACACTGGGCCACAGTCCCCTCTCCACAATGGGCCACAGTCCCCGCTCCACACTGGGCCATAGTCCCCGCTCTACACTGGGTCACAGTTTCCCACCACACTGGGCCGCATTTCCTGCTACACACAGCCACAGTCCCCGCTCTACCCTGGGCCACAGTCCCCCCTCCACACTGGGCCACAGACCCCTCCACACAGCCACAGTCCCCGCTCCACACTGCGCCACAGTCTCCGCTCCACACTGGGCCACAGTCTCCGCTCCACACTGGGCCACAGTTCCCCTCAACATTGGGCCGCAGTCCCTGCTCCACACTTGGCCACAGTCCCCGCTCCACACTGGGCCACAGTCCCCCTCCACACTTGGCCACAGTCCCCGCCCAACACTGGGTCACAGTTCCCCTCCACACTGGGCCACAGTCCCCACTCCACACTGGGCCACAGTCTCCCTGCACACTGGGCCACAGTCCCCCTCCACAAGGCCACCGTCACCCTCCAAACTGGGCCACACTCCGGGCTCCACTCGGCCACAGTCCCTTTGCACACTGGCACACAGTTCCCTTCCACACTGGGCCACAGACCCCTTCCACACGGCCACAGATCCCCTCCACAGTGGGCCGCAGTCCCCGCTCCACACTGGGCCACAGTCCCCCCTCCACACTAGGCCACAGTCCCCGCCCAACACTGGGCCACAGTCCCAATCCACACTGGGCCACAGTCCACGCTCCACACGGCCACAGTCCCCACTCCACACCGGGCCACAGTCCCCCTGCACACTGGGCCACAGTACCCCTCCACATGGCCACCATCCACCTCCACACTGGGCCACACTCCCGGCTCCACACGACCACAGTTCCTTTTCACACTGGGACACAGTTCCCCTCCACACTGGGCCACAGTCCCCCTCCACACGGCCACAGTCCCCACTCCACACTGGGCCATAGTCCCCGCTCCGCACTGGGCCACAGTCCCCACTCCGCACTGGGCCACAGTCCCCGCTCCACACTCGGCCACAGTCCCCGCTCCACACTTGGCCACAGTCGCCCCTCCACAATGGGCCACTGTCCCTGCTCCACACTGGGCCACAGTCCCCGCCCAACACTGGGCCACAGTTCCAATCCACACTGGGCCACAGTCCCCACTCCACAATGGGCCACAGTCACCCTTCACGCTGGGCACAGTCCCCGCTCCACACACGGTCACAGTACCCGCTCCATACTGGGCCACAGTCCCTGCTTCACACGGCCACAGTCCCCGCTCCACACTGGGCGACAGTCCCCGCTCCACACTGGGCGACAGTCCCTGCTTCACACGGCCACAGTCCCCGCTCCACACTGGGCGACAGTCCCCGCTCCACACTGGGCGACAGTCCCCGCTCAACACTGGGCCACAGTCCCCGCTCAACACTGGGCGACAGTCCCCGCTCAACACTGGGCCACAGTCCCCGCTCAACACTGGGCCATAGTCCCCGCTTCACACGGCCACAGTCCCTGCTCCACACTGGGCCACAGTCCCCGCCCAACACTGGGCCACAGTTCCAATCCACACTGGGCCACAGTCCGTGCTCCACACGGCCACAGTCACCACTCCACACTGGGCCACAGTCCCCCTCCACACGGCCACCGTCGCCCTCCAAACTGGGCCACACTCCGGGCTCCACACGGCCACAGTCACTTTGCACACTGGGACACAGTTCCCTTCCACACGGCCACAGACCCCCTCCACAGTGGGCCGCAGTTCCCGCTCCACACTGGGCCACAGTCCCCCCTCCACACTGGGCCACAGTCCCCGCCCATCACTGGGCCACAGTCCCCGCCCATCACTGGGCCACAGTCCCAATCCACACTGGGCCACAGTCCGCGCTCCACACGGCCACAGTCCCCACTCCACACCGGGCCACAGTCCCCCTGCACACTGGGCCACAGTACCCCTCCACATGGCCACCATCCACCTGCACACTGGGCCACACTCTTGGCTCCACACGGCCACAGTTCCTTTGCACACTGGGACACAGTTCCCCTCCACACTATGCCACAGTCCCCCCTCCACACTGGGCCACAGTCACGTTTCACACTGGGTCACAGTCCCCCTCCACACTGGGCCACATTCCCCTCTACATACGGCCACAGTACCTGCTCCACAATGCGCCACAGTCCCCTCTCCACCCTGGGCCACAGTCCCCCCTCCACACTGGGCCACAGACCCCTCCACACAACCACAGTCCCCGCTCCACACTGGGCCACAGTCTCCGCTCCACACTGGGCCACAGTTCCCCTCCACATTGGGCCGCAGTCCCTGCTCCACACTGGGCCACAGTCCCCCTCCACACTGGGCCATATCCCCCACCACACTTGGCCACAGTCCCCGCTCCACACTGGGCCACAGTCCCCACTCCACACTGGGCCACAGTCCCCACTCCACACGGCCACAGTCCCTATCCACATTGGTCCAAAGTGCCCGCTCTACACTGGGTCACAGTTTCCCACCAAACTGGGCCGCTGTCGCCGCTCTACACTGGGCCACAGTCCCCCCTTCACACTGGGCCGCAGTCCCCACTCCACACTGGGTTACAGTCACCTCTCCACTCTGGGCCACAGTCACCTCTCCACTCTGGGCCACAGTCCCGGCTCCACACTGAGCCATGGTCCCCCCTCCACGCTGGGCCGCAGTCCCCGCTCCACACACGGTCACAGTACCCGCTCCATACTGGGCCACAGTCCCACTCCACACTGGGGCACAGTCCCCCCTCCAAAATGGGCCACAGTCCCCGCTCCACACTGGGCCACAGTATCTCCTCCACACTGGGCCACAGCCCCGCTCCAAACTGGGCCACAGTTCCCGCCCAACACTGGGCCACAGCCCCGCTCCACACTGGGCCACAGTCCCCTGCACACTGGGCCACAGACCCCTCCACACGGCCACCGTCGCCCTCCAAACTGGGCCACACTCTGGGCTCCACACGGCCACAGTCCCTTTGCACACTGGGACACAGTTCCCTTCCACACTGGGCCACAGACCCCTTCCACACTGGGCCACAGACCCCCTCCACAGTGGGCCGCAGTCCCCGCTCCACACTGGGCCACAGTCCCCGCTCCACACTGGGCCACAGTCCCCCCTCCACAATGGGCCACAGTACCCCTACACACTGGGCCACAGTCCCCGCTCCACACTGGGCCACAGTCCCCTCCACATGGCCATGGTTCCCCTCCACACTGGGCCACAGTCCCCACTTGACGCTGGGCCACAGTTCCCCTCCACACTGGGCCACAGTCCCTGCTCCACACTGGACCACATTCCATCCCCACACTGGGCCACAGTCCCTCTGCACACTGGGCGACAGTCCCCCTCCACACGGCCACTATCCCCCTCCACACTAGGCCACAGTCCCCCTCCACACGGCCATCGTCCCCTCCACACTGGGCCACACTCCCGGCTCCACACGGCCACAGTCCCTTTGCACACTGGGACACAGTTCCCATCCACACTGGGCCACAGTCCCTCTCCACACGGCCTCAGACCCCCTCCACACTGGGCCGCAGTCGCCGCTCCAAACATGGCCACAGTCCCCCCTCCACACTGGGCCACAGTCCCCGCTCCACACTTGGCCACAGTCCCCCTTCCACACTGGGCCACAGTCCCCCTCCACACTGGGCCACAGTCCCCCCTCCACACTGGGCTACAGTCACCTCTCCACTCTGGGCCACAGTCCTCCCTCCACACAGGGCCACAGTCCCCCCTCCACACTGGGCCACAGTCCTGTTTCCACACTGAGCCACAGTCCCCCCTCCATGCTGGGCCACAGTCCCCGCTCCACACACGGTCAGAGTACCCGCTCCATACTGGGCCATGTCCCACTCCACAATGGGGCACAGTCCCCCCTCCAAAATGGGCCACAGTCCCCTTCCACACTGGGCCACAGTATCCCCTCCACATTGGGCCACAGCCCCGCTCCACACTGGGCCACAGTCCCCGCTCCACACTGGGCCACAGTCCCTGCTTCACAAGCCCACAGTCCCCGCTCCACACTGGGCCACAGTCCCCGCCCAACACTGGGCCATAGTCCCAATCAACACTGGGCCAGAGTCCGCGCTCCACACGGGCCCAGTCCCCACTCCACACTGGGCCACAGACCCCTGCAGACTGGGCCACAGTCCCCCTCCACACAGCCACCGTACCCCTCCACACTGGGCCACACTCCGGGCTCCACACGGCCACAGTCCCATTACACACTGGGACACAGTTCGCCTTCACACTGGGCCACAGTCCCCCTCCACACGGCCACAGACCCCCTCCACACTGGGCCGCCGTCCCCGCTCCACACTGGGCCACAGTTCCCGCTCCATACTGGGCCACAGTCCCCACTCCACAATGGGCCACACTCCCCCTCCACACGGCCACGGTTCCCCTCCACACTGGGCAACAGTCCCCCTCCACACTGGGCCACAGTCCCCACTCAACACTGGGCCACAGTTCCCCTCCACACTGGGCCACTGTCCCTGCTCCACACTGGACCACATTCCATCTCCACACTGGGCCACAGTCCCCGTTCCACTCTAGGCCACAGTTCCTGCTCCACACTGGGCCACAGTCCCTACTCTACATTGGGCTGCATTCCTCTCGCCATACGGCCACAGTCCCCCCTCCACACAGGGCCACAGTCCCCCTCTACACAGCCACAGTCCCTGCTCCACACTGGGACACATTCCCGCTCCACACTGGGCCACAAACCCCCCTCCACACTGGGCCATAGTCCCCACTCCACACGGCCACAGTCTCTATCCACATTGGGCCAAAGTGCCCGCTCTACACTGGGTCACAGTTTCCCTCCAAACTGGGCCACTGTCCCCGCTCCACACGGCCACAGTTCCCAATCCACACTGGGCCACAGTCCCCCTCCACACTGGGCCACAGTCCCCCTCCACACGGCCACCATCCCCCTCCACACTGGGCCACAGTCCCCTCTCCACACTGGACAACAGTCCCCGCTCCACACGGCCACAGTTCCCACTCCACACTGGGCCACAGTCCCCCTGCACACTGGGCCACAGTCCCCCTCCACACGGCCACCATCCCCCTCCACACTGGGCCACAGTCCCCCTCCAAACGGCCATCGTCCCCTCCACACTGGGCCACACTCCTGGCTCCACACGGCCACAGTCCCTTTGCACACTGGGACACAGTTCCCCTCCACACTGGGCCGCTGTCGCCGCTCTACACTGGGCCACAATCCCCCTTCCACACTGGGCCGCAGTCCCCGCTCCACACTGGGTTACAGTCACCTCTCCACTCTGGGCCACAGTCACCTCTCCACTCTGGGCCACAGTCCCGGCTCCACACTGAGCCATGGTCCCCCCTCCACGCTGGGCCGCAGTCCCCGCTCCACACACGGTCACAGTACCCGCTCCATACTGGGCCACAGTCCCACTCCACACTGGGGCACAGTCCCCCCTCCAAAATGGGCCACAGTCCCCGCTCCACACTGGGCCACAGTATCTCCTCCACACTGGGCCACAGCCCCGCTCCAAACTGGGCCACAGTTCCCGCCCAACACTGGGCCACAGCCCCGCTCCACACTGGGCCACAGTCCCCTGCACACTGGGCCACAGACCCCTCCACACGGCCACCGTCGCCCTCCAAACTGGGCCACACTCTGGGCTCCACACGGCCACAGTCCCTTTGCACACTGGGACACAGTTCCCTTCCACACTGGGCCACAGACCCCTTCCACACTGGGCCACAGACCCCCTCCACAGTGGGCCGCAGTCCCCGCTCCACACTGGGCCACAGTCCCCGTTCCACTCTAGGCCACAGTTCCTGCTCCACACTGGGCCACAGTCCCTACTCTACATTGGGCTGCATTCCTCTCGCCATACGGCCACAGTCCCCCCTCCACACAGGGCCACAGTCCCCCTCTACACAGCCACAGTCCCTGCTCCACACTGGGACACATTCCCGCTCCACACTGGGCCACAAACCCCCCTCCACACTGGGCCATAGTCCCCACTCCACACGGCCACAGTCTCTATCCACATTGGGCCAAAGTGCCCGCTCTACACTGGGTCACAGTTTCCCTCCAAACTGGGCCACTGTCCCCGCTCCACACGGCCACAGTTCCCAATCCACACTGGGCCACAGTCCCCCTCCACACTGGGCCACAGTCCCCCTCCACACGGCCACCATCCCCCTCCACACTGGGCCACAGTCCCCTCTCCACACTGGACAACAGTCCCCGCTCCACACGGCCACAGTTCCCACTCCACACTGGGCCACAGTCCCCCTGCACACTGGGCCACAGTCCCCCTCCACACGGCCACCATCCCCCTCCACACTGGGCCACAGTCCCCCTCCAAACGGCCATCGTCCCCTCCACACTGGGCCACACTCCTGGCTCCACACGGCCACAGTCCCTTTGCACACTGGGACACAGTTCCCCTCCACACTGGGCCGCTGTCGCCGCTCTACACTGGGCCACAATCCCCCTTCCACACTGGGCCGCAGTCCCCGCTCCACACTGGGTTACAGTCACCTCTCCACTCTGGGCCATAGTCACCTCTCCACTCAGGGCCAGAGTCCTCACTCCACACTGGGCCACATTCCACCCTCCACACTGGGCCACAGTCCCGGCTCCACACTGAGCCACAGTACCCGCTCCATACTGGGCCACAGTCCCACTCCACACTGGGGCACAGTCCCCCCTCCAAAATGGGCCACAGTCCCCTTCCACACTGAGCCACAGTATCCCCTCCACACTGGGCCACAGCCCCACTCAACACTGGGCCACAGTCCCCGCTCCACACTGGGCCACAGTCCCCGCTTCACACGGCCACAGTCCCCGCTCCACACTGGGCCACAGTCCCCCGCCCAACACTGGGCCACAGTCCCCCTCCACACTAGGCCACAGTCCCAGCTCCACACTAGGCACAGTACCTGCTCCACACGGCCACAGTCCCCGCTCCACACTGGGCCAGAGCACCTCTCCACACGGCCACAGTCCCCCTCCACACTGGGCCACCGTCCCCCTCCACACGGCCACAGTCCCCCTCCGCACTGGGCCACAGTCCCCGCTCCACACTGGCCACTATCCCCCTCCACACTAGGCCACAGTCCCCCTCCACACGGCCATCGTCCCCTCCACACTGGGCCACACTCCCGGCTCCACACGGCCACAGTCCCTTTGCACTCTGGGACACAGTTCCCCTCCACACTGGGCCACAGTCCCTCTCCACACGGTACAGACCCCCTCCACACTGGGCCGCAGTCGCCGCTCCAAACTGGGCCACAGTTCCCCCCTCCACACTGGACCACAGTCCCCGCTCCACACTAGGCCACAGTCCCCCTTCCACACTGGGCCGCAGTCCTCACTCCACACTGGGCTACAGTCCTCCCTCCACACTGGGCCACAGTCCTCCCTCCACACTGGGCCACAGTCCCCCTCCACACTGGGCCACAGTCCCGGCTCCACACTGAGCCACAGTTCCCTCCGCACTGGGCCACAGTCCTCCTCTACACTGGGCCACATTCCTCCTCCGCACTGGGCCACAGTCCTCTATCCACACCTGGCCACATTCCCACTCCGCACTGGGCCACAGTCCCCGCTCCGCACTTGGCCACAGTACTCCTCCACAACTGGGTGACACACCCCCTCCACACTGGGCAACACTCCCCCTTCACACTGGGACACTATGCCCCACTCCACACTAGGCCACAAACCCCGTCCACACTGGGCCACAAACCCCGTCCACACTGGGCCACAAACCCTGTCCACACTGGACCACAGTCCCCGCTCCACACTGGGCCACAGTCCCCCTCCACACATGGCCACAGACCCCCTCCACACATGGCCACAGTCCCCCTCCACACATGGCCACAGTCCCGCTCCACACACGGCCACAGTCACCCTCCACAGTGGGTCTCAGTCCTTGCTCCACACTGGGTCACAGTCCCTGCTACACACTGGGCCACAGTCCCCCCTCCACACGGGCACAGTTCCCGCTCCACACTGGGCCACCGTACCCCTCCACACACGGCCACAGTCCCCGCTCTCCACTGGGCCACAAGTCCCCCTCCACACTGGGCCACAGTCCCCGCTCCACACGGCCACAGTCCCCACTCCACACTGGGCCACAGTACCCCTCCACACTGGGCCACAGTCCCCCTCCACACTGGGCCACAGCCCCCCTCCACACAGCCACAGTCCCTGCTCTACACTGGGCCACAGTCCCTGCTCTACACTGGGCCACAGTCCCCCCTCCACACTGGGCCACAGTCCCCGCTTCACACGGCCACAGTCCCACTCCACACCGGGCCACAGTCCCAATCCACACTGGGCCACAGTCCCCGCTCCACACGGCCACAGTCCCGACTCCACACGGGGCCACAGTACCCCTCCACACTGTGCCACAGTACCCCTCCACACTGGGCCACAGTCCCCCTCCACACGGCCACCATCCCTCTCCACACTGGGCCACACTCCCGGCTCCACACGGCCACAGTCCCTTTGCACACTGGGACACAGTTCCCCTCCACACTTGGCCACTTTCCCCCTCCACACTGGTCCACAGTCCCCCTCCATACGGCCATGGTTCCCCTCCACACTCGGCAACAGTCCCCGCTCCACACTGGGCCACAGTCCCCGCTCCACACTGGGCCATAGTCCCCGCTCAACACTGGGCCACAGTTCCCTTCCACACTGGGCCTCAGTCCCTCTGCACACTGTGCCATAGTCTCCCTCCACACTGGACCACAAACCCCCTGCACACTGGGCCACAGTTCCCCCTCCACACTGGGCCACATTTCCCCCTCCACACTGGGCCTGAGTCCACGCTCAACACGGCCACAGTCCCCGCTCCACATTGGACCACAGTCCCCGCTCCACACTGAGCCACAGTCCCCTCCGCACTGGGCCACAGTCCTCCTCTACACTGGGCCACAGTCCCCGCTCCACACTGGGCCACAGTCCTCCTCAGCACTGGGCCACAGGCCCCTCTCCACACTGAGCCACATTCCCACTCCGCACTGGGCCACAGTCCCCGCTCCGCACTTGGCCACAGTACTCCTCCACAACTGGGCGACACTCCCCCTCCACACTGGGCGACACTCCTCCTCCACACTGGGCGACACTCCTCCTCCACACTGGGACACTATGCCCCGCTCCGCACTGGGCCACAAACCCCGTCCACACTGGGCCACAAACCCCGTCCACACTGGGGCACAGTCCCCACTCCACACTGGACCACAGTCCCCCTCCACACATGGCCACAGTCCCGCTCCACACACGGCCACAGTCACCCTCCACAGTGGGTCTCAGTCCTTGCTCCACACTGGGTCACAGTCCCTGCTACACACTGAGCCACAGTCCCCCCTCCACACGGCCACAGTTCCCGCTCCACACTGGGCAACACTCCCCCCTCCACACTGGGCCACAGTCCCCACTCTGCACTGGGCCACAGTCCCCCCTCCACACTGGGCCACAGTCCCCGCTTCACAAGGCCACATTGGGCCACAGTCCACGCCCAACACTGGGCCACAGTCCCAATCCACACTGGGCCACAGTCCCCGCTCCACATGGCCACACTCCCCACTCCACACTGGGCCACAGTACCCCTCCACACTGGGCCACAGTCCCTCTCCACACGGCCACCGTCCCCCTCCACACTGGGCCACAGTCCCCCTCCACACTGGGCCACAGTCCCCCTCCACACGGCCACAGTCCCCCTCCACACTGGGCCGCAGTCCCCGCTCCACACTGGGCCATAGTCCCCGCTCCACACATGGCCACAGTCCCCACACCACACTTTGACCACACTCCCCCCTCCACACTGGGTCATAGTCCCCGCTCTACACTGGGCCACAGTCCCCCCTCCACACTGGGCCACAGTCCCCACTTCACATGGCCACAGTCCCGCTCCACACTGGGCCACAGTCCCAATCCACACTGGGCTACAGTCCCCGCTCCAAACGGCCACAGTCCCAACTCCACACGGGGCCACAGTACCCCTCCACACTGGGCCACACTCCCCTCCACACGGCCACAGTCCCTTTGCACACTGGGACACAGTTCCCCTCCACACTGGGCCACAGTCACCCTCCACACGGCCACAGACCCCCTCCACACTTGGCCACTTTCCCCCTCCATACGGCCATGGTTCCCCTCCACACTCGGCAACAGTCCCCACTCCACACTGGGCCATAGTCCCCGCTCAACACTGGGCCACAGTCCCCACTCGACACTGGGCCACAGTTCCCTTCCACACTGGGCTACAGTCCCCGCTCCACACTGGGCCACAGTCCTGCTCCACACTGAGCCGCAGTCCCCCCTCCACACTAGGCCACAGTCCCCGCTCCACACTGGTCCACAGTCCCCCTCCACACGGGGCCACAGTCCCTCTGCACACTGTACCATAGTCTCCCTCCACACTGGGCCACAGTTCCCCCTCCACACTGGGCCACATTTCCCCCTCCACACTGGGCCACATTTCCCCCTCCACACTGGGCCACAGTCCCAATCCACACTGGGCCACAGTCCCCGCTCCACACTGGGCAACAGTCCCCCCTCCACATTGGGTCACAGTCCCACTCCACACTGGGCCACAGTCCCCGCTCAACACGGCCACCATCCCCCTCCACACTGGGCCTCAGTCCACGCTCCACATTGGACCACAGTCCCCGCTCCACACTGAGCCACAGTCCCCTCCGCACTGGGCCACAGTCCTCCTCTACACTGGGCCACAGTCCCCGCTCCACACTGAGCCACAGTCCCCTCCGCACTGGGCCACAGTCCTCCTCTACACTGGGCCACAGTCCTCCTCAGCACTGGGCCACAGGCCCCTCTCCACACTGAGCCACATTCCCACTCCGCACTGGGCCACAGTCCCCGCTCCGCACTTGGCCACAGTACTCCTCCACAACTGGGCGACACTCCCCCTCCACACTGGGCGACACTCCTCCTCCACACTGGGACACTATGCCCCGCTCCGCACTGGGCCACAAACCCCGTCCACACTGGGCCACAAACCCCGTCCACACTGGGGCACAGTACCCACTCCACACTGGGCCACAGTCCCCCTCCGCACATGGCCACAGTCCCGCTCCACACACGGCCACAGTCACCCTCCACAGTGGGTCTCAGTCCTTGTTCCACACTGGGTCACAGTCCCTGCTACACACTGAGCCACAGTCCCCCCTCCACACGGCCACAGTTCCCGCTCCACACTAGGCAACACTCCCCCCTCCACACTGGGCCACAGTCCCCACTCTGCACTGGGCCATAGTTCCCCCTCCACACTGGGCCACAGTCCCCGCTCCACACTGGGCCACACTCCCCCCTCCACACTGGGCCACTTTCCCCCTCCACACTGGGCCACAGTCCCCCTCCACACTGGGCCACACTCCCGGCTCCACACGGCCACAGTCCCTTTGCACACTGGGACACAGTTCCCCTCCACACTGTGCCACAGTCCCCCTCCATACGGCCACAGACCCGCTCCACACTGGGACACAGTCCCCCTCCACACTGGGCCACAGTCCCATTCCACACGGCCACAGTCCCCGCTCCACACTGGGCGCAGTCCCCGCTCCACACTGGGCCACAGTCCCCGCTCCACACTGGGCCATAGTCCCCGCTCCACACAAGGCCACAGTCCCCGCTCCACACTGGGCCACACTCACCCCTCCACACTGGGCCATAGTCCCCGCTCCACACTGGGCCACACTCACCCCTCCACACGGCCACAGTCCCCGCTCCACACTGGGCCACAGTCCCCGCTCTACACTGGGCCACAGACCCCACTTCACATGGCCACAGTCCCGCTCCACACTGGGCCACACTCCCCCCTCCACACTGGGTCATAGTCCCCACTCTACACTGGGCCACACTCCCCCCTCCAGACTGGGCCACACTCCCCCCTCCAGACTGGGCCACAGTCCCGCTCCACACTGGGCTACAGTCCCCGCTCCACACGGCCACAGTCCCTTTGCACACTGGGACACAGTTCCCCTCCACACTGGGCCACAGTCACCCTCTACACGGCCACAGACCCCCTCCACACTGGGCCACAGACCCCCTCCACACTTGGCCGCAGTTCCTGCTGCATACTGGGCCACAGTCCCCGCTCCACACTGGGCCACAGTCTCCCCTCCACACTGGGCCACTTTCCCCCTCCACACTGGGCCACAGTCCCCCTCCATACGGCCACGGTTCCCCTCCACACCCGGCAACAGTCTCCCTCCACACGGCCACAGTCCCCCTCCACACGGGGCCACAGTCCCCGTTCACTCTGGGCCACAGTCCTCCGCCACACTGGACCACAAACCCCCTCCACACTGGGCTACATTTCCATCTACACATTGGGCCACCATCCCCCTCCACACTGGGCCTCAGTCCCCGCTCAACACGGCCACAGTCCCCGCTCCACACTGGACCACAGTCACCGCTCCACACTGGACAACATTCCCCCTCCACACTGGGCCACAGTCCCCACACAACACTGGGCCACAGTCCCAACCCACACTGCCCACAGTCCCCGCTCCACACGGCCACAGTCCCCACTCCACACTGGGCCACAGTCCCCACTCCACACTGGGCCACAGTCCCCACTCCACACTGGGCCACAGTCCCCACTCCACATTGGGCCACAGTCCCCCTCCACACTGGGCCACCGTCCCCCTCCACACTGGGCAACAGTCCCGCCCCCACAATGGGCCACACTCCCCCTCCACACTGGGCCACAGTCCCCCTCCACACTGGGCCACATTCCCCTCCACACTGGGCCACAGTCCCCACTCCACATTGGGCCACTGTCCCCCTCCACACTGGGCCACAGGCCCCCTACACACTGGGCCACAGTTCCCGCTCCATACTGCGACACAGTCCCCGCTCCACATTGAGCCACAATCCACCTCCACATTGGACCACAAACCCCCTCCACACTGGGCCACAGTCCCCGCTCCACACTGGGCCACATTTCCATCTACACATTGGGCCACCATCCCCCTCCACACTGGACAACATTCCCCGCTCCACACTGGACCACAGTCCCCCCTCCACACTGAGCCATTGTCCCCCCTCCACACGGCCACAGTCCACCTCCGCATTGGGCCACAGTCCTCGCTCCACACCTGGCCACAGTCCCCGCTCCGCACTTGGCCACAGTACTCCTCCACAACTGGGCGACACTCCCCCTCCACACTGGGCCACAGTCCGCCTCCACACTGAGCCACAGTCCCCTCCGCACTGGGCCACATTCCTCCTCCGCAATGGGCCACAGTCCCCGCTCCGCACTTGGCCACATTCCTCCTCCACACTGGGCCACAGTCCCCCTGCACACTGAGCCACAGTCCCCCTCCACACTGGGCCACAGTCCCCCTGCACACTGAGCCACAATCCCCCTCTGCGCTGGGCCACAGTCCCCCTCCACACTGGGCCACCGTCCTCCTCAGCACTGGGCCACAGTCCTCCTCAGCACTGGGCCACAGTCCTCCTCAGCACTGGGCCACAGTCCTCCTCAGCACTGGGCCACAGTCCTCCTCCACACTGGGCCACAGTCCTCCTCCACACTGGGCCACAGCCCTGCTCCGCACTGGGCCACAGTCCTCCTCCACACTGGGCCACAGTCCCCCTGTACACTGGACCGCAGTTCCCCTCCACACACGGCAACTATGCCCCGCTCCACACTGGGCCACAGTCCCCGCTCCACACGGCCACAGTCCCCACTCCACATTGGGCCACTGTCCCCCTCCACATTGGGCAACAGTCCCGCCCCCACACTGGGCAACAGTCCCGCCCCCAAAATGGGCCACATTCCCCTCTCCACACTGGGCCACAGTCCTCCGCCACACTGGACCACAAACCCCCTCCACACTGGGCCACAGTCCCCACTGCACACTGGGCCTCAGTTCCCCTCCACACTGGGCCACAGTCCCCGCTCCACACTGGGCCACATTCCCATCTACACATTGGGCCACAGTCCCATTCCACACTGGGCCACAGTCCACGCTCAACACGGCCACCATCCCCCTCCACACTGGGCCTCAGTCCCCGCTCAACACGGCCACAGTCCCCACTCCACACTGGACCACAGTCCCCCTCCACACTGGGCCACATTCTCATCTACACATTGGGCCACAGTCCCATTCCACACTGGGCCACAGTCCTCCTCCAAACTGGGCCACATTCCCCCTCTGCACTGGGCCACAGTCCTCTTCCACACTGGGCCACAGTCCTCCTCCACACTGTACCACAGTCCTCCTCCACACTGGGCCACAGTCCCCGCTCCACACTGGGCCACAGCCCCGCTCTGCACTGGGCCGCATTCCCCGCTTCACACGGCCACAGTCCCCGCTCAGCACTGGGCCACAGTCCTCCTCCACACTGGGCCACAGTCCCCCTCCACACGGCCACAGTACCCCCTCCACACGGAGCCACAGACCCCCTCCACACTGGGCCACAGTCCCCCTCCACACTGGGCCACAGTCCCCCTCCACACGGCCACAGTACCCCCTCCACACGGAGCCACAGTCCCCCTCCACACTGGGCCACAATTCCCCTCCGCGCTGCGCCACAGTCCTCCTCAGCACTGGGCCACAGTCCTCCTCAGCACTGGGCCACAGTCCTCCTCCACACTGGACCACAGTCCTCCACCACACTGGGCCACAGTCCCCGCTCCACACTGGGCCACAGTCCCCACTCCACAATGGGCCACTGTCCCCCCTAAACACTGGGCCACTGTCCCCTTCCACACTGGGCCACAGACTCCCTCCACACGGCCACGGTTCACCACCACACTGGGCAACTGAACCACCCCCACACTGGGCCACAGTCCCCGCTCCACACTGGGCCACAGTCCCCACTCCACAATGGGCCACTGTCCCCCCTAAACACTGGGCCACTGTCCCCTTCCACACTGGGCCACAGACTCCCTCCACACGGCCACGGTTCCCCACCACACTGGGCAACTGAACCACCCCCACACTGGGCCACATTCCCATCTCCACACTGGGCCACATTCCCATCTCCACACTGGGCCACATTCCCATCTCCACACTGGGCCACAGTCCCCCTGCACACTGGGCCACGGTCCCCCTCCACACGGGGCCACAGTTCCTCTGCACACTGGGCCACAGTCCCCCTCCACTCGGCCACAGTCCCCCTCCACACTCTGCCACAGTCCCCGTCAACTCTGGGCTACAGTCCTCCTCCACACTGGACCACAAACCCCCTCCACACTGGGCCACAATCCCCTCTCCACACTGGGCCACAGTCCCCTCTCCACACTGGCCGCAGTCCCCCTCCACACTGGGCCTCAGTCCCCGCTCAACACGGCCACAGTCCCCCTCCACACTGGGCCACAGTCCCCGCTCAACATGGCCACCGTCCCCCTCCTCACTGGGCCTCAGTCCCCGCTCAACACGGCCGCAGTTCCCCTCCACACTGGGCCACAGACCCGCTCCACACTGGGCCACATTCCCATCTCCACATTGGGCCACAGTCCCACTCCACACTGGGCCACGGTTCCCGCTCAACATGGCCGCCGTCCACCTCCACACTGGGCCTCAGTCCCCGCTCAACATGGCCACCGTCCCACTTCACACTGGGCCTCAGTCCCCGCTCAACACGGCCATATTTCCCCTCCGTATTGGGCCACAGTCCCCACTCCGCACTTGGCCACAGTCCTCCTCCACACTGGGCCACAGTCCCCTCTCCACACTGGGCCACAATCCCCCTCCGCGCTGGGCCTCAGTCCCCGCTCCACACTGGGCCACATTCCCCCTCCACACTGGGCCACAGTCCCCGCTCTGCACTTGGCCACAGTCCCCCTCCACACTGTGCCACAAACGCCTTCCGCGCTGGGCCACCCTCCCCGTCCACACTGGGCTACAGTCCCACTCCACACTGGGCCACAGTCCCCGCTCCACACCTGGCCACAGTCCCCCTACACACTGGGCCACAGTCCCCGCTCCACACTGGGCCACAGTCCCCGCTCCACACTGGGCCACAGTCCCCGCTCCACACTGGGCCACAATCCCCCTCCACACTGGGCCACAGTCCTCCTCCACACTGGGCCACTATCCCCCTCCACAATGGGCCACAGTCCCCCTTCACACTCGGCCACAGTCCTCTCTCCACACTGGGCCACAGTCCCCATCCACAAACGCCTTCCGCGCTGGGTCACAGTCCCCTCTTCACACTGGGCCGCAGTTACCCTCCACACTGGGACACAGTCCCCGCTCCACACTGGGCCACAATCCCCGCACCACACTGGGCCACATTCCCCTCTCCACACTGGGCCGCAGTTCCCCTCCACACTGGGACACAGTCCCCGCTCCACACTGGGCCACAGTCCCCGCACCACACTGGGCCACATTCCCTTCTCCACACTGGGCCACAGTCCCAATCCACACTGGGCCTCAGTCCCCGCTCAACACGGCCACAGTCCCCCTCCACACTGGGCCACAGTCCCCGCTCCACACTGGACCACAGTCCCCACTCCACACTGGGCCACAGTCCCCACTCCACACTGGACCACAGTCCCCCTCCACACTGGGCCACAGTCCCCTCTCCACACTGAGCCACAGTCCCCCTCCGCACTAGGCCACATTCCTCCTCCACACTGCGCCACATTCCTCCTCCACACTGGGCCACAGTCCTCCTCCACACTGGGCCACAGTCCCCGCTCCACACTGGGCTAGCAGTCCCCGCTCCACTTTGGACCACAGTCCACCTCCACATTGGCCACAGTCCCCGCTCCACACCGGGCCACAGTCCCCGTCCACTCTGGGCCACAGTACCCGCTCCACACTGGACCAGAAACCCCCTCCACACTGGGCCACAGTCCCCTCTCACACTGGCCGTAGTTCCCCTCTCACACTGGGCCACAGTCCCCGCTCCACATTGGGCCACATTCCCATCTCCACATTGGGCCACAGTCCCGCTCCACACCTGGCCACAGTCCCCATCCACTCTGGGCCACAGTCCTCCTCCACACTGGACCACAAACCCCCTCCACATTGGGCCACAGTCCCTGCTCAACACGGCCTACATCCCCCTCCACACTGGGCCTCAGTCCCCGCACAACCCGGCCTACATCCCCCTCCACACTGGGCCACAGTCCCTGCTCCACACTGGACCACAGTCCCCCTCCACACTGGGCCACAGTCCCCTCTCCACACTGAGCCACAGTCCCCCTCCGCACTGGGCCACATTCCTCCTTCACACTGGGCCACATTCCTCCTCAGCACTGTGCCACCGTCCTCCATCCACACTGGGCCACATTCCTTCTCCACAGCACCGGGCCACAGTCCTCCTCCACACTGGGCCACAGTCCCCGCACTGCACTTGGCCACAGTCCCCCTCCACACTGTGCCACAAACGCCATCCGCGCTGGGCCACAGTCCCCGCTCCACACTGAGCCACAGTCCCCCTCCAAAAGGCCACAGTCCCACTCCACACTGGGCCACAGTCCCCGCTCCACACCTGGCCACAGTCCCCGCTCCACACCTGGCCACAGTCCCCCTCCACACTGGGCCACAGTCCTCCTCCACACTGGGACACAATCCCTCTCCACACCAGGCCACAGTCCTCCTCCACACTCGGCCACAGTCCTCTCTCCACACTGGGCCGCAGTTACCCTCCACACTGGGACACAGTCCCCGCTCCACACTGGGCCACAGTCCCCGCAAAACACTGGGCCACATTCCCCTCTCCACACTGGGCCGCAGTTCCCCTCCACACTGGGCCACATTCCCATCTCCACACTGGGCCTCAGTCCCCGCTCAACACGGCCACAGTCCCCCTCCACACTGGGCCACAGTCCCCGCTCCACACTGGACCACAGTCCCCACTCCACACTGGGCCACAGTCCCCACTCCACACTGGACCACAGTCCCCCTCCACACTGGGCCACAGTCCCCTCTCCACACTGAGCCACAGTCCCCCTCCGCACTAGGCCACATTCCTCCTCCACACTGGGCCACATTCCTCCTCCACACTGGGCCACAGTCCCCACTCCACACTGGACCACAGTCCCCCTCCGCACTGGGCCACAGTCCCCGCTCCACACTGGTCCACAGTCCCCCTCCACACTGAGCCACAGTCCCCTTCCACACGGCCACAGTCCCACTCCACACTGGGCTACAGTCCCTCTCCACACAGCTACACTCCCCCTCTACACGGCCACAGTCACACTCCACACTGTGCCACAGTCCCCGCTCCACACTGGGCCACAGGCCCAGCTCCACACCTGGCCACCCTCCCCGTCCACACTGGGCCACATTCCCCCTCCACACTGGGCCACAGTCCCCGCTCTGCACTTGGCTACAGTCCCCCTCCACACTGTGCCACAAACGCCTTCCGCGCTGGGCCACAGTCCCCGCTCCACACTGGGCCACAGTCCCAGCTCCACACCTGGCCACCCTCCCCGTCCACACTGGGCTACAGTCCCACTCCACACTGGGCCACAGTCCCCGCTCCACACCTGGCCACAGTCCCCCTACACACTGGGCCACAGTCCCCGCTCCACACTGGGCCACAGTCCCCGCTCCACACTGGGCCACAGTCCCCGCTCCACACTGGGCCACAATCCCCCTCCACACTGGGCCACAGTCCTCCTCCACACTGGGCCACAATCCCCCTCCACAATGGGCCACAGTCCCCCTTCACACTCGGCCACAGTCCTCTCTCCACACTGGGCCACAGTCCCCATCCACACTGGGCCACAGTCCCCTCTTCACACTGGGCCACAGTTACCCTCCACACTGGGACACAGTCCCCGCTCCACACTGGGCCACAATCCCCGCACCACACTGGGCCACATTCCCCTCTCCACACTGGGCCGCAGTTCCCCTCCACACTGGGCCACATTCCCATCTCCACACTGGGCCACAGTCCCCGCTCCACACTGGACCACAGTCCCCCTCCACACTGGGCCACAGTCCCCACTCCACACTGGACCACAGTCCCCACTCCACACTGGGCCACAGTCCCCACTCCACACTGAGCCACAGTCCCCGCTCCACACTGGACCACAGTCCCCCTCCACACTGGGCCACAGTCCCCTCTCCACACTGGGCCACAGTCCCCACTCCACACTGGGCCACAGTCCCCACTCCACACTGGACCACAGTCCCCCTCCACACTGGGCCACAGTCCCCTCTCCACACTGAGCCACAGTCCCCCTCCGCACTAGGCCACATTCCTCCTCCACACTGGGCCACATTCCTCCTCCACACTGGGCCACAGTCCCCACTCCACACTGGACCACAGTCCCCCTCCGCACTGGGCCACAGTCCCCGCTCCACACTGGTCCACAGTCCCCCTCCACACTGAGCCACAGTCCCCTTCCACACGGCCACAGTCCCACTCCACACTGGGCTACAGTCCCTCTCCACACAGCTACACTCCCCCTCTACACGGCCACAGTCACACTCCACACTGTGCCACAGTCCCCGCTCCACACTGGGCCACAGGCCCAGCTCCACACCTGGCCACCCTCCCCGTCCACACTGGGCCACATTCCCCCTCCACACTGGGCCACAGTCCCCGCTCTGCACTTGGCTACAGTCCCCCTCCACACTGTGCCACAAACGCCTTCCGCGCTGGGCCACAGTCCCCGCTCCACACTGGGCCACAGTCCCAGCTCCACACCTGGCCACCCTCCCCGTCCACACTGGGCTACAGTCCCACTCCACACTGGGCCACAGTCCCCGCTCCACACCTGGCCACAGTCCCCCTACACACTGGGCCACAGTCCCCGCTCCACACTGGGCCACAGTCCCCGCTCCACACTGGGCCACAGTCCCCGCTCCACACTGGGCCACAATCCCCCTCCACACTGGGCCACAGTCCTCCTCCACACTGGGCCACAATCCCCCTCCACAATGGGCCACAGTCCCCCTTCACACTCGGCCACAGTCCTCTCTCCACACTGGGCCACAGTCCCCATCCACACTGGGCCACAGTCCCCTCTTCACACTGGGCCACAGTTACCCTCCACACTGGGACACAGTCCCCGCTCCACACTGGGCCACAATCCCCGCACCACACTGGGCCACATTCCCCTCTCCACACTGGGCCGCAGTTCCCCTCCACACTGGGCCACATTCCCATCTCCACACTGGGCCACAGTCCCCGCTCCACACTGGACCACAGTCCCCCTCCACACTGGGCCACAGTCCCCACTCCACACTGGACCACAGTCCCCACTCCACACTGGGCCACAGTCCCCACTCCACACTGAGCCACAGTCCCCGCTCCACACTGGACCACAGTCCCCCTCCACACTGGGCCACAGTCCCCTCTCCACACTGGGCCACAGTCCCCTCTCCACACTGGGCCACAGTCCCCGCTCCACACTGGGCCACAGTCCCCGCTCCACACTGGGCCACAATCCCCCTCCGCACTAGGCCACATTCCTCCACAACACTGGGCCACATTCCCCCTCCGCACTGGGCCACAGTCCCCGCTCTGCACTTGTCCACAGTCCTCCTCCACACTGGGCCACATTCCCCCTCCATACTAGGCAACAGTCCCCGCTCCACACTGGTCCACAGTCCCCCTCCACACTGGGCCACAGTCCCCGCTCCACACTGGGCCACAGTCCCCCCTCCACACTGGGCCACAGTCCCCGCTCCACACTGGGCCACAGTCCCTGCTCTGCACTGGGCCACAGTCCTCCTCCACACTGGGCCACAATCCCCCTCCGCACTTGGCCACAGTCCCCGCTCCGCACTGGGCCACAGTCCTCCTCCACACTGGGCCACAATCCCCCTCCATAATGGGCCACAGACCCCTCCACACTAGGCCACAGTCCTCTCTCCATATTGGGCCACAGTCCCCATCCACACTGGGCCACACACCCCATCCTCACTGAGCCACGGTCCCCCTCCACACGGCCACTGTCCCACTCCACACTGGGCCACAGTCCTTCTCCACACTGGGCCACATTCCCCCTCCACACGGCCACAGTCCCCCTCCACACTGTGCCACAGTCCCTGCTACACAATCGGCCACAGCTCCCTCTCCACACTGGGCCACATTACCCGCTCCACACTGGGCTGCAGTCCCGCTCCACACTGGGCCACAGTCCACCTCGACATTGGGCCGCAGTCCCCGCTCCACACCTTGCTGCAGTCCCTGTCCACACTGGGCCACAGTGCCCCCTACACACTGGGCCACAGTCCCCCTCCACACTGGGCCATAGTCCCCTCTCCACACTGAGCCGCAGTCCCCCTCCACACTGGGCCACTGTCCTCCTCAGCACTGGGCCACAGTCCTCCTCCACACTGGGCCATAGTCCTCCTCCACACTGGGCCACAGTCCCCCCTACACTCTGGGCCACAGTCCCCCCTACACACGGTTCCACAGTCCCCCCTCCACACTGGGCCACAATCCCCGCTCCGCACTGGACCACAGTTCTCCTCCACACTGGGCCACAGTCCCCGCTCCACACTGGGCCACAGTCGTCCTCCACACTGGGCCACAAGCCCCCTCCACAATGGGCCACAGTCCCCCTCCACACTAGGCCACAGTCCTCTCTCCATACTGGGCCACAGTCCCCCCTCCACACTGAGCCATATTCCCATCTCCACATTGGGGCACAGTCCCACTCCACACTGGTCCACAGTCCCCGCTTAACACGGCCAACATCCCCCTCCACACTGGGCCTCAGTCCCCACTCAACACGGCCACAATCACCCTCCACACTGGGCCACAGTCCCCGCTCCACACTGGACCACAGTCCCCCTCCACACTGGGCTAGAGTCCCCTCTTCACACTGAGCCACAGTCTCCCTCCGCACTGGGCCACATTCCTCCTCCACACTGGGCCACATTCCTCCTCCACACTGGGCCACATTCCCCTCTCCACACTGAGCCACATTCCCATCTCCACACTGATCACAGTCCCCCTCCGCACTGGGCCACAGTCCTCCTCCACACTGAGCCACATTCCTCCTCCACACTGGGCCACATTCCCCTCCGCACTGGGCCACAGTCCCCGCTCTGCACTTGGCCACAGTCACCCTCCACACTGTGCCACAGTCCCCGCTACACACTGGGCCACAGCTCCCGCTCCACACTGGGCCACAGTCCCCACTCCACACTGGGCTGCAGTCCCGCTCCACACTGGGCCACAGTCCACCTCAATATTGAGCCGCAGTCCTGTCTCCATACTGGGCCACAGTCCCCATCCACACTGGGCCACACACCCCATCCACACTAGGCCACAGTCCCCTCTCCACACTGGGCCGCAGTTCCCCTCCACACTGTGCCACAGTCCCCCCTTCACACTGGGCCACAGTCCCCCTCCACACTGGGCCACAGTCCCCCTCCACACTGGGCCACAGTCCCCCCTCCACACTGGGCCACAGTCCCCCTCCACACTGGGCCACAGTCCCCCTCCACACGGCCACAGTCTCACTCCACACTGGGCCACAGTCCCCGCTACACACTGGGCCATAGCTCCCGCTCCACACTGGACCACAGTCCACCTCGACATTGGGCCGCAGTCCCCGCTTCATACCTGGTCGCAGTCCCCGTCCACACTGGGCCACAGTCCCCCCTACACACTGAGCCGCAGTCCTTTCTCCACACTGGGCCATAGTCCCCTCTCCACACTGGGCCATAGTCCCCTCTCCACACTGAACCACAGTCCCCCTCCACACTGGGCCACCGTCCTCCTCTGCACTGGGCCACAGTCCTCCTCAGCACTGGGCCACAGTCCTCCTCCACACTGGGCCACAGTCCCCCCTCCACACTGGGCCACAGTCCCCGCTCCGCACTGGGCCGCAGTCCTTCACACTGGGCAACAGTACCCGCTCCGCACTGGGCCACAGTCCTCCTGCACACTGAGCCACAGTCCCCCTCCACACTGGGCCACAGTCCCCCTCCACGCTGGGCCAAATCCTCCTCCACACTCGGCCACAGTCCTCCTCAGCACTGGGCCACAGTCCTCCTCTGCACTGGGCCACGGTCCTCCTCAGCACTGGGCCACAGTCCTCCTCCACACTGAGCCACAGTCCCCCTCCACGCTGGGCCACACTCCCCTCTCCACACTGGGCTGCAGTTCCCCTCCATACTGGGCCACTATGCCCCCCTCCGCACTGGGCCACAGTCCCCACTCCACACTGGGCCACAGTCCCCGCTCCGCACTGGGCCACAGTCCCCCTCCACACTGGGCCACTCTGCCCCGCTCTGCACTGGGCCACAGTCCCCTCTCCACACTGGGCCACAGTCCCCCTCCACACTGAGCCACAGTCCCCCCTCCACACTGGGCCACAGTCCCCCTCCACACTGGGCCACAGTCCCCCACCACACTGGGCCACAGTCCCCCTCCACACTGCGCCACTATGTCCCGCTCTGCACTGGGCCACAGTCCCCCTCCATATTGGGCCACAGTCCCCCTCCACACTGGGCCACAGTCCTCCACCACACTGGGCCACATTCCCCCTCCACACTGGCCCACAGTCCCCCTCCACACTGGGCCACTATGCCCCACTCCGCACTAGGCCACAGTCCCCGCTCCGCACTGGGCCACAGTCCCCCTCCACACTGGGCCACTCTGCCCCGCTCCACACTGGGCCACAGTCCCCCTCCACACTGAGCCACAGTCCCCCCTTCACACTGGGCCACAGTCCCCCTCCACACTGGGCCACAGTCCCCCTCCACACTGGGCCACAGTCCCCCTCCACACTGCGCCACTATGTCCCGCTCTGCACTGGGCCACAGTCCCCTCCATATTGGGCCACAGTCCCCCTCCACACTGGGCTACAGTCCTCCACCACACTGGGCCACAGTCCCCCTCCATACTGGGCCACAGTCCCCCTCCACACTGGGCCACTATGCCCCACTCCGCACTAGGCCACTCAGTCCACCGACTGCTTTCCTCACTTCGGAGGCCAGTGGTTGAAGGCCGGGGCTGGGTATCTGAGGCTGAGTGGCAGTGGAATAGAGAAAGTAAAGGAAAGAAAGGTTCAGGCAGAGCAGAGAAACTCCAGCTCTTGTGTCCTACTTTGCCTCCACTAAATATGAACAAACACGTCAAGTTTTAAAGATTGAGCTGGATCTTTGTTGGACATCAAAGAACAGGGAGTAAAGCCAATGAATGGGGAGTGAGGTACAACTGAATAGTTCAATGAATTGAATTTCTGCCTCCTGTTTTATATCTGTAACTGCGATTAAGTAGAAGTCAGACCTTCCCCATGCACTTGTCTCATTCTTTTGGTTGCAATTATTTAAAGGCAGATTGTTAATGTATTTTTTGTGTGTGTGAAGTGCTGGTAATTATATGGTGGGTAATGGGCACCCAGGGAGTGATTTCACTGCAGAAAATGGGCCCAATTATTGGAGGGTGCGACAAGAATAGATTTGCGGTCAAAATAAAAGGGAAGCCAAAAGACTTTCTTTTGTGAACATATAAACAGAGGTTAGTCAGAGAGATAGTGGGTCAGATCAGTTATTATAAGGTGGATCTTCTTATGGAGGTGAGGAACTTGATGACTACTTTCCACTGAAATTGGCAGTATCTTTTCCTCTACCGAAGACAGATGCAAAGGAGGAAACAGTAAGTGTGAGAGGTAATTTCGGTTTAAACTTTTAAGATGTGCCTGGACCACAGACTGATCTATAATAAAAGACAAAACTTTTGTTTCTTTTCTAACAACCATTTTATATACTCAAAAGTAGAATAGTTTAAATTGTGCAAATGCTGACAATTTGTGAACAGAGTAAAAACAAGCAGGCTCTTGATTGATGAAGCCACTAACACAGGCAGGGAAGGATGAGTCCTTGACTGATAAGACTCCAGGATGGGGGGACGACTTGAGACATCTGTTTCAGATTAAAGCCTTTGACTGATAAGACTACAGGGTGAGAAAAACAACAAACTTTGGAGACTCTGGAGCCTTTTGTTGCAGACTTTGTGATAAAAATAATGATGTTTTTAAGAATGTGAACCTCATGGCTTGTTGGAGCCAAGGAGAGGAGGGACTTGTGCTGTATATAATGGGAGACTTTGTAAGCCTCAGCGCGCTTTTTCTCAGAAGAGTGCCCAACTCTGCAGACTTGCTAATAAAACTTTGTTTTCCTGAATTTGTCTAGAGCGATTATTGAGAAGCGATTTTCGTTCCTAACAGTAAGAATATGGGATGAGACATAAATAGACAAGAGGAGTGACTTGAAAGTCAACTGCCCTCAGAAGCAGAAGAGTCACACTGTCTGGATTACCAAATGAGGAAAGCAGAAACTAACCCGTCGATCTTCTCTGACACCATCGCAACATCCAGAGTATAACAGGTTTGCAATTGTTACTGCGAACAGAAGGGGAGAGGAATAAACCTGGTAATTTTTGACCATCTGGCTTGATGTTAACGGTGGAAAAATAATCAGGTAAAAATGATAACTGCAACTGGAAAACACATAAGGAGAAGTAGGAGAAAGTGAGGAGTGCAGATGCTGGAGATCAGAGTCAAAGAGTGTGGCGCTGGAAAAGCACAGCCGGTCAGGCAGCATCCGAGGAGCAGGAGAGTCAAAGTTTCAGGCACAAGCCCTTCGGGCACGAGGCACATTCCTGAAGAAGGGCTAATGCCTGAAACATCAACTCTCCTGCTTCTTGGATGCTGCCTGACTGGATGTGCTTTTCCAGCACCACACTTTTGGACATAAGAAGAGATGTAGCCCAGTAGCATTGTTGGTAAGCTATTAATCCAGAGACCCAGGGACCTAGGTGCAAATCCTGCCACGACAGATGGTGGAATTTGATTTCAATACAAATTTTGGAATTAAGAGTCTAATGAATGCCAATTGTTGGGGGAAAGCCAACTGGTTCACTAATGTCCTTCAGGAAAGGAAACTGCCACCCTTCCCTGGTCAGGCCTACACGTGACTCCAACCCACAGCAATGTGGTTCTATTTTAACTGCCTGCAGGACAATTAAGGATGGACAGCAAATGCTAGTCACTGATGCTCACAACCCATGAATGGATGAAACAAAATAAGTTAATGAATGAACACGTTCGTTAAAAGGCAAATTGTGTTTGAGTGAGGCAATGGGCAGATGGATGAGAGTTATGGCTGAAAAAGATGGCGGATGTAGAAAAGAACGCCAGGAATGAGATGTTCCCAAACTGATGGCCAATTTCTTTTTTGATTTAGATTGAAGGGAAGACTCGGTCTTGCTTTATTATGGTGGCTCACGCATCAACCTGCAGGAGAGAAACAGAAGGAAATGGTGCCACACGATGAGGAAAATGGTGCTCTACTTTCACAGACTGGCAATTGGACTGACAATCAAATCCAAGATGGTGGCAGAGCGGGTTCACTCCATCCATTTCTTTAACTTTTATTCTCTCTTCTCTCTTCTCTTTTGCGATTTTTTTTCATTCTTCTTGGGCAGACCTCCCAACTTGGCATGGCAGCCATCTGGCGTGGCAAGGTGGACTTTTAGCCCACTAGGGCACTCTCTCAGTGGCCCAGTGAAGTAGTCTCTCGGCCCAGCATGGTAGTCTTTCAGTGGTACATGGCAGTCTCTTGGCCTGGCATAGTAGTCACACCGTGGCTAGGTACTTAAGAAAGACCGTCATGTTTGAACTTTCAGTTTATTTTTCTTTATTCATTCACATGGGATGAGTGCACCACTGATTACATGTATTGTCCATCCCCAATTGCCTAGAGGGCAGTTAAGAGTCAACCACATTGCTGTGGGTCTGGAGTCACATGTCAGTCAGACCAGGTAAAGTTGGCAGTTTCCTTCCCTAAAGGACATTAGTGAACCAGATGGGTTTTTTCCAACAATTGACAATGGTAATCATTAGATTCTTAATTCCAGATATTTAAAGATTTTAAATTCCAGCATATGCCATGGCAGGATTCAAACCTGGGTCCCCAGAATGTTAGAAGCAATTCCAACGCCCCTCCCCCAAGTCCCTCCTCCCTACCTTTTATCTTAGCCTGCTGGACACACTTTCCTCATTCCTGAAGAAGGGCTTATGGCCGAAACGTCGCTTCTCCTATTCCTTGGATGCTGCCTGACCTGCTGCGCTTTTCCAGCAACACATTTCCAGCTCTGATCTCCAGCATCTGCAGTCCTCACTTTCTCCCCAGATTGTTATCTGGATCTCTGGATTATCAGTCCAGTGATAATGCCACTGGACCATCACCACTCCCCTCCCTTTCTACTCAGGACTAAGAAGGTCTGCAATGTGTAACTTTTAACCTTATTTTATATGTTTTACACTATACTATAATTACTATAATGCTTAACTCTTAACTTTGCTCTTTCTTTCTACCTTGTTCTTAAGTTCCCTACCTAGGTACTAGCACCTAAGCTGGCGCCTTGTGCAGCAACATTATACACTTTTCACTGTATTCCTGCACTTTAGTACTTGAATACACCTGAAAATAAAATCAAATCAAAAAATCAAAACCTTCTTCTCTCCTACTCACCACCCTGACCAAGATGTCCGAAGCTGAGAGAAAATATTTGATTATTTGATACAAAGAACAAAGAACAAAGAAAATTAACAGCCCAGGAACAGGCCCTTCGGCCCTCCAAGCCTGAGCCGATCCAAATGTACTGTCTAAACGTGTCGGTCAATTCCTAAGCATTTGTATCCCGCTGCTCCCCACCTACTCATACATCTGTCCAGACGCATCTTAAATGAATCTACCATGTCTGCCTCTACCACCTCTGCTGGCAACACGTTCCAAATGCCCACCAACCTCTGTGTGAAGTACTTGCCGCATGTATCCCCCTTAAACTTTCCACCTCTCACCTTGAAAGTATAACCTCTCGTTATTGAATCCCTCACCCTGGGAAAAAGCTTGTATTTACTCACCCTGTTCATACCCTTCATGATTTTGTAAACCTCAATCAGGTCCTCCCTCAATCTCCTTTTTTCGAGTGAAAATAAACCTAGCCTACTCAACCTCTCTTCATAGCTAGCATCTTCCATACCAGGCAACATCCTCGTAAACTGAAATAGCTGCACAGATGGTGGTATCCTGTCACTAAGTCACTCTTTATTTACTTGTGCGCAGTACACTGGCTGTGGCCAGCCAGCTCAGAGTCAGTCCCTGAACTGAGGAGATTCTAAATCCCCAGTTTATGTCTGTCAGCCAGGGCTCCCTGATTGGCCCAGGTTAACAACCCCAATCAGGGATCTCACAGTCAACAAGATCCACCTGGTTCCAATCACTACAGTGACTTACTCAAATATAAGGCAAATTGAAAACTGAGATATAGAACACTGTAACACCTCTACACGGCAACCCTTACTCTTCCCAAATCCAACTCAGCCAATCGTTGGTTCTGAAGAAGTTAGTTTTCATATTACATGAGCTCCACCCATCTATGAAGTCATACACAGTGTCATTCCCTAAGATCCTGGTAATTATGCCTGACCAGATGTTATTGTACTTATTACAAGTATACAATCCTTTATCCGAAATGCTCGGGACCAGCAGGTTTTCGGAATTCAGAATTTTTCAAATTTCAGAATAAGTGACAGTTTGATGGTGAAATTAAAACAAATACCTCACAGCACTCACTGTGAACTGTGTGCACGCCAAACAACCTTGTTAATGAAAAAACAAACTTCACAAAAATACCTTCATATTTCAGGATTTGGAGATGCCGGTGTTGGACTGGGGTGTACAAAGTTAAAAATCACACAACACCAGGTTATAGTCCAACAGGTTTAATTGGAAGCACACTAGCTTTCGGAGCGACGCTCCTTCATCAGGTGATAGTGGGGGGCTCGATCGTAACACAGAATTTATAGCAAAAATTTGCAGTGTGATATAACTGAAATTATACATTGAAAAATTGATTGTCTGTTAAGCCTTTCATCTGTTAGAATACAGTGATAGTTTCACTTCTTTCATGTGTAAATCACAAAACTTTTTTTTTAAAGTTGCATTCTCGGGTTAGCTGTTAACAATGGTGATAGCTAGACAATATGTAGAAGGTGTTGGCCCCCTGTGTTCTCTGTCTATGACCTGATGTTTAGATTGACTCTAATCTAAAAAGTGAGATAACAGAGTTTTACATAAATTCATGCAGTTTTTGAGCTCAGAGTTCTACACGAATGTGTCTGTGACGTCACGAGCCGGCCACATTTAGAAACCATAGAGGCCTAAGAAAAGGAGGCACTAGGAACAACTGAAGCTCCAGGAAGTCGTCAGATGTCCCCAAGAGAAAAGGGGAAAAGAAATTGTTTAAAAATTGGCACAAAGACCAGAAAAAGAAGGCAAGCAAGTGTAAAAGATAGTTCTTGCCTCTCGCAATGAGTAGTAACGTTATTAACATTAGAATCTATAAGGTGCAGCTGTGAGGAACTGTGAAAAGGACTAGAACATGAACCGAGACATGCAGGGAAGGTGCAAACTGCACACAGACAGTTGCCTGAGGTTGGAATCAAACCTGGGTCCCTGGTGCTGTGAGGCAGCAGTGCTAGCCACAGAATCTGGAAGGCCTCAGCATTAATTTAAGGTGAAAAAGAGCAAGTTTGGAATGATCCAGTAAAAGAATCTTGCAGAAGAAAAAAAGTCAGGAAATTGAAGGTTCAAAAAGTTCCAGATTCAGTAATTAAGCATGATTCTGGTGGGATCATTTTTTGGAGACTGCAGCCAGAGACTTATTTTTTTTAATGTGTAGAAGGAAACATTTGATGCTTTAGGCCATGAAAGGTGGTATTTAGATGGTAAATGCTTATTTTGGATAAGAACAAACATGAAACTTTGAGATGATAAGATTTTCCAAGCTTCTGTTGTCAAACAAAACGCAGAGAAGCATTTCAGTGATACAGTGTAACAAAGAAACAGAGCACAGTTCTTGAACATGGTGGTGGCAGAGTGGCTCAGTGGTTAGCACTGCTGTCTCAGAGGTTTGATCCCACCCTTAGATGGCTTTTTGAATACTGCAGGCTATTCGAAAGGATGTTGTGAAACTTGAAAGGGTTCAGAAAGATTTACAAGGATGTTGCCAGGGTTGGAGGATTTGAACTATAGGGAGAGGCTGAATAGGCTGGGGCCGTTTTCCCTGGAGTGTCGGAAGTTGAGGGGTGACCTCACAGAGGTTTATAAAATTATGAGGGGCATGGATAGGATAAATAGACAAAGTCTTTTCCCTGGGGTCGGGGAGTCCAGAACTAGAGGGTGTAGGTTTAGGGTGAGAGGGGAAAGATATAAAAGGGACCGAAGGGGCAACGTTTTCATGCAGAGGGTGCTGCCTGTGTGGAAGGGCTGCCAGAGGAAGTGGCGGAGGCTAGTACAGTTGCAACATTTAAAAGGCATCTGGATGGGTATGAGAAATTGAAGTGTTTAGAGGGATATGGGCCAAGTGCTGGTAAATGGGACTAGATTAGGTTGGGATTTCTGGTCGGCATGGACGAGTTGGACCGAAGGATCTGTTTCCATGCTGTACATCTCTAAGACTCTCTGTGTGGGGTTTATACATTCTCCCCATGTCTGCATGGGTTTCATCCAGGTGCTCTAGTTTCCCCCTACACTCCAAAGAAGTGCTGGTTAGGTGGATTGGTCATGCCAAATTGCCCATAGTGTCCAGGGTTAGCCATGGGAAATGCAGGGTTACAGGGATGGGGTTGGATCTTGGTTGGGATGCTGTTTGGAGGTATCTCAAAGGGATGAATGGCCTGCTTCTACACTGTAGGGATTCTGTGAACAAAATAAATTACTACAGAACAGTCAGCAACACAATTTATAGTTTTATTTTAGTGTTTGGTGTTGTACTACAGAAATATTGCTGTGGTACAAAGGTGAGCAAACTCCAAAATCATTATACTTAAGAGCATTGGTGAATACAAGAATACAGGCTTAAAGACAGCAGTTATAAATCAATCTTGAAATCAAAAATACATTTTCTGTGCATTCATAAAACTAATCAGAACATTGAGACATCATGTAAAAAGATGTCTCCCAGCAGATTCAAGTTCAAAGAATGAACATACAGAACACAAGACTGAACTTCATGGAAGTAACAGTTCTGAAGATACAGCTATTTTTCTATAATGTGATGGTTGCACTCTTGTGCAACCCGCACTATAGAAAAATTAAGCTTTAGAAACAGCGCTTAAAGTGTTGGTGAAGTAATCGCATTTAAGCCAGCATATGTTTTAAAAATTTGCGCTTTAGTAACAAGTGTCTCCAATTCAGCATAGAACAAATTCATATCAATGAAACGTGCTTTATAGCTGAACGACCTGCTATAACATGGACTCAAAATTACGCACCAAGATGGAAGCTGAGCATATCAATACATTATTACATTCATGAGCCTGAATGCAGAAGATATAGTAAAAGACAAAATAGCAAAGAAATTATAAGCATTTTTGAAGATGTCCTCTGAACTTTTGATAAAATGCATTTGTTCTTAAATTTGAAATGACTAACTGTTCAGAAGAGTTTAATTTTTGGGAGAACACCTAAATATTTCATTCATGGCCTCTAAAGATTAATGGAAAAATATACATGGCAAGCTTTGAAATCAGAAATTAGAGCCAGAAATTGTGTTGGAATTCTGAATGAAACTTTGTCAGATTTCATCCAGTCCAAAGAAGATTCTACTTTGATGAAAACTAATTTAAATATGCTAGAAGAAGAAACCAGAATGACTCAAAGAGGGATCCTAAGAGAAGAATATTAAGCTCAAAAGGGCAATAAAGTCTATTCCCTTTTAAATGTATGCACACTGTCAAAAAACACATGACAATTCTGCACAAAGAGAAAGTCAAACATCTGACAAAAGACAATCATTGCCAATGCCACAGGACAACAAGGGCTACTGGCATAGACAATGTTTAGTCACTACAAAAGAGTGGGTTCCTACATTTGAAGATGTGCAGAAGTAAGATTCAGTTTCAAAACAATAAAACTAATGGTGGTCCTACACAAAGAGGTCCACACAGAAGAACACTCTTCACAACTTGACATTATACTGCAAACTGAGAAGATACCAGAGCGCATGCGTGTGTGTGTGTGTGAGGGAAAGAGAGAATCTGGGTCTGTGAGTGGGTGTGCATGTGTTTCAGTGGGTTTGTGTATGTGTGTGAGTGTATGAGTATACATGTGCATTTGTATGTGTGCATGGGTGTGCAAAATGTGAATATGGGTGTGTATATGGGTGTGCATGTGTGAGAATGGGTTTGCGTGTGTGCATGAGCATGTGCGCATGAGTGCGTGTATATGGATGTGCGTGTGTGTTTGTATGGGTATAGGCATGTGTGTGTATGTATGGGTATGCATGTGAGGTGGGCGTGCATGTGTGTGTGTATGAGTGTGCATGAGTGTGTGTGTGGATAGGTGTGTGTGTATGGGTGTGGGTGTGTGTGTGGATGGGTGTGTGTGTATGGGTGTGGGTGTGTGTGTGGATGGGTGTGCATGTGTATGTGTGTTTTAACCAGCTGAGCCAGAAGACACAAAACTCGTCTACATCGATGGACATTATTTTACTAGTTAGCTGTCAAGTATGTAACTGTCCTGTCAGGCTGGTTACCATGGTTGAAGCAGCAAAAATTACAACCTACAGGGTGAGACTGGATGGCACAGAAAGTGGAGCAACTGTTAGTGGCAGAAGAATTCTACAAACATCTTGAGGAACAGAGATCTCCTATTCTCACCCAATTTTTTTGACATGATTCCAGATCCAGACTGATGTAGTTGGCTCTTAATTGCCCTCTGAAAATGCTTAGAAAACCATTTAGTTCAAGGCAGGCTAGAGCTGGGAAACAAATGCTGGCCTGCCAGTGATGCCGACATGCCATGCAAGAATAAATAACAAGAACAGCACGAATGATCTGAATCTTTCTGTTGTTTGCAATCAACCAACGTACTTTTGCCCTGCACACATGTCTCGCCCCTCTTGATCAGACGAGTTGGGGGAGGAGATTGACAATCTCTCGGAGAGTAATCAGTCCAAAAGCAAAGGGCTGTCCAGCAATGGTCCAGGAACAAACCATTATTGGCTGATGGGCAAAGGAACACATGTAGCAGTAAACTAACACAAACAACCCCTACTCGGTGCAACACACTGGTGTAGGTGGATAATACACAACAGATACCAAGGTTGGTCATCTGTGAAAATACCAAAACTAGAACACTTGCTTTTTTATTTGTATGTGAAGGCTAATTACCATGTTTGTCTTTCCACATTACAACAGCAGCTACATACTTCATCATTCTGTAATCATGAAAGGTACTATCTAAACTCAAGTTCTTTCTTTCTGCGTAAATAATGATCAGTTACTTCAATAAAACTCTTGATTGCTACAGATGGTACAATTACTGTATGGATCTTCTTGCAACAGAAACATCCAGTTACCACAACATAGACATTAACAGACAGAAGCAAGGTCTATCCAGCCTGTTCCACATATACAACTCCACTCCACCTGAATCCTTGTGATCTCCTGGGAAAAAAATAAGGCTAATTTGGTGAAGAACGTCAAAGAATGTCATCCTCCAAACATTAAGCATTGTTCCACAAATGAATGAGTAGAGATCTTAAGAAAAGAATGTTCAGTATTGTGATTCGAAATGTCGACCTTGTGAAATGTGACATCCTAAAACAATAAAATTGTGAGATATGGTTCTGGAGGAGGATAAAATAGAATAGAATCCCTACAGTGTGGCTACAGGCCATTTGGCCCAACAAGACCACACCAACCTTCCGAAGAGTATCCCACCCAGACCTCTACCCTATTACTCTACATTTCCCATGACTAATGCACCTAACCTCCCTGGACACTATGGGCAATTTAGCATGGCCAGTTTAGCTAACCTGCACATCTTTGGATTGTGGGAGGTAACTGGAGCACTGGGAGGAAACCCAACTGACCCGGATGGAGTGGGTCAGTTGGAGAGAGCACAATCGCAATAAAGTTTTCAGAAGAGTTGAGGAGGAAAGCATCTTAATGAGAATCAAGAAAAGGACAGCAGGTTTGGATTGACCATAGTCTGAAGTATAACAACTTACTGAATGAGTTGGGGTTTTGAGAAAGTAGGGGAATGTGGGCCATGAAAATTAAGGGAAAGAGAATGGCTTTAGACAATTTGAAATTGGAGATTCCAATGAGCTCCTTCTTGTTTTATTTGTTCACAAGATGTGGGTGTTCCTGGCTAGATCAGCATTTATTGCCTAATTGCCAAGAGGATATTGCTATGGATCTGGAGCCACGTGTAGCCTAAAGCAGGTAAAGATGGTAGATTACTTTCACTAAAGGGCATTAATGAACCAAGTGGATTTTTGCAACAGCAATCACCATTAAGCCAGTTTTTCAGTCCCAATTGAATTGAATGCCAATTTCACCATCTCTCATGATGGGATTTGAACCCGTGCCTCCAAACCATTAACTTGAGACACTGGATTGCTAGTCTAATAACATTAACACAATGGCCTCCCCCTATAGGATTATGAAAGAGCAAGGCTTTAGGGTGTGGAGAAATAAATAGTGGCCTGTTCTGGGACAGATCACCATTTATATATGGGATCTCTCTCTGCCCAGCCCTCACATTCTATGCATTATATGCTGCCTGAATAAATATACAGTCTTCTCAGACCCTGAATGACAAGGGTTATGGCAAGAGATTTAGGCCAATAGCATTAGAAGTCAAGTGAAACTTATCTTGGAGCCACAAGTCACCACACATTCCAACTAAATTCCAGACGTCGAGGTGAGATTTATACTAATTAGTACTGACAGCTCCATTAATAGGATTTATCACTCATTATACACAAGAACATAAGCCACATAAGAACGAGGAGCAGGGGTAAGCCATCTGGCGCCACGAACCTGCTCCACCATTCAGTAAGATCATGACTCAGCTCCACTTATCTGCCCACTCACCATAATCCTTAATCCCTTTACTGTTCAAAAAACAATCTACCTATTTTTGTCTCAAAAACATTCAATGAGGTAGCCTCAACTATTTCACTGGGCAGCCATGATTAGGAGGTGCCGGTGTTGGACAGGGGTGGATAAAGTTAAAAATCACACAACACCAGGTTATAGTCCAACAGGTTTATTTGGAAGCACTAGCTTTCAGAGCACTACCTAACGAAGGAGCTCTGAAAACTAGTACTTCCGTATAAACCTGATGGACTACAATCCGGGTGTTGTGTGATTTTTAACTTTGTTCACTAAGCAGGGAATTCCACAGATTCACAAACCTTTTGGGGAAAGAAGTTCCTCCTCAGTTCAGTCTTAAACCTGTTCCCCTTTATTTTGAGTCTATGCTTCCCAATTCTAGTTCCGCCCGCCAGTGGGAACAACTTCCCTGCTGAGTATGCACTCCCCAGTCCTCCCACCCTCCAGCTAGAAACTAAAAGACAAGGATTAGCAACATTACAGTCAGAGTGGATACCTGGTGACACCAGCTGTCAGCTTACCCAGAACACTTCAATCTTGGAGACTCGGCACCAATGTCTAAGGGCACACTCGAGGGCAGTAGTCACACAAAATCCATGCCCATGAATGTGGTCATCCTACATGTACCAGTCACTCTGCTCTATCATTGCAACACTGCTGCTAAAACAAGCAGGGACAGGCACCCAACATATAGTTTGGACCAGGCTGCATCTCAAAGTTGTTCTGTCTTGCCTTATGTTGGGGAACAGAAGCAGGCAGTTTGTCATACTTTCCAGCAGTCATCAGCCAAGCGCATGGGCAATGTACTGCATTGGAACAGTGCTTTGTCAATCTCACACTTGACTTGGGCAGAAAACACGCATCAGCTAATTGCCCATGTCGCAAAGTTTAAGGGGGGTCATGCCCAGTCGTATCTGCTTGGGTTGCCTCTGGATGCTCTGGTCTACTCCTACCGTCCAAAGATGTGCCGGTTAGGTGGATTGGCCATGCTAAATTGCCCATAGTGTCCAGGGGTGCGTAGGCTGGGTGGATTAACCATGGGAAATGCAGGGTTAAAGGGGAGGAGGTGGGATGCTCTTCAGAAGGTTGGTATGGACTTGATGGGCCAAAAGGCTGGCTTCCACACTGTAGGAATGTTATGAATGTCAGTTGTATGTGCCACTTCTGTGTCCTGGGAAGGATTAGCTTGCTGTGCCATTACAGCACAAGAGTAGACTGCCATTTCTTGACTGGGTGCATCCTTGCAGTTTCAAGGTGGTGCTTGTGATGCCAGTATATCCCAGCAGTAGTGAGCATATCTGGCTACAGAAAATGGGAAGACCAGGCTGCTTAAAGCATGCACACCAACTTGATGGTTCCATAACAACTGAATGATCAGCACAGCACATCACATCAGACCATGAGTCCCAATGCATCCTAAGTGCACATCAATCATGAAGACTATCATTGCTTCATCCATTGTCAACAGGGCATATAATCCAATGATGTTCTCCTTGTCTGACAGTACCTATGGAAGGTCCACAGTGAAGGGAGAGTTTAGCCAGCATTCACCTCCTTTTCAGTCATTGCTACTAACCTCCACATTACTGAGATGACGATGTGAGATTTGCATGGTCAATCCATCTTTTATACCTAAGATGTTCTTCTGCATGCATTGCATATGGCCAAAGACGTGGTTGCAAATGAAATGTAGCAAGAGCTTGCTAATGCATCCTTCATGTATTTGACCCTGTAGTGTAATAACAACCAGCAAATGTGCTTTTGCCCAAAGTGAACCAGACTCGACCTGCCCTGGGCATTTGCATTTCACATCGAGAGAAAGGCAAGTGATGGAAGGGAATGCAGCTTGTGGTTGGGACAGCACGACACCAGGATCCACGTGGTTGTCAGGTAACATCCCCCAGAGCCTCCAAGTACCTCATTTAACCTGACAGCACCACACTTGCAACTGTCCTCCTAACTCACATTGCATCTTAGTAATCCTCACTCTGTGGAGATCACAATGGTAATCACTGCCAATAAATGCTCTCACATAGCCCACCAAGCCCTCCAATGCTATTCAGCACACCCTCCCTTGAGACTGTAAGATGTGGGAGCTGATGGAGGCCATTTGGCCCATTTAATCTACTCTGCCAGTGAATGCGATTATGGCTGATCTGACCAGCCTCAACTCCACTTTCTTCATTTCTCCCCATAACCTTTGATTCTGTTGCTGATTAGATACTTATCTATCTATCCCCTTCATGTTTCCTCCCCGTCGCCATCCTAGCAAGTTGAATATTAGTGAGGCAAGTTGCAGCATCGATATGACATTTGAAAAGCTATAATCCTCCTTCACTGACAGCTGACCACTGCCAAGTGAGTAACTCGTCTTGTGCTCATGCTTGGCAAATCATTAAAAGATATGGTGAGTTGCTCTTGACCTCAACATAGCTCTTGCCAGATTCTGCCAAAATGTAGCCCTGGCCTACAACACTCAGGACCCTAAACGATTCTGCCCAATGTTTCTTCTTGGTGTCCCTGATAGGTTGTGATTTCACTTTCCATTTTCTTAGGGTGACATGGTGACTCAGTGGTTAGCACTATTGCCTCACAGCACCAGGGACTTGGGTTCGACATTACTCTTGGGTGACTGTTTGCGTGGGAGTTTGTATGTTCTCCCCACATTGGGTGCACTTGTTTCCTCCCACAATCCAAAGACACGCAGGTTAGGTGGATTGGCCATGCTAAATTACCCACATTATCCAGGGATGTGCAGGCTAGGTGGGTTAGCCATGGGGAAATGCAGGGTTATAGGGATGGGATGGGTCTGGATCAGATGCTTTTCAGAAGGTCGGTGTTGGGCTGAATGGCCTGCCTCCATACTATAGGCATTCTACAATTAACTGTACACTCTTTGTTGTTTGATGAAGCGATTAGAGCAGTTTGTGAACTATGAAGTTGGGAAGCATTTTATAGCAGGTCAATAGTTTTGCTTCCCCATTACTTCTCAGTAGATGGGATCATCAACTTTAATTTCACTTGGTTGAGTTTGATTTTTCACTCCTGATAGCATCCTACGTGACTCATAACGCATGTCATTGCAGTCAGAGCTGCCAGCAATCAGGCTTCATTTTCTGCCACTGATTAATATGCAAATATTACATGACAACCCAAAATGCATTATTTTATGAAGTTAGCTTGCTATTAGCTGGAGGAATCGCAAAGTGGCAAGTTGAATGGCAAATTAACAACTTCCTCCACGTTTTTGAAACACTGACATGTGGCAACTTCCCAGTCTGGGAGTCAACAAGTCAGCTTAATAATTTTTAGAGGGTCCGACTGAGCTTTCAGCAACTTGTACTGGACACTAAAAGAAGCCGTGATTTGGAAAATATGGGACCAAAATCCAAGTAACGATCAAAGGGAGTCCACACAACTGCCGATATTACAATCCATCTGGTTCACCTTTAGGGAAGGAAATTGCCATCCTTACCTGGTCTGGCCGACATGTGACTCCAGACCCACAGCAAAGTGGTTGACTCTTAACTGCCTTCCGGGCAATTAGGGATGGGCAATAAGTAACGGCCAAGCTAGTGACGTCCATGTATCATGAATGAATTAAGAAAAATCTCAATCTTGAACTAACCTATGCGACTTGGTAATTACTGGAAAGAGCTATTTGTACCAAATGATCACTTTTTTTTGTGTATGGACAGTTCATCAATCCATTGAATTTAATCAAAGTGCCTTGGGCACTTGTGGTGCAGTGGTAATGTCCCTAACTCTGGGTCAGGAGACCTGTGTCAAAGTCCCGTCTACTGGGTCTAGAGGTTGTCATAACACATCAGAACAGGGTGATTTTAAAATAGTGATTTCCACCATCCTATTGGGAGCAGGAAAGCCATCATCTTTTAACCAGGAACAAATTACTCGGTAACAATCATTCCAGCATCCACAATTCTTTTTGTTTAAATGACCATAGTTATCTTCCCAGTTGTTATGTTTCAATGCTGTTTAACGCAACAGTTCATTAATTATAAACGAAGTGGACTCATAAAACTGTCAAGCGTGCTTCACTTGATAGCACCCTTGCCTCTGGGTTCAAATCCCACTCCAGGATTTGAATGCACCAGTGTCAAGGATGACCGCAGTGCAATACAGAAGGAGTGCTGCAGTGTCAGGGATGTCATCTTTCTGATGAGATGACACGTTAAGCTGAGGTCCCTTGTGTCCATTCACACACAAATGTCAGAAAAAATTCCATGGCACTATTTCAACAGAAAGTAGTCATGTTATCCCCAGTACCCTGACCAATACTGATGCCTCCACTATTATCACAGAAGTAGATTAGTTGGTTACTGGTACATTACTGATTGAGAGAGTTTGTGGGCTACCAGTTTTCTCTCATTATTATGGCAACTATATTTCATTGGCTGAGCCCCTTGTGTTACATCAGCAGTGTACCTACTCGTAGACCCAGGTTCAAGTCCCAACCTGCTCCAAAGGTCTGTAATAATATCACTGAACAGGTCGATAAGAAAATATCTACTTCCTTGGCTGTTAACTGCTTTGTGTCGAGAGTGTGGTGCTGAAAAAGCACAGCAGGTCAGGCAGCATCCGAGGGCAAAAATTCTTCATCAGGAATGAGGGCCCAGAGCCTCAGGGGTGGAGAGGTAAATGGGAGGTGGTGGGGCTTGGGCTGGGGGTAAGGTAGCTAAGAGTGCAATAAGTGGATGGCGGTGGGGGTAAAGGTGATAGGTCGGAGGGGAAGGTGGAGTGGATAAGTGGGAAGGAAAATGGACAGATTGGACAGGTCATGAGGGTGGTGCTGATCCAGAAGGTTGGAACTGGGATAAGATGGGGGGAGGGGAAATGAGGAAACCAGTGAAATTCACATTGATGCCATGGGGTTGGACGGTCCTGAGGCGGAAGATGAGGCGTTCTTCCTCTTAGCGTCAGGTGGTTAGGGAGTGGCAATGGAGGAGGCCCAGGGCCTGCATGTCCTCAGCGGAATAGGAGGGAGAGTTGAAGTATTTGGCCATGGGGTGGTGGGGTTGGTTGGTACGGGTGATGAGGTTATGTACGGTCTGGGAGATGATGGTTTGGTGATGGGAGGTGAGGTCATGGTCAAAGGGGTGGTAGGAGGAGGTATCTTCAAGTTGGAAACCATACACAACCTCATCATCTCAGGGGATCTCCCACCCGCAGCTTCCAACCTCATAGTTCAGGAACCCCACACCACCCGATTCTACCTCCTACCCAAGATCCACAAGCCTGACCATCCCGGCTGACCTAACGTCTCAGCCTGCTCCTGCCCCTCTGAATTTATCTACACCTACCTCGATACTGTCCTATCCCCAAGGGCCAGGAACTCCCCACATATGTTCGGGATACTACCCACGCCCGCCACCTCCTCCAAGACTTCCGTTTCCCTGGCCCCCAATGTCTCATCTTTACCATGGGCATCCAGTCCCTCTACACCTCCATCCGCCATGACCAGGGCCTCCAAGCCCTCCGCTTCTTCCTCTCCCAACATCCCCACCAGTACCCTTCCACTGACACTCAAATTTGTTTGGCTTAACTGGTCCTCACCCTCAACAATTTCTCTTTCGAATCCTTCCAATTCCTCCACATGAAAGGGGGTAACCATGGGCACCCACATAGGCCCCAGCTATGCCTGCCTCTTTGTCGGCCAACTGGAACAGTCTATCTTCCGCAGTTACACCGGCACCACTCTCCATGTCTTCCTCCGCCACATTGATGACATCATCGGTGCCACCTCATGCTCCCACGAGGAGGTTGAACAGTTCATCAACTTCACTAACACATTCCACCCTGACCTTAAATTCCACAGGACTATCTCTGACACCTCCCCCCCTTCCTGGACCTCTCCATCTCCATCAACAGTGACCGACTCAACACTGACATTTTTTACAAACCCACCGACTCCCACAGGTACCTGGATTACACCTCCTCCCACCCTGCCTCCTGCAAAAATGCTATCCCTTATTCCCAATTCCTCAGCCTCCACCGCATCTGCTCCCAGGAGGACCAGTTCCACCAAAGAACACACCAGATGGCTTTCTTCCTTAAAGGCTGCAATTTCCCCTCCCATGTGGTTGATGATGCCCTCCAGTGCATCTCATATGCTTCCCGCATCTCCGCCCTTCAACCCCACCCCAACCGCAACAAGGACAGAATCCACCACCCCCAGTCCTCACCTTCTACCCCACCAACCTCCATATACATTGCATCATCCTTCGCCATTTCCATCACTTAAAAATGGACCCCACCACCAGAAATATATTTCCCTCCCCACCCCTATCCACTTTCTGTAAAGACCGTTCCCTCTGGGACTACCTGGTCAGGTCCACGGCCCCCAACAATCCACCCTCCTGTCCTGGCAGCTTCCCCTGCCACCACAGGAAATGCGAAAACTGCTCCCACACCTCCTCCCTCACCTCCAAGGCCCCAAAGGAGCCTTCCACATCCATCAAAGTTTCACCTGTACATCCACACATTCATTTATTGTATCCGTTGCTTCCAATGCGGTCTCCCCTACATTGGGGAGACAGGACGCCTACTCACAGACCGCTTCAGAGATCATCTCGAGGACACCTGCACCGACCAACCCCACCGCCTCTTGGCCGAACACTTCAACTCCCCGTCCGACTCCGCCGAGGACATACAGGTACTGGGCCTCCTCCCTCTCCACTCCCTTACCAGTTTCCTCATTTCCCCAACCCACACCTTATCCCAATTCCAACCTTCCAGCTCCACACCGCCCTCATGACCTGTCCCACCTGTCCATCTTCCTTCCCACCTATCCACTCCACCCTCCCCTCCGACCTATCACCTTTACCCCCACCTCCATTCATCTATTGCACTCTCAGCTACCTCTCCCAGCCCCACACCCCCCTCCCATTTATCTCTCCACCCCCGAGGCTCCCAGCCTCATTCATGATGAAGGGCTTTTGCCCAAAACGTCGATTCTCCTGCTCCTCGGATACTGCCTGACCTGCTGTGCTTTTCCAGCACCACACTCTCGACTCTAATCTCCGGCATTTGCAGTCCTCACTTTCGCCTGTTAATTGCTTTGTGACATTCTACTGTTATGGAAGATTTGTTGAAATACAAAGATCCTTCTTCCATTTTAACGCACAAATATTAAATGCTGTGGATGCTAGAGATCTGAAAAAGGTGCAGAAAGTGCAGGAGAAACTCAGCAGGTCTGACTGCAGGGTGAAGGCGAATATAGCTCTTGAGAAAGTCACAACGGACTCAAAACGTTAACTCTGTTTCTCTCTTCACAGGCGTTGCCAGACCTGCTGGGTTTCTCCAGCAACGTCTGTTTGTGTCTCACTCAATTAGTTTCTGCCTTACTCTATGGTTGCTCACCCTTGCTTGCTTTTAGTGGGTTTTACTAACAACGTCAGAAGAATATTCCACAGTCACCATTCGGGAAATGAGTGGCCCCTGCACCAAAGTAGAATTATTTGCAATGGCAAATTAATGATCCAAGAGGGCAGTGGAGCTAGACCCTTCAGCTGGAGCTCATCAGATCCGCCATTTATTTTTCTTTTTTGTTCCTTTTTGTGGATTTTTTTCTTGTCCTCTCTTCTTTCTTCTCGGTGACATCCTGAGCACCCGGCCTCAGAGCAGACTCGGACTCCAGGCCTCAGTGCTGACTCAATGAGGGTGGGGCAACATGAATTAGCTCTTGTGGAGCATAAAGCACCATTCAGAGCAGTCACTCTGCTAGGTAACAGCAACATGCATTGGTATAGCACCTTTAATGTAGTTAAAGTGTCCCAAGACACTTCACAAGACTGATATCAAGCAAAGTTTGATATACAGCCATGTCGTAGCCATTAAGACAGATGACTGAAGGTTGGGGAAAGAGGCAAGTTTTATACCAAAACCATGGAAGTGCAAGGAACAGAGAAAGATAAGAAAATGAAGCGGGGGAAGGCCATATAATCAGATCTGTCATTTGACAAAATCATCACTGGGCCTCAACTCTGTGGAACAGAATGCCAACAGTCACTATTCTCTGAAAGAAGATCTTCCTCCTTGTCTCCTTCTGAAATGGGAGTGTTTTTTTTAAAGCTGGCTCGTTCTACATTCTCCCTAACCCTAATGTCTTCTTAGCATCTGTCCTGTTAAGCCCACTCAGAATCTTCAATAAAACGACAATGCACCTTGAAAATAAAAATATTCTTCTGAGCCGCTCAGTTGTAAAAATAATTGAGAGTGTAGATTTGGTGATTAAATTTGCCTCATGACTCAACGGATAGGCCGTTGCTCTTTAAGTTTCTGCAATTGATTAATATTCAGCTGCACAATGTAAATTTATGGCACAGAAATATTTCATTTAATCATGTCATAGAGTCATATAGCCCAGAAACGGAACCTTCCAGTCCATGCTGTGTTGGTAAGCAGTTACTTTATCTCAATTGGGACTGTACTATGTCCTCTGCATTGTGAATCACTGGGGCAAATGAATATCTGGGGGTGGGGTGTGAGGCAAGATTTCCTCCCTTCCCATGTGCAGTGAACACAGCAACCTATAGGAATCAGTAACTGATAAAAGACTGATCTCCATCTCGTACCATCCTGTTAGTTCAATCACACAACGATGGCGTTGTGATGAGCTCCTATTGATTAGTGTCTCTCCAACCCAGACAGGAGTCAAGGGCTCAGTTACAGAAAGCTTCGAGAACCGTTGTTCCAAAATTGGCTGCTCTTCAAAACATGTTACCAGTTTATCGGGCAGCAGTTAAGGAGATCCAAAAGCAGTGCCCTCTCCTAAACCAATCTGCCCAGCACCAAGCTGCCCAATCCTCAAAACCGACTCTGCTGATTGGTTGCTTGCAGGCCTGGCACCAAAAGTTGAACTAAGTCCTCTGCTTGGAACTCAATTATGGCAAAAGGCTTTAGGAATGTTCTCAACACACTTCCGAACACGTCAAATATCTCTCTGCCTTGTGGGACCCTCTGGCTTGTAATCACCCAGTATGGGGAAGGTTTATTCCAGAAGGTGCAGAACACATCAAGAGATTGAATTAGAAACATGAAGCCAAGGTGTTTGGGAGGGGTGCTACAGGGGGCAACAGGGGGCAGGATCTGCAGATTGTGCATTGGGCTTAGAACTCTCAAATCAGAGTGAAAGTAAATCCTTCTCGATCTCTTATTAGTCATCTACCATTTGAAATGAGAAGAAATGTGATTGCTATTGACCAGAAACTGAATTGACCCAGCCATGTAAATGCTGTGGCTACAAGACCAGGTCAGAGGCTAAGAATCCTGCAGAAAGTAACTCATTTCCTTGCTCCCCAAAGCCTGTCCAAGACCTACAATGTGACTGTCGGTCTTGGACAGGCTTGAAGAAGCAAGGAAATGTGATTGTAGGTCTTGCCTGGATTATTACAGCTTTGACAGTACTCAAAAAACTTGACACCATCTAGGATGAAAGAAAAAGCAGCCCACGTAAATGTTTGTGGATGTGGTCCCATTAACTCACTCCACCACTGATGCTCAGCATCTACAATGTGTATCATCTACAACATACATTGAAAAAGAGGCTCCTTTGTTGGCAACTTTGAAATCTACAAACAAAATACCATCTGGAAGAACAAAGGAAACAGACATATAGGAACACCACCAGATGCAAGCTCCCCACTAAGGCACTCACCATTCTGACTATGAAATATATTGCCATTCCTTCAATGTCACAGGGTCATAATCCTGACAGTGCCTCACGAACAGCACTGTGGCTGTACCTACACAAAATAGACTGGCATGATTCAAGAAAGCAGCGCAGCACCAATGGATAGTCCCAGCTAGCTTTCCTTCAATAAATTAGAAAGAAAATTGACTCACAAGGGGTAGGACTGTTTTGTCGATATTTCTTAATTCCAATATCAAGATGATTTTGTCGATTATGTTAGTTCTTTTGCTTAATGCTTTGGTAGTGTTGGAAATTATTTTCTGAAGTGGTCAGAACCAATATCTGTTATCAGCCAGATTCTGGAGTAGAGTGGTGCTGGAAAAGCAGCCATTTCATTCTTTCAGTGTTGTTGAAACGTATGGAACACATAGGCTACATTAAACTGCAGAAGTATGATACAGAAAGTGTCTTATTTTCCATTCACACCTTGACACCACACTTTCCTTGTAAGCAATTTCACAAGTGTCCTTCAACCAACGTTTCGCCCTCAGGGACTTCTTTTTTCATAAATACCACAACTTGTGTCAAAAGCCAGGGTGTACAATTAATGTAATTGCCTTAATGCTGCAGTCAGAGTGAGTGCACTGTACAAACATTTCCGGGAAACAGCAACATGAATCTCTCTTCCAGAACTTTAAAATGATTGTACACTTCTGAATTACATAGAGACATAGAAAATAGGAACAGGAGTAGGCCATTTGGCCCTTCAAGCCATTCAATATGATCACGGCTAATTTAAATCTTCTGGGTTGGTGGCACAACTGGTGAGTCAGAGCACATGAGCAGCAATTATGAGAATTAATTTTAAAAGCTATCTTCAGATAAGATTAGATGGCACAATGGTCGGTACTGATGCCTCACAGCACCAGGGATCTGAATTCAATTCCATCCCCAGGCGATTGTCAGTGTGATTGCTTCTGTCTGCATGGGCTTCCTCCCACAGTCCAAAGATGCGCAGGTTAGGTGGATTGGCCATGTTGAAAATTGCCCTGTAGCATCCAGTGAGGTGAAGCGCAGGTTAGGTGGATTGGCCATGCTGAAAGTTGCCCTGTAGCATCCGGTGAAGTGATGCGCAGGTTAGGTGGATTGGCCATGCTGAAAATTGCCCTGTAGCATCCAGTGAGGTGGGTTAAGCCTTGGTTTAAAAGCAAAACCACGAGAGGGTCGATGTAGACTGAATAGTATTGTTCTGCACCGCTGGCATTCTATGATTCTACAAACTTTCATGTCCAGCCTTTCTATCAAATTATTATTCTTTACTTCAAAGGGAAAAGTGAGAACACAAGAGAGAAACTGAGATGAAAGCGTACGTGATCTGTCATAATTTGGACAGCGGTGATTTCCACCCAAAGATTGTCAAACCTTTTTGAGCAGCACATTACTTAAAAAACTAGTAGCCTTGACCAAGACCCCTAATGCTGGGCACTATCAATGTTGAAACAGAAGATGCAATAAATTTTAATGTATTGATTAAGTACTGGATATAAGTTTACTCGCTGAGCAGGAATTATCAGCAGTGCTTCATCCAGAGGCTCACTGAAGATGTTACCTAGTATGGTGATGAAACATCTGGAAATGAACCTCCCAGCTCAGTGAGCAAACTTACATCCAGAATCTCAACCTGAACTAAAAATCCTCTCAAAACTTGTGTTGATTAAGTGCATTTAAGTTTAGTTTTCTTCCGTAATATTATTGAATTCAATGTGAGGGATAATAGTGCTAGAAATGGAGCTTTGATCATTTTAGGAATCCCAGGGTATATCATCGACCTACTGTCCTGACTTAAACTGTGTTACAGATTGTAACTGTTATGTAAACTCTGTCTAATTTTGAATTCTGTTGAATTCTATAGAAATAAAGCTGCAACAGCCTATAGAATACCAAAATAAATATCAATCCTTTAGGCGCCTGTTAAATTTACAAACCAACTAGGCATATTCTGTAGTTACAACCTCTTAAAAAGGCACAATCATTCTTGGATTAATAGATCTATTGCTGAGCTGAATCTGAAAAGGCTTTTGAAACTCCACCAAACTGACACAGGAGGTAGGCCATTCGACCCTTTGAACCAGCTCTGCCTTTTGTGACGATGCTATGGTTTTAAGAGGGGTACTTGGTCCTGCTTTTTTTGATGAAGAGGTGAGATAGAGGTACTGAGCTCTCTATTTAAATACAATAAAGGTAACAACTTTTGAGGCTTTTTTAAAATAGTTGGAGTAATAGAAGCGGCCTGAATGAGTAAGGGGCAAGCTCTCACAGAACTAGGGTTTTTAGTGTTAGATTTTTAGTAGCAGTTGCCGGGTTTTGAAGCTGGGTTTGGAAGCTACAGTACATCTCTCCCTGCTACTCTCTCTCTCTCTCTCAAATTATTCCCTTGATCTTCTTTCCTTCTGGACTAGATAACTGCCTGTGAGACAATCTATTTTACTGAATTTGCCTTTGCCTAGGATGTGTCTATGGGATGTTACTGTATTGTAACAGTTATTGCTTAGTAGTTAAATAATCTATTATTCTGTTAAGCTTTCCAATAGAGTGTTATTCCAATTCTTTCTTTTGTTGTATTTTAACCATAGTGTATCAACAATGTGTGTTTTGCTTCAAATCTGGTAGTTTGACCAATCAAATTGCATCTAGAACACTACACTTGACACTCGCCTTTAAAATAAGAAAAAGTTAGGGTCTCGGCTACCTTCTTCATACATTTTGAGGGGGTTTGGTTTCTTCCATAACACTTTCAACAGCTGATTATCCTACTCATTTCCCTGTTCCAGGTTTCTCCTTCAGGCCCTGAGAACTATATTTAAGTCCTTCTTGGAAATATCCAACGTTTTAGCTTCAACATCTTTCTGTGGTACAGAAGTTTACACGCTCATCAGTTTCTGGGTGAGAGAATTTCTCCTCCTCCAAGCTCTAAATGATTGACCCTGTATCCTTAGACTCTGACTCCTAGTTCTGGACTCCCTGGTCATCAGAGACATCTTCCTACATTTATTCTGTAGAATCTGGTTAGGATTTTATAGGTAGCTGTGTGGTAGCCCCTCATGCTTCTAAGAATACAGCTTGACAAGTCTCTTTTCATATGATAGTCCCACCAAGTATTCATAATGATTATAACAGCCATAACAAAAGATCCTAGCCACGTTGTCCGAAACTGACAGACACCATTTCCATTTCAAAGCAGAGTTCCTATCATCAATAGAAAGAAGCAGGTGCATAGATTTAAAAAAAAACTTTCAAAAGTAGTTTTGTTTGTTGAAAACACACAGAATTGACAATTGATTTAAATAACTGCACAAAATATTGCAGCAGAGACTGTTAGGTTTTTTAAAATGTTAACACATTATGACACTTCCTTCAATGGGGAAAAAAATATTGTGACAAATGACAACGCTTAGAAAATGGTGCCCAATGCCATCATTATGGTCTCAGTGACAAGGAGAGACTGGATAGACTGGGTTTGTTTTCTTTGGAGCACAGGAAACTGAAGGGATATCTTACTGGAGTGTACAAAATTATGACAGGGCAGATTGTGAGGATCTTTTCCCCAGGGCAGGTGGATCTAAGACCAGATAGCCCAAGTTTAAGGTGAGGGGTTGGTTGTTCAGAGAACCAGCATGGACCAGCTTGGGTTGCAGGGCCTGTCTCCATGTTATAGGACTCTATGACTCTGTGACCCAGATGGTGGTAGAAATATGGAACGTGCTGTCTGAGAGGGTGGTGGAGGCAAGTTCTCTCACAATATCTAAGCAGCATCTGGATGAGCACTTAAAATGCCAGGGCATCATCAGCGATAGACAAGGTGCAGGTAAATGTTATTAGTGTACTTTGGTGTTTATTGATCAGTTTAGACATGGTGGGCCGAAGGGCCTGTTTCTATGAAGAATGATTCTGTGACTCAGTGACAAGTATCAACCTATCTTTTTGGGACTCACCCCCACAATGAATAATTGTATTAAAAACACATCCAGTCATCAATTTAAAAATGATAATGTCAAGGTAGCAAACATTTTGCATGGATTCCCTCACCCCTCAAGCCTCTCTCAGCGGTCACAAACTCTTCAAGGAAGTACTCGTTTTGGGGGTCATTCCAAAACCCACACCAGAACATTAAAAATGCGTGCTGGAAGAAACGCAATTTCTTTTTTAGTGATCCTCTTGTGGGGTGTTAGAGCGAGGAAGGCCATCAAAAAATGATTTATGTTCAGTGCTTTGCGTTTAGATTCACACCTCCATAGAGAGACAAAATCCCAACTCCAAATATGACCATAGTAGCTGGGGGATTTGAATGCATTTAATTAAATAAATCTGGCTGGCATTAGTTTCATGGTTGTCATGTCAACCTGGTTATCATGAAAACTCATCAGATTTGCTAATATCCTTTTGGGAAGGATGTCTGTCATCTTCACCCAGTCTAGTCTAAGTGATCCACAGGAATGTGTTTGACACTTAACAATAAAGGCTAACAAGTTGCATTCAGCCGCATTCAGTGCTACAGCGTTTGTATTCCTGTCAAGGAATAGAATCTTTCAGAGAATTGGTAATCGTCCTAATGTCTTCTTGTGGAATATTTAAGGAAAGTTGAATAATTTGACAGTTTACCGTTGTTAAAAATGTAAACAGATTCAGCATCATTTCCTTAATGCAGAACTAATCGACAGGAAGAACAGCTCACTGCATACATAATGAAAAATCAACAGTATTAAATGCTTATTATGACTGGAGACTAAAAAAAAACACAGTTGTTGCACTTAGAAATCTGTGTAAATTATAACTAGGGATTAATAAAAAGACATAACATGTTTCATTATTACTCCAATTTAAACTTGAAATGTATTGTCCTAGGAAGAGACTTCTTGCTGTAAATGGGAATTACGTTATATATTTGCTACACTGGGTCATTTGTGTATTGCTTTATGCAGTAATATTAATGCGGACCTTACGCAAATCTTTCCAATCAGGTTTTTGCATTGAATAGTCAAAAAGACATTTGTAAAACAAAAATATTACACTTCACTTTCTCGAATGTACCAGACTGCACTTTATATTTATGGGTCTTGCATGACCTCTTATAACTTCACCTAGGTCAGCAAAGACATTGGGATGACGTGGTGGCTCAATGGTTAGCACTGCTACCTCAAAGTGCCAGGGAGCCAGTTTCGATCCCAGTTTCAAGCGACTGTCCGTGTGGAATTTGCACATTCTCCCTGTGTCTGGGCGCTCCGGTTTCCTCCCACAGTCCAAAAATGTGCTGGTTAGCTGGATTGGTCATTGCTAATTCCCCATAGTGCCCAGGGATGTGCAGGCTAAATGGGTTAACTGTAGGAAACAGAGAATTGTAGGTAAGGATGGGTGCGATGCTCTTTGGCCTGTTTCCACACTATAGGAAGTCTATGACATGATGGTTTCAGACAGAGTACAGAGAAGATGATTTATCGGAATGCTTCCAGGGATGAGGAACCTAAGTTGCATGGTTAGGTTGGCGAAGCTAGAGTTGTTCTCACAAGGGAAGAGGATAGAGGCATTCAAAATAATGAGGGATCTGGAAATGAGTAGATCGGAAGCAATTGGTGGCAAGGTTGAGAACTAGAGACCACCCATTTAAGGTGACTGGCAAAAGAAGCAAAGGCAATGTGAGGGAAAACCATTTTTCCTGCATCAAGTGTTTAGGAGCTGGGAATGTACTGTCAAAGGATATGGTGGAGGCAGATTCAATCATTGCTTCTTGGAATTGGAAGAGAAAATAAATTGCAGGATCATGAGGTCTAAGGTCAGGAAGCAGAGCTGTGAATTATTGTTGCAGGGAGCCAGGATAGATGCGGCAGGCAGAATGGCCTCCCTTTGTGCTGCAACCATTCTATTATACTTCCAATCCCACTTATGAATATATTAAAAGGGTAATTTTAAGAGATTGCATTTCCTTGGGAGTTCAGTACAATATCAGACAGCCTTATCCAGAATCTTCTGAATATACTCACTCAGTAAAATCAAAATATATAGTCAAATTTCTGAAAGGATAAACCTGCAAATGAGCAGTGATAGTATACATGAGGCACATGCTGCTGCATTCATCCGTTGAGTGTTATAGGTCCATCCCATGACCCAGAACACCGTAAGCATGCAAACCCTCACAAAACATCTCCAAGATTACATTTTCCCCACAAAAGGCTGTTGAAATTATTTGTCTAAGCTGTTTTTCCAAATCAACGTGATTCAGAGATGTTATTATACACCTCTGGCGCAGGTGGGACTTGAACCCAGGCCTTCTGATCCAGGGGTAAGGACATTACCACTGTTCCACAATTAAAAGGTATAGATTCCTAAAGAGCTTAATGACTTTAGATGCTGAGAGGCTTTTCCCGTGGTTGGAAAGTCATGAAACTGAGGTCATGGCCTCAGGATAAAAAGTCAGTCTTTCAGAGGAAATTTTCCACCCAAGAGCAAGTCTTGGGTTTCTCTATCTCAGGTACATTGTGCAGAGTACGTTCAAGATATTAAACCACAGGAAGGAATATAGTGGGAGCAAAGAAAGACAGACTGGAGATCAAAGATTGGCCAAAGAATGGTGGAGCTATATCTGGGTCATGTCCGTTTTCCTTACATTACATACTTGTAACAACTTTGTACTTGGTCAACATTTTTCTTTCTCTCTCTATGCCATGAGTTTTGGGAGAAATCATAGGCATAATGATCTTGTGTGCCTCGGAGCTCTATATGGTGGGATTGGAGTCACATATATCCTGGTGAGGTGCAGGCAGGAGCTATGCTTTCCTAATATGCTAATGCGGACTGAAAGGCTTGTTCATTGTCTTTTACCCTTTGTGAGAAGTCACACGAAACTAGGCTTGTGATTTTAATTAAACTTGTTGGACTATAACCTGGTGTCGTGTGACCTCTGACTTTGTTCACCTCAGTCCAACACCAGCACCACCACATCATATTTTTTCCCTTTGGTTTTGGATCTCTCATAACCAGATTTAGGATTGAAATATCACACTTGAATTTACAATGTTCAGGTTGTTCGTCCAGTTCTATAATAAGTATATTCAGTAACCATCCAAAACAGGAACATTGCCTTTTTTATTAATCAATATTGTGCACGATTTGACAGTAGACTATCAGAATTTAGAAGGTGAATGAAAGTAATGAGTTAGCAAATGCTGCATCTGAAGAAATGATCACTTTGCAAATACATAATGGATGTGTAACAGTTTTGGACACAGATTGCTGACATTATACAGCTGTGACTGCAAGTAGTGTACAGTACATCACACAGTTTGAGTTTTGTGACCTCTCAAAGATAAGTAGGTGGATTTGAAAGCTGATAGAGGGAAAACAGAGCAAACACTTCATTACACTCCTTGGAAACAGGCATTTATGGTCTAAATACTGTCATTTAATTGAGAAAACCATCATTTACTCTGCACCGACACACAAATGTGGGCAGTTAAAATAAAAACTTGGAAAAAGCCCATTGCCATGCTTCAAACTCTCACGCTGTATAGATTCCACATTAACCGGTTTTCTGATTTCAGCTCCTCTGGCTGTGATACGATAGGATGTGGGGGCGGCATGGTGGCTTGTTGGTTAGCACTGCTACCTCATGCCACCAGGGACCCGGGTTCAATTCCAGCCTCGGGCGATAGTCTGTCTGGAGTTTACACATTCTCCCCGTGTCTGAGTGGGTTTCCTCCGGCTGCTCCAGTTTCCTCCCACAATCCAAAGATGTGCAGGTTAGAGTGGGTTGGCCATGCTCAATTGTCCATAGCATCCAATGATGTGCAGGCTCGGTGGACTAGGCATGGGAAATACAGGGTTACAGGACTGGTGTGGGGGTAGGGATGGATCTGGGTGTGATGCTGTTTGGAAGGTCAGTGTGGACGCAAAGGATCGAATGGCCTACTTCAACACTGGAGAGATTCTATGATTTCTCCCAAAACTCTTGGCATAGACAGACAAAATAAACATTGACCAACAATCTGTCTCAAAATTGTTACAAGTTTATAGTGTAAAAAATATGGACATGAACTGGATGTATCACTCTTTCATTCAATAAAATCATGCTCAGATTTTGATCTCCAATCTGTTTTCCTTCACTATCCCTGTATCCCTTTCTGTCTCTAATGCACGCACAGTTAGACTGGCACTGTATAACATTTTCAATCACCCAAAAGCTGGGGGGGCTGAAGACTCAAAATACACACTGTTTCTCCACAGATGCTGCCAGACTTGCTAAGTTTTGTCCAGCATTTTCTGCTTTTATTTCAGATTTCCAGCGTCCACAGTACTGGGCTTTGATTTAGTGTGGTTTAATATCTGGCAATTTCGTTCCACTAAAATCTCCGAGTTTCTCTTCTTCTGAAAGGTAATTTGCCTTTTTTTTTCATTCAACACCTTTCGAAGCAAAGGACTAGTGCTATCTGCAATGCATTGGGTTGGAAACAGAATGTAAAATGGATTTCCAACTCTTCATCCTGTAATCCATCAATGTCAGATTGGAGGGGGGAGGTGACAGAGGAATGAAAAGGGGCTGCAACAGTACACTGGAAGACACAGCACAGGCCTCACCCCCCAGTCTGTCACCCAGAGGTTGCATCCAAGTTCTGGCTGTGCTTTAGTCCTTTTTGGGAGTCCTAATATTCGCAGTCAGTTTCTGTTGTTGACAATCTTTTTCACCCAATAAATTATTTACTGCATGTGGACAGATACCATTCCCTAGCCCCTCACTTCCTGTAATGAAAACGAGACAATGCCGGTAAGCATGATCAGATGCCACCTTTTCAGACATTTCCATCTCCAGCCAGAGATCAAAAATGTTGGATATTAAGTATCACTATTTTCACAGAAGGTTCTGGGTTCAAGTCCCACTTCAGGACAAGATCAAAGAGGACACTGAGGGAGTGCTGCTCTACTGGGGGTGCTGTCTTTCTCATTTAAATGATGTCTTATTCAATCATTTCAGGATGTAAAGGATCCCGCTGCATTAATTTGAAGAAAAGTAGCAAAGTTATCCCTGATGTCCTGGCCAATACTTATCCTCAATTAACATCATAAAAACAGATGGCCTGGTCATTATCACATTGCATTTTGTGGAACCTTGCTGTGTACAAATTGCTGTGTTTCCGACATGACAGCTGCAACTACACTTCAAAAATTATTTAATTGGCTGTTCAAATGATTTTGGAACATCCTTTCATCATGATAGGTGCTGCATAAATACAGGTCTTTCTTTTTGTTGTTGAAAGCTCAATTACAACAGTGTATTGTTCCGTGGCATACTCTTCAGCATAACGGCAGTGTTGAATTCATTCATCGCTTCCATTCTCTACGGCAACGACAGAATCTCTCCATTTTCCTGTATTTTCTAGTAAGGACTGGGAAAGGGTAAAGGACTTTTTTTTTAATTTACTCTAACAGGCTGCAGCTCTCCCAGCAGCCCCCTGGCTCTACTCTCAGTCCTCTCTCAAGAGGTTGATGATTGTCAAACTCTGAGGGACAGTCACCTGGACTCAAAATGCTAGCTTGCTCTCCCTCCATGGATGCCACCTGACCCTCTGTGATCTCCAGCTTTTTTTGTTTCCAGTGGCAGAATACTGAATGGACTCACAAACTCTTAACATTCACCTGTACCTGTGTTTTTGTTTTTGCCACTGTTTACCTATTATTTACTATCTATGCTACTTAACTCTGTGATCTGCCTGTATTGCTCACAAGACAAAACTTTTCACTGTGCCTCGGTACATGTGACAATAAATTCAATTCAATTCAATTTTCAAGGCTTGATTTGGAATAACAGTGGGAAAATGTTCTGGGAAGAGCTGTTCTAATACCTCAATCATTCGGAGAACCCCAGTTAAATCTCCTTCAAATCTTTTTGCTTTTCATAAGAACAATCTCATTTTCTTTAAAAAAAACTAATAAAAAATAATCTCTCTCTAAATATTTATTTCCACAAAATGAATGTGTAAACAAAACTGACGTTAATCTGGCTTAGATCTTAACAACAGAAAGCAATTCACTCACAGGCTTATTTTTGCAAACACTGGGTTAGCACAATAGTATCAGCATCTGGATATATCACTAAATATAGCGTCTGGTGCATTGTCAAAGTGCTGCTTGAATCTAACATTTATAGCTTGCTGTTCCAGAAGATAGCACTACCTATCTCAGTAAAAGGCATTTGCATGTCTTGTTTTTCCTCTGTCAATTTTTAAAGGCCTCTCTTCTCTGAAAGAAGTTGAGTAATGTCCTGACACCCCTTTTGTGTTCAGCTTCTTTTTGGATACTCACTCTCGAGGTTATCCATATGAGTTATAACAAGTTGCAACATTTAAAGCTTTTCTTCTTTGATTGCAGGGATGGGGTCTCGCGGAGTACAACCCCTCAGCCAGAAGGAAATGGGGCATTTTACATTTAAGTCAGCTTTACCACCCCTCCCCACACAGGGAAATCACTGCTCAGTCACAGGTACTGCCGCTCAAAGACATCTTTGGCCTAACACAGGCGCCCAATGACCGTTATGCACCTATCACCCATGTGCAGATTCCTCCCACCTTCCCCACCCCACCAACATCTCATCACCTACCCCTCCACCCACCCAACCCACCTTGTCACATCACTTCCCCCTCTCCCCTGCTCCCACCTTGTCCCATGACTCCCCTCCAAACCACCCTATCCCAAAATTCTCCCCCTCCCCAGTTTATCCCATCCCGCTTACCCCTCCCACAACCCTCCCTCCTCTCACCACCTCCTGCCCACCCTGTCCCATCACTTCCCACTCCCCCGGCCCCTACCCTGTCCCACCACTCCCCTCCCCGAGGACTGATGTGAAGGACCTCATGAACGGTTTTGACATTGGTTAGCTCCAGCAGATAAAAAGAAAGGCACTTGCTCCTTGAGCTCAACAATCATTGTCATTGTCACAAGTTCTAAGGAAGGGTCACCGCACCCAAAAATATGAACTCTGATTTCTCTCTGCAGGTGCTGCTGGACCGACTGAGCCATTCCAACAATTTCTGTTTTTGTTTATGATTTCCAGCATCTGTCATGCTTTTTTAATTTTTAATCATTGTCAGGATTTCCGAGTCCAGAAATCAACCCTTCCAGAGTCAAATTCAAAGTGGGTCATTTTAAAAAAAAACATGTAGCCTCATTAAAAAAGAGCTCAAAAGATCAACCAAGGCTTGCGGACTGAGTTAAGCAACCTTCATCATGCCTCTCATTAAAGCTGACAAGTTAGAGGAGGGTGGAATGTTGGGAGTTTTAGCATATTAACCTCTCCCGCTGAGCCCAAACACTTTCATTTTCTGTGTAGTTAAATTTCTCCCATGGTCTAAAAGCAGAGTTCAGTGTTGAGAAAGGTGCATGTTTGATGAGGTAGGAACATAGGAAAAAGAAATCTGCTCCAACACCAGGGTATATTCCTTAGGCTGTGGGGGAACATTATAGAGGTTTACAAAATTGTGAGGGGCATAGATAGGATAAACAGACAAAGTCTTTTCCCTGGGGTGGGGGAGTCCAGAACTAGAGGGGCATAGGTTTAGGGTGAGAGGTGAAAGATATAAAAGAGACCTAAGGGGCACTTTTTTCACACAGAGGGTGATGCGTGTATGGAATGAGCTGCCAGAGGAAGTGGTGGAGGCTGGTACAATTGCAACATTTAAGAGGCATCTGGATGGGTATATGAATAGGAAGGGTTTGGAGGGATATGGGCAGGGTGCTGGCAGGTGGGACTAGATTGGGTTGGGATATCTGGTCGGCACGGACGGGTTGGTCCGAAGGATCTGTTTCTATGCTGTACATCTCTATGACTGTATGAAGCTGGCAGCAAACAAGACCTGTTACCAGGATGTATTGGTGAGGACATGGTAATCAAATCATTCACAGAGCAGCTACAGGATGTGCCACTTGCTATGCCAGATGGTGAAAGCTAAATGGGCTGAAACACCTCCCTTATTCGAACGTATCTTGCCAATGTTGGAAGTCTGTTGAAGCTGGGCGAGTTCTACAGCTGGTGCAAACATTGGCTCTATCAGCACTACTCCATTCTTTCACATATGTACTGCAATGGTTTATTCTGTATGAAGAATTGTACTTGCATAAGACCATATGAAATAGGAGCAAGAGAGTAGGCCATTTGGCTCCTCAAGCCTGCTCCACCAATCTGTAAGATCAGGACTGAGTTCTGAAGACTGGACCCAAAACCTTAACTCTGCTTTCTCTCCCTGCAGATGCTGCCTGACCTGTTGAGCTTTTCCAGCAATTTCTGATTTTCAGCGCCCGTAGTTCTTTGAGTTTTCTTGTGACTGATCTATTGTAGCTTCAATCTACATTCCTGCCTGTCCCCTATAACCTTCAACTCACCGGGATAAAGAATTCAAAATACTCATGACCAGGAGAGAAAATAATTCTTCCTCAGCTTGGTTCTAAGCATGAGATCTCTTATTCTGAAACTGTTCTGGTAACTAGCTCTAGATGCCTCCAGTGACGGACAACACCCTCTCAGCATTTACCCTGTCAAACATCCTCAATATTCCAATAAGATCACCTCTCATTCTTTGAGTACAGGGACAACCTGCTTAAACTTATCAAAGACAAAGACTTCAACCTAATGCAGTTCCACTGAATTGCCCTCACTGCACCTATGTTGCCACCTTATACAGAACACTTCAAGTTCCCAGTCAAACCCTCAACATTCTGACTTGCGAATATGTCTGCATTCCTTTAGTACCATTCAGTCAAAATCCTGGAATTCCCTCCCTAACGGTATTGTGGGTCTACCCACACTAAATGGACTCCAGCGGTTCAAGAAGGTAGCTCACCACCACCTTCTCAAGGGCAACTAGGATGGGCAATAAGTGCTGTGATGTCCATGTCCCACGAGTAAATAAAAAAAAGTTGGGGGACATCAATTGCAATGTCCTGTACAGCTGCAGCAAGACTCTTGAGTTCTGAAGAAGAGTCGCTACACCCAAAACATTAACTCTGCTTTCTCTCTACGGATGCTGCCAGACCTACTGAGTTTTTCCAGTCATTTCTGTTTTTGTTTCTGATTTCCAGAATCAGCAGGATTTTTTTTTGTTTGCAGATGGAGAATTTCTGCGCAATGGAGCTCCAGTGGAGGGAAGATTGAATTTACTGATGGAGTCATTGAAAAGTGTAATGCAGATTTCCTTGTTTGCCAGAGAGCACTTTAGATCACAGAGGTAAGTGAAGACATATTCCCCATCACGAGGCAACATCTCGGAAGGACTTAATTTATCTCACGGTCACTGCAAAGTGATGCCAGGTAATCATTTAGGCAATTGTTTTCAACTTCCTTGAAGTAGCTAACGACATTCTGGAGGAGAAACCCAATTGGGGAAATCTCCTAATCCTTAGGTCAAGTGCAGACTCTGTGACATTCTTTTTATTATCTTACACATGTTATATGCTGTGTTTTTGGCCCTCCCACATCTCTCCGAATGTATTGATTGTGTGCAATATTATTTTCACATCGTACTTTAGAATTCAGCGCTTCAAACACTTTGATGTGACATGTATTTCAAAGGCCTGCGAATTTTTTCCATTTGTGTATTTGCATGTGTTTCATGTGCTGATGCTAATGGGGAAGGCCATTGAAAGTATATTTTTAAAAGAAACACACACACACTAACAGCTGTTGGGCTGAAATTTCATTACTTGTTCAGTATCTCGGACTGACCTAATTTTCTTCTGGAGCGAAGCCAAAACAGAAGGAAAATGCTTTGTAACATTGTGCTGGATTTGAAATGATTACAAAAGGGAAGGCTGTGCTCAAGATGGGCAAGTAAACAGGGGCCCAAACATCCCTGCAAAGTGGCCCAGTGGGTTGCCTCAGCTGCTTTTGAATCAGAAACGTCAAGTTTGAGCCCAGCTCAGGGATTGACAACCAAGGCAGATGTGCTCATGATGAGGACAAACAACCTACAAAACCTTCCAATTAACGCCAATGGCAGGCAGAAGGAGAGATTCTTGCTCAGCCATGATTAGGCCATGAGCTTCCCATTGCCTGCCACTTCGGCACCCCACCCTGTCCCGTGGTCAACATCTCTGTCTCAGGCTTGCTGCAGTGCTCCAGCGAAGCTCAGAGCAAGCTGGAAGAACAACGTCTCATTTTCAACTTGGGGACCCTACAATCCTCTGGACTCAATATCGCATTCAAGAAAGTTAGGGCTAGAGGAACCTTCTCCCATGTCCTTACACACATGCCAGGCCTTATTATCACATGTTATAATTGTTATTACTCCTGATGAGGTGGTTTTGCCCAAAACGTCGATTTTCCTGCTCCTCGGATGCTGCCTGACTTGCTGTGCTTTTCCAGCACCACTCTAATCTTGACTTTACTCTCCAGCATCTGCAGTACCCACCTCTGCCTTATTAGCACATGGTCTGTGATTACACATTACCCAATGTTAGCCATTAATAGGCCTCATTAGTAGCTATTCATTCTCCTTGGCTGATTGTCATCCACTCCTTTGTCTGTCCAACTGTTCTTCTCTCTCTTTGGGCTCTACCTTCGTCTATTGTTTATTCCTTACCCCCTCCCTCCACCCTTTCGTCTGCAGAAAAAAAAACCTTTTCCTAGCTCCCGTCAGTTCTGAAGAAGGGTCACTGGACCCAAAACATTAATCAAATGTCACTCCACAGATGCTGCCAGACATGCTGAGCTGTTCCAGAAATTTCTGTTTTGGTTTCTAATTTCTTTGTTTTGTTTCACAATTAGGCATCTCCAGTGCATTGTGAAATTGGAAGTTAACTGGAAAATATTGACTCATTGATCCTTCTTGCTCTGCAATCTTCTTCAGCCTTTACATCACTACACTACTCTAGTAGTGACTTCTTGTGTGTCCCTGATTTTCATCCCTCCATCCAGCTTTGCCTTCAGCCACCAAGTGTTGGAATTCCCTTGAGCCCTTCCAGTTGGCCTCAATATCCAAGCCCACCATTCTTTTTCATGTTCAGGGAATGAACATAAGCATTGCCTCATTAGGTAAAACAAACTGTCAGGGATTTCTTTCATTCCTTTGTGGGATGGGGGTGTCACTGGCTGGGTCAGCATTTATTGCCAGTCGCAGTTGCCCCTTAAGAAGGTGGTGATGAGCTGCCTTCTTTAACTGCTGCAGTCCACCTGATGTGGGTTAACCCCCAATGCCTTTAGAGAGGGAATTACAGGATTTTGTTACAAAAATTTACATCATTTACCTCTCTTGACTCTTTTCACGTGATCATTAAAATCTTCCATTTTGACCAAGCCATTGTTCACCTCTGTTACTATTCAGGTTTTGTTTGGTAACACTACTGTGAAACATCTTGAGTTCTTTTGTTATGTTAAAGCGCTGATATAATTGAAATTTGCTAATGTCAACCTTGGGAGGGGCATGTTAAACGTATGCCCATTGCTAAACCTCCTGGAAGCAATTCTTCCACTTGGGGCTCAGTCACTCAGCTGGAGAATCCCAGGAGCAGAGCCTAAACATGTTAGAAATGGTCCTCAAAACATTCTGGAAGTGGTCCAACTCAGGGATACCCAGTTTTGTGGTTGGTGAAATTGGAGAAGGTACATCTGGGAAGACTCCAAACAGAAAATAGAAACATTCAGAGTCCAAGTTGAGTCATCAGAGGGAATGCACAAACCTTCACCTGCCTCATCCAGCCAACCCTTTAGGCATCAGCTGTTCTGGAGATGCTGATGGTACAGTGGATATGTCAACCGCAGAGTCATAGAGGTCTACAGCATGGAAACAGGCCCTTTGGCCCAACCTGGCCACTCTGCCCAGTTTTCACAATTAAACCCAATCCCCTTTGCCTGCGTTTGGTCCATCTAAGAACTTAGAAGACAGCGAGTTCTGCAGATGCTGGAGATCGGAGTTTAGAGTGTTTTGCTGGAAAAGCACAGCAGGTCAGGCAGCATCTGAGGAGCAGGAAAATCGACATTTCGGGCCGGAGCCCTTCATCAGAACCTACTGTGTGGGAGAGGAAGCAAGTTGCCCTCAATCCCGAGGGACTAAGGAAAAAAAAGATGCCTCATGCAAAGTGATCCTGAACAATAACTTTGGAGTTATCCTGTCTCACCTTGCTCAGCATTTCAAACAATCAGCTTTTAAGATGGGGAGAATCTGGTTAAATCCCTGTATGCTTCCTACATTATAACAGTGTCTATACATCAAAAGTACTCCATTTGCCATAAAGTGCTTTGGGAAGATGAGGGGTGATGAAAGGTGCAATATAAATGCAAGGCTTCATTTCTTTCTTTTCATACTGTGTGACTCACCATTCTACCTTTACCCTTAAAGATCAGTGCACTAATTAATCTTATATGCACAATTAAAACCAAATAAAACTGTCTTATTGGATTAATGGCTTCGTTAAAACAGTTCACAAGCACATTAGCCAGCATGCTAAAAATAATGCTGAACTCAGAATTTCCTCTAAAGACATAAATTTTATTTAACCTAATAAACAAGAGTACCTTAAACCCAGGAAAAATATTCCACGCCTGTCACTATGTGGCTTTGAGGCAAATTACAGTGAGTCGACTTTTACATCACTTGCTAACCCTGCCCTAGTTCTGCATTTGAAAATTATTACAAAGTATATCTGGATTTCTATACAATGTTCTGTCCTCCAGAGATGTGGCAGAAAGAGAGCACTCTCAGCTATGGTTGGGAAGGTCCAGGAACAAGCACACAAATTCTAGGCTGACTGGCACACTGCTGCATGGTCAGACTTTCTGCCTTTTTGGATGATATGAAAGAGAGATCACCTACTGCATTGTAAAACATCCATATGAATGTGAAAGATGCTGTTGGAAGAAGCGCCAAGGAATTATCCCCAATGTCCTCGTGTTGTACTTATTCCCCAAACAACAACTTGAAAACAGATTATCTGATCATTGTGCATTTGGTGTTTGTGGAATCCTACTGTGCAATAACAATATCCTCCATTGCAACAGTGACTCCGTGTCAAAAATACCTCAGTAGCTGCAATGTGCTTTGGAGACACCCTTAGGGCCTGAAAAGTTGCTATGTAAAGGCAAGTCTGACTTGTTTCAGCTGCCTCTGAGCATTGAGCCCAAAGGAGATGCTACAGCAATGGTTCAGAGCTGGTTCTGATGGGGTTACAACCCTGGAGACCTCAACACGAGATCAGGACCACATGCAAACAGCAGGGGTCATTATTGATGGAGTACAGGTCACCAACTGGCCATTGTCCTGTGTGGTGTTAGGTCAATCAGTCAGGCAGCATCTGAAGAGCAGGAGACTCAACATTTCAAGCATAAGCTCTTCATCAGGAATGATCCCTGATGAAGAGCTTATGCTCGAAACATCGCCTCTCCTGCTCCACGGATGCTGCCTGACTGGCTGTGCTTTTCCAGCGCCACACACTTCAACTCTGATCTCCAGCAGCTGCAGTCCTCACTTTCTCCTGGTGTTAGGTCAAGTGGACTACACATCAAGGCCTTTTCTAAACTTTCCAGGGCCTACCATCACTTTCCTCACCGTGGTTGAAAAGAGACCTTAAACAGGATGGATACAGGAACAATTGCGTGGGAATCATAACCTCACCAATTATCTTCATGCAAAGATAGGGCAGGGATCGTGAAATTCCATCTGGGAAGCTCTGTGACCTAAATTTCCTGTCACCTTTAGCCTTGATCATGAAGACAAATCCCAGTACATCTTTCGCAATCCAAACTAATTCACTAATTCAGTCACATTTTCAGGCACTTTCTGTTGTTAAGATTACAAAAATGGCTAGACTCCTCCACACAAAGAAATCATTGGAGCTAAATAAAGTGGAGACTTACCTCTTCCCATTGATGGATGTAACGAATTAGTCGGGATAACCGCAGCAACCGAAGAAGACTGAGGATTTTGGTAAATCTTACAATCCGCAGCGCCCTGGCAGTCTTGTAAACTTCTGAATCAATCCTCGTTTCAACTATTAGAAAAATATAGTCCACTGGAATGGAGGATATGAAGTCTACCACAAACCAGCTTTTTAAGTATTTCATTTTGATCCTCTGTGGGTCCAAAATAATCTCTGTGTTGTCCTCCACAACAATCCCAGTTCTGAAATTCAGCACTAGATCGACAAGAAAGAAGGTGTCTGACACGACGTTGAAGACTATCCAGGGAGTGGTGTTTTCATCCTTGAAGAATGTGATCCCCACAGGAATGATGATCAGGTTTCCCACCATGAGAAGCAGCATAGTCAGGTCCCAGTAGAACCTATAAGGAGAAATATTGCTGTTTTATTCGCAATCTTTACTTTTCGAAAAGTGAACATTGCATGGAAATGTTCAATATGTATTGCACAGAGACAGACTTTTCAATCCAACTAGTATTTACCAGCATTTATGCTTCATGCTAATTTTTTTTTACACTTGTACCTCAGAAAATGCTATTAACAAAGTTATTATAATCCTGATAGACAGGGACCCCCAGAATAGAACTGGAACCAAACTTCACATACACTTGATGCTGTGCGTAATTAAATGCTTGTAAAGTAACCAGAGTTTTATCTCCACCTTGCATTTAAGGAATTCTTATGAAAAGTGTAAACATGATTGGAGTTGCCTGCAAGCTCCAAATACAGAAATGGTTTGCTGTAATATCTGCTTCACAACTTATAACGTGTTTTACTGTTTTAACTAAACCAACCCAAAGAGTTAAACAATCCCTGATGAGGAGTTGATTGTTGGACCATTATCCTGATATGAGATACAGAATTGAATCATGTACCTTCAACCCAACAACTACAAGTTCAATTTGCTCTTACACATAGGAGCGCAGAAGAATGTCCCGTTATTGCTCACCACCTCAGTTAACATACAAATAGCAATACACTTTTACGCCTTTCCCTCCAAAGTGTGCCTAATGATTGAGGATTTACTGAAGTCAACCTGGCTATTGCATGATCTATGGAGTTTAATGGAGAAAGTGAGGTCTGCAGATGCTGGAGATCAGAGCTGGAAATGTGTTGCTGGAAAAGCGCAGCAGGTCAGGCAGCATCCAGGGAACAGGAGAATCGACGTTCCTAAAGAAGGGCTCATGCCCGAAACGTCGATTCTCCTGTTCCCTGGATGCTGCCTGACCTGCTGCGCTTTTCCAGCAACACATTTCCAGCTATGTAGTTTAATGCAGTGGTCATGTTATCACTTGTTTTGCCCTTTTTTTAAAGAGGTTATAAGGCAGAGACACCAAACTGTCTCTGATAAAGTGAACAATTTGCTTTTTTTTTAAGGTTGGAACAATGGAAGCAGCCTAGGTGAGACCAGCTCTCATAGACCAGGCTTCCTAGTTTTTTTTTTAGCTTTTATGTTTAGTTTTAAGCAGAAGCCATTGGGGTCTCAAAAGAGTTAGAATGTCTCCTTGCTGATACTTTCTCTTATGTTTTTTTGCCTCCTGAATTGGAGAATTGCATGTGGGAATCTGTGTCTGAATGTGCCTTTTGCCAAGGAGTGTGTCTATGGGATGTTACTATATTGGAACAGTTAGTAATAGGTACTGTATCTATTATTCTATTAAGTTTCCAATCTGTTAAGTTACTCTAAATTCCTCTTTCCTTGGTTGTATTGTAACTATAGTGTTTAAATAAATTGTGTTTTGCTTAACATCGAGTTGTTTGACCAATTGCCTTGCATCTGGAACATAGCACTCCAAAATTACCTTTAAAATAAGAAAATGTTACCTTCTCAAGATATATTGAGGGGCTCTGGTCTGGTCTGGACAATAAGATAAAATACAAATGGATATCCAGTGGACATTTCATTTTTATTCTCTAAGTTAAGGATACCTTAAGTTTGCAAATTTATTATAATAACTTGTGTATGGAAATGTACAGAATTATTCCATCCTTCTCTTATTTTATAAGTTAGTTTTCTTTTAAATTATAGTCATTAATTGTTATAAATTATGATAACTTGTTTTATTTGTACCCTCACCACCATTTGTCATCTGCAGCCATGATCATTTTTCAATAAGCTAATTAGCTATGTACCTTGCATCCCTTAAAGTGCTAATGCTAGTCACCTCAATTAATCCATATGGCAGCAAAATCTTCGTTCTAAAACATTTTTCCTATAGCCATCATATGCCGTACACCATTAATTTGAATTTCTGAAAAAATCCTTGTCGACAAGGAGCTCATCTCCTCACCCTTTCTAATTTTTCCATTTTTAAAATCTTACTCTTTTTAACTTCTCCATTTTTTAAACTCTCCTCCCTTTTTTTAAATGGCTCCTCATCCGTCGTGACAAAATTCAGTTCATCAACTCTTTTCTGCAATCAGCTCATATAGCCTTTGTCCATTCACCCTATTAAAGCCCTTCATCATTTATAAAGCTGAAACGAAACTTTAGTGGGAATCAAACAATTATTTCAAAGACCATAACTGGCGTCCAATTCTAGTTCTGTTAAATGTGCTTGACTATAACAATATGAAGGAAAAAAAAGACCATCAATGTAAGAGATAAGTGTAATTGGTTTTGACTGTCTTTGCCGGCACAGCAGCTTTAAACTGATTTTATCATATTCCAGTCACTCACTTGCAATTTGGTTTTATTCTCTCATGGAATATGGGCATCATTGGCTGGGCCAACATTTATAGCTAATGTTATGGTCCAGAAATCAACAGGTTTGCTGACTCACTCCAATGTAACCAATGTGAGTGATACTGGGTTAAAGGTGCTTTAAGGCCAAACTTGTATTTCCGCTAGATTTCAGATCTTCCCTTCTGGATGCCAGTAACTTCATCAAGCTGGCCTAAAGCAGGTTAAAAATCACACAACACCAGGTTATAGTCCAACAGGTTTATTTGAAAGTTTACCTTCATCAGGTGTCAGTCCAAAAGCTTGTATTTTCATATAATCCTGTTAGACTATAATCACGTGTTGTGTGATTTTTGACATTGTCCACTCCAATCCGACTCCGGCACCTCCACATCATGTCCTAAACCAACCTATACTTGGTTAAGGACAAAAAAAACTGCAGGTGCAGGAATCCCAAGTAGACGCTGGAGGCTGAAAGACTACAGCAAGCCAGGCAGCATCAGGAGGTGGAGACACTTTTAGGATCTGCCTAGTTTATATAATTTACAATCCTTGCAAGTGAACGGTGCTTGACTAGCTTGTGTGGTGAAGTGATAGTGTCCCTTTCCCTGAGCCAGAGGCACAATCTAAGTCTCACCTGCTCTAGACATCTGTGACAACTGAAGATAGGGTGGTAACTTGGCTCAGTGGTTAGCACTACGGTGCTATGGACCTGGGTTCGATTCCAGCCTCAGGCGACTGTCTGTGTGGAGTTTGCACATTCTCCCCTTATCTGTGTGGGTTTCTTCCCATGGTCCAAAGATGTGCAGTTTAGGTGGATTAGCCATGTCTGAGGCATCTAGGAATTTACAAGCTATGTGGGTCATCCATGGGGAGTGAAGGGTTACAAGGATAAGGTATGGCGTGGGTCTGAATGGGATGCTCTTCAGAAAGTTTGTGTGGGCTGAATAGTCTGCTTCCACACAGTAGGGATTCTGTGAACAAGTTGATTAGAAATATTTACAAACCTTGCATCCTCCAGACAGTATCAGATTGTTTATGTGTAGAATGCAGTACTGTCCCAAGGTCAGCAACAAAGGAACACCTACGGATTTCTCTTCTACCAAATGACATCGCAAATCAGCGATATCTTTTCTAATCAATGTCTTCAGTGATGTTATGACACTGCTTTGGAACAGATGAGACTTGAAAACTGGGCCTCCTGATACAGAGGCAGGGACACTACTACTGCACCACAAACGGTACAATCCAAATCACCTCAGCTTTACTAGAGGCCAGAAGACTGGAGCACACGCAAAAGGGAAGCCCGCCCAGCTGTCAGCATAATCAACTTTCACAAAATTCCAGTTCTGACAAAGAATCATAACGGACTTGAAATTTTCATTCAGTTTCTCTCTCCACAGATACTGCCAGACCTGCTGAGTTTCTCCAGCATTCTCAGTGTCTGTCTACAAAACTGTTCCTCAATTGTTACTAGATTGATTGCTTTAGATCAATTAAAATAACACAAGTAGAGTTACAAGTGGTTATTAGAAAATTCCTGGATCCAATTCTCCACATCTGTGCAAATCTGTAAGAACAAATGGGGGAGGCAATGGCTTAGTGGTATTATTGCCAGACTGTTAATCCGGAGATCTAAGTAAGGTTCTGGGGGCCTGGGTTCAAATCCTGCCGTGGCAGATGGTGTAATTTGAACTCAGTAAAATTTGGAAGTAAGGGTTTAATGATGACCATGAATCCATTGTGGATTGTTGGAAAAACCCATCTGAGTCACTAATGTTTGGTGAACTGGAAGGTTTGCTAATGCCTCAGAGATGGATTCTTAGAGCAGCTGGTGCTGGAGCCGACCAGGGAGAAGGCAATTCTGGATCTGGTATTGTGTAACGAACCAGAATTGGTCAGAGACCTCGAAGTGAAGGAGCCATTGGGAAGTAGTGACCATAATACAATAAGCTTCAATCTGCAATTTGAGAGGGAGAGGGTGCAGTCGGAAGTGACAGTACTTCTGTTAAATAAAGGGAATTATGGAGCTATGAGAGAGGAGCTGGCCAAAGTTCAATGGTGCAATACCTTAGCAGGGATGACCATGGAGGAACAATGGCGGATATTTCTGTGTATAATGCAGAAGTTGCAGGATCAGTTCATTCCTAAAAGGAAGAAAGATCCCAGGAGGAGGCATGGGCTGCCGTGGCTGATGAGGGAAGTAAAGAAACATATAAAGTTAAAAGAGAAAAAGTATAACATAGCTAAGATAAGTGGGAAAACTGAGGACTGGGAAGCTTTTAAAAAGCAACAGAGGATTACTAAGAAGGAAATACGCAGAGGAAAAATGAGGTACGAAGGTAAACTGGCCAAGAATATTAAGGAGGATAGTAAAAGCTTTTTTAGGTATGTGCAAGGCAAAAAAATGGTTAGGACAAAAATTGGGCCCTTGAAGACAGAAACAGGGGAATATATTACTAGGAACAAAGAAATGGCAGAGGAATTAAATGGGTACTTCAGATCTGTGTTCACTTGGGAAGACACAAGCAATCTCCCTGAGGTAACAGTGGCTGAAGGACCTGAACTTAAGAGAATTTATATTTGCCAGGATTTGGTGTTGGAGAGACTGTTAGGTATGAAGGTTGATAAGTCTCTGGGGCCTGATGGTCTGCATCCCAGGGTACTGAAGGAGGTGGCTCGGGAAATCATGGATGCGTTGGTGATTATTTTCCAGAGTTCAATAGATTCGGGGTCGGTTCCTGAGGATTGGAGGGTGGCTAATGTTATACCACTTTTTAAGAAAGGTGGGCGAGAGAAAGCAGGAAATTATAGACCAGTTAGTCTGACCTCAGTGGTGGGAAAGATGCTGGAGTCTATTATAAAGGATGAAATTACTGCACATCTGGATAGTAGTAACAGGATAGGACAGAGTCAGCATGGATTTATGAAGGGGAAATCATGCTTGACTAATCTTCTTGAATTTTTTGAGGATGTAACTATGAAGTTGGATGAGGGAAATCCAGTAGATGTAGTGTACCTGGACTTTCAGAAAGCTTTTGATAAAGTCCCACACAGGAGGTTAGTGAGTAAAATTAGGGTGCATGGTATTGGGGGCAAAGTACTAGATTGGATTGAAAATTGGTTGGCTAATAGGAAACAAAGGGTAGTGATAAACGGCTCCATTTCGGAATGGCAGGCAGTGACCAGTGGGGTACCGCAGGGATCCGTGCTAGGACCACAGCTTTTTACAATATATGTTAATGATATAGAAGATGGTATCAGCAATAACATTAGCAAATTTGCTGATGATACAAAGCTGGGTGGCAGGGTGAAAAGTGATGAGGATGTTAGGAGATTACAGGGTGACCTGGACAAGTTAGGTGAGTGGGCAGATGCATGGAAGATGCAGTTTAATGTGGATAAATGTATGGTTATCCACTTTGGTAGCAAGAACAGGAAGGCAGACTACTACCTCAATGGAATCAATTTATGTAAAGGGGCAGTACAGAGAGATCTGGGTGTTCTTGTACACCAGTCAATGAAGGCAAGCATGCAGGTACAGCAGGTAGTGAAGAAGGCTAATAGCATGCTGGCCTTCATAACAAGAGGAATTGAGTATAGAAGCAAAGAGGTGCTTCTGCAGCTGTACAGCGCCCTGGTGAGACCACACCTGGAGTACTGTGTGCAGTTCTGGTCTCCAAATTTGAGAAAAGACATTCTGGCTATTGAGGGAGTGCAGCGTAGGTTCATGAGGTCAATTCCTGGAATGGCAGGATTACCTTACACTGAAAGACTGAAGCGACTGGGCTTGTATACCCTTGAGTTTCGAAGATTGAGAGGGGATCTGATTGAGACGTATAAGATTATGAAAGGATTGGACACTCTGGCAGTAGGAAACATATTTCCACTGATGGGTGAGTGCCGAACCAGAGGACACAGCTTAAAAATACGGGGTAGATCATTTAGGACAGAGCTCAGGAGAAACTTCTTCACCCAGAGAGTGGTGGCTGTGTGGAATGCTCTGCCCCAGAGGGCAGTGGAGGCCCACTCTCTGGATTCATTTAAGAAGGAGTTGGATAGAGCTCTCAAAGATAGTGGAATCAAGGGTTATGGAGATAAGGCAGGAACAGGATACTGATTAGGAATGATCAGCCATGATTATATTGAATGGCGGTGCAGGCTCGAAGGGCTGAATGGCCTACTCCTGCACCTATTGTCTATTGTCTATTGTCTATTTTAGGGAGGAAACTGCCATCCTTACCTGGGTGTTGCCTATGTGTGACTCCAGACCCACAGCAACATGGTTGATTCTTAACTGCCCTCTGGGCAATTAGGGATGGGCAATAAACGTTAGCTTGGCCAGGTACACCCTCATCCCATGAATGAATAAAGCAAAACCGCAGCACCCTTCACCGTCCAATTTCTCTCTTCTTCAAAGGAAATCACAATATAAACATTTTTCGCATTAAATCGCTTTCTAAATTTAAGGATTAGCCATCCTTTAAGGATGTAGGCATCCTTTGTGCACTCACCTATAAGTCTATATATTTCCTGCAAGGCAGACACAAAATTTGAAGGTGGATGTGCCATTGTTCAAATGAAGCTAATATCTCATTTTAAATTTCAGTGCCTCACCTTTCCTTATAGCACCTTACAGCTTCCATTGAATTGAATACAGTCTTTATATAGCATCTTCGCCAATAGACATCTCAAAATGTGACGATAGAATGAAGAGATGAGGATGTGGGACCGAGTAAATGGATTTTGACAGATGAAAAAGTACTAAAACTTTCCAAGACAAAAAAAAAGTGAGGCCTAATCACTAAGGCTTGAAAAAGAAGCCATGACAACAGTGGTGATATTCTGCAATAGCACATTCTGAGAACAGTTATATGTAAACAGGCTGTTACATCTATTTATATTTTAACAAATTCCAGCAGTTTCACACATCGAAACCCTCTTCCTTTAGCAGGGTGGTTAAACCAGTAACACAACACATTGTCTCAACTTTCATCACCAATGAAAGATTCACAATTAATTCATCAGATTGCCTCAAAGTAAACTTACAGTCTGTTCAGACTGAAAAAGTGACTAAAAATAAGTGAAGCTCCTAAAGAAATTATAGGCAGCCATAAAGGAAGATTTTAAATTCTTAGGAAATGCAAGTTTGGCCTTAAAACATCTTTAACCCAGTATCACTCCCAATGGTTAAATTGGAGTGGGTCACCAAACCTGCTGATTTCTGGACAATATTGTTATCCACGAATGTTGGTCCAGCCAGTGATGCCCATAATTCCACAAGTGAATTTTTTTTAAAATTGCAAGTGAGTGACTGTAATATAATAAAATCAGTCTAAAACTGCTGTGCAGGCAAAGAGAGTCAAAATGAATTATACTTATCTCTTATATAGATGTTCTTTCCTTCTTTCATTTTGCCAGTCAAGCACATTTGACATCACTAGAATTGAACAGAAGCCATGGTCTTTGAGATAATCAAGCTGTTCCTACTACAGCCTCAATTCAGGTTTATAAAAGATTAAGGGTTTTACTATGGTGAATAGACAAAGGCTATTCAGTTTGATTGTGGACAAGGATTGATGAACTTAAGATTGTAAGTAAGAATGAGGAGTTATTAAAAATTAGATATTAAAAAATGAGAAGACTTTTAAAAATGCAAAAATTGAAAAGAGAAGAAAATATTAAAAAATGGAAATGTTGGAAAGAGTGAGGAGATTAACTTGTTCGTTTAGCAGGTGAAACATGTGACTTGTTGTGGGTTATTTGAAAAATCAAGGAGATTTGATTTGACAGTGGGCATTCAAAATAATAAGGACATTGTCAACTTTGTAAAAGCTGGCTGTGTTATGAGTTTTTTTAAATACATGTTTGATTGCTTTAGGTATTGTTACTAACATTTATTTCTCAATGGATATTGACTTGAAGGAAAACAAGATTTAGGCGACTCCAACTCCATTTTGATTTAGAACCTCCCCTGTTTTCCTACCTTTCCTTTATTTTTGATATAGTTCCATTGCCCAAGTAGACAGTGCTTGTATTTTGTTCCTTGATTAAAGTGGCAAAGGTGATTTGTTGGGGATTTAGGAAAGGAAGGATAGAAAGCTATTCAGATGCAATGATAGAGTCCCTCAATTCCTGGGCTAGAAGGCCAGGGTTCAAGTCCTGCAGCACCAGAATGTGGTCAAGTCAACGTTTCGGGTGTAACCCTTCTTCAGGACTGGGGGTGGGTGTAAGGAGAGCTGCAGATAAAATGGGTGCCGGGGTCAGGATGGTGACATGAGGATAGCTGAAGACAGGTAGAGGGTATGACCTGTTTGGTTGATGGGAGGAATGAATCTGGTACATGAGTCCTCTGGGCTGTAGGCCATCCAGGCAGAAGATCGGGTGTTGTACCTCCAATTTATGGTTTGGTTTGTTGTGGCAACGCAGGAGGCCAAGGATGGTCATGTCGTAAAGGGAGTGGGAAGGGGAATTGAAATGGGTGGTGACTGGGACGTCTGGTCGGCCCCTGTGGGCCAAGTGCTGCCTTGAAAGTGGAGTCGCAGGTAGATAGGATAGTGAAGAAGGCGTTTGGTATGCTTTCCTTTATTGGTCAGAGTATTGAGAACAAGAGTTGGGAGGTCATGTTGCGGCTGTACAGGACATTGGTTAGACCATTGGAATATTGCGTGCAATTCTGGTCTCCTTCTTATCGGAACAATGTTGTTAAACTTGAAAGGGTTCAGAAAAGATTTACAAGGATGTTGCCAGGTTTGGAGATTTTGAGCTATAGGGAGAGGCTGAACAGGCTGAGGCTATTTTCCCTGGAGCGTCGGAGGCTGAGGGGTGACCTTATAGAGGTTTACAAAATTATGAGGGGCCTGGATAGGATAAATAGGCAAAGTCTTTTCCCTGGGGTTGGGAGAGTCCAGAGACCTAAGGGGCAACTTTTTCACGCAGAGGGTGGTGCGTGTATGGAATGAGCTGCCAGAGGATGTGGTGGAGGCTGGTACAATTGCAACATTTAAGAGGCATTTGGATGGGTATATGAATAGGAAGGGTTTGGAGGGATATGGGCCAGATACTGGCAAGTGGGACTAGATTGGGTTGGGATATCTGGTCGGCATGGACGGGTTGGACCAAAGGGTCTGTTTCCATGCTGTACATCTGTATGACTCTATGACTCTATGCTCCAGAGGTGTGTTATAGCATGTCTGAGCTGGTTCATCAAAAACCTCCTTTGTTTCAGAAAAAGTGGGAAGATTACACTTCCGCTGGTAGACAGTGTATGTTTATTTGGAGGTGGGCATTTCACAATAAAAAATACTTGCAATGGTTTGTTTGATGAATAGTCATCTGGGTGATTTGGTGGTGGGACTTTTTCTTTAAATGAGATTAGATTAGATTCCCTACAGTGTGGAAACAGGCCCTTTGGCCCAACAAGTCCACACTGACCCTCTGAAGAGCAACCCACCCTGACCCATTCCCCTACATTTATCCCTGACTAATGCACCTAACACTATAGGAAATTTACCATGGCCAATTCACCTAACCTGCACATCTTCGGACGTGGGACGAAACTGGGGCACCCGGAGGAAACCCACACAGACACGGGGAGAACGTGCAAACTCCACACAAAGAGTTGCCTGAGGTGGGAACTGAACCCGGGTCCCTGGTGCTGTGAGGCAGCATTGCTAACCACTGAGCCACCATGCCGCCCTGCTGTGAGGAGATTGGATATGATCAAAATTCTTGACAATCTACCTCCCTTCTGTGGCTACGTTCCTGCCCCAGTGTCTCTGCAGAAGGAGCATGCAGTATCCACCAGCATCTTTGAGGCCTTTAGAGAGGGTTGATGTTACCACAGGGTCTGGAGTGTATCATCACCTCCTCCCACACAAATTTAATTTGGTCCCCTCCCTTGTTTATCCCACGCTCTATTGGGTTTTGTTTTTGTATTGTTGTGACACTACCTTTGGTGTGCAATGCTTGAACTTTGTTATTTGTTTAATCAGCTCAGTCAGTAATTTTGTGATGGGCTTTTAAGGAGAGTAAGTCGCACTGCAATAATGTCCCTGCTTCTAAAAACAGAGTGTGGAGCTAACTCTTCATACAGAAGGTTTGTGAGAGTGTGGGCATCTTTGTCAGAAGGGTTAGATGAGGGAGAGACAACTTAGCTGAAAATTAGATAAATATTTTGTGCCTAAGAAGACTTCGATATATTGGATGAAAACATGGCAGAGTGGAACTCATTTCAAGATTCTCTCACAAATGTTAAGCACATATACAATGCTCTGAATGTGTGCTGAAAATTTCTAGTGTTGTGTAATTAGGATGAGAAAATCTTGTAACACAATGAATGGTTTCCTTGTCTCTTGGCCAGACACTCGGCAGTTGAGTCCCAATTGGCTAAAGTAACCAAACTGGTTGAGTGACAACTTGCAAATCCTTCCAACACATGCCAATAGCAGATGGCATGGGTGAGAGAGATTCCTATCAGCCATGTGCTGAGGAGAAATTGGAGCCTGTACCAACACAATCCGTAGCTCTGGGCTACAACATGCATCTGAAGGTTCATGTTGTCACAGCCACTCGGGCTCCCTCTGTGATCTCTAACACCACCAACGGTATGTTTAGGTTGGTAGTTGCCTGTTACATAGGCAAGGCAGGACTAATGGTTTGGGAGTCTGGGGGCTTACATCTGTTTTGTCCTAAAATTTGGTGAGGAAACAAAGGGGAGAAAGCTGAGCCTAGCAGCTGGCCAGATTGACATGGGTCTGTCTTCACCCCATCACATTCACTGTTAGTATCATTTCCAAGGGAAATGGGATGTTCAGTGATGGAATGAGTCCTATAGGAAAGAAAATCTGTTGTCCTTGCTTGGTTTGGCCTAGATGTGACTCCAGGCCCGCAGCAATATTATTGACTCTGAAATGGCCAAGGAAGCCACTCAGCTCCTGGGCAATCCAGGATGGGCTGCAAATACTTGTCTTGCCAATGTCACAGGTTCCAAAGATACGTCTTACCAGACTCAAAACTTTTAACACTGTTTCTTTCTCCACAGATTCTGCTAGACCAGCTAAGTTTCTGTTTTATTTCGGATTTCCAACATCTTTGTTTATTTTAGTGGAATAAATTTAGACTGAGCACTACTCAGTGCCAAATGTAATAACATTCTGGATGCTCCATGTCAGTTAGGCTTAATTATTTGAACAATGTTTAATAACAATGTCTAATTCCTGGCACTAATGTAGCAGAGGGACATGCAACAGAATGTAAGTAAACAGGCTGTACGTCTGTCAGTTGTGGTGGAAAATTACCAAAATGATGGAGGATATGAGTGAGCAAGTGATCCATCAGAATCTCTGCGACCTGACCATATTTTTCCGACAATAACGCTTCCATTTTGCCAGATTCTGTGCAAGATATTAGAGCTACCAAATTCCCTACCCTGTTGCTATTGATATACAAGATATTTCCCATTCTGGACACCTAGACAAGACAGCCTGGAAGATAGCTTGAGATCAGAAGTCACCTTCTGGCAAATGTAATAATACTATATGGCACCATGCTTTAATGCTTCAAATGGGATGCTGCTTACCCGCTAACATCTTAGATGATTAATATGTTTGCTTTCTTTTTCCAACACTTCAGCAGCGTGTGGCAGAAGAAGAACAGATGGCTTTCTACTTGTTGTCTACACAAATAATCCAACTTGTGACTGAAACAAATAGATGATAACACCACTTGGTGGGTTACTATTGCAAGTACAACCACCCTCTGCTGTTTATTTAACACCAATCCAGAACAATTTATAATCACCTATTGAGATCTATAATATTGCCATTATGCCAATTCAACTGAGCTGCATTGCCAGTTCCATGTTGCTTATAATGTAGATGAAAAGGAGCTCTGAGCAGAACCATGCGACTCCAAAGGTGTCAAAATGACATATGAAAGCCAACTGTGCTGTCTCTTTCTTGAAAGGAAGAACTTGCATTCATACAGTGCCTTTACTATAAGCTCACAGGACTCCAAAATACCTCACGGTGACTTAATTACTTCTGAAGTGGAGTTGTTATTGATACTGAGCCAAATGCAGCAGGCAAGACTTCAACAACTGGAAGCATTTGGACTAAGTGATCAAATAGCTAGGGGAGGAAAGTTGGTCAATTCATTAGATAACTGCATTCTTTGCATGCTTCATTTTGAGGAGGTGGGCAAGGCTTGCATTTAGTGCCCTAGTTACCCTTGAAAGGATGATGGTGGCCCTTCATCTTGAATCGCTTGTACTGTCAGTTAGGAAGTCTCAGGATTTCAAGTCGGTGAAAATAAAAAATAGTGAATCAGACTCTTATGTCAATTTGAATGGTGGGGGCGGGGGTGAAATCTCGATTTAACATTTTATCGACAAGACTGCATTTTCAGCAATACAGCATCCCCAGCGTTTAAGAAAGTATTGAAATGTCAGGCTACATTTCACATTAGATCTTGGGCTGGTGGAGTATTGAATGGTATGATTGTTCTGTGTTTGATGCGTGAGACTGGTAAGTAACAGATACTATCTGTGATTGATTGGTTAAGCAATGTACCAGAGGACATGCAACAGACACCACAGAATGTACTAGAAGCTGAGCAGGAAGGATGGCGTAGACATTGTCTAAAATTCTGTAAATAAAGTCCCTAATATGCTTAGATACTAGTGTCATCGCTACGTTTCCCTGAGTCAAATTAGACAATAGAAGTATGTAACAGGTGGGAATGTTACTCGTAACCTCCTATGTGAAAGAAGGTGAATACTATAAACAGAGCCAAGCTAACAAATGGCAAGGGTGCTGCCTTTACCACATTGAACGATTGCTGCATTGTTAGAGGCACTGTGCTCAGGATAAAGCATACAACAAAAGCAATGTCTCACTTTCGTTCAGGTCAATGTTAAAGATTCTGGCCATTAATTAAAGGGACAGCAAAGAGCCACACTGATATCTTAACATCACAGCCTGCCCTCATCTGAAAACATCCATATACAGATTTACTGACCATTCATCACATTGCTGTGTGCTCCTTTACTGTGTGAATAGTTGCTATTGTAACAGCCAGACTACTGGTTAGTAATTGTCAAAGTAATTCATTGTTTCTGAAACACTTTGTGACGTCCTGCTATGTTTAGGCAAATATTTATTTCATTTGTTTTAAAAACATAAAGCTCATCGACAATGCTCATATAACATTTATAAATAAAATTTCACTTATATAATAGCATGAAACCACATACCGAGAAAGCTAATTGCTCCCACATTAGCAAACAGTAATACTACAATAAAAAATGAACCATTACCCTTCACCTCAACATTCCAATACAATGCTACCTCATAAGAATGGTGGCACAGTGGCACAGTGGTTAGCACTGCTGCATCACAGCACCAGGGGCTGGGCTTGATTCCAACCTTGGGTGACTGTCTGTGTGAAGTTTGTATGTTCTCCCTGTGTCTGCATGGGTTTCCTCTGGGAGCTCTGGTTTCCTCCCACAGTCCAAAGGTTCGGTGATTTGGCCATGCTAAATTGCCTGTCATGTGCAAACTAGGTAGATTAGCCATGGGACAGAGTAGCGTGGATGGGATGCTCTTTGGAGAGTCAGTATGGACTTGATGGACCAATTGGCCTGCTTCCACAATGTAGGGATTCTGTGAAAGTCAAAGGTCCCTCAACAATCCACAAGTTATATTTTGTACCCTTTGAATAGTATTGCCATTTTCTGGAAAGAGAAATCTGTTTGTCATGCACAAAACTAAAAGATATACATTAAATGGTAGGTCCAAATTTTTAACTCATAATTCAATAAAGGCGACAAAGTATCCTGTAGAATCCCAGTGGAAGCCAGTTTATTTACTGGTAAGAGAGTATTCATCACACTAGTAATTGACGTCCTCAAATCTTTAACCATGAACTAGAACAAAATTCAATACTCACATTAAAATGACTCAGGAAGTTCAACTTAATAGCCTCAAGAAGAAAAATAAAGAAACGTGTCTCATCATCTTAAGTTTTCAGGTTAATTCCATATTGTAGCCCAGAAGTGATGGTTAAAGGTATTAATAGAGGGATGCTTCATGCAGTTCTTCTCCTTCTCATCACCACATTAGTAAAGGTGTTAACACATTTTTAAAAATTTCTTTATGGACCTGGCTGACAAGGTTGACATTAATTCCCAGTTGCCCCGAGACAGTTTGATACACCAGTGTGCCTTGTACAACCACCTACAGAGGCATCTGTGGTTCAGCTGCTGGCATTCACACCTTTGAGTCTAATGTGTGGTTTCAAATCCCACTCCAGAGATGTCAGCACATAACCCAGGGTGATACTTCTGTGCAGCTTGGATAGCAAGTCTCATTGTTAGTGTTGTTGTCTTTTAGATGAAAAGTTAGAGGACGAGGCCTTGAATACTCTCTCTTCTGCTGACCTTACCATTAGTTATCCAAGATAACTAATCAGACCAACCAGCTCAGAGCCAGTTCCTAAACTAAGGAGACCTTCTGACACTCCTGTTTATACCAGTCAGCCAAGGCTCCCTGATTGGCCCAAGTTAACAACCACAATCAAGGATCTCATAGTCAATAAGGTCCACCTGGCCCTAGCTCCAATCACAGCATTGCATTTTAAACAAAATGATTAAATGGCTGTAAAGTGTTATTTAGACATTCTAAGGATGTGAAAGTTGCTATACAAATGCAAGGCAAAGTCATAAAGGAAGCTCGACAGTGCTGGTCTGGAAAGCCAAGGTGAAGGATAGAACTGGATCCAACATTAAACCTGTTGTATATGTATTTATTTGTACATGCTTACATCTCAGAGCTCAACCCCACTGTAATTTCATTTTTGCTCAAGTAAAAGCTCAAAACTACCTTCCATCTGCATATAATTGAAGACAACTGAGGTGTCTTTAAATGTGCATCAGTGATACTGTATGTTTGTTTATAAAAATGATATTAAACTTATAATATTCCCAACTATCTCTGAGCCATCGATCCAAGGTGACAAAACGACTATGCTAAAGCAGTTCCATCCTTCACCCTGGCTTTCCAGACCATAGCACAGTCTAGCTTCCTTTTGGACTTGGCCTGGCATTTGTATAGCAACGTTCACATCCTTAGAATGTCTAAATAATACTTTGCAGCCACTTAATCATTTTGTTTGAAATGCAATGCTGTGATTGGAGCCAGGGCCAGGTGGATCTTATTGACTATAAGATCCTTGATAGTTAACCTGGGCAAATCAGGGAGCCCTGGCTGACATATTTGTATAAGTATAGCAATCTAAAAACATAATTTGTTGTAGGGTATTCAGCCTTTTGATCCCATTCCACCATTCAGTAAAGGGATGGAAGGAATCATCAACAGTGCTATCACTTACAAACCGTAACCTGCTCACTGACACTCAGTTTGAGTTCAACCATGGCCACTGAGCTCCTGACCTCATTACAGTCTTAGGTGAAACATGGACAAAAGAGCTGAGCTCCAGAGGTGAAGTGAGAATGACGGCCTTTGACATTAAGTTTTTAGATCCCCTACAGAGCATTCAAGGCCTCGGCCTCTAACTTTTCATCTAAAAGACAACAACACTAACAATGAAACTTGCTGTCCAAGCTGTCCCTTTGGCCCAACAAGTCCACACCAACCCTCCAAAGAGTAACCCACCCAGACCCATTTCCCTCTGACGAAGACACCTAACACTATGGGCAATTTAGCATGGCCAATTCACCTGCACATCTTTGGACTGTGGGCGGAAACCCTGGAGCACCCAGAAGAAACCTACGCAGACACAGGGAGAATGTGTAAACACCACACAGACGGCCGCCTGAGGCTGGAATCGAACCTTGGACCCTGGTGTGTGAGGCAGCAGTGCTAACCACTGCTGCCCATTTGACTGAGTGTGACATCAAGGAGTCCTGGAAAATCTAGAGTCAATGGGTTTTCGGAGAAAACTCTTTGCTGGTTAGACTCCAAGATAGCACAAAGGAAGGTAGTGGTAGACATCAGTCATCCCTGTCCCAGGAGTTCCTCAGGTTGGTGTCTTAAACCCAACAAGCTTCAGCTGCTTCATCAATGGCCTTCCCTCCATCGGAACACCAGAATTAGGGATGTTCACTGACGACTACAAAATGTCCAACACTATTTATGACTCCTCGGATATTGAAGAAGTCCATGTTCAATGCAGCAAAACCTGGACAATACCAGGTTTGGGCTGACAAGTGGTAAGTACCATTCAGACCACACAAGTGCTGGCAATGATAATCTCCAAAAAGAGAGAATTTAATCATCACCCCTTAAGATTCAATGACACCATCTTCACTGAATTCCCCACTATTAAAAATCTAGGAGTTACAGTTGACCAAAAACTGAACTGGACTAGCTAAGTAAGTACAGTGACTACAAGAGCAGATTGAAGACTAGGATTCTTGCACCAAATAGCTTATCACCTGACTCCCAAAACCTCTCCAGTATCTACAAAACACAACACACGAGTGTGATGGAATACTCCTTAGCACCTTCTGAGCACAGATCCAACAACATGGAAGAAGCTTGATACCATCCAGGAGAAATCAGCCTGCTTCATTGGCACAGCAACCATAAATATTCACTCCTGCCACCACCACCATTGCTCACTAGCAGCAATGGGTACCATCTACAAGATGCACTGCAGGAATTCACCATGTTTTGTTAGACAGGATCTTCCTAATCCACAACCACAATCATCTAGAAGGACAAGGGTGGCAGATACATATAAACACCACCACTTGTAAGTTCCCATCCAAGCCACTCACCATCCTGACTTGGAAATATATCATTGTACCTTCATTTCCATGCTGTCAAAATCTTGGTCCTCCTTCTCCAATGATCTATCTACACCAAATTGCCTGCAGCGGTTCAAGAAGGCAGCTCACCACCACCTCCTCAGGAGCAGCTAGGGATGGGCAATAAATGTTGGCCCAGCATGTGTGGCTCTCACATCCCATGAATGAATTTAAAAAATTAAGGTCGCAACTAACCTTTTACACCAACTTCATTGTTCTGTTATTATGTCCTGAATATTTAAAACTATTCCTGTTTAAAGAGGAAATCCCAATACCCAGCAGTTAACTGGCAGAACAATACAACAGGGGCTAATGCTATTTTGACAAACACAAACTTTATTGGACCATTAAAACAAAATCAATCAAAGTAAGAGCTATTAATGATAACCCTATATTATTAATAGTGAGTATTTATTGTGAAGTACTCAGTTACACTATTACCCTCGTCTCACACATCATCCCCAAGGATCCCGTTTTATGAATTTTTTAAGGTTCATTCATTTTTCCTGGAAGGAAACATTGCTCTCCAGAGTTTTTAATTCTACTCAGTACACAAGCTAGTCCTTAAAGTTATAAATTATATGGGGATTTTCCATTAGTTTTTAGATCTCTTTAAAGGCTCCAGACAGTGAACTCTTCAGCTCCTTATTCTGGCTTTGAATATACATAGACTGTTGTTTTAACCATCTCCCAGTCTGCTCGTGCAGCTCTTTCCATCTGGTTATTCAAGCTGACTGCTTTCTGCCCTGGGCTCTGAACACCACTGCGGATTTCTTCGACCAGATGCAAGCTAGAAAAAATCCTCCAGCTGCTTCCTTCTGATTGCTATTGTCGAAAAACTCACAAAGGTAAATTGAGCAAAAGACCCTCTCACCAAGGCTCCACCCTGAATTACTATTTCTGTGATAATGTGGCATTCTTCAGGATGATTCAGAAATGCAAATTAATGATTTTATCTTCAACACAACTCTTTGATCTTGCAACGCATATCAGTGTTTTTATTGCTCACAGATGTGATTTCCCTCTCTCCCTCTCAAGACCACTCCAGCTCCATTACAATGAATAGAGATCATGAAATCATTGTTTGGGTTTTCTTCATTATCCGCTTGTTTCAGTTGCATTTACATCAGAATTGTTTATATTTCATTTCCCAACATTTTCCTATAGTTAAAATGTTAATTATGAAAACTAGAAGTTATATTCTCAAATATGTAAATAATGAACTGGATATTCACAACATGACACCAATATAATTTCCTTTGTACCCAAATGTCTATCAACCCCTGCCTTGAATAGACTCAACAACCTGACAAGAAGGCATTTCATGTCCCATCTCTTACCCCCTTTAGCTTCTTAGCAATGTGCTACAAGGATCAGTGCCGGGTCCACTGCTTTTTGTCATTTATATAAATGATTTAGATGTGAACATAGGAGGAACAGTTGGTAAGTTTGCGAATGACACCAAAATTAGAACTGTAATGGACAGCAAAGAAGGCTACCTCAGAATACAACGGGAACTTGATCAGATGAGCCAATGGGCTGCGGAGTGGCAGATGGAGTTTAATTTAGAAAAATGTTAGGTGCTGCATTTTGGAATGGCAAATCAGGGCGGGACTTATACACTTCATTGTAAGGTTCTGGTGAGTGTTGCTGAACAAAGTGACCCTGGAATGCAGGTTCAAAGTTCCTTGAAAGTGGAGTTCAAGATAGACAGGATAGCGAAGAAGGTGTTCAGTCTGCTGGTCTTTATTGGTCAGTGCATTGAATGTAGGAGTTGGGATGTCATGTTGCGGCTATACAAGACATTGGTTAGGCCACTTTTGGAATACTGCTTTCAGTTCTGGTCTTTCTGCTATAGGAGGGATGTTGTGATACTTGAAAGGATTCAGAAAAGATTTACAAGGATGTTGCCAGGGTTGGAGGGTTTGATCTCTAGGGAGAGGCTGAATAGACTGGGGCTGTTTTCCCTGGGGGGTCAGAAGCTGAGGGGCGAACTGATAGAAGTTTATAAAATCATGAGGGGCATGGATAGGGTAAATAGACAAGGTTTTTTTCCCCAGGGTGGGGGAGTCCAACATTAGTGGGCATGGGTTTAAGGTGAGAAGGGAAAGATTTAAAAGAGACCAAAGGGGAAACCTCGCCATACAGAGGATAGTGCATGAATGGAATGAGTTGCCAGAGGAAGTGTTGGAGACTGGTACAATTACAACATTTAAAAGACATCTGGATGGGTATTTGAAAAGGAAGGGCTCAGAGGTATATGGGCCAAATGGGCTAGATTAATTTGGGATATTTAGGATTTGGACCAAAGGGTCTACTTCTGTGTTGTACAGCTCTATGACTCGATGATTTGATCTCACCTTAGACCCACAACATGACAAACTGCAGCTACTTTCAGCAAGCACACATTTCTTTTTCAGGCTAAGCGCTAAGTTTTGTCCCTCCCTCACAATTCAGGCATGTTGAGAGCATTCTGTCACTAGAGGATGCCTGATCTTCTGAAGATGTAGCATCCCTTAAGCTGACCCTCACAAGTAACAGGTTGGCACTGTACCTACTTCAGAGGTTGGCGAGAGGAAGGGAGTCTTCACATAGTGAATCATTGACCACAGAATGCAGCAGTGAGAGCACAGGGGATAAAACGTGCCCAGATGGCAAGATCAGATACTCGCTCTGTTGTAGAGGACTGGGATGTTAACGTCAGGCTAATAAAAAAAGGTTGCTAGGTACACACCAGGAAATTCTAGAAGTGCTTGGGCAGCCTGCCAGTAAGCTTAGCTGATGGTTACAAACATTCTGTTGCTGTCATTGTCTATAGTACCTTACACAGGCCAAAGATATTGCTTTTTAATCCCCGATAAGTATCCAATATCCTGTATGTTTGTCACTTAAGTATTAAAGTTATTGAAATGCAACAATGAATCACGAATTGCCAAGGCTTAAGACAAGCGCTTGAAAGACAAGTGCTTTCCCTCCAAAGAGCTCCAGATATTGTGGATTCCCATTAGAAATAGTTAATGCAATTTTAATCAAAAACAATATTTGGGTGTGAAAGCTTTTGAGTTTCAATGTTAGTTTCTGGTAACTGACTTAGACATGTTCCCTAGTTCATCTTAGAGTGCTACTTGTGGAATACAGCATAATAATATGATGTTGATATTCTTGATTATCTTTAGGTGACATGTTCATTTCTTTGAAATTGCTACTTAGAATCCCTATCGTGTGGAATTATACCCCATCAAATCCACACCCGCATTCCTGAGAACCCCACCCAGACTCTAACTGGTCTTCATACCCCATGAACAATTTCCTTTTTCTCAATTTACTATCCACAACTCCCTTTTACAAATAAAAATCAACAGACAGGCCTTTATCTTTCAAACAGTTTGTGTGAAAGAATTCAACATTCTATCCAAAGTTGTGTAACTATGTTAATCAAAGTAGTCTGAAGAAGGGTCACTGGATCCAAAATGTTAACTCTGCTTTCTCTCCACAAATGCTGCCCAATCTGCTGAGTTTCACCAGAAATTTCTGTTTTACTGTAAATTTAATGTTTCTATTTCTTAGAGAATGTTGTTATCAAAAATATATGCCTCCTTTTTAATTAGATTTCCAACAAGGAGAAATAATCTGTCAGTCATTATTTTTCCATAAACTTTAGGCTTAGATCCCTGAAAGTTGCCACCCAGGTTGATAGGGTTGTTAAGAATGCATACTTCTTATGACTTTAGTAGAGGGATTGAGTTTTGGAGGCATGAGGTCACACTGCAGTTATACAAAACTCTGGTCTGGCCGTACTTGGAGTACTGCATATAGTCCTGGTCACCACGTTATAGGAAGGATGTGGAAGCTTTAGAAAGGGTTCAGAGGAGATTTACTGGGATGTTCCCTGGTATGGAGGGAAGATCTTACAAGAAAAGACAGAGGGACTTCAGGCTGTTTTCACTAGAGAGAAGAAGATTGAGAGGTGACTTAATTGAGACATATAAGAGGGTTACATTGGGTGGACAGTGAGAGCCTTTTTCCTCGGTTGGTAATTAGATTAGATTAGATTACTTACAGTGTGGAAACAGGCCCTTCGGCCCAACAAGTCCACACCGACCCGCCGAAGCGCAACCCACCCATACCCCTACATTTACCCCTTTAACCTAACACTACGGGCAATTTAGCATGGCCAATTCACCTGACCCGCACATTTTTGGATTGTGGGAGGAAACCGGAGCACCCGGAGGAAACCCACGCAGACACGGGGAGAACGTGCAAACTCCACACAGTCAGTCGCCTGAGTCGGGAATTGAACCCGGGTCTCTGGCGCTGTGAGGCAGCAGTGCTAACCACTGTGCCACCGTGCCGCCTAATGGCTAGCACAAGGGGGCATGGCTTTAATTTGAAGGGTGATAGATATAAGACAGATGTCACAGGTAGTTTCTTTACTTAGAGAGTAGTAGGGGCATGGACCGCACTGCCTGCAACAGTTGTAGACTCGTCAACTTTAAGGGCATTTAAATCGTCATTGGATAGACATATGAACAAAAATGAATTGTGTAGGTTAGATTGGCTTCAGATTGGTTTCACAAGTTAGCGCAACATCGAGGTCCAAAGGGCCTGTACTGCGCTGTAATGTTCTATGTTCACCACTTCAATGAGGAAATCTATAATATCTCCAATTTCTCTTCACAACTTTAACTGTTTGACTGTGATAGTATTCCAGCAAATCCACATTCCATCTTTTCTATTTTCATTATATTCTTCTTGTAACAGCAATCCAAAACAGTAGACAATGCTCTGGAGTCATAAACCTGTTCCACATTATTTTCATGCTTACCATAGTGTGGAAGCAAGCCATTTGGCCCATACTAGTCCATTCAGACCCACACCACCTGCCCTATCCCTATAACCCTGCATTTCACAACGCCTGCCACAATCCACCTAGCCTGCGCATCCTTGGGCGATATGATGTTATGATGATGTGGGTGTACTGTACCTTTAAGAGAGTTAAAAGCTAGCAGAACTACCTGACAGCAACAAGTGTTCTGAACAAGATATAATGCACCCTTTTGGTCCAGCAGCTAGTGTAGCTGGTTGCCTGGAGACAAAAAGTAAACTTGAATTAGGCCAATCAGTTTAAATTATATCCCAAAATATACCAAAATATACCAAGTTTGAATTTAGTATATTGACAATATTAAAAGCCAATGACATAATCCAATGCTTTGGAGGTATAAGACTGGGAAAAAATTGAACAGTTAAGGGAGGGTAAGACTGGGAAAAAATTGAACAGTTAAGGGAGGGTAAGACTGGGAAAAAATTGAACAGTTAAGGGAGGGTAAGACTGGGAAAAAATTGATCAGTTAAGGGAGAACTGCAATCGACCAACAGATGTCGACTGCTAGTCAGAACCCTCTGAGAGGTACCTGGCTAGAGAAGGAGTTTGGACAGAGGAAAACATTGACACTGACCTGAAGAGCAACTCTACAGAGGAAGATATAAAAAAAGGAGATTCAACAGCTGGTTGGTTTTGAAATTTGAATTTTTCAGTAAATCTTAATCGGGGGTTTTATCAGACTAGAAATATAGAAGGGGAAGCAAAAGGGGAAGCAGAGGAAGGAGTTGTAAATAGTTGCTAGTTAATTATTCTCTGTTATACTTTAAGAAATAAAGTTGTTTATTTTTACTTTAAATAGTTGTTGGCCTTTCGAATTTTCACAGATTACTGCACAGAATAAATCTTTTCTGTGTTGCTGGATTAAATTAAGCAGGAGGGTTTACCCATGTCGTAACAATGGGCAATTCCCCATGGCCAATCCACCTAACCTTCACATCTTTGGACTGTGGTAGGAAACCCACACAGACACGGAGATGAATGTGCAAACTCCACACAGATAGTCGCCGAAGGGTAGAACCAAACTGTGAGGCAGCAGCACTAACCAGTGAGCCACCATGCCTTCTCTGTCTCTGGAACTCGTTTTGCATTTTAATGTCTTACTTACTTGTGCTGCTGCCTTCAATGACCTAAGCATGTCCACACTAAATTCTGTTTGATTCTCTACTCTTTACAGTCACGGGGTGGGGGCGCGGGGGGGCTGCCCCTTTGCCCATTCTTGTTCCAAAGTGTCTTTTTCTACTTTAAATCATTTCAACCATCAACCCAGCCATCTTCATAGAATCATAGAATCTCTACAGTGTGGAAACAGGCTATTTGACCCAACAAGTCCACACTGATTCTCCGAAGAGTATCCTACCCAGACATACACCCCTACCCTATTACTCTACATTTCTATGACTAATGCACCTAAACTATACATCTCTGAACACTACTGGCAATTTAGCATGGCCAAAGATCAGTATGCGTTGAGGTGAGTGCTAGATTATAGTCAAACTATTTAACAAATTTCAGTCCTTCTCCCAACATGGTGCCAGCAGCAAATTTGAATATGGTTCTCCTAAATAGCTAAGTCCAGACTACTTATAAACAGGGCAGGTAATGAATCCTGTGCAAGAAGACAATTCAGCTTCCCCTTTCAAGAATTGTCAAGGTTTCTTTTCCGCCCTTCCAAACATCTCTCTGACCGCGAGACCACGTTCCTTTCAATGAGTATTCAAGAAGCCAATGTTCCATAGGTTTCTTCTGTAAGGTAACATTTAATGAGCTAATGGGCCAGCGAGATTCCATTACTTGGAAGAAGTGGCGATGACCTTTACTTCCGTATGCATTTTTATTTGACATTCTGTGGTAATTCATGATAAAATTAGCTGCAGAATGCTAAACGTTGTGAAGACAACAAAGGTCACGCCCTCATACACAAATAATGTTTTTCTTTTATCCTGACAGGGATTCTGGCTTTTGTCAGTTTGGAAACAAACTGTTTTCATTGTTCTGCTAAATCATAGCACATCCTGTCTCTGCAAAATTATGCATAACACTGAGTATCTGCTCTTCCTGTGTCACCTCACTCCTTTCCACAAATAGACTGCAATTCTTTGTTAGCCCACTACAATACCACAATCATCATTGTAGCGATGGTAACGGGCTCAGTCAGGTGGACCTCATTGAATATAAGTTCTCTGATTGGGGCTGTTAATCCAGTCCTATCAGGGATCCCTGGCTGACAGATATAAACAGCAGAGACACAGTAGCATTACCTTTTGAGAAGGGCACTGCTTGTCACTGGCCACTCGGGTGTTTCCTTTCTTCCTGGTGGTGGAAAATGATTAAAGATTTGTACGCCTGTTGCCTTTCACTGTATCTCACGCCTGCACACACACATCATGGGTGCTGGGGACAATATAAGCACTACCGCAGTTAGGCGGTAGTGCAGGGTAAAAAAGTAGAAAGAAAACAAAAACATAAACAGGAGTGTCAGAGGTTGTACCCACCCTGCGAACCGGCCGTGAGGGAGCTGGATCAGTGAAGGACTCTCCATTTTGTGTTAGTGAGGGGACTAATCTAGTGCCAGGAACAATAGACGCCACTGCGCTCTTTACACCTGATGCTGGTCCACCTAGGGTTGGTGATTTTGCTACTTACTGCCAATAGTTGTGAATTATGTAAAGTTGTGTAAAACCTTGTCAACCATCAGCATCTGTGGGGTGTCCAAGCAACTTGGATTCTTTACAAGAATTTTCACATTTGCAGATGATGAATTTGGATGATGTGGCATGTTAATTATGACTCAGGTGATTCAATTGACACTGGTTTTGAAGCAGCTGCTATCTTGGCATTACTCTGCCAAGGCTACAACCAACCTAGATTATGGGAAATGGCAGTCCACCATAACATTTAAAATAATGCTTCACCTAAATGCCTTTACTCCGAGATTATGCTTTTGAAACTGTCCAAACAATTATTGTAGAGCTACCGACAGATTCTAAATTCCATCTCCTATTAAGCGGTGCCAAGTTCAGCTCACAAGCTATCATCATTTTGATGCTATTTTGGTGACAACTTAGCGTGTCCTGATCTGTTACCAATAACGTTCCTCTCGTCTTCCAACAGAGCCCTCACTCTAGTTCAGGATATTTTCTACATAACCCATTCAGAGATGTTATTACACACTTCTAGAACAGGTGGGGCTTGAATCAGGGCCTCTTGGCTCACACGACCACTGTGCACCAAGAACCTCACCCTGAGATCTCTCTAATCGCTCAGTTTCATCCCCTTTGGCATATACCCACCACCACACCCTGCCATTTTCTTCGCCTCACCATTGGTAACTGTCTCTTCAGCAGCTTGAAGGCAAGACCTCAACACAATAGGAGCTGGAGTAAACCATTCAGCCCCTTTATATTGCTTCTATATTCAAAAGCTGATCAAGGACTTCAACTCAACTTCCCAACTCCCTTGTTTCTCTAAGAGACCAAACATCTGCCGATCATAATCTTAAATTTTTGGAATGCACTGCTTGGAAATGTGGTGGAGGTGGCATTCAATTGAGGGATTCAAGAGGATATCAGATGACTATTTGTGACTATTTGGATAGAAATGGTGTGCAGCAATATTAGGTAAAGATAGGAGATTTGCAATAGATAATGGAATCCATGCAGCACTATGGGCTGAGTGGACTATGATAATGACGTATTCAATAATGGCATCCCAGAACCTTCTGGGGCAGAGAATTCCATGGATTCACAACCCCTTGAGTGAGCAAATTTCTTCTCATCTTCGTCCTAATTGATTGGCCCCTTAAATTGATCTTGTGCCCCTGTTTCAGAATCCCCAGCCAGCAGAAAGAGCATCAGTGCTGACCAAGCCCCTTCAGAAACAATTGTGTTTCAATTAAATCACCTCTTGTTCTTCTGAACTCCATCGAATATAAGGCCAATTATTCAAACTGTCATCACAATGGCCAACCATCCTCCCAGGGACTAATTTAGTGAAACTTCACCAGATCACTTCAAGCACGGTTCTTAATATGAACACCAACAACTGCAATGTTTCCAGTAAAATCATGTACAATTCTCCCACAAATTGTCTTTGTTCCTGCACTTTAATCAATGTCAAAAAAGCTAAAAAAAAAAGCCTTGGACAATAAGCTACAAAAATCCATTGCATCTCCGCCTCTCTCTCCTCCTTTAAGGTGCTCAGTTAAACCCAGCTTTATACTTATGCATTTTGCCACCCATCCTTCCTTATGAGGCTGTGTGTCATTTTATAAAATAACTGATAATATCCTTGGGACATTTTGTTACACTGTCAGTGCCATATACTATGTATGTTTCACAGTTAGCATGCAGTATACCTTTAAGAACATGATATAATCATTGTATCATGTCATGTGACCTGAAGGTACAAAGGTCTCTGACTCCATCTTAAATGGAGCAACTTGAAGTATGATACAACATGAAGTATGGAGCAACTTCAACTTGAAGTTGAAGGTAGCTGTGATGTGGAGGAGCCGGTGTTGGACTGGGTGGACAAAGTTAAATAATCGCGCAACAACAGGTTATAGTCCAACAGGTTTAATTGGAAGCATTGGCTTTCAGAGCACCACTACTTACCTGATGAAGGAGCAGCACACCGAAGCTATTGCTTCCAAATAAACCTGTTGGAATATAACCTGGTATTGTGTGATTTTTAACGTTGTACATCTGTTGAAAGCATGCAACTGTTTGTAATTGAATTACTTAGCAATAGCCTAGATCCTCAAGTGCCTGTGACATGTATATATCAGGAGCTATAACAAATATCTGTTGAATCTTTCAATACCATATTACCTATATCTAGTTTTATATCAGTGCCCATCAAGAGGATTCAAGAGGATATCAGATGACTATTTGTGACTATTTAGATAGAAATGGTGTGCAGCAATATTAGGTAAAGATAGGAGATTTGCAATAGATAATGGAATCCATGCAGCACTATGGGCTGAGTGGACTATGATAATGACGTATTCAATAATGGCATCCCAGAACCTTCTGGGGCAGAGAATTCCATAGATTCATGTATAGTGAGCAGTCCCTCAATGATGCGTAAATGAGTATAGAAGAAGGGTTAGCCTTCCTTCACCCCTAACAGAAAGCCTGCTGCACTGGTTACCTGGTTGAGTAGGGCACACCAAGGTTTTCTTGTTCAGCCATGACCTAAAGTAATTGTAGCCCAGGCAGGAATAGCCCTTAGGGTTGCGTTAGTTGACTGTATATCAGATTAGTGAGGAGGTTCTTCAGTGTGCACTGAGAGGATCCCTAATGTCTCATCAGAAGCTCAAGGTTCAGGTCCTGCACTAGGTACATTCAAAGTCTGGCTAACCAGGTTCATTATCAATCCATGAATCTTCATAATACTCCTGATGGCAGGCAGCAAGAGGGAGAGAGTTTCCCAATCAGCCATCCTGCAGAAGGCAATGGTCAAACTATAGTGTAACTTGGCCCATAAGCATGAACCAAACAAAGAAATTCCATGGTTAAACCAACAGAAACCTAGACAGATCAAGTTATGAAAAGGGCACCACAAATAAGCAATTGATCCAGAAAATAGACTCATGGAACTGAAGTGTACCATTCAGCCCTCAAAATCTATCATGCCAATCAGTTAGATCATAACTGATCTGCTTCCTAGCTGTATCCACTCATTCCAAATCTCTCTAAGCTTTTAGCTGACAAAAGTTCAACAGTTTCAGATTTAAATCTGATTGACCCAAGTATTGAATTGCAGTATTTGATGAAGTAATATTTCCTAACATCTCTCCCAAATGGCCTGACTTTGAGTTTAGGATTTTGTCCACTTATCCTTGGCTTTCCATTAATGGAAAAAAAACATTTTCTACACCTGTCCCAACTCCTTTTAAACTGAGGAAAACCTCAGTCACAAAGCTGCTTGACCTTCCATATTCTGAGGAATCAAAGCATTGCTTATTTAATCAAACCATCATAATCTAACCCTTGAACCCCTGACAATATTTATTGAATCTTCCCTTTGAGGCCAATATATCCGTTATAAGGTGTGGAGATCCAAATTATACAATGCATTGCCTAATTAAGACTTTGCATTGTTCTAGGAGAAAGTGAGGACTGCAGATGCTGGAGAGTTGGAGTTGAAAGGTGTGGCACTGGAAAAGCACAGCAGGTCAGGCAGCATCCGAGGAGCAGGAGAGTCGACATTTCGTGTATAAGCCCTTCATCAGGAATGTGATATAAGATGTTGTATAGGATGTTGTATAGTTCTAGTAACAGTTCTCCTTTTTATATTCTAGCTCTCAAGTTAATAATTACATAATTTACTTGCTTAATTAGGTATATATTAGGCTTTTTCAATGTTGCTTTGTGCTTGATTACTGCATTTTGGTAATATGTATATCATCTTTAAATTTCTCCACTGATCTAGTCATTTATCATTTAAGTATCATTTTGTTCTGTCTCTTTTTGGTCCAAACTGGAGGACCTCCTTCAAATTCATCTGTGTCTCATTTGTTCTATGAATGTCTCTTGGTAATTTTATACTTCCGTCTACACTACTTACAATGTCATCAATCTGTGTGCCATCAGTGTACGTGGATATATGGCTCATTGTATCAGAATCAAAGTCATTAATAGATACCATGAGAATGGTTCGTCCCCAGTAAAGATCCTTTTGGGACATCATTAATTACTTCCTTCTCATTCAGGTACATATCCATTATCCGTATTCGCTGAGTTAAATTTTCTGCTGGAGCAGAAATTGGAAACAGCTGGGCACCAAAAATTAGCCCTGTTGACTGGGATGTTGGTTTCCTGGTTGAGTCCCAGCTCCTGGCCATGTTTGCAGAAGTGTCACTTTTGCATATGCTGGGTAGCCAATTAGGCTTATGAAATGTCCAACTGGAACCAATTCAAAGGAAAGTGGATGGAATTTTCCATTGACTTCCAGGTTCCACGCCACCAGGGAGCAGGTTTAGGTGCTTATAGGTAGGGGCCCGGCAGTAGGCTTGGTGGGTGAAGGGGAACCAACACTCAAAGCAGGTTTAGAGGCTTTCTCTGTGCACCTGGGTACAGGAGAATCCAAGAGCCTGCCCACAGCGCGCCTCCCTTCCTTGATCTGAAAGATTCCTGAAGAAGGGCTTATGCCCGAAATGTCGATTCTCCTGCTCCTTTGATGCTGCCTGACCTGCTGCGCTTTTCCAGCAACACATTTTTAAGCTCTGATCTCCAGCATCTGCAGTCCTCACTTTCTCCTCCTTGGTCTGATATCGTCTTGAATTGCATGTAGATTAACTTGATTGACAAACTGCTAAACACAGGTCATTCTGCTATTAAGCCTGTTTCGTTAATGTGAATTCGGTGTAACGTGTTTGATGAAGTGGGGACACTGTTTCTAAAGCGCAAACTTTAAAAACATGTATTGGCTGTAAAGCGATTACCACCCCCAGACTTTAAATGCTGTATCTAAAGCGTGATTTTTCTATAATGCATAAGAATGCAACCATCACATTATATTAGAACTACCTTTATGTAAAGTGATGTAAGTTAACAAGTGCAATAGTAGGTGGAACAGTGATAGTAGCACAGTCTCCTGGGCTGCTGCTATCCTCCATTAAAGAACCCTTCATTTTGTTTCCCTGTCAGTGTTTAGTAGGCTTGTGTTAAAAGCCAGTAATACAACATTTATTATCTTCCGCTAGAGTGGTCACCTGGTTGTTAAATACACATTACAAAGGAAAGATTAGGAATAGTTAGAAAGAGGTTGAAGGTAAACCCACCTTCTCTTGGCTTCTTTTTGCCTCTTCACCTGATGAAGGGGCAGTGCGCCAAAAGCTTGTGATTTCAAATAAACCTGTTGGGTTATAACCTGGTGTTGTGTGACTTCTGACTTTGTCCACCCCAGTCCGACACCGGCACCTCCACATCTCGCCTTCCATTGCCACTCGCCTCAAGTTGCAAGGTCTGTGATTGGCCTATCAGTTTTGAAAGCTAACCCGCTGTGCTTAATTGCTTTGTCCCATTCAAATTAAGGGGGTATCACAGTAAAAGCTCAAATGAGTGATTGTTTCTCTCCAACTGTGGGTTCAGGATCCACAAACAGCCCTGAACTTACTTCCCTGACCCAGGGGAAAAATCAAGCTTCCTATTTACCCACCAAATCTTACGAACAGGTCACTAAAATCCATGAGCTTTAATTTTAGCTAATTGCTTCTTATTCGGAATGAAATACTTTCAGGAAATCCATGTAAACTACATCTTCGGACATTCTCCATTTATCACTTTAGTTACTTCCTCAGTCAGGGATATAAGACATGACCCAAGGCTCACAAATCCATGTTGGCTCTTGCTATTAAGCTCAATTTTTTTCAAGTGGCTCAATCAACTCTGGCAAAAATTTAAAATTCTACTAATAAGTCGATCATTTCTTGTTCTTTCCTCCTTCTCTCTTCAACAATGGGACTACAGTTGCAATCTTCCAATCTAAAGGGATCATTTCTGAATCGAGCGTGTTTTAAAATATCATGGCTCATAAACCTGAAATATACATGATTGCTCATGGGGCAAATTTGGTGGGAGGGAACTCAGCAATTTAGAATGGTTCAATGGTGGGCTAGGCAAAAAGCCTGATTAGCACCAAAAGTTGAAATTAATCCTTGAGGTTTTGTGATTCAGTGAAATTACTGAAAATTGGAGGGGTTTTTTTTCCTTATTACCAACTACAAGAGATGAAAACCTATACCAAACAACTTCCATTAAAGTGTTTTCACAATATTGTCAATTTTTCCTTTTGTACACAGGTGCTGTCATGGATCAGTTGCTACTGTAGCGATTTGCAATTATATCATGCCTTTCATCTAGAAAGATGTCCAAAACCATTGCAATGTTGCTAGGTTAAAGGCAGAATTAAGTTCTATTTGTCACAGCTCAGCTTCAAAGAAATTCCTGGTAATTCTTTAACTCTTCTCACCGATAGTTTCCTGTTGGTCAAGTTCCTCTTCGAGATTTCTTTATTTCTAGATGAGTCCTGCAGGATACCTGCCTTTAAACCTCTAAACTTAGGAACAGGAGAATACCATTCAGCCCCTCAAACCTGTTCTGGCATTCAATTAGACCATAGCTGATCTGTTTCTGAACTCAATGACTAACTGCAGTTGAGGGCGAGACAGGGTGGACGCTGGAAGGAAGTTTTCCCTTCCAGGGATATCTAGAACAGTTTAAACGTTAAAGGGAGATGAGGAGGAAATTTCTTCTGGATATAGGTTTGCTAGCTGAGCTGGAAGGTTCACTTCCAGACGTTTCATCACCTTACCCGGTAATGTTTTCAGTAGGCCTCCGGGCAAAGCACTGCTGATAATTCCTGCTTTCTTCTTCTCTCATGGAGTTGTTAGCCTGAGGAATTTTCTTTCCCAGAGAGTAGCAGGTCATTGAATATATTCAAGGTTTAGCAAGATGGATTTCAGATCAACAAGGGATTCAGGAGATACAGGAGGCAGGCGGGAAAGTAGAGTTGAGATTACAGCCATAAACTTATCAAATGGTGGGGCAGGCTTGAGGGACTGAACAGTCTACTCTGACTTCAGCTTCTTGTGTTCTGTAGTCCTTAGTACCCTCACCCAACAAAAATCTGCCAATCTCAATTTTAACATTTTCAATTATCCTTCAATCTTAACAGCTTTTAGGAGTAGAAAGTTCCAAATTTTCACAATACACTGTTTGAAGAAGGATTTCTTTTCATCTGGCTTAATCTTTTTTTTTTGTTTATGTCCCCTTCTTCTCAACTCCTCCACACAAGGAAACTGTTTCTTTCTGTCTATTCCACCAAACTCTTCAACTAGAGCTGTAATCATACCACTCATCTACCAATTCTAAAACAAAGCCATTTAGGGGGAGGCAATAGCCTAGTGGAATCATTACTGAGTTATTACTCCTGAAACCCAAGGTAATGTTCTAGCAACCCAGGTTCAAATCCTGCCAGAGTAGATGGTGGAATTTGAATCCAATAAATATTTGGAATCAATGATGACCATTACCACGGTGGAAAAATCCATCTGGTTGACTTATGTCCTTCAGAGAAGGAAGCTGCCATCCTTACCCGTTCTGCCCTACATGTGGTTCCTAACCCACAGCAATGTGGTTGACTCATAACTGCCCTCTGGGCAATAAATGCCCACACTTTGTAAATGAATTTTTAAAAAATCCATTCACATTGCACCAACATACACAAGAGTTGAAGTTTTTTTAACTATCCATACCTGGAAGAAAGTATTAAAGGACTAACTGTCCTCAGATCCTGATTGACACTGGCAATAGGTATCCAAGACATCTGCCTGTTTCTGGGATTCAGTTAGCTTTGTTTGTTTGTGACACAGTTTGAAGCTAATAGGACACATTTAATTCTTGCACCAGCTGAAGTTACCATAAAGGTCCCTCCTTCTCAACCTTTCACTTTGCCTGAGGTATGATGACCCTCAGTTGTCTCTCTAATGAGAGAGTCGTCCATGATGATTTTACTGTTTCAAAGATCAGAAGAAAGGGTGAAGAAATAGAGCCCTGATTTCCGTGTGGAACAGAAGTAGGCAGTGTATATTTGCAGCTCCAACAGAGAGAGATAGGGAAAGGAGCTTGGGAAGAAAAACAACCAGCCAATTCACCTCCGCTAGTTTTACACCCACAACTCAATTCATAATTTGCCCAGCTTCCTCTCTGTGGAGTTTGCTAGTTGGTGGTTTGAAGCAAGGGAGGGGAGCTATAAACTGTTTTGCAGAGATAAGCATAAAGCCATTGACCAGGCAAGCAAGTGGCAGTCATTTTCCCACCATTTATGAAACCACGTTCAGAGACAGTGCAAAGTGGCAGAAAGGTAAAAATCAGGATTTAAGGCTCACAATTCTGGGAAACCCACCAAAAAGCAGGTTTTGTGAGACCAAGTCCCTCACAATAAAGTGTGACACTCACACTGACAAATGAGAGCTGAACATGTCGCTGTTTCATTTAAATGCGATAAATGTGAAGAACAATTTGCATTTATGATTTGGAAATGCCGGTGTTGGACTGGAGTGTACAAAGTTAAAAATGACACGACACCAGGTTATAATCCAGCAGGTTTAATTGGAAGCACTAGCTTTCGGAACGTGGCAATGAAGGAGTGGCGCTCTGAAAGCTAGTGCTCCCAATTACACCTGTTGGACGATAACCTGGTGTTGTGTGATTTTTAAATTTGCATTTATTCATTGAATTTCTGCAAAGGTTCCAAAAGCACTTAATACGCAATGAAGTATAGGATGACAGCTGTTAAATAAAATGCACAGGGAACCTTTTTGTTTTACACAGCATGGTGCCACTGAATGATGTACAGGATGATTTCTTGCTGTTTAGGGTGTCTTGCTTGCTAGCACGTCGGCTGAACTTGCTGCTTTTCTGCAAACAGTGTCATACAACCTTCAATGTCCACCTGAAAGAGTTTGCTTTTAACAACATACCACTGTGCTGAGAACTCAGTATGTTCTAAGATGTTGGGCTGGTGCTTTATCTTCCAGTGCAGTAGGTGAGACTTGGGAACTTCACTGTGCAGGCTGACACTCCAATGCAATGCAGTGCTGAAGGTATGCTGTACTGGTGGAGATAGCATCTTTTTGACAATGGTCAAAAGCAGTGGTCACATGTGCCCTCTCTGGTCAAGGACCCGTGAAATCTCATCCGAACAAAAGCAGGGGAGTTATTTGCAGTGTCCTGGTCAATGGTTATCCCACATCACAAAATACAGATTACTAAAGCAGTATCCCATTGTTGTTTGTGGGATCTTGCTGTGCACAAGGTTGGCTGCTGTATTTCCTACAATCGTCACAGTGTTCACACTTGAAAAGGGCTTCATTGGCCATGTGGACCTTTGGGATACCCTGTGGTCATGAAAGGTGCTATATAAATGCAAGCCTTTCATTGCAATGTGGAGATAATTTTGCCCATTTAGTGCTTTCACCCAGAGCTAAAGTTAACATTCTGACTCCTGTCCAGTGTGAGCCTTCCTTGGGCAGCTAAACTGAGGGGGGAATGGGTCAGACATTATAGTTTGTAGTGAGGGGAAATAAAGATGAAATGAGGATGGGGTGGTGATGGATGGAAAAGTGGGGACCATTTGACATCTGGAAAGAGCAAGAAGGAACAAAGTGACTCTGAACTAGTGGTATATGATAAGATGCTGGTATTAACTGTGGGACAGGGAGAGAGGAAAGGTGCAGGTGAATGCTTGGAAGAGGGAGATGTGTATGCTAGGGCCCACTTGATGAAGGATAGAGGGGAGAAAGTTGTTGAGGGTAGTATGGGCGGGTCCATCGCTGATACATGGAGTCAGCCTTGTTACTTTTTTATGGTTGCTGTCCGTCTTCCTCCATTGAACCCAACTCCGGGGAATGGTGGGGGGGTGGGGGTGATTCTGGTGGTATGCCAACCACCCACTCATACCCAACATTGTTCCATATGATCTTTCAACTTCATTTCCCTCCTTTCAAATTTTGGCACCTGTTTGGGTCTCAGTACTAACACAAAAATACCACCCCCACCATCCCCCCCACCCCTCCCCACACACACACATAAAGGGGCAAAATACAGCACAATGCATACCACCCAGCAAAAGTTACTGCACAGCTGGCAAAATACAGCCTCTCCTCCAATTCAGCATTGCCTCCTGTGAAAACAGCAAAACCTCTGGAAATGCAGCATCTCTATTTGTAAACAAAACAGCTCCGCCTGTAAATACAGCATAGCCCTGTACATGCATCATATCCCACTATGAATACAGCTTGGCCCGGAAAATAAAGCATATATCACTGTGAATACAAGCAGAATTCCTGTAAATACACGTATCACACTGTGAAAATAGCATAGCCCCTATAAATACAGAATATCCTACTGTGAAAATAGCATAGCCCATGTATATACAGCATATCCTACTGTGAATACAGCATTGCTCCTGTAAATGCAGCATATCCTACTGTGAATACAGCATAGCCCCTATAAAGCCTATATCACTGTGAATACAGCAGAATCCCTGTAAATACACATATCACACTGTGAAAATAGCACAGCCCCTGTAAATATAGAATATCCTATCATGAATACAGCATAATCCCTGTAAATACAGCATATCTTACTGGAAATAGTGTATAGCCCCTGTAAATACAGCACACCAAACTGTAAATATAGCACACCCCCTATAAGTACAACATATTCCGTATTAAATGGAATGCATGACTAAAGCATCAATCAAGTGAACTTTTGGGTGAATCTCAGTTCGCATAATGGAATTATATCCTACTGTGGACAGGGAAAAATAATTCAGTTTGTTTGAGCACTGAAAACATTAACCAGACACACTGATTTTTATCTGGAAATATTGGCGATCTTATACATAGAAATTGTCAAACTGATGCAAGCTGATCCTGTAATAATGAGAGATTGGTGAATATGCAGAGTCAGTCAAAGACACTCATGACTAAGGGATTCCTCTGGGTTTATGATTCATATCGACTGATCTTTGTTCATAAAGCCATAGACAGGTTTGCTGCAATCCAGTTAAAAAGTATATGCAAAAGGCATTATGTTTTTTCATATGACTGAAAACAAGTGGTACTTTTGTCCCCTTATTCACTAGAATTTTGCTCTGATAAATAGCCCTATTCATAATACTGTTAAAACTTCATCTCCTCTTAGATGTTAGCTATCCTGGGTGTATTTCCAAAATTTCATTTTGTTTCAGAATGCCAGAATTTACAGTTTCCTTTCCTTCTTGTGTCTTTTGATGAGTCTATATTTGGGTTGGTATCATTACAGTTTCCTAGAAATAAAACTAAATGAATGAAGATATGAATAGATGCAATTCACAAGTTTGTGTCAATGAGAGCAAAAATAGCAAAATCCAATCTGAATCTGACACCAAGCAAGACTGATTGCTGAGCACAGTATGTGCATGCACGATGGACTGACAATTGCAAAACAAATGCAGTCAGCCCTTGAGCAGGGCAATTACAATTATGGAAAAGGGGCACATCTGCACAGAGCCTTTCACAATCTCAGGAAATTCTGAAGGACCTTACAACCAGTGCAATGTTTGATAAAGTATGTGCATTATCATAACACAGAAAGTGAGGGAGTCAACTTGCATGCAGCGAGTTCTGACAATCCACAATGCGATAACAAGAAGATAATTCATTAAGTGGCAGCATCCATTTTTAAATTTATTGAAGCATTTCATCTTGCGCTCATCAGGGCAGGTGCAAAAATGCCAAATTGCAAAGGAAGCAACAATTTCTACTGCTTGAGAAAAGGGTGCTTTTGGTTGGCAAGTTGACTGTGATTGGTCAAGGAGTTGTCATGGAAAATGCACCAAGGAACCACTATCTGTTCTGAGGAAATGTCACTCGATCTGAAACATTAACTCTGATTTCTCTTCACAATGCTGCCAGATGTGCAGATCATTTCCAGCAATTTCAATTTTTGTTTCTGATTTATAGCATCCGCAATTCTTTCAGTTGTTAACTAGTATCACCCATGGTTCTTGTTTAATTCAGGAAAGACACAATACCCAAGCATGTCCCTATTTCCTGCAGAGGACTGGTTCCTGAGTATGAGCATATGTTCATATAATCAATCAGATTCAACATGCCAACCAATTTGTCCCCTTTTTCAATGCAACATAAATCACTTCTCCCTTTGAAATCTGGTATTCTTTGCCTGTCCTCACAACTGCAGGATTAAAAGGGTCAGCAGCGTGTCTCATTTCTCAGCAATGTTCAAGTTCTCTACTACCACGCGACAATTTGTAATCTGTTCATATTAGCATCCAAATCTGCTCAAGACTGTGCCATACTCATTTACACCTTTCTCTGTGACTCAGCAAGTGCTGAAAGCTGTCATTACTGCTTAGTGGCAAGTGCAACTTTCTGTGCAACTGGCAAATCAGCTGATTTTGCTCTTACATGCTGTTATAGTTCCTTTAGAGGTGCTGCTTCATGTTATCGTGTCCCAAAGAAAATTACATGTAGGGAGTTATACTCATTTCCACTTTGAACTGGAATGTTGCAGCTTAAGCTGTAGGTTCCAAAATCTAGCAGATAATAAATATTAAATAAAAGCATAAATTTCTGGAAAATCTAAGTAGAATTGGCAGCATTTGTGGAGAGAGAAACAGGGTTAACATTTCATATTCAGTATGACTCTGCTTCAGAACAGGACAATACATCTTTTTCTGTTTATTTCCTGTTGCCAGAATATTTGAACTGAAAAATTCCAAATGAATTTTTCTTAAAGTTTCCATTCTTTTTGGCAACATTATGTTGTTTAAAATTTTACTTCAAAAGTGGCACAAGGAAAGTGTTCAGAAGCAATTTTATCAAAAATTGTATTTTCCACTGATTCTTTTTCGCCTTTAGTTCTTTGTGATTTTAGATGGATAAAGCAGACCTGACATTTTTTCAAACATGATTTCAGTCTTTGTGTTAGGAACTCTTTGTCCTGTGGCTGCATGCCAATCTCATGTTGTCTACTTCACAGCTAGCTAACTCATTTTGTCTAAATGAAAATGTAACTCTGAGGTGAGGTAAATGTAGTCTTCATTTCCAGCGGTGTTAAGGCCTACTGCAAGTTAGAAGTTATAAAAAGCTCTCAAACAATATTGCTTTGCTGGACTACTAATGCTGAGATCACTTTTATCCTGCAGCAGTACGACTTTTGTCCCTTCAACCCAATGCCATCAATCAATAAGATGATTTCTGATCAGCACAGGCCTCAACTCCATTTTTATACCAGGTCTTCATACCCCTTAGTCCTCAACTGTTTTTAAAATCTACCTCCTTTTTACATATTTACAATTATTTAGCCTCCACCATTCTCTGGGGTAAAAAATTCCAGCGATTCACTGCTCTCTGGGAGAAGAAATTTCTTCATATCCCAGTTTTAAATTATTGTCCCCTTATTCTGTAACTATGTCCCCTGGTTCAAAGACTTCTGCCCCACCCCAACTAATGGCAACTTCTTCTCAACATTTACGCAGTCAAGTCCCCTGAAAATTCATTTGTTTCAATATCCTTACCTCGCATTCTTCTTCATTCAAATTAATGAAGGTCTAACCTGTTTAGCCATTCTTGAAAAGTCAACCTCTTCAATAGAGGAATCAGTTCAATTGATCACTTTTGAAGTTCTCCAAATCCTGACTATACTTTCTTAAATACAGGGACAAAGCTGTACACATGACTCCAGGCATGGCCTCACCAACACCTTGCACAGTTGAAACAAAACTTCTCTAATTTTACATTCCAACCCCGGGCAATAAAGCCAAAATTCAATTTACCTTCACAATTACTTGCTGCACTTGCATGCTAACTGTTTGTGTTTCATACACAACACCCAGGTCCCTGGGCACTGCATGTTTTTGGAGTCTCTTCTCATTTAAATAGCAGCTTATCATTTGATTCTTCCTATCAATGTGAAAGACCTTGCATTTTCAAATGTTAAACTCCATCGCCCAGATTTCTTGCCTACTCACTCAACCTAACTATATCCGTTGACATTTTTTTATGTCCTCAACAGATTTTCCCAACAACAGATGTTACACTAACTGCCTAGTTTCCTACTTTTTGTTTCTCTCTCTTCTTAAATCAGGAACTTTAACAATTTTCAATTCCACTACAACCCTCTCAAAATTCAACGAGTTCTGGAAAATTTCAACCAATGTCGCCACTACCTCCGAAACCACTTCCTTTAAATTCCTTGGATGCAGTCTATCAGGTTCCTGGTGACTAGCTTGTCTTCAGTCCCAACTGTTTGTCATATACTCTGCTTCTTGTGATAGAGACTGACCCAATACCTTTTCTCCCATGATGCAATTTGAGCTCATGAGCCCAGAACATTAGGCTGTGGCTCTGGATTACTATCCAAAGACGTTACCACTATACCACCATCACCCCCTCATTCTGTTAAAGTATATTGCTTGGTAAGAATTTTACATTCATATAAAGACCATTGGCACTATTTTCCCCTTTCCGGTGGTGCAGTTATCCTGCGAGAATGGAAAATAATTAAGTGGGTTGCTCCTGGAGAATACACAGTTGATGTCTTCTTGCTAGATCAGTCATTAAGTACTGCATAAGAATGTTTATTACGAGCCTTCTCAGCTTGTCAGCCATTTAGGTCCTTCTATGGTCAATTAGCAGCTACTGTGGGCCTCAGCTCTCTACAGGTTCAGATACCTGCCTTTCTAGCAGGTGTGAAAATGAGGTGGGGGCTTCCTGAGCAGGAACTTGGCATACTGGTCTTGCAGGGTGGGGAGGGGTTCCTAATGAAATATCCCGAGGATGAGATTGTTGCTGGAAAGGCCAGCAACTATCATCCATGCCTAATTGCCCTTGACCTGAATGGCTTGCTGAGCCATTCCAGAAAGCTAATTTTCAATCGGGTTGCTATGGGTCACATGTGTCAAACCAGCTAAGGATGACAAATTTCCTTCTCTAGAGGACATCAGTGATTTTTTTTTAACCATAATCAATTAATATTGTAATGGTCATCATTACTGATACTAGTTTTCAAATCCAGATTTATGAGTTATTTTTAAGTTTCACGAGATGCAGTGGGATTGACACTCACATCCTGAGCACATCTGGATTCCTAGTCCAGTGATGTCACCACCATGCCACCTTCCTATTCTCATGGTTTTGTGTGATACCAGAGTGTAAATAGAAATTGTGGGCAACATCTCTTGCTCTGATCACCATTATTATGAACAGGCTTTCCTAAAAGAAACACAAAAACCTTCGATGCCCTTGTTCTGCTTGCTTAGAAGCCAATTCAATTTGCTGTAGGTGCTCAGTTGATAAGCTGTTTGTCTTTGCTTCCTACTGCACTAACTGAAAGGCTTTAGCAGATTGGTGTTACCTGTGTGCATTGTTCATGTGAGGCTTATTTTGTGTTAAAAAGAGATGGAAGGATTATGTGAGTACCCTTCGTGTGTTGTCCGGTGAGTGATACACAATGATTGATCAGGTTAAATAAAATGTAACACCTCATTTATTAGAAAGAGATGGTGGTGGCTTAACCTGAGGATCAACTTGCCTTTGACAAGAGGAAAGAAAAAGAATTCGTTAACAGGATCGCAGCCAGTGTGCGAATGGAACCTACATTCTTAGCATTACCCTACACTACAAGCTAGCAATCCAGCTGAATGAGCTAATCAGCTACCTTGAGTTGAATAGGAGCAATGTGCTAAATGATAGATGCTACTCCAAACATATAGTCAGTAAAGGATCATAAGAAAGTTGCTCTGCCTATGAAAACTAAAGTCAGACAAACCACAGGGAGATAACTGGAAGGAAGGTCCAAATTGTAAATGCACCCCAGTCAGTTGATCAGTACCCTTTCACCAATGTGGGAACTGCTATCCTAACATTTAATCTTTGGTTGCATTCTTGACAGACACTAAAGGACAAGTATTAAATGTGCTTTCTATTTCCTCTATCGATCGATATGATTTCTGCTCTCAATTTTAATCATAATGTAAAATGAAATGCATGAAAATACAAAGATTTTACTCAATAATTTTAGTAGACCTGCAAAGTATATCATCCAGGCAAAGATCTGCAGGATTATTTTTATATCACAATTGAACACAGTACAATACATGGTCTGATTATCTGAACACGAATCCACTTCAGGTCAGTTCTCGACATTCATCTCCTGTCGACATTCATCTTTCAGCTGAATATTTTTTCTATGTTCTATTTAGACATGCATTAGTGAATGAATAATTGCAGCAAGGAATATAAGGGAATTCACAAAGATACTGCAGTAGAGAGCAGGAAATCTCAAGAGACAGTGTGTTAATATCACCTGGGGAAGGAGATTTCTGCACCTTCCCGCTCAGTGACAGTTCATTAAAGAATGAGTATTCTTGGCAAATGGAGGAAATGCAGTCCCAAACGGAATACTTGTAAACATCTAAATTTTGTTTTAATTTGTCTTGGTGCAGTTATCCTGCATGAACTGCAAATTACTGGGGCACAGTAGCAGAGTGTTTATGTTACTGGGCTTATAATCTAGAGACCTGGACTAATGATCTAAGCTTAAACATCCCATAGCAGCTGGGGAATTTAAACTCAATTAATTTAATAAATCCATAATAAAAAGCTAGTATTAATGACGATGAAATTACTGATTTGACGTTAAAAAAAACAATTTGGTTCATTAATCTCCTTCGCGAAATGAAATCTGCCATTCTTACACAGTCTGACCTATATTCAACTGCAGATCTTCAGCAATGACATTGATATTTAGTTGCATTCTGAAATGACCTGTTAGCCCAGTTGTATTCAAGAATGCATCTCATCACCACCTTCTCAAAGACACACTAAATGCTGGCCTTCCCAGTGATGCCCACACCCTGGAAATGGATAAATTGTTTGTTTATGCACATAAAATAATCAAAGTCTCCCTATATGAAAAATAATCCTAGATAATACATGGAGGTCAGGGCTCCAAGGTGAAAAGTAAATTTGTTATCTTACTAAGGTGAGGAATTCCTAGAAATGATAAATGCATGCAGAATATTGAGGCAGAATGACAGTTTCAAATTGTACGAACAGCTTTTTATGATCCTGTATATTAGTGGCTGCTTCAATTTAAAATATTGTCATTCATTATATTGAAAAATAATTTGAATGATTCTCATTGCTAAAATATAACTGGGAGAAGAAGAGGAAGAGAACCAATTGGGAAAATAGACGAACTGAACACTGAAAAATTGTGACACTTTTAAAGAATGGGAAAGCATTTAGTATTAGTAGAATACCTCAATGTATTCAGATAGAGGACAGTTAAAATAAAGGCTATATGTTAAGGTAGATAAGATGAAGCAAAGCAAATTATCGTGAACAAGAGTAACTGGGTGTTAACTTATAATTGAGATTCAAGTTACATTTTGTTTTGATATGCAATTACCATTACAGGAATATGCCTATTTTTGACATTTGAGTAGATTTGATATTGTAAGGTGAACATTTATTTCAGCATCAGAATGTGTGAAAAGGAAATGAGCCTCACCCAGAGAGATTGAATTTATCCATAAGCAATTTAAGATTTAAGACAAACAGAGAATTCTCATTTTCTTCAGAGCCAAATAAAACCACTATTCCTCAGTTTCATATTTCTTTTTTATTCAATAATATTAATAATTTAAGAATTAAAGGTCGGTAGAAGGTGATTTTAAAGGTCAAGCTGCAGCTCAATGTCCATTTTTATCAATTGTAATTATATCAATGGGCAGTTTATAAGACTTTAGGTGTTTGGAACAAAACATATGGATGCATTTTCTTTGATATATAAAGCCAAAAGGAACATTGTTGTATTGCTCACAGGAAAGTGTACAATTGATGCAATGATATTTTTTGACCATAGATTGCTTTATTGGCATTAGTGCCTATCAGCTTTCAGATTAAGAATTCAACTCTAACCAATTTAATTATGTAGCAGGTAAAGTCAACTCATTCCTTGCAAATGAAATATTGATCATCTTTGTGTTAACTTATTGTAAACAAGAATTTGTATAACCTGACTCTCCATTCCTATGGGCATGAGTCAGGAATGTTTAGAAGGGAATTCTTAATAGGGGCAGTTGTGACACTGGATATAGATATGGAATTTCCACAATGGCTTAGTTAAGTTAAAAATTGTACAGGCTAATTCACTGAACTGTACTTCTGTTCCTGTGCAATTGTGAAGGGTGTAAGACAGAGGTGAAATCCTCCTCAATAAGGAAGAAACAAGATCCCCTCACCATTTGCAAATAACTCCTATTGTTAGAATAGAATCTTGTCAATTGCCACTCTTGACTCAAGGTGTTTTATTAGAACAGAAAGGTCGTTCTGCACGTAGAACAGAGTTCATAGGAAATAATTTGAACACTGCAGGAAGATGTACCGATCAGAGAGCTTATGAAAGTTTTCTCCTGCAGGTGGATCAGATCACTTATGAATGCAGAAGCCACAGAATTCTAGTTCTCCACCAACTCACTCAGCCCTGGCTCTGTGGTCTCGTGCTGCTAATCTGGTGTCTGCCGTAGTTTCTTCCGCATTGCAGTTTCCTCCAGCTAAACACTGAAAAGGCTGAGGCCATTATCATCAGCTCCCTGTTGCAAACTCAGAACCTACAGCACCAGTTCCGTCACACATCCTGGATGCCTGTCTCAGTTTAAACGTCACTCAGTCACAAACTTAGGGTCCTACACAATCCTGAGATGAGCATGTGACCTTATATCCACCTCTATTACAAAATGGTCAGGTTTCCACATCTGCAACTTGGGCCTTACTCATTCATCAGCTGCTGAAGTCTTGTCAACTATAAACTGGAGATTCCAACACTCTCCCGATTATCTTTATGGCATAGCATCTCCTAAAGATTGGAAGCATGCCGTTCAGCCCATCAAATCCACACCCACCCTCTGACAAGGATCCTTTCCAGAACCACCCTATTACCTTATCCCTGTAAGCCTACATTTCCCATGACTAATCCATCCAGCCTGCACATCCCTGGAAACCACGAGCAATTAGAACATGGCTAAACCACCTAACCTGCACATCTATCTGTGGACTGTGGAAGCAAACTCAGGCAGACACAGGGAGAACATTGCAAACTCCACACAGGCAGTCACTTGAGGCTGGAATTGAACCCAGGTCCCTGGTGCTGTGAGGCAGCAGTGCTTGCCACTGGGCCTCCCCAAGTCTTGCACTTGCTGAACCCCAGCTTGCCTCATGGAAAAACCAAATCAGCAATTATCTGACTCAAAAGGATGACAAATTCCTGATTTGAACTGGGACAGATGTCTTAAAGATCTGTCATTGTCCTTGCAGCATTCTCACTAGAGCTCTCTGCTTGATATCACAACGATCAATCTGATAAACGAGATACTGAGAACAAAGTAACCCATGAAAGATATGGGGGTAGGGCAACATTAGAGACATGGGAAACAGTTTATGAACTACATAAATTTCAAATATCATTTTAATACCTTCTTTGTTGTACTTATAGTCCCCATGAATTTCCACTGGTTTAGTAACAGGCTGTGGCTGAGGAAGGGATATCTCTGCTAGACATTGGGAAATACGATGTGAACGCTACTTATACCCAAACATCATCAATCTAACTTTCCACATCCACAGAAAACAGTGATTAGATTAGTTATCATTCATGGTCTGTTATTCATTCAATGTCACGAGTTATAATCTAAGGTCCACATTCTCAATTGCCTTGCGCCCACAGGTTATAGACTACAAATAGACTAAAATGCCATCATAATACATCCATTCCAATAACTTTTGGGTTCTAATAATTGACATTTCTCTCAGTCGGCAATTGTTTGAAATGAACAAATTGACGTTGTTCATCACAATTTCACAGTGGCCCTGTGTTGCCCTCTGTATTCTAAAAAGACACCAGAGCGTTCTGAACTATCAATTTAAAGTACAGAGTGCAACTTGGAACAGATAAAACGTGAAGGGTACATTGATGGAAGGAAACAGCTGATTGCCAACTGATGGAGTTTGTGTGTGTCTCTATATGACATAAAATGAAGATTGCTCTCTGCAAACTTGCAGGACTGATTTCTCCTGGTCAAAGTTTATATTTTTATATTTGGATTAACAAGGAAAGGACTCATTCCTCGTGTTTCGCGAGGGTGAGTTCCAAATTGCAGATGTACTATTAGAAGGGAGACTTCCCCGAGGAAATTCTTGCAGGCCTCTGACTGGCCAGTTTCAGAGGGACAGTGATAGACATTCACTGCCAAAAGGATCCCCTTTGACAAAGGAAAACCTACAATTGGAAATCTGGACAAAAGTGCAGTTGTCATCCCTTAGAACTTTATTTCCTTTCTTCTGGAATGTCACTTTAGGAAATTGTCAACTGTCAGTGATGATGGTTTGGAAGGCAGTAAAAATCAAATCCACTAGTCTTTCTTGTTTTTGAGAACAAGAATATGTAGAATCTGTATTGATTCACATTTTGTAAATATATGTTTTATAATACAGAAAAAAATCAAACAATTGCTGATGCTGAAAATCAGTAATGCAAACAGATATTGCTGGAAAATCTCAGCAGGTCTGGCAGCATCTGTGGAGAGAAAGCAGAATTAACATTTCGGTTCTAGCGACCCTTCTTCAGAACCGTTCTCCACCAGACCTGCTGAGTTTTTTCAACAATTTCTGATTGTGTTCTGTGTTTTATTCTTCTGAAGCATTTTAGAACTGAAAATTAGGAATAGTAATTTTTGAATGCTTTACTATTTTCAAACAAATGAGAATGATATGGAAAACACTTTGTAAACTGCATGAATCAGATGCACTTTGTTAAAAGACAGTGCATTTCCACTTTTGAAAAAAGATGCACAATCAGATGATCTCTATAAATGCAGCCACCAACAGAAATAATGAGCTACTGAACCACAACAATCAAGTTCACCACAGTTTTGTTGGGTAATGACCTTGGTACACTGACCTCAACTGCTATAATTGCCCCCAGTACCTTGTGGTCAACTGAAGAAGTTGATCAGAGCTCCCACTTCGAAGCCTCATTCAGGGGTGTCTATGCATATTGTGCAAGGGTCTAACTGTTATACCGATGACTGAAATTCACCAATAAATCAGATTATTAAATTTCACCTACTAGGTCAATCATGGTTCAGTTGGTCATCTGTGAATCACAAGACCTACTGAGCGGCTTGGAGTTCCAGGCAAAAGCAAACACAGCTGACACTCCAGAGCATTGCCGTAGGAGTATTACACTGTATAGATTGTTATCTCTCTATCAAAAAATTAAACCAAGACTCTATCTGCCCACTTGGGTGAATGTAAAAGATCCCAAGACACTGCTGTTCTGGTCAATGATTATCTTTCAATCAACATCACAAAAAACAGATCACCTGGTAATTATCACATTGTCATCTTTGGGAATTTACTGAGAGCAAATTGACTGCTGCATTTTCTATTTAGCAACAGTCCTGATTTTCAAAAAGCCCACCATTAGTTTTAATGTTGAGATGTTGAATGTGCGAAGAAAGTGTGGTATAGATGGAAGTCTTTCTTCCTATTTATATGAGTTGCCATTTTAGATGTGCTAATGGAGAGTGGCTAGTGCCTATGGAACACGACATCAGCAAGGAATCAATTGACACATTTAGGAAGGGAAGGGGAGAGAATTGGTGATAAACTAAATAGAGATGCTAACAAATATTATTCTTGGAAAAAAAGTTAGGAAGACATGCTAAATCTAAGGACTACTCACTGTTTTGTTAATTGATGCTATTCCATCACTAACTTTTTGGCATTCAGTTTACTCTGTAATTATCTACAAAAGTACTTTTAGCAAGTTATTTAAGAAAACTATTCAATTCAGCACTGACAACATCAGATTTACTAACCATAGCATGAATATTCTGTCAATAATTCCAAGCCTAGCATTTCGCATTTACATTTAATATTCTACCCGTGTTCCATTTTGATCTCCAATGCCTTAGCTGGCCTGGAGCTCCCCAGGGCTAGAGACAGGTAAAGGGTCACCAACTCCAACACTGGATTGAAGAGCTCCTGGACTCTTTCATATCATAAAATCATATTAGCACAGATTCTTATATTCAGGGATGTTGTTTTAATTACTTTATGTTACTTGGCATTCTCTTTTGCTGCTCATTGAATTTATTGCTTTATATTCTAATCAACTCATTAAGGGATGTAACTGCATGCCTCTGGAGGAAGTGAGACTGGAAGTTAAGTCTCCTGAATCAGAGACAAGAACAGCACCACCGAATCACAATTGTTTTTGTTACACATCATATCACCTACAAGACCAGACTGGTGTCCCAATACCTCTTCTATTACTGCTCAGTTTAACACAATTAAGGGCAGTCCTCCAAAAATAATCCTTTGTTTCATTTACATTTTCTCTATTGCTATATATATATGGAGTCATACAGCATGGAAACAGACCCTTCAGTTCAACTAGTCAATGCCGATCATGTTTCCAAACTAAACTCGACCCCCCTGCCTGTGCTTGGCCTCGATCCTTCCAATGCTTTTCTTTTCATGTATTTATCCAAATGTCTTTTTAATGTTCTAACTGTACCTGCATCTGGTCTGGCAGTTCAGTCCACATGTGGAGTGGCATGGTGGCTCAGTGGTTAGCACTGCTGCCTCACAACACCAGGGTCCCAGGTATGATTCCAGCCTTGGGTGACTGTTTGTGTGAGTTTATGCATTGTCCCTGTGTCTGCATGGGTTTCCTCCCACAGTCCAAAGGTGTGCAGGTCAGGTGAATTGCCCATAGTGTTAGGTGCATTAGTCAGAGGGAAATGGGACTGGGTGGGTTACTCTTCGGAGGGTTGGTGTGGACTTATTGGGCTGAAGGGCCTGTTTCCACACTGTAGGTAATCTAATCTTAACCACTCTGTGTAAAAACGATGCCCCTCAAATCCTTTTTAAATCTTTCTCCTCTCAGTTTTAAATTATTCCCTCTACTTTTGAATTCCCCCACCTTAGGGAATAGACCATCGCTATTCACCTTATCTATGCTGTTCATGATTTTCTAAACCTCTGTAAGATCACCCCTCAACTTCCTTTGCTCTGGTGAAAAATTCCCAGCCTATCTGAAAAGCGCAGACCCCTTTAGGTCCTGAAATACATTATTTCTTATATGATTTATCCGTGTGTGGATGTTTTGAAATTAACAAGATAAAACCATGAACTTCAGTCAATGTTTTAGATTAGATTAGATTACTTACAGTGTGGAAACAGGCCCTTCGGCCCAACAAGTCCACACCGACCCGCCGAAGCGCAACCCACCCATACTCCTACATCTACCCCTTACCTAACACTACAGGCAATTTAGCATGGCCAATTCATCTGACCTGCACATCTTTGGACTGTGGGAGGAAACCGGAGCACCCGGAGGAAACCCACGCAGACACGGGGAGAATGTGCAAACTCCACACAGTCAGTCGCCTGAGGCGGGAATTGAACCCGGGTCTCTGGCGCTGTGAGGCAGCAGTGCTAACCACTGTGCCACCGTGCCGCCCACAAAAATTAATTTTTGCACATTGTTGGTTAAGTGCGAGAGTTTATGATTAGATTACTTACAGTGTAGAAACAGGCCCTTCAGCCCAACAAGTCCACACCAACCCACCGAAGCGCACCCACCCAGACCCATTCCCCTACATTTACCCCTGCACCTAACACTACGGGCAATTTAGCATGACCAATTCACCTAACCTGCACATTTTTGGACTGTGGGAGGAAACCGGAGCACCCGGAGGAAACCCACGCAGACACAGGGAGAATGCACAAACTCCACACAGTCAGTCGCCTGAGGCAGGAATTGAACCCGGGTCTCTGATGCTGTGAGGCAGCAGTGCTAACCACTGTGCCACTGTGCCGCCCACAATGTTGTATCATCAATTGTTACACGCTACCCTCCATGCTACCCACCTTCTGGCTAGGATTGGACACTCTGGAGGCAGGAAACATGTTTCCACTGATGGGTGAGTGCCGAACCAGAGGACACAGCTTAAAAATACGGGGTCGACCATTTAGGACAGAGATGAGGAGAAACTTCTTCACCCAGAGAGTGGTGGCTGTGTGGAATGCTCTGCCCCAGAGGGCAGTGGAGGCCCAGTCTCTGGATTCATTTAAGAAAGAGTTGGATAGAGCTCTCAGGATTGTAGAATCAAGGGTTATGGAGATAAGGCAGGAACAGGATACTGATTGAGGATGATCAGCCATGATCATATTGAATGGTGGTGCAGTCTCGAAGGGCAGAATGGCCTACTCCTGCACCTATTGTCTATTGTCAGTAAAGAAAAGGAAATCATTGACATTTATGTACTACATTGCATAACTTCAGGATGCCTCGAGATCTTTTGTTGCCAATAAAGTATTTTTGAATGTTGTCACTGTTAAATACATCAGCCAATTTGCACACTACAAAGTTTTGTGTTTTTTAATGATTTGTAACTAAGATGCAGTGAGCGAATAGTCGTCGTTCCCCCCCCCTCCCTCCCCCACGAACTGACATGGGATGTTTAGCGTCCACGTTATAGAGTAGACAATGTGTTATTTTATCGAGTCTTTGAAAAGTCGGCATTGCGGGCAGTGTGACACTCCTCCGGTACAGCAATGAGGTGCCAGTCTGAATTGTGTACACAGGCTTTGCATTTTATTCACTTCCTTCAAACTAAACTAGGCTCATTACCGAAACCTTCCCATTCGTATGTTCAGGACGAGAGAAGCAAAACTGCCTCTCACTTCCATCAATGAAACGGCGGTGTTTCCAACATACTCCACCCTGGAGTTTATTAAACATGAAGAGGAGGTGATGAAATGTATCACACTCAAAATGTCTGTGACTCATTAAAACACAGCCTCGCTTTACAATCAATGTTGCTCGGAACATTTGATGTTTAATCAGCTAGGACAACGTGTGGCTGAAAGAACAATATGTCTGTTTTACACTGATATCTGTCACAGCACGTCTGAAGGCTGCATCGTCAGTCGCTTGCACATATAGCATGGTTTCAACTTTAGGAAGCGTTCAGCCGTGTTTGTAGAGCTAAATCAGACTTAAATGATGCCATCTCCAGTACCAAATTGCGTGAATAGAGTGAGGTAAAATGTGCACAAAGCTGTGGGGCAGAGACAAATTTCACTGATCATGAGTTCATCTTTAACGTATGTAAGAACATGTTAATGACGCTCTCATGAGTCCAGGTATGACTGCTTATTGCTTAATTTAAACTGGACTTACTCCTACATATGACATAATGCATAGGAAGCACTACTTGAAGAAACATACTTTAAACATATCTCTCGGCTGGCTGTGAAACCATGAATATCTCCGTAGGTGAAGTTGCTGGCTCACTCATGGTCACAAAGTTAACAATAACTATCTTCACAAAAAATGCACAGCATCGTGTTTTCTGTGGGGAACTGGATCATTTTAAGATCTCAACGGAAGTAAAATTGTTTTTGTCCTGTTCAACTTTTCACCATCAGTTTGCCAGAAACGTGACGGTGTTCCTCTCTGCTAAATCGCCAATGCACGTTAAATGGGAAGTATGTTATGCATTGGTCAGTTTATAAAAGAGATAAGGAGAGGGACACGAGGGACTTTTTTTTAACCCAGGGGGTGATACGCTGTGTGGGAATGAACTTCCTGAGGAAGTAGTGGTTGTGGGCATGATTACAGCATTTAAAAGACATTTGGATAAGGACATGGATAGGAAAGGTTTGGAGGGATATGTGCCAGGAGCGGGCAGATGGGGCTAGTTTAGTTTGGGATTATGTTCGGCATGGGCTAGTTGGGCCGAAGGGTCTGTTTCCGTGCGGTATGATTCTGTGGCTGTACAAAGAGCAGAAAGCTGGACAGAATCGTTGGTAAACGAGCCGATATTTCCGGTAATATAAGAGGCCCGTCAATCCAATCACTGGGTTGGTGAGCCAGGAATGACACGGTATGCCATTGTCTGGACTGTATGAGACAATAAGAGTGATCTCAAGCATAGGCTCTTCGGGTCCAGCTGACAATTGGAAAGCATAGCTACTTAGTTTTGCCTTGCCTGCCGATCACCGGGACAAGATATAGTCTTTGAGGAGAAAGTGAGGTCTGCAGATGCTGGAGATCAGAGCTGGAAATGTGTTGCTGGAAAAGCGCAGCAGGTCAGGCAGCATCCAGGGAACAGGAGAATCGACGTTTCGGGCATAAGCCCTTATGCCCGAAACGTCGATTCTCCTGTACCCTGGATGCTGCCTGACCTGCTGCGCTTTTCCAGCAACACATTTCCAGCCAAGATATAGTCTTGTCATCACCACTATGCGCCTGCCTGCAAAAAAACAAACAAACTGAACGCAAGACTATAGCAAGGTCCCTAAGTGGTCGTGACACGTTCTCTTCAGCATTACAACTTGTAGAAGAAGAGTGCTCTCGGCTGTCATATAATCATTGCAAGGTTCTATGGTCATGGACAGGTTAATCGCCCAAGAAATGACAATACCCCAATAAGCATTGAGAGAAACCATTGGAATGGTGGCGAGTTTGAACTAAGGGTCGCCACGCATTGGCAAGGAGCAAGGTTAAAATGATGGGGTCTTCTATGAAGTGGGGATCGAACCCACAGTGTTAGCATTACGTTGCACGGCATAGCAGCCAGTCAACTAACTGAGCTAACCAACTCAGTAAGCAACTAAAACAGACAGTTACAAGAGATGGGTCACACATGGGTATCAGGCACCCCCTTGTTCAAGGTTCTAGCATGCTAAGCTTCCAGAGACCTTCAAACCTATAAGGATAATCAAATCGCAAGGTTTAAAGTGCCCCCCGATTCCTCTCCAGCTCCAATTCCTGTTTTGTTAGTGCTCCAGGGCGCTAACTTGGTTTGGTTGCTGGTGGCGCTCTACAATGTGGAGCGCAATTCTTGAAACCGCCAGTTCCAAAGGGAATCCGCGTTATTTCGGGAGTGAACTCGGTTCCAATGGCTCTGTCGCGGCGCAAGTTGCACTGAGTCTCGAGGCTACGCGTCGGCGAAAGCCGCGGGGACTGAGGCCGCGGGGATATGGAGGGAACGGCCGCGTTCAGCACCACGGACAGCAACCACCACACCAATTCCGCTTTTCCTCGTGGCGAGCGCGCCCTGCCTATCCTCTTGGCCTGAACGCACTGTTTTTTTTTAAAAAGTCCTCTTGTCCATCCGCCTCCCCTTCCCCTCCCACACCCCATTGCAGTTTCCAACACATATGAGCCTGAAGCGTTATCAGCACTAGCTGTTGGATGATCTTGTCCAAACTCTCATGCCCAGAGGCGAGTTTGGAATGTGTCAGATTTTGCCTAACTATAGAGCACCATAGCCTCTCAGCTACCTCTCCTCTGTCAGCTACACAGGGCTACCTTGCTTGTCGCTTTGCCCCTGCATGGGTATAGGAGGGAACTCTGGTACACAGAGGAGATGTGGTGATCTCTGGAGATCTCTGGTGTGGGAGATGGATGAAACCGACGAACCAGGTCATTACCATTAAATGTACGTAAATATAAGCATACGTGGATGGGAACTACAGTCCCCGTTGGAAGTGCGTTAACACAAACAACCAAGGACACATGCAATTTTGCGATCATTACCAAATTCTAGGCAAACTTTCAAAATGACTAGAACGAATTGGCAAAGGTTAGAATTCTGAGTGTTCGCCAATAGTTTAACAAAGTGTTTACCCGCAAAGAACGGGGTGGAGTTGTACCTCCCGAGTTAGGAACTTTCACAAGCTGCACATTTCATAAAATAAAACTTGCATAAATAATATTGAAACAAACATCCCCAATCTTGCCAGGCCGCTGGACAAATCCTCATACCTGGCTTTATTTATCAAGGCAGCTTTCATACAATAAAACTCTCAACACTACTGAGAAAGGACTATTTTAAATCTGCTCCTTGTGCCAACTCCATTCTTTGGAACTTTACCTCCCTCCTGTTTGTGGGATCTAATTGGGACATGCCTTATCTTGACTGAAAGGCAAGGCAATTAACTTTGTTTCTGTTTTCAAGTGATTTCAGGGCATTGAGACAGCGGGTTACCTGAAGTCGCTGTAAGGGTGGATAATCCAGAAGCCGGCGGATTTGACTCGCTCCTGCTCCCTCTCTACTGCTTTCTGGCTCCCAAACATCCGGAGCGAGAATTTGTTGACTCCCGGCTGGAGCATGGCCCCGAATTGTCTCTGCATGAAGCCGGCTTGGCTCGCCCGGAGCTCATCCTCCAGCAGGATCTGGTCGGCGGTGTCCACTTTCAGGAAAGCCAGCCCGGGCTCGGGTTCGGAGCTCGGCTCGGCTTGGGGACTCGCCTCGGAGCCCTCGCTGCCGGGGTTGGTGTCCTCGCTAGGGCTGGAGTCCCCCTCGACGATCAGGCGCTTGTCATCGGCCAGCCCGGCTCCCTGGAGCGTGCGGCCGGTCACCGAGGCGAGACTGCCCCGGAACCGGCGGCAGTCCCCGTTCGTGCTGCTGCTGATGCTGCTGCCTTTGACCGTCCTCCCGAGCTCGGTTTCCAAGAGGTTGCTGTCCTGCCCTCCGGCCAGTGGTTCCCTGGTCAGCCCTCCGGAGGGAGAAGGCAGGGGTCTCATTTTGAAACCCCTCCTGGCCGCCTCTGGGTCTCCCTCCTTCTCCTCGTCCTCTGCCCCAGCTTTGGCCCGGGTCGGCGACGGAAGGCTGTAGAGTCTCTTGCGCATAGAAGGAGCCAGTTTGTCCATGTCCCCTCGGCTAGGAGCCTCCCGGTACCCCCTTTGCTATGTGGATATGGCTCAGCCGTCAGACAGACACAGCGACCACGGGCTCTCAGATCCCTGCCACATCTCTAGCTCCTGATGCACTGAGCGGAGAGAGGATTTCTCCCTCCCCACCCACCTCCCCCTCTCCTCCCCCCTCCCCTTCCCTGTATGGACGGGCGCTGGAAATCCGGACGCTTACCCCCCCCCCTCCTCTTCAGAGCCCTCGCCCACCCGCCCACCACGGCCATGAGGTTCAAAAAGGCACCAGGACTTCGCAGTCTGCAAACCCCAGAAAGGCGTGCGAGTCCTCCCACTTCTCCAAAACAAAAATAAACCAGGGAGAATCCTTGGACTGGAAAGCAGAGAATAAAAGGCAAGCCAGCAGAAATTTAACAACAATTAAAAAAAAAATAACAATCAAGAAGGCTTCATCCTTTGCGGGATTCGAACCCTTCCCTCGGCAGAGACCCCATTGTAACAGCGAAGAAAAGCTGCTAACTGCCGTGAGAGCGCTCTGCGTTTCCCATACGCTTACTGAATAGGGGAATGTGATCTATTGGGTTGCCATAGAAGCTGCCCCTCACCTTTGTCTGTGTTCTATGTGTCCCCTCCCCCTGTCTTTTAAACGGGGATTGGCCCAGGACTGAAGCCTGCAGGCTGCACAGTTCACCCTCGGCCCCCAAACTGGGAAGGGGGCAAGGTTTTGGGGGAGTCCCTGGGAGGGGGCTACAAGAGAGCATCTCAAATCGATGGCAGCCAGAACCCCAGCTCAGGTTTCTCTCCAGTGCTCTTTGTAATAAAGTCCAACTTGCAAAGACGTGGGCCTGAAAACTGAGCAGCACCTGGCGTCCTGAAGCAACAATATGAAAACATGGAGGTTGGGGAGATGGGAGGGGGGTAACTGGCAATAATTAAAGAAAAGAGTACTGCTTACATTCCCTCTGAAAGGCTTTGAAAACAATTCAACCCCTTTCGTTTTGTTGCTGGCTATGCCCAGCATTTATTGTCTTTGAGAAGGTGGTAGTGAGCTGCCTTCTTGCATCGTTGCAGTCTATGTGCTGTTGGTAGACCCACACAGTGCCCTTCCCACAGAGGGAATTCCAGGTTTTTGACCCAGTGACATGGAAGGAATACAGTCAATTTTTCTATAACGCGATCTGTGCAACCCTGCGCTAGACAAAAATCGCACAATACAAGTAACATTTAAAGTTTTGGCGATCTAATCACCTTATAGCTAGCATATGTTTTACAAGTTCCCGTTGTGAAACTGCATTCCCTATTCACAATCATGTTACAGCCATTTCACATTAACAAAAGACAAGTTATAGCAGAACTGACTGTATCTCCAAGTCAGGATGATGAGTGGCTTGGAGGGCCTCTTGCAGAAGGTGGTATTCCCATGTATCTGCTGCCCTTGTCCTTCTAATTGGAAGTGGTCGTTGGTTTGGAAGATGTTATCTGAGGATCTTTGGTGAATTTCTGCAGTGCATCTTGTAGACAGTACACATTGCTGCTCCTGAGTGTAATGAAGGGAATGGATGCTCCTGGATGTGGTGTCAATCAAGCTGTCCAACTGTAGCCTTTTTGTTTGCAACAGATTCAGAGAATCCTGGAGAAATGCAGCAGGTCTAGCATCATCTGTGGAGACAGAAATAGAGTGAATGTTTCCAGTTATAAAGAAGAGTCATTGTGGACTCAAAATTAAACAGACAGTTAACACAGACATTTACTATAAACCGACCGACTCCCACAGCTACCTAGACTACACCTCCTCCCACCCTACCCCCTGTAAAAATGCCATCCCATATTCCCAATTCCTTTGTCTCCGCCGCATCTGCTCCCAGGAGGACCAGTTCCAAAACCGTACAACCCAGATGGCCTCCTTCTTCAAAGACCGCAATTTCCCCCCAAATGTGATCGACGATGCCCTCCACCACATCTCTTCCACTTCCTGCTCCTCCGCCCTTGAGCCCCACCCCTCCAACCGCCACCAGGACAGAACCCCACTGATCCTCACCTACCACCCCACTAACCTCCATGTACAGCGTATCATCCGCCGTCATTTCCGCCACCTCCAAATGGACCCCACCACCAGGGATATATTTCCCTCCCCTCCCCTATCAGCGTTCCAAAAAGACCACTCCCTCCGTGACTCCCTCGTCAGGTCCACACCCCCCACCAACCCAACCTCCACTCCTGGCACCTTCCCCTGCAACCGCAAGAAATGCAAAACTTGCGCCCACACCTCCCCCCTTACTTCCCTCCAAGGCCCCAAGGGATCCTTCCTTATCCACCACCAATTCACCTGCACCTCCACACACATCATCTATTGCATCCGCTGCACCCGATGTGGCCTCCTCTATATTGGGGAGACAGGCCGCCTACTTGCGGAACGTTTCAGAGAACACCTCTGGGACACCCAGACCAACCAACCCAACCACCCCGTAGCCCAACACTTTAACTCCCCCTCCCACTCCACCAAGTACATGCAGGTCCTTGGACTCCTCCATCGCCAGACCATAGCAACACGACGGTTGGAGGAAGAGCGCCTCATCTTCCACCTAGGAACCCTCCAACCACAAGGGATGAACTCAGATTTCTCCAGTTTCCTCATTTCCCCTCCCCCCACCTTGTCTCAGTCAAATCCCTCGAACTCAGCACCGCCTTCCTAACCTGCAATCTTCTTCCTGACCTCTCCGCCCCCACCCCCACTCCGGCCTATCGCCCTCACCTTGACCTCCTTCCACCTATCGCATTTCCAACGCCCCTCCACCAAGTCCCTCCTCCCTAACTTTTATCTTAGCCTGCTGGACAAACTTTCCTCATTCCTGAAGAAGGGCTTATGCCCAAAACGTCGATTCTCCTGTTCCTTGGATGCTGCCTGACCTGCTGCGCTTTTCCAGCAACACATTTTTAGCTCTGATCTCCAGCATCTGCAGTCCTCACTTTCTTTTCGACTCAAAATTAAACTCTATTTCTCTCTCCACAGATACCATCAGACCTGCAGGTTTCTTCGGCATTTGTTTCAGATTTCCAACATCTGCAATATTTTACTTTTATTTGAGCCTTTTTTTTCAGACTGGTAGATCCCCAAAGCAGCAATGAGGCAGATTCTCTTTTTTTGATAACAATTAGCCAAGATCTGCCCACTAGGAACAGTGCCACAGTAATCATGAAAGAGGGAGGGGAGTAAATTGAAATGGAGTTGGAGGCATGAAACAATACAATCCAAAACGGGTGGGGCATACCTTTCTGTAAATGCTTTGAGGTGTTGGGGTTTCATTTACATTAGTGAGGGCAGAGAACTTGTGACATCAGAATTGTTCACAGCTAATTGCACTCTTCAGGCAATGCCTTAGTTTAACACATTAAACAGAAGACACAGGATCATGTTATGCAATGGCCATGACCCTATCTCTGAGCCAGAAGGACTGGATTGTGGTTGAGGTTGTTGGAGGTGAGTCATCTAAGGTCCAGGTCATCTCTGAAGTAGTTCTTCAGTGAAGTGTCCAGGGCCCAACCACCTTCAGCTACTTTGTTATTGACCTTCCCCCCATTATAAGCTCAGAGGTTGGGATGTTTGCTCATAATCGGATAATGGTCAGCAGTGATATCCCAAATAGCAGTCCACATCTAAACACAGCAAGATCTGCACAATATCCTGGTTTAGGCTGACAAGTGGCAAGTAACATTTTTGACACTCAAAAGACAATGACTACATCCAATCAGATCATCACTCGGTGGCATGGTATTATCTTTGCTGAATCTGTGACTGTCAGTAGAAGAGAATCACTACAGTGTGAAAACAGGACCTTCAGCCTAACAAGTCCACACTGACCCTCCAAAGAGTAACCCACCTAGACCCAATCCCCTAATGGACCTAACCTACATATCCCTGAAAACTATGAGTAATTTAGCATGGCCAATTCACCTAGCCTGCACATCTTTGGATTGCGGGAGGAAACCAGAGCATCCAGAGGGAACCTGCACAGACATGGAGAGAACATATAAGCTCCACACAGACAGTCGCCTGAGGCTGGAATCTAACCCAGGTCCCTGGTTCTGTGAAGCAGCAATGCTAAGCACTGAGCCACTCTGCTGCCCCAAATGTCTCTGGGGTTACAATTGACCAGAAACTGTACTGGACTTGTCATATGAATCCTGTGGCTAGAAGAACAAGTCGAGAGAGTATGAATGTTGCAGCAAGTAACTTATCTTCTGACTCTCCAAAGCCAGTCTGTCATCTACAAGGTACAAGTCAGAAGTTTAGGGAATACTGCCCAGTTTCTTGGATGAGTGCTTGACACCAACTCCCACTGCATGGCCCACCTCCCCAACATTACTGACTTGGATCACTTTGTTTTTGAGGGACTCTTAGGACATGCCCTTGCTGTAGCAACCATAGTTTCCTCAGTGGTGTTGCTGAGCCCAAAAGATTCTAGCCTCTGACTGGGAGAAGGAGACCCTGGAGTAATGTTGCTTTGTTAGTAATCCAGAGGCCTAGATTAACTCTATGGGACATGGATTCAAGTCTCACCATGGTGGCCAATGAGATTCAAATTCAATGAACAAATGTGGAATTGACTGCTAGTTTCAGTAATCGTGACCGTGGCACTATCATCAATCATTGTAAAAACCCATCTGGCTCATGAACATCCTTTAGAGTCAGTTTGATTCCACACCACTGTAAGTAATTTTTCACAGCCCTCTGGAATGTCCTTCCAAGCCACTCAGTTCATAGTGGGTTTGAAATGGGCTGCAAATATTGACCTTGCCATTGATACCCACATCTGAAAATGTGTTGCTGGAAAAGCGCAGCAGGTCAGGCAGCATCCAGGGAACAGGAGAATCGAGGTTTCGGGCATAAGCCCTTCTTCAGGAATTTTGAAGCCCTTCCTGAAGAAGGGCTTATGCCCGAAACATAGATTCTCCTGTTCCCTGGATGCTGCCTGACCTGCTGCGCTTTTCCAGCAACACATTTTCAGCTCTGATCTCCAGCATCTGCAGTCCTCACTTTCTCCTCATTGATACCCACATCCCATGAGAGAATCAAGAAAACAATGGCTGTTGATGGGCAAGACCTCCAGGGAAGTCTATTCTATATGCTGGAGGTCCCACCTCACAAGAACTGTTCCACGCCCTTAAACATCACAAAATGAAGGCACTAGCATAGCCTTCCCTTTGAGATGTTTAAGGGTATAGAATGAACAGTGGGTTCTACAAAGATGCTGCAAGACTCTTCCCAGCATGTCAGGGCTAAACCCATTCATGTTGTTACTCACAGTCATTGACACAAACCCTGGTGGTACTAACCAAGTCAATGATATTGAAGTTATTGTCAGTGGGTAAATTCAACAATTCACAGCATGGGTCTTTGTGTGAAGACTACAGTATGTTGACATAGCCATGTAAAAAATAATTCTATATTATGGGCTATTTCTGTGTCTGCTTTGGGTTTTATTGTCTCACGGACACATCAGTGTTTTGTAGTTATTGTTCTTTAACTGTGCAAGGTAGAAATAATTACAGCTACTTGATGTGTTTGTTTACATTAACAGGGCAATATTTGAAAATACCATTTATTTTCGCTTTTTAAGTTGTTGGGAGGTGTAGACAATTTCCACTCAGAATCACAGAATTGTTGCAATGCAGAATTCAGCCCACTGTAGATGCACTGGCCCTCTGAGCACTTTAACTTACTGTCAATATCTTTTCCCTCTAAGTGTGCACATTGATTCTACTTAAATAATCATCCACTTGCCTCTGGAATGCTTCAATTCAACCTGCCTCCACCACATTTCCAGGCAATGCATTCCATACATTAACTACTCGCTGTGTGAAAAGGTTGTCTCATATTACCCTTATTTCTTTAGATTAGATTCCGTACAGTATGGAAACAGGCCCTTTGGTTGAACAAGGGGTGGCATAGTGGCTCAGTGGTTAGCACTGCAGCCTCACAGCACCAGGGTCCCAGGTTCAATTCCAGCCTTGGGTGACAGTCCGTGTGGAGTTTGCACATTTTCCTTGTGTCCGCGTGGGTTTCCTCTGGGTGTTCTGGTTTCCTCCCACAATCCAAAGATGTGCAGATCAGGTGACTTAGCCATGTTAAATTGCCCATAGTGTTAAGTGCATTAGTCAGAGGGAAATGGATCTGGGTTGGTTACTCTTCGGAGGGTTGGTGTGAACTGGTTGGGCCAAAGGGCCTGTTTCCACACTGCAGGGAATCTAATCTAATCAAGTCCACACCGATTCTCCGAAGAGTAACCCATAGACTCGTTCCCCTACATTTACCCTTGACTATCGGCAATTGAGCATTGCCAATTCAACTAACCTGCAAAATCTTTGGATTGTGGGAGGAAAACCCACACAGAGATGGGAGAATGTGCAAACTCCACACAATCACCCAAAGCAGGAATTGGATGCAGGTCCCTGGCACTATGAAGCAGCAGTGCTAACCACCATGTCGCCCCGGCAGCTCCTCAATGCAGTGATTAGGAGGACATAGTTTAGGCCATTTTTTGGAACACTGCATTCAATTCTGGTTTCCCTGCTTTAGGAAAGATGTTGTTGAACTTGAAAGGGTGAAGAAAAGATTTACACAATATTGCCGGTATTGGAGGGTTTGAGCTGTAGGGAGAGGCTGAATAGGCTGGGGCTGTTTTCCCTGGAGTGTCAGAGGCTGAGGGGTGACCTTATAGAGGCTTATAAAGTCATGAGGTGCATGGATAGGATAAATGGTCAAGGTATTTTCCCCAGTGTAGAGAAGTTCAAAACCAGAGGACATAGGTTTAAGATGAAAGGAGAAACAGTTAAACGGGACCGGGGGGCAATTTTTTCACACAGAGGATGGTGCATGTATGGAATGAACTGCCAGAGAAAGTGGTGGAGGATGGTAAAATTACAACATTAAAAGGTATCTGGATGGGTATATAAATAGGAAGGTTTTAGAGGGATATGGGCCAACTGCTGGCAAATGAGACTCGATCAATTTAGGATATTTGGTCAGCATGGATGAGTTGGACCGAAGGGTCTGTTTCCATGTTGTACATCCGTAAAACTCTAATTGAAAATGATGCTCTCTAATTCTCAATCTTTTTTATGCATGGGAGCAATTTCTCCCTTTCACAGATTACTTATGATTTGAAATCTCCCTTTCAAATCTTCTTTTAACCTTCTCTTTTCCAAGGAAAACAGTTCCAACTTCTCCAATCTTTCATCTTAACTGAAGGGTCTCATCTTTGGAACCATTTTTGTGAACCTCTTCTGCACTCTCTCCAACACATTCACATCCTTCCTAGAGTGTCTTATCCCTGAATTGTACACAGCACCACAGCTGAGGTCTAACCTTTTCTTATATTTATCAAAACTTCCCAAACCTTATTCTCAATGCCCCCATGTATGAAGCCCAGAACACTGTGCGCTTTATTAGTCACACTCTATAATTGCCGTGCCACCTTTAATTATTTATGTTCATACACACAGATGTCTCTGCTCCTGCCCACTCTTTAGAATTGTGTCCTTTGCATCTGTATCTTCTGAGCTGATTGGTTTTAGTTTTAGCTCTAATCATAGTAACTTGACTAAAGGTATGAAGAATACTTTGTATGTTAAAGGCACTATTTACATATGAGCTGTCATTGCGATATTAACCATAAGCTAAAAACAAACTGATTTTCAAACAACTGAATGTGTTAACTCTAAGCATGCTGCATCTATTTCCCCCTTTCTCCTCTATGAATCACCATCAAGCATTATTTGACTACTATCCTTAAATATTATATTTAAAAGTTTTATGCAGGGTTGTGCGCATGGTTAGTGAGACCAGCATTTGCTATCTATCCCCACTTGCCTGGAGTCAACCATGCTGCTGCAGGCCGAGAGTCTTGTGCGGCAGGGCTTTAGTGAATGAAGTAGTTTTTAACAACAACTGGCAGTTGCTTCAATTAGGCAAGTTGTTATGGACGGGACCAAACCCCCTCAACAGATAATAGTCTAGACCCTAATGTCTTCTTATTTTAAAGGCAAGTGCCAGGTGTTATAGTCCGATGTAATTCAATTGGTCAAACAACCAGTCTTAAAGCAAAACATACTTTATTCATACACTACAGTTAAAAGACAACAAAAGAAAGAAGAAATTGGAATAACTTAACAGAATAAAAGATTATTGAATTACTAAACAGTAACTGTTCCAATACAGCAACATCCCCATAAACACACCCTTGGCAAAGGCAAATTCAGTAAAATAGATGGTCTCACATGCAATTCTAGTGGCAGGAGGAGAACCATAACTTTCAACCATAACAAACAGAGGAAAAACAGCTTCCACATCCAGCTTCAAGACCCCAGCAACAATTGCTGTTGAAGTATCAAAAGTAAATATCCTGGTTCTATGGGATCTTGACCTCACCCATCCAGGATGCTTGTATTGTTCCAATTTTAAAAAAGAAAGCCTCACAAGCTATTAACTTTATTGGCTCTGAGCAGACTGCTCAGTATATCTGTCACAACATTTCTTCATAGAAAAAACCTGGACAAAACATACCTCTTAAAGCCAAAGTAACTTTTTAATCAAATTCAAATTTCATGATACCATGGTGGGATTTGAACCCATGCCCTCAGAACATGAAGCCTGGTGTTCTGGATTATTAGTCTTGAGCCCCTACCTCCCACCATTGTACTTTTCACTGTGTTACACTCCTGTTTTGGAACTAAGAGTAAAGGTTAGAGTTGCTGACATATAAATCACAGTGGTCCATATCACAGCCCACTGAGTCTGTGCCGAACAAAAACAAGAACCTCACTAAATTTCTCTTTATTTAAAAAGAATGGGCGCATTATTGGACTTTCAGAAATTTTCACAGTGCCAGTCAAAATCACAAATGAGTATCATTTTGCTGTGCCTGACTTCAAACAACAGACATTAGCTGCCTAAAACAATGAAAAATCAGCCAACCACAGCATGCTAATGCCAACGCTGTTTTACATTTCAATTAGCTGCTCAATCAGTAGAAAAAAAATGTTCATCCTGGCTTTTGAATGTGAGAAGCTTAGAGTTGAAAGAAAATGTCAAAATCTAGTCTTTTATGGTTTGTGGATAAAGAACTGGAAGGACATTCTTGTTCAGTCTGGACGGTCCGTTAGTTTACCATTAGTTCAAAACAATTACTTGTCTTGTTCAATCGGTTCCAAGTCACTTAAATGTTCCTAACTCATTCTCAATGGTGCTCACAGTCTTTATCTCTATACTTGTCTCCTCATGGCCAGTTAAAACAGGAATACTACAACACCACTCTTTACTGTCCCTACCTTAACTCATCTGTGTCAGAAAACTGTATGCATTCCTTTGAAACATCCAGAGACAACAAATCCAATGTTGTCCTGACTAGCCTTCTACATTCAACCACTATGAATTTGAACTCACAAAAATCTCTGCCCGTATCCTAAAACATATCAATTCCAGCTCTCACCCATTATCTCTGTGGTTGCTGACACACTTTGACTCCCAGTTGAGAAATATCTAAATTTTAAAATATTGTCCTTGTGGTGCAATCCCTCCATAGCCTTTCCCCATGCCACCTCTGTATCCTCCCCCATGTCTACAACCCACAACATGTTGGTACATATTAGGAGTGGCATGGTGGCTCAGTGGTTAGCATTACTATCTCACAGTGTCAGGGACCCAGGTTTGGTTCCACCCTCAAGGGACTGTCTGTGTGGAGTTTACACATTCTCTCCTTGTCTGTGTGGGTTTCCTCCAGGTGGTCTGGTTTCCTCCCACAGTACAAAGATGTGGAGGTTAGGTGGATTGGCCATGCTAAATTGCCCTTGGGTGTCCAGGGATGTGCAGGCTAGGTAGATTAGCCATGGCAGATACAGGGTTACAGGAATAGAGTAGGGGGATGCTTCTAGGATGATCTACGTAGGGTTAGAGTGGACTTGATGGGCCCAATTCCACAATGTAGGACTTCTATGATGCAACTCTATGTAAATCCTCAATTTCCGTAACTGTGTTACTTGTGGCTGTGTAGATCCTAAGCTCTTGTATTCCCTCATTAAACATCTCTCTCTCTACAGCTCTCTCCACTATTAAGTCACTGCTTAAAACCTACCTCCTCAAGCAGGCATTGTTTTTTGAACTCAGATTTCTCCAGTTTCCTCATTTCCCCTCCCCCCACCTTGTCTCAGTCTAATCCCTCGAACTCAGCACCGCCTTCCTAACCTGCAATCATCTTCCTGACCTCTCCGCCCCCACCCCCACTCCGGCCTATCACCCTCACCTTGACCTCCCTCCACCTATCGCATTTCCAAAGCCCCTCCCCCAAGTCCCTCCTCCCTACCTTTTATCTTAGCCTGCTGGACACACTTTCCTTATTCCTGAAGAAGGGCTTATGCCCGAAACGTTGATTCTCCTGTTCCCTGGATGCTGCCTGACCTGCTGCGCTTTTCCAGCAACACATTTTCAGCATTGTTTTTTAAGTGCCTTGGAGTTGAAATTTGTTTGATATTCCTTCTGCAAAATAGTCTAAGTCATTTTTGCAGCGATGAACTAAGAACGTTACAATGTTCGAGATGGAGCAGGTCATTTGTCACCTCAAGCTCACTCTGCTGTTCAAGAAAATCTGACTGCGGCCTCAACTCCATTTTCTTGTCTGTGTCCCCGCTTTGTGCCCCTTGTTGGACAAGAATCTACCCTCCTGTGCTTAAAAATATTCAATCACTCGGCCTCCGTGGCTCTCCGGGAAGAGAATTTCGCAGACCCATGAGAAATGCGTTTCCCCTCAGAAGTGTCTGAAATGGAGAGACCCGTTTTCTTAAAGATGTAGTCATGGTATATAAATGGAACTTTCCTTTTCATTCTGTTTCTGTAAGTCACCATTTCCTTTTAAAACAGGCAAAAAAGAACTTTTGCCATTTGATCCAATAAGAATTGCTTCCCTCCCACCACCCACTCCAACACTTAACTAAAAACATTTCCATGTGTTATGGACAAAGCCACACCCCTTCAAAGCACTTCTAGAAGGTAGCCCAGACCCTAACTTATTCTTATTTTAAATGCAGGTGTACAGCGGATATTCCAGGAGGGATGCAGCTAGTCAAACCACTCAGCTTTAAGCAAAACAGAATTTATTCACATACTATGATTGAAACACGAATCAAAGAAAACAGAATTTAGAACAACTTAGCTATTTGGAAACCCAACCGACTCGAAATCGCAGCTTAACAAAGGAGCTGTTCCAATACTCGCAACATCCCAAAAACACACTCCTTGGCAAATGGTAAATTCAAACTCAGATTCTTACAGGCAGCAGAGATTGCAGAGAGAAGAACGAGGCAAGAAATGTCTGTTGAAGCATGGAACCTTTTTTCACAGTAGCAGCTTCTCTGCTACCAACAGTTTCTGACTGCCTGCTAAAAGAAACCAAACTAGAAAAAAAAACCTGAACTGGGAGAACTGGCCACTCCACTGCCATTGTTTAACGTAGCTACTTTTAGACATATCAGCACCTCTGCCTTTACCACCCCTCTTCAAAAATAAAACCAGGACAAAATAACCTTGTTAAAGGGGCAGCATTGTCACACATGGAAGGGAGTTATGTCATCGGTGCTTTGAAAGGTTGCATTATCACAATATAATGGATGAGTTTTAACAGAGCGGCAGCCACTGAAGAACATACAACATAGAAATGTACAGCACAGAAAAGGCCCTTTGGCCCACGATGTTGTGCCGAACTTCTACTCTTAGCAATCAAACCTTTAGCCTTGTGGCTCCTTGTGCACATAGAGTTGTTAAGAAGGGTCATGGGATACCTGCCTTTACCAGTCGAGGCACAGAAGTTATACTGGAGTACTGCATACAGTTTGGGTCACTACGTTTTGCAAAGGGCGTGATTGTACGAGAGAGGGTGTGCAAGGATGTTTCCTTGGCTGGAGACTCTGAGCTGTGAGGAAAGATTGGAAAAACTGAGGTTGTTTTCCTTGGAATAGCTAAGGTTGGTGGGAGTCCTGATAGAGGTTTATAAGAATATGAAGGGCATGGATAGGATGGATGGAAAGACAGTTTTTCCATTAGTACAGATGTCAATAAGCAGGTGGTATTGACATCTGAGGTAAAAGGCTAAGAGGGAAGACTCTTGTTGTGCAGTGGTAGTGTCCCTTCACATAGGCCAATTATATGGCTTATAAGATCAGTGAATTTCAGACTCGAGTAACATGCATAATTAGAAAGCACAACAGCTAATCACTTCACAGCAAGCCCGTATAATCAGCATGGTGGCTCAGTTGTTAGCACTGCTGCCTCACAACTGCAGTGAACCCAGGTTTGATTCCAGCCCTGGGTGAATGTCTGTGTGAAGTTTGCACATTCTCCCTCTGTCTGCATGGGTTTCCTTTGGGTGCTCCGGTTTCCTCCCACGGTCCAAAGATGTGCAGGCTAGGTGGATTACCCATGGGAAATGTGGGTTTATGGGAATTGGGTGGACAGCTGGGCATGGGTGGGATGCTCTTTGGAGAATCGGTGCAGACTCGATGGGCATCTTTCTGCATTGTGAGGTTTCTATGATTCTAAGTTGGTGTTGCAATATTTGGTGTGGGTTGGAGATCGAGCCTTGTATGGTATGGGGAGGATAGGTGTCAAGTCTGGTGTTGGATCGAGCACTGGGGAGGGAGTCAGGTTCAGTGGTAGCAGTAGAGTATAGTTCTGCTGGAGTTTCAGGAGCTTGGGTATTGTGGGGAGATGAGTGTGTGGCTGTGGTTCAGGTAAGGAGCAGGAGAATGAGCGAGCATGTCCATTGGCAGGGGTTTTGAGTCCTAAGATATGCTCAATCAGGGTCATGGAATCATAGAATCATGTAGTACAGAAGAGGCTCTTCATCCATCAAGTCTGCACTGCCAAAAATATACTATTACCCCTACTTCAGTCTTACTTTCCCATGCTAGAGTGATGGCCTTCTGTGTCATGACATTCCAAGTGCTCAGCCATTCCTGATGAAGAACGGACGCTCAAAACATCGATTCTCCTGCTCCTCGGATGCTGCCTGACCGACCGTGCTTTTCCAGCACCACATTCTCAATAAGGGCTCAACCAAGTACTTTTTAAAGCTTGCGAGATATTCTATAAGTGGTCTGGGGCATGTGAGCTAAGTATAACATCAGTTAAACAGTTACTCAAGAGGTAGACTTAATAGTTTAATTTTTCTTGGGTAACTACTTCCTTAATTTCATTAGAGTCCTCGAAATTCTCCAATTTGAAAGATAATTTTTTCAGAGGGTTCCAGGCGGGTGGAACCTTGAATTACCTGGTCAATTCCTTTAGACTCTGCTGTGGTGGGGATTCGAGGAGAAAGTGAGGTCTGCAGATGCTGGAGATCAAAGTTGAAACTTTATTGCTGGAACAGCACAGCAGGTCAGGCAGCATCCAGGGAACAGGAGATTCGACGTTTCGGGCACAGGCCCTCAGAGATGTACAGCATAGAAACAAACCCTTTGGTTCAAGTTGTCCATACTGAACAGATATTCTCCATTAATCTGGTCCCATTTGCCAACATTTGGCCCATATTCCTCCAAACCCTCCCTATTCATGTCCCCATCCGGATGTCTTTTAAATATTATAATTGTACCAATCTCCATCACTTCCTCTGGCATACACACGCCATCCTTTGCATGAAAATGTTGCCCTCTTAAATCTTTCTCCTCTCACTTTAAACCTACACCCTCTAGTTTTGGACTCCCCTACCCCGGGGAAAAGACCTTGACTATTCACGGCTCCATGCCCCTCATGATTTTACAACCTCTATAAGGTCACCCCTCAGCCTCTGAAACTCCAAGAAAAATAATCCCAGCCTACTCAGCCTCTCACTACAGCTCAAACTCTCCAAGCCAGAACATACTTGTAAATCCTTTCTGAACCCTTTCAAGTTTCACAGCATCTTGCCTACAGCAGGGAGACCAGAAATGAATGCAGTATTCCAAAGAATAACAGCTATTCAGCCATTGGAAAATCTGGACTAGCCATTAAAAGAATGTGCTGGCCTTGTGAGTTCAGTAAAACCTCTTCCTCATTTACCATGTGCAACATTTTCTACATGTGCCTGGTATCGAACATTTAGATTATTACTTACAGTGTGGAAACAGGCCCTTCAACCCAACAAGTCCACACCGACCCGCCGAAGCGCAACCCAGCCAGACCACTACGTTTACCCCTTACCTAACACTACGGGCAATTTAGCATGGCCAATTCACCTAACCTGCACATTTTTGGACTGTGGGAGGAAACCGGAGCACCCGGACGAAACCCACACAGACACGGGGAGAATGTTTTTTTAAAAGTCACCTGCTGGCTCCCACGGTTTGAGATTGTATTTCAGTCCTTCACGAATATTTACAGGTTGTTGCAACACTCGTTCTAATAACTGGAATAAGTTGCAAGAATGAACTCTCCATTATACTGTTAGAAGACAACATGTTAATTTATGAAATAATTCTTTCATAATTCAATAACTCATATCATCCAAAGTTATGATATGCTTCTATCATTTAGCCTTTGCCCAACAACAAAAATATTTTTTCTCGGAGTTTAATTGTATAAAGTGATGGGGCCTGATAACTGTCCTAGTTATATTGACTTTTGTAGCATGAATCTATTCATCATGATCACTACTTTTCTAATACTCTTGAGGATGATAAGAAATGTATTCTCACTGCTCCTGATACTAATTATGATGGTCTCATTTGGATTTCTTGCAACAACAGTCAGATTTATTGGAATGTTTTTATTTCTCAGATGTTGTGGTGCTCTTTCAGCTATCTTCTGCTTTTGATAAGCTGATTCCTCAAAAGAGATTCATCAAGATTTTTGTGTTTCTTGCAAACATCTGACTACTATGATTTGAAATCATTTATATCACTGAGAAAAAATATGCTTCTTTGTGGAAGCTTTTCATCTAGCACTCATCAGGACAATTTTCAAGAAACGCTAATGTTAAGGAAAAACAACATTGAAACAGTATGGGAAGGGAGAGCTGATTGGTGCAACTGATGCAAGTTCCATGGCAACACCTCTACCAATCAGAATCCTCTTGTCAACAGTACAAGTCAAAAAAGCTTCAGCAAAAGTATATTTTCCCAATAGTTCTATGCCACTAAGTGACCACTTAATAATACTTATACATTAATAAGCTTTGTGTCATTAATAATACTTCAAAAAGAGCATTAAATTACTGTATTTGTTATTCCCAAACAGGTCTGCATACCCAAGCCTGGATTTGAAATTCACCTCATCGTTTTATGCATTACTGTGACATTTTAGCCTAGAAATTACTACCAGTCATGTTCGGGGATCATATGACATTCTTTTGTCTCCTGTTTTAAAGGCAGCATCAACCCATTTAAGAGAAACAATTAATTCCTGTATTAAAATAATGAACAAAAGAATGTCACTTGAACAAAATAGATACTGGAGAAGTGCTGTCTACATGCAATCATAGAACAGAGAAGAAGCAGGTCATTTGGCCCAACTGACTGCGTCAATTTTGTTTTGTTTACATGAACTGTCCTTACACCTTCTTTTCGTTAAATCAATAATAAATACAATCTGTACATTACCAGGAACATCGGGACAGCAGTGTTTGTCTTGAATTATTCTGACAATTAGCTTGCTGTCCTTAAGCCCCTTGTGATGGAATGAGGAAAGATTGCAGTCAATGTAATATCGAACATAGAACATAGAACAATACAGCACAGAACAGGCCTTTCAGCCCTTGATGTCGCGCCAGCCTGTGAACTAATCTAAGCCCATCACCCTAGACTATCCCATCATCATCCATATGCTTATCCAAGGACTGTTTAAATGCCCCTATTGTGGCTGAGTTAACTACATTGGAGGCAGGGCATTCCACGCCCTTACCACTCTCTGAGTGAAGAACCTGCCTCTAACATCTGCCATAAATCTATCACCTCACAATTTGCAGCTATGCTCCCTCGTACAAGCAGGTGTCATCATCCTACAAAAAAGACTCTCACTCCACCCTTTCTAATCCTCTGATCATCTTGTAAATTAAATTGCCTCTCAGCCTTCTCTCCAATGAGAACAGACCCAAGTCCCTCAGCCTTTCTTCATAAGACCTTTGCTTCAGGCCAGGCAACATCAGTTCTGAGGAAGAGTCACTGGACCCAAAACATTAACTCTGATTTCTCTCCACAGATGCTGCCAGACCTGCCGAACTTTTCCAGCAATTTCTGTTTTTGTTTCTGAAAAGGTCAATGAAAGTTGAAGTATAAAAGTATTTGGTTTGGAGAAATATATTTTGAGAAATAGCAGGAAGATTTAAAAAGCTGGAAGGTTTGCAGGTGATAAAGGCCTTAAATGTTGTAAGAAATATTTCATAAAAGTTTAGATTACTTACAGTGTGGAAACAGGCCCTTCGGCCCAACAAGTCCACACCGGCCCACCGAAGCATAACCCACCCAGACCCATTCTCCTACATTTATCCCTTCACCTAACACTACGGGTAATTTAGCATGGCCAATTCACCTAACCTGCACATTTTTGGATTGTGGGAGGAAACCAGAGCACCTGGAGGAAACCCACACAGACACGGGGACAATGTGCAAACTCCACACAGAGAGTCGCCTAAGGTGGGAATTGAACCCCGGTCTCTGGTGCTGTGAGGCAGCAGTGCTGACCACTGTGCCACCGTGTCGCCCACAAACTTTCCTATGATGGGATTTGAATCTATGTCTCCAGAACACCAGACTGGGGTTCTGGATTACTAACCTAGTGACACTACCAATACACCATTGCTCCCCTTGAGGACCATTGCTCCCCTTGAGTATGAAATAATAGAATCATACAGGGCAGCAGAGGTCCTTTGGTCCACCAAGTCTGTATCGCCAAATCTACACTAGTCCCACTTTATAACACATGGCCCATAGTCATAGAGTCATAGATATGTACAGCAGGGAAACAGATATTCAGAAGTATTCCCATTTACCAGCACCTGGCCCATATTCTTCTGAACCATTCCTATTATAAACTCATCCAGATGTTTTTTTAAATACTGTAATTGTATCAGTCTCCACCACTTATGGGGTGGCATGGTGGTTCAGTGGTTAGCACTGCTGCCTCCCTGCACCAGGGACCCTGGTTCAATCCCAGCTTTGGATGACCATCTGTGTGAACTTTGTCCATTCTTCCGTGTCCGTGCGCATTTCCTCCGAGTGCACCGGCTTCCTCCCACACTTTAAAGATGTGCGAGTCAGGTGAATTGGCTATGCTAAATTGCCCATAGTGTTCAGGGTTGTGTAGGTTAGGTGTGTTAGTTAAAGCTGAAAATGTGTTGCTGGAAAAGCGCAGCAGGTCAGGCAGCATCCAGGGAACAGGAGAATCGACGTTTCGGGCATAAGCCCTTCTTCAGGAATGTTAGTTAAAGGTAAATGTAAAGTGATAGGGTAGGAGAATGTGTCTGGGTGGGTTATTCTTTGGAGGTGTGGACTTGTTGAACCAAATGGCTTGTTAGTCTTGAAGATTATGATATTTCAAGTGCTCATCCAAGTACTTTTCAAAAGGTTGTGAGTTTACCCACCTCAACTACCCTCCTGGGCAGTGCATTCCAGACCCCCATCCATGGGGTGGCATGGTGGCTCAGTGGTAAGCATTGCCGCCCCACAGCAGCAGAGACCTAAGTTTGATTCCACCCTCAGGCAACTATCTGTTTGAACTTTACACATTCTCCCTATGTCTGCATGGGTTTCCACTGGATGCAGGTTAGGTGGATTGGCCATGCTAAATTGCCCAAGGATGTCCAGGGATGTGCAGGCTACATGGCTTAGCATTTGGGTATACAGAGTTACAGGGATAGGGTAGAGGGATGGGTGTGGGTGGATGCTCTTCACAGGATTAGTGTGGACTTGATGGACCGAATGGTTTTCTCCCACACTGTAGGAATTCTATGATTCTGAAAAGATCTCATGTATGATTGTCAAAACGTTCATGAACCAGATGTGGTTTTTATAGCAATCATGGATTGTGAGTTTCATTTCAAGTTCCAATAGATTGCAAGTGGGTTTCAAAACCATGTCCCTGGAGCATTACCAGAGCCTCTGGATCATTAACACTACACCAACACTTTCCCCAAATTCTTCAAATACTGAGAGAGGTTTTCAGAATGCAAAATATTAACAAAATAAATGCTTCAGCATATGTCAACAAAGCAAGTTGTAAAATGTGAAAGCAGGATGATATAAGACAATGGAAGAAGAAAGACGAGTCAAGAAAAGATCTCACAGCTTCATCAAGGATGGACTATCGGCTGAATCTCACCGCTTAAAAAGAGGTTTACGTCATTAATAAGAGGCACTCTTAACACTTGGATGTAGAATTTCAGCTTTGGCTCCAATCAGCTATCTTGCTAAGATCGGGCCAAAATACACTCTTGGTTTGCGAGGTTTTGAATTTCTTTGCTTATTACTAAACTACAAAACAAAATCTGTCCCTGAACAAGCGCAATCAAGCCATAGGAGCAGAATAGGCCATTCAGCCCCTTGGGTCTGTTCTGTCATTCAATGAGATTATGGCTGACCTGTGGCCTAACTCTATATACCTGCCATTGATCAATTCCTTTGCTTAACAAAATAATCTATCTATAGTGATTGAATTCAGGTTCAGGTGGATCTCATTGACTATGAGATCCTTGATTGGGGTTGTTAGCCTGGGCCAATCAGGGTGCCTGGCTGACAGATATAAACAGAAGATTCCCCCTCCAACTCTATTTTGATTTAATCCCTGCCCTCCCCTTCACTGTTTTGATCACACAGCACTGCCCTTTGATGTGAAGGGCAGTGCTTGTCACTGGCCACTCGGGTGTTTTCCTATCTTCCTGGTGGTGGAAATTGAATAAAGATTTGTGCACTTTGTGTCTCTCACTGTGTCTCACACCTGCACACACACACCATGGGTGCTGGGGAAAAGATAAGCACTACCGCAGTTAGGCGGTAGTGTGGGGAAAAAAAATATAACCAGGAGATTCACACAGCATTGCCCTTTGATGCGAAGGGCAGTGCTTGTCACTGGCCACTTAAAATAATAAGAAAAATAAATAAATAAACAAAAGATTCCCCTTCCAACTCTATTTTGATTTAATCCCTGCCCTCCCCTTCACTGTTTGATCACACAGCATTGCCCTCTGAGAAAGGCACTGCTTGTCACTGGCCACTTGGGTGTTTTCTTTCTTCCTGGTGGTGGAAATTGAATAAAGATTTGTACACCTTGTGTCTTTCACTGCGTCACACACCTGCACAAATACAACATGGGTGCTGGGGAAAATATAAGCACTACTGCAGTTGGGCGGTAGTGTGGAGGAATTAAAAAAAATAAACAGGAGATTGAGAAAGCCTCTCAGTCTAGGATGGATTTGGGCTGGCTGGTCAGAGTACATGCACTGTGTACATTGAAATAAAGAGTGACTTAGTGATGAGATGCAAGCCTCTGTGCATTTATTTCATTATTTCAGATTTAAAATGAACAACAGATCCTGCGTTCATTACCATTATAGAAGAGAGTACCAAACATTTACCACACTTGTGTGTATCTTTTTAATTGCTTTAAAAATATATCTTGTTATAAATTTAGTTGCAGTAATGTGATGCAGTTTGACTAACACATCTGCAAATAGATTTATCACAAGTTTATGACAAAAAATAAGCAATTTTAATCACAGTGTCAGTCTATGCCATCAAAGTAAGCTGATTTGAAATAACTAGCAATACTTTTTTTTAGAAAACCTATACTGAACCTTTTGAAGTCCAGCAGCTTGCCTAATTTAAGAAAGAAATTTGAATATGTTTTTGAAAGGAGCCTATCGAGATGCTTGTACTCAAAATAAGCTTAACTTGTAACACTCCAATGATGGTCTGCAAATGAGCATAATTAGCAGAAATGCTGAAACGTTGAGTATTTCATCCTGGAAATATGTGCATATTTGTGGGTATGGCTGGCTTGTAATACTAAGACTTAGAAAATAGCCAAAAGATTTGTGATTCACACTCACCATAGTTTGCATTTAAACTTACACAATATTTTGTGCCTATTACCCTGCTAAGGGGAAATGGGTTAAATCATTTAGCTAATCAACTAGTGTAAGGTTCAGAAAAAGACCAACAGCATTCCAATTCTGACTGAGGTACCTGCCTCAGAAAAGATTTACCATGATTCTGCCGGGTAGGGAAGGTTTGAGTCATAAAGGAAGGCTGGATAAGCTTGGACTTTTTCACTGGAGCATAGGAGGCTGAGAGGTGACCTTACTGATGTTAATAAAATCATGAGGGGTATAGATAGAGTTAATGGTAGGTGCTTTTCATCTAGGATGGGGAATTTCAAGAGTTTTTTTAGGGTGAGAGGAGAGAGATTTATAAAAAGATATGAGGGGCAAATTGTTTACACAGAGGGTAGTTTGTTTGTGGAATGAAGTTCCTGAGGAAATGATGGATCTGGATACAACTATAACCTTTAAATGACACTTTGATAAGTACATGATTTGGAAAGGTTTGGAGGGAGACGAGCCAGGAGCAGGCAGGTGTGACTAGTTTAGTTAGAGATTATTTTGGCATGGACTGGTTGGACCAAAGAGGGAGGGGGAGCAGCCCCAAGTCTTGGTCCACATAGGCAGTAATGACATAGGTAGGAAGAGAGATGGGGATTTAATGCAGAATTTCAGGGAGCTAGAGTGGAAGCTTGGAGCTAGAAAAAACAGAGTTGTTATCTCTGGTTTGTTGCCCATGCCATGTGCTAGTGAGGTGAGGAATAGGGAGAGAGAGGCTACAGGGACGGTGTAGGGAGGAAGCTTTGGATTCCTGGATAATTGGGGTTTCTTTGCGGTAGGTGGGACCTCTACAAATAGGATGGTCTTCACCTGAACCAGAGGGGTACCAATATCCTGGGGGGGGGGGGATATTTGCTGATGCTCTTCAGGTGGGTTTAAACTAATTCAGCAGGGGGATGGCATATAAATTGTAGTTTGAGTATAGAGAAGGCTGAGAGTAGGGATGTCAGAAATAAGGTTTCAGGGTCGCATGAGGGCACCGGCAAGCAAAATGTTGGTTTGAAGTGTGTCTAGTTCAATGCCAGGAACATTCATATTGGGGAAAAGTTAACATTATTTGTCTGGAAGCCATTTTCCTGATTCGGCTGAGAGTTTCATTTTGTGTCCCCAGCCAGAACTTTGCTGGCTATGCATTCCTTACTATGAGGTAATATGAAAGGTTGTCCTTATCTTCCTTCTCAAGATAGTGTCTCCTCCCTTTACTGAATGATCAGCACAGGCTGTAGAACCAGTCAAGTTGACATAGACTTTCCAATTCGTCCCCCTTCCTCCTCGAGTTATTGCCTCTTCATGGTCATTCAGTCAATTAGGGATATCTCTGCTTAGTATTAGCAATCTGTGTAACTAGAGCAGGTGGTGGTACCACTTGATCTGTCCACTTGTGGAATGCATAATAGTGCTTTAGTTTTGAACTTAATGACTGACCTCTAATTTAGTACCAACTTGTAAGCATGCCAAACTGTGTAATTAACGGTCAGCTCCTAGCTGTTTTCTCTATATAATCCTGTAGTATCCTGATGTACTTTGGAATAACACCGAGCCACAGTTAGGACGGAGAATTCCCCATGACATATCATGTAATAAACTAATCAGTTCGCAAGGTCTGAGTCTGAGAGTTTTCTTCAACAATCCAGAATAAGGTCTTTGAACTTGCAGCATGGGTCGGTACCTGGGATTTCAATGTTGTGGCCATTTCAGAGACATGGGTAGAGCAGGGACAGGAATGGTTCTTGCATGTTCCAGGATTTAGATGCTGCAGTAAGAACAGAGAAGATGGTAAAAGAGATGGGGGTGTGGCATTGTTAGTCAAGGACAGTATGACAGCTGCAACAAGGATGTTTGAGGACTCATTAACTGAGGTAATATGGACTGAGATTAGAAACAGGAAAAGAGAGATCACCCTGCTGGGAATTTTCTATAGGCGTCTGAATAGTTCCAGAGATATAGAGGAAAGGATAACAAAGATGATTCTCGATAGGAGCAAGAATGACAGTGTAGTTGTTATGGGGGCCTTCAACTTCCCAAATATTGACTGGGAATACTATAGTTCAAGTACTTTAGTTGGGTCAGTTTTTGTCCAGTATGTATATAGGCCAACCAAGGGGCAAGGCCACATTGGATCTGGTACTAGGAAATGAACCTGGCCAGGTATTAGATATGGAGGTAGGTGAGCATTTTGCTGATAGTGACCATAATTCACTTTGTTTACTTTAGCAATGGAAAGGGATAGGTATACACCTGAGGGCAAGAGTTACAGCTGGGGGAAAGACAATTACAATGTGATTAGACAAGATTTAGGATGCATAGGATGGGGAAGGAAACGGCTCAATAGAAATTAGATTACTTACAGTGTGGAAACAGGCCCTTCGGCCCAACAAGTCCACACCGACCATCTGAAGAGCAACCCACCCAGACCCATTCCCCTACACCTAACACTACAGGCAATTTAACATGGCCAATTCACCTAGCCTGCACATTTTTGGATTTTGGGAGGAAACCAAAGCACACCCACACAGACACAAGGAGAATGTGTAAACTCTACGCAGACAGTTGCCTGAGGCAGGAATTGAACCCAGGTCTGTGGCGCGGTGAGAACCACTGTGCCACCGTGCCGCGTTTATTCAAGGAACAGCTACTGCGTGTCCCTGCTAAGTATGTAACTGTCAGGCAGGGAGGAAGTTGTCGAGCACAGGAGCCTTGGTTTATGAAGGAAGTTGAATCTCTTGTCAAGAGGAAGAAGAAGATTTACATTAGGATAAGATGTGAAGGCTCAGTTAAGGCAATTGTGAGTTATAAGGTAGCCAGGAAAGACCTAAAGAGAGAGCTATGACAAGTGAGGAGGGGACATGAGAGGTTGTTGATAGATAGGTTCAGGGAAAACCTGAAGGCTTTCTATAGGTATATAAGGGATAATAAAATGACTAGATTAATATCAGGGCCAATCAAAAACAGCAGTGGGAAGTTGTGTGTGGAATCAGAGGAGAAACGGGAAGTGCTCAATGAAAAAAACTGGAAAAAGACAATGTTGTTGAGGAGAATACTGAGAAACAGGCTACTAGACGAAATGGGATTGAGGTTCACAAGCAGGAGGTGTTCAAAACTCTGCGAAGTGTGAAAATAGATAAATCCCCTGGGCTGGATGAGATTTATCCTCGGTTTCTCTAGGAAGCCAGGGAAAAGATTGCCAAGTCTTTGGCTTTGATCTTCATGTCATCAGTGTCTCCAAGAATAGTACCAGAAGACTGGAGGATAGCAAATGTTGTCCCCTTGTTTAAGAAGGGGAGTAGAGACAACTTTAATAATTATTGACCACTGAGCCTTACTTCGATGTGGGTAAAGTGTAGGAAAAGGTTATAAGAGATAGGATCTATAATCATCTAGAAAGGAATAAGTTGATTAGGGATAGTCAACACGATGTTGGGAAGGGTAGGTCGTGCCTCACCAACCTAAGTGAGTTCTTTAAGAAGGTGACCAAACAGGTGGATGAGGGTAAAGTGGTTGACGTGGTATATATGGATTTCAGCAAGGCATTTGATAAGGTTCCCCATGGTAGGCTACTGCACAAAATACAGAGGCATGGGATTGAGGGTGATTTAGCGGTTTGGATCAGAAATTGGCTAGCTGAAAGAAAACAGAGGGTGGTAGTTGATGGGAAATGTTTATCCTGGAGTTCAGTTACTAGTGGTGTAATGCAAGGATCTGTTTCAGGTCCACTGCTGTTTGTCATTTTTATAAACGACCTGGGTGAGGGCATAGAAGGATGGCTTAGTAAATTTACGGACAACACTAAGGTCAGTAGTGGATAGCGCCAAAGGATGCTGTAGGTTACAGAGCGACACAGATAAGTTGCAGAGCTGGACTGAAAGGTGGCAAATGGAGTTTAATGCAGAAAAGTGTGAGGTGATTCACTTTGGAAGGAGTAACAGGAATGCAGAGTACTGGGTGAATGGTAAGATTTTTGGTTGTGTAGATGAGTAGAGAGATCTTGGTGCCCTTGTACATAGATCCCTTAAAGTTGCCACCCAGGTTGATAGGGCTGTTAAGAAGACATACGGTGTGTAAGCATTTATTAATAGAGGGATTGGATCTTGGAACCATGAGGTCATGTTGCAGCTGTAGAAAACTCTGGTTCAGCTGCACTGGATTATTGTGTGCAGTTCTGGTCATCGCATAATAGGAAGGATGTGGAAGCTTTGGAAAGGATTAGAGGAGATTTACAGGGATGTTGCTTGGCATGGAAGGAAGGTCTTACATGGGTTGAGGGACTTGAGGCTGTTTTCATTAGAGAGAAGAAGGTTGAAACATATAAGATAATCAGAAGGTTAGATTGGGTGGACCATTTTCCTCAGATGGTGATGGCTAGCATGAGGGGACATAACTTTACATTGAGGGGTGATAGATAAAGGACAGATGTTAGAGGACATTTCTTTACTCAGAGAGTAGTCGGGGTATGGAATGCACTGCCTGCGACAGTTGTAGACTCACCAGCTTTACGGGCATTTAATTGGTCATTGGATTGGTACATGGACCAGAACGGAATAGTGTAGGTTAGATGGGCTTCAGATTGGTTTCGCAGGGCGGTGCAACATCAAGGGCTGAAGGGCCTGTACTGCACTGTAACATCCTGTGTTCTAAAGGGTTTACTTCTGTGCAGTATGGCTATATGACTATGACTCTTGGACTCCATGACTTGTCTATGCTTGGCGTGGAGTAGTGACCCTGAAGCAATATAATCAATTGTCATTGTCTCATGGAGAGAAATGTCTATGGCGAATTGGTCTGAGCAGCTGATGCAGGCATGATGGGCCAAACGGCTTCCTTCTGCACCTTAAGAATGCTGTTATTCTGTGAATAATCCATCCTGCTAAAATGACAGTGCAGCTGAGTGTTTGGCCAAGTGGTATTATGATTGGATTCCTCATCCAGAGACCAATGCAATGTTCTGGGACTTGGGTTCAAATCCCATGTTGGCAAATAATGAAATTTGAATTCAAAAATCCCTGGAATGAAGAGTTTATGGGTAATTATGATTGTCAGGGAAAACTCATCTGGTTCATTAAAGCCCTTTAGGGAAAGAAACAGCCATTCTTACCTGGTCTGGCCAACATGTGACTCCAGAACCAATGTGGTGGCCTTTTAACTGCCCTTTGGACAATAAATGATGGCCTGGCCAGTAATTCCCTCATCCTATGAATCAATTTAAAAAAAACTTTTGTTTGTGATATCCTGGTTAGCCTAAAACTTAATTCTGGATTACTCTTTCTCTGGAGATCTGAGAAAGTGACCTTCAGCAACAGCTTACTTGCAATTAAGAACATAAGAAATAGGATCAGGAGTAGACTATACAGTTGCCAGTTCCTCGAGCCTGCTTCACCTTTCACTATGATCATGCCTTATCTTTGCTGAGTTGCCGTTTTAAGAGCGGAAGACCTTAATGAGCAAAGGACCAGGAGGTTTGCTGTTGATACTGTGATTTCCGACTTTCAGTAAACCAATAGAAATCAAGCTGCAATGTAATCGGTCAGGGTCCATTGATTCTTCAGAACTCCAAGCACAGCCCTCTTCACGAAGAATGTGCACATTACTAAGAATAAGGGCATAATGTTGGATCAGTGGTTAACACTGTTGCCTTACAGTGCTGAGGACCTGGCTTCAATTCCACCCTCGGGTGACTGTGTGGAGTTTGAACATTCTTCCTGTGTCGGTGTGGGTATCCTCTGGGTGCTCCAATTTCCTTCCATAGTCCAAAGGTTAGCTGGATTGGCCATGCTAAGTTGCCCACAGTCGAAGAGTGTGGTGCTGGAAAAGTGCAGCCAGTCAGGCAGTATCCGAGGTGCAGGAGAATTGATGTTTTGGCCATAAGCCCTTCATCAGACCTCATTCTTGCTCTACTGCTCCTTGGATGCTGTCTGACCGGCTGTGCTTTTCCAGCACCATACTCTTGACTCTGACCTCCAGCATCCGCAGTCTTCACTTTCTCCTAAGTTGCCCTTAGTGTCCAGGGATATGTACGCTAGGTGAATTAGCCATGGGGAATGCAAGGTTACAGGGATAAAGTAGGGAGATGGGGATAATCTTCATAGGGTCAGTGTGGACTCAATGGGACGAATGGCCTGATTCCACACTGTAGGAATGGCCCAGGAAGATCACACAATGGAATCCTTCAGCAGTAAAAGGCAGCACGGTCATTGGGTAGCCCGTTTCCCGCCTCTAAATCTGATTGGTCTAAAGTGCACCGTCGCAGTTGGACACTGTGATTCCCGCCTTTCAGTAAACCAATAGAAATCGAGCTGCAATCTAATTGGTCGGGGTCCGTTGATTCTTCAGTGTGATTGGCGGGTCACCTGCCACTGTTGATTGGTTGATTTACATCGTTTCCACTCCCCCCCCCCACCCACCAATCTTCATCAGTGATGGCGGCCGCTCGGCCCGCGGGGCAGCTGCTGGAATCCGAGTGTGGTCGCGGAGGCGGCCCCGGGCTTGAGCGGGAGCAGCCGCCGGCCCACAGCCAGCCTCAGGCGGACCTGCCTCACACCCAGTGGCCGCTGAAGCGGTATGGGCGGTTCCTGCCGCCCGGGGGAGGCCAGAAAACCTGGGAGGTGAGGGGTGGAGGGTGAGAATGGACCTTCGGGGAGGGGCTAGGGTAATGTGGGGTGGTGTGTACCCTGAGTAATTGGGTAAGGAGAGAGGGGGTGGTGTACCCTGAGTAATTGGGTAAGGGGAGAGGGGGTGGTGTGCACCCTGAGTAATTGGGTAAGGGGAGAGGGTGTGGTGTGTACCCTGAGCGATTGGGTAAGGGGAGAGGGGGTGGTGTGCACCCTGAGTAATTGGGTAAGGGGAGAGGGGGTGGTGTGCACCCTGAGTAATTGGGTAAGGGGAGAGGGGGTGGTGTGTACCCTGAGCGATTGGGTAATGGGAGAGGGTGTGGTGTGTACCCTGAGCGATTGGGTAAGGGGAGAGGGTGTGGTGTGTACCCTGAGTAATTGGGTAAGGGGAGAGGGTGTGATGTGTACCCTGAGTAATTGGGTAAGGGGAGAGGGTGTGGTGTACCCTGAGTAATTGGGTAAGGGGAGAGGGGGTGGTGTGCACCCTGAGTAATTGGGTAAGGGGAGAGGGGGTGGTGTGCACCCTGAGTAATTGGGTAAGGGGAGAGGGGGTGGTGTGCACCCTGAGCGATTGGGTAAGGGGAGAGGGGGTGATGTGCACCCTGAGTAATTGGGTAAGGGGAGAGGGGGTGGTGTACCCTGAGTAATTGGGTAAGGGGAGAGGGGGTGGTGTACCCTGAGTAATTGGGTAAGGGGAGAGGGGGTGGTGTGTACCCTGAGTAATTGGGTAAGGGGAGAGGGGGGTGGTGTACCCTGAGTAATTGGGTAAGGGGAGAGGGGGTGGTGTACCCTGAGTAATTGGGTAAGGGGAGAGGGGGTGGTGTGTACCCTGAGTAATTGGGTAAGGGGAGAGGGGGGTGGTGTACCCTGAGTAATTGGGTAAGGGGAGAGGGGGTGGTGTACCCTGAGTAATTGGGTAAGGGGAGAGAGGGTGGTGTGCACCCTGAGTAATTGGGTAAGGGGAGAGGGGGTGGTGTGCACCCTGAGCGATTGGGTAAGGGGAGAGGGGGTGGTGTGCACCCTGAGCGATTGGGTAAGGGGAGAGGGGGTGGTGTGCACCCTGAGCGATTGGGTAAGGGGAGAGGGGGTGGTGTGCACCCTGAGCGATTGGGTAAGGGGAGAGGGGGTGGTGTGCACCCTGAGCGATTGGGTAAGGGGAGAGGGGGTGGTGTGTACCCTGAGCGATTGGGTAAGGGGAGAGGGTGTGGTGTGTACCCTGAGCGATTGGGTAAGGGGAGAGGGTGTGGTGTGTACCCTGAGCGATTGGGTAAGGGGAGAGGGTGTGGTGTGTACCCTGAGCGATTGGGTAAGGGGAGAGGGTGTGGTGTGTACCCTGAGCGATTGGGTAAGGGGAGAGGGGGTGGTGTGTACCCTGAGCGATTGGGTAAGGGGAGAGGGGGTGGTGCGCACCCTGAGCGATTGGATAAGGGGAGAGGGGGTGGCGCGCACCCTGAGCGATTGGATAAGGGGAGAGGGGGTGGTGCGCACCCTGAGCGATTGGATAAGGGGAGAGGGGGTGGTGCGCACCCTGAGCGATTGGATAAGGGGAGAGGGGGTGGTGCGCACCCTGAGCAATTGGGTAAGGGGAGAGGGGGTGGTGCGCACCCTGAGTAATTGGGTAAGGGGAGAGGGGGTGGTGTACACCCTGAGCAATTGGGTAAGGGGAGAGGGGGTGGTGCGCACCCTGAGTAATTGGGTAAGGGGAGAGGGGGTGGTGTACACCCTGAGTAATTGGGTAAGGGGAGAGGGGGTGGTGTGCACCCTGAGCGATTGGGTAAGGGGAGAGGGGGTGGTGTGCACCCTGAGCGATTGGGTAAGGGGAGACGGGGTGATGTGCACCCTGAGTAATTGGGTAAGGGGAGAGGGGGTGGCGTGCACCCTGAGTAATTGGGTAAGGGGAGAGGGGGTGGCGTGCACCCTGAGTAATTGGGTAAGGGGAGAGGGGGTGGCGTGCACCCTGAGTAATTGGGTAAGGGGAGAGGGGGTGATGTGCACCCTGAGTAATTGGGTAAGGGGATAGGGGGTGGTGTGCACCCTGAGCGATTGGGTAAGGGGAGAGGGGGTGGTGTGCACCCTGAGCGATTGGATAAGGGGAGAGTGGGTTAGTGCACACCCTGAGCGACTTGGCTACGGGGAGAGGGGGTGGTGCGCACCCTGGGCAAGGTGGGGGTTGAGTTCGGAGTCGTGTACTCTGAGCTGGGGCATAAGGTTTGGATGTGTATCATTTGGGAAATATGGAAGGGATTGTTTGGAAAATGTAGAATGAATTGGGGATGCATGTCAGCTAACTTGTGTACGGAAACAAAAACAAAAATTTCTGGACAAATTCAGTCTGGCAGTATCTGTGGAGAGAAATCACAGTTAACGTTTAGGATCCTGTCCCAGCTACTGTCAGTTTTGAAGAAGAGTCACTGGACCTGAAATGTTAAGTCTGAATTCTCTCTACCAATACTGCCAGGCCTGCAGAAGGTTTTGAGCAATTTCTATTTTTGTTTCTGATTTCTAGCATCTCCAGTTCTTTCTGGTTTTATTTTAGGAAGGAGTGCTGATATAAACAGGTTGTACTATTTGAGGGGAAGGAAGTGATAAGTGAGGATGTGATCTGAGGCAACAAGTTGTACTTGACTGGTCACTCAGTTTCTGGTGTGTTGTTTCTATATGGAAAAGTGTGCTCATCTGTTCATTCTTAATTCCCCATTTTATTTTTCAGCCCTCAATAATATTCCTTGTTATCCTGTTCTTGATCACAAAGTGCGCTATTTGGATTGGGTGTCTGAATTTCAATGTGAATTTGAACAAAAGCACTGCATTAAACAAAGAAAGAATGACAGTAATGAACAAACAAAACCTTCCGTTGAATTTCCAATGACAGATGTGTCAATCAAAATAGATTTCACAGCTCTTCTTCCAGTGAAGTGATGATTTCTATTGATTTCTGTTTAATCTTCTGTTGTGGATACAGTATTTTCTGGGTCGATGATGCCCGTTAAGAAACTGAGACCATGGTATCCCAGGCAAATTGTCAAATTGGATTCCAAATTGGCTTAGGAGCAGGAAACATAGAGACCACTACCTTTGGTTGAAAGGTGTTATTTTTAATTGGAAGTCTGTGTCCAGTGGCTTGCCACAGGGTTCTGTATTTGGGTCCTTGCTGCTTATAGTCTACATGAACGATCTGGACGTAAATGTAGGAGGTATGATTAATAAGTTCACAGATAATATGAAAATCGATGTGGTAAATAACTATGAGGAAAGCTGATTTAGACGGACTGAACAGTGGCAAGTTTAACTCTGTGACGTGTGAGGACTATCAGGCCAAGGGAGTACACGATGAATAGTAGAAGTTTGGAAGTATAGAGGATCAGAAGGACCTTGTTAAGTATGTCCCTAGATCTTTGAAGGCAGCAGGACAAGTAGATAGTGGTAAAGAATGCATATGGGATACTTGTTTTTATTAAGACAACGGAATGAGGACATGCCACAACCCAAAGGACTAGCCATGTTACCATACATCAAGAACATTTCTGAACTGACAGCCAGACTACTGTGACCACTAGGACTCATAACAGCACACAAACCAACAGCCACTCTCAGACAACAACTCACCAGGACAAAGGACCCGATACCCAGCATGAGCAAAAACAACATAGTGTACAAAATCCCATGCAAGGACTGCACAAAACACTACATAGGGGAAACAGGAAGACAGCTAACAATCCATATCCATGAACACCAACTAGCCACGAAACGACAGACCAGCTATCCTTAGTAGCCACACATGCGGAGGACGAGCAACGTGAGTTCGACTGGGACAACACTACTATTATAGGACAAGCCAAACAGAACAGCCAGGGAATTCCTAGAGGCATGGCACTCATCCACAGATTCTATCAACAAACACATTGACCTGGACCCAATTTACCGGCCACTGCAGCGGACAGCTGGAACTGACAACCGGAAGCAGCAGAGACAAACCACTATACATGCCGGAGAAAACATCACAGAAGCGCTTTACAGGAGGCTCCCAAGCACTTGAGGATGTCACCTAGACAGGGGACGAAACGTCTGCAACACAAATTCCCTGCTTGGCGAACAGAACCACAACAACGAGCACCCGAGTTACAAATCTTCTCACAAACTTTGTTTTTATTAATCAAGGCATAGAATACAACAGCAAGAAGGTTATGATGCAGCTGGATATAACATTAGTTAGGTTACAGCGAGATGCAATTCTTGTTGCTATGTGAAAGAAGAATGGGATAGCATTAGAGAATGCGTGGGGAGATTCACCAGGATATTGCCTGGGCTGGAGCAGTTCCGTTATGAAGTGAGACTAGATAGGCTAGGGTTGCTTCTTTTATAGGAGAGAAGGCTGAGGGGAGAACCTGATAGAGGTATACAAACTCATAAGGAGCGAAGATAGGGCAAAACATTTCGCCTTGGTAGAGAGGTCAGTAATTAGGGTTATAAGGAACCCAGGAGGTTTCATCGGGAACTTGAGGAAGTTTTTGTTTCACCCAAAGGTAGTGGTCTCTGGAAACTACCCATGGCACAACAGGCAGGAACATGAACATAAAACATTACAGTGCAGTAAGCCTATCTATGCTACAGTATTCCATTATCATCCATATGTTTATCCAATGACCATTTAATGCCCTTAAAGTTGGCAAGTCTACTGTTGCAGGCAGTGTGTTCCATGCCCCTACTACTTTCTGAGTAAAGAAACTATCTCTGACATGTGTCCCATATCTATTACCCCTCAAATTAAAGCTGTCTCCTTGTGCTAGCCATCACCATCAGAGGAAAACCGCTCCCAGAGATTTTAACATGTATTTAAATGAGTGCATTGAAAGCCGCAACATGCAAGGGTATGGGCTAAGTGCTGGGAAATGGGCTTATAATAGATGGATGCTTGATGACTGGTATGGATATGATGGGCTGAGGACCTTTTTCCATACTATAAAGACTCTGTGACAAAACGGTGAAAAGGTAGTCTTTTTGCAGAACGCTTGTAAGTTTGCAAGTGCGACACCAAACATCAGCACTTTCTCTTTTGATTCAGCACTTTATATTCCTGAGAACTCAAATGTGGAGTTCAATGATTTCAGAAGGAAAGGTTCCTTTTTTTTTTGTCTTTCTCTTTTAGAAAGAATTTGATGGTGATTCTTTTCCAAATTTTACCTCCTAAACCCTGGGCTTAAGAGGATGTTTCCCCATGTGGGAGAGTCTAGGACGCGAGGGCACAGTCTCAGAGTTAAGAGGCTCCAATTTAACACTGAGATGAGGAAGAACTTTTTCTGAGGGTTGAGCAACTTTGGAACTTTTTGCCACAGAGAGCTGTGGAGGCAGTCCTTCAGTCTATTTAAGGCTAAAGTAGGTTGATTCTTGATCAGTCGTGGAATCAAGGGTGACGGGGGAAGGCTAGGGAAGTAGAGATGAGGAGTGTTGGATTAGCCAGAATCCTTTTGAATGGCGGAACAGGCTCATGGGATTTGAATGGCCTACATCATCTTCCTGTTTCTTATCATCTAACTTGTGTTTCTTTACTTGTCCACTTGCCATCTGCTTTTGCCCTCCACTCATCATCTTGAGTTGTTTAATCTATCCAGCTTCCACTCTATTACGTCTTCCCCTGTTGCTTTCTGCTACCCTCCTGATACTTTCTCTGCTTCTGTTCTTGAAGCTGGTTACATAGATTAGATTCTCTACAGTAGGGAAACAGGCCCTTCGGCCCAACAAGTCCACACTGACTCTCCAAAGAGTAACCCACCCAGACCCATTCCCCTAGCCTATATTTACCCTGACTAATGCACCTATAACTATGGGCAACTTAGCATGGCCAAGTCACCTGACTTGCACATCTTTGGATTGTGGGAGGAAACTGGAGCACCCGGAGGAAACCCACGCAGACCCGGGGAGAATGTGCAAACTCCACACAGTCGCCCAAGGCGGGAATCGAACCCAGGCTGCTGGTGCTGTGAGACATCAGTGCTAACCACTGAGCCACCGTGGTTGTGCATCTAATTTTTTCTGGCTCCGTCTTGAAACTTTAACTCTCGACAAAGCTCTGGAGCATTCTGTTTCTGTTTGCTTTAAACTTCAAAGGTAATCCCCTCAAAAGCTTTTCCGAAAATGTTTTTTATTCAGTCTGGTGGTCAAAGTCACCCTTTGAAACAGCGTTTTTGTTTGTCTTGAGTATTCTCTGACGCTAGAAATCTATAGAATGGTGATCTATATAAATTACTTCCATCATGTTACCAGGGTGTGAGCTCTCTCTTGTGAAACTGTTAAGTTTAGTATCTTCTATCTCCAGCAATGCCCTCACCCTGCCAGCTCTAGATCTTCACCTGTTTCCTCAAATGTAATTCACATTGGCACCTTGAACAAACAAAACCAATATATACTTTAAGGCACTGATGTTGGATTTCTGCTGTGGATAGTATGTCCATTTTACCTAAACTGCTTGCCTTCCACCAGGTTAAAGTGCGCAGAAGGTAACCTCCCCAGCTTACGTAAGCAACCACAAAAAAAAAGATTCTTATGATGTTAATCAGGCCAGATGGTATGTGCGGAGTGTGAGATTATGAGTGGCATCTGAAGGAACTGTGAAATAGCAGACACTGGGGTGCGAGATTATGTCTGCTTTATGTGGCTGGTATAAGATGGAATGTTTTGGAGTGGGATGTGATGGCTGGATTGTGAAGGGGTGTGAGATCGCAGGAAGCAGATCGGTGCTTATAGTATTTGTGGAGTCTGTAAGTGCTTGTTGGTTTACAAATTTCCAATCTGGCTCATGGTTTCAAAAGTGCGACATAAATCAGGCACATTGATGAATCTCCTGAAAGGATGTGTATTGCTAAATGCTGCGAAAATAACTTTGATAATGTTAACTGTTGATGCCACAAACCAGTTTTGTTTTTCCTTGTAGGTTTTTGAGTCTGATCCGGAAAAGGGCCTTCTTTTGCTAACGATTGTGCAGTCAGGTCATTTCCTAATCTCTCGAGGTGGGACAACCCTACTAGTAAGTGGCCGAATGGTTTTGAGGTGTTTTTCCACTCCTTGATGTATTCTACAAAGTGCAGAAGCCTTGTTGTCAAAATCCCACCTAATGCCTTTGGCTTGAGAAGTGATAATGAAGTGAGCTGCAGATCCCAGAGATAATTTTTGTTGTTGGGGATGTGAAATAACTCCTTAAGATCGTAAAAGTGCATCCAGCTGTCTGTCTCATGCTGGAGAGAATTCACAAGGACAAAGTTGTTTTGATTGCTTTAATGTGACACTTTCCCTTCCCTGTGCTGTCTGAGAGTATAACTCGTGAATACAGCCATTTTGAAACTGGAGCACCCAGAGGAAACAGGTAAAAAGTGCGAACTCCACACACACAGTCGCCTGAGGCTGGAATTAAACCTAGATCCCTGGCATTGTGAAGTGACAGTCATAACCACTGAGCTGCTGTGCCACCCATAAAATCATGTCCTAACTTGTGTGCAGTCCAGCTGAGACATGCCAGGTACTCTCCTGTAACTCAGGAAGTTGACAGCTATGTTGAGCTGGCATAAAGGGAAGGGTTGAGACCTGGGACAGATCAGCCTTTATCTTGTCGCATGACAGGGCAGGCTTGAAGGGCCAAATGGCCTACGACTCTTCCTATTTCTTCTTTTTGTTATGTAGTTTGTTTCCGACCTAGGAAGTGACAGGAAAGGATCTGCTTTGAGGTGTTTTAGTACATGGGGCCTCGAAAGAAAAAGAATATTTCCACAAGCCAGTGATTGGCTTGGGTGAGATTGTACAAATGGTTCCCTGTGGCTTCATTGCAGAAACTGCTGCCAGGAATTCACACGGAAGAGAAAATAAATCATTGTATTGAGAAGAAATAAAAATAATAACTATACCAAATTTTGAAAATAGACATTTGTGTATTGCAAAACAAAAACCAAGAACACTGGATTTATTAAGTTTAACAAATGAAAAAAAAAGAAAATCTTGCAGACAAAATAGTTTGGTTTTCCATTTTAAATATACGTAAGCATGAGCAGATAAAAGCATGCTGCCTTACAAACATAACGTTATTGTATTTCTAGATGTAACTAATGTTTAGTTTGATTGTAGAAGAACTCTGTCTAGTCAGTCACCTAAACCTAAGTTACTTGAATGGCTGGTTTGCCACACTGTGACAGACAGCTGGATCCTGCTTTCTCAACCTTGCTCCTTGCCTGAGGTGACCCCCAGGTTAAACTCATCGCGTGTCGTCTCTCCAAAGTGAAAGAACAACCCTCCTGGGACGGTGATGACTTTTACGTTAAAAATAAGAGAATTTCCAGCCAGCAGCTCCTTGTGAGTGTAGTGGCTAGTATAGCCACCTGCTGCGCGGGAGACCAAGGTTCAGTTCCCCAATGGGGAGTACCTGCCCTATCTGAGCTGGTCTGTGCACAGGTTAGGGCATGCTTTTATGGGCAGCTGGGTGGTTAGCATTGCTGTCTCATTGCGAGAAACTGGTTCAAGTTCAGCCTCTGGCAACTGTGTGGCATTTGCATAATTTCCCTGTATCAGTGTGGGTTTCCTCCCACAGCCCAAAAATGTGCAGGTTAGCTGGATTGGCCATGCTAAATTGTCCCATCGTGTCCAGAGCTGTGAAGGATAAATGGGTTATCCATGGGGGTTGGATCTAGGTGGGATGTTTTCTCAGAGGGTCGCTGCAGACTTGATGGATTGAATGTCCTCTTTCTGCACTGTAGGGATACTAACCCTCCATGGGAACAGAAGTTCAGAGGAACTGAATGCTATTTTCCAGAGGAACCTGAATAACATGTTCCTGGTGTGCCATGTAAAGAGTGCACGTGATATCTCCCAGAACAAGACTGGTAATTTGAATTGCAGCTACGCAGAACTTTGCTTACATGGCAAGATTGTTGGCTGATTAGATCTCCATCCATTCTGCTTAAGAGAAGGCTCTGTGCATGTTTGTATCAGTGCACAGTGTTAGAGATTTCATTGTGAAGAGACTGGACAGGAGTTGTATCTAAACAAAGTTGGAGTCAGGTATGTTTGCAGAACGTACATTTAAATACTTTTCACAAACTGGTTTTAACTGTACTGAATTCATACTTAATGCAGTGACACGCTGAAGTGATGTGTACCTTCTCCAGGTTGGAGAAAGTGAGGGCTGCAGATGCTGGAGATCTTCATCAGCTGCGGGTTATGCCCGAAACGTTGACTTTCCTGCTCCTCGGATGCTGCCTGATCTGTGCTTTTCTAGCACTGCATTCTTCGACCTTCTCCAGGTTGTCTCATTTAGGAATCCTGTCACTTGGCAATTCTAGATTTACATTGATAGGTGACGCTCGTGATTGAACATGTCACTTTGGCAGACGCTTAACTTGCTCTTATTGCCAAGATGACATTTGTCATGGTCTCACTTGGGCAGTGAATTTATAAAATGCATAGACGTCCAGGTGTATTAGCTGTGAAGTTACAAATTGCAAAATATTTTGTATGATTATGCCATTCTTTGGCAACTTTGGTTGTTCGTGATGTACCCTGTGCCATGGATGTTTTGAGTGCTTTGGCAAAAAAGTCATTTGTCCTTTGCCAGTGTACTTCAAAGCATATTATGAGTTATCGGTTACTTACCTACGATGTTGGATTAATCCTATAAGCTCGTACAACAAACTCCAAAGATGATTGAATCAACAATAATTCAGCTGAAGCTGAGGCCACTCAGTCCATAACGTCCATGCAGGCATTTTCAAAGTGTAATCTAATTAGATCCCTCCTGCTCTTTCCCCACATCCATGCCATTTTTCTTTCTTTCTTCAAATGTTCATCCAGTTTCCTTTTTGAAGCCCTCCATTAAATCTATTTCCACTACTCCCTTAGGAAGTTTATTCCCAAGTCATTTTTGCTCAAAGTCTTACTTGCAAATCACCTTTAAATCTGTGGCATTTGGCTTGTCAATACTTTAGCTATTGGAAATAGCCTCTCTTTAGTTACTCCTTCTCAATCTTTCATGATTTTCTTTTATTAAATCTCATGTTAGCCATTTCTATTCCAAGGACAACAGTCTTTCGAAATAACTGATCTCCCATCCATTCTGGTAAATCTCGTAAATACCCTCTCCAAAATCTTCATGTGCTTTCTGTGACCCCATATTCCAACCAGGGTCAAGCGAGTGCTTAACTTTGTGGCTTCTATGATCTGTGCCTCTGTTTGTAAAGCCTATGAGTCCTTACGTCTTTTGTTTTTGTTAACACTCTGGCCCCCCTATTACAATTACCGCTCTATCAGTGCTTCTGATTGCCAGCAAAGTAATGGATTGCTGTTGTCAATCATGCTGTCAAGTGGCACTTAGACAGTAATAAACTGCTCACTGATGCCTAGTTTAGGTTCTGTCAAGACCACTTGATTCTAGACCTCATTACAACCTTGGTCCAAAAGCGCTGAATTCGAGGGGTGAAGTGAGAGTGACTGCCCTTGACATTAAAGTAATATTTGATTGAATGGGACTAGCATAACTGAAGTTCATGGCCATTCAGGGAAAGCCCTTCACTAGTTGGACTCATGCATTGCACAAGGGAAGATGGTAGAGGTTGTCAGAAGCTAGATATTATTGCCAAGCTCCTCAAGACAAATATTTTTTAATCAATCTATTCAAGGTTGATATGACAAATCTCTGGAGAAAGTAGACTTAAACCCAGGCCTCCTGGCCTTGGGGTGTGGATGCTACCACTTCACCAATGGAATTTTCCTCCGGATAGAATTCAAGGCACAATCTTCAACTCCATCATCAATGACCTTCCTACCATCACATCCTCAGAAGAAGTAATGGCTGCTGAAGTGATCAGCACCATTTGCAACTCCTCAGTATCTATATGTACCAAGACCTTTATAAAATCCAGGCTTTGGCTGAGGAGTAACACGTGCCAGGAAATGACCCCTCTGCAAGAGAGAAATACCATGTTTCTTTGATGTTCAAGTGGCTGTATAAATCATGCAGTAGCAAGAGAAGAATGATTGGGGGCGGGTAACACTCCTCCTGTAATTCTCTCAATATTTTTCGATCATCTCCAAGGCACAAATCCAAAGTGTGATAGAATATGGGCAATACATATTCATCTAAAGAGGAAAGGTTGGATAAATGAATTGAGAGCTACCTGGATGATATGTATGGAAATTAAGATGAAGCAGAAAAAAATGTGGATCATTCAATTGAGAATCAAGTTGAATATAGGAGGTTCAGAGGGGAATAGATAGAACTAGAAAGAGCCAGAGAGAGAATATGGGAAGAGACTGGCAGCTAACATGAAGATGAATCCAAATATTTTGCATGGCCATGTAAATAGGGCAGCAACATGAGGAGTGAGAGAGAATTGCTGAGGTACTAAACTAATACTTTACACCTGTCTTTATCACGGAAGAAGGTGCTCTCAAGTCATGAAGGAGGAGACAGTTCAGGCACTTGAAGGTTTTCAAATTGACAAGGAGGAAGTGTTTATTCTGCTGTCTGTACTTAAAGATGTTGAGGCACCAGAACCAGATCGGATTCATCTGAACATACTGAAGGAAGTAAAAGAGGAAATATCGGAGACTCTCGCCATAATTTTCCAATCTTGCTTAGTGTTGGGAGAGCTAGAGAATTACAGATAGTGCAAACTTGTTTGCAAAAGTGTGCAAAGGCAACTGAAGGTCAGTTTCTTTAACCTGCGTGGTGGAGAAGCTTTTAGAATCAATAGCTTAGGACAAAATTAATAGTCACTTGCATACATATGGGGCAGTTAAGGAAAAGTAGCTTGGATTTGATAAAGGCAAATTATGTTCAACCAACTTGTTTGGTTGAGAGACAGAGTTGATGAGGGTAACATTGTATGTATGGTGTGCATAAACTTCCAAAAGACATTTGATAAGATCTCACACACTACAACAGACTTTCAAATGCATTGAGAGCTCCTAGTATAAAAGGGATCAAAGCAGTGTGGATATATTGTCAGGAAACAGAAGTGGTGAATGGTTGTAGTTTGTAGACTGGAGGATGGTTTATGGTGGAGTTCCCCAGGGATCATTGTTATGACCCCTGCTCTTGTGCAGGACACATTTCCCAAATTCATGGATGACTTGAATCTTGGGATTATTGTGAGGAGGATAATGTAGAAGTACAAAAGTGCATAGGTAGGTTGGTGGGAGAAGTGGCAGGTGAAATTTAATGCAGAGATGTCAAGTGATTCATTTTAACAAAGATATTGAAATAAGGGATGCAATTCTGAAGTGGGTTTGGGATCAGGATCTATATCTGCCCAATTATTTGAAGCTAGTAGAGATTGGGACAGTGTTTAATAAAGCTCACTGCATCCTGGTCATCATCACTGGGCATAGAGCACAGCAGAATGGAAGTTACATTGAAAGCAATGTGTAAAGCAGAAGTTCACCCTCAACTGGAGGGTTGTGTCCAGTTCTGAGCATCACACTTTAACACAAATGTGAAGGCATAAGAGAATGTTTGTGTAAAAAAAAAAAAAAAAAATTCCGGGAATGAAAAACCTTTTAGTTACATAGAGAGATTGGAAAATTTGGATCTATTCTCCTCAAAAAGAGAAGGTAGAGAGGAGATTTGATTAAGGTGCTCATAATCGTGAGTAGTCTGAACACAGAGTAGGTAAAGAGAAACTGTTCCCATTGTTTGAAGCGGTGGGTAAAAGAAATAGTAATGACGTGATGCAAAACTACAACACGGCAAGTGGTTAGGATCCAGGATACGCTGTACTTTTATATGGTGGAAACCGGTTCAGTTGAAGTTCTGAGGTGGGAATTGAATCGTTATCAGAGAAGGAAAAATGTGCAAGGACAAGGACAAAATATGGAGGCATAGCATTAGGTGAATTGTTCCTTCAGAGGACCAGCACAGATACTGGGCCAAATGGCCTTTTACAGTGCAGTACCATTCTGTGATTTTAAGTAGTTTTCTCCATTAATTGACAGCATTTCCTCACCATTGAATAAACCAGTTAATTGCAGAGGAGGAAAATCCTGTTACTTAAGCGAATATAATTATCTGCTCTTTGCATCGTGATTGTTGCAATTAAAGAAACAAATAACTCAGACATTGGCATGCAGTCCTACTGCAGAGTACTCGATTGCAGCGATATTCCTCACTGGACCTTAAAACAGCAAATGCAAAACAGAAGACAAAGAACCTTGCTTACCAACCTCTTACTCAAGATGTCCGCTTCTTTTCCCTCAACCGTTTTTTTTTTATATCAGTTAATTTCTTGGAGACTACTATTTTAAAATGTATTATTCAAGTTTGACCCTGTGTTTTAAGTTATTCATGGTTTGTGGAGTCCTTTCTACATGTTGTGACTTGACTAAATTGTTCAATTTTCAAGCAATAACGATCTAGGTCTTCTGTTTGTTTCTGCTGTTTTGTCGCTCCCCTTTTTTTTATGTTAATAAATGTTTGAAGTTGTTGCATTGCTTTCTTAAACAACCACAATAGAAGAAAACATCTTGACTTTCATCGCTGTGTTATGCCCTTTACTGCCAGAGAGCTGTAAGCCATGTACATTTGCATAAGTCAAGAGCCTCTTCCCTTATGACAGAGCTGTACCTTGGATAATTTCAGCTGATTAATAATTGTATGAAACTGTGCAGTGAAGCGTTGGGCATTTAAAATTTGACTGTGTACATGTTTACATTGTAAACCTCTCGGCAGTCCCTTTTACCCCAGTTACCTTGCTATGTCCAGCGTGCTATTGGCTGACATTTTGTGACCTGACTCGGGCCCACCACTCTGCAACCAGCATCGTAGAGTCATAGAGATGTACAGCACGGAAACAGACCCTTTGGTCCAACTCGTCCATGCTGACCAGATATCCCAACCCAATCTAGTCCCACCTGTCAGCACTTGGCCCATATCCCTCCAAATCCTTCCTATTCATATACTCATCCAGATGCCTTTTAAATGCTGTAATTGTACTAACCTCCAACACTTCCTTTGGCAGCTCATTCCATTCACATGCCATCCTCTGAGTGAAAACGTTGCCCCTTAGGTCTCTTCATTCTTCCCAAGAGCTGCAGGATTGGGAGCTGCAGGGTTCCAAAACCACATCATAAGTTTCAAATGGCTTCTTTAAAACACTGAGCTCCAAGTGCTCTGAATCTCTAAGGGTGTTGGGCATTCTGTAACTTTCTGACTTGGACCAATTGCGGACAGGCGAGGACTGTGTTGGGGGGGGGTGGGGGAGAAGCAGTAACGTCATGGAGACAAGAGGAGTTTAAATAAAATGAGTTTGTGATTTCCGTAAGGCTGACCCCTTCAAAGTTGCAGTAGCTCATCATCGGTTAGCCAGCATGCACAACTTGCCACCCTTTTGGCATTGCGAGAGCAAAAGTGTTGGATGTCAGGTGAGCATCAAGTCAGATGCAGCTGGAGATGATTTGAAGACAAATAGGAAAAGTGGGGCATTGGATATTAGTCCAGAACATGAAGACCCTACCCTGAACACAATGTCTATAGGGAGAGGTGAAAATACCTGTCGATGCCTGAGAAGAAATGTCCAAGGAAGCTGCTGCTGTCCAGGCAGATGTTTGGAAACATCTATCACCTTGTCATGGTGGATCCTTTGCAGCATCTCCTCTCAGCAGCCTGGCACTTCACCCAGGATGCCTTCCTCACTGAGCCTGAGCAAAACACATCAGATTCACAACTAAGGGGGCATCGCTGGGCTGGACCTGGCCGAGTCCAAGTCCTAGACCAATCGGTTTATCCCCTGTAAACCTTTTTCTGCGTGGGACTCTGTTACTGTGGTGGCCTTCTGCATTCCAATAACCTGAGCCTGCACCTAGGTGTGGACCTCAACAGTGGTGAGACCCTGCAGGGAGAATTGGAGGCAGAGTGCGATGCCGCTGAACTGAGAGACGCCCCTGCTGTGTGGTGACGTGCCCTCTTCCCACCACTCTCCTAGGAAGTGAACCTCCCTTTTCTCTCTCATTGCTGCCAAGCCTCCGGACTCTCCATGGTGCAGTGACAGCTAGGCTTCCCTACAAACTCCCTTTGTCTGAACACAGCAGCTTGTGTGATGACTGCCTTGGGTGTCTGAAACCCAGCTTGGTTAATTTCCCACTGGCTGTGGATTTCTGGCACGACGACAGATCTGAAAATGAAAAACTATCGCCGTTCTTGCTGTTTTTAGGTGAGAAATTGTTGGACCTTTTTGTTTCCCCATCTTCATTAGCTTTATTGTCACGTTCTCAAATGAGTAGAGTGCAAAGTTTACAAATCGCCACTCATAGTGCCATCTTAAGTACAACAGCACCACAGTACAGATCCTTAAGTACAAATTGTTAGGGGGATAAATAAAGAAATAAAAATTCTGAATAACACTCTTTAGTTGTTTCTTGTCTAATACAGTTGCGAGGATTCTGAGAAGCTTTGTTTGGAGCATGAAGGAAATTAAGGGATTAGGGGAGAGTGTGGAAAGGTGACATTTTGGTGGAAGGCCAGCCTCAGTTTATTTTTGAATGGCAGAGCTGACTTGAAGGGCCAAATGGCTTCCTCCGGTTCATGTTCCTTATCAGACAGCAGTCCTGGAAAAATATACAGATTAGGGCGATAGGGGATTGGTCAGATTTCTTATTTTCCCAAGGCAGTGTGCAGGTTGGAGCAGTAGAGGGTTAAAGGCTACTTTGTTTTTTGGAAATAAAAAGTATAATTTCTCCCTACGTTGTGAAGACAAGCTTTAGTTTCAATCAAGAAAGCAAATTTACATTCTATCAGGAGGCGGTGGCCAAGTGGTATTATCGCTGAACTGTTAATCTAAAGATCCAGATAACATTCCGGGGACCTGCGTTTGAATCCTACCATGGCAGATGATGGAAATTTAAATATCTGGAATTAAGAATCTAATGATGACCATGAATTCATTGTCAGTAAAATCCACCCGGTTCACTAATGTCCTTATAGTGAAGAAATCTGCCATCCTTACCTGGTCTGGCCTACATGTGACTCCAGACCCACAGCAATGATGTGCTTGATGCTTAACTTAAAGAGATCACGGAGGTGAATTGAAGTAGCTCAATTAGCATTGATTTACTTTTATCAATAGGTTTATTTAATGAACATACCTTCATATCCATAAATGTTTTATCCAATTTTTAGTTTTAAACTTATTAAATTGAACGTGCGCCTCAAACATAATATTCAGACCAGCTGCTTCTATCCTTGTGCTCCTCACAAGTCTCCTCCCACCTCTCTCCATCTTCTTCATCACTTGCTAAAATCATACAAGCCACTAGTCAGACCACAGCTCAAATACTGTGATCAGTTTTGGTTCCCTTATCTAGGGAAAGACATAGAGACAGCACAGAGAAGGTTCCTTTGTTTGATTCCAGGTACGGTAGGAATTTCTAATGAGGAGAGCTTGAGCTTTGGGATTGTACTCTTTGGAATTTAGAAAGATGAGAGGTGACCTCATTGAAACATTCAGCTGGCTTATGGGTCTTGACAGGTTAGATACAAAGAGGCTGTTTTCGGCTTGCAGGAGAGTCCAGAAGGAGAGGGTATACTCATAGAATTTGGAGCTGCCCGTTTATGAGCAGAGAAGAGGAGGAATTCCCTCCCTTTGAAGGTAGTCAATTAGAAGTATTTTTTCCTCACAGAGAGCTGTGGGTCATTAAGTGTATTCAAGGCTGCTAAAGACTTTTTTTTTAGTTAAGGGAATAGGGTTGTGGGGAAAAGGCAGATGTTGAGGATTATCAAATCAGCCACGATCTCATTGACCACGTTGACTTGATAGCAGATGTAGGCCATTCAGCCTCTGAAAGCATATCTAATTACAATATTGGTTAAAAGCAACCAACTCTTACCGAGCAACTTCAATCTTTACATTACATAGCAACTAAAGTAAGCTTATTATAGTCATATGATCACCCTGTCACCATTCCTTAAACACCATAAACACCTTTTGAGAAGGTGATGGTGAGCAATTTTCCTGAAATAGTGCATCTCTTTTGAAAGAAGGGAAACTGGACCTGAAACGTTAACTCTGATTTTTCTCCACAAATGCAGGCAGAGCTGCTGAGTTTTCCAAGCAATTTCTGTTTTGTTCTTCTTTTTTCTGATTTCCAACATCCAGAGTTCGTTCTTTTTTTCTTCCCTGAAATACTGCAGTCATACAGTCATAGAGATGTACAGCATGGAAACAAACCCTTCGGTCCAACCCGTCCATGCCGACCAGATATCCCAACCCAATCTAGTCCCACCTGCCAGCACCCGGCCCATATCCCTCCAAACCCTTCCTATTCATATACCCATCCAAATGCCTCTTAAATATTGCAATTGTACCAGCCTCCACCACTTCCTCTGGCAGCTCATTCCATACACGTACCACCCTCTGTGTGAAAACATTGCCCCTTAGGTCTCTTTTATATCTTTCCCCTCTCACCCTAATCCTATGCCCTCTAATTCTGTACTCCCTGACCCCAGGGAAAAGACTTTGCCTATTTACCCTATCCATGCCCCTCATAATTTTGTAAACCTCTATAAGGTCACCCCTCAGCCTCTGACGCTCCAGGGAAAAAAGCCCCAGCCTGTTCAGCCTCTCCCTATAGCTCAAATCCTCTCCGAAAGGAAGGAGACCAGAATCGCATGAAATATTCCAACAGTGGCTTAACCAATGTCCTGTACAGCCGCAACATGACCTCCCAACTCCTGTACTCAATACTCTGACCAATAAAGGAAAGCATACCAAATGCCTGCTTCACTATCTTACCTACCTGCGACTTTATTTAACACCCACAGTGTTATTATGAAGGGAGATCCAGGTTTTTGACTCAGTGCCAGTAAAGGAGCGGCAGTATAGTTGCAAGTCAGGATGATTTTTTAAAAAACTAGCCTCTCCTTAAATATAGTCAATGGATAAATGGAGCCAAGGCTTTTTCTGTGTTTCACGTACTAAACTTGCTTCATCGATAATATGAGCATTTCTTTAAGTCATACACATCTGTGTGAGTAGTGAAAAAAGTTACCTTTGACACTCTTAAAGCATCGTACCAAACTGAGGAATACAAACTAAAACAATAACTTCAGTCATTGAAAATCTGAAACTAAAACAGAAATTGCTAAAGAACTCAGTGTGATAGTGGAGGCAGCAGACATGTCAGCAATTTAAGTGCAAGTCTTGATCGCTTTGCCCCTCTTTCTTTTAATTTCAAAAAATGTACTTTATTCTTAAAAAAAATCTTTGTACAGTCATAAACACGGTTCGATTCTGTATGGTAGCATATGAAGAAAGCAAACAATCATTAGAGTTTGACTCCATCCAAACAAACCAAGGGCACTCCTACCATGAACCAGATTATACTTACATGCATTTGAGGCACCAGGAGGGTCCAACAACTGAACAGACCTCCATTTCATTTCAGCAAGACCTCAGACAGTGGTCTTTCCCCACCGTGCCTTGGTGACAGCTGCCCCAAGCTTTAGTGCCTCCCTCAGCACATAGTCCTTGAGCTTGGAATGTGCCAGTCTGCAACACTAGTTTGGGATTAACGCTGGAAGACCAACAGATTTCAGGCAGACCAAAGAGCATCTTTCACCAAGTTGATGGTCCTCTCGGTGGAGCTGATGTTTGTCTCGGTGTGCGTTCCAGGGAACAGACCGTAGAGCACGGAAATGCCTGGGTCAAATCTTGACAACAACCACTGCATCTTTCTCCAGGCTTCCTTTCCAAAGGCATGTTCCTCAAGGAGATGTGTGACCGTTTCAATCTTCACAGCCGCTTCAAGGGCAGCATGTGGTGGTGCACCTGTTTTCTTTCACCTGTTTTCTTTCAATAACAGGGAATGACAAAGTTCCTATGCTCAATGTGACAAATGTGTTCAAATCCACACCCAGAATGAGGGTGACCAGACAGAAAAATGCTGCCCCTGTATATGAGTGCGAGAGAATCAGTGAGGAACTGCATCTTCAATCACTGATTACGATTCTGTCCTGTTGCTTGTATTGCTGGTTGGATAGGGGTATTGCTGAGTTTGAGTTTCAGACAATCGGGGCTCATGGTGTAGCGGTGTTGCTTCTAGAGCTGCGAGCTTTCCTGCCATCCTTCCACCTAGTGCTAGTTTGAATTTTGCTGTTGAGATGCGAGTGAATGCATTATTTGTTTTTTTTTTGGCATGTAAACATGGGGGAGCCTGAAAATAGTGCCTGGAACAGTCAGAACTATAATGACATTGCATATACGCAACCTGTGTATGCTAGCGGAAAAACATATTTGCATCTCTCGTTTCCTTGAGGCTATAACCTCAGGATTCAGATCAGATTTTCTTTCTTAATTTTGCTTTGCCTTCTCATAATGTTAATGCTGTTTATTGATCATGCACAGGCTTAAAAAGTCCTGTCAAGTATAAAGGAAACCTGATATTTAACCTGGTAAATAACAATGTTATAGTTTATTTTGTGTGGGAGGTGGCAACAATAAATCCCATGGCTGCTGAGTGAGTGGGGTTGAGAGGAATACTGGGTATCATTAAGGATATTTACCTCTAAATAATGTAACAATAACCATTTGTGAATGCCACCTTTTTAAACATACCTCTGTACGTAAACTTTTGTAAGGCTGCTTGTTGCAATGGTAGTGTCCTGATCTCTGGGCCTGAAGGCCCTGGTTCAAGTCTTACCTGGTCCAGAGGTTTGTTATAATACATCTGAACAGGTTTTTTTTTTATTTAGATTCCCTACAGTGTGGAAACAGGCCCTTCGGCCCAACCAGTCCACACCGACCCTCCGTAGAGTAACCCACCCAGACCCATTTCCCTATAAGAATGCACCTACTACTATTAGCAGTTTAGCATGGCCAATTCACCTGGCCTGCAGGAGGAAATCCACACAGACACGGGGAGAATATGCAAACTCCAGAAAGAGAGAGTCGCCCGAGGCTGGAATTGAACCTGGGACCCTGGTGCTGTGAGGCAGCAGTGCTAACCACTGAGCCCTGGTTGATGAAAAACAACTGTAGAGTTCTGTAATTGTGTTGTCTTCTCTTTCTAAAGAAGGAAACCCTAGAAAGATTCAACACCAATGTAATAAAACAGATTGGTGAGAATCAGAATGGTGCTTGTGGTGGGGCAGAAATTGGTTTTGCCCTTTGTGTGTTGACTGTTCAGGACCATAATGCTTACCTTTTTATTGCGTCTACATCAAATGCATTAAATGAGAATACTGTCTGTTATATAGTAGGAACAGAAGTGAGGTTAATGTAAGAAACTCAGGTAAACTAGGATTTTAGAAATAACTTGGATTTATATAGCACCTTGCACTAGGTTATTGGAGGTCAGTCATCTCAGCTTCAGGAGTTCCTCAGGGTAATGCCCTAAGCCCAACCATTCAGCTGCTTAATTAGTTACCTTCCAACTGTCATAAAGTCAGAAGTGGGGATGTTTGATGATTTCACAATGTTGAGCATCGTTTGTGCTTCCTTAGATACTGAAGCAGTTGATATTCAAATGCAGCAAGATCTGGGCAATATTCAGACTTGGGCTGACAAGTGACAAGTAACATTTAGTCAGAGTCCTACAGCACGGAGACAGGCCTTTTGGCCCAAACTAGTCCATGCTGATCGAAATGTCCAACCATGCTAACCTCATTTCCCTGAACTTGGCCCATATCCTTCATTTATTTGTCCAAAAGCCTTTTAAATGTTGTAAATATACCAGTCTCAACCACTTCTTTTGGCACCTCATTCCATATGAGTACCACACTCTGTGTATAAAATCTGCCCTTCAGGTTCACTCATTCTTTCCTCTCTAACCTTAAACTGATGCCATCTAGTCCTTGACTTCCCAACCCTGGGAAAAAGATTGAGTGCATTCACCCCATCCATGTCTGTCATGATCTTATACACTTCTATAAGTCCCCCCTCAGTCTCCTACGCTCTAAAGAAAAAAAAGCCTTAGCTTGTCCAACGTCTCCCTGTAACTCAGACCATTGAGTCTTGGCAACATCCTTGTAAATTTTTTCTGCACACTTCCCAGTTTGATAACTTCCTATAGCAAGGTGACCAAAACTGAACACAATACTCCAAGTGTGGCCTCACCAACGCCTTGTACATCTGCAAGATAACTTCCCAACTTCTATACTCAGTGCTGAAGGCCAGTGTGCCAAAAGCTTTTTCACTGCCCTGTCTACCTTTGACTCCACTTTCAGTGAATCGTGCACCTAAGCTCTAAGGTCCCTCTGTTTTATTGCACTCCGTAAGGCCCAACTATTCAACATGAAATTCCTACTCTGATTTGATTATCCAAAATGCAAGACCTCACACTTATCTATGTTAAACTCTGCCATTTCTTGGCCCACTTCCCCAGCTGATCAAGGTGCAATTTCTGATAACCTTCCTCACTCTCCATGATACCACCAATTTGTATCATTTGCAAACTTACTAATCATGCCTTGTACATTTTAATCCAAATCTTTGGCATAGAAAACAACAATAATGGGACCAAGACCGACCCCTGAGGCACTCCACTGGTCACAGGCCTCCAGTCTGACAAGCATCCTTCCACTATTACCCCCTGCTTCCTACTGTCAAGCCAATTGTGTGTCCAATTTGCCAGCTCTCCCTGGATTCCATGCGACCTAACCTTCCAGAGCAGCCTACTATGTGGACCCTTATCAAAGGCGTTACTGACATTCATATAGACTATGTCTACCGCCCTGCCCTTCTCAACCATCCTGGTCACTTCACCAAAGAACTCTAACAAATTTGTGAGGCATGATCTTCCATGCATAAAGCCATTCTTACTATTCCTAATTAAACCCTGTCTTTCCAAATGTATCTATATCTTAACTCAGAATCTTCTCAAGTAACTTGCCTATCACATATGTTAAGCTTACTGGTCTATAATTCCCAGTTTTTATTTTTGTAGCCCTCCTTGAATAAGGGCATAACATTTGCTACCCTCCAATCTTCTGGGACCTGTGGCTAATAATGATACAAAAATATCAACAAGGGCCCCCACAACTTTTTTTCTTTAAACCTCTTGCAGTGTTCCTGGATGTATCTGGTCAGGATCAGAAGATTTATCTATCTTCATACATTCCAATACATCCAACACCACCTCTACTGTGATATAGATTTGCTACACACAAATGCCAGGTAATAACCATCTCCAATAAGAGAAAATCTAAGTATAGCCCCTTTGCATTGAATAATGTTACCATCACTGAATCGCCCACTATCAACATCCTTGGTGTCACCATTGACCAGAAACTCAACTGGACTTGCCACATAAACACTGTTTACAGAAGCAAATCAGAGGCAATTAATCTTGTAGCAAGTAACTCACCTCCTGACTCCCCAAAACTTGCCCACCACCTACAAAGCACAAGTCAGGAGTTTGATGGAATACTCCCCACTCGCTTGAATGGGTTCAGTGTGTATTGTCTACAAGGTGCACTGCAGAAATTCAGCAAAGATCCTTAGACAGCACTTTCCAAACCATGACCACTTCTATCTAGAAGGTCGAGGGCAGCAGATGCATGGGAGCACCATCACCTGCAAGCCACTCACCATCCTGACGTGAAAATATATCACTGCTCCTTCACCATCACAAGGTCAAAATCCTGCAATTTTCTCTCTAAGGGCATTGTGGGTCAACCTACAGCACATGGACTGCTATGGTCCTAGAAGGCAGCTCACCCCACCTTCTCAAGGGCAACGAGGAAACAGGCAATAAATGCTGGCCAGTCAACAATGCTGGCGTCCCGTGAATGAATTTTAAAAAAAGCATAGTTAATGTCGCAAAAAGCATAGTCAGTTTGCACACAGCATTGAGATAGTGACCAGAGCATCTGTTTTTGTATCAACTGAAGGATAACAATTGGCTTGGAAACCTGCTGGGCTCCCCTTTTACTGTTTTGAATTGTGCAGTGAGATTAGATAAGGTTACTTACAGTGTGGAAAAAGGCCCTTCGGCCCAACAAGTTCACACCGACCCTGCAAAGAGCAACCCACCCAGACCCATTCCTCTACATTTACCCCTTCACCTAACACTACAGGCAATTTAGCACAGCCAATTCACCTAACCTGTGCATTTTTGGACTGTGGGAAGAAACCGGAGTACATCCACGCAGACACGGGGAGAATGTGCAAACTCCACACAGACAGTTACCTGAGGCGGGAATTGAGCCCGGGTCTCTGGCGCTGTGAGGTGTGGACTTGTTGAGCCGAAGGGCCTGGTTCCACACTGTAAGCAATCTAATCAAATACCCTTGTCCTACTGTATTCTCTTCTTGGAAAGGATTATGCAGATCAGAAGACAATAAATACATTTTAATTCAGAAATGGGATTTCCCCTGTCAAAAAAAAATCATGGTTTTAAAATTATTCAGGGGATCTGGGCGTTTAATTCCTAAATTAGTTGTGTTCAAATATCCACGTTTTAAAAAAAATAAATCTGGGTTAGAGTCCAGAACTGAATGAACAATAACTTGCAATTACTTAGTACCTTTACCCTAGCAATGCAATGCAATTTTTATATGTAGATTTTTTGTTAGCAAGGCCAGTATTTATTGTCTGTCTGTAAAGCATAGGATGTGGAGTGAGTGCCAGTACAGAAGAACTGGGGCTGCATGGTGGCTCAGTGGATAGCACTGCTGCCTCACAGTACCAGAGATCTGGGTTTCATTCCAGCCTTGGGCCACTGTTTGCACATTCTCCCTGTCTCTGTGTAGGTTTCCTCCCACAGTCCAAAGATGTGTAGCTTAGGTGAACTGGTCATACTAAATTGCCCATAGTGTGCCGGGTTGTGTAGATTAAGTGCATTAGTCAGGGGTAAATGTGGAGTGATAAGGTGAGGGAATTGTTCTGGGTGGGTTGCCCCTCGGAGGGTTGGTGTGGACTTGTTGGGCCGAATGGCCTTTTTCTGCACTGTAGAGATTCTTCTTCTAAAAAAAAGGACAGCTTTGTTTCATGGGGGATGAAGAATGTTGAGCCCTAATCCAGGCAATTGGAGAGTACTCTATCACACTCCTGATTCTGTGCTGAATAGATGTTTATTCTGTTTTGAAGTGTCGAGATGTAAATTACTCCCAGCAAAATAATCAGCCTCTGACTTGCTCTTGTATTTGTGTATCTTGGCCAGTCTGGTTTCTAGCCAACGATAATCCTCAGGCTGTGGATTGTGGACAGGTTGCCAACAGTAATGCCATCAAATGTCAAGGGCAAGTGTTTCTGTTCTGTCGGATTACCTGGTACTTTGCAGTTTCAAGGATCCTTAATCTGAAATCAGATGAGAAATGATTGACACTGAATCTACCAGAAGCTTTAGTTGAGGCGGTTTTTTAAGCACCAACTTTCAAGGTGAAGAGAGAGGCTGAGCAGAAAGTACAGTTGATGGAGTTCCAGAGCGGGAAACCTAGACAGCTGAATGTCTCTGCTGCCAGTGGTTTTGAAGGGTTTGTGATTAAAGATGAAGCAAGCTAAATCATTACCAAGGTGGGAAATGGGGTCAGCAGAGAGGAAGATTGCTGATGAGCAAACTGGACTGAATCCAGTTTGTATAACATTTACACACCTGTTAATGTGGAATCATTTTGTGCTCATTTCATGCTAGCATTCTGCAGCTCTGCTTACTGAAGGTTATGTAATCTGGCTTTATGCGACAGACTGCAGAAAACTGCGGTACAGAGGAATGTGGCTGTCCTTGTACTTGATTTGCAAAACTTCAGCATACAGATACAACAAGGCTAACAGAATGTTGGGCCTTGCAAGAAGGAAGAAGGCCTAAAATAGGGAAGCCTTGCCACAGGACCTTGGTGTGGCCCCATCTGCAGAAGTGTGTACAGTTTTGATCACGTCACTTCAGGAGGGTCATGCTTACATTGGAAGCAGTTCAGAGAATGTTCAGTTGATTATTTGGATGAGCGATTGTCTTGATGTATAGTTGAACAGATTAGGGTTCGACTCGTGCCTTGTAGGTGGTGGGCAGGCTTTGAGGAGTCAGGAGGTGCGTTATTTGCTGCAGAATTCCTAGTCGCTGACCTGCTCTTGTAGCTACTGTACTGACATGAGTTGTGTTTCTGCTCAATGGCAGAATGTTGATAGCAGGGGAATCAGGGATAGTGACACCATTGAATGTCAAGGGGCAGTGGTTAGATTGTGTTTTATTGGAGATGGTCATTGCCTGGCATTTGTGTGGTGCGAATGTTATTTGCCACTTGCCTGGATTGAAGTCTTGTTGCATTTGAACAGAGATTGCTGTGAATGTGAAGAGTCGCAACTGGTACTGAACATTGTGAAGTCATTGGAGAACATCCCCACTTTTGACCTTTTGATGGAGGGAAGGTCATTGATGAAGCAACTGAAGATGGTTGGGGCGAGGACACTATCCTGAGGAACTCCTGCAAAGAGGTCCTGAAGCTGAGATGACTGACTTCCAACAACCACAACCATCTTCCCACACACCAGGTATGACCATAACCAAGGGAGAGTTGGCCCCTGATGCACTGATTCCAGTGCTGGGGCTCCTTGATGCCAGAGTCAGTCAAAAGTGGCCTTGATGTCAAGGGCTGTCATTCTCCACTCTGGAATTCAGCTCTTTTGTCCATGTTTGAACCAAGGCTGTAGTGAGGTCAGGAGCTGAGAGGCTTGATGACCCGTTCTATTCTCTTCTGTTATTGATCGAGAATTGACTATTGGGACAGTAATTGGCCAGCTAGGATTCATGAGCTCAGTTTTGTATATTTTCAATGAGGTCTAGTGCAGTTAAAGTTGGAATAAGAACACATTAAAAGTGAGACATCAGGCTTCCTGACTGAGGAAGTTAAAGTAGTGAACAACTGTATTATCAAAACTGGGCATGTTCCATTTTTGACTGTGATGATTAGGTTAGCTGAAAGGTTTTCTAACTATCTTAAGTTGGGGAGAGGAAAATATCCATGATGGTGACCACTGGTAGGTTTTGTAGGAAAATTGCATGTGTGTTGCTTCGGATAATGTTAGGGTTTGGTTTAGTGACACTATACTGCCATGTAAAATATCTTCCTTGGATGTGAAGCAGAGCTATTTTACTGAATCCCTCTTGCAACTGTATTCCAGCAGGGAGTTAATATTTTCATGAAGAGCGGGAGGCAAATGTTTGGGAGGTGGATGGGGGGAAAAAAAATAAGATGTTTTAAAATATTCTTTGGAGTACATGGAATATTTGGAGACAGATGGACTCTGGCACAGCATTTGCCACATGAGAGATATTAACCGAATTGGCCTACTTCTGAGAAATGTGCAATTCTGTGTTTGGAGATAACCATCTGCAGGTATTATTGTAAACCTTCTTATAGTTTATCTTTCTGAGGTATGGTCTTAAAGACTCTTGTATACAATTTGTAATTACTGAAAATGGGGTTTGGGGGGTGGGGAGGTGGGGGAAGAAATGTCTCAATGTGCTTAGATGTAGAGCAGTCCTCCCCTGAAACAAACCGTTGCCTGTCAAAGGAATTATGTTGACCTTCACAAATTGGAACCATGATGACTATTGTTACAACACAGTAATTACAAAACCAAACTTTTAATACAACTAAGGTATTGCAGAAATGATTGTATCTGTGTTCCTCTTATGCCCTCTTCTGTGCAAAAACGGTATCTACAAGACGAGATCTTTTCCTGTGCAGAGGCAAAGGGAAAGTTGGTTTTGTACCATGACACTCCAGGTTTCCAGTCTGCGACAAAGGGAAGCTGTCCTTCCTCCACCTTGACTGTCTACAGCCTTCAATGCCGTTGACCGCACCGCCATCTATCTCCGCAGCCTCTCCATCATTCAGCTGAGTGGGGCTACTCTATCATGGATCCATTAATATCTACCTCATAATAGCTAGAAAATGACTTGCAGTGGCTTCAGTTCTTGTTTCTGTGCAATTACCTCCTGTCCCCAATTCTTTGCCCCCTCCTAATTCTCACTGCATTGCACCCCTTAACCACATAATCTGAAGGCATGGAGTTAGTTGTTACACATGGGCTGACCCAGCTCAATCTCGCTACTGCCCCTCCCAGTTTCTGTCATGTTAAATTCTAAGACTGCTCATCTGATGTACAGTTGTGGATGAGCTGAAACGTCTTCCAGATTAAATATTCAGAAGACTGAAGCCACTGATTTGAGCCCCCGCTCCAAATTCCATACCCTAACTATCAACTCCATTTCTCTCCCTGCCAACAGTCTGTGATGAAGTCAGTCTGTACACAGACCTGGTATGGCATTTATTCCTGAGATGAGCTTCTGACCTCTCACTCCTCATCCCGAAACTCACCTTTTCCAAATCTGTGACATCTTTCACTTCATTCCATCTCAACTCAACTGCTGTGCAAACCCTTGTCCATGTCTACATTACCTACAGATCTGACTATTCCAATGGAGTTCTTGTTGGACCTCCAGACTCTCTCGTCCAGAAACTTGACCTCCTCATTCTGAAGCTAAGTCCTGCTCCCCTGTGATTCCTGTGCTCTATGACATACATAGGCTCCTGGTTAAACAGTGTCATGTTTTTCTGATTAAAATTCTTGTTTTCAGATCCCTAATCTTTCTCCTTCAGTCCCACAACCCTCCATGATAACTGTACTCCACTAATTCTAGCGTCTATCAGTCATAGTTGGTCCACCACTTGAGGCTGTGCCTTCTGTTGCCTCAGTCCCTAGCTCTAGAATTTACTCTCTGTGCTCACTTTCCTCCTTGTAAGACACTCCTTACAATGTACCTCTTTGACTCAGTGCTCTGTGATCTTGTCTAATATCTCGTGAATGTGGTAGAGACAGTCTGTCTCAGAACACTCCTGTGAAGTGCTTTGGGATATTTCATTCTATTATAGGCACTGATTAAGTCTAAGTTTCTCTGGTGTTTCTGGCGTCAGTGTTTCAGTTTGGAAGCTCTGAAGAAAGATCATTCACCTGAAAGATTAACTCAGTATACAGACCCTAAACAGACAATGAGCAAAACTGACGTCATTTACAAAATACCATGCAAGGACTGTAACAAACACTACATTGGATAAACAGGCAGAAAACTAGCCATCAGGATACATGAACACCAACTAGCCACAAAAAGACATGACCCTCTCTCACTAGTATCCTGACATATGGATGAGGAAGGACAGCGCTTCGACTGGGACAATACATTCATCCTAAGACAAGCCAAACAAAGACACGCACAAGAATTCCTAGAAGTATGGCATTCCAACCGGAGGTCTATCAACAAACACATCGAGTTAGACCCCATCTATCACCCCCTGAGAAAAGGAACAGGATGTGACTTCACCACAGGAAATAACATCAGCACAGGAAATGACATCACCAACCCAAAGAAACCCAAACATATAAATAGAAAGCAGGAATTTTCAGCATTGGTTCACATGAGGTCCACTGAAGATGTTACCTAGTAAGGTAATGAAATGTCTGGAAATGAACCTTTCAGCTCAGCGAGCAAAACTATATCCAAGTTATCTCACTTTCTTTCTGTATAGTAGCTGCCAGATCTAAGTATTTCCAGCACCTACACTGTTTGATATAATTATAAGTTGTTATTAGTTATTCTATTGTGCTTGCCATATCACAACAGTGGCTACACTTCAAGTGCTCGCCACTGGCTGTAAAGCATTTCTGGGTGGTCTGAAGTCAGAACGGGTGCTATATAAATGTGGATTTTTCTTTAAAACAGCTTTCAACTGGTTCATCTAAAATAGGAAAAATGATGTTCCTCCATTCGTAGCTATCTTGTCATCTTTAATCGATTACCATAGTAGCTAATTAAAATATCCAGTTAACAATTGGCTGAAGTTGTTCAAGTGTATTGTTCAAAAAGGGAGATGGTGCAATCCATTATAAATGTAAATGAATCTCTGACTCTATTCTGACTGCGTGAAATCTGGGATATTACAAAATGTTGAAACACATAGTGAAAGAAATTTCTGGTGGAAGCCACTGTTTTTTTTAAAAACTTCGAATCAGAGTGTATTTTTGAACCTTAAAACCACACGTGATAGAAATATAAGAATGTAATAATTCCAAAAACCTGAGACAATGGGAAGCTTGACAGTATTTGGTATCTGGCTAAGTATAACGTCCAAAGTGGTTGCACCAACTCTGCAGTGGACACAATGAGACTGAGATAGTCAATTAGTCAGGTGAAAGGACTGATTCCTTTATAAATTAAGCAAGGGAGCCAACTTGTTTTTGTTAATCCAAGTTCTGCTCAGTAGTATGTGCAGTACATTTAGTGTTATTCATCAGTAGGAAATAATAGCAGCCTTTGAATATTCATGAAATCTTGCATAATAATAAGTGAAATTGAGCATATCACATAGATAATCTGTATTCATATCTATGTGCCATACTTGAAGTAAATAAATTAATTATTCTTTCTCTGATCAGCTTTGCTGTAGAGAAGAAGTCAGTTCATGCATAACATATCAGTTAATGAAAGCATTCTTTTAGCACTGCACAGAAAATTCTTCCACAATTCAATTTTATTTTCGTTCATGAAATATGGGCATCACTGGTCAGGCCAGCATTTATTTCCTGTCCCTAACTACCCCAGATGGCCATTCAGAGACAACCCATTGCTGGAGTCGCATGTAGGCCAGACCAGATAAGGCTGGCAGATTTCCTTCCCTCAAGAACGTTAGTGAACCAGATGGATTTCCATGTTAATCAGCAATGGTTTATCGGTCATGATTAGTTCCAGGTTTTGAGTTTCCACCATCTGCCATGGCAGGACTCAAACCTGGGTCACCAGAACATTACCTGGGGCTTTCAGTTTAATAGCCTAGCAATAACAGCATTGGGGATTTAGAAGGGGGTGGGGGTGGGAATAAGGGTACTGAGTTTGGAGCATTGTTGTCCTGTGATTCAACTATTGAACTATGCTGCAAAGCCTGTGGTTGGAATTTCCAAAACTCAACCCCACACAACCTGGAGCACCTCTGGTGGGCACATAGTTCCACAAACTGATACTGACCCCTCAACACTTTGCATTTCTCAAGGACACAGTTGAGAAGGTAACTTGCGTTATCAATGCATTTTAAAATGCCAAAAGCATTGTGTAGTCAGGCAACACCCTAATGTACAGCTACATGACTGAATTGTAGGATTGTGCAACTCGCTGAGAAACTTGGACTTCTTTCATACCTATAGCCTTTCAGATGACTCGCATATCACCTGAAGACATCTTCCAGATACTGCTCCATTTCTAGAGTAGCTTTTTGAAAGACTAAATAAATTGAACAAAAACATTCAAAAACTATTATTGCATTCTTTGTCATGTCTCTTGTTTACAGCATTAAAGTAACAATGAAAGTAGAAATAAATTTAACGCTGAACCCAAGTTTCAAATAGTTAATGCTGTTTCATTCTAAACTATACTTTAGATGCATATTCCCACCCAAAGGATAGGTGAAGTAAGTTTTAACTTTGCAACGATGAATGCAAATAGTGAAATCCCATATGGAACGTATCTATATATTATGTATACATACAATATACATAGAGATTGGCAATTTACAGGACAATCTCAAACTTCTAATTGCAGCAATCTACAGTTGAACCTATAGGAATATTCCAGCATTTGAACTTTTCGGCACTGCACAATTTCTGTAGAGTTCTCTAGGTCGCTTCTAAAACCTTAATGTGATTCCCAGATTGATGTCCTAAATTGGATATAACTGTTCAACTGAGGGCTAACCAGTGATTTATATGAAGGCATGTGCAACTGATGATGATACTGGGCAAGTTGGATCCCAGAATGAAACCTGATTTCAAAAAGTGTACTTTTAGCTTTTTGCAATTAACTTTTGGTACAAAAAATTGGTGGAAAGGCTCAGCAGGTCTGTCAGCATCTGTGGGGACAAATCAAAGTTAACAAAGTTAATCAAAGTCCTCAGAACTTGCAGCTCTGGACCTGAAATGTTAACTCTGATTTCTCCCGCCAGATGGTACAATTACACCATTTAAAGACATCTGGATGGGTACGTGAATAGGAAGGGTTTAAAGGGATTGAGGTCAAATGCTGACAAATGGAACTAGATTAATTTAGGATAATCTGGTCGGCATGGATGAGTTGGAGTGAAGGGTGTGTTTCCGTGCTGTACATCTCTGACTTTATTTTGCCAGACCTGCTGAACTTTCCCCAACCATTTGTTTTTGTTTCTGATTTCTAGGATCTGCAGTTTTTTTAACTTTTGCAGTTGGTTAATCGCTGAAACATATTAACTGTGTCTACAGATGTTATTAATAGCAGAACTAAGTTTATTACACAAACAAAATAATCAAACAATGTAGGTATTAAATAAATATTAACTTGTTTCCCAACATCATCCTTTACAGAGACTCTGTCCCAGAGAAATTTCACATCTATCCTTTTAATTGACTTTCCCTAATTTCTTTATCATGAGCTGTGAGCTAATTTTACAGTTACTTTCATAGCCCGCGCTAACATGGAACTTTGCTCAGTTCTGATAGTTAGAACTGAACTTTCTCAGTTCTAACAATGTGAAGATTCCTATCCAAACTTTCCTGGCTTAGAAGCTCCACAAATGAGAAATAACTTATGTAGCAACTGGTTTGCTCTGAACTCACCTGATACAGCAGTGTTTCTCAACAAAGGAATGTTCCGAACTGAACTCTGGAATGTTTTGAAGTTAAACATTGAAAACATTTTAACCATGAATACTAGAGGGGTTTTCCCAGGCACTATACAGGCTTTCTTGGAACCAGAGTTGAAGAAGTATTCTTCTGTTTTATTCTGTTTCAGGAGGTTCACTGGTGATTGACCTAATGCCCTTGATTTTTCAGGAAGGATTTTCCTTGATTGAAGCTCACAAATGGTGGAAAGCAGTCCGCAGAGCAGATTGTCTGCTCTTTGGGTCTAAAGTTAAGGTAGGAAGTTGTAAATCAATTTTTACAGGAACATAAATTAATCATTTTATTGTCAGGTGTATTTTACAGTGCAAAAACAACTGTAAAATACAGTGAAAAGCTTTCACTGTCGCCATGATTCCGACACCATTTTGAATAGTTTGGGAATAATGTTTTAAAAAGCTTAAAGAGAGTCCATAACCCTTGTGCCACCACCAACCAACCAACATCTAAGATGCTACTCCTTGAGTGCCATCTTTGACTGCTGGGCCTACCTTGTCGCCACCACCTCCATTGATGTAGCAGCCAGTGCCAGGTCCCGTGCTTGCCCAACCATCGCCTCGATGTTGCCGCCAGGGCCCCGTTCTGGGCTCACCAGCTGTCGCCACACTCCAGATTCTGACAAAATCGCCTTCACAACGCCTTCCTTGTCGATGTCGCCATGACCAAGCTCACCTCAGAAGGTCAGTGGAAGCAAAAACCAAGAAGAGAAAGAGACGAGAAAAGAAAAAGAAAGCGAACAGAGTGATCGAGCCCCGGACACTTCCCTGGAGCAGTAGCCACATCCATTTCTCTTGTTTTAATTATTAATTTCTAATCCATCTCATCGTTTCCTGAGTTGCCTGTCACAAATGTAGCTTTTTTCACATTCTTTGCATTGTCATGCCTTTTGAAACTCCATTGTCTAGTACAAGTCTTTCTCACCGGGTTTTACATGCGGATTTTTTTGTCTTTTCTGTCACCTCGTCTTTTCTCTGATTCTATTACAGTCCTCTATTTTCTCATGATTTGGAGATGCCGGTGTTGGACTGGGGTGTACAATGTTTAAAATCACACAACACCAGGTTATAGTCCAACAGGTTTAAAAGCAAGTGTGCTTCCAATTAAACCTGTTGGACTATAACCTGGTGTTGTGTGATTTTTAACTCTATTTTCTCAGTTCTAAAGTTGTGTGTGTTTTTTTTGTTTTAGATCTCCTGCAATTAGTGGTTTTTTTTGCTTTTTTAAGTAGCAGATCGTGTTAGAACTTAATGTTTTATTAATTTAATGTCCTTTTAAGGATTCTTTTTTTTTAACAATAGTTCCGTAGAGCAAAAAGCAACATCCGTAAATAGTGACTCAGTTTTCCTTGACTGTAATGTGTTTTGAATTCAGTTTTGTGGAAAGTTTTATTTTAAGCTTCATCAGCTAATAAATATTTGATTAAAATAGTGTATCACATAAATATCATATATGTTTAGCTGTAGTCATAGGAGATTTAAGGCATGGGACATGATAATTTGTTCTATTGGGATAGAGATTCAACTCTGGAACATAGGAAAGTAGGAGGAGGAGTAGGCTATTCAGCCTATTGAGTCTGCTTTGCCGTTTAATTGGATCATGGCTGATCACCTACGTTCATACCACTTTCCTACACTGTCCCCATATACCTTGATGTCACAGTAGTTTGCAAAATTCGATAATGGATTAGCTGCCTGTTATATCTCCTTGTTATAACTCATTTTCCACTCAATTGAAAATCAGGCAGTGTATCCCACAGGATGTACATGTTGTGTTCCCGTCAAACTCGACTTTCACACTGATTTAGTTGTTGCAACTCTGAGAAAACCAAAACCAATCCCATTTTTTAACGATCCTGAGATTCAAGCATTTTGTTTAAAAGATGCAATAATCTCTACTTCAGCCATATCCCCTGGCAAAGCATTCCCTGATCCAACAAACCACTGCATCAGTAAACTACTTCTAAACTTGTTTTTTGAACACAGTTAATAATGGCTGAGCGCTTATCACTGGTGGCAAAGAAATTTGCCTAAAGTACCTTTGTACTGCAGAAAATAAATGATATCTGCTTCTCATTTTTTTCTACTTTGAAAAAATGTCGACTTGATGTGATTTGAAATTATTGAGAGTTCAAGGTGTGATATCTAAAATTTGTAAAGATTTTTTCTTTAAAACTCAGTCCTTTCAATTTATGCTGTTGACTAACTTAGAGTGAATGAGTTGCTGGGGCAGCAAACACGTGTACATTCATGTTGGAGACTAGCTATGGATAACAATAAAAGAGATTCTCGGCTTCTTTCCATCACAAAGCTGACCAGCTCCTACTGCCTGCCATTCGTGTGTGTTGGACAGTTGATTCTCAACTTGTTCAGCTACATAATGAAAGCACCTTCCTTGGCCATCAAGTCCTGGAGTGGGACTTGAAACATGAGCTTTCAACTCTGAGGCTGGGATACTACCCTCTGTTCGACAAGACCTTCAAGTTTTAGAGTAAATGAATAAATTTGATCTCAGTACATGCAAATAGTTAAAGCTCCCCGTGTCATAATTATTCAAACCTCTTCTTTTACAGAATGAAAGTCGTATGTTTCGAGTGCAGTTCAGTGGAAATTCCCATGAGCAAGCACTAGAACATTGTACTAACTGTGTGCAGAAGCTCCTTCAGTATATCAATGTGCAGAATCCCAATGGACAAAATCTGAACCAAGCTCTACAGTTGAGCCAGGCAACGAACATTGGCTACTCTGGAAGTTTGGAGCCAGAGGTAGGCCATCAAGAGGTGAAATAATCCTTTCTTTGCAACCAGTTTATTTTGATGTGATTTAATGTTAAATGTTGAACTGAATCTACCTAAAGCTCCTGTTAAGAGTATGTATAGGATTGTAATATTAACGTGGGATCAAAGTATTCACAATGGTCGCTGGCAATAACATGAATGCCCTGTACCTGTGAAATCTCTTAAAGCACTGACAGGCGATTATCTGTATGGGTGTTACAGAGTCACTACTAAAAGCTGTACTGTGTCAAAAGCATTGCTATTCGTGTTAGTGTTGGTGAGCAATCCCAGCTGTTATGTTTCCTCACTTGTTTTTTAAGCTTATACCTCAGGAGTTCAGAGTGCTGAATTGCTGGCAATTCTCCGCATCGATATTGATCAATCCCCATCCATTTCCTCATCTTTAAAGGGCTTGCTAGTGGTGTCGTAGAATCTGTTGAGGTTATTCAGATTACTTTTCCCTTCATTAGCTTTGAACAAAACTATTCGTCATGTCTGAATTGATTACCACGAATAGCAATGATGAAGTCAGTAAGGGTCAGATGGCAAACTCTTCAGTCACTGGAGTAATGCCTGAAGCAACAAAAGATGGCGTGATTGTTGGAGGCCAATTATTGCAGCATTGGTATTTCACCACAAGAGTTCCTTGGGAGTCTTCAGCTTTTTTGTTGATCTGCCAATCATAAAACTAGAAATACAGCTGTTTAACAATCTTTCTACAGTGGCTCCGTTTCATTCAAAGTTTCTCTGATAATGAAGTAGTCCATGTCAATCCCCAGCGACATGACTTGGTGCCATCAAGACTTTGAGATTTCAATTGACAAGTGACAGATAACATTGGCATGACATAATGGTGCTCTTGAAGCAAGGAAATTTCAGCTCCTCACCTCTCTTCACTATTTACAGTGCTCGGGTCTGAAGCAAAGTGGAATGCACACCACTAATGTGCAGGTGCAACAGCGCTGAACATTCAAGTAGCTCAACTCCATTCAGGATGGAGCGGTTAACGTAATTGGTGCCAACTCACCATAGTATTCATCTCCTTCCCCTACCAGTGCTGTGTGTGTGCGATAAGCAAGTAAGAAAATGACCAGGAAGATTGATGAGGACAGAGTGATAGACATTGTTTACTTGGACTTTAGTAAAGCCTTTATCAAGGTTCTGCATGGTAAACTAATTAGTAAAGTTAGACCACATGAAATTCAGGGTGAACTTGCCAATTGGATATAAAACTGGCTTAATGGCAGGAGACAGAGGATGCTGGAGGTCTGTGGAAAACGGTGTTCCACAAGGATTGGTGCTGTGTCCACTTTTGTTATTTATATAAATGATTTAGCTGAGAATATAGAAGGCATGGTTAAATTTGCTGATGACACCAAAATTGGTAGTACAGTGGACAGTGAAGAAGGTTATCTAAGATTACAAAGAGATCTTGATTATTGGGTCAATGGGCTGAAGAATGGCAGATGGAGTTTAATTTGGATAAATGCAAGCTATTGTATTTTGGTACAATAAACAAGGGCAGAACTTGTACAGTTAATGGTAGGGCCTTGTGTAGTGTTGTGGAACGGAGAGATCTAGAGGTTCAGGAACATAATTCTTTGAACTTTGAATCACATGTAGATAGGGTGGTTAAGAAGGCATTTATCATGCTTGCCTTTATTGGTCAGACCTTTTCAGCATTGGAGTTGGGGTTGTACAAGATGTTGGTGAGGCCTCTTCTGGACTACTGTGTGCAGTTCTGGTCTCCCTGTTATACGAAGGATATTATTAAGCTGGAGAGGGTTCAAAGCAGATTTACTAGAATATTTTAGGGAATGAAGGGTTTGAGTTATAAGGAGAGGCTGGATAGGCTGGGACTTCTTTCACTGAGGAACAAACTTGGTTAGAGACAAAAAAACTGCAGATGTTGGAATCCAAAATAGACAGGCAGGAGGCTGGAAGAATACAGAAAGCCAGGCAGCATCAGGAGTTGGAGAAGTCGACATTTCAGGTGTAACCCTTTCACTGAAGCAGAGAAGGTTGTGGGGTGACCTTTATAGAAGTTTATAAAATAATGAGGGGTACAGATAAGGTGATTGACAGGTGTTTTTTCCTTGTGGTGCAGGATTTCAAGACTAGGGGGCATATTTTTAAGGTGAGAGGAGAAAGATTTTAAAGGGGCAATTTTTTTTTTACAGAGTGGTTTGGGTGTGGAATAAATTTCCAAAAGAAGTAGTGGATGTGGATGCAGTTACAATGTTTAAAAGATATTTGGATAAGTTCATGAATAAGAAGTGTTTGGAGGGATATGAGTTGAGCCCAAGCAGGTGGGATTAGTTTAGTTTAAGATTATAGTCGGCATGGACTGGTTGGTCCGAAGGGCCTGTTTCTGTGCTGTATGACTCTATGACTCTAAAACTTGCTTAACGTTGGGTTGACTGCTTGCCTTTCCCTGCAACCTCTGTCGCTGAGTAGAAAATGGGCAGCAATGGTTTTGGAACATCTCTGCACATTTCCAACTCAAGTCATGGCCGTCCTGACTTTGGCTAACCTCAGCGCTTCTTTTGGGTTGAATGTTACCAAAAGGCAGCGAAGTATCAGTCTTGAGGAGTTTCATGGAGGCTTTCCATCCATCAGCTCTATTGAGCGATCTCACACAATTCTCTGCTGTTTAGATTAGATTAGATTAGATTACTTACAGTGTGGAAACAGGCCCTTCAGCCCAACAAGTCCACATTGACCCTCCGAAGAGCAACCCACCCAGACCTGTTCCCCTGCATTTATTCCTCACCTAACACTACGAGCAGTTTAGCATGGCCAATTCACCTAACCTGCACTTCTTTGTACTGTGGGAAGAAACCGGAGCGCCCGGAGGAAACCCATGCAAACACAGGGAGAATGTGCAAACTCCACACAGACAGTTGCCTGAGGCGGGAATTGAACCCAGGTCTCTGGCGCTGTGAGGCAGCAGTGCTAACCACTGTGCCGCCCATAGAATAGAACCCCTACAGTGTGTGAAACAGGCCCTGCAGTCTAACAAGTCAACATGGACCCGCTGAAGACTATCCCACCCAAACCTATTCCCCATTCCACTACATTTACGCCAGACTAATACATCTAAGCATACATCCCTGAACACTATTGACAATTTAGCTTGGCCAATTCACCAATTGCACCAAACCTGCACATCTTTGGATTGTGGGAGGAAACCTGCACAGACAAGGGGAGAATGTGCAAATGCCACACAGACCGTCAGCTAAGACTGGAATCGAACCCGAGTCTCTGGTGCTGTGAGGCAGCAGTGCTAACCACTGTGCCACCCCTCGTTATTAATGCAGCTCTAGGTCTAACCTGTACTTGCCAGCAGCAAAAGTACTCATCACTGCTGGAACCTGCCAGGTTTTCCATACCATTACCATACTTAAAGCCCAGCTACTGTGGAATATTTGGAACAAGCATTCGACACCGGGTATTTGGGTCAGTACTGAAAGTGGACGTTATTTACACTAGTTCTGTAGAAGTCATATCAGATTTTAATAGTTAATTCTCCTTCTCTTCACAAATGTTTCCAGAACTTCTGAGTTTCCCCAGCATTGTGTTTGTTCCAGATTTCCAGCATATTGTTTTTATTACAGTGAGCTTGAGTTTGACTTGCTTAAGAAGCTGTCGATGTTGGATAAATCCTACATAGATTCAGACAGACCCTTCGGTTCAACCATTTCATGCTAAACATAATCCCAAACTAAACTAGTTCCACCAGCCTGCTCCTGGCCTGTGTCCCTCCACATCCTTTCCTATTCATGTACTTGTCCAAATGTCTTTTAAAAGTTATAATTGTATCCACATCCACCACTTTCTCATGAAGTTCATTCCACTCGCTCTCTCACCTTAAAAATGTGACCCCTTGACTTGAAAATCCCCATCAAAGGGAAAAGAAACTACCATTAACTCTATCGATACCCTCGTTATTTTATAAATTTCTATCAGGTCACCTCTCAATCTCCTAAGCTCCAGTGAAAAAAGTCCAAGCCTGTCCAGCCTTTTTTTATAACTCAAACCTTCCAGACACCGCAACAATCCTAGTAAATCTCTTCTGAGCCTTCTCCAGTTTGATAATATCCTTCCTATAACTGGGTGACCAGAACTGGACACAGTATTCCAGAAGCAGCCTCACCTGTACACTCTTCAGTATGACTTCCCAACTCTTATACTCAAAGGACTGCGTAGTGAAAGCAAGCAGCCAACGATGTAAACTTCAAAGAACTATGTGGGTAGTTCAGAGGGTAGAGCAGTGGATGTAGTATACATGGATTTTAGAAAGGCATTTGATAAGGTTCCCCATGGTAGGCTTATGTGGAAAGTCAGGAGGCATGGGATAGAGGGAAATTTGGCCAATTGGATAGAAAACTGGCTAACCGGTCGAAGTCAGAGAGTGGTGGTAGATGGCAAATATTCAGCCTGCAGCCCAGTTACAAGTGGAGTTCCGCAGGGATCAGTTCTGGGTCCTCTGCTGTTTGTAATTTTTATTAATGACTTGGATGAGGGAGTCGAAGGGTGGGTCAGTAAATTTGCAGATGATACGAAGATTGGTGGAGTTGTGGATAGTGAGGAGGGCTGTTGTCGGCTGCAAAGAGACTTAGATATGATGCAGAGCTGGGCTGAGGAGTGGCAGATGGAGTTCAACCCTGCCAAGTGTGAGGTTGTCCATTTTGGAAAGACAAATAAGAATGCGGAATACAGGGTTAACGGTAGGGTTCTTAGTGAGGTGGAGGAACAGAGGGATCTTGGGGTCTATGTTCATAGATCTTTGAAAGTTGCCACTCAGGTGGATAGAGCTTGTAAGAAGGCCTATGGTGTATTAGCGTTCATTAGCAGAGGGATTGAATTCAAGAGTCGTGAAGTGATGTTGCAACTGTACAGGACTTTGGTTAGGCCACATTTGGAGTACTGTGTGCAGTTCTAGTCGCCTCACTTTAGGAAAGATGTGGAAGCTTTGGAGAGGGTGCAGAGAAGATTTACCAGGATGTTGCCTGGAATGGAGAATAGGTTGTACGAGGATAGGTTGATAGTGCTAGGCCTTTTCTCGTTGGAACGGCGAAGGATGAGGGGTGACTTGATAGAGGTTTATAAGATGATCAGAGGAATAGATAGAGTAGACAGTCAGAAACTTTTTCCCCGGGTGCAACAGAGTGTTACAAGGGGACATAAATTTAAGGTGAAGGGTGGAAGGTATAGGGGAGATGTCAGGGGTGGGTTCTTTACCCAGAGAGTGGTGGGGGCATGGAATGCGCTGCCTGTGGGAGTGGTAGAGTCAGAATCTTTAGTGATCTTTAAGCGGCAATTGGATAGGTACATGGATGGGTGCTTAAGCTAGGACAAATGTTCGGCACAACATCGTGGGCCGAAGGGTTTGTTCTGTGCTGTATTGTTCTATGTCCTATGTGCTTGCACCCCAGGTCCCTCTGTTCTACAACACTACCCAAGGTCCAGCATATGAAATTTCCAGTCAAAATGCATTTATGAAAGGAATTTGACATGGGTCCTGAAGAAAACGCAATTCAGTGTCGTGAATTTTTTTTTTCTTTTCACCAACTTCCTCCGCACAACTTATTCAACATTCACACTTTTATTTTCTGTTTTGCCCTATTGTTTTTCTACAGTTTAATCAACTGCTGGCATTCCAGTTGTCCTTCTCACTGAGGAAAAACTTGACTCAAAGTAGAATCGATTGTTGTTGGTGGTCACTCTTTAGAACGGCAATCCCTATGCTTTTAATAGATGGTTTTCCTTATTGGTTTCAATCATGGCCTATCTCCGCAAGAAATGAAAAACTTGCGCCCACACCTCCCCCCTCACTTCCCTCCAAGGCCCCAAGGGATCCTTCCATATCCGCCACAAGTTCACCTGCACCTCCACACACATCATTTACCGCATCCGCTGCACCCGATGTAGCCTCCTCTACATTGGGGAGACAGGCTGCCTACTTGTGGAACGTTTCAGAGAACACCTCTGGGACACCCGGAGGTGGGAGGGGAGGACAGATGTAAGCAAGTTGGTAAACCAGCCTGGTCTCATTTTTCTGTGTTGCAACATGTTACTTCTTTGAACTGGTTAGCCCGGCTTCCTCACAGTGCCAGGGACCTGGCTTCAATTCTACCCTCAGGTAACTGTCTTTGTGGAGTTTGCACATTTTTCCTGTGTTGGTATGGGTTCCCTCTTTGTGCTCTGGTTTCCTCTCACAGTCCAAAGATGTGAAGGTTAGGTGGATTGGCCACGGGAATGCAGTGTTGCAAGAATAGGGTAGGGGGGTGCGTGTGGGTAGGATGTGCTTCACAGCATCAGTGTGGACTGAATGGTCTGCTTCCACAATGTAGGCATTCTATGATTCTTCTATTCTAACTGGTCTTTAACTTTTGTATCTGTTCTGGAGGAGTATCTAGTGGAAGGAGTGAATAATCCTTGCTTGATCCAGAATACGACCATGAATTATAATATGTTAAATAACTAGATGCTGAAATTCCCCCAAAATGCAAATGTATTATTTAACTCATTCATCGCAGCTGCTTTAAACCTCCGGGAAATCAAAAAAGAAAATCATTTCCCATTGAAGTGGATGTGTATCAGCAGAGATGGAAAGGTTCCCAGAGCCTTCCCATGATTGGGTAATTATCGCTAGCAATTCTGCCATCAGTTATAGTCAAGGAATTCCCTAGAGATATGAATTATTCAAAGATGTGACAATTTGGGCATTTGTGTTAGCTCGAATATGTTTGCATTCCGATGTATACTGTATACATTCTGATGTATACATTCCGATGTATACTGTAGAAATGTATATCACACTGGAACTGTCAAGATTAGCTTTCTTCGGTGCAGATGCCATCTATGCATTGGTACAAAGGTTTGACTCCCAATGTGTACCATATGATACTCATGTCTGAGGTGCCTCAGTCGTTAGTTTTAGTATTTCAAGATCCTGCTTTGTAATGACAGGGGCATGGCACAGAGGAGGGTCAAACATCAGCAGAAGGTACCCTTCCTGAGGGTAGGATATCTATCAAGCAACTCGCAAAGGTAGGGAGACTAAACCATCTTTTTACGTTGTTTCAAATCTGCGTTCTTGAATCAAATCCTGTTTGAATTTTTGCAGTCAGTACAGACAGTGGATACTCCCAGGAAGGATGCCAAGTAGATTTCACAAGGAGTGAAAGTCTTTGTATATTGTTCCAATGCACTAATAGCAGTATGACATCTCTCAATCCAGTAAGGTGATTAAAATTATTTCCGGAAGCTTTCCTTATGGCTTCTGAGTGATACACACACTTTTTAAGTAGTAAATTACAAATAGATTTTGGTCCATAGGCCTTGGCTCAGTCTGAGGACAGCAAAGATTGGCTAAAATCTGGTGCATGAGAGCTTAAAGACCTGAATTTGAAACTCAGTCAGAAGTGAGAAAAAAGGTCACCACTTTGGTGTCAGTGAGTCTTATGTCACCCTTTACTGCACAATGACAGTGATTACAAGTCAAAACGTATTGGATTTGAAACATTTTGGGAGACCCTGTGGATGTGAAAGGTCTCTATCAAATGCAGCTTGCCTACATTTATCGCTTATTTTCATGCTGTTACTTATTGCCCTTTCAAGATTTTTTCAAAAACAAATTTTTAACCTTTGTTAAGGACAATTGTTAAAGGGTACGAAAGTAGGGAATGATGAAGAAGGGGGAAAAGAAAAACTTATTTCTATTTTGTTTCATGCAGATAGTCGCAAGCCTCTAACTTGGCACCGGGCGGAGGTGGGTGCTGCAGATGCTGGAGATTAGAGTCAAGATGAAAGTGGCGCTTGAAAAGCACAGCCGGTCAGGCAGCATCCGAGGAGCAGGAAAATCAACGTTTTGGGCAAAAACCCTTCCTGATGAAGGGCTTTTGCTCGAAACATCGGTTTTCCTGCTCCTCGGAAGCTGCCTGACCTGCTGTGCTTTTCCAGCACCACTCTAATTTTGACTCCAACTCAGCACTGCCCTCTGGACCCATCCATCACTGCCCCCTCTGACCTACCACCTTCTCCCTCACCTTCATCAACCTATCGCTTTCCCAGCTACCTCTCTCCAAACTCACCCCCCTCCCATTTATCTTTCAGCCCTGACCCACAAGCCTCATTCCTGATGAAGATCTTATGCCCGAAACATGGATTCTCTTGCTCCACAGATGCTGCCTGACCTGCTGTGCTTTTCCAGCACCACGCTCTCGACTCTGATCTCCAGCACCTGCAGTCCTCATTTTCTCCTAATAAATATTATTTGACTGTATCACAACTAGTTACCACAAATTTGTACTCTTTGTCTGTTAAAAGTCGAGATGTGGCAAGGTATTCAATAGAAGTATTATTCTTCTCAATTTGGATGAGAGTTAGTTGTTTCCCTTAGCTCCCATTGGGAAGCTATGCATTCACAGAGGGAGACTGAAGATCAGGTATTCTAGGAAAGTGTACAATGTTGGTAGTCATGATTTGGAGATGCCGGTGTTGGACTGGGATTGACAAAGTTAAAAATCACACATCACCAGATTATAGTCCAACAGGTTTATTTGGAAGCACTAGCTTTCGGAGAACTGCTCCTTCATCAGGTGGTTGTGGAGTATAAGTGGACTATAAATTCTGTGTCTTACGACCTTACACTCCACAACCACATGATGAAGGCGCAGCGCTCTGAAAGCTCGTGCTTCCAATTAAACCTGTTGGACTGTGACCTGGTGTTGTGTGATTTTTACAATGTTGGTAGTAATTGATGAAATTGAGCCTTTTTAAAATTCATTTTGTGGGATGTGGGCATTGCTGGCTGGCCAGCATTTATTGCCCCATCCCTAGTTGCCCTCGAAGGTTGTGGTGAGCTGCCGTCTTGATCCATTGCAGTTCACTTGCAGCGGGTTGTCTCAATGACATTAAGGAGAGAATTTCTACACATCTGTGACTTCTGTTGAGACTTCATCTAGTGATAAATGTGTCTGGATTCATGAATTGGGAGATAAGGAGGATTGGGAGCAGGCAGTTTAGAGGGAATTTGAGGGATTTCATTTTCACCCAGAGGGTTGTAGATATCTTGAACTCACTATCTAAAAGTGTTTCAGAGGGGGTAAGTCCTCAAGACATTTAAGAAGCATTTAGATGAACACTTGAAATGCCATAGCATATAAGGCTACGGGACAAGTGTTGGAAAATGGGTTAGAATAGATAGGTGTTTGATGACTAGCACAGGGCTGAAGGACCACTTTCCGTGCTGTTCAAACTCAGATTCTGTGGTGAGACAAACAGAGCTAATGTTTTAGATTGAAGGCTTTCCTTTGGAGCTGAACTGAGCAGAACTTCCTTTCCCACAGCACCTTCCTGTGCAGGCGAAAGAGGGGTAACACCAGTCCTTTCACCACATCCCTTCTCCTTGTCCAAGCCATCCCAGATGCAACAGCAATTTATGTGGACTTGTTTTGATTAACGATTTTTGAACTGTATTTGCTGCTCACATGTCTTGCTCCACGTTGGGAGACCAAAGGCAGAGGTTAAGGTGACTGCTTTGTGCGTCACCCCACTCAGTCTGAAAATGTGAACTTCCAGTTGCATACCATTTTAATTCTGGTCCATGTGCTCACATGGACATCTTAGTCCTTAGCCTGTTACAGTGTTCCGATGAAGTGTTAACATACTCTCAAAGAACAACACCTCTTCCAATTCGGCATTTTTGAGCCTTCCATACTGTAGTATTGAATTAAACAATTTCAGATTGTAAACCCACCCCTCCCCCATTTTGTTTCTTGCATGTGTCATCTTAATCTGGTTCCTCACAACTTTTTTTTTCTCTGACGCAGCTGTTTATAATTCTGTCATTCAGACTAATTTTAGACAAATCTTTTCTGAAGAACACTCATACTGGACTTGAAGCGTGGAATAGAAGAATCCCTACAGTGTGGAAACAGGCCATTTGGCCCAACAAGTCCACACCGACCTTCTGAAGAGGAACCCATTCAGACCCACTCCCCTACCCTATTACTCTACATTTACCCCTGACTAATGTGCATGACCTTTCACATCCCTGGGCACTATGGGCAGTTGAGCATGGCCAGTTCACCTGATTTGCACGTCTTTGGAGTTTGGGAGGAAACTGGAGCACCCAAAGGAAACCCACACAGACACTGGGACAATGTGTAAACTCCATAGAGACAGTAGCCCGAGTCTTAAGTTTGTTTCTCTTTCTGAAGATGCTGAGCGACCTGCTGAGTTTCCCCAGCATTCTGTGTTTGTTGGATATATCTTTTATTTCTTTCCCAAAACCATTATTACTTTCTTTCCCTTTTGAGCCCTGAAACCTGTTGCCTGCTGCTCAAAGGCGGATTCCTCCTTTTTGTTCTTTACACTTTTACTTGTACAAAACCTAAAACATTTCTATCTTCCTTCAGTTCACGCAATATCAACTCTGTTTCTCTTGCATAAAAAGTGAGGACTGCAGACATTGGAGATCAGACTCGAAGAGTTTTGGTGCTGGAAAACCACAGCCGGCCAGGCAGCATCTGAAGAGCAGGAGAATGGATGTTTTGAGCATCAAGAATGTGATGAAGGGCTTATTCCTGAAGCGTCGACTCTCCTGCTCCTCGAATGCTGCCTGACCGGCTGTGATTCTCCAGCACCAACACTCTGTTTCTCTCTCAATCGGTGTTGCCTGACCTACAAAGAGGTTAACAGTTGACCTTCCTTTAACTTGAAATTGATTTCTGATTTTTCAACTTCGGGTTTTGTTAATTTGATATTATATGCATGCTGGTCAAAGCTTACGTTGAAGCTCGAGAGAGAGAGAGAACATACTTCAGTGACGGGTCTTTTGAAAACCACTTTGAATCTGTCATGAGTTTTTCTTCCCTAGTCCATGCTGGGAGCAACTTCACCTCAGCTGCCAGTGGCCTACCAACAGTCAGCCTTGACCACTGAAGAGCTGGGTCCATTCCTGCGACTCTGTCTGCTGGATCAGAGCTTCCCGGCGTTTGTGGAACAGGTGGAGCAGGAACTTAAAAAGCTGATTGACTAATGACTCAGAACAATTTTGGCCTTTCCCCAGTTGACAATAACCAGATTGCTACTTGAAGGGAATTGCTACTAATTGCATTAATCTTCATTAACTCACCTCATGTCTGGATTTCTTCTGACAAATATATCCATTGCAGTACAATGTCAATGTATCTTCGATGTTCTCATTTCTTATCATTAGTTTGTCCCATCATTAAACAATAATAAATTTTTCAGTCAACTTGAGCTTTTGTTTAATTTCACTAAGTCAAATTCACTGAATTTGTACCCATTCTTAAAATAGAATAAGTTCTTAATGGATGTTTCTAACCTTAATCCAGGCTGTAATTTTCATTTCTGTTTCATGCAGTTGGCTATCCAGCAGATAGACACACCACCTCATTTAACATGAACCTGTGCAGGCTACAAGGTTGGAAATGCATTTCGCAGACCGTGCTTAGTTGAACACTCAATATCTTGACCTTGTGTTGCTCGTTTGGGATATTGTCACCGCTCTCATTGTGTCAGAAAAATAAAATCCAGGTGTTCACATGGAATGCCGAGCAGAGGAATATCACCAAGTTTTAGAATAGGAACCAATGGGATATTTGAAAATCACACTTTTTAATCTGCTATGAAAATTTCCCAGTGGAACAACTAATCATTTGTTGAAGAGACAAAAGCCTGATGTGCTTAGCTGCTCTAAAAAATGATCCCTTTCATTGGCTGTTCACAGCCTCAGCAAGTCTGTGATGTTGAATCAAACCATTACTTCATCAACGGCCCATATTCCAGCCCACTGGCAAACCTTGTCACCATCTGCCTTTCACTCCTCGCTTTTAGCCAGGATCAGGGCTTCTCCACTTTCTTGCCTGAGCATCTTCCATCAATTCCTTTTATAAAAGTTGGAACAAATTGCCTCAGTAGCTATAAAATAATCTGTGAACCATACTGCTGGCGTGACAATACTATGGCTTTAAGAGCTGTATTTTGTCATTTTTGTTTTGTGTGTGCAGCTCCAATTTCACATGCAAATTTTCAAATCCCTTTCCCATGTTGTCCACGCTTGTGGTCTGTAAACCCCAGAGGGGCTGGCATTGACACCACACTGCGCAATATGGTGCAAAGAATGATTTGCGTGAGTCAGTGATCATGAACGCTGAACGCAAATGCTGGGAGCTTGCTGTGTTGGAAGACAGTGCAAACAGGCTTTTCAAATTCTGAACCTGAAAGTGTCTGCTGCTGTGGTTAAGTAAGTTGCTGAACCATACTCCCAAGGTCACGTATCATTGTCAAGCCAACCTGTCCGCTTGAGAGAACAGGAGCGAAAAGTGCCGGAGCGAGGGAATGGGAGCACCAGAGTCCACTTTATTGGGAAATAAATATTTTGCCAAGGGAGGGAACCATCTGTAATTAACCAAAACACGCTGAAGTAAAACCTTTCCTTTGAACAGTTCTGAGCAATTGTGAATGAGGAAGTAAGTCAACGGTTGCAGAAAGTATAAAAGAATGAGGAAATGTAACTACTATGGAATTTAGTCCCTCTATTCTACTGCTCCATGTGAGGAAAAACAAATGTGTACCAGTTTTGGACAAACAAAGACAAGTTGTCAAACAGGCCTTGCTTCATTCATGGCTGACAGGTACTGAATCTGAAGCCACTGCAATAATGGTGGATGGTGTTAATTTAAATTTCCATTCGGTAAGTACTGTGCAATATCAAAGGAGTGCTGAAATGCCAAAATGCCAAAAGTAAGATATTACAGCATCAGAAAGTACTGGAGAGGTGCAGCCTGTGGTTATTGACATTAATTGGGCTTTCAACCTTAGCTGCAAATTACTAGGATGCTAAAATTGTAATCTGATGCATGATGCGTCTAGCAGTCCGTCTCCCTGTCCAGGTACAGGGAGATTGACAAATCAGATAGATAATAGACAATAGGTGCAGGAGTAGGCCATTCAGCCCTTCGAGTCTGCACCGCCATTCAATATAATCATGGCTGATCATTCCTAATCAGTATCCTGTTCCTGCCTTATCTCCATAACCCTTGATTCCACTATCTTTGAGAGCTCTATCCAACTCCTTCTTAAATGAATCCAGAGAGTGGGCCTCCACTGCTCTCTGGGGCAGAGCATTCTACACAGCCACCACTCTCTGGGTGAAGAAGTTTCTCCTGAGCTCTGTCCTAAATGGTCTACCCCGTATTTTTAAGCTGTGTCCTCTGGTTCGACACTCACCCATCAGTGGAAATATGTTTCCTACTGCCAGAGTGTCCAATCCTTTCATAATCTTATATGTCTCAATCAGATCCCCTCTCAATCTTCGAAACTCAAGGGTATACAAGCCCAGTCGCTTACAGTGTAAGGTAATCCTGCCATTCCAGGAATTGACCTCGTGAATCTACCCTGCACTCCCTCAATAGCCAGAATGTCTTTTCTCAAATTTGGAGACCAGAACTGCACACAGTACTCCAGGTGTGGTCGCACCAGGGCCCTGTACAGCTGCAGAAGCACCTCTTTGCTTCTATACTCAATTCCTCTTGTTATGAAGGCCAGCATGCTATTAGCCTTCTTCACTACCTGCTGTACCTGCATGCTTGCCTTCATTGACTGGTGTACAAGAACACCCAGATCTCTCTGTACTGCCCCTTTACATAAATTGATTCCATTGAGGTAGTAGTCTGCCTTCCTGTTCTTGCTACCAAAGTGGATAACCATACATTTATCCAAATTAAACTGCATCTTCCATGCATCTGCCCACTCACCTAACTTGTCCAGGTCACCCTGTAATCTCCTAACATCCTCATCACTTTTCACCCTGCCACCCAGCTTTGTATCATCAGCAAATTTGCTAATGTTATTGCTGATACCATCTTCTATATCATTAACATATATTGTAAAAAGCTGTGGTCCCAGCACGGATCCCTGCGGTACCCCACTGGTCACTGCCTGCCATTCTGAAATGGAGCCGTTTATCACTACCCTTTGTTTCCTATTAGCCAACCAATTTTCAATCCAATCTAGTACTTTGCCCCCAATACCATGCACCCTAATTTTACTCACTAACCTCCTGTGTGGGACTTTATCAAAAGCTTTCTGAAAGTCCAGGTACACTACATCTACTGGATTTCCCTCGTCCAACTTCATAGTTACATCCTCAAAAAATTCAAGAAGATTAGTCAAGCATGATTTCCCCTTCATAAATCCATGCTGACTCTGTCCTATCCTGTTACTACTATCCAGATGTGCAGTAATTTCATCCTTTATAATAGATTCCAGCATCTTTCCCACCACTGAGGTCAGACTAACTGGTCTATAATTACCTGCTTTCTCTCACCCACCTTTCTTAAAAAGTGGTATAACATTAGCCACCCTCCAATCCTCAGGAACCGACCCCGAATCTATTGAACTCTGGAAAATAATCACCAACGCATCCACGATTCCCCGAGCCACATCCTTCAGTACCCTGGGATGCAGACCATCAGGCCCCGGAGACTTATCAACCTTCAGACCTAACAGCCTCTCCAACACCAAATCCTGGCAAATATAAATTCCCTTAAGTTCAGGTCCTTCAGCCACTGTTACCTCAGGGAGATTGCTTGTGTCTTCCCAAGTGAACACGGATCTGAAGTACCCATTTAATTCCTCTGCCATTTCTTTGTTCCTAGTAATATATTCCCCTGTTTCTGTCTTCGAGGGCCCAATCTTTGTCCTAACCATTTTTTTGCCTTGCACATACCTAAAAAAGCTTTTACTATCCTCCTTAATATTCTTGGCCAGTTTACCTTCGTACCTCATTTTTCCTCTGGCAACATCTGTGGAGAGAAAGCAGAAGAAGGGTCAATGATTACTGAATTTTCTCATCAGAAATGCTGCCAGACCTGCTGCGTTCCTCCAGAAAGTTATGTTTTTGTTTGATTTCCAGCATCCGCAGTTCTTTGTTTCACTGATGTAGAAAAGATGTCTCTTCATGTGGGGCAATCTGGAACGAGAGGCCAAAGTTTTATGATGAGGGGTAGCAGATTTAAAACAGATTTAAGGAGAAATTAATTCTCTCAATGTGTCATGAATCTGTGAAATTTGCTTTCTCAGATATTAAGGAAGAGATAGGTAATTAGCACTGGCTTGAAGGATTATGAAGAGTGAGCAGGAAAGAAGAGTTGAGGCAGAGGTGAGATTAGCCAGAATTGTATCAAATAGTGAAGCAGACTTGGGGCTGAATTGTCTTGTCTACTCCTGCTCCTAGTTCTTATAGTTATTATAAAATGCTGAAAACTGATTCCATAACCCAACTCAAAGGGGACATTGAGAGAGGTGAGGAATTGCAACCTTTACAAAATACCTTAAATTTATAAGGTTATTAATTTTTTTAAAAAAGAAAACTTTTTAAGCAAATTTCAAAATTCTGATGAGCATGTTTCTGTATTGGAGAGAGCAAAGGATGGGTCCAGGGCATTGGCCACTGCAATGTTTGAAGTCAGGTTGACCTGAGAAGGTGTCAAATACATGCATAAAATCCCAGCCTGGACTCACTTAGATATGAAGCAGATGGGAGGGAGATTTGTGAACCATTTTTGTGATTGTAGGGTGGTGCGGGGAGAGGACAGATATATACCAAAGTTCTTATTATTGTTTGGGGTGGTTAGTTTTATGCTATTGCACATCTAATGCATTGGTGGCTATAGAAACACAGAAAAGAGGTGCAGGAGTAGGCCATTCAGCCCTTTGAAGCTGCACCACCATTCATTTTGATCATCTGATCATGCAATCTCAGTAACCCACTCCTGCTTGCTCTCCCTACCTCTTGATCCCTTTAGCCAGAAGGGCTTGGTCCAACTCCCTCTTGAATATAGGGAATGAACTGGCCCCTAACGACTTCCTGTGGGAGAGAATTTCACAGATTCACAACTCTCTGAGTGAAGAAATTCTTCCTCATCTCAGTCCTGAATGCCTTGCCCCTTATTATGCAAGATAATTAATGAAGATGGTACTGTGTGGAGAGTGTGTTGAAATATAGTACCCTCTCTTTCAGCAGGGTCTACAGCAATCCGAGAGCAGGTGAGAGGCCAGGAGCAGGCACTGATCAGGGAACAGGAGGAGAAAGAATGGTGGGTGGGGTTAGGGAATGTGGTAATCAGGGATGAGGGTTATAGCCAGCTGAAGGCTAAGTTTTGGGTGGGGGTAGCAAGCATCATATCAGCTCTTCTCTCTGTATGGCACTGCGAAGATGTGGGATGAGGGGCACTAGATTATGCTCAGATTTCCTGCTCCTTCCACCAGCAGCCTACCCAGACCTCAGCTTCTCCTGTCTTAGTGCAAGATGCACCCATTAGTCTTTTAGCAAAACAGGGACACGAGAGCAGTGGAAGCTGATGCAATCAACCATTTCAAAAGAATATCGGATGAGCAGTGGAGTGAACGAAACATGATGGGCTATGGGCGCAGAGCTGGGCTGTTGAGCTCATCATTACAGAATGGAGGATGCCTGACATGGAATTGATGGGCTGAATGACCTCCTTCTGTACTATATTTCCACACCATGAAAGCACTACAGGCAGTCTGAGTGATCTGACAAAGATAAGTGACCAGCGGAACATGTGTCCTGGTCTCCAATACAATGGGGTAGACATCTGTCCCACTGGGAGGTTATCAGCTCAACTCAGGATTACTCAGGGGTGGCACGCTGTCTCGGTGGTTAGCACTGCTACCTCACAGCGCCAGGGATCCGGGTTCGACTCCACCCTCGGCCAACTGTCTGTGTGGAGTTTGCGCATTCTCCCCGTGTCTGCGTGTGTTTCCTCTAGGTGCTCTGGTTTCCCCCCATAGTCCAGAGATGGGCGGGTTAGGTGGATTGGCCATGCTAAATTGCCCATAGTGTTCAGGGGTATGTAGGCTAGGCGCATTACAGTTTGGAAGGGTCGGTGTGGACTTGTTGGGCCATAGGGCATGTTTCCACACTGTAGGGATTCTATGATTTGAAATTATAACAGGATGGTTGACAATCATCTACGATATCTATGATCCATCAGCTCCTTCCCAGTTGATGGGCTCAGTGGCTGGTGACCATTGCCAGGTTATTGTTGCTTTGCCTTCCATGTATACTGGAACTGATCCCGTCTGCCTCCTTGCAGCACCAGTAGGTGCAGAGACAAAGTAGGCCAGGCTGCTGTGGGCTGTGCTGCCCTTCTCGGGTGTAATCCTGTGGCAGGTCCTCCTGTGAATGGGCGCTACAGGCCGTCTGCATATTTAGAACGAATTCCACTCTTGAATCTGTTTGCAAGTCGATTTGTATGTAAGTCACAAAATAGTGCAGGACAACATAAAGCAGCCATTCACAAGTACAGGAAATGTCCATGTGATCAGATCTTTAAAATTACACCCCTATAAGAGATTGTGTTTGTAAGTATGAGTTTTCATTACGTGAGACCTATGTTAATCAGGGCCCCTGCATCTAAAATCTGGAGAGAATGCAACTGCAGTGTTGTGTGTAGTCCTACTCCCCTTATCTAAGGAAGGCTGTACTTGTATATATCTGGAGGGAGCACAGCGGAGATTCTCGGGATAGCAGCACTATCTTAGTTGAGAGGTTCTCACGAGTTTCTGAGGATGAGGCAGTCTCAGAAACTTCAAAAATTCTTGAAAATTCAAATAGAGTAGATGACACAAGGCTGGGGTTCCAAAACCAGGGAGATAAAATCTCCGAATAAACACCAGGCCGTTGAGCATGAGGTGGGACTTCTTTCCTGAGGGAGGTGAATCTTTGGAATTCTGTACCTGAAAAAGTGGTGGAAACAATCACTAGTGTGTTCAAGGTGGAGACTGATAGATTTCAAAAACAAGGTTGAATAGCATGGAACTCTGGTGGTGAGATCAATGACTTAGCGTGATTTTGAATGGGCATTCGATGGGCTGAATGGCCTACTTCTCTTATGGAACTAGTAGCTGCCCATCACAACATCCAGCTGACTATATTTCACTCCACTGTCTCCTCACAGCAGCATCTGGAACTCACATTGTCCCTCTTTAATACCAGCTGGTCTCCCTGCTAAAGGACAGATGTTGTGAAACTTGAAAGAGTTCAGAAAAGATTTAGAAGGATGTTGCCAGGGTTGGAGGGTTTGAGCTATAAGGAGAGGCCGAATAGGCCAGGGCTGTTTTCCCTGAAGTGTCGGAGATTGAAGGGTGACCTTTACAGAGGTTTATAAAATTGTGAGAGGCATGGATAGGGTGGTAGCCAAGATCTTTTCCCCAAGAGTAGTGGAGTCCAAAACTAGAGGGCGTAGGTTTAAGGTGATGGGAAAGACCTGAGGGGCAACTTTTTCATGCAGAAGGCGGTGCATGTATGGAATGAACTGCCAGGGAAAGTGGTAGAGGGGTGTACAATTAGAACATTTCAAAGAATGGGTGTATGAATAGGAAGGGTTTGGAGGAATATGGGCCGAATGCTGGCAAATGGGAGTAGATTAATGTAGGATAACTGGCCGGCATGGATGAGGTCAATTGTAAGGTCTGTTTCTGTGCTGTACATCTCTATTATGAGACTGTGTCTTTCACACTTGGACCTGCAGTGGTGCAGATACACAAAGAAGTGGGATACTACTCTTATGCAAAATCCACCTTCTCCCACATAGTTTTACTCAGCTGAAAGCTGCTTTTGAATTCTATTTATAAACAAATGACTTGCTTTTCCATTTGATCCTCTCGTTGACAATGCTGCTGTTTTTGGCTTGTTTTAGTTGTACCTCACTTATTGTACACAATAGCAACAACATCAAATGTAATAAATAAGGAGCCCTTCACAGCATATTTGAAAATTTATTTTGCTGTTTACATTTATGACAGGAGCACAGCTACAAAAGCAAACCGTATTTAAGATTAGATTAGATTCCCTACAGTGTGGAAACAGGCCCTTTGGCCCAACCAGTCCACACCAACCCTCCGAAGAGCAACCCACCCAGACCCATTTCCCTCTGACTAATGCACCTAACACTATGGGCAATTTAGCATAGCCAATTCACCTGACCTGCACATCTTTGGACTGTGGGAGGAAACCGGAGCACTCGGAGGAAACCCACGCAGGCACAGGGAGAATGTGCAAACTCCACACAGACAGTTTCCCGAGGCTGGAATTGAACCTGGGTCCCTGGAGCTGTGAGGCAGCAGTGCTAACCACTGTGCTGCCCCATTTTTCAATGGAATACCTCAAATCGTTGTTGCTGCTGCTCAGTTTTATAGGTTTGCTTGCTCACTGGAAAATGTTGGCTTGCCATTAATAAAGTTTTGTGACACTGACTTGTGCTATGCATAAAAAAAGAATCACAAAGCCTTGCTTATTCCTGATGAAAATGCACATTTCCTTTCTCGACTCTGCCATTTTGTTGAGTGTGATTTTAATCTCCTGCCTGTAATAAAGATTCCATTCTTAGAATTTAAGTTATGTCTCTTCTTCCATGGAACTTGCTGCGTGGAGTGCAGTATCTGGCACGAATGGGTAATGCTGCAAATACCCAAATCTTCTCACACTGCGTGCTTGCTGAGCATGAACAGAATGTGCAAGGTTGCCAAAAAAAATATGTTTTGGGAGATAAATAAACTTTAATGTTTTAGAAACAGTTCACATGACAGAAAAAAGAAGTTTGGGAGGTCTTAAAGAATAAATCTCTGGGACCTGATCTAATGTATGCAGAATGCTTTGGGAAGTAAGGGAAGAAATTATGAGACCCCTTGTAGAAATATTTGCATCTTCTGTAACTAGGAGTGAGATGCCTGATGACTGGAGGGTGATTAATGTTATATCTTTGTTTAAGAAAGTTTGTAAGGAGAAACCAGAGAACTTTTGACCTGTGAGTCTGACTTCGGTTATCGGTAAATTGTTGGAGGTGATAATAAAAGATAGGATTTATGGACATTTAGCAAGGCAAAAATCAATTAGGAATAGTCAGCATGGTTTTGTGCTAGGAAATTCGTGTCTCACAAGCTTGATTCAGTTTTTTGAGGAAGTTACCAAAAAGATTGATGATGGCAGAGTTTGGATTTTCATAAAGTCTTTGACAAGGTTCTGCATGGTAGACTAATTGGTAAAGTTAGGTCACATGGGATTCAGGGCGAGCTTGCCAATTGGATACATAATTGGCTTAATGGCAGGAGACAGAGAGGACTGGTGGCGCGTTGCTTTTCCGAATGGAGGCCTGTGACCAGCAGTGTTCCATAGGGTTTGGTTCTGGATCCTCTTCTGTTTTTCATTTGTATAAGTGATTTGGATGAGAATATAGAAGGCATCATTAGTAAGTTTGTGGATGGCACCAACATTAGTGGCATAATATACAGTAAAGAAGGTTACTAAGATTACAAAAGGATCTCAATCAAGTGGATCAGCAGGCTGAAAAATGACAGATGGATAAATGCAAGGTATTGGATTTTGGTATAACAAGCAAGGGTAGGGCTTATACAGTTCATGGTTGGGCCTTAGGTCGTGTATTAGCACAGAGGAACCTAGGGGTGTAGGTACATAATTCTCTAAAGTTTGTATCACATATAGACAGGGTGGTTAAAAAGATATTTGACATGCTTGCCTTCATTGCTCAGTCCTTTGATTATGAGAGTTGGGACATTATGTTGAGGTTGTACAGGATGTTGGTGAGGCCTGTTCTGGAATACAGTGTCCAGTTCTGGTTGCCCAGTTACAGGAAGGATATTATTAAGGTCGAGATGGTTCAGAAGAGATTTACCAGGATGTTGCCAGGTGTGCAAGGTTGGAGTAATAAAGAAAGGCTGGATAGGCTGGGACTTTTCTTACTGGAGCGCAGGAGGTTGAGAGGTGACTTGAAAGAAGTTTATAAAATAAGGAGAGGTATAGATAGAGTTGATGGTAGTTGTCTTTTCCCTCAGATGGGGAATTTCAAGACTAGAGGGCACATTTTTAAGGTGAGAGGAGAGAGATTTTAAAAAGTGATGAGGCAAATTATTTTACACAGAGGGTAGTTCAAGTGTGGAACGAACTACCTGATGAAGTGGTGGATCCGGGTACAATTACAACGTTTAAAAGACATTTGGATGGATACATGAATGGGAAAGGTTTGGAGGGATATGGGCCAGGAGCAGGCAGGTGGGATTAGTTTGAGATTATGTTCGGCATAGACTGGTTTGACCGAAGTGGTGTCTCTGTGCTGTATGACTCGATGACTTTATAAGACTATTGTTTAGAATTCCAGCCGTAGCATAAAGCATAATCTGTGGCATCGGGTTTCCCATCACAGTGTAGCTCACCACATCAGACACATTCTCAGGAAAATCACTGATCGATCTCCCATTCGGAAATCTCACTACCCGACTTCAGTGTTGAGAGCAGCCCTTAACTTTCATGTGTTGGCAAACCTTCTCCTCCATCCGGAGCTTAAAAATGTGTTGCTGGAAAAGCGCTGCAGGTCAGGCAGCATCAAAGGAGCAGGAGAATCGACATTTCGGGCATAAGCCCTTCTTCAGCCCTTCTCCTCCATCCGGATCACTGAGAAAAAAGTCCTGCATTTTCATGTTGTTTACTAGCTCCCCCGAAGGTTGTGGAGCAGTCACACAAGTGCAAGCAACATTGAAGATATTTAATCTACCTATTTAGACATATTACAGGCACATCCAACTCATCTTCACTGATTTATGGTCCCTATCACCAGCTTTTCTCTCTGACTGGCTTACCATCATTCAGCCCTTCCTCTGCCTGTCTGTTGTTCTGTCTCTCTGGGCTCTATCTCTATTTCTCCTCTCACTATCTGGTCAGCATTTACATCATCTTTTTCTAGTTGCTAACAGTTCTGAAGAAGGATTACTGACCTTGAAATAATAATTATTCTTGGTCTCCACAGATACTACCAAACCTGCTGAGTTTCTCCAGCAATTTCCGTTTTTGTTTCAGATCTCCAGCAATCCCAGTTCTTTGTTTATTATTACAGACGTGTTTGGGGCGGGTGGGATTTGAAGTCAGGCCTTCTGGCCTAGAGTTAGGGACATCCTGACACAAGGCCCTCCAAAATCATTCAGCTGGTCATTCGAAAAGATTGAATGGGGAGAACACAAATTCAAAATTGGCACTCATTAATCAACAAGGGTCACTGTTTAAAGAAATGACTTGAGTTTTGTTGCATCTTTCACAACCTCACATTGTCCTTAAGTGTCTAAGAAGACAGCTAATTGGTTTATCAAAAAGTGAAAATGGCAGCTGTCAAATTGTTGTGATGGTAAAAGTTAAAAGAGTAATCATCATTCACAACAAACAGAAAATAAAAAGAGCTGTGCAATAAGGAATGTACAACTATGAGCTTCTCAGTGTATAAATAATTGCAATATGTCAGTCTCCTTAATTTATAAAATGAAAGTGGAAGAATTTGTGCACTCTATATTTTGTATTAAAGTCATGGGTCAGTTGCTTATTGAATTGACCTAATTAAATTCTTAAAAACTATTTGAGAGTTTTATAATCAAGAGGGACAGACAACCTTGTAATCTATATTTTTCCAAGTCTTATTTGAGGAATGATATTTTTCTTCCTTAATGTATTACATATTTATGTTTTTGTACCCCGTTTTTCCTAAATTTATCTGCCCCCAATGCATACACACACACACACATGCGGACACATACTGTCTGGTGCTTTGGGAGAATCTTCCAGACCTTAATTTTGCACCTCTTTCTCTCTTTCACTATCATTAGCAACCCTCCACACCATCTGTCTTCTTTCTGCTCCTCTGTCAGAAGTATACAAATAAACCTTTTGTTTCTGAGGAAGAAGTTTACCAGGATGTGGCCGGGAATCAAAGGTTTGAGTAACAAAGAGAGGCTGGGACTTCTTTCACTGAAGCGTAGGAGGTTGAGAGGTTTACAAAATCATGAGGGGCATACATAGAGTGAAGAGCCAAAGTCCTTTCCCCAGGGTAGGGTAGTCCAAGACAAGAGAGTATAGGTTTAAAGTGTGAGGGGAAAGATCTGAAAGGGACCTAAGGGCAACTTTTTCACGCAGAGGATGGTGCGTGTATGGAATGACCTGCCAGAGGAAGTGGTGGAGGCTGGTACAATTATAATATATAAAGGGCATTTGGATGGGTATATGAATAGGAAGGGTTTGGAGGGATATTGACCAAATGGAGGCAAATGGGTCTAAATTAATTTAGGATATCTGTTCGGCATGGCCGAGTACAACTGAAGGGTTTGTTTCAGTGCTGTACATCTCTGTGACTCTGTAACTCTCATTCTGGCCAGCACCAAAACGGTGAAGCCACAGTATAACATAAGCCAAACATATCAGCAGAAGTAATTGGAGGATCTGAGTAATCCTTCAAATTATAAGGAAAAAAAAAGCATATTTAGACGGCCAGTTGTCCAAAATTTCTTCAGCTGGAATTTGCCCCACTCTTGCTGTGTGCAGTCATGGACTGCTTCATGGTCTGAGGAGTTACAAATGAACACCATGTAATATTCTCAGTTCTAATGTTGGATGAAAGTCATTGATAAAGTTAATGAAGATAGCTGCGCTCAAGTACCTCCTGTGACCATATTCTGGAGCTGAGATGATTGGCCTCCAACAGCCGTACCATCACCTTTTGTATATTTCAGCAATTGAATTGTTTCTCCTAAATGCTATTGCAATTAATTTTAATTGCACACTTAGTCACATTCTGCCCTGATTTCGAGGGCAGATATGTTCTTCACTCCTGAAATTCAGCTCTGGTGCCCAGATATGGATCATTGAGGTTTGTAACAGAACCCAATGTGGGCATCAATGAACATTTCATTACACACTAAGCACTCCTTGAAATCCCTTTCCATTACTTTGCTCATGATCGAGATAGACCATGTGATATTTTCCAAAATGACCAGTGCTGGCATTTTGTGGTATTTGCCACCTCTCCCATTATGTCCTTTGCTGCCACTAATCCTCCTTTGCTTTACCTTAGGCTAATCCAATGATTATTGATTGACGATACAGCACAATATTGTATCTTCAGAAGAGGCACAATTCTTAAACAACAAGATGATTTATTCCATGATGGCAGTAGCTACATATTGTCAGACACAATTATAGGACCTTAGGGAGTTAGCAGTCATATCTGCTCCATTTGAAAGCAAGGTAACAGACTCTGAGAGGCAGTGGTAAAATTGGTGGAGCTGATGTAAAATGACCACTTTCAGAAACATTACCTTGTACAACAGACTGATTCAACAAAAAATATTGGCCAGAATGGATTTGACCTATGTTTTATGGACAGGGCAATTTTCCTCACTGTTTGCTAGATGCTAAGGTTGTGTATGCATGAGAACAATGTGACTAGGAGTGTGGCTAGTTGTGGAATGTTGTCATGGCTCCCAACCTTTGCTCTTCATAATAGGAATGTGGGTGTCCCAGTGAAAGTCAGACTGGGATTTGTATAACATCTTTCAAAAACATGAAAAGATGTTCGCAGAGATCTTTGCAGCCAGTTTTAAAGTGATGTCACTGCTAGAGTGTAAGAAATAATTCATTTTGCATACATCAACCTTTCCATGAACAGCAATCTGATTTGATTTTGCCTTAGTAATATCTTTTTGGGGGCTTAATTTTGGCCAGTACACCAGAGAAAATTTATTTCACAACAGTGACAGTGTACCTGATGTTTACCACTCTGTTTGCTTGCAGGGGTGGCACAGTGGCTCAGTGGTTTGCACTGTTTCCTCACAGCTCTAGGGACCGGGGTTCAATTCTAGCCTCGGGTGACAGAATGTGTGGAATTTGCACACTGTCCCCATGTCTGTCTGAGTTTCCTCTGGGTGCTCCGGTTTCCTTCCAAAGTCCAAAGATGTGCAGGTTATGTGTGTTGGCCATGTTAAATTGTTCAGAGGCGTGCAGGCTAAGTGAGATAGCCATGGGAAATGTGGGATTATGGGTGTGGTTCTGGTGCAATGCCCTTCAGAGATTCAGTGTAGATTCGATAGGTCGAATGGCCTGCTTCCACACTGTAAGGATTCCATGATTGGCACCTCAACAATCCCCGAGCAATGAAGTGATTCAAGATGTTCTGTTCTGAATATTTCTTGAACACAAACTTCTGACTCTGTGGCAAGAGTGTGATGAACTGAGACACAACGAGAACCCATTTGTTTCCAAAGAACTGCAGACAATGGATTACATGGAAATCAGGCATTCCTCAATGGGCAGAAACAGCAGCCATTGGGTGCTGGCAGATTCCCATACACAACAATGGGACGTTAAACCAGTTAATCTGTGTGTCATGCTTCAGAGGACGAGCTACGATCAGGACACCAGGAGAACCATGACCCTTATTTGAATTTCAGCCCAGATTGTTGGGGTGAGGTGGGTTACGGTGCCATTTCAGATAAGCAGAAAATTTACCTTTGCACAAATAGAAATAGTTCCCATTCTTTTTCTAGATTGTTTTGTGGACAGAAGGCTGCTAACTCTCGAAATAGTCAATACTTGGTGTGGGGTGGATATGGGGTACGATTCACAAAAAACATGAATTAAAATAATTGATGCATGCTTTTATTAAGTCAGTTAGGGGTGTGTCATGCAGGAATCATTTTAACAATGTGGCTTAGTGCCACTTTTAAGGAGTGTTCCTTTTTCCATCAAGATGCAGTCGTCACAGATTTTATGTAATCAAGTACTTCTTCCTGTACCTTTGTAGACGGAATATAAATCAGCACAGAACAAGTCTCTCTTTACTGGCCTAAAGCTTTATTTAACAACTCAGCACGAGTGATCTAGCTCTCTGATGGTGAAGCACTACATGAGTAACAGAGAGCAAGCAAGTTTCCACAAGGTGGGTTGTCTTCGTTACTGAATGCTTTGCAATAATTTTAATGCCATTATTTTTAATCCCTGGTCTTTAAACTTTTCATGACGTAAACAAAAAGTCAATTCTACTGAAGTTTGAAATTATCATGCAAGGCAAAAGTTACACTTAATGCTTATATTAATTTTATCTATGGTATGGAATTATCATATTACTGAAAAGCATTTTCAGCATAACATAGAAGTAATTTATGTAAATATAGTTACTTTATTGTGAATGAAAATCTGCATTTTCATTTTCAAACTGTCATTATTTATGCCCGTATGATATAACATTGCTTTGGATGAGCCAGTGAAATGTTTTATTGTTTCTGTCGTTTTCACGTTTCTCCCTTTACACCTTCTTCAATTGCTTTCTCTCTATCTTCCTATATTCTGTCCACCTTGTGTCCTAGCATTCTGTTCCATTTCCTATTATCTCTCCCTGATATTATGCTTCTGCCATTTCACTATTTCTATTTGGCTACTCTTTTGCTGCCCTTAATTTTCTTCATCTATCTCTTCCTTTTTGTCTTAGTTCTTTCCTTTCTCTGTCTCACTTGGTTCTGTCATTTTCATGGAGCTAATGATTGGTGGGATATTTTCCCGGAACTGGCAAACATCAACTCACTCCCTTGCTGTAGAGCTGTTGTTGTAATCCTGCCATTTCAGTTGCCACTTTTTTGTTGAATTTGATTTCGATGAAAATCAGGCACTTCCCATTACGGACAGTTAAAATTCGGTTTTGTATTCAGATGTTAAGTTAGAAATTACAATCTAATCTCAGTTTTAGTTCAGTGGCAGAAATCTTGCCTCTAAGCCTTAGAACGACTTGAGCTCATTTCTGTGCAGGTCTGAGGGAGTGTTGCATTGTCAGATCTGCCATCTTTCAAGTGAGCTGTCAAGTCAAAGTCCCCTCGTGAGCATTTGAAGAAAAACAGATATGTTCTTGACCTTATCCTTCAACCAATGTCACTCAAAAAGTTGATTTGCTTGTTGCTGGTTCATAAGATTTTGCTTTTTGTATTACCTATGGTATTTAACTCTTTCACAGAGTCTTACAGTGTGAAAACAGACTCTTCAGTCCAACTAATTTACATCAACCAAATTAAACTAGTCCTACTCACCTGTCCTTGGTGCTTAAAGACTTAAAAAATCTTTTGGATGTTCTGTGGTAGTAGAGAATTCTATATAAATATACATTCTTTCTTAACTGAGTGCTTAGGAGTATCTCTAGTCTTTAACAACTATTTTCAACATCAAGACCTTTAGGAAGTTGACATTACATATTCATGCCTCAGCTGGAGGACACTTTAGTGAAGTAGACCTTAGAGGAGTTGGTTCCTTTATTTGCCCTAGGCATAAACAGGGTGTTGGGAGCGTCCAGAGGCAATTATAAAGTGTGAAAGTGTTATCTCTGATGATCATGGGTACCGCCAAATAGGCTCTGATGCAAGCACAGCATTAAATAAACGGCAATACAGCTAGTGGGCATTTTAAATATTGCATTGTTTGTCATGAACCCAATTAGACAAACTACAACTGTGAACAACAGTGAGATGTACTGTAAACGATATACATATCACAGCTCATTTGGACAGTAACCACTTTTGGAAATGGTGACATTAGCTAGCTCTAATATAATTCAACAGCCAGCACAACCTCATCACCTGCCAAGGATAGTAATGGCTCGAGAACGTCTATTATGGGTATTCTGAGGAATGGAAGATATTAATTCTGAATGGGTCTGACTAAATGGACCTTACGGTAGACTCCATATTTGAGTTCACATAAGGAAGACAGGCATGGAGAGTAGCAGTAAGGAGACAAAGATAGAATCTAAAACTCAATTTGTAAAGAGTAGTGCAAATTTCTCTTTTGTGTTAGCCTTTAAGCTTGAATGATGTTCAAGCAATTGTCACTGTGTTGCATTCTGGAGAAACTGCTTTCCTTCCGTGGGTGATAGCCTTAAGACAGAAAGAGCTTGCATTTATATAGTGTCTTTCACTACCATAGTACATCTCAAAGATCTTTTCAGGGTGACACCAGAAGTGATTATAACTATTCAGAAACACTGGATAGTCATCATCATTTCTCTCTAGAAAAGGCAGTGGAGTGATCTAATTTATAGACTGGAACTACTTGTTAAGGGGAACCCACATCAAGGAACTTCCAAAGATAAATCAGTCACCAATATACTCAGAGGAGAAATGAGTATAACCCTCATTTCCCCAGAGCAATTAGAATGTAGAAGTTTATACAAAATGGAGTTATTGAAGCAAATGCCTTAAAATGGAAACTAGGTCAGTATTTAATGGTGAAGGAAATGGAAAGCTACACAAATGGGTTAGATCGTGGAGGTAGGGGGAGGCTAACAGAGCATTGATAATGATGAATTGAATCTGAAACTTCTGTAACTCTGCTGGCAATTTTGAATGCTTTATCAATGCTGTCTGATCCCCGATTTACATCTCATAATATTGGAACTTGTGTTCTTCAAGATTTCTTGGAAGAGGGTTCATCTCGTTTAATCTCATTCAGATAAACCTGTTGGACTATAACCCAGTGCCGTGTGATTTTTGACTTTGTCCACCCCAGTCCAACACCAGCACCTCCACATCTTGTTTAATCCTGATCAGGACTTTGCGGAGATCTTGTTTTGCCATAAGTGACAAAAACTGATACTCTCAAGAGGCCAAATCTCTCAACTGGCTTAGACGTCCTCGTCCACCCCCTGTTTATCCTACCCTGACATATCAAACTTCACTGCCCTTTGAGTACTACATTTCACATTCTAACCATTCTCCAAGCAAAGTGGTTCTTCCTAAATTCCCTGTCAGGTTTATTAGTGACTGGTTCCTATTTACACTGGCTAGTTTTGGATACCTGTACAAGTGAAAACCTCTTTTCCACTTCAACTCTAAGAAAATCTATCATAATTTTAACAATTCCTTCAGATTGTGCCTCAAATTTACTTGATTTCCAACAAAAGAGAGATCCAGTCTGTCCTAATAAGGAAAGTTGGCATAATCCTACCAGACCACAAGGCTACTCTCTCACTAGATCCAAAGTCACACAACACCAGGTTATAGTCCAACAGATTCGTTTGAAATCACAAGCTTTTGGAGCACTGCTCCTTCATCAAATGAGGCCCTGACAAAGGGACAGCGCTCCGAAAGCTTGTGATTTCAAATAAACCTGTTGCACTATAACCTGATGTCGTGCGGCTTCTGACCTTGTCCAGCCCAGTCCAACACCGGCACCTCCACATCACGGCTCTCACTTGAGACAGACAACTGGTCGTGGTTTAACCTACGGGTCACCACACCTTATACAGGGAGAGAATATAAGAAGGAAAATCCTTCAAAGTAAACTGAGTCAATGCAGAAATTGAACTCATGCTGTTAGCCATCCAGCTAACTGACCCATCTGCTAATAAAGTAGTTATTCGCTGTCAGTGCTGGTATCATCCTTATGTCTCTTCTTTGCACCTTTTCCAATGCCTCAATATTCTTCATATAATACCATTCAGACTTCGCCTGCCTGTGCATGTAAATGCACAAATTGAATTGCACTTGTGTCAGGTTTCATGCATATAAACATATCCTATACATTTATTTACATCTCTTCTTCCATTCTTTTTTTTTACTGTAGTTGACAGAACAAGGAGGAGCCTCCAAATCGCACAGGTTTAAACAGTTGAAAGATGAAGACTACAATGAGTAAAGAAGTACCTCTGGCCATTCTCTGGCCCCTACTACTGTGTTGCCTTTCATTTACCAGTAAGTTAATACTGCACATTGTAATCTCGAGATGGAACTCGTTACAGTAAAGATTGGTAGCCCTTAGTGCTGGCTTACTTTTAAATAAAGGAGTGACAAAGAATAAGATAATTGTACCAGATATGTGAATGAATAATACATCAGCAATTATATCTAGGAAGGCTGCTTTTACCAACATAATTCTGACCTAAATATCCAGAACCAGAACTAACACAAGCAGAAAGCTATTTTACAGAGTCACACAGTCGCATTGCACTTTTGTGTATTTGCCCGGAAGTAGTCAAGAACACGGAGCAGATAGTTGTGCACAAGCTAAATTTAAAGGAAACCAATTAAACATGGAATAGTAACACGAAAATGTATGCAGGTTTTCATACACTGTTTTGCAAATGTTTGGCTTGCAGTCGTGGAATTTAGAATCTCAACCTAAAGCTTGAACTTCCAAATCAGACACATTTCAGTGAGAGAATTACTTGAGGGAATCAAGATCGAAAAATATAAATGTATAAAATTTTAATAAGATGAATAGCAACTTACATGCATTTCATTGATATCCGTTTTCACAGTGCTGTTTTGTTTAAACATATTTATTAAAGGATGCACACCTTTGTTCAAAGAGGAAGGTGTTATATCTGTATAGGACACACATAGTGCAATCAGACCTGATTGCCATTCTTCCACCAGTCTTTCTTTGAGAAGTTATCATGTTGGGAAATTTCCATTGGAAATCCTGTAGAACTGTCAGAATCAGTTTCAGGGAGCTGTTAATGACAAGGACTGGACACCACACTAGTGCAAACCAATGACTTCCATTAACTAAAAGTAAATAAAGAATTGCGGCTGCTGGAAATCTGAAACAAGAACAGAAATTGTTAGAGTAACCCAGCAGGTCAGCATGCGTGGTGAGAGAACAGCATTACTATTTAGGGTCCAGTGACCCTTTTTCAGAATGTCCAACAATTTCTGCTTCTGTTTCAACTTTTATTAACTATTCAACTTTGAAGAGAAACATGGCAGAGGAGGAGTTCACCAGAGCTGTCTTGCCCCAGGTCTTAATCCCTTGTGATCTGACATCCTCAATGTTCTTGTGATTATCGTGTAGCTATCTTTCTTAACTCTTCCGTGGGATGTAGGCATTACCCTCAAGGCTGGCATTTGTTGACCATCCCTAATTGCCCTTGAAATGAATGGCCTGCTCAGCCATTTCAGAGGGTTGTTCAGAGTCAGCCGTTGCTGTGGGTCTGGAGTCAAGGACGTCAGATTTCCTTCCCTCAAGGACATCAACGAATCAACTGTTTTCAGAAAAATTAATGCTTATTGTTATGGTTATCTTTGCTGAAAGTAGCTTTTAAATACTTTGCACAATCAATTGGTGCCGTTAATGTTTGCTTAGTAGGAAAAGCCAAGATTACAACGGAGGAACTTCCTCTTCAACCTCTTCCCTCACCTGAGCTGTGCAGTGACCCTCAGATTAAACCACCACCAGTCATCTCTTTCTGATGAGGAAGCAGCCCTATTGTCCTGTAGGATTATAGTGACGTTACCATGAGTAGGAAAGGGAACTAATGCATAATGGATTAGATTACCTGAAAACAGGTCCTTTGGCCCAACTAGTCCACACCTACCCAGACCCATTTCCCTCTGACTAATGCACCTAACACTATGGGCAATTTAGCATGGCCAATTCATCTGACCTGCACATCTTTGGACTGTGGGAGGAAACCAGAGAAAACCTACACAGACACTGGGAGAATGTGCAAACTCCACACAGACAGTCGCCCGAGGCTGGAATCAAACCTTGGACCCTGCTGCTGTGAGGCAGCAGTGCTAACCACTGAGCCACCGTGCCAGCAGTGATCAAAGCAAAAGAGAAAAAAAAACTTCAGAAACTATCCTAAAACTGCTGACTGAATCTTTCTGTAATCACATTTAAATAAACATAATTCCTTAACAACCCTGCATGGCTACTGTAAGGTGCCGGTGAATGTCTCCTGTATCTTTAACATCTGAATGATGGAATGTAGTATCAAAATGAAAAGAAATGTATCAGTCATCTTCACTCTTGGAAGCAGTCCTGTCTCTGAGCCACAAAGTTGTGGATAGAAACCCCACTCCCAAGACCTGCGACTTGAAATCCAGGCTGACATTCTGGTAGAGTACTGAAGGAATATTGCAGTGAGGGAGGAGGTGAGACCTTAAACAAAGGAACTATCTGTCCTCTTTCAGGTTAATGTAAAAAGTCATGTCACACTACTCTGAAGAGGATCTGGGACGGTCACTGTTGTATATTGGTCTGACAGGCTCTAAAACTGAGGTATAGGCCTCATTGTGTCAGTGAAAATGATTCTGTGTCCTCATAGAACTGGTGAACTGAGCAGACGTCAAGGATCACGTGAGACGAACCAAAACTCCCTTGAACAAAAGGGGAAGTCTTAAATTTCAAGGTATTTCAGGCAGAAACAGCAACTTTTTAAAAATATTGCAGTTTTGAATTACCATATATCGCCCCTACAGGCCGAGACCGTTGTGAGACAGGGTCAGAAAAATGGAACTAAGAAAACTACAAGAGAAAACCTTTATAATCTAGGACTGGAAGGCTAACTAACCAAACAACCAACCAGGCGAAAGTGAGGCCTGCAGATGCTGGAGATCAGAGTCAAGATTAGAGTAGTGCTGGAAAAGCACAGCAGGTCAGGCAGCATCCGAGGAGCAGGAAAAGCGACGTTTCGGGCAAAAGCCCTTCATTAGGAGTCAACCAAACAACCAACCAAGCATATAACTGTTGGCCAATTTAAAGATGTACGTGATTTTTAACCGAACACAGCAGGCATCTTACCAAGACTCAGAAAGGCTGGAAAGCATTAACTGCAGCTACACAGCATAGGATTACCCTTCACTACATCAGCAAAATGCAGGAGGTGCACCATTACAGTACAATCAAACCTTTAAAGATAAAATAAGAAATCACATTTGCAAGCTGCAGAACTTAAACAAAAAGCAGAATCCTCTGAAGTTAATTGCATTGCAATAAAAAAAATATTGTTTATTCCATAAATGAGATAGCAAGTTATGATTGTAATTGTTTGGATGAAATGATTTTATTAAAATAGTAGAGTATTCAGATTCCAAAACTGCAAGCAAAGGGGCAGCAACTGAACAGTCTGCACCATTCAAGCAGAAGCCAAACCAGACAATAGAAGCACCTACTACCCTGAATCACATTATAATTCAGCACAGTGAAGAACCATCCTCTTCAAATTCAAGTCTTCCTTCGGGACTGAGTTGATAGGAAGGGACAAAGATCAAGAAAAGTATCTGCCTTCCCAACAAACAAAAATCACATTTAACAAGAATATCTCTTCAAGTAACCTAAACTGAGTGAACTAGCTGAACAGAGGCTGGTATCCAGTCACCGAGTAACCCTTATTTATATGTGCACCGTTTATGGGCTCTGACCAGCCAGCTCAGAGCCAATCCCGAGAATTAGGAGACTTTCTGAATCCCCTGTTTATTCTTTTACTTTTTTATTTCTTTTAAGACTTTCCTCTGCACTACTGCCTAACTACGGTAGTGCTTATTTTTCCTCAGCACACAATGTCGTGTGTTTGCAGGTGTCGGATACAGTGAAGAACAACAAGGTGTGTAAATGTTTAGATTCCACTACCAGGAAGAAAGGGAAACACCCAAGTGGCCAGTGACAAGCAGGGCCCCTCTTGATAAAGGGCAGTACTGCATGCGAATCTCCTGTTTATCCTTTCTTTCTTACCCCCGCACTACCACCTAACTGCGGTAGTGCTTATTTTCCCCAGCACTCAATGTTGTGTGTGTGATGGTGTGAGACACAGTGAAAGACACAAGGTGTACAAATCTTTATTCAATTTCCACCACCAGGAAGAAAAGAAACATCCAAGTGGCCAGTGACAAGCAGTGCCCTTCACATCAAAGTGCAATGCTGCGTGAAATTTCCTGTTTATTTTCTTTTTCTCGGACAGAACAGAACCTCTGATACTCTTGCTTTTTTTTTTCTTTTTCTTTTTTTGCTTTTTTTTAATCTTATTTTACCCCCACACCAGCGGCTAATTGCAGTAGTGCTTATTTTGTCCCCAGCACCCATATTGTGTGTGTGCAGGTGTGAGACACAGTGAAAGACACAAGGTGCATAAATCTTTATTCAGTTTCCACCACCAGGAAGAAAGGAAACACCCGAGTGGCCAGTGACAAGCAGTGCCCTTCACATCAAAGGGTAATGCTGCATGAAATCTCCTGTTTATATCTGTCAGCCGGGGCTCCCTAGTTGGCCCAAGTTAACAACCCCACTCAAGGATCTCACAGTGAATGAGATTCACCTGGTCCTGGTTCCAGTCATTGCATTGGGTCATGAAGAAGCTGGTTTGACCAATAGTTTATCACTGAGAGTCCAAGACATTCAAGAAGTTGAAGTAATATATCTGTGTACTTCAGCACAGATCTACAGGCAGAATGAGAACCAAATTCCACTGACACAGCGTGACATTGTGCTGCATACAACTCCATGGAATTTACCAATGAGAAGAGACAAAGAGAGATTCTACAAAAAAAAACTACCTGCCAAAGCAGGAACCGCACAGATCAACATAAAGCATAAATGCACATCACTGATGTCCTCTCTAAATGAGGGACAAGTAGTTTAAGACCTTCCAGTTCAAGAGAGAATGACAGACCTCAGACCATCCGGGAGAGAGTCAAACTCAACTGCTTGCTGCTGAACAAATAGTTTTATTTCAAGTCCGAAGAAAACATATTCAGGAAGAATAGTGAAACCTCCAGGTTGTATGACTGACTTTATAAAGTCAAAGACTTGAGAGGCGTTTCGAAAATGGTAGCTGTAAACCTGGAAGCAAATGTATGATGCTGTGATAATTGTGAGGGAAAAAGACTTAGTGGAGGTGAGCACAATCATGCATACAGGTCTGAAGGGTTAACACTTGATTAAGTGGAGGAAAGTAGTAGTGTAAAGTAGTAAACTAAAGAAGGAAATTTTGGGAGATAAGCCAAGGATGGTTGTGTCCTCCTTTTAGTTTCTGTAACAATGTAGGTCATATTCGTGTAAATTGTCACTATAATGCAATAAACTTTACACGACAAGACTGCTCTAGTTACACCAGAATGATGAATATTGTAGTCCATCTTGACCATTTTGGGTTTCAAGGAACTGGCAACAAGCTCCTCAGTATTCCGGTCAGTGTTTGGTGGCACAGTGGCTCAGTGATTAGCATGTTGCCTCATAGCACCAGAGACCTGGGTGGCGATTCCAGATTTGAGTGACTGTTTGGAGTGTGTGCACTCTCCCTCTGTCTGCGTGGGTTTCTGCCGAGCGCTTTGGTTTCCTCCCACAGTCCAAAGATATGCAGGTTAGGGTGGATTGGCCATGCTAAATTGCCCCATAGTGTCCAGGGATATGCAGGCTAGATGGGTTAGTCGTGGTAAATGCAAGGTTAGAGTGGGGACTGAGTCTGGATGGGATGCTCTTCAGAGGGTTGCTGTAGACTTAATGGGCCAAATGGCCTCTTTCTGCACTCTGGGGATTCAGTGGTTCAATAGTTCAACCAATAATTCAATCGATAATTCAACCAAAGTCACTCAAAGGGATTATCTGGTCGTCACAACATTGTTGTTTGTGGGGACATGCTGTGTGCAAATTGACTACTGTATTTCCTACTTTACAAAGTGACTACTCTTTGAAATGGTGCTGACTAGGGTTTAGGATGTTCTGAATCTGTGAAAGGCGATAAAAATGCAGGTATTTTCCAGTAGATCTATATCAGTGGGATCTTCCTACCTTGTTTGAAATGCTATTTGTGTTCATTTCAGTCTCTGTTTGCCAGCTGTGGAGCATATTGAATGTCTCAGGTCTGGCCCGTGAGTTATGGACCTGTTTGATCAAACGAGGCTGGTGTTCGGCATATTTCTCTCAGAGACAGCTCAGTTGGCTGGTTTGCGATGCAGAGTAATGCCAATTGCACAGGTTTGATCCCCGTTTCAGCTGAGGTTACTATGAAGGTCCCACCTTCTCAACCTCTTTCCCTCTCCAGAGATGTGGTGACCCCCAGGATATACCACAACCCTGTCTGATAAGACAGCCCTCTGGGACTATGGTGATATCACCTTTTACGCAGTGCTAGAAAAGTAACTCTTCTCCTATACATGCCTCAAGTGCTCACAGGAGCAACACAGCAAAAGCAGAGTTAAATATTCTATGAGATAAGAAATCCAATGAAATTATGTCATTTTAATTTAAATATATTACTCGTGGTGTTGATTCTGCCTGAGGTATGCCTGTTGCCAGGCATATTTTAATTATGGGTTGGGGTACTCAGGGAATGGCGTTGTTAATATTCCTCCAGTGGGAACAGCTCAGGAAAGTACAGAATTGCTCAAGCAATTCTGTCACCATGGCCACTGTTCCAAAAAAGGTTGCTTTGTATATTCTGCTGGCTATGAGTCACTCTTCAGTTCACAGGCTATTCAGAGTAGTTTTACAATCAAGTTCTCCCCATGCATCACAACCAGACCAACCAGATTTTTTGCGAGTGTTTCTAGAAATGAAAAGCAGCATTTTGCTGCTGGAAAGTAATTAATTAAGAATGGTTTGAAAGTAATTAGCACAGGATTGGAGTGACAAATGATCATGTTACTTCATGTGTTACCTACTTAACCAGTTTTTCTTTTGTAGATTGCCACAACCTCTGTAATGAATGTAATGAGATCAGCCAGCAGTTCCCAGATTGGGGCTGTTAACCTGGTCCAGCCAGGGCGCCCTGGATGACAGATGTAAACAGGAGTATCAGGGGCTTCTCTTCACTCTGAGCTGCCTCTGAGAAAGCGGACCAGTGTCAAATACTGTGCACATATAAATAAAGAGTGACTTGGTAATAGGATACCAGCCTCTGTGAAGTTATTTTAACTTCCACCAACAGCCGAAGACTATATCAAAGCCAGTGAGGAATCCCAATTGTGTGGCCAGTGTTTGCTTGAACTACTTATATTCAAAAATGGAATGAGAAGTGCTGGATAATCTAAAACATCTCCATCAGTAAGCTGGAAGCCAAAATGCCAAGTTAATGTTTCTGGGGAGAGACGTTTTGCCTGAACTGTCACACTGACAAGGGTAGACACTGAGATGGAGTAGAAGATTTGAACTAGGATGCAAACATGTAACGTAAAAGGATAGGCTTTATGAGAGGTCAGGTTTAGGTAGAGAATTTGAGCAAGTGCAGTCGTGATGTATGATGAATTTGCTTCCAAAAAGGGAGGAGCATAGCTTTGAATATGCATTGCCACAACATAGGATTGAGCTGAGAATCGTAAGAGGTAGAGAGGGACATCTTGATGTTTGTGAAATATGAATTAGAAATAAATAAACATACAAATTAGAAGGAGGAGGAACAGACCCAATACTGTACATGGTCTTCCAGATTAACCTGATGTGACATGGTGCAAAGTACCTGTAGCTGTTGTCTACATGACATCAGACATTGAACTCCAAATTCAAACTCATCATTTGATGATTTCTAATAAATGTAGGGGAATGGATCAAGTGTAACATTCAGCTTCATTCCTAGATTATAAATTTGGCACCTGGCTACCATCAAAGAGAGAATTATATCAATTTTTAGATACATTGGTCTTGGCTTTCATTGTTATTGTTTGGTTTTAATCTGGTGGGTCAGATCGGTTGATGTTCTAGGATGGTGGCTCAACAGTTAGCACTGCTGCCTCACTGCACTAGGGACCCGGGTTCAGTTCCAGCCTCTGTCTGTGTGGAGTTTGCACCTTCTCCCCGTGTCTGCATGGGTTTCTTCTGAGTGCTCCAGTTTCCTCCCACTGTCCAAAGATGTGCAGGTTAGGTGAATTGACCATGCTAAATTGCCCATAGTGTCCAGGGATGAGTAAGTTAGGTGCATTAGTCAGGGGTAATGTAAAGTAATGGACTAGGGGAACAGGTCTGAGTGATATACTCTGCTGAGGGTCGGTATGGACTTGTTGGGCCAAGTGGCCTGTTTCTATACTGTAAGGATCCTATGATTCTATGACCTGATCTGCAGTTCATTGATTTTTAGTGGGCTGCAGCTCATGTGGTGAAGATGAAGCCTATCTGAGAAGTGGAGAGATAGTGGAAGCATTGATCAAAATATTCCAGAGCTCACTGGATTCTGGAAGGGTTCCAGTGGATTGGAAATCCATTGATCTAATGTCACTGTTGAAGAAAGAAGGAGATAGAAATCAGGAAACTATTGGACAGTTAGCCAAACATCTGTCATTGGGAAAATGGTAGAGTCCATTATTAAGGATTAAGTATGAGCAGAACATTTAGAAAAGTTTAAATTATTCAAACATCATCAAAATGATTTTCTGAAAGGGAAATCATGTTTGATAAATTAGCTAGCGCTTTTTGAGCATATAGCAGGTAGCATTGATAAAGGAAAACCAGCAAACAGAGTATATTTGGATTTCCAGAAGGCATTTGATAAGGTGCTACATAAAAGGTTATTGCACAAGATGGGAGCTCATGGTATTGCAGGTAATGTATGAGCAAGGATTGAGGATTGGTTGGTTCACAGAAAATAGAGAGTTGGGATTAGTGGGTCTTTTTTAGGATGGAAAGGCATAACAAGTGGAGTGCCACAAAAATCAGACCTGGGACTTCAAGGATTCACTAACTATATTAATGATTTGGAGTGGGTGCAAAGTGTAATGTATCTAAATTAGCTGTGATATAAAAATAGGTGTGAGAACATGTTGTGATAAGGACATAAAGAATCTGTAAGGGAAATGGATAGATTGAGGGAGTAGATAAAATTTGGCGGTTGAAGTTTAATGTAGGAAAGTATGAGGTCATGCGCTTTGGTTAGAAAAATCAAAAAGCAGTCTATTATTAAAATAGAGAGAGCCTCCAAAAAAAGTGCATCAGCGAGAGACCTGGGTGTTCTTGTGTGGCGACTTCAAAAGTCAGCATGCAGGTATAATGAGTAATTATGAAGGCAAATTAAATTTTGCCTTTGGTAAGGCACTGGTGTTTAAATTCAGGAAAGTCTTGTTACAACTGTACAGCGTGTAGGTGAGGCCATACCTAGAGTGTACAGTTTCAGTGCCTGTGTTTAAAATAATATTAACAGATATTGGAGCAGTTCAAAAGAGTCTGCTGCGGCTGATTTCCAGATCGAAGAGTTTGACTTACCAAGAATGGCTAAACAGGTTAGGCCTTTGTTCATCGGAGTTTTGAAGAATGGGGGATGAACCATGCAAGGTTTTAAGGGGGTTTGACTGAGTAGATGTAGAAAAGATGTCTTTACTAGTGGGTGAGTCTCAGACTAGGAGACATGGTTACAGAATGAGGGGACTTTAATTTCTCCTCCCAAAGGACAGTGAATGTCTGACTGCCTGGAATTGTGGAGGAAGATCACTGAAAGTTTTTAATGAGGATGTAGATGGATTCTATGATTAATTATAATCTAAGCAATATATTCTTAACTAAGATCTTTTCAGCATTGATCATACAATTTCTGTTCCACTTTAGGTGCGGAATTGAACTGGGAAGTTCAACGCTACGATGGATGGTACAATAATCTAGCACATCACAGCAGGGGTACTGTTGGTAAGGGATATTTCTTTTACTCCAAATTAACCTGACAGAAACGCTGAGTATATCCAGTCTCTCTAAATAGTTATTATCTTTGCGAATGTCTGTGCATTTATTTATTTCATCAAAGTAAAAATATGAAGCATTGGCTCAGTAGTTAGTACTGCTGCCTCACAGCGCCAGCGACCCAGGTTTGATCCCATCCTAGGGGACTGTCGATGTGGAGTTTGCACATTCTCCCCGGGTCTGCATGGGTTTTCTCCGGATGCTACGGTTTCCTCCCACAGTTCAAAGATGTGAAGGTTCGATGGACTGGCAATGCTAAATTGCCTACAGTGTCCAGGGATGTGAAGGCGAGGTGAATTAGCCATAGGAAATGTAAGGTGATAAGACAGGGGATGGGTCTTGGTGGGATGCTCTTTGGGGGGTTAGTGTGGATTTGATGGGCTGACTGACCTGCTTTCACACTAAGGGATTTTATGATCTATTGTGAAACACTCTGAGCTGCAACATTTTTTGTCTGTCACTGCCAATGTTTATGAAACCATTGAATGGTTTGGTATTGACTAGTGAATAGAATTGCTGACAGAGGTACAATGGGCTGAATGGTGTTCTGTGCTTCATCACTCAATAACACAGCCATTCCCATGCCTTGGGGATAAGCAGGTGGTAGATTTTTTTTTAATAGACAAGGGCGTCCAGAGTTATGGAGGGGCAAACAGCAAAATGGAGTTGACAGTACATTCAGTTTGGTCATGTTCCTAAGCCACTAAACCACATAAATGAGGAAGAGTTCCGACTTCACTCCCTGTTATTTTTGCTGAATTTGCTGATATCAACAAATAGAGAGCACTTTCACTAGAATAGAGGGAGTGAAAATAGTCCCAGAGATCAAAGCAAACTCATCGTGAGTCAGCAGCCTATTTTCACCTTGCCAGTTTTGACTTCCCTCTGCCTTGGAAAACATTGGCAAGGTTTGTTTTGCCACCTGAAGTACAAATAAAAGTGACAGCAAAACTAGGAAATAAATCTTCAAAAAGAATGTGAGCTTATTATACCTTGGAATTCTCTGGAAGGAAGATTGGGTGTGATGTAAAACTGGCAGCCAATTCACTGGGAGCCTGTTTCACCACAGTATTGGCCCCAGAATCTTCTGAGAAGGACGGATTAGCTCAAGTTGGTTCGCTCATGGTTCAGATTGACACCAACAGTATGGGTTTGATTCCTGTATTCCGGCTGGGACCTCCCTTCATACCTTGCCCCTGAGAATGCAATGGTGATCTACCACTGATAAAAAAAAATCTGCCAAGGAAACAGCTCAGGTTGAAATAACCGCAGAGAATAGGCCAAAGACCTGGCATGAGTAGAGCACACATGAAGAAAGGGAGTGTAATTCAGCAGCAGCAAGCAATAGTCAATATGGAACCCTAACATTTCTCTAGCGATGCCCACCGGCTGCTAGGTTGAGGACAACATTGGACTTGGTACAAAGTCAGCCACAGTTGGACAGGTTGCCTGAACTCAATGACTTTTCATGACTCATGCCTGAATTTTTGGCATTAGCTTTGCTGAGAACGCAAGGGATTACTGGGGTGTTTGGGACATTGCGTAAGTGAAATAGTCAACACCTTCAGGGGAGAAGGAAGCAAAAGGAAGAACGTTTTTGGAGTTTTGATTTGGACTCACCTGCCTCAGACGTAAAACAGAATGTGCAGTTCTTAAAATAGCACATCATTTGAATAAATGAGCTGGGAAAGAAAGGTGGCAGGAAGTAAGTTTGTAAAATAAGGGTTTAGAATGCCAATTAAGCCACTTATTAATAATAGGATTGATTATGTAGAATTTTACAGCACAGAAGCAGGCCGTTCAGCCCATCATATACGTGCTCCACATGAACTTTCTCTAACCCTACTTCATCTTAACATATTCTTTATGTTCTACCATGTTCTTTTCTAGCTTCCCCCTTTGACAATTAAAGGTAAAGTCACCAGAATCTAATCAGACTATAGGAGCTGCTCTCTCTCATTAGAGTTGATGGGTGATGGTTTGACCTTAGGGTCACCATGCCTCAGGTGAGGAGTGAGGTTGAGAAAGAGAATCCTTCAAGGTAACCTCAGCTGAAGCAGGAATTGAACCCACTCTGTTGGCGTTACTCTGCATGGCAAAGTAGCCATCCAGCTAACTTTACCAATTGCCTCAACTGCACCATATGACAGAGTTCCCAACTGTAGTGGCTTCCTGGGTCAAGATATTTTCACTCAGTTCCCAGTTAGATTTATTAGTAATTGTCAAGAAATTGGAGCAGGTGGTGTGGTGAGTAGTGTCCATTCCAGATGCTCTGACTGTTGTGCCTGACTTGTTGGCCATGGGAGATATACTTGTCATGTGATCCAACAGGTTGATTGTCAGTCTCTAAACATTAGGTCAACCATCTTGAGGAGACATTTCCCAAACTATTGCTGTGCTTAGCCCATAAATGTGGACCATGTCAATGGAAGTCCATGACCCAACCATCGGAAACAATAACTGGAGAAATATAGGTTTATGGTAGAGGTAAGTGAAAGAATATCAAAGACACAAGATCAGAACTAGGAGCAGGAATAGACAATCTGGTGTATCAAGTATGCTCCCCCATTCATTATGGTCATGGTTGACTTTGGGGTCAAACAACTCTGCTTTCCCACTCACTCCCCATGACCTTTGATTTCCAGTGTGTCTATCCCAGCCATTAATATATTCAAAGATAACACATTCACAACCTTCTATGGTAGAGAATTTCAAAGATTAACAGCCCTTTGAGTGAAGAAATTTCTCATCAATCTAGTTCTAAATGATTAGCCCCTCACCTGGTAAACTGTGCCCTCATTTTTCAGATTCTCTAATCAGCTTCCATCCTAATGAGCCCCTTCTGGACTTTATTTGATTCGTCCTACATTTATATCTCCAAAGTTTGGTCTTCCTGAAAGTGGAAACATCTTCTGTGCCCTATCGAAGGCTTTCCTAATTTTAATGTGGTTCTGTAAGGTCACCCAATGTCTATTTCTTTATTAGAGTAAAGAACCCAACCTATTCAGTCCTGCCTGCAAATTATAACTTGTACTTTATATCATCATGTTTGTCAAAGGTTTGTGAGGTCTGCTTTGAAGTCATTCACCAAAAATATTATGTTGCTGCTTTCTATCCAGATGTGCCTTTTGTACGCTTACTGCCTGCCAATTATGCTGACGGAGTTCTCGAAGCTGTACAAGAACCCGAGTTACCAAATCCCCGGAACATCAGCAACGTAGCAATGCAGGGAATGTCGGGAATACCATGTGACAAAAACAGAACTGTGCTATTTGTCTACTTTGGTAAGCTGACTGAAAATTTGGAGATGTCTATAGAATTCCTACATTTTCACAGAAAAACGTGAGGTGCTGCATTATGGAAAAGCAAATCAGGACAGGACTTATTAAGGGTAAGGTCCTGGTGTGTGTTGCTGAATGAAGAGACCTTGGAGTGCTGTTTCATTGTTCCTTGAAAACAGAGTCACAGGTAGATAGGGTAGTGAAGAAGGCATTTGGTATGCATGCCTTTATTGGTCAGTGCATTGCGTATAGGAGCTGGGATGTCAGATTGCAGCTGTACACGACATTGGTTAGGAAACCTTTGGAGACCAGAATCCGTTCTGGCCTCCCTGCTATCGGAAAGATGTTGTGAAACTTGAAAGGGTTCAGAGAAGACTTACAGTGATGTTGACACGGATGGACGATTTGAGCTAAAGGGAGAGGTTGAATAGGCTGAGACTGTTTTCCCTGAAGCATCAGAGGATGAGGAGTATGATGGATAAGGTAAATGCTCAATGTCTTTTCCCCAGGGTAGGGGAGTTCAAAACTAGAGGGCATAGGTTTTAGGTGAGAGGGGAAAGATTTAGAAGGGACCTATGGGACAACTGTTTCATGCAGATGGTGGTGTGTCTATGTAATGAGCTGCTAGAGGAAGTGGTGGAGGCTGTTACAATAATAACATTTAAAAGGTATTTGGATGGGTATATGAATAGGAAGAGTTTAGAGGAATATGGGCCAAATGTTGGCAAATGGGTCTAGATTAATATAGAATATCTGGTCAGCATGGACGAGTTGGATTTAAGGGTCTGTTTCTGTGCCGTACATCTCTAAGACTGTTAGAGCATTGCAAAATAAACTCAAAGTCATGATTAGTCAAGTAAAAACATGTTAGGAACATAGGAACAGGAGTAGGGCATTCTTCCCCTCTAGCTTATACTTCCATTCCAAGAGATCATGGCTGATCTTTGGCCTAACTTCATTTACCTGCCTTTGGCACATGTCTTTTAATACTTTTACCTAACAAAAATGTGTCTCTCAGATTTAAAATGAGCAACTGTCATTTCTGGAAGAGTACCAAACATCTATCACCATTTATATGTCAAAGTGCTTTCTACCATCTCTCCTAAACCATGTGGCCCTAACACTCAGACTATGCCTCCAAGCTGTAGAATTTCTGACCAATGGAAATAGTCTATCTTTATCTACCTTGTCTTGCTTTATTGATATCTTTGCTCCAATCACCCCTTAACCTTCTAAATTCTAGAGAAAACAGACCTCATTTGTATAATCTCTCCTCATAACTTAACCCCTGAAGTTCAGGTATCATTCTTGTACACTTAGAGGTTACTAACATATGGTCACGGGCAGAGAGTAAATCTACTTTACACTGAAACCAATCTCAGAAACTAGAGATGGACAGCAAAGAACCTTTAATGCAGCCATACTTCTGGACCACAGATCTCTACCTGATCTTTTTCCTTATTCATTCCTGAAACATGGACATCATTGGCAAGACCAAAACTTATTGCCCATTCTTCATTGCCCTTAAAGTGAACTGCTTGCTCGTCTGTTTCAGGGGCGTATTGCTGTGGGGCAGGAGTGACATGTAAGTTTGCACACTCCAAGAAACCTGGGGGAGTGGGGGGAGGATTATCTGTCACTATATTGGTGCCACACTCTCACTATACCTTGGCTTTTTGGGGGGGGGGGGGGGTCATGTGTTTTAATCTCCCCTCCTTTGGCCTGATGTCAAGTTTTGTTGGATTATACTTCTGTGAAGCAACTCAGGCTGTGTTCAAAGGTGCAATATAAATGCAATACATTGTTGGTATATTACCTTCAAGTTTGACCCTACCTCTAGGTTGAAGCCAAGATTATTTCTAGGTTAAATTGCAATGTTTTGTTGATGCTATGAACACTCACATTTCTTCTCATGGAGTATAATGAAAGCAGGAATAAAAGAACAATGTACAAAAATTACAAATTTGTACCTAACAAGACTAATATCGCAAGGAAAATCATATCAGTAAGTGCTGTTTAATTTCTTTATTAAAGATTGAAATGATTAAAGCCATTGTTTTCAGCCCCAGCTCCAAACTCCACTGCAGCCACTGCATCCAATATTTATCCCTCAACTAATATTATTAAAATAAATCTAGTAATTTATTTCATTCCTGTTAATGGAACTAGTCATGTGGAAGTGGCTGCTGTATTCCTGAACGTCTATATTTGAAAATTACTTCACAATCTGTGAAAAGGTATGGCAATTCCTCAGGATGTGAAAGTTGTCAGTTAAAGATGCAGGTAGTCTTTAATTAGTGCTCTTTTAAATGGCATGGTTTTGTCATAACACAGATGTTATTTTACTTTCCATTATTCTAATGGTATACGTCCAGAAAGTCTGCAATTAATGCAGTTTTAAATAATGCAGTTTCACAGTAATATGGATTTTATTTTGCTCTCTATTATTCTAATAACACATGCCTAATTTGCAATAGTGTGAATTTTATTGATCACTGATATGTTAACAATGCTAGAGTGACTTTTAATGGATAATTGGCATCCTATCTCACAGAGGGCAGTGTTTCTTTTCTAAGTCTCTGTACTCAGCTGTTTCCACCTTCACTGTCTTTTTTCTCTTCGTGTGTTTAATAATCAATGTCAAATCCTACATGTCAATGAGCCTTTTTTCAAATGTTCAATAAAAGATGTCATCAAGAGTTACCCATAAATGACAAAGATCCCCTAGTAATGAGAATGGAGTTGGCATTATTCAATATAGAGGGTGTCCTCAATTTACGAATGCTCATACAACAAATGCAGTCCCATCTAGAGGTCAAAAATTAATATCAATCATATGAACATTTCCTATACTTATGAACAACTGCTTTATATTGTCATGCATTGTGTTCTGACTTGCATATAATTCAATTTGTGTCTCAGTGAACTGTAGTGATTAGAATCATGTGGATTTTGTTGAGTATGAGATTCTTGATTGGGGTTGTTGGCCTGGCAAAAGTGAGGACTGCAGATGCTGGAGATTAGAGTCGTGAGTGTGGTGCTGGAAAAGCACAGCAGGGCAGGCATCATCCGAGAAGCAGGAGAATCAACATTTCGGGCAAAAGCCCTTCATCAGTTGTTAATCTGGGCCAATCAGGAAAGCCTGGCTGACAGATATAACAGGGGATTTTTTTTTATTTTAAAACCCGCCATGTTGCTACCGAACAGCAGTAGTGCTTACTTCATCCCAGCACCCATCTCGTATTCAAATAGGTGTGGGACACAATGAAAAAATATCAAGTGCAGAAAACTTTATTCATATACCACCACCAGGAAGAGAAAAAAAAGAGTATATAAAACCAGGAGACTGAAATCTCCTCAGCTCTGGGGGAAACAAAAAAGAAAAAGATACAGAAAAAAATATATAAAGAGGGGATTCACAGTCTCCTCAGTTCAGGGGCAGACTCCAATATGGTTGGCCACAGCCAATGCACTTTGCAAAGGAAAATAAAGGGTGACTTGGTGATGGGATACTGGCCTTTGTGCTGTTAGTTCATGAACCTGTGTGTATAGGAGAAGCCAAACAGTGCAAGAACAGGTATTCCATTAAAAAGTTGCCAGATTAGTCTGGATGACTTCTGGGAATGTATCCCAAACTTTTATATAGGTTTCTTTGGGAACGTATGTTTCTAATCAGTCAGCCTCCGCATTGCGAAAAGAATGCATCTTGGATTTTTAATGCAGGTCAGAACACAATGTGAGATAACATAAAGGAGAGGTTTTCAAATATAGGAAACAATTGTATGTCATCTTTAAAATTACAGCCTTTTTTTTTTAATTTATTCAATGGATGAGGGTGTCATTGATTGGACTAGCATTTGTTGGCCATCCTTAATTGTTAAGAGTCAACCACATTGCTGTGGGTCTGGAGTCATATGTGGACCAGTCCAGATAAGGACAGCAGTTTCCCTCCCTAAAGTGCATGTGTGAACCAGATGAGTTTTTCCAACAACTGATTCATACTCATCATTAGATTCTTAATTCCAGGTATTTTTTTCACTGAATTCAAATTCCATCATCTGCTGTGGCAGGATTTGAACCTGAGTCTCCAGAGTCTCCTGGGTGTCTGGATTAATGGGCTAGTGATAATATTACTAAGCCATCACCTCCCCTTATGAGATCCTGTTTATAAGTATGAATGTTTGTCAGGCAGACCTTGGCAAATCAGGTCGGTAACATGGTTTTGTTTAATGTGCTGAGTTTCAGGATTGTAGCTGCCATGTTATTTGAGGACTACCTCAATTTTCACTGAATGTGCAATGGTTGAGTATTTTCTTGAGTAAAGTCATTAGTCCCAGTATGCATTTGGGCTCAGTGCTAACATGTTGAGCATCTGAATAATGACAAAATGGAATAAAGCTTTTACACATGAGAGTTCTTTGAACTGAAAGGATCTCGCTTTCTTTGGAGAATTCAGAGTGCTTTCAGCATTTTCTAATGCTAAATTGTTGTTTTTTCTAATCAACCTGTTGAGATATTTGGCGAGGTGGGACTTGACCCAGTCCTATTTCAGACCTTTAACATCTGTGTTCTATGCATGTTCTTTTATTGTGGCTGATATGAGAACCAGTTCTCCTGGTTTCCTGGCTGGCATCTTTTACAGGTTTACCTTCTTCTTTACTCGAAAATTTACTGTATATATAATTATATATACAGCTGTATTTGCCCATTAGCAAGTGTCTTTACCTTTGAAAGGACTTTGTGTCATGTGAAATGCTTGAAGGTGTTCTTCAGTAAGATCACTTCAAAACATTTTGTGACTTCACCTGGAAATAAATTTGGACATAGTTTAACAGGAGTTGCTGTCTCAAGAGCCTAATCTTGTAAAGAATTCATAGCATGCAAAGAGACCTTTCAGACTCTATCCGTATCTCTGCATTCCCTCCACAACACCCCTCTCAACTCTGTACGCCTAATCCCATCGAATGTCTTTCCCATCTCACAACAATTCAAATGTACCTTATTGGGTGTGAAGTGCTTTTGTATTTATTTAGCACCTTTCCAGTAGTAAAACGTCCCAGTATGCTTTATAGCTGTAATTATCCAAAAGAAAACCTGACAACCTGCTGATCGTGACAATTCTGGTGATTCTAATTGCTGAAGACAGATGGCCAAAAGTGTTAATCAAAGAAGGTGGCTTGATGGAGCATATTATTGGAGGACTGAGAGATAGAGAGGTGGAACGGTTCATTGAGTCATACAGCATGGATACAGGCCCTTTAACCCACCATGTCTCTGCCGACCGACAAACATCAAATTACACGAGTTCAGTTTCTCGGTATTTGATCCATACTGTGCCCTGGCCTTTGAAATGCTCATCGAGATGCATCTTAAATGTGGGACGAGAACCAGTCTCCACCACCCTCTCAGGCAGCACATTTCATATTACTGCCACCTTCTGGGTGAAATTTATTTTTCAGATCTCCTCTGAATCACTTACTCCTCATCCTAAATTTATACCCTTTGATCTTAGGCAAGTATGTAATGCAGAAAATATTCTCTCTATCTGCTCTGCATACCTCAATCAGATTCCCTGCCTAAGTCTCCTCTGCTCCAGGGAAAACAAACCCAGCCTATCCAAAGGTAGAAGACTGAGGGTGGTGGTGGAGGGTTGTTTTTCAGACTGGAGGCCTGTGACCAGTGGAGTGCCACAAGGATCAGTGCTGGGTCCTCTATTTTTTGTAATTTACATAAATGATTTGGATGCGAGCATAAGAGGTACAGTTAGTAAGTTTGCAGATGACACCAAAATTGGAGGTGTAGTGGACAGCGAAGAGGGTTACTCAGATTACAACGGGATCTTGACCAGATGGGCCAATGGGCTGAGAAGTGGCAGATGGAGATTAATTCAGATAAATGTGAGGTGCTGCATTTTGGGAAACCAAATCTTAGCAGGACTTAAACACTTAATAGTAATGCCCTAGGGAGTGTTGCTGAACAAAGAGACCTTGGAGTGCAGGTTCATAGCTCCTTGAAAGTGGAGTCGCAGGTAGATAGGATAATGAAGAAGACGTTTGGTATGCTTTCTTTTATTGGTCAGAGTATTGAGTACAGGAGTTGGGAGGTCGTGCTGTGACTGTACAGGACATTGGTTAGGCCATTGTTGGAATATTGCATGCAATTCTGGTCTCCTTCCTATCAGAAAGATGTTGTGAAACATGAAAGGGTTCAGAAAAGATTTACAAGGATGTTGCCAGGATTGGAGGATTTGAGATATAGGGAGAGGCTGAATGGGCTGGGGCTGTTTTCCCTGGAGCGTCAGAGGCTGAGGGGTGACCTTATAGAGGTTTACAAAATTATGAGAGGCATGGATAGAGTAAATAGGCAAAGTCTTTTCCCTGGGGTGGGGGATTCCAGAACTAGAGGGCATAGGTTTAGGGTGAGAGGGGAAAGATATAAAAGAGACCTAAGGGGCAACTTTTACACACAGAGGGTGGTACGGGTATGGAATGAGCTGCCAGAGGAAGTGGTGGAGGCTGGTACAATTGCAACATTTAAGAGGCATATGAATAGGAAGGGTTTGGAAGGATATGGGCTGGGTGCTGGCAGGTGGGACTAGATTGGGTTGGGATATCTGGTCGGTGTGGATGGGTTGGACAGAAGGGTCTGTTTCCATGCTGTACATCTCTATGGCTCTATGACTCTATAACTGAGACTATTCACCCCAGGTAACATCATGATGAATCTCCTCTGCACCTTCTCCACTGCAATTGTGTCCTTCCGATAGTGTTGTGACCAGAACTGCACAGAGTATTCCATCAGTGTCCAAAACACTGTTTTATAAGGGTGTAACAAGACTTCCTTGCTCCTGTATTCTAGGGAGGGCATTCCAGAGCTTAGAGCTTAGGCAGTCCAAAGCACACAACAATAGGCTTTCGTCCACTGAGTGGGAGAGACTAGAACTAGGGGACACAGTTTAAAATGAAGGGACGTCACATTTAGGATGGAGATGAGAAGGATTTTTTTTCTCACAAAGGGTGTGAATCTTTGGCGGTCCCATCCCATAAAACAGTGAAAGAGGGGGTCATTGAGGACTAGGGCTTTTTGAATAATTGCTGTATAAAGCATACTGAGACATATTACTAATTGAAAGGTGCTAAGTAATTGCAAAAGCACTTCACAGCCGAAGCATTTGAAGTATTGTAAAATGCAGACACGTTCAAGGGGGTGAGGTTTACAGAGATGAGAGGGTATGCACAGACTGGAATAAAGGCTGAATTTGGTCTCCACGCATGCTATGGATTCCTGATAAGATTGGGCACATGAATCAGCAACTCAGCTGTAAATTATACATACAGTCAATTTTCCAATGAATAAGAAGGTAAACAGGAAAAAGATAGCAGCTAAGAAATCAGAAGAACTGATTCTCACACGACCACAACATAGGCAGTGGTTGACAGATTCTTGACGAGCAAAGGAATCCGTGGTTGTCTGACATAGACCGAAATATGGAGTTGAGATCACAATCACATATTTGATTTTATTGACTGGCAGAGCAGGGTCATGGGGCGGAATGGCCTTCTCCTGCTCTTAATTTGTATCTTTATATATTAATATTGGAGTAATCAGAATCAGTGATGCACTATATCCCGGATGAATTTCACCCTAAGCACTGCCTACGCAGTAATAAGGAGCCACACAGACTGCTGACTGTCTGAACAGCATTTAAAGCCATAGAGCTATAGAGATGTACAGCATGGAAACAGACTCTTCAATCTAACCCGTCCATGCCGACCAGATATCCCAACCCAATCTAGTCCCATTTGCTAGCATTTGGCCCATATCACTCTAAATCCTTCCTACTCATATATCCATCCAGATGCCTGTTAAATGCTGTACCAGTCCACACCACTTCCTCTGGCAGCTCTTTCCATACACGCACAACCGTCTGCATGGAAAAATTACCCCTTACGTCCCTTTTAAAATTGATGAATCATCTGGGCTTTTAATGTTACTTTAATTCTAATTCCTTTTCTAAATAAATTACTGGATTTGTTGAATTGATGCAGAGATATGCCACAGCCGAGTTTACACTCATCACCCTCTCGATCACCGATCTGTTAACAGGATCATGGTTTAGCCTTTGTGTGACAACGTTGTCAAAGGCTGACATCTCTGCTCGTGGTTCTTCAGGGCAGAAAATCTATTCCTGACAGTTTCTGCCTGAGTGCTGTTTGTTCATTGACATCAGAGTGCTCCTGTGTGAGAGTTACCTAACATACCTAACCCCATTTCGATCACGAAAGAACAGTAAGCTGATGATGGTGTGGCCAAGTGATCTATCATGCTGGGTTAAGTCTTTAATCTGATTAGAGATAGGGATTTGAATTCTAGTGCTCTGTAGTGTATTGTGGTAAACTCTTCCATGACAATGGTGTGCAAACCTATGTAAGCCTGGATTTTAAATATATGTCACATATTAATTACTATATGACAAATGTATATATAGGAGGATGAGGGGTGATCAAAATCATGAGGGGCATAGATATGGTGAATAGCCAAGATCCTTTCCCTAGAATGTGGGGAGTTCAAGACTAAGGGGTGTATTTTTAAGGTGAGAGGAAAATGATTTTAAAAGGACCTGAGTGGCAAAATTTTCACACAGAGAGTGGCACATATGTGGAATGAACTGCCAGACAAAGTGATTGATGCAGGTACGTGAACAGGAAAGGTTTAGAGGGATATGGGGCCAAATACAGGCAAATGGGACTAGTTTGGTTTGGGAGACTTGGACAAGTTGCACCAAAGGGTCTGTTCTGTGCTGTATGACTCTTTATTAACATATATAGATCAAATATATTGCACATTTTTTTATATAAGCATATTTTATCTTCTGTTTTTCTATAAGGTTGAAAAGTCATCAACTATTTTTGACATTAATTCTGTTTCTCTCTCCATAGATGATGTCAGACCTGTTGAGTTTCTCCAGCATTCTCTGTGTTAGTTTCAGATTTTCAACATCCACAACATTTTGCCTTTATTAAATGATTTTCAAAAGTTTGGATCAGTTTTCCATTTACTGAAGCTGGACATTTTGGATTGCCTAGGTAGTGAATGTATGGGAAACTCAAGGCAAGCTCTTTCGGGTGTGTCATCTTCCTTGTTACCCTTATTTCCCCCATTATGCCCCCAGCACACAATCCAATACATCTGAGTGCAATAACAAATCTGCACCTTGCATTGCTGAAGATCAGCAATAGAAATAAGCAAGAGAATGGCCGATCTATGGAAGGGTAGGCCGAGGGAGATGCTGGAAGAAACTAATATCGATTCACTCAAATGAAAATTCACTTCAAATTCTTTCAGAAAATGAACATTTTGAATATATTATGTGAATAATTTGAGATGCAATATGTGGTCATTCTAGCAGGCATGGGAGAAATGTGAGTTTGGACCTATGTTTCCTACAGTTAAGGATTTTCCTCAGCTCATATCTGATCATGTTATAGACCTGTTGATGGAGGTTTAGTGCCATTGTTCATCAATAATTCTATTATCACTACTTTGTGAGACTATCAGGAGGTGAATTATGGATTTTGGCTTTTTTTTTGTCAAGCAGTTCCAATGCTCCTATGCTTAAACACCAGAAATAATATTTATGTTGATACTGAACAGATTAAATCTACATACTCACACTTGCAACACTGCCCTATTGCAACCAAACAAATTCTTACCCCCACCCCCGCCGAGTTTTTTGTATGTACTTAATGGAAGAAATACAGTTTTTCTTTAGACTGAAGCCTTTGCAATGATTTTTCTTCGACTTTGTTTCAGGGTTTCATGTCATTGATGAAATTTTGGAAGCAACTGGGTCTGGTTGTCCCGCTGAATTCCTGAACATTCAGATTCCTTGTGGAGACATAGTTTTTGATCCCAACTGTACAGGAGATGTGCAGCTCCCATTCCTACGTGGTCGGTGGACAACAAGTTCAGGCCAAAGTCCCAACAACCCACGATTGCAGGTATGTTATAGACAGAGAGCCACATATTCATTGGACCACCAAGTAAGACACACTTCTTGTTTTTTAAATATATAGGAAACAGATTTAACTGTTTGAGATGCATTTATCCACTTGTTGAGTCCCAATCTCATGTTAAAGTTGGATAGGTTGTAGGTGAGGCCGCTTCTTGAGTACTGCATGCAGTCCTCCTCGTCCTGTTATAGGAAAGATATTATTAAATTGGCAGGGTCAGAAAAGATTTACCAGGATGTTGCTGTGAATGGAGAGTTTGAGATGTAAAAATAGACTGGAAAAGCTGTGACTTCTTTCATTGAAGCGAAGGTAGTTGAGGGGTGACCTTGTTGAGGTCGATACAAATCATGAGGGGCATAGATAAGGTGAATGGCAAGGATCTTTTCCATAGGACAGGCGACATATTTTTAAGCTGAGGGGATAAAGATTTAAAAAAGGAAATGAGGGGCAAATCTTTTACACAGAGACTGCTTTGTGGAATGAACTGCCAGAGAAAGTGGTGGATGGATGGACAGTTACAAAGTTTATAAGGCATTTGGATAAGTTCATGAATAGGAAAGATCTGGAGGGATATGGGCCAAACACAAACAAGTGGGGACATGGTCAGTGTAGGCTGGCTGGACCAAAGGATCTACTTCCATGCTCTATGACTCTATGACTCTATCACTCATCCATTCCCTTAGTGGGAAGTGGGTAAGGGCAATCATTGAGGGGAATAATTCTTAGTTACACATGTTAATTAAAAAGGCAAAGCTTTATCCTTTTGGTGGTCCCCAACAAATACTGACTGTTCATGGAGCAAAAGTTGGCAGGACCCTGTGAGACACCTCACCTGAAGAATGAGATATAAATGTAATGGAGGGAAAATACAAAATAATTAAAGTGCAAAGTTTGCTCAAAGCACATTAATCGGGGATGAGGAAGGCTCATCATTCCATATATATCAATTTAAGAAAAATAATCACATACGTCATCCCATTGCACCCTAAATAATTAATATAATTTTTGCTGCCCTCACACATCCTACAATCATCCTCATTCTGTCTTGACATTTTTGCTGTTTGAACTTTTTATTAAATTTATTTTGTCATATTTTGTGGGTGTTGCTCACTCGACCAGCATTTATTGCCTATCTGAATTGCCCTTGAGAAGGTCGTGGTGAAGCCACCTTGTTGAGTCTCTGCATTCTACATGCTGAAGGTCCACCGACAGGCTGTTAGGAAACAGGTGACAGGATTTCAACCCACATCTCCTTCTGTTGAAGTTTACTTGGAAGTCATGTTTTAATTCAGCCTTTGTATGCGATGTGCTGTCCTGTTTGCCAGTCTGTAAGATCTTGGTGTAGCTATCCCCTTTCAATGCTAAAGGGACCAGGTTTCATTAGTTTTCAGTTATAACTCTGAAGTCTTACACTAACCTTTATAGTGATTTATAAAATCATGAGGGGCACAGATAAGGTGAATAGCTAAGGCCTTTTCCCTCGGGGAGGCAAGTCCAAAACTAGAGGGCATAGGTTTAAGGTGAGAGCGGAAAGACTTAAAAGGAAGCTGAGTAGCAACTTTTTCATGCAGAAGGTAGTTTGTACATGGAACAAGTTGCCAGAGGAAGTGGTAGAAGTGGGTACAATTACAACATTTAAGAGACATTTAGGTAGGTGTTTGAATAGGAAGGGTTTAGAGGGATATGGGCCAAACACAGGAAAATGGGACTTGTTTAATTTGGGAAACCTGGTTGGCATGAACGAGTTGGGCTGAAGGGTCTGTTTCTGTGCAGTATGACTCTATGATTTCATGCTTATTACTATCATTACCTTTCAGTGCATTAATGTCTCACTTGCGTTTGGATTAGTGACCAAAAGTTGACATAATCTACAAATTCAACCCTACTGGAATTAGCTCTAATTCCTTTTGACCAGATTATACATAATTCAGCTATGTCTCAATTGGTAGCACTTTTTCCTCTGGGTCAGAGATATTGGGTTCATCTGGAGGTTAGAGTGCAAAGCCAGCTTGATTTTAAAATTTTCTTTGTTGATTTCAAATCCCTCTCGGGCCTTAATACTCTCTATATCTATAAAACCCTCCAGCCCGACAACCTTCCAACATTTCTGCCCTCCTCTTGAGTGTCCACAATTATAAAGCACCCAACTATTGATGGTGTACCTTCAGTTGCCTGTGCTCCAAGCTCAGGAATGTACTCCCTCCACCTCTGCATCTTGTGTTGCATTTCAAAAGCACACCTTAAAAGGTGTACACTTTTTGACCAAACCTTTGGTCTTTTGTCCCAACATCTCATCATGTAGTCAAGATTAGAGTGGAGCTGGAAAAGCAGGAAGTTTTCCTGTTCCTCGGATGCTGCCTGACCTGCTGTGCTTTTCCAGCACCGCTCTAATCTTGACTCGAATCTCCAGCATCTGCAGTACCCACTTTCACCTAGCTCATCATGTAGCTCAATGTGATACTTTAATTCGTAATGCTCCTGTGAAGTAGCTTTAAGTATGAATGATAAAGGCACTATATAAATGTAACTAGCTATTATTATCATTAACTGACGTCCGTCTCATCCCTGGTTTTTTTCAGGTAAACCATGTCACTACCTGGATTGATGGAAGCTCCATCTATGGGTCATCCCATTCTTGGAGTGACGCCCTGCGTACGTTTTCTGATGGGCTTTTGGACACTTCCTCAGGCGGTTTGTTACCGAGGCCAAGTACTGGGTTGATTCGTTTGTGGAAAATGGCAGATCCTGTCGCCAAAAAGACTGGACTTCAGGGACTTTACGGTAACTAGTTCGATTCCTCAGTAAAATACTCGGGTTCATAACCGATATCTGTTTGCATTTCCTATTTTTCTTGACAGGAAATGATACCAGGTGTTGCATGGGCTTAATTTGCAGATTATTAGAGGTGGGAGAAGACTGTGGATGAAAATCATGAACGGGCCAGGTAGAGTAAACAGGGAGGAACGGTTTCAATTCGTAAAATGAGCAAGAATAAGAGAGCTTAGATTTAACAAGACAAGCAAGAGTGAAATGAAGAGAAACCTTTTCAATGAGCGAGTAGTTAGGGTATGGAATATACCTGGAAGTATAGTGGAGGCAGGTTCCATTGAGACATTCAAGAGGGCATTGGATAGTTATTTGGATAAAAATAATGTGCAGGAGATTGGCTCATTTAATGAGCTGGTGCCGACACAGTAGACCGAATATCAGCACCCTGTAGAGTAACAATTCTATAATCTGTGATGTGGGGTGGGGAGGGGTGGAATTGTCAGTGGTGGGGGAGACAGAAATTCCAGCACTGTTAAGGGGAAGGTGATGGCCTTGTGACATTATCGCTAGACAATTAATCCGAGAGACCCAAGTAATGACTGGGACCTGGGTTCAACTCCTGCCATGGCAGATGGTGGAATTTGAATTCAACAAATATCTGGAATTAAGCGTCTAATGATGACCATGGATCCTTTGACAATTATTAGGAAAAATCCATCTGGTTCACTAATGCCCTTTAGGGCAGGAAACTGCTGTCTTAACCTGGTCTGGGCTATGTGTGTGACTCCCAAGGTAAACTAAGCAGGAGGCTGGAAGAACACAGCAAGCCAGGCAGCATCAAGTGGTGGAGAAGTTGATGTTTTGTGTATAACCCTTCTTCAGGACTGGGGGTGGGTGTATGGGGAGCAGGGTCAAGGGACTGAATAGCCTCCTCCTGCTCTTAATTTGTATGTTTGTATATTAATATTGGAATGGTCAAAATCAGTGATGCACTATGTCCCAGATGAATTTAATCCATTCAGCATCACCCACACAGCAATAAAAGGCCACTTAGACAGATGCATAGGGCCACCAGGTAGGGTTGCCGAAGAGCACTAGGTGAGTCATCTGGGTTTTTAAATTCACTTTCATTCCCATTTCTTTTCTAAATAAATTTGTTGAACCTACGGGGGCTGACGGGGGCAGAGTGGTGGAGTGGGGATAGGTGAAGACAGGTCGAGGGTACAACCTTGTTGGTCAATGGGAGGGATAAATCCGGTTGGTGGCAGAGAGGAATGGAAGGGAGGGGAGGGGCTGGGCAGGGAGTAGGGTGAAGTGAAGGGAGGTTATTTGAAATTGGAGAACTCAATGTTGAGTCCTCCAGGCTGTAGGCTGCCCATGTGGAAAATGAGGTGTTGTTCCTCCAATTTTCAGTGTGGTTAATTGTGGCAATGGAGGAGGCCAAGAATGGTCATGTCAGAAAGGGAGTGGGAAGGGGAATTGAAATGAACGGTGACTGGGAGGTCCGGTCAGGCCCCACCGGCCTGGCTGAGATGCTCGGCGAACCATTCCCTACGTTTGGTGTCCCCGATTTTTTTTGCCTCTAACATGTGACTCCCACAGCAATGTAGTTGACTCATTACTGCTCTCTGAGCAATTTGGGGATAAACAATACTGACTGAGCCAGTGACACCCATTTCCTGGAAATAAATATTTTAAATAAACAGCCACTCAAGAGCTTCTTCACCATTGGGATCCAGTTGCAGAATATATGAGCACATGAAGTCTGGTTGACTTTTAAACTGGACAGAGTGCAAAAAACATTGACAAAGATGTTGCCAAGACTGGAAAGTGTGAATTGTAAGGCGAAGCAGGATAGGCTGGGACCTCTTTCCCTGGAATGTAGGAGGCTGAGGGGTGACCTTATGGAGGTTGATAAAATCATGAGGGACATGGATAAGGTGAATAGTTAAGGTCTTTGCTCCATGGCAGGGGAGCCCAAAACTAAACTGCATAGGTTTAAGGTGAGAGGGGAAAGATATAAAAGGGACCGAAGGGGCAACTTTTTCACATACAGGTGGTACGTGTATGTGAAAAAGTTGCCATCGGGAGTGGTGGAGGCTGGTGCAGTTACAACATTTAAAAGGCATCTAGATGGATATATGAACAGGAGGGGTTTAGAGGGATATGGGCTAAGTGCTGGCAAATGGCACGAGATTAATTTAGGATATCTGATCGGCATGGACTAGTTGGATCGAAGGGTCTGTTTCCGTGCTGTTCACCTCCATGACTTTACAACATCTGGATAAGGTTTAATAAAATCTAAGACGAAAGACTCGTTGATGATGGGAAAGAAATTAGTGATAAAGTTTTGCCTATTCTTCACAACATTTCTTTTTGTGTTATTTTCTGAAAGATTTTGGAAATGCACGAGCAAATGAAAGTCCCTTTCTCCAGGCGGAAAGCATCGTCTGGTTGCGATATCACAATTATTTGGCTCGCTGGTTTAAAGATAAGAATCCCAATTACTCGGATGAAGAGTTATTCCAGAGAGCTCGAAAGCAAGTCATTGCCGTTTTCCAGGTAACTTACAACTACAGAGGTGCTGCTCATTTGTATTCTTGTGGCTCATTTTCAATGCGAATTAGGTTTTATTATCACATGTACTCAAGCAAAAGGTTGCAGTGAAAGGTGTACAAAGTCACCATTTCTGGCCCTGTCTTAGGTGCAGAGGTGCCGAGGTACAAAATCTTCAGTATAAATGTGAAAAATAAAGACATAAAGCATTACAGTCCTTCTAAAGCAGAGGAAGAGAAAAATAAAGCAGATAGAACAGATGAGTCCTTGCTAAGATCCACCTCAGGTGGCATCGTGGCTCAGTGGTTAGCACTGCTGCCTCACAGCACCAGTGGCCTGGCTTCGATTCCAGCCTCGGGCGACTGTCTGTGTGGGGTTGGCGCGTTCTCCCCGGTTCTGCTCTGGTTTCCTCCCACAATCCAAAGATATGCAGGATAAGTGAATTGGCTATGCTAAACTGCCCATAGCGTTCAGGTATGTGTAGGTTAGGTGCACTAGTCAAGGGTAAATGTAGAGTAGGGGAATGGGTCTGGATGTGTTACTCTTTGGAGGGTCAGTGTGGACTTGTTGGGCTGAACGGCCTGTTTCTACACTGTAGGGATTCTATGATTCAAGGCCAGGAATCCGCACTAGGCTTCACCTTGAGGCCAGGAGTCCATGCTAGGCTTCACCTCAAGGCCAGGAGACCATGCTGGCCTTTACCTCAAGGCCAGGAGTCCATGCTAGCCTTCACCTCAAGGCCAGCAGTCTGTGCTAGCCTTCACCTCAAGGCCAGGAGTCCATGCTAACCTTCACTTCAAGGCCAGGAGTCCATGCTAGACTTCACCTCAAGGCCAGGAGCCCATGCTAGGCTTCACCTTAAGGCCAGGAGTCCATGCTAGACTTCACCTCAAGGCCAGGAGCCCATGCTAGGCTTCACCTTAAGGCCAGGAGTCCATGCTAGGCTTCCCTTCAAGGCCGGTTGTTCGCATTAGGCTTCACCTCAAGGCCAGGAGTCTGTGCTAGCCTTCACTTCAAGGCCAGGAATCCTCTCTAGGCTTCACCTTGATCTCAGGAGTCCTCACTAGGCTTCACCTGAAGCCAGGAGTCCTCACTGGGCTTCACTTCAAGGCCAGGATTCCTTACTGGGCTTCATTTTGAAGTTTAAAATTAATTCACAGGATGTTGTCATCATTGACCGGGCCTAGCTGTCCTTGAAAAGGTGGTAATGATCTGATTTCTTGCACTGCTGCAGTCCATTTGGTGTAAGTAGACCCATAATGCCATTATGGAGAGAATTCCATAATTTCAACCCTGCAAAACTGATGGAACAGTGATATATTTCCAAGTCAGGATCGTCAGTGACTTGGAGGATAATTTGCCCATTGTGATGTTCCCATAACTGCAGCCATTGTCCTTCCGGATGGAAATATTGTGGTTTTGGAAGATGCTGCTGACTTGGTGAATTTCTACAGTGCATCTTGTGGATAATGTACACTGTTGCTACTGAGCGTCGGTGGCGGAGGGAGTAGATGTTTGTGGATGTAGTGCCAATCAAGTGGGCTGCTTTGTCTTGGATGGTGTCAAGCATGTTGTTATTAGATATACCTATAGAAGTTTTGTTTTGTGAAAAAAGAAACTTTTAAAAACCATCCTTTGCTGTAAAGAAAATAGGCACCTTCATTGTGATTATAATGCACATTAGTTCAGCTTGGTACTGAATGATTTGGACTTCTTTGAATAAGATTGGATTTAAAATGTATTGTTTTGTTCAGTTTTAAAAGCAACTTTGCTTCATACTGGAGTGAGATATTAACCAAACTGTCAGTGTCCGTTAACTTACATGCAACATTAATTTGCACTCAGTTTTGTTGTACAAGATAATGGTTCTGAAATAGTTCATGTTCATGTTACATTGAGCTCCACTTATTTTGTGGATGCCACTCACAGTTTATGGGCAGAGACAGGAGGTTTTATCCTAACCTTCATCGGAAGAAGTTGTGTTTTGTATAGTTCCTGAGAGTCTAACTTAATTGTCAGTTGTACGTATTGCTGTCATGCAATAAACCACCCTGTTACTGAAGAACAATGTCTCTTCTCTGAAGACTCTGTAGTCCAACAGAGTCTACCCTACCACAGGTAGACCCTGGACAAAGAATTGACAAAGGAGAATAGGTGGCAGCATCACAAATCCCTTCGCTCTGAAACACATACCTATAGAGGTAACAGAAACTGTGAGATGCGGATAACAGCAATCAGGACAATACCACAACAATCTCTGTCTTACATCTTGTGTATGTGAAGTTTCAATCCCTTAATGTACAATAGAATAGCAACCAAAATGGGCTGACGTTCTGAAAACAATTAATTTGCCTTAATTCCCGAGTTAAAGGGATATGTAATCTATTGTTACAGGGATATATTTCAGTGGAACTCTGTCTAGCCCAATCTCCCCATGGGATTATAAATTAATTGTATGAGTCCAGGCAACTGGGGTCTTGTTTGCTAGGTGAAGAACTGTTAAGAACCTGCATTACCTCATTGAGAGAAGGCCTTCTATGTTAAGTCCCAGCCAAGTATTTAAGAACATCAGATCAGAACTAGGAGCTGGAGCAGGCAGTTCAGCCCCTTGAGATAGACCATTCGATATGATCGTGGCTGATTTCATCTTGACCTCATCTTCACTTTCCTGCCTGCTTTCTATAGCCCTTTAAACTTGAAAAATTTGTCTATCTCTTTAAATTTAGTTTAAAAATCACACACACAACACCAGGTTATAGTCTAACAGGTTAATTTGGAAGTACTAGCTTTCGGAGTGCTGCTCCTTTATCAGGTAGCTGTCCTGATGAAGGAGCAGTGCTCCGAAAGCTAGTGCTTCCAAGTAACCCTGTTGGACTATAACCTGATGTTGTGTGATTTTTAACTTTGTCCACCCTGGTCCAACATCGCCATCTCCACAACATCTTTAAATTTACTCAAGGTCCTGGGATTCGCCACACTCTGGGCTAGTGAATTCCACAGATTCATCACCTTATGAGAGAAGCAATTTAAGTAGCCAACAGCCAGCCTAGCCAGCAATCAAGGACCAGCCCCAGAGTGGACATGCCAGCCATTGATAGTTGCTGGGCAATAACATATCATCCATTGCACAAGGCATCACTAATGGCAGCTGTTATATCAGTGAGAGACCAGGTCATAGGTGAGTGGTCACAGGCAGGATGGGGAGAATGGGGAGGGAAACAATGGCCAAGTGCAGAATGTTGGTTCTCAAGGACCCCTCTCAGACATGGATCCCTTGGTGAGACACTAAATGCTTTTGAAGGATGCCTCCCAGTTTGGAGCCCATAAGTGAACATGACTGGAATTCATTTCCCATTTAAAGGCATCATTTGCATTTGTGGGACAGCAAAAATGTCCTTGTGCCTTCCTCCCCTAATTAAATCAGGCGTCCCACCCACCGTCCAGCTTCCTCAGCTCCAAATGTGCCTTCGGGAAGGGTCCTTGAGACTGTAGGAATAGTTTTGGTTTCAGACAAATAATACTGATGAAGTGATAGCATTGAGGCTAATCTATTTGAGATGCAAGGCAGATGCTACAAGATAACATAAATGATAAAAATCAGCAGCACTTTCTTGGCCTGAATGAACATTTGAATTTCCTATAGCAGATCCACATCATGCTCTCATTGGAACCAATTCTTAGACTGTTAGACTGCGGTGATTAGATTATCTTCAGGGCAGTTTGATTTGAGTATGATCTATCTCTATTCAACTAAAAATCATATCAGCAAATCTCATTTTAGTCTGAAAGGTAAGATGCGATTGTGTGGCATTTTCATCTTTTTGGAACAGACGGGACTGCATGGTATTTAATTTCTTCAAACTCTAATGCAAAGTCATCGAGTAAGGTGAAATTCCATTTTTATAGTACACGCTTATCTCACAACAAACAGATTGTGCTGAGGATGTGCTGTTACATTGAAGACCACCTGGTTGACACTGTTTCCTTATCTTGTGCAGAATATTGTATTTTATGAGTGGCTGCCAGCCTTCATTGGACAGAATGGAAGCAAATATGATGGTCAGTATGATTTATGGTTGCATGGTAACTCCAGTGAATTGGGGCAATTTGTTTTTTTAAATCCCATACATTTTTAGGAAGTAATGACTAACACCTTTACTTTTTCCATCTGTGTTTCAGGCTATAAGAAGCAGGTGGATCCTGGTATCTCACCCGAATTTCAGTCAGCCGCTATCCGAATAATCAACTCCTTGGTTCCACCAGGTGTCTACATGAGGTGATAAAGAAGAAAATTTAATGTTTCTCTGTATTTTTACAGGTGGCCCAGTGCATTTCATCCACTATGACAGAACTTTAAATTTAATTTGTGTAAATAATATAGAAATTATTTAAGGTCAAGTATCAGTTTGATGGTATAAAAGTCTGTGATCTCTCACAATAGTCCAATTGAGTTGATTATGCTTCTTAAGTGGTCTCACACTCTGCTGTAGAACTTAATCACCTAAACGTAAGATGCCATTTCAGTGCAGTACAAAAGAAAATAGAATGCACCAATGAGATATTAAGCCAGGGGTCTGTTTTCTCTCAGTTTGTGGTTGTAAAAGATCCTTTGATGTGTTTTGGAGTTCTTTTAGAGTCTTAATCATTGCGGTTCCTCAGCCAACTTCACCAAAACATATTTCACTAACTTTGGTGTGGTAGCAACATTGTGTCTACATTTCTGTAAAGGGTGGCATGGTAGCTCAGTGGTTAGCACTGCTGTCTCACAGTACCATGGTCCCAGGTTCGATTCTAGCCTTGGGTGACTGTGTGGAGTTTGCACATTCTCTCCGTGTCTGCATGGGTTTCCTCCCACAGTCCAAAGATGAGCAGGTTAGGTGAATTGGCCATGCTAAATTGCGCAGAGTGTTAGGTGCATTAGTCAGAGGGAAATGGGTCTGGGTGGGTTACTCTTTGGAGGGTCGGTGTGGGCCAAAGGGCCTGTTTCCACACTGTAGGGAATCTAATCTAATCAAAGAACAGAAATGAAACCTCAAAAATAATTGATTATCTGTGAAACAGTTTTTGACATTCTTCATGCCTATCTCTGTTGTAGAACTGTTGACAGAGATTAATTACTATGTTTAGTTTAGGGGTTGATTAGTTCAGTTGGCTGGAATGGCTGGTTTGTAGAGCAGTGTAATGCTAACAGTCTGGGTTAAACTCCTGCATCGGGCAGTGGCTGAGCTTATCCTGAAGGACTCTCCTTCTCAGCCTCTCCCCATATCTGAGGCATGGTGACCTTCAGATTAAACCAGCACCAGCTGTCTCTCTGTAATAAGCGGCTAGGACAACAGCACATTTGCCTTTAACCATGTTTAGTCGTTAAATGCATTTTCACTGTACCATATACTCCCAGAATGGCAAAAAAAAGATTTTAGTCTAATTTCATCATACAGAAGTTCCTAAATTCCAGTTCTTTTCATGTCATATGTAAGTGGGTTGCATAAACTGCTCTGAAATTTACTGTGATGCCAATATCAGCTTTTATTTGACTTTTCCAGGAACAAAGACTGCCAGTTTCAAAGTTTTTCAAGTAATGTTGGAGAAATGCCAGCACTTCGAGTGTGTAATAACTTCTGGAATCGAGAGGTATGGTAACAGAGCGGTCACAGACTGGTGTGACATTAAATTCAACCCTGACAAATTGTGAACTTGAATTTTGTAAGTCTGCATATCTGAGGAGTGATACTGTAAAATTACCATGAAACAGATGGAATACAATGTGTTGATATGTGAACAAGGTCAGAAGTCACACGACACCAGTTTATAGTCCAACAGGTTTATTTGAAATTACAAACTTTCGGAGCGCTGCTCCTTCGTCAGGTACCTGTTGCACTATAACCTGGCATCATGTGACTTCTGACCTTGTCCATCACAGTCCAATATGGAACCTCCAAAGCACTGCTGTGTGAGATAATCCACAAAGGCTGACACTGCAGTACAGTACTGGCCGAATACCAATCTGTTGAAATTGCTGAGTGAGACATTAAACTCAGGCACAGTCTGCCTCCTCTAGCAGATGTCAAAGGCATATTAACAAATATTTTGTAGCGAAACAGAAGAATGTTTCAAGTATTCTGCAGCAAAACAGGTGTTTTCAAAGTCTCCAAGCCAGTCACTCAGTCAATAGTTTCAATGAAAACAGATTTATCCAGTCACTACCTCCTTAATGTTCATGGGAGCTTGCTCTGCTCAGAAAATCTACCCATTTCCTACAGCACCACAGTGACTACGCTATACAAGTATTTCATTGTTTATAAAGCACTTTGTGGATGCCTAGTGGTCATATAAATGTAGGTCAGAACCAGTTAAGGACAACATATTGCCTTCCCTAAACAAACAAATTCAATTGGTTCTTATGGTCACCAGTACTAGTTTCAAAGCTACTGTTAGAAAAAAAATGAGAACTGCAGACACTGGAGAGTCAGAGTCGAAACGTGTGGTGCTGGAAAAGCACAGCAGGTCAGGCAACATCCGAGGAGCAGGAGGGTTGACATTTTGGGCATTAGCCCGATTCCTGATGGAAGGGCTTATGCCCGAAATGTCAACTCTCCTGCTCCTGAGATGCTGCCTGACTGGCTGTGCTTTTCCAGTACCACACTTTTCAACTCAAAGCTACTATTATTGACTGAGTTTTGCATTCAGCTTCAGAGTTTTATTAATTAAATTTATTAATTGGATCTACATTCTACCAATTGCCAAAGTGTTTGGGGATGGATTGACTGCATGAATCACTTGACACTCAGGCCCACTTTGTTGTCAAAGAGGTTTGTTGTTTTATACCAGTGAGGAGAAACCTTCTGGCAGTCCAGGAACGTCTCCATTGAAAAAAAGGGAAACATACACTTTCTTTAAATCTGCTTTTAGCCTGCCTTTGGCTGTTACAAAAATTAGCGTTATTATCAACTTGCACATCCAATCAGGTTAATCATGTGACTGCATGATCAGTCTTTTGACAGCTTTAGGTCATCCCATAATCTATATTGTTTAAAGGGCTCCCTTCTCAGTTATCCTTGGGCTTTCACAATGCCTGTATGTCTTGTTCAACAACATTCCAGACAGCACTCCCTTGCTGATAAAAAGGTATCTCTCAATCCGCCTTCAACTGAACTTTCAGTTATATCCCATAATGGCTGTATATTTAAAACTCCAGTTTGATATTTGATAGGTGGCTATTCTTTGTTATATTACTTTATCCAGTACATGGCTTGACATGACTATGCTTTGCTATGCCATACAATGTGTTACTATGGGTAGCTCCACCATAGTTCTCTGCACAAGCGTCTACATCAGTTTTGTGTAACAAATCTCATTGTATACTTTCAGAGGACCCTTTGTGTTATCTGTATCTCGTTACCTTGAATACTCGAACTTATACTTTGATTTGATTTGATTTAGCTGTTTCAGCTAAATATCTTCCCCAGCCATTTTATATCAACTGAGAACCACTTTCAGCTGCTTTATGTTGCTTTAGCCATGGGCAGCCCTAACATCATGACTCCAAATTATTTGTATGGGCCTCTGGATAAAGAGTCCAGTGACATTATCCCTTCCCATAAATTATAATCTTGTATAATTACACTATTTAAAAAATTTTTGGTATACGTTTGGAAGGATGGGCTTTGACACTTTGAAATCCAGGCCTTCTCTTGTGAGAATACTGTCAATTCTGATCGTGACTTCAGAGCTCATTTTTCTTTCTTGCCCACTGCAAAGTTCTAAGATGTTGCCTATAATCTCAATGAGATCTTGATGGTCTTAAACAAGCCATTATTGTGTGTGTACAGCAGTACGGAAGTTATGTTACTGAACTTGGGATCCTGAGAACTGGAGTAATAATGTTGGGCCATGAGCTCACATCCCAATATGGCAAATACAAAACTTAAATTAATTTAATTAAATTTGGAATAAAAATCAATACCAGTAAATCTCGGAGGAACCTCGACTTGCTTCGGGCAGCACGGGGGTGCAGTGGTTAGCACTGCTGCCTCACAGCACCAGGGTCCTAGGTTTGATTCCAGCCTTGGGCGACTGACTATGTGGAGTTTGCATGTTCTCCCCATGTTAGTGCGTGTTTCCTCCCACAGTCCAAAGATGTGCAGGTCAGGTGAATTGGCCATGCTAAATTACCCGTAGTGTTAGGTGCATTAGTTAGAGAGGGGTGGGTTGCTCTTCGGAGGATTGGTGTGGATTTGTTGGGCCGTAGGGCCTGTTTCCACACAGTAGGGAATCTAATCTAATACCGATCACAACACTTCTGTATTAATCAACTGACTCTCTGATGCCTTTTGGGACGGGAAACCTGGTACCCTTACTCTTCACACCCACAGTAATGATGTTGACTCTAAACAACCATCTGAATTGGCCAAGCAAACTCTGTTGAGACCAGCTACCCTAATGGCAATTGGGAGTTGGCTTTATGGAATTGCCTTATCAGCAATTCCCACAGTCTGCAAATAATTAATGAACAGGATAATTAGTGAACAAAAGCAACCCCTTTTTTTGTGCGAATGTTAGGGGTGGGTCGGATTAGAGCAGAAAAAAATCTTCCACTATCTGTTTCTACCAACTTGCAACCCAAAATATACTACTCACATATTTTCACAACTGTTCACCTACTTTTAAGGATGTTTATTTGTTGCATTTGATTTTTGTTGGTTGATTTATTTGCACATTTATTTGCAAGTTTTGTTGTTTACCTGTTGCTAGATTCTACATTTCGAAAAACCACAGAAGGTAGATGAGTTGATTATGGGCATGGCTTCGCAAATAGCAGAACGAGAGGACAATATTGTGGTGTCAGATCTAAGAGGTAAAAAAAACAGTCTTTGAGAAAGTATTTTAAAAAAGCTGACTGTGGTGAAATTTCTGAAACTGCCATAAAACAAACCTGACCAAATTAACCTAGATCCATTAAGAGTTTGAAACAAGTGGAAGATTTACACTAGAATCTTTTGGATCATGCAACCTTGGTCCGGCACTTTTTTTAGCATTAGTAAACAGAATGTGCATTGATTGCAACAGCAACTGAATATTGGACTATTAGCTGCTACATTAAGGAGCTGTGCTTGCCTTCTTGGGACAAAGCACATTAAAGAGATTCAGCAGGAAACCCTATGATGTTTTCAAATGAAACATGTTAAATCATTTCACTTTGAATGGGAATGGAAAAGGTTAAATATTCGTTTAAAATGCACCTCAAGGAAATGAAAATATTATAACTTCATCATTCCCTTGTACTCCTACCCCAGAATCATCAAGTAGTAATCAGTGAGTGTAATGATTGAAACTGTTGTCTGCTCAAATCAGTCACAATAAATTCTTAAAGCAATGGGCATGACATTGGAGCAATAAGCAGTGACACTTTCTGTGTTTATTTAAAAACCTGATTATTTAACCATATCTGATGCCAATGGCACACAACTTAAGTTAACTTCAAAACTTTCCTTCCCTTTTATGCATTCACATTGGGTCAAAAATTTGGGAAGTTGAACATTCCATGTTAATGTTAATTCATGGTACTGTAAGCACAAGGACAGGCCCTTCGGCCCACCTTGTCTGTGCCAACCATGATTCCATTCTAAATTAATCCCGTCTGCCTTCATATAGTCTGTATTGCTCTTTTCCCTGCTGATTCACATGCCTATTTAAATAGCTCTTAAATGTTCTTAGTGTATCTGCTTCTACCATCTCCTCCGGGAATGCCTTCCAGACACCTACCACCCTCGCATTAAAAAAAACTTGCTGCACACATCTCCTTCAAACTTCTGCCCTTTCACTTTAAAGCATTAAGCTTTCCCCCTCTCACTTTAACATTATGCCTCCTAGCTTTTGATATTTCCACCCGAGCCACCCTGAAGATGCCCCCATCTGTGCCTCTGATAATTTTATATACTTATTTTATGTTGCCACCTCAGCCTCTGATGCTCCAGCAAAAACAACCTAGGTTTGTTTAACCTCTCCTGGTAACCAATACACTCCAATCCAGGAAGCATCCTGGTAAACCTCTTTTGCACTCTCTCCAAAGCCTCCACATTCCTTCCAAAAGAGTGGTGACCAGAACTGCGCACAATATTTCAAATGTGATCTAACTGAAGTTTTATGCAGATGCAGCATGATTTGCCAACTTTTATAGTTAATGTCCCAATCAATAAAGGCAAGCATGCTGACACTGCCTATACAGCCTTATTCATTTGTGTTGTCACATTCAGGGATCTATGGACTTGCACCCCAAGATCAATCTGTATATCAATTTTCCTAAGGTCCTGGCATTTACTGTATATTTTGTTCTTGCATTTGATCTCCCAAAATCCATCACCTCACACTTGTCCAGATTAAACTCCACCTGCTACTTCTCCACCCAATTTTCCTACTGATCTATATCCTGTTATATCCTTTGACAACCTTCTTCACTATCCACAACTCCACCAATTTTCATATTGTCTGCAAGCTTACTCTTCAGACACCCCATATTTTCATCCAAATCATTTATACGTATTATAAACAGCAGAGCTTCCAACACTGATCCTTGCCTAACACCACTTGTTGGAGGGAATCCTGAGGGACAGGATGTACATGTATTTGGAAAGGCAAGGACTGATTAGGGATAGTCAATATGACTTTGTAGGTGGGAAATCCTGTCTCACAAACCTGATTGAGTTTTTTTGAAGAAGTAACAAAGAGGATTGATGAGGGCAGAGTGATAGATGTGATCTATATGGATTTCAGTCAGGCATTTGACAAGGTTCTCCATGGGAGACTGGTTAGCAAAGTTAGATCTCATGGAATATAGGGAGAACTACCTATTTGGATACAGAACTGGCTCAGTGGTGGTGGAGAGATGTTTTTCAGACTGGAGGCCTGTGACCAATGGAGTGCCACAAGAATCGGTGCTAGATCCACTACTTTTCATCATTTATATAAATGATTTGGGTGTGAGCATAAGAGGTACAGTTAGTAAGTTTGCAGAAGACATCAAAATTTGGAGGTGTAGTGGACAGTGAAGCAGGTTATCTCTGATTACAACGGTATCTTGATCAGATAGGCCAATGGGCTGAGAAGTGGCAGATGGAGTTTAATTTAGAGTCATAGAGTATTTGGTTTCCCAAAATGCAGCACCTCGCATTTATCTGAATTAAATTCCATTTGCCACTTCTCAGCCCATTGGCCCATCTGGTCCAGATCCTGTTGTAATCTGAGGCAACCCTCTTCACTGTCCACTAATTTAGATAAATGTGAGATACTGCATTTTGGGAAAGCAAATCTTAGCAGGACTTATACACTTAATAGTAAGGTTCTGGGGAGTGTTGTTGACCAAAGAGACCTCAAAGTGCAGGATCAGCACTCCTTGAAAGTGGAGTAGCAGGTAGATAGGATAGTGAAGAAGGCGTTTGGTATGCTTGCTTTTATTGGTCAGAGTATTGAGTACAGGAGTTGGGAGGTCATGTTGCGGCTGTACAGGACATTGGTTAGGCCACATGGAATATTGTGTGCAATATCTGGTCTCCTTCCTGTTGGAGAGATGTTGTGAAACATGAAAGGGTTCAGAAAAGATTTACAAGGATGTTGTCAGGGTTGGAGGATTTGAGCTATAGGGAGAAGGTGAACAGGTTGGGGCTGTTTTTCCTGGAGTGTTGGAGGCTGAGGGGTGACCTTATAGAGGTTTATAAAATCATGAGGGGCATGGATAGGATAAATAGACAAAGTCTTTTCCCTGGGGTGGGGGAGTCCAAAACTTAGACTGCATAGGTTTAGGGTGAGAGGGGAAAGATATAAAAGAGACCTAAGTGGCAACTTTTTCAAGCAGAGGGTGGTACGTGCCAGAGGAAGTGGTGGAGGCTGGTACAATTGCAATATGTAAAAGATGTCTGAACGGGTATATGAATAGGAAGGGTTTGGAGGGATGTGGGCCAGGTGCTGGCAGGTGTGACTACATTGGGTTGCGATATCTTGTCGGCATGGACGAGTTGGACCGAAGGGTCTGTTTCCGTGCTGTACATCTCTATGGCTGTATGACCATTGGTCCAAGACCTCCAGTCAGAAAAACGTCCTTCCACAACTACCCTCTGTCTTCTATGACCAAGCCAATTTTGTATCCAACTTACCAACTCACTGTAGATCCCATGTGTCTTAACCTGCTAGATCAGCCTGCCATGAAGGAACTAGTTAAATACTTTTGTAAAGTCCATGTAAACAATACCCACTGTCCTACCTTCATCAACTATGTTGTCACTTACTCAAAAGAAATCGCTTAAATTTATGAGGCAATACCTCCCCTGCACAAAGTCATGCTGACTATCCCTTATAAGTCCATTCTTTTCCAAATGTGAGTAAATCATGTCCCTAAGAATTTTCTCCAATAATTTCTCTGCCACTGATGGAAGGCTCACCGACCTATAATTTTCTGGATTATGTCCGCTGCCCTCCAATCGAAGAAACAACTTTGGCTTTTTACATGTCTCCTCGGACTTTGTCTATGGATAAAAAGAATGCAAAGATCTGGCCCAAAGCCCCAGCCATCTCTTCCCTTGTTTTACTCGGTCTCTTGGGATAGATTCCATCAGGCCTTGAGGATTTATCTACCTTAATGTTTTTCAAGATGCCCAATTCCACCGCCTTATTAATATTGACATGCCCTAGAATGTCAATTACTCCTCCCTAAATTTACTATCATCCATGTCCTTCTCCTTGGTGAATATCGGTGTAAAGTACTCATTAAGGACCTCACTCATTTCCTCTGGCTGTACACATAAATTGCTTTTTTTTGTCCAAGAGTGCACTTACCCTTTTCCTAGCCAACCTCTTACTCCTAATAGTTTCACCAGTTTCCTCATTTCCCCTCCCCCCACCCTGTCTCAGTCAAATCCATCAAATTCAGCACCGCCTTCCTAACCTGAGATCTTCTTCCCGACCTCTCCGCCCCCACCCCAGACTGACCTATCACCCTCACCTTGACCTCTTTCCACCTATCACATTTCCGACGCCCCTCCCCCAAGTCCCTCCTCCCTACCTTTTATCTTAGCCTGCTGGACAAACTTTCCTCATTCCTGAAGAAGGGCTTATGCCCGAAACGTCGATTCTCCTGTTCCCTGGATGCTGCCTGACCTGCTGCGCTTTTCCAGCAACACATTTCCAGCTCTTACTCCTAATAGACATCTGATGAAGTCTAATATTTATCCTTCCTATTTTTTGATGCTGTAAGATACTAGTATAGGAACAACATTAACTCCTGCTGTTCTACAACTGTCAATTGGCTGGTTGAAATAGCATACCATTCCCTTGACTATAGCCTTTATATTTTGCAGACTTCATGTATGGGCCACTGAGGTTCACAAGATCAGACTTGGTGGCTCTTGATATCCAACGGGGGAGAGACAGCGGCCTTCCAAGTTACAATCAAGCACGAAGAATATTTGATCTTCAGCCAGTTGCTAACTGGTCAAGTATCAACCCTCGACTCCACAGTGAGAAGCCACAGGTTTGGCAACTGCTAGTTGCTGCTTTGAAAGGAGGAATGAAACAAAATGTTGCCACAAGTTAGGCAGTGAGAAAATAAGAATGCTGTAACTATCTTTCAACATGCCAATTGTTAACAATATCCTGGCATTAAAAGATCAATTTGAAAAGTATGGGCCAAGTCAATCATTGCGATGACCTCAAAAGATCTTTCCTTGCCATCCGTCCACTATCTTGAATTGTTTCGTCAGGGATGGCCAATCAAACAATCCTGCCTCTGCCAGCCCTTTGAAAGAGCTAACAAATTAGTTGCATTCCCTTTCTCTTTTACCCTAGCCCCACATTTGTTTTGTTCGTTTTCAAGGAAGCAGCAACTTGTCTTCTGGTATTGAAACTGCCTCCACTGCCTTTTTAGACAGCATATTTCCAATCATCACCACCCACAGTATGAAATACTTCTATCTCCCGTCTGGTTCTTTAATGTCAATTTTGTATCTTGTTTCCAACAGACCAAACTATGGAAATAATTTCTCCCAATTTACTCCATCAAAACTGCTCAGAATTTTGAACACATCTATTAGAGTGACTGTTTAAACTGCTCTAATGAGAAGTCTCCTTGTTTCCTTACTCTCCAACTAGTAGAATTTTCATATCACTAGTACCTTCTGGCAAATCTTTCTACCCACCACTATAGTTTAGAACCCACAATGGGCTCCATCCTAAGGCCAAGACAGTAATTGACAAAGATTTTGTTGAGCTTCCTTGTTCCTATACTTCACAAACTTGCAAAACTGAAGTTGGATTTAGATCAAGTCACCGCAGTCCAGAGGGCAGTGCTGTCAGAGGTGCACCAGATGGTGAGTTTAACCTGATGATCACAACACCTCAGGCAAGGAGTGAGGTTGAGAATGTTCGACCTTCCTGGTGACCTCGCCCAGTGTGGGAGGCGAACCTGCGCAGTTGGTGTTAGTCTGCATCACAAACCAGCTATCCAGCCAACTGAGCTCCAGATGTTTTGATTTACCCCTGTTTTGGCTAACTCCCACTTTCTGCCCCGGCAGTGATAATGGGGTCAGTTTAGCTCAGAGGGCTGGATGGTTGGTTTGCGACGCAGTGTGATGCCAACAGTGTGGGTTCAATTCCCATCACTGCCTGAGGTTACCACGAAGGGCTCTCCTTCTCAACCTCTCCCCTCGCCTGAGGTATGGTGGCCCTCAGGTTAAATCACCACCAGTCATCTCTTTCTAATGAGAGAGCAGCCTTATGGTTTGGTAAGAGTATGGTGACTCGTTCACTCACATTGCACAATGAAAACTGGGTCTCTTCATCTGGGTTCCTGAAACAGAAGTGGCTGACCACCAGTGCCCAGGTCCCCAAAGGTGGAATCATTTAACTAACAATATGAAGTCAATGGTCGCAGCTCCCCAACTTGCAGCCCAAATGTGGGAGCAGGTTTGTTCAGTGCTGACTGACTCCACGCCTACACCACTGAGAAGACTTAATGGATCGCAAGCCAATTGGCTTGTTAAAGTTGACCCCAGTGAATGTCACGGCGAATTGCAGACTTTGATAATGGATTCTGTCTCATCAGAACCTGGCAGCCAATTGGCCTTTTGATTTCAGCCTCGGGCAACTTTCCGTGTGGAGTTTGCCACATTCTCCCCTTGTCTGCGTGGGTTTCCTTCGGGTGCTCCGGTTTCCTCCCACAGTCCAAAGACGTGCAGGTTAGATGGATTGGCCGTGTCAAATCACCCCATAGTGTCTAGGGATGTGCAAGCTCGGTGGGTTAGCCATGGCAAAGCAGAGTGTGGGTGGAATGCTCTTTAGTGGGAGAGGGTTGGTGCAAACTCGAATGTTCTCTGTCCTGCACAGTAGGAACTTGATTCTAATTGGTATATTGTCTCTCCCATAATCCAGCTCTTTGACGAGTTAGCAGCCATGTACAATAATGACATTTCTAAACTGGAGTTGCTGGTTGGAATCTTTCTGGAAAGTAATGGGGTCTCTGACCGACTCTTTCCCAAGCTTATAAAAGAACAGTTTGAACGCATCCGAGACGGTGATCGATTCTGGTTTGAAAACACCAAGAATGGGTGAGCAAAAGTCACGTGTTTTTTTTTTCCATTTGAAGATCAGTCTGAGGGCTGTTGGGAAGTACTGAAAAACCTTCTGATGACCCACATAGTGTCACTTTGAACTCACTGTAGCAGTCTCGGCTAACTGTTGATGGTCCTTCAGATGTGAAGCCCAGGAGATGGACAGCTTTATAATGAAATGGAGCGATTATTTGGGCATTCTTTTGTTCCAATAGAAATGAGTTGTTAGTCTCTCTTTTTTAACCTGTAAAACTTCTGAAGTATTCAATCCTTTAAGGAATAAGGGTCATTCTGTTATCTCTGTTTCTACAGCGTGTACTTTTAAAATGTGTGTTGGCACTTTAAGCGCTGTTTCTAAAGTGCGATTTTTCTATAACATGGGGTTTCACAAGGACACAACCATTGTGTTATAGAAGAATCACTGTGTAAAAATCTTTAATTGTAAAATGTAGAAATGATATTTTGACAAGGGCCTATGTTAAGTGACTGTATAATTCTTTCCCTAAAGACTATTGGACATTTTCTCTGCAGCTTTTAATTGTATTTATTTCCTGTTATACCTGTTACTCTACCTTGAAAGAGTAGTACTTTATAAGTAGGACAACAGCAATTTCTAAACCCTTCATATCTACCATCTTGGAGGACAAGGGCAACAGATGCATGGAAACAACACCACTTGCAAGTTCCCCTCCAACGATATGTTGTTGTAGCTGCACTGTTACAGGGTCAAAATCCTGGAACTCACTTCCAGAGGGCACTGTGGATGCACCTACACAACATGAACTGCAGAAGTTTGAGATGGTGTCTCACCACCACCTTCTCAAAGGCAATTGGGGATGTGTTGGTCTAGCCACTGATGTACACACCCCATGAAAGAATGTTTCTTTCAGAAAGGAGAGCTAGTATGGGAACTGTGTTTGAGTTAAGAAGCTTTTGCAGGAACTGTAATTGTTATCTACAAACACAGTTTGAATGTTTGTACAGATACATATGAGGAGTAATCATGAAAAGTTCTTAACATTGCATATCTATACAAATCGCTCAGATCAACTGGAGAAGAGGGCCTCAAACAGGGGACTGGAAAGGCATGAGCGTTGTATTGTGTCACGGGCAATTAAAATGAATGCTGTTTGGCAAGCCCCATAACATTATCTTCTAGAATGTTTACAGCCGGAGAACTTCAGGAAATTAAGAAGACCACATATGCTGACGTGTTGGGCGCGATAGGAATTGCAGCATCTCAGAATGACGTTTTCTTCTGGAAAGATGGTAAGCAACGTAATACCATGGTTGCCTCGGCCTTCAGCAATAAGCTAACGGACAGCAAGTTGTTCAGTTATAAATCTACTATTAATCTTTTGTGGTAAAATGGACTGTGCAGTCTTGGAAGCAGAAAGAAAGGCAGATCTCAGATTTACTGCAGGGTTTAGGTTTAGAATGCTCCCAGAAATAGTCACACCAAATCCTTGTTATACGCATGAGGATGTGTCAATGAGAAAAAGTTGGCATGTTGGTCTGACCTCGCAATTGCACAGATCCAGGATAGTGAATCAATGGATAACCAGGACTGAGCATATTAGATTAGATTACTTACAGTGTGGAAACAGGCCCTTTGGCCCAACAAGTCCACACCGACCCGCCGAAGAACAACCCACCCAGACCCATTCCCCTTCACCGAACACTACAGGCAATTCAGCATGGCCAATTCACCTAACCCGCACATTTTTGGACTGTGGAAGGAAACCCACGCAATGTGCAAACTCCACAGAGACAGTTGCCTGAGGCGGAAATTGAACCCGGGTCTCTGACGCTGTGAGGCAGCAGTACTAACCACTGCTCCGCTGTGACACAGGATTCACCTATTGAGACGTTCAACAACCAACTTGTTGTATTGATATGGACCAGGCCAGCCCCCCTCAAAACATTTCAAGAAAGTGACCCAGATCCTAACTTTGCTGGTTATGTAAAGCAGGTGTAACACAGATATTCCAGGAGGGGTGCAGCTGGTTAAACCACTTAGTTTTAAGCAAAACAGAATTTATTTACAAGATTACCGAATGAATGAAAAGGGAACAGAATACAGATCTATCTGTTGGTTTAATCTATGTGTAAACCAACAGATTATCCCAACTTAATGATGCTGTTCCCAATACTTGCAACAATCCCCATAAACACCCCTTGGCACAAAAGGTAAAATCAAACACAGGGTCTTACAGGAGAGAGGTCAGAGAGAGAGAGTACCAGTATGGAACCTGCTTCTTTGGGTCCAGCAGCTTCCAAACACTTCTGCTAAAAACCAAACTAAACCAGAGAAAAGCTGAGCGGGGAGAACTGGCCACTCCCCTTTCATTGTACAAGTATTCTTTTTCAAAGACTTGAAAGCCTGTTGCCAGAAGCAGTATCTGTTAGCTATAATCAAACTGGCCCAAAAACCCAAAAACCCGGAGAAAGTGAGGACTGCAGATGCTGGAGTACTAGAGTTGAAAAATGTGGTGCTGGAAAAACACAGCAGGCCAGGCAACATCCGAGGAGCAGGAGAATCGACGTTTCGGGCATAAGCCCCGAAACGCCGATTCTCCTGCTCCTCGGATGCTGCCTGGCACAAAAACCCTTCAACTTAGACTTTTCGGAGTCTGTGTCTCTCTGAAAAAAACAAAACTAAGGACAGCATAATCTTGTTAAAGGAGCAGTATCATCACAGTATCATCGTCCAGCATTCTTTTGATGTTGTTAAAAGAAAACATTTGCGTAAGGGAATCTTGTAATTGGTGGCATGAATGTTCTAAAAGCAGGTTAAACTATTCTGTCTGGGGGTAATACAGAGGCGCATTTATTTGCGGCATTCAAAGGGAATTGGGTGGTTATTTGAAGAGGAAGAATGTGTAGGGTTATGGGAAGAAGGTGGGAAAATGTCACTCGGTAAGATGTTAGGTTGGAGAGCTGAAGCAGAAACTGTAGACTGAATGTCCTTCGTCTGCACTGTAGGCTTTCTGTGATTCCAAATGTTTAAGTGTTCCATCACAATCTCTTTACTGATTTTTATTCTGCTTTCCTGCAGGTGACCCATGTGCACAACCAAGGCAGCTGACAGAGAGTGACCTGGAGCCATGTGTAAAAGTCAGCACCACGTATTATTTTGATGGCAGTGGAGCAGGCTTTGGGATACTTGTTGTGGCACTTTGCTGTTTCCCTCTGGGTTTGTATATGATATCCTTATATATAAAGGAAAGAAATTTAAAATACCACTTAAGTCCATTGTATGTAGTAAACATTCAGAACCAAGTAAGAGAAATTTCCTTCAAAAATGTACCAGGAATTCTGAAACCATTGTCTTCAGACCTTGCATAAACTTTGTTCCTGAGCCACTAACTCCATCGTTCTTCCTAACAACTATCCGAAGCTAAACCAGACTATTCACAATCTTGGCATTGCATTTGACACTGAGTCAAGATTCTACACCTTCATTAAGACTGCGTTCTCCCATCTCTGTAACATGGTCCAACTCTGACTTGGATTAGCTTATCTTCTGCTGAAGCCCTCACCTGAGACCTGACTGCTCAAACACATGATAAGCATGTCTTCAGGCTTCTGCCCTCCATTACCTGAGATTGTCCAAACCTCGACTGGCCGTGGTCCCACTTGTACCAAGTCCCATTCCTCCTCACTGCTGTGCTCACTGACCTACATTAGTTTCTTGGTCAAGCATTTGCACCATTGCATTCAAATTCTTCTATATCTAACTCTTCCTTATCCCTGCAATCTCCTTTAGTTGTAAACATTTTCTAGTTATCTCTATACTTCTGATTCTGCATCATGGTAGATCATGGATTTTAGTCACTAACCTGTTGCTGACTGTGGTTTCAGCTCCTGAGACCCAGAGCCCTGGAATTCTTTCCCCAAACCTATCAGCTTCTTTTCCTCCCTTTCCTCCTGTAAGGCAATTCTCACAAACGCTTTTTAACTGAACTTTTGGTTACCTGCTATAACACATCCTTTTGTGACTTGGTGCCATGCTTTCATTAATGTTTGCACCTGTAATTGTCCTTAGGATATTTTAATATGTTAAGGGCAGTATAAGAGTAAGCTATTGTTAATTGAAGCAAAATCAGAACAGAAACTTAAACTCCAATTTATACCATGTCCTTCACTTTCTTTGATTCAATACATAAATTTAACGTATATACTAAAGTGAACAAACATTAGTGAGTTTGGAGAAGATTTGTAGCTGAGGTTGAGGTTCTGGATGTAAGTTTGCTCCCTGAGCTGGAAGGTTCATTTTCAGACGTTTCGTCACCATACTAGGTAACATCATCAGTGAGCTTCTGGTGAAGCACTGGTGTTATGGCCTGCTTTCTGTTTATGTGTTTAGGTTTCCTTGGATTGATCACAGGAATCACCATTGCCTGTGGTGATGTCATCTCCTGTGTTGGTGATGTAATTTCCTGTTCTTTTTCTCAGGGGGTGATAGATGGGTTGCAAATCGATGGGTTTGTCACCTGACGAAAGAGCAGTGCGCCGCAAACTCGTGATTTTAAATAAGCCTATTGGACTATAACATGGTGTCACGTGAGCTCTGATTTTGTCCACCCCAGCCCAACACTGCACCTCCAAATCATTGCATATAACTTGAAATCTGTTTATTCCAGTCGATATTGATTCTCTTATTTTCCAGAACACACAGCCCTATCCGTGATGATGAAACCAAATTATACATAGATTCTATAATTAGTAAATCATCCTTGACCGAATATTGCTTCCATTATTAACAGAATCTAGTTTTCTTATCGAGATGTGCAATGTCAGTGCTGGAGAGTGGGATACTTGCCTTTTCAGTCACCCAGTGTTAAGCGTCAAGTGGTTCCAACCAGCTGGAGCACAGATGCAGTTCTTTCAACAGTGCCAAGAGAAAGTGCTGGAGAAGCTCAGAAGGTCTGGCAGCATCTGTGGAGAGAGAAACAGTTAATATTACGGATCCAATAGTTTTGTTTTCCAGAGTAACAATGATGAGCCATATCAGATTCGATGTTGATTCTGTTTCTCCCTCCGATCTCAAGCACCCACACTATTTTACTTTGATTGGAGTTCATTATTCCATCCCAACAATGTGTCCCAGCTCCAGTCTTGGAAGAGCCCTTCTTGTATTAGAGTGGCAGGAGCCCGCTTCCCAAGCAAGTTCTCCTTAGCCGTGTCAAATGGCACTATCAATGGCACTAGTTTGGTGGCTGCATGTCATTATAGGAACTAAAATAAGGTTAGGAAAATGCCAAAGTTTGATACTGGGAATCACAGCCAGCAGATGCAGGGGACTATCATCCCTTTAGAACATAGAAAAGTACAGCACAGAACAGGCCCTTCATCCCACGATGTTGTGCCGAGGATTAATCCTATTGTTAAAAAAAAACCTAACCTACACACCCCATAATTCACTGCTGTCCATGTGCATGTCCAGCAGTCGCTTAAATCTCCTTAATAACTCTGCTTCCACCACCACAGCTGGCAACGCATTCCAATGCATTCACAACTCTCTGCGTAAATAACCTACCTCTGACATCTCCTCTTTACCTTTCTCCTGATATCTTTAAACTATGACCCCCTTGTGCCAGTCAATCCTGCGCTGGGGAAACGTCTCTGGCTATTGACTCTATCTATGCCTCTCATTACCTTTATTCTGGCTGGATTTAACTGCTCTCTTCCAGAGGTGGAAGACAAGAATCTAATATATTCACTAAGTCTTGTACCTATATCTTGGCTCACTGTGGATTCTGCAGTACCTTGAATGTTTTTGGATTCTCAAAACATCACGCTCAATTTGTATTTTATCCTTAATTTCTGAATCCTATTTTTGTGCATATTTATTTGGATCTTCCCTTCGTTGACATTTAGTTCCTGCAGACTTTTTTTAAAATGCACTTGTCAGACCTGTGTGTTGCTGTTTGGTTAGCATGTGCTGCTCATCTCTGAACATCCTCGAGAAGGTGGTGGTGAGTTGCCTTCCAGATCTGCTGCTGTCCGTGCATTATAGTCAGACACCTGGTGCCGTTAAGGAGGGAATTCCAAGACTTTGACCCAGGAATTCACTTTAATGGCACTTGAATATTACAAATATTTCATCTGTTGTACAATCTACACAATCACTTAATTTGCAAGTTCATACCTAACAAATGAATCTAACTAGATGCAGAACTGTCCAAATCAGATCATGTTTAATTTGGAAACAACTTTGCAGTTCATTATTCTACTCCAGAAAACTAGGCAGTGAATGATGTAATGAATGATGGAGCTGGGGCCAGTATTTACACATGTTATCGACTTTTATTTTCTGCATACATATTACAAATGTGCCTTCAAGCTCACCAAACACATTTTTCGTAACCTGCTGTATATAGAAGCACAAGTGATTCTCCAATTAAAGTCCTCCATTTGAACACATTCAAATACTTCATTATTGTGCATTTGGCATTGATCTATATTATAATATAATTTATTAAAGTTTCTCCATTTTATGATTAACAGCGGCGTTGCTATTGGCTTTCATGGTAGCTGGCATTCGAAAGAAAGAAAAGAAAAAATTACAGAAAAAAAAGCCTTCCGTGAAGAAGTCGCCTAATTCAGCAGTAAATATCAAAGGTATTAGTTCTAAATGTTATAGAGTCATAGAGATGTACAGCAGGAAACAGACCTTTCTGTCAACCCGTCCATGCCGACCAGAAATCCCAATCCAATCTAGTCCCACCTGCCAGCACCCGGCCCATATCCCTCCAAACCCTTCCTATTCATATACCCATCCAAGTGCCTCTTAAATGTTGCAATTGTACCAGCCTCCACCACTTCCTCGGGCAGCTCATTCCTTACACGTACCACCACCTGCGTGAAAACATTGCCCTTAGGTCACTTTTATATCTTTCCCCTCTAGTTCTGGACTCCCCGACCCCAGGAAAAAGACTTTGCCTATTTACCCTATCCGTGCCCCTCATAATTGTGTAAACCTCTATAAGGTCACCCCTCAGCCTCCGATGCTCCAGGGAAAACAGCCCCAGCCTGTTCACCTTCTCCCTATAGCTCAAATCCTCCAACCCTGGCAACATCCTTGTAAATCTTTTCTGAACCCTTTCAAGTTTCACAACATCTTTCCAATAGGAAGGAGACCAGAATTGCACGCAATAGTCCAACAGTGGTCTAACCAATATCCTGTACAGCCGCAACATGACCTCCCAACTCCTGTACTCAATACTCTGACCAATAAAAGAAAGCATATGAAACACCTTCTTCACTATCTTATCTACCTGTGACTCCACTTTCAAGAAGCTATGAACCTGCACTCCAAGGTCTCTTTGTTCAGCAACACTCCCTAGGATCTTACCATTAAGTGGTTAAGTCCTGCTAAAATTTGGTTTCCCAAAATGCAGCACCTCGCATTTATCTGAATTAAACTCCATCTGCCACTTCTCAGCCCATTGGCCCATTTGGTCCAGATCCTGTTGTAATCTGAGGTAGCCCTCTTTGCTGTCCACTACACTTCCAATTTTGGTGTCATCTGCAAACTTACTAACTGTACCTCTTATGCTCGCATCCAAATCATTTATGTAAATGACAAAAGGTAGAGGACCCAGCACCGATCCTTGTGGCACTCCACTGGTCACAGGCCTCCAGCCTGAAAACCAACCCTCCACCACCCACCCTCTGTCTTCTACCTTTGAGCCAGTTCTGTATCCATATAGCTAGTTCTCCCTGTATTCCATGAGATCTAACCTTGCTAAACAGTCTCCCATGGAGAACCTTGTCGAACGCCTTACTGAAGTCCATATAAATCACTTCTATCACTCTGCCCTCATCAATCTTCTTTGTTACTTCTTCAAAAAACTCAATCAAGTTTGTGAGACATAATTTCCCACGCACAAAGCTTTGTTGACTCTCCCTAATCAGTCCTTGCCTTTCCAAATACATGTACATCCTGTCCCTCAGGATTCCCTCCAACAACTTGCCCACCATCTAGGTCAGGCTCACCGGTCTATAGTTCCCTGGCTTGTCTTTACCACCCTTCTTAAACAATGGCACCATGTTTGCCAACCTCCAGTCTTCCGGCACCTCACCTGTGACTATCAATGATACAAATATCTCAGCAAGAGGCCCAGCAATCACTTCTCTAGCTTCCCACAGTGTTCTCAGGTACACCTGATCAGGTCCTGGGGATTTATCCACCTTTACCCGTTTCAATGTTACAGTGTAAAATGTTTTGAGTGAGAGAGTTGGAACTTGGAATCACTCACTGTATCTTCTTGTTATCATTTACTAATGAACAATTTCACTCCATTTAATGGAAGCATTTTCATTAATATTATAATCATTTCAAGATTCCATCTGTATGGCCACTTCCCCAAAAAACACATTATTAACTGCTTTTCAATATGAAATTGGCAATAAGAATAAAGATTGAAGATAAATATCTTTTTTTTCCACTTTGTGAAAGATGCAAAGCTCAAGTGCTGAAGAAATATTTGTGCCCACTAACTTGACGATATTAGGATCAATACATCCTGGAGATCACCTGTTTGGTTCCTCCAGCACTGTAAATGTACATGTTCCTCATCATTCTGCACAGCTGTGTTAAAATCAGGACATCTTTTTCTACTGTTGTGGTCTTGGTAAGGGAGGGTCCTGCATGTCAGCACAGAAAAGTGGGATAATACAGAGGTATTCTGAGGTTCCTCAGTTTGAGCAAAGCTTTTCTGACTGCCCAGGCTTTTAAATGGACAGAGCATTTTCTGGCTTTTCCATGGAGCTTATTTCTCCCTGTGTGCTCGTCCTCTGTTCATTGAGCTCTGCATTATTCACTGGGCCCAAGTTCATCAACAAGGAAGTCTGCCCTCACTATCTTGGGCTACGTTTCCAATGTTGTTTTGTTTAGTCAAAGACATGAGACCCAAAGTGTTAAGAGGATCTTTGGTTATCAATGTTCCTGACATTATGTACGCATTTGATTTTTACTTAGTCTTTGAATGGCAAGGTCCAAAAGTATCAAACCGACCTATCAGCATCAATTTTGAAGCCAGCAAATGCATTAAGGTCACGGACAGCAAAGGTGCTCTGATCCGATTCATCAATCTCTGTAATGGGGGTTCCGCAGATATTATTCAATCTACCAACAATGGAGAGAAAACTTTGCTGTTGAAGGTTCCGAAGGAATATGATCTGGTAAGCAAAAACCCAGCCTTGAGATGACCTTATTTCTGAATGTTGTTTTTGATTTTCACAGAGCCCCTTCTTCATTAATGCATTCTGCATTTGTAATAGTTCTCGTCCATCATTTAGATTCAAGCTTAACATCAAACATAAACTTCAGCACTCTGGTATTTGCATGTAGTTGAGAGTGTGTTGCTGGGAAAGCACAGCATGTCAGACGGCATCCGAGGAGCAGGAGAATCGACGTTTCGGGTCGGAGTCCTTCATCAGGAATGAGGCTCTGCTTTTCAGCAACACACTCTCGACTCTGATCTCCAGCATCTACAGATCTCACTTTCTCCTTGTATTTGTATGTAGGTGGTAGGTATTAATTAGAATTTTGCTTGAGCACGTATTAGTTGATTTGATTTGATTTATTATTTTCACATGTATCGGGATAAAGTATTATATTCCATGCTAACCAGTCAGATCATACCTTACATAAGTCCATCAGGATAATAGAACAGAATGCAGAATATAGCATTACAGCTACAGAGAAGGCGCGGAGAAAGATCAATTTTAATACATGAGTGGTCTGTTCATAAGTCTGATAACAGTGGGGAAGAAGCTGCTCTTGAATCTGTTGGTATGTGTTTTCAAACTTCTGTATTTTCTGCCCAGTGGAAGAGTATAACTGGTCTTGGGCAGAGCAGTTGCCGTATCAAGCCGTGGTGCATCTGGATTGGATACTGTGTAAGGTGCAGCTATAAAATTGGTATGAGTCATTGTGGACATGCAAATTTCCTTAGCCTTCTGAGGACATAGAGGCATTGGGCTCCTTTTTTGACCATAGCATTGACATGGATGGACAAGGACAGATTGCTGGTGATATTTACCCTTGGGACTTGAAGCTCTCAACCACCTCCACCTCATAAACTCTGATACAGACAAAGGGTGTGTCCTTCACTCCACTTCCTGAAGTCGATGACCTGCCCCTTTGTTTTGCTGACATTGTGGGACAGATTGTTGTGTTTACAACATGTCACTGAGCTGTCTATCTCCTTCTCATCGTTGTTTGAGATCTGACCCACTACAGTGGTGTCATCAACAAACTTGTAAATGAAGTTAGAGCTCTATTTGTCCACATAGTTGTGAATGTATAAGCCATCGGATAAAGGGGGCGCAGTGCTAGTCTGGTGCACGACCTCTACACCGCTGAAGCCAAACGCCAACTCAAGGACACCTCTTCCTACTGCCCCCTCGACCATGACCCCACCCCCCCCATCACCAAACCATCATCTCCCAGACCATACAGAACCTCATCACCTCAGGAGATCTCCCACCCACAGCTTCCAACCTCCTAGTCTGGGAACCCCACACTGCCCGGTTCTACCTCCTTCCCAAGATCCACAAGCCTGACCACCCTGGCCGACCATTGTCTCAGCATGAACTCATCTCTACCTACCTCGATACTGTCCTATCCCCCCTAGTCCAGGAACTCCCCACATGCCTTCGAGACACCACCCACGCCCTCCACCTCCTCCAAGACTTCCGTTTCCCCGGCCCCCAACGCCTCAACTTCACCATGGATATCCAATCCCTCTACACCTCCATCCACCATGACCAGGGCCTCCAAGCCCTCCGTTTTTTCCTCTCCAGACGTCCCCAACAGTACCCTTCCACCGACACTCTCATTCGTTTGGCCGAACTGGTCCTCACCCTTAATAATTTCTCCTTTGAATCCTCCCACTTCCTCCAGACCAAAGGGGTAGCCATGGGCACACATATGGGCCCTAGCTATGCCTGTCTCTTTGTTGGCTACGTAGAGCAGTTGATCTTCCGTAATTACACCGGCACCACTCCCCACCTCTTCCTCCGCTACATTGATGAATGCATTGGCGCCACCTCGTGCTCCCGCGAGGAGGTTGAGCAATTCATCAACTTCACCAACACATTCCACCCTGACCTTAAATTTACCTGGACCATCTCTGACACCTCCCTCCCTTCCTGGATCTCTCCATCTCCATTAATGACGACCGACTTGACACTGACATTTTTTACAAACGCACTGACTCCCACAGCTACCTGGATTACACCTCTTCCCACCCTACCTCTTGCAAAAATGCCATCCCATATTCCCAATTCCTCCGTCTCCGCCGTATCTGCTCCCAGGAGGACCAGTTCCACCACAGAGCACACCAGATGGCCTCCTTCTTTAGAGACCGCAATTTCCCTTCCCACGTGGTTAAAGATGCCCTCCAAAGCATCTCGTCCACATCCCGCACCTCCGCCCTCAGACCCCAGCCCCCCAACCGTAACAAGGACAGAACACCCCTGGTGCTCACCTTCCACCCTACCAACCTTCGCATAAACCAAATCATCTGCCGACATTTCCGCCACCTCCAAACCGACCCCACCACCAGGGATATATTTCCCTCGCCACCCCTCTCTGCCTTCCGCAAAGACCATTCCCTCCGTGACTACCTGGTCAGGTCCACGCCCCCCCTACCACCCACCCTCCCATCCTGGCACTTTCCCCTGCCACCGCAGGAACTGTAAAACCTGCGCCCACACCTCCTCCCTCACCTCTATCCAAGGCCCTAAAGGAGCCTTCCACATCCATCAAAGTTTTACCTGCACATCCACTAATATCATTTATTGTATCCGTTGCTCCCGATGCGGTCTCCTCTACATTGGGGAGACTGGGTGCCTCCTAGCAGAGCGCTTTAGGGAACATCTCCGGGACACCCGCACCAATCAACCACACCGCCCCATGGCCCAACATTTCAACTCCCCCTCCCACTCTGCCGAGGACATGGAGGTCCTGGGCCTCCTTCACCGCTGCTCCCTCACCACCAGATGCCTGGAGGAAGAACGCCTCATCTTCCACTTCGGAACACTTCAACCCCAGGGCATCAATGTAGACTTCAACAGTTTCCTCATTTCCCCTTCCCCCACCTCACCCTAGTTCCAAACTTCCAGCTCAGTACTGTCCCCTTGACTTGTCCGGACTTGTCCTACCTGCCTATATCCTTTTCCACCTATCCACTCCACCCTCTCCTCCCTGACCTAACACCTTCATCCCCTCCCCCACTCACCTATTGTACTCTATGCTACTTTCTCCCCACCCCCACCCTCCTCTAGCTTATCTCTCCACGCTTCAGGCTCACTGCCTTTATTCCTGATGAAGTGCTTTTGCCCAAAACGTCGATTTCGCTGCTCCTTGGATGCTGCCTGAACTGCTGTGCTCTTCCAGCACCACTAATCTAGAATGAATGTATAAGGAGTATAGTAAAGGGCTGAGTATGCAGCCTTGCAGATACCAGTGTTGAGGATTACGGAGGAGATGTTGTTGCCTTTCCTTACTGATTGCGGTCTGAGGGTCAGGAAGTCAAGGATTCAGTTGCAGAGGGAGGAGCAGAGTCATAGATCTTGGAGTTTGGAGGTGGATTTTGTTGGAATGATGTTGTTGGAAGGGAACCAAAGTCAATAACTAGGACTCTGATGCAGATGTCTGTGTTATCCATATGTTCCAGGGATGAGTGTAGGGCCAGGGAGATGGCGTCTGCTGTGGACCTATTGTGACAATCGGTGAATTGTAGAGGATCAAAGCAGTCTGGGAGGCTGGAGTTGATATGTGCCAAGACTAACTTCTCGAAGCACTTCATAATGATGGAGGTCAGAGCCACCAGATGGTAGGCATTAAGGCACATTGCCTGATTTTTCTTTGACATTGGGATGATGGTGGTCATCTTGAAGCAGGTGGGAACCTCACATTGTAGTACGGGGAGGTTAAAGATCTCTGAAAATACTCTCACCGGCTGGTCTGCACAGGATCTGAGTGCACAGCCGAGGGCTACATCCGGGCCTGTTGCTTTCCGTGGGTTCACCCTCCAGAACGCTGATCTGACCCCTGTGGCAGTGAGTGTGGGTATAGGTACACCCGAGGCTGTCAGGGGCAGGTGACACCATTTCACTGACCTTCTGATCAAAACTAGCATAGAATGCATTGAGCCCATCAGGGAGGGATACACTGTTGTCAGCGATTCTATTCAGCTTAGCTTTGTAGTCCATTATGTCATATTAGCCTTGTCACAGTCGATCTATGTTTGTGTGGTTAGTCTGGGACTCTAGTTTAGTTTGGTATTGTCTCTCGGTGTCCCTGATGACTTTGTGAAGATTGTATCTAGATTTCCTGTATAGGTCAGGGTCACCTGACTTGACCGCCTCAGACCTGGACTTCAGTAGGGAGTGGATCTCCTGATTCATTCATGGTTTCTGGTTGGGGTACACTCAGATTAACTTCTTTAGCACCACAGTCCTCTACACTCTTACTGATGAAGTCTGTGATGGTAATGGCATACTCATTTAGGTTGACCATTGAGTTGTTGATGATGGATCAGTCCATCGATTCCAAGCAATCACTTCGGAGCTCATTCATTACCTCAGACCAGCGGGGTACACCTTTCTGTACCAGATCCTCACACTTCAGTTTCTGCCTGTGAGCTGGGAGAAGGAGCACAATCTTATTGACTGAGTTACCAAAATGCGGGAGTGGAATAGAATGGTAGGTGTCATTGCTGGTTGTTCAGCAATGGTCCAGGGTGATTGGTGGGACAGGAGCCATGTTGATGATATCTTGGTCGCACACTCTTGAGGTTATCCCTCTTGAAGTCACTAGCTGTGATGAACAAGGCCTTGGGGTATTCCGTCATAAGGCTATTTGTGGCAGTGTATATTTCATCAAGTATGCTCTTTACTTTTATATGGGGTGGGATATAAACTGCTGCCAGGATAGCAGAAGCAAACTGCTGTGGAAGGTAGTTGGGATGGCACTTCACCATTAGATATTCTAGGCCCAGGAAGCAGTATCTTGCCAGTCATCATGTCCAAGCAACAAGAGTTGTGTTGATCAGGAGACAGACCCTGCCTCCCTTTGCGTTGCCCGAGGATGCTGTGCTGTCCATCTGGTGGATTGAGAAACCCTCAGGTTGTAAGGCACAGTCAAGTGTAGCAGGAGTGAGCCATGTCTCCGTAAAACAGAGCACACAGCAGTCTCTCAATTTCCTTTGGTCGGTGAGTCTATCTTTCAGCTCGTTCACCTTGTTTGGCTTGGACATTTAACAGGCATATGCTGGGGAGGGGTTCTTGAAACCGAGTTGTTTAAACAATTGTCAATTTTGTGGTTGTGTCAAGAAGTATATACTTGTAATATTTAAGTCTATAGTGAAATGTAAAGCTGAGTAAATATTGGCTCCAATTCAATCCTTCTGGCTGTCTGAATCATAAGAACAATTGTTGCTTTCTTTACCATGACATTGTTTCGAATATTTACTATTTTTCAAGCTGATTGGCATTCTGTCAATTATTGAAGGTATGTGGTCAAACCCTCTGAATTTAACTGAATTGAATTGAATTGAATTTATTGTCATGCATATCGAGGCACAGTGAAAGACTTTGTCTTGCGAGCAATACAGGCAGATCACAGAGTTATTAGATTACTGATAGTGTGGAAACAGGCCCTTCAGCCCAACAAGTCCACACTGACCCGCTGAAGCGTAACCCACCAGACCTACATTTACCCCTTCACTTAACACTACGGGCAATTTAGCATGGCCAATTCACCTAATCTGTACATTTTTGGATTGTGGGAGGAAACCGGAGCACCCGGAGGAAACCCACGCAGACACGGGGAGAATGTGCAAACTCCACACAGTCGCCTGAGGCGGGAATTGAACCCGGGTCTCTGGCGCTGTGAGGCAGCAGTGCTAACCACTGTGCCACCGTGCCACCCTAAAGAGCAACCCACCCAGACACATTTCCCTCAAACCAACGCACCTAACCTATGGACAATTTAGCACGGCCAATTCACCTAACCTGCACATCTTTGGATTGTGGGAGGAAACCGGAGCACCCGGAGGAAACCCACGCAGACACGGGGAGATGTGCAAACTCCACACAGTCAGTTGCCCAAGGCTGGAATCGAACTTGGGACCCTGGTGCTGTGAGACAGCAGTGCTAATCACTGAGCCACCATGCCGCCCGTTATGTAGCATAGAGAAATAAATAATAGGTAACAGCAACAAAAACAAAAAACACAGGTATAGGAGTCCATTCAGTATTCTAACAACAGTAGGGTAGGAACTGTTTTGAAACCGGCTGGTGCATGTGTTCAGGATTCTGTACCGTCTCCCCAATGGTAGAGGTTGTAGAAAAACATTGTCAGGGTGGGATGGATCTTTGAGAATGCTGGCGGCCCTTCCTTGACAGTGGGCCTGGTAGATGGATTCTATAGATGGGAGGTTGGCTTTTGTGATTGTCCAGGCTGAGTTCACCAATCTCTGTAACCGTCTCCGATCTTGAATGGTACAGTTGCCATACCAGATATTGATACATCCAGACAGAATGTTCTCGATGGCGCACCTATAAGAGTTGGCAAGGGTATTTGTGTCATGCCCAATTTCCTTAGCTGCCTGAGGAAGAAGAGACGTTTTGGGCCTTTGTAACCAGTGCGTCCACATGAAGAGTCCAAGAAAGCTTGTTGTGGATGACCACTCCCGGGAGCTTGACACTCTCCATTTGTTCCACCTCTTTGCTAAATTGGTTTGAGAATTGTGTGAGCTACTTTCACTTGAAAACATTAGAGCCAGCAATGAGATGAAAAGAGACATTGATTTGATCCCAGAGTTGAACGGACAGAGCCCTCTCCCCTTATGCACCACAAGCCTACGATGTCAGACCGAGGCTAACGGTTTTATATTTGTCGGGAATTGCAATATGTTTGAGAGCAGCAACAGCATAAACAGACTGGAGGCTTGTGACCAACAGTGTTCCGCATTGATCAATGCTGGGTCCACTGTTGTTTGTCATTTATGTAAACAATTTGGATGAGAACTTAGGCAGCATGATTAGTAAGTTTGCAGATGGTGCCAAAATTGGTAGTAAAGTGAACAGTGAAGAAGCTTATCTAAGATTACAAAGGGCTCTTGATCAATTAGGCCAAATGGGCTGAGGAGAGGCAGATGGAGTTTTATTTGGATAAATGCGAGGTGTTGCATTTGGTAAAATGAACAAGGGCAGGACTTTCTCAGTTAATAGTAGGGCCCTAGGGAGCACTGATGAACAGTGAGACCTGGGGCTGAAGCACATAGTTCTTTGAAAATTGGTTCACACAAGTCAGGGTGGTAAAGAAGGCGTTTGGCACACTTACCTTCGTTGCTCAGTCCATTGAGTACACGAGTTGGGATGTCATGTTGAGGTTGTACAGAACATTGATGACGCCACTTTTGGGATGCTGTGTACAGTTCTGATCCCCCTTATGATAAGAAGGATTTATTATTAAAATGGAGAGGTTGCAGAAAAGATTTAGGAGAATGTAACCAAGACCGAAGGGTCTGAATTATAGAGAGAGGCTGGATAGGCTCGGAGGGTTTTCACATGAGCGTAAGAGGGATGAGCTTATAGAAGTTTAGAAAATCATGAGGGGCATAGATAAGGTGAATAGCAAAGATATTTTGCCTAGGTTTGTGAAGATCAAAACTAGAGGGTGAGAGGAGGTGAGGGGAGAAGGTGAGGGTGAGAGGAGAAAGATTTAAAAGGGACCTGAAGGCCAACTTCTTCACACAGAGGGGGTGGTTACATATGTGGAGTGAACTGCCAGAGGAACTGATAGATACAAATACAGTTACAACATTTTAAAGATATTTAGACAGGTACATGAATGGTAAAGGCTTAGAGGGATATGGAGAAAGTGGGGACTGCAGATGCTGGAGAGTCAGAATCGAAAAGTGCAGTACTGATAAAGGACAGTGGGTCAGGCAGCAACTGAGAAGCGGGAAAGTCGATGTTTCGGGCAAGAGACCTTCATCAGACAGGGATATGGATAAAATGCAGATAAATAGGACTTGTTTAGTTTGGGGAAATCTGGTTGGCATGGACAAGTTGGACTGAATGGTCTATGACGCTATAATTCAATGACTGTTATGAACTAAACTGTCACCAAGGTTCAGTTTGTTGTTTATGTGCGCCCAACATTTAAAAACCAGGAAGTCTCCAGATTTGATTTGCTCACTGACTCACATTGCTTCCTGATCTAACAATGATTCAAATTTACATTGCTCATCCTTGCGTTCAAATCATTCGATGGTATCAATGCACCCTATGTCTGTAACTATCTGCAGATCTTCAACCTCTGAAAACTCTGTCTTCTTTGAATCCTGTCATTGTGTGCAGCTTTGATTTTTAAAAAAATTTCAATCCAGAGTACTGGAATTCCTTCCTTAAACCTCTACAGCGGAAGTGGTGGAGACTCGTACAATTGCAACAATTAAAAGGCATCTGGATGGGTATACGAATAGGAGGATTTGGAGGGATGCGAACCAAGTGCTGGCAAATGGGACTAGATTAGGTTGGAATATCTGGTCAGTATGGATGAGTTGGACTGAAGAGTCTTTCATGCTGTACATCTCTATGACTATTACTCTATCTCTTTACCCATCTCGTGTTTAAGGTGCTCCTGAAAAGTGTACAATCATCCCAATTGTATGACTCAATATTTCCTGATTGGTCTCCTGTGCAGTGTCTTTGGATGTTTCTTCTGTTTAAGGGCACTGTACAAGTGTAATTTGTGGCTTAAGCTTGACCTCGACGAGTCTCAAATGAATTGTACTAAATGTCTTGGTCCCATACCCAGATTGCTACCCATTAAACTCTGCTTTCACTCCATATATGGGAATTCTAACAAGGGCAACTATGGTTGGTTTTGTGGTCAGGAAGAGGAAAATCAATTATATCATTCTCCTAAGATGATGAGAAATTGCTTTCCCCTTGTTCTCCTTGTGGAAGTCCTTGGAACGAGAGTATGCAGTGTCCACCAATACTCTCAATCTCTTCAGAGAGAGGTTGGTGCTGCAGGGGATGGAGCGCCTGGAAACCCCTTCCAACTCCATCTTGACTTAATGCTTTCCCTCTTTCCCCACCTTTCACTCACCTTTGGTGTCATTGTATTGCCTTTGAGAGGTTCTTCATGTAAATTGATAATTAATCAGAAATACGGATGGATACCATGTGAAAAGTAACATGGGTGATTTGGTGTTGGGGAGAAAAGAACATCGAGTTGTGCAAAAAAGCATTTCTGGATATAAAATAAGAAAAAGAAGGGAAAAGAAGGGGATAAAAGACAAGAAATCTGAACAGGGGTAGACCATTTGGCCCTTTGAGCCTGCTCTACCATGGCTCATCTCTAACTTCAATTATATTTTCATGCCCCCTTCACTCCTCCCCCGCCCCTGATTCCCTGAGACACCAAATTCTACTTACTTCATGTACTTGGTGATAAAATGTCCACACAGTCCTCTGGGGTGAGCAGTTCCAAAGATTCACAGCCAGAAAGTCTTGCTAAAAATGTGGGCAAGGTCAAAGCTAGATGAAGCCAAAATGGGTCTCAATTTCCATGTTGAATAGCCAATTACCAGATTGTCAAGACTGAAAGAGTGCTGGAAAAATACAGCCAGTCAGGCAGCATCGGAGGACCAGGAAAATCGATCTTTTGAGCATAAGCTCTTCATCAGGAATCCTGATGAAGAGCTTATGCTTGAAACCTCAATTCTCCTGCTCTTCGGATGATGCCTGAGCTGCTGCGCTTTCCCAGCACCACACTCTTTGAATCTGATCTCCAGCATCTGCAGTCCTCACCTTCTCTTGGTTGTTAAGACTATCCATGATTGGCCATAGTATCAAATTATTCCCAGGGCCTATGGTTCTGGACTTCAGAAAGGGCAAGGGTTCACTTAGTTCACTTGGCTGGATGACCGGCACTGCAGAGTAACGCCAACAGCAAGGGTTCAATTCCTGCACTGGCTGAGGTTATTGTGAAGGACATTCCTTCTCAACCTCACCTGAGCATGGTGACCCTCAGGTTAAAACATCGCTAATCACCTCTCGCTGATGTGAAAGTGAGGACTGCAGATGCAGGAGATGCAGAGTCAAGGTTAGAGTGGTGCTGCAAGTGCACAGCAGGTCAGATAGCATCCGAGGAGCAGGAAAATTGACGTTTCGGGCAGGAGCCCTTCATGAGGAAACATTCCTGATGAAGAGCTCCTGCCTGAAACGTCGATTTTCCTGCTCCTCGGATGCTACGTGTCCTGCTGTGCATTTCCAGCACCACTCTAATCCTGATCTCTTGCTAATGGCCGAGCAGCTCTTTGGTCCAATAAGGACTCAAGCTATTTTATCTTTACACCAGAAAGGGACCCTTTTTTCAGGAAAATGGGTGGCAAGCTGAGGGAGAAAAGCATTTACTTGAATATATGGTTTAAAATCCCACAAAAGCTCCAAATGTTTGCCAGATGGTCCAGGACAGAGTACAATGAAGTTCTTCATTAATACTGACAGCAGGATCTGCCTATTGTTTCATTAGGAACAATTCTGACCTTCCTGTGAAATATGACACTGGTCTATCTGAATGTTTTGTTGGGCTTCATAAAATAGTCAATAACAGTTTATTTGCTTTTTTAATGTGGTGTGCTATATAATCATATGGTTTTGTTTTTACACTGAACTGTCAGGTTAGTGCTCTCGAAAATGAAATATTATTCTGCTATTTAACTTGCAAAATGTCAAAGCTGCCCCACCTTATAAACTGATGTGTCAATATAAAGCACAGATTCATCAATTTACAAAGGAGTTGCCTAACTGGTTCTGGCCCAGTTCTGTGGTTGTTAGTCATGTAGCTAATGCCAAAGCTGACAATTAATTTTCTGATTTTAATTAATTAGCCAATTTAGAAAATGATGCGCTGACATTGAGATTAACAGTTTGAAGGATCAGTTTCTTTCAAGTCCTTTTTTCCAGAATGAAAATGTTCATTAATGGGATTAAAGTGTTTCTGCAAAACAAGCATTTATTGGCCATTCTGATTTGCTCTCGGGGAGATGTTGTTGAGACACTTCCTTGAGCTGAGCAACCCTACCGTGTTGTTAAATCACAACTTCCATGGTTTTGATGGAGGACTGGTGATATACTTCCAGTTCAGGGCCGTGTCCGATAAGGAGAGGGATGTGCAGCTGCTGATGTGCCTGTGCTGCCCTGGTTCCTTTTAAGTAGTAGATGTCACAGATTTGCAAGGTTATGTTAGCACAGTTGTGAGTTTTAATTTCATTCTGGATTTAGAGTTCAAAAAGACTAAACCAGTAAGGCCGCTGGAGCTGGTTTGGAGTCGTGAAGCAGGACACTTATTGAGAAGGGCTGATGAAGGGCTTTTGCCTGAAACATCAATTTTCCTGCTCCTCAGGTGCTGCCTGACCTGCTGTACTTTTCCAGCACCACTCTGATCTAAACTCTGGTTTCCAGCATCTGCAGTCCTCACTTTTGCCACTTATTGTGAAGATTGAGAGAGGCACTTAACTAAGGTAGCAAACTGATAACTTAGTCATAGTCATAGAGTCACCCTCTATGTCGAAAAAAGTCCTGCATGTCTTTTTAAAATTTCTCTCCCCTCACCTTAAAGATGTGTCCCCTAGTCTTGAATCCCCCATCCTAGGGAAAAGACAACTACCATTAACCTTATCTATACCCCTAAGTATTTTAGCAAATTTTATAATGTTTTGATTTAACTTTGTTATGGTCAAGCAGGCTACTGTGTTTCAGGATGGGGTTTCACCAGCTTCTTCTTAAGAGCAATTAGGAATGGATAATGAATGCCTTGGCCCATCTTGTTATTTATTCATGAACTATACCTAGGCCAGCATTTATTTGCTATCCTTACTTCCACTTGAGAAAGTGATGGTATGCTTCATTACAGAATGACTGCGATCCTTGGTTTATATGGATACCCAGAGTGCTGTTAGGAAGGAAATTCCAGGATTTTGAACCAACAACACTGAAGAAATGATAATATAGTTTAAAGTTAGAATAGTACCACACAGATGATGGTGTTCCCATGCACCTGCTGTCATTGCTCTTATAAATGGTAGCTATCGTGGGTTTGGAAGGTGCTATCAAAGGGGTTACTGAAGTGCATCTTGTAGATGATACATATGTTACCATCATGTGTTGATGGTGAAGGGAGTGTTTGTTGAGGATGATGGTTGAGGTGCCAATCAACTGGGATGCTTTGGGTGGTTTTGAGCCTCTTCATATTGAAAAGTTATTCCAGTATACTTTTAACTTGTGCCTTGTAGTTTGGATGCAGGAAACAAGTTACTCACTATAAAAGTACTAACCTCTGACCTGCTCTTGAGCTACAGTATTTGTATTGCTGGCCCAGCTTAGTTTTTGATCAGCATTAACCCCAGGACTTTTGTGTGTGATTCCGTGATAATGATGCTCTTGAATGTCAAGGGGAAATGGTTAGATTCCCTCTATTTATAGATGGTCATTGCCTGGAAGTTGGTTGGATGAATGTTACTTGCCACTTATAGGCCCAAATCTGGATGTTGTCCAGGCTTACAGCATATGGATACAGACCAGTGCAGATGCAATGAATCAAAAGGCCTTTTTTCTGTGCTGGAGATCTTTATGACTCAATGACCTATAACCATTTTGAACAAAATGGAAACAGATGTATGGGGAAAACCACACACCCTCTACTTCCCTTCCAGTCACTCACCATCCTGACTTGGAAATATATCACTGTTTCTTCAGTGTCACTGGGTCAAAATCCTGTAACTCCCTCCTGAACACCATTGTGCATCTACCTCCATCACTTGGACTGCAGCGATTCAAAAAGGTAGCTCACTACCACCTTGTCAAGGGCATCTAGGGATGGGCAATAAATACTGATCCAAACGGTAATGCCCATATCCTGTGATTGAATAAGAAAACCTTCTTGTTATATGTGAAGTGGATTGTATTGGCTGAAGACTGCCATTTTTGATGTTGGAGCCTTCAGGTGGAGGCATTGATAGATCATCCCTTTGGCACCTATGATTGAAGATGGTATAGATGCTTCAGCCTTGTCTGTTGCAGTGATATACTGGGTTCCCATCATTGAGGATTGAAATAGTTGTGAAGCCTCATTGTCATGTTAATTATTTAATTGTCTATCACCATTAATGGCCAGATGTGGTAGGACAGCAAAGCTTAGATCTGATCTGTTGGCAATGAGATCTCTTAGCACTGTCTGTTGTACACTGCATTGCTATTTGGTGGCAGAAATTTTCACCATTAACTGCAATTCAAACAACTCAATGTGTCATTATACGAATACTGTCATCTGAAATCTTCCAGTGATTCTGTAAGGTTTATATTATTGCATGTGTTAAACTTTTATTTTCAGAAGTTTACAACCTTGAGCAACATTCTTGTAATATACAAAAACAGGATTTGCTGGAAAAGCTCAGCACGTCTGGCAGCATCTGTGAGAGAAATCAGTTAACGTTCCAGGTTAAGTGACCCTTCCTCCGAAGTGAGGAAGTTCTGAGGAAGGGTCACCCGATCCAAAACGTTAACCCTGATTTCACTCCACAGATGCTCCCAGACCTGCTGAGCTTTCCCAGCAATTTCTGTTTTTGCTTCTGTTTGACAGCATCCGCAATTCTTTTGGTTTTAATTTAACATTCCTGTAATCATGGTTTCGATATCACAGTGCACAATTTTGATTTCTACTCTAGGAACTTAACAACAATACAATCATTTCAACCGTTTATGACATATTAAGTCTGGACAGTCATGAAAGAAACGTCTGTTTATGTCTCAACATTGCATGCACATTTTCCAATGAAGTTCCATCAATGCTTTTATTGTGACATGTATTACCCTCCCCATCTTTTATTTACTATTTGTATCTTAATTGACAGATGTAGGTTTCATCTTGGTTGCCGTCATCGTCACAGGAATATGCATGGTCTTTAAGTGGCATCTCATGAATCTAATCTGAATGCTACATCTTGCACACAGGTATTGATGTTTACTGGGGAAGAAGATCGTGCTAATTTTGTGGAAGAATTGACAGCACATCTCCAAACGCATCGCGTAACTCCACTGATTCATGAAGTGAAAGAACGGACGCTTTTGAAAGAAGCAGTGACAAAGCAGCAGCGGATTAAAATCTTAGATACTTTCTTCCGTCGTGTATTTGCAGAGGTACCGTTCCAGTTACATGAATTGCACCGTTTAAATAATCCTCTTGGTCATGCGTAGTGTTCTATTTGTTTCCACTTGGTACTACAATGAAATAGATGTACAGTTTCTCCAGATATCATAAGGAATTTTAAGTCATGGAAAGCTGTGATTATTCTCGTTCAAGGTGTTTGTCTTCATTAACAAAGTCAGGAATTTATTTTTGTTTTGAAGTGAGTAAAACTTCATTGTAACAGGGTGATGCCAGGTTTAACCCATTATTGGTAGTTTAACAAAATTGGTACGTTGTTCCAGCTCACTCCTGGCTGATCTCTCACATTCACCACTCTGTAAACGTGAAATCTTCCAAAACTGCAGTTTAAATCTTAACTCAAGTTTTTGCCCTCCGTCTTTTACTCACAGATCTACATTGATTCCCAGTCAAGCAACATCTTAACATTCATCTCTTGCATTCCCTTTAGGTCCACAACCCTCTGAGGTATCAGTGCTTCTCTAATTCTGGCCACTTGTGTATTCTCAGTTATATTCAGGCTACTATTGGTATGCATACCTTCAGGCCTAAGATTTGGAATACTCTTCCTAAATTTCTTTGTCCCTCCGCTTCACTTTCCTTCATCAAGACACTCCTTAAAGCCAAAAAATAATTTTTGGTCATCTGATCTAATTCCTTCTTTTATGGCTCAGTATCATGTATCATTTGATAAGGTGCCTATTCAGCAGCACTAGCTCATACACCAGACACATGCATCACACACTGCACCTTCACCAACTATATACACCCCACACATGCACACACGACACAAGTACAAGTTGCACACCACACGCACACCATGTACACTGCCCCATATTGTATTCACCCACATATATGGGAAGTTTCTGAAGACTGATCACTAAACCAATTTGCAGAACTAGTTGAATCAAGAGCATTGAGGCATGTAAATTATTGTTAAGGATTTTTATGGTGTTGTGCTTATTACTTCAATGTATACATTAACATTTTAATTGTAAATAATTTAACAAATTCAGTTAAAAAAAGAAAAAGGCTATGCAAATGTTTATCTGATAATATTGTCAGCAGTAGTAATCAGGGTCATGTTTTATCTACTTTTATGCAATGAAGAGTAGAAAATGGATTATTCTATACTATCTTGTTGCCACATTTAGGTTCTGGAGATTGATGGTTCAGATGCTGGTGACTTTGATATTGAAAGTTCAAAGAAAGCTAAAGAGTCCCTGAAGTGTGAACTGACTACAACAGAGTTTGCAGATGCATTGGGACTAAAGGAGAACTCTATGTTTGTGGAGCAGATGTTTGCTTTAGCTGACAAGGATGGAAATGGCTACCTATCTTTCCGGGAGTTTCTGGACATCTTTGTCATCTTGATGAAAGGTAATCCAGAGCTGAGGACATGACACCTATTTGAAATGTCATTTAGACGTTTGCTTTGTCTTGAAGGCATTGACGATTGACTGATAGAGGTGCCAGTCACAAAGCCTGGACAATGAAGAAAATGTCCTGTGCTATGGCATCTGCACATTCATGTGTATCCTGAACACATTTGTTCCTGCATTGTCGAAACTTCTCTCAAAACAGAAATCTTGTTGAGATTATATGGAGGTTTAAGATAAGGTGCAGAAGGTTTAGAGCAGATGTGAGAAAAATCCTTTTTACCCAGAGGGTGGTGGGAATCTGGATCTGTAAGGGTGGTAAAGGCAGAAATCCTCAATACTGAGAAGTGTTTAGATGTGCATTTGTGATGCCAGGGTGTACAAGGCCATGGGCCAGGTGCAGAAAAATGGGATTTGAATAGTTAGGTGGTTGTTTTTGACTAGTGTGAATGCAATAGGCTGAAGGGTCTTTTTTTTCTATCCTGTAGATTTCTATGACTCTATAACTTCTTGTTTGTTAGTTGAACTTTTTTTTTACATTTACTTTGATTAATCAGGTGTCATACTACTCTGATATGTATAAAGAAATGACCAAAACATTGATGTTCCTCACTCAGCTCTGCCTGTTAGAGTTAACATAAAGAAAGTAGCCTTGTATTTACATAGTGTCTTTCAAAACAACCAGCTATCTCAAAGCACTTTACAGCAGGTGAAGTAATTTTGAAGTGTAATAGCTGTTGTCATAAGACCTTAAGAACATAAGACATAGGAGCAGAAATTAGGCCATTTGGCCCATCGAGTCTGCTCCACCATTCAGTCAAGGCTGATAGGTTTTTCAAACTCATTTTCCCTCGTTCTCCTTGTAACCCCTGATCCCCTTGGCAATCAAGAATCTATCTATCTCTGTTTTAAATATACTCAATGACTGGGCCTCCACAGCCTTCTGTGGCAATGGATTCCACAGATTCACCACTCTCTGGCTGAAGCTGTTTCTCCCTATTTCTGTTCTAAAGGGTCTTCCCTTTCCTCCAAGGCTGTGCCCTCAGGACCTTGTCTGTCCTAAAATTGGAAACGTATTCCCAACATCCACTCGGTTCAGGCAGTTCAGTATTCTGAAAGTTTCAATCAGATCTCCCCTCATCCTTCTAAACTCCATCAAGTGTTGTCTCAGAATTCTCAAATGTGTAAGAGACTTAACAGCGAATTTACACAGAGCAAGCTCCCACAAACAGGGCAATGATTGCGAGTGCATGATTTTGTTTTATGTAGTTTTTGTTGATGGATAACTGTTGGCACAGACATTGAGAAGAACTCCCTGCTCTGTACATTAGTGCCATGGGATCTCTCACATTTATCTAAGCAGGCAGATGCCTCATCGGCTGAACATCTCATCCAAAGAGAACAGCACCGCTTCACTGCTGCCCTGGAGTTAGCCTATATTTTTGTGCACTGGTGTGTGACTTGAATACAGAACCTTATGATTCAGAGAAAAGAGCACTAACTGAGGTAATCATTGAATCCCTACAGAGTGGAAAGAGACGCTTCAGCCCAACAAGTGCACACTGACCCTTTGGAGAGTAACCCACCCGGACCCATTCCCCCTACCCCCCCTCCCCACCCTATATTTATCCCTGAACATGATGGGAAATTTAGCACGATTCACTTAACCTGCACATCTTTGGACTGTGGGAGGAAACCGGAGCACCCGGAGGAAACCCGCACAGACACGTGGAGAGTGTGCAAACTCCACACAGACAGTCACCTGAGGCTGGAATTCAACCTGTGTCCCCAGCACTGTGAGGCAGCAGTGCTAACCACTGAGCCACCGTGTCACCCTCAAATTCCTTTTGAGAACTCAGTGGAAGTCAGTTTCGTGGCTAATTAAACCGGCTAAAGTTAGCGAGGTGCTCATCATGGAAACAACTTGCTTTTCAGTCCCACAGTGAAAAGAAAATATGTGCATGTTGCAGAAGATTTGGATCATTTACCTGGAAAGTTTGCAGCTACAATCAATGAAAGTGAAAACTTTGTGGCTTTGATTGGAAATTTAAAGATAAGTTTCTGCTTTGCAGATCCTAGTCTGATTTTCATTGTAGTTTAAAAAGGAGGGAATGTTCTTTGAAATACCAGGCTGGTCAGCCTGTCTCCAAAACAATGACTGACAGCTCCTGCTTTGTTTGACACTGTTACTGTGAAGCTCCAACTCTGTGTTGTGCAGAAGCTAAAATCTGTTTTGTTACTTGCAAATATTCTGCCATATCACAAAATTACAGAGCAGGTTAGAAATGTTAATACATAAGACCAAAACGTCAAGTTTGGAATAAGTAAATGGATTAGGCACACCCCCGTCTGCGATATTTTACTGTTTTTCTTAGAAGTTTTAACTAATACTCGTTAAAATGTTTCAATCCACACTTCCTCAATCCTGGAGATTAAACCCGCATTGTAGGTTCGGTCACTGGAGGAAGGGAGACTGGACTTGAAACGTTAACTCTGATTTCTCACCACAGATGCTGTGAGACCTGCTGAGCTTTTCCAGCAACTTCTGTTGTTGTTGAAGGTTTGGTCTCCTGTCGTGAAAGCATTCAATTTTTCATTTCCACAATTTAATATTTAACTATTTGATTTGTCTAGGTACTCCTGAGGAGAAATCAAAGCTAATGTTTGCAATGTATGATGTCGATGGGAGTGGTTCCATGTCAAAGGAAGAGTTCTCACAACTGCTGAGGTAAATGAAATAAACATTATTCACATTTAATATTGTTCTTTATCCAGTGCGCATGTAATTGTTTCTCTGGACAGTACCTATTGTGCATTCACAGGCTTGCTTATATCTTATACTGTCTGCTTTAGCTCAAAATATTCCAGAGATGGCACTTGTTCTAAATCCAAACAGGTTTTATTATAGTACTTTGAAATATCTTTGAACTTTCAGGGTTTTAACACACATAGTCTCAATCCACAATCCAGAAACATTGTCCCTGTAGTTTTCATTACTTAACTCTCTAGTCTCATCAATAGGCTTAAGCAATCAAGTGGAGTTAGTAAGTATCAGTTCCCAGAAATAACATCATCAAACACTCGACAATAGAACCATTGAACACTAAAGTACATGTTGTGATATTATAAAAGTTTGATTGAGGATTTTCTCTGATGTGTCAAGTTCTGGGTGGTACACTTTCAGAAAGAATCTGAAGACATTAGTGAGAATGCAGAATTCACAAGAATGGTTCCAGGAATTAGTTACCTCAATTGTTGCTTTTCTTGGAGAGAAGAAGGCTGAGAATAAAATTGATAGAGGTATTCAAAATTTTGTACCTGGGCAAAGCCCTTCCCATTGGCGAAAGGATCAAGAAGGATAAATCACCAGATTGAAAGTGAATAGTAAAAGAAATATTTGGAGACACAACCAGAAATATTTTCATGCAGTTGGTGGATGGGATCTGGAAGCCTGAGGTTGTGGTAGTGACAGGTCAACTGAGGCATTCGAAACGGCATTGGGTTATTATCTGAAAGTGAAGTTCATGTCGGTCTATAACAAGAAGGCTGTGGCAATAGGTGAATTGCTCATGAAGGTAGCTGGCACAACACAAAAGGCTTTGTTTTGCGCTGCATCTCTGCTGTTGCACCTCTGCGATTCAGTGCCCTGTTTAGAGTAACCAAACAAATAGGTTGTTTCAGATAAAAAAAAGGGGACATTTTCTCAATAGCTCTGAAAGTGCTGTTACAGAAATCATGTAGATCGGTGCGTGGTAATAAAATCAAATATATTATTTGAGTATATCCAAACAATTTCATCATCATCTTGTTCCTCTTATAACTGAGGGGTCCAACATGAGATTGGCATGGATCTGGCAGCTCATGTTGATCCCCTAACCCTCACCCTCATCCTCAACTCATGCTCACCCAGGAGCTTCTGCAGTTGTGCAGTATCCGGCCTTCCTCTGGGAGAGGTGGGTATTGTGACTTTGGCATAGATGTTCCATGACACAGACCAAACCAGATTCTGATGTTTGCCTCCACTTGGGCCAGTCAGCTACATTGCTTTCCCAATAGAGGAGGCCTGCATTCCAAAAATTTGGAATGCCCTTTTTTAAGATCGTCCTGTATCATTTGTACTAACCACCTTTATGTGGCTAGCCTTGACACAGATAGCCATTGAAATCTGCCTGGAGTATCTTATTGTTCTTTAGACCTCTTGCCCCTAGAGCATTATGGATATTCCATCACTGATTATCTTTATTGATGTAGACTTTTGATCTCATTGAAAACCAGGGATGTTGGGGATTAGGAGAAAGTGAGGTATACAGATGCAGGAGATCAGAGTCAAGAATGTGGTGTTGGAAAAGCACAGCAGGTCAGGCGGCATCCAAGGAGCAGAAGAATTGATGTTCCGGACATAAGCCCGATTAGGCAAGAAAGTGGATTTGAGGCACAAGATCAGTAATAGCCACATCATACTAGAGCAGAGACGTGTAGAGTCATATAGTCTACTCTTGCTCCTTGTTTATTTTCTTCAAACAAACAGCAATTGGCCATTATCTCGCTATGAAACTAAATTAAACAGAGTACTACTCTAAAGATACTTTTCTGATTTGATGAGAAACATTAGTAACGTCTTTGTATTGAGTGGAAAGTTAAAACTCATGTGAGTATCATAATTTTTTGTTCCATTTGCTTAAAGGCAGGGCTGTTTTCCTTTTAATATTTTAGGTCTTTCATCGAGATCTCAAACAACAGCTTGCCAAAGGGAGAGATAGAGAATGTGATGGAGTCAATGTTCAAAGATGCAGGATTTGAAGATAAAGAGGAGATAATGTGGGAGGATTTCCATTGCCTGTTCCGTGACCATTACCAAGAGATGGAGCTTTCTCAGCCTGCTCTGAAAGGTCATCAAACCTTTTAGAGTATTAAAGACCGGTGAATCCTATGTTTCCAAATAGTAAAGGCAAATTGGTATTTTATAGCCATGATTATCTGGGTCATTATTTGGGGGCAATATAATGTGCAGGTTCGTTTATGTAAGGATTGGATATATTGCTGCACTCACCAAATCACTGACTAATACCTTTCCTTTCAATTACCTTCACCATGTTGGCTAATACCTTCCCTAATTTTTCCTCCTGATAAAATCTTTCTGTCTTTATTTGAAATAGGTACAGTAGTTAGTTTATGGCAGCATCTATGAAACAAGGAGCAAATGGTTACTGTTTCAAGTTAATGCTCATTCATCACACCTGTTCATCAGAAATGTTAATATTTTTCTTTTCACTAATAATGCCAGGTTTAAAAAGAAAATTGTGAGATCCAAGGGCACAATTCATTGTCCAACCCTAATTTCCTTTGAAAGGCTGGTGATGAGACGTCTTTTTGAACCATTGCAGACCTTGTGGCATGGGTATACTCAACAATGCTGTTAGGGAGGGAATTACAGGATATTGGCTGAATGACAGTGAAGAAAGTGACAATGTGTGGAGGTCAGAAGCTTATTATTTTGTAGCAACGGATTTCCCAAAGTCTGACCACCATCTCTAAGACACAAGTTAAGAGTGTGAAGAATACTCCCTCTTTGCCTGGATGAGTGCAGCTCCAAGATCACTCAAGAAGCTCGACACCAACCAGGTTAAAGAAATCCACTTGATAGGCATCCCATCCACCACCTTCAACGTTCACTCACTCCACTCCACAATGATGACAGTATGTACCATCTAGACAATGCACTGTGGCAATTCACAAACTTTTGATAGATACCACAATCTCAAACATGTAGAAGGACCTAGTCAGCAGATGCGATGGTCCCTACTAGCCGTGAGTTCCTCTTAAAGTCACAGATCATCCTAACTTGGAAATATGTGGTCATTCCATTAGTATTGCTTTGTCCAAATCCTGGAAAGTCCTTTTTGACAGCATTGTGGATGTAAGTAACCACCACCTCCTCAAGAGCAGTTAGGGATGGACAACAATTATTGGCTTCATCATTGGCATCCACGTCCCACAAAACAATTTAACCCAACCACAAGTCGAAGTAAAACTGAGAAGATGTTATCAATGGTACTTTTACTAACTTGTAGCTTGGTACTTTTACATTTGATGTTAATTGTTGTGAATTTATCACTTCAGGACCTGAAGGAAAGAAACATGACAAAGCAAACCGGGTTTCCTTCGTAATAAAGAAAAAGAATGAGTAAGTAAATCACAACCAATTAACGCGATCCAATAGAGGAATTCAAAATTATGTGGACACTGGGATACAGCGGGAAAATGTTACCACTTGTACTGGGGCCATTTTAGAGACCATCATTGTAATTGTGGGACTAATAAATTCTGTAATAAATTCAGACTCTAATCTCCTGCATCTGCAGTCCTCACTTTTTCTTAATGAATTCAATAACCAATTTAGAAGATTGACGAGCTTACTATTGCAGAAAAGTGATAAAGGTAAATAGCACAAATGCCTTTAAGGGGAAGTTAGATAGGTGCATGAGAGAGAAAGATATTGCTATCTGGGTTAAAGTAAGTATAGGTGGAGGAGGTCCATGGAGATAATATGGACCAACATAATCCTTTTGGATAGAATTGCCAGATTCTGTGCTGAATATTTTTTATTTCAAAAAATGCACCTTAAAGAATGATGGGCTCACACTACCAGTAAAAATACAGTGAAACAGACCCCTAATAAATTTGGAAATGGACTCATTTACACAGTTGGTACTTCGTTAGGGTGTATCAGTGGCACAAGTAGATGAAATCACAACATCTCTTTCATACTACCTCACTTGGAAATGTAAAATTTTTTTATCGAATAATAGAATCCCTACAGTGTGGAAACAGGCCCTTCGGCTCAACAAGCCCACACCGACCCTCTGGAGGATATCCCACCCAAACCCATTCCCCTACCCTATTACTCTACATTTACCCCTCACTAACACATCCCTGAACACTATGGGACAATTTAGCATGGCCAATTCGCCTAACCTGCACATCTTTAGACTGTGGGCTCATTTCTGAAGAAGGGCTTATGCCCGAAACGTCGATTCTCCTGCTCCTCGGATGCTGCCTGGCCTGCTGTGTTTTTCCAGCACCACATTTTTCAACTGTGGGAGGAAACCACAGCACTTGAAGGAAACCCACGCAGACATGGGGAGAATGTGCAAAAACCACACAGTCGCCCAAGGCTGGAATTGAACCCGGGTCCCTGGCGCTGTGAGTCAGCTGTGCTAACCACTGAGCCCGCGCCATCACTGTCACTGAATCAAAATCCTGGAATTTCTTCCCTAGGGATGTTGTGGAACTATCTTTCATTTTCTATTCCCTTGTGGGATGTAGGGGTCACAGGCTGGCCAGCATTTATTGCCCTTCCCTTGAGCTGCCTTCTCGAACTGCTGTAGGTCGACCCAACATGTCCTTTGGGAAGCAATTCCAGGATTTTTGACCCAGTGATAGTGAAGGAGCAGCGATATATTTCCATGTCAGGATGGAGTGTTGCTTGGAGCAGAACTTGCAGGGGGTGATGTTCCCATGTATCTGCTGCCCCCGTCCTTCTAGATAGAAGTAGAAGGTTCTGTCTAAGGCTCTTTGGTGAATTTCTGCAGCACATCCTGTACCTACAGCATGTGGACTGCAGCAGTTCAAGAAGGACACTCACTGCCACCTTCTCAAGGGCAACTACGGATGGGCAAAAGATTACTTGCCAGCCAGCAACACCCACATCTCACAAGTGAATACTCTTAACCTTAAGGTCTGACCTGGGCCCATTTGTGTGAAGATATGGTCAGTGCTCACAAATCAATATGCTTCTATTATTTTAACAAATTATCATACTACCAATAACCTAAAATGTCAGTATCCTGTATAACCAAAAGACGAGAGGCAAATGTAGGCCATTCAGCCCAACAAGGCTCCTCAAGAGATCTGGGAGGTGCTTAAAGACATATTTTATTGATCCATAAAATATAGGAAAGTTGTAGGTTTAATCAGAAGTCTACATTAATTATTCTTGTTTAAAGCAATGCAGTGGGTGTCAATAGCCATGGGGTCTGGAGAACATTGCTCAGAGTTCCTCCCCTTGCAAAAAGGGTCACTGCTTATAGTCATAAAGTCATAGAGATGTACAGCATGGAAACAGACCCTTCAGTCCAACCCATCCACACCGACCAGAAATCCCAACCCAATCTAGTCCCACCTGCCAGCACCCGGCCCATATCCCTCCAAACCCTTCCTATTCATATACCCATCCAAAAGCCTCTTAAATCTTGCAATTGTACCAGTCTCCACCACGTCCTTTGGCAGCTCATTCCATACACGTACCACCCTCTGCGTGAAAAACTTGCCCCATAGGTCTCTTTTATATCGTTCCCCTCTCACCCTAAACCCATGCCCTCTAGTTTTGGACTCCCCGACCCCAGGGAAAAGACTTTGCCTATTTACCTAATCCATGCCCCTCATGATTTTGTAAACCTCTAAAAGGTCACAATGGGTGTCCATGTCTGCAGATAGGCAATCCTGCTTCTCATTACTTTACATGGTCCTATCCTTCTGGTTAAACACAAATCACTCCCTTGCCAATGAATTATCCCAATCCCCTCCACTTTTGACTGTCCATGCTTCACTGTTGCAATAATCCTACATCCTGTGTTCATGAATCCTGCAGTAACATATGACGGTGTTACAATGAGAGAGATTCTGGCTGAACAGCATCATCAGGTTGGAAAGTGAATTTCACTTTAATGAAATCCATTCTGGGATTAGCAACTCCATGGAATACAGGTGTTTTTTTCAGACACAACCAAGTATGAAGCAGAAATAGCCAGAGAAACTCAGCAGGTCTGGCAGCATCTGTTGAGACAGGAACAGTCAGCATCTTGAGTCCACTGACTTTGCTTCAAACCAATCTAAAGAAAGGTCCCTAGATCCAAAATGTTGAGTGTGTTTCTATAGAAAGTGCTGACTTTCTCAGCTATTGCTGTTTTTGTTTCAGATTTCCAGTTCTTTCATTTTGTTATTCCAGATAGCATGACTCATTAGTTGTGTATTCACAGACATGCAGTTTGGCCAAACTAATTCACTGAAAAACACCATTTAACTGCTGATTGTGAATTTATCACTTCATGGTGGCACACTGCTGCCTCACAGCGCCAGAGACCCGAGTTCAATTCCCGCCTCAGGCGACTGACTGTGTGGAGTTTGCACATTCTCCCCGTGTCTGTGTGGGTTTCCTCCGGGTGCTCTGGTTTCCTCCCACAGTCCAAAAATGTGCAGGTTAGGTGAATTGACCATGCTAAATTGCCTGTAGTGTTAGGGGCAGGGGAATGGGTCTGGGTGGGTGGCGGGTTGGTGTGGACTTGTTGGGCCGAAGGGCCTGTTTCCACACTGTAAGTAATCTAATCTAAAAGTGATACAATCAGACAAATGAGTAGCTGCATGCTAATATATTCAAGAGGTCACTTTACTAGGTCTGGGTTTCATGATTTATGTTTTAAGTCCCGTTCCAAAGTTTCATGCAAGACATGACAATTGTCTGACCATTGTCCATTATAAGTAGCCTTTTTAATTTCCCAATACCGCACAAATTTTAAATCCTTTTAAATTAAATGTGTTCTTATCTGGAGGATTGGCTGCTGGACTGAGCTACCAGAACTAAATCAGACTGGGGGCGGAGGGGTGCTCACACCATTCTGATAATGGAAAACAGGCACAGAAAAATTAGATTCCGTACAGTGTGGAAATAGGCCCTTCAGCCAAACCAGTCCACACCGACCCTCCAAAGACTAACCCACCCAGACCAATTTCCCTCTGACTAATGCACCTAACACTATGGGCAATTTACCTGACCTGCACATCTTTGGACTGTGGGAGGAAACCCACGCAGACACGGGGAGAATGTGCAAACTCCACACAGACGGTCACCCAAGACTGGAATCGAACCTGGGACTATGAGGCAGCAGTGCTAACCACTGAGCCACCATGCCGCCCCAAATCCCAACCAATATGAAGCTTCTCTTTCCATGTTTTCCCAATGGAACAGCCTCCACTTTCCTAAAGTAATTATTTCCCACAGACTGTTTATCTCAAGTGGTACAGGCCTTGTGATCACAGTAGGACTCACGCCATATCTCAGCTTTCTACTGAGGCCCTGCTGAAACGAGTATCGTCTCACATTTCTTAAGTTAACCTGAGATGTGCCCAGCACATTTGTTACCTTCTCATGGCTGAGGGAGGAGACAGATTAATTGAGTTTTCCCTAGCCTGATGGAAAAGCTATCACTCATGTAAACAAAAGAACTCGTGACAAAACATGTCCAGAGTCCATTTTCCACTTCGCGTTATCTGGCAATCTGCCTCTGATCAGAGGAAAGTTTCGAACTGCAAAGACCTGAACATTTGGTTAGATACATGGATTTTATTCATTGTAACTGATCAGTTTAAAGAAAAAGAACTTTTTTTTATTTGTGATCTCTTCTCTGTGCAACTTCAGGATTTGCAAGGCTTGTTGCTTAATTCTTCAACCATTAACATTATATGGCGTATCTCAATGTGCCAAGAGATGGGCAATGTGCTTCACCTAACTTGGCATTCATCCCGCTTAACTATTGCCACACCTCCTGTTCACTGTCAGCAGACACTATCAAAAAACTGATTTCTCCCAGGATACATCCATCTTCCTTGCTGAAGGAGGTCATGCAGAATTAAGAAGCCTTTCAGAATAGGAGGACAGAAATCTTCAACAAAAAAAATGTTTTGTTTGTACTCCCACACCTAGACTTTAAAAGAATGTCATGAAACTTTGCCAAACTAAACATTCTTTTAACTTCATAATGACATCCAACTAAGTTTATCAGTTTAACTATGTTGGTTAAATTACTAAAATATACACAGGTATTTGTAAGATTCAGATGTTCCAGGTTTAATCCTTGCCATCAGGCTCTGAGATTTGATGTGTTCTATATTTCACTCTGAGCATGCCGTATCTCAGATTTTAAATTTAGTGTTGATCTTGCTGTTTGTGCACCTCCTCTGCAGCCAGACATTGTGTTCTTCGCTCTGTTCGGTTACCCTGATGTACTTTGTATGGTCTGGTCTGCCTGTGCTGCACACAAAACAGAACTTTTCAATACATGTGGCAATAATAAATCAGTTCACATCAAATGTGTTGGGCATCCAATCTACTTGTGAGCATGAGTTTGTGAAAGAGAGGACTATCAGTAAAATAAAGCCACAGGTGTTCCTTATCTGGCTGAGCCTCAGGATTAAAAGATAATTATTTAAATATCATTGATTGTCTCCACAATGTCTTAATTAGATTCCCTACATTGTGGAAACAGGCCCTTCAGCCCAACAAGTCCACACCAACTCTCCAAAGAGTTACCCAACCAGACCCATTTCCTCCTGACTAATGCATCTAACACTATGGGGCAACTTTGCATGGCCAATTCACCTGATCTGCATAGCTTTGGACTGTAGGAGGAAACCCACGCAGACGCAGGGAGAACGTGCAAACTCCACACAGAGAGTTGCCCGAGGCCGGAATCGAACCCAGGTCGCTGGTGCTATGAGGCAGCAGTGCTAACCACTGTGCTGACCCCAAATTTGTTGTTATTTATAATATTGTTAGGTTATTTTCCAAAATGTGTTACATATGGTAGGAAGGTGTCATATGATTCCTGTGTCAGAGAGGTGTTCACTAGACAACAGTACTTTAGTAAATCAGAACATGTCTAATCAAGACTTAGTAGCCTCCTTGCTTTGGAAGCAATAGGTTGTGAGTTGAACAGATTCTGGATCAGTGGTGCTGGAAGAGCACAGCAATTCAGGCAGCATCCGAAGACAGGCAAAATCGACGTTTCGGGCAAAAGCCCTTCATCAGGAAGGTCTGATCCATCAGTGCAATACTGAGGGAGTGCTGCACTGTTAGAGGTGCTGGTTTAGAGATAACACATCAGTGCAGCCTCATTTGGCAATTCAAGCAATAATACTATTCAAAGCAAAGAAGGGAGTCTGCATGTGTACTGCCCACCACTGATTTCAACAAACACAGCACACTACATGAGCTAATTGTTTGACACAACTAATGCATTTTATGGGATCTTGCTTAGCACAATTCAGCATGCCTGTATTCCTGTGTCACAGCAATTATACTTAATTGATTAGATAGGAAGTGTTTTCGGATGTTTTGCAAAGGTGGTTGTTGCTACAATAAACCGGTATTTGTTGTTCCTGTTTCTTAAAGGTGTTTTTGATTCACGTCAGTATTTTCTTGTGTAAACCTGGTAAACTTCATTTAGACAACAGCTGGGGAAGTTGCTTTCACATGGGACTTAGGTAAATTTTCTTTCAAGCCTCACAAGCCATCACTTTGACATTTTTCAGAGGGTCAAAGGGCACAGAAAACCAACAAGAAACCAGTCCAGCTGAAACCTTGAGCCCGGATCATTTTGTCCTGGATTTGCGGAAACGATTTGGCAAGAAGTAAGAAATGAAATACAATATTAGCTAAGTATCACAGCCGCAGGATTATTCAATCAGTTTAAGTCACAAGTTGCTTTTATATCAGGAGCAAATCTTTGCTAAATTTCAATCGGGGTGGGGGGAAGAATAAACATAGAAACATAGAAAATAAGTACAGGCCATTCGGCCCTTCGAGCTTGCATTCAATAAGATCATGCTGATCTCAGTATCTCACTCCTGCCCTCTCCCCATACCTCTTGATCTCTTCAGGGCCGTGTCCAGCTCCCCTCTTGAATATATCGAACAACCTGGTTCCAACAGCTTCCTGTGGGAGAGTATATTACAAACTGTCTGAATGAAGAAATTCTTCCTCATCTCAGTCTGAATGGCCTACCCCTTATTCTTACACTGCAACCCCTAGTTCTGGATTTCCTCAACATCAGGAACATTCTTCCCACATCTAGCCTGCCCAGTCCCATCAGAATTTTATATGTTTCTATGAGATCTCCCCTCACCCCCCCCCATTCTTCTATATTCCAGTCTATACAAGCTCTGTCAATCCAATCTTTCCTCATATATCAGTCCTGCTATTCTGGGAGTCAGTCAGGTGATTTTTCTCTGGACTCCATCAAAAACAAGAATATCCTTCCTCAGAAAAGGCGACCAAAACTGCACACAATACTCAAGGTGTGGCCTCACTAAGGCCCTGTATAACTGCAACAAGACAGCCTTTACTCCAATACTCAAGTCCACACCGTACAAAGGAGAGCACGCCATTAGCTTTCCTCATTGCCTGCTGCATCTGCATGCCAACCTTCGGTGACTATTCCACCATGACATCCAGGTCTCGTTGCACCTCACTTTAAAGTCAAAGAAACATTCAGCGCTCCAAACGCTATTGGATAACCTTCCTGCTTTTCTAACAAAATGTAAAAACAATTCTCTTTTTGACGATTGCTCTGTGAAATTTGGAGCATCTTTTGATTTACCTCAGTAGCAAATAAAATCATATATCTGAGCTATCAGCAGGGATAGCATCCTAGCAAGTAAAAAAAATCAAGGAATTGTTTTCATTTATTGTCTACACAGCTTTAGAAAAGAAAACTTTCTTTAGAGATGTTGATTTTAGAGGTTGTTTTTTCTTGATAGAAGAGGTTATCTTGCAAGATACAATAAATGCTGCTTCTCAGAGGACATTAAACTAAGGCCTCCTGGCTTTTGGTGCAATTTTGAAAAAGATTAGCATTGTTCATCTCTGCCCTGGCCAATATTTATTCCTTCACAAAAATTGCTAAAACTCAGATTATTTTGTCATTATCTCATTCCTGTTTATGAGAACTTGCTGTGCAGAAATTGTCAACTGCTTTTCCTACATTGGATAGTGAAGACATTTCAAATGTGCATCATTGTCTTTAAAGTCCTTGAGGCATACCAACAGCATGAAAGATGCTTTATAAATGTAATTCTTTCTATTCTATTCTGTTTGTGTTTCAAGATCTTCTCAAGCCATGAGTAAAGTCTTTGCAGAACCAAAACGGGAAAAGTATACCAAAAATAAATTTTACCAGAAATACCATGAATATAGACAATACATTCAAAATCATCAACGTCAAATTTTTTGTGTAATCATCTTCTTTGGAATTACTGCGGGTGTCTTTGTTGAACGTGCCTATTGTAAGTACCATGTTATATTTGCATAACCAACCATTTACAATTAACAGACCATGTTACCATGGGAGCAAGAGGAGGCTTTTTTTGGGCCTTTTTTAACTGCTTTGTTAGATTATGACTTATCTGTGACGTAGCTTCATATATTTGCCACCTTGGTTACAAACAAAATCTCAATATTGCAATTTCTATTTTACCCTCTCACCCTGACCGCAGCCTCATTAACCTTTTCCAAGAGAAAATTTAAGACTTCCACAACCCTTAGGTGAATAAATGATTCCTTGTTTTAACCCTGAATGACCCAATTCTAATTTTAAGCTTACATCCCTTTTGTTTTGTATACTTCTGTGAGATGAAGTGGTTAACTACCAAATGAAGAGTAATTATGCTTATCAAATGATTTGACGGTTTTAAATCCTCAATTAAATTGGGGTTGTGATCTCCAAGTGGTGTAACTGCTTCACTGTTAATCCAGCGAGCCAGTTAATGATCTGGGGACCTGGGTTTGAATCCTGTCATGGCAGATGGTAGACTTTTGAATTCAATAATAATCTGGAAATAAGGCTCTAATGATGACCACAAAACCATTGGAAAAACAATCTGGTTCACTAATGTCCTTTAGGGAAGGAAATATGCCATCCTTATTTGGTCTGGCCTACACGTGACTCCAGATAGCAATGTGGTTCACTCCTAACTGTCATCTGCACAATTAGATTGGACAATGAATGCTGCCATTGCCAGTGATGCTCACATCCCTTGAATGAAGAAACAAAAATCACTCTCTAATATTCTATTGCCTCAAGTGAAGAGAGGCAAAATCTTGGGTATCACTCTGATGTATCAATGCTACATCTTCTCCAAGACAAATACTTATTTTCTGAGTTGCGATAGCTGGAACTGAATGTGGCATTCCCCACATGATCTGATCAAATTTTGCTATAACCACAGTGCTGTTAGGAAGAGAGTTTCAGGATTGGAGCCCGGCAGCATTGCAGGGGTGGAGATATAGTTACAAGTCAGGATGGATATGACTTTGAGGTACAACTTTTCACACCTATCTGCTTTTTAAAACTATATGCGGCCGTACAGGACATTGGTTAGGCTACTTTCGAATATGTAATTCTGGTCTCCCTCCTATAGGAAGGACGTTGTGAAACTTTAAAGGGTTCAGAAACGCTTTGTTATTATGTTTGGAGGGTTTGTGTATAGGGAGAGGCTGAATAGGCTGGGGCTGTTTTCCCTTGAGCATCGGAGGCTGAGGGGTGACCTTATAGAGGTTTATAAAATCATCAGAAGCATGAATAGGGTGATTAGACAAAATGGCAAAAGTGAGGACTGCAGATGCTGGAGTTTAGATCAGAGTGGTACTGGAAAAGCACAACAGATCAGGCAGCATCCGAGGAACAGGAAAATGGACGTTTCGGGCAAAAGCCTGATGAAGGGCTTTGAATAGACAAAGTCTGATCTGAATAGACAAAGTCTTTTCCCTGGGTTGGGGGAGTCCAGAACTAGGTGAGAGAGGAAAGATTTAAAAGGGACTTAAAGGGCAACTTTTTCACGCAGAGGGTCGTGTGTGTGTGGAATGAGCTGCCAGAGGAAGTGGTGGAGGCTGGTACAATTACAACATTTAAAAGGCATCTGGATAGGTACATGAATAGGAAGGGTTTAGAGGGATATGGGCCAAATGCTGGCAAATGGGACCAGATTAATTTCAGACCTGGTCGGCATGGATGAGTTGGACCGAAAGGTCTGTTTCTGTGCTGTACATCTCTATGACTCTAGGACTGACCTGGTAATCACCAGCTCCACTTTTCTGCCTTTTCCCCATAGCTTTTAATTCCCTTACTGATTAAAAATCTATCTCAACCATGAATATAATTATTGACCAAACCTCTGTGGCAAAGAGCTCCACAGATTCACTTTTTCTCTGACAGAAGAAATTTCTACTCAACTCTGCAACCCCTTATTGTGAAACTGTGCCCTCTGGTCCTAGACTCAGTGACATGGGGAAACATCGACCCTGTCAAATCCCTTAAGAATCTTATATGTTTCAATAAGGTTGCCTCTCCTCATTGCAAATTTAAATGAGACAGTGATTCACAAATGGAGTGGTTGCTCGGAGCTGGACAGTTGGTTTGTAATGAACAGTGATACCATCAGTGCAGATTCAATTCCCACACCAGCTTCAGTTAACGTGAAGGTTTCACCTTTTCAAACTTTCCCCTCGCCTGAGGCGTGGTGACCTTAAGTTAAACCATTACCAGTTGCCTCTCAAATGACAGAGCAACCCCACAGTCTGGTCAGGCTTTACCGAGTTGCTAAGGATATCACTTAAATCGAGTAGTTACATTCACAGTTATGTGAACAGGCAGAATATTTTCAATGTATTGAACTGTTGCTAAGATAGGTGTGAAAAGTTGTACTTCAAAGTCATATCCATCCTGACTTGTAACTATATCTCCACTCCTGCAATGCTGCTGGGCTCCAATCCTGAAACTCTCTTCCTAACAGCACTGTGGGTATACTACCTTACCCCAGAGTGGCAATGGTTCAAGAAGGCATGTTTGTGATATGTTGATGAATGCTCCCTTTCCCTTCAGACTATGCGGTGCTGAGAGAACATTCGGGAGTGCCCCAGACCACAAGAGTTGGTCTCATAATTGCCCGTGGGTCGGCAGCCGCAGTCTCCTTCATGTACTCGTACATCCTTCTCACCATGTGCCGGAACCTCATCACGGTCCTACGTGAAACGTTCCTGAATCACTACATTCCCTTTGATTCAGCCGTGGATTTCCATCGTTGGGTTGCGATGGCTGCTGCCTTTTTCTCAGGTACTGAGTATGACAATACGCGTGCGTAGTGGTGAACGGAGATTCCGCTGACTCTGACCTTGAGCTTTCAAGGAACCACGTCAATCATGGCTCAGTGTCGGGGGGAGGAGGGTAGTGCTCTCGCCTCTGAGTCACAAGGTTCTGGGATCAAATCCTCCAGATCTCAAAAAGCCCCTCCTCTGCAGTACTGCATGATTGGAGGGAGATGCTCGCTTTCCAAACAAAAATTAAACTGAGGCTCTCTGTGCCTCCCAGGGTGCATGTAAATGATCCATTGGCACAGGTGAATTTATCCCTGGTGTTTTGGATAATACCCTAAAAGGAAACAGATGAGCTATTTCTGTGAGCATACTCTGCACAAAGTTGCTGCCATGTTTCCTACATTACATGTCAAAAAGCACATCATTGACTGTGATGTTGAATTGTTTTATAACTTTGAGCTGTGGCAGGGCCAATTTAGCATTGGCCTCATAATTATATTTTGAGTAAGTTACAATCAGGAGTCAATAATAGTTTCTGTAATATATGCAGTCCTGGTAAATTGATGAGTTCCCTGCTCAACAATAGCTGTAACACGGTGGAAGCTTCAGTCCCATCCACTTGTGTTATATTTGAATATAACAAGAGGTAGATCTCTAACCCACTGCACACTCTGCAGTATTGATTACCCATTGTAGAACTGGGATATTGCTCGCAGCTAATTACACAACATATTTAGTTGGCTTTTTTTTATTTGTAGTGCTCCACAGTGCGGCTCACGCAGTCAATATCTACACTTTCTCAGCCAACCCACTCAGCGTACTAGCCTGCCTATTTCCTGAGGCACTCTACGATGATGGGTAAGCTAAGTTCTTAATCAGAAAGAATTTCGAACATTGGAAATCAAGCCTGTTGCACCGCTCAGCAAAAGCATGGCCAATCAGATTTCGGTCTCAACCTCACTTCCCTGCTGACTCGCTCATCACCTTTAATTCCCTGATGCATGCTAATTTGATTTGATTTATTGTAGGCACATGTACCTAAGTACAGAGAAAAGCTTTGTTTTGTGAGCAGCGCAAGCAGATCATAGCGAACAAGGACTTATAGATCATAAGGTGCTTAGACAGAGCAAGGTATACAAGGTTATGGCTGCACAAGAGGGGGCAAGTAGCAAGATCAACATTAACAAGATCAATATTATTTGAAGTTCTCTATATCTCGAAGTTCTTTATATCCTGAAGTGATCTGTATCCCAAAGTGCTCTATATTCCAACACCCACAATACTACCAGGTTTCCCTATAGTAGCTCGACAGTGATCCTTATTCATATTACTTTTTTGTTACCATTTAAATTCTGTTTTTGGTATCCAATCGAAAAATCAGTCATTCATGCGATTGATTGATTCAAGTCAAGGTGAGATCTCCACTTTTGAAGTAGATGAGCATTGAATATACTTGATCTTTCTGGATCCATCAAATTCTTTCATCTGGTAAAGTCCCGGTCCATAGCTGTCAGAGAAACAAAGTCAAACCTGTAGTTAAAAACCTGAATGGCTAAAAGGCCAGGTATTTAAGAGCTGGGAGCAGGAGTAGGCCATCTGGCCCCTTGAGCATGCTCCGCCATTCAATAAGATCTTGGCCGATCTTTCCCCAGACTCAGCTCCACTTACCCGCCCGCTCACCATAACCCTTAATTCCTTCACTGTTCAAAACTCCATCTATCTTTGCTTTAAAAACATCAATGAGGTAACCTCAACTGCTTCACTGGAGGGGAATTCACAACCCTTTGGGTGAAGAAGTGCCTCCTCAACTCAGTCCTTAATCTGCTCCCCCCTTATTTTGAGGCTATGCCCCCTGCCAGTGGAAACAACCTTTCTGCTTCTGTCTTATCTTTTCCCTTCATTATTGTATATGTTTCTATAAGATGCTCCCTCCCATTCTTCAAAATTCCAATGAGAACAGTACCAATCTACTCAATTTCTCCTCATAAGCCAACTCTTTCAACTCCGGAATCACTCTAGAGAGCCTCCTCTGCACCCCCTCCAACACCTTACTGCATTTCATAACTGATGATGTCTCTTTTCTCCTGTAGGTCTGAAATTCCCTTGAAGTTTTACTGGTGGTTCTTTCAAAATATTACAGGTACTTGCATCCCCTCACCAAGGGGGTGAATTACTTCTCTAAAGGAAAATTTGTGCACAAACAGTAAGCTTGTGATACCATGTAATGTCTACTGTTGTGTTAACTGGTTATCATCCAAGTGATCTTCCTTAGATAAAAAGTGTTGACTGTGAGGATCATTAGAACCAAGTGTGCCATTCCTTGTCCACAAATATAGACTTAGCATTCAAAGTAATCTGATCTGCAAACCCAGGATGATTTTCTTCCTCTCCCAAGTTCAGGGGTCACACGTCACTAGGTTTTGATTCAACAGGTTTATTTGAAATTAAAAACTCTCAGAGCACTATTACTCCATTAGCTGAACCTGATGAAGGAGCAACACTACAAAAGCTTGTGATTTCAAATAAACCTGTTGGACTATAATCTGGTGTCATATGATTTCTGACCTTGTCCACCCCAGTCCAACACCGGCACCTCCACTCCTTTTCCAGGGTGCTATGTGAATTTTAATTATCTCAGGTAAAGTTAAAAATCACATCATGCCAGGTTATGGTCCGACAGGTTTATTTGAAAGCATAATCTTTCAGAGCGCTGCTCCTTCATCAGGTGCTAGTGCAAGTGCTTCCAAATAAATCTATTGGACTATAACCTACTGTGGTGAGATTTTTAACTTTGTCCTTCCCAATCCAACACTGGCACCTCCTTACATGGTCTGGCCTATCAGGCTCCAGGTCCAAGCCAATGTGGTTGGTTCTTAAATCCCCTCTGAAAAGGCCAATTGTACGAAGAATGAACTAAGGATAGGTCATTCTGTGCTACAAGCCTGCTCTGCCATTCAGTGCAACTATGGTTGATCTAACTCATTCAATGCAATTAAGAATGGACAACAAATGCTAGCCCGATCAGTAATACCCACATCCCATGAAAGAATAAAAAAGAAATCAGCTAAAGCTCAGCACAGCACTTAGATTTATAGTATGCTGTCGATCTCTCAGGGTGTCTGAGTTGCTATGGTTCCTTGCTCATTAATAGTTGGGAATTATGGATAATGATGGCAGCAATTCTGATGTTATTTCAATTATATGGCTTACCAGAATGTCTTGCCATTGGCGTGTGTTGGAAGGATTTGCAGCCTGTTTGGCTGCATTATGAATCCACCTTCCTTGATCCCCAAGCCCTTGAATGGGACTCAAATACAAAGCATCTGACTCAGCGACACTGATTCTCAGCTGCTGCGCCACAAAACCTCCTGTACATAAACTGCATGGCGGTAACAACTCCAATCCTCATTCCTGTCAACCCCCTATCTCCTCTGAGAGCAGCTGCTAATTTAACAACGACGAGCATTGCAATGGGTTACCTGGAACTGCAGACTCCACCATCTGGAAATTTAAGTTGTAACTGCCTGAAAGTCATTGAATTTGTGACCATGGGAAAAGGAAAGGAAATCTGAGCTGTTAGGTTGGGTTAATATTCATCTCCCGGCCCTTTGCTCAACCTAGTGTTTGCCATTGTTTCTCCTGGATTACGGTAGACTTACAAGAAATTAATAGTCTCTGTCAGAAGTGCTGAGTCATGCATTATTGAGGAGTAATCCATCAGTCAGAACCTTAATAGGCGGTCATGATATTTATATTGTTTTTCAGGGATGACTGGAGTGCTTCTCCTCTTTTTCTTCTCAATTCTGCACGTCTTTGCCCTGCATCATTTTCGGCGCATTAGCTTCAGAGCGTTCTGGGTGTCCCACCATCTCTACATAGCGATATATGTCTTGGTAAGGAGATATCTTTAGAACTTCACAAGAGTGTCTACAGGTCCTAGTGAAAAATCACATTGGAATCAAAGGTTAGGTTAGTTTGAATGTGAGATTTGTTGAATGCCCATTTACGAATGTGGCGTAGTAATGGAATGACTGTGGTACTGAGTGAGCCACCCTGAGGCTGGGGCAAGTTCATAAATGTTTTTCGTTTGCAACTTGGTATCAAAAGTAGATCATGCAAGCATCCAAAGTGTGAGTAATAGAAACCAACTGATTCATTCATATCCTCAGGGAAGCAGATCTGCTACCTCTGCTCAAACTAGCCTGTGGTTCATTCTCGAGCCATATAACACTATGTAACCTTGAATTTCCTCTAAAGTGGTCTGGCACGCCAATTAGTTAACAAAACAATCGCAAGAAAGGCTGCCAAGCACCCACTGCCTCAGGGCTTTTAAGGATCAATAAAAATATGACCTTAATTGTGTCTTCTGCATTTTGATAATGGCTAACCAAAACAATTTCAAAATTACAGGAACAATGCTTACATTTTTGATTCACATCATGAGCGGATAAATGTGCCCACTGTCAGTGGGAAAGCCTATCCTCATTTTCCAATCTTTAAAATGTACTGTCATTGAATTTGATTCAATATTTATTTATTTTAAGCAGCTCTCCTCTGCAACTTTATGATTTTTTTTTCTTTTCCTGCCTACTTTCTATTCTCCTTTCCCTTCTCTGAGACATGGTTCCACCTATGGACGTTACCTTGTTCCTCAGCACAGTGGCTAGTTTTGATGTGTGGGCCCTTCAGGAAAATAGTAGTCAGCTATTTGCAGTGATGATGGATGGGAAGCATTCAACCTTTTATTCTTAACTGAACATCTGCCCAAGCAGCATTGTGTATGCGTCAAAAAGGCTTAATACAGGCAGTCCCTGGGTTCCATTCTGGAGTTTGATTGCTAGTTCATTTGTACGCAAGTTGGAACACAGTGCAGGATTACGTTAAATGAAAGAAATGTTCATATGACAGGTCTTTGAAATTACACCCTTTTTATGGGATCATATTCATAAGTACAGGCATTTGTAAGTCAGATGTTCATAAATCACTCGACTTGATTGAGTACAGTAAGCAGCACTCCCTGAGGGACTCAGTCAGTGTAAAGAAGGAGTTTGTAGGAAACAGACCAGAGCTAGTGTGCTGTGAATCTCTGAAATAATGAGGGTCATATTCATGCCAACTGTAAGTGGTTGCAGTTCTACAATAAACTGCATATTGTTTGCTCGACAAAGCTCTTCGAGGGCAGAGAGATAGATATCCTAATCCACTATTTTAGGCTTTAAAGAACCCATGCACAACAAGGCTCACTGGTCTATAGTTCCCTGGCTTGTCCTTACCGCCCTTCTTAAACAGTGGCATCACATTAAACAACGTCCAGTCTTCCGGCACCTCACCTGTGACTATTGATGATACAAATATCTCAGAAAGAGGCCCAGCAATCACTCCTCTAGCTTCCCACAGAGTTCTAGGGTACACCTGATCAGGTTCTGGGGATTTATTCACCTTTATGCATTTCAAGATATCCAGCACTTCCTCCTCTGTAATATGGACATTTTGCAAGGTTCCACCATCTGTTTCGCTACTTTCTACATCTTCCATATCCGTTTCCACAGTAAATACTGATGTAAAATACTCGTTTAGTATCTCCCCCATTTTCTGTGGCTCAACACAAAGGCTACCTTGCAGATCTTTGAGGGGCCCTATTCTCGCCCCAGTTACCCTTTTGTCCTGAATGTATTTGTAAAATCCCTTTGGATTCTCCTTAACTCTATTTGCCAAATCTATTTCATGTTCCCTTTTTGCCCTCCTGATTTCCCTCTTTGGTATACTCCTTCTGCCTTTATACTCTTCTAAGGATTCACTCGATCTATCCTGTCTATACCTGACATAGGCTTCCTTCTTTTTCTTAACCAAACCCTCAATTTCTTTAGTTATCCAGCATTCCCTATACCTACCAGCCTTTCCTTTCACCCTAACAGGAATATAGTTTCTCTGCATTGTCGTTATCTCATTTCTGAAGGCTTCCCATTTTCCAGCTGTCCCTTTACCTGCGAATATCTGCCTCCAATCAGCTTTTGAAAGTTCTTGCCTGATACCGTCAAAATTGGCCTTTCTCCAATTTAGAACTTCAACTTTTTGATCTGGTCTATCCTTATCCATCACTATTTTAAAATGAATAGAATTATGGTCACTGGCCCCAAAGTGCTCCCCCATTGACACCTCAGTCATCTGGGAGAAAGTGAGGACTGCAGATGCTGGAGATCAGAGCTGGAAATGTGTTGCTGGAAAAGTGCAGCAGGTCAGGCAGCATCCAAGGAGCAGGAGAATCAACGTTTTGGGCATGAACCCTTTTGAAGAAGGGCTAATGCCCGAAACATCGATTCTCCTGCTCCTTGGATGCTGCCTGACCTGCTGCGCTTTTCCAGCAACACATTTTCACCTCAGTCACCTGCCCTGCCTTATTTCCCAAGAGTAGGTCAAGTTTTGCACCTTCTCTAGTAGTTACATCCACATAGTGAATCAGAAAATTGTCTTGTACGCACTTAACAAATTCCTCTCCATCTAAACCCTTAACACAATGGCAGTCCCAGTCTATGTTCGGAAAGTTAAAATCCCCAACCATAATCACCCTATTGTTCTTACAGATAGCTGAGATCGCCTTACAATTTCATCTTGGGCAAGTTATTGGAGGGAATCCTAAGGGACAGGATGTATATGTATTTGGAAAGGCAAGGACTGATTAGGAATAGTCAACATGGCTCTGTGTATGGGAAATCATATCTCATAAATTTGATTGAGTTTTTTGAAGAAGTAACAAAGAAGATTGATGAGGGCAGAGCGGCAGATGTGAACGATATTGACTTCAGTAAGGTGTTCGACAAGGTTCCCCATGGGAGACTGATTAGCAAGGTTAGATCTCATGGAATAAAGGAAGAACGAGCCATTTGGATACAGGACTGGCTCAAAAGTAGAAGACAGAGGGTGATGGTGGGGGGTTGTTTTTCAGACTGGATGCCTGTGACCAGTGCAGTGCCACAAAGATCGGTGCTGGGTCCTCTACTTTTGTCATTTACATAAATGATTTGGATGTGAGCATAAGAGGTACAGTTAGTAAGTTTGCAAATGACACCAAAATTGGTGGTGTAGTGGACAGTGAAGAAGGTTACCTCAGATTACAACAGGATCTTGACCAGATGGGCCAATGGGCTGAGAAGTGACAGATGGAGTTTAATTCAGATAAATGTGAGGTGCTACAATTTGAGAAAGCAAATCTTAGCAGGACTTATACACTTCATGGTAAGGTCCTAGGGAGTGTTGCTAAACAAAGAGACCTTGGAGTACAGGTTCATAGCTCCTTGAAAGTGGAGTCGCCGGTAGATAGGAGGGTGAAGAAGGCGTTTGGTATGCTTTCCTTTATTGGTCAGAGTATTGAGTACAGGAGTTGGAAGGCCATGTTGCAGCTGTACAGGACATTGGTTAGGCCACTGTTGGAATATTGCGTGCAATTCTGGTCTCCTTCCTATCGGAACGATGTTGTGAAACTTGAAACGGTTAAGAAAAGATTTACAAGGATGTTGCCAGGGTTGGAGGATTTGAGCTATGGGGAGAGGCTGAACAGGCTGGGGCTGTTTTCCCTGGAGCGTCAGAGGCTGAGGGGTGACCTTATAGAGGTTTAAGAAATTATAAGGCGCATGGATAGGATAAATAGACAAAGTCTTTTCCCTGGGGTTGGGGGAGTCCAGAACTAGAGGACATAGGTTTAGGGTAAGAGGGGAAAGATATAAAAGAGACCTACGGGGCAGCTTTTTCACACAGAGGATGGTACATGTATAGAATGAGCTGCCAGAGGATGTAGTGGAGGCTGGTACAATTGCAACATTTAAAAGGCATTTGGATGGGTATATGAATAGGAAGGGTTTGGAGGGAAAAAATCAAGGTAAAAACAATGACTGCAGATGCTGGAAACCAGATTCTGGATTAGTGGTGCTGGAAGAGCACAGCAGTTCAGGCAGCATCCAAGGTGCAGCGAAATCGACGTTTCGGGTTTGGAGGGATATGGGCCGGGTGCTGGCAGGTGGGACTAGATCGGGTTGCGATATCTGGTCGGCATGGACGGGTTGGACTGAAGGGTCTGTTTCTGTGCTGTACATCTCTATGACTCTATGACTATAAGCAGTGATCCTTTTTGCAAGGGGAGGAACTCTGAGCAATGTTCTCCAGACCCCATGGCTATTGACACCCACTGCATTGCTTCAAACACGAATAATTAATGTAGACTTCTGATTAAACCTACAACTTTCCTATATTTTATGGATCAATAAAATATGTCTTTAAGCACCTCCCAGGTCTCTTGTGGAGTCTTGTTTTACCATTCTGTTAAAATTGCCCTGAGACTCTTCTTGTAATAGGAAGCTAACTCTCCTTCTAAGATTTTACCAACCAGTAACATCTGCCCATCCTCTTTCCAGTCATGTGGCTAAGTTTGTTCTTTACCAGACAATAGTTAATGTGCATGCATGTGACAAAAATCCATAGAGTTTAGAAATTTGCTTCCCGTTCACCTTCTCAGCTCCTACTAATATGTGTCGTCTATTGTATTGGTATTAATTAGTGGCAATTAAATTACTCATATTTCAGTGTGACTGGTATTCATTTTCAAGCCATGGTTTGTGAGCTGGAAACAAACAAAAGGGGTGACTCAGTCGACCAAGAACTTGCCAGAATTGCAGGCAACAGTACAAGTACTTAGTGAAGCTGCAGTCAAAAGTTCATGGTCTAATGGTTTATTTATAGCTGCCCTGGCACTAAGGATCACTAAGAACAGGACCCCTCTGACATTTAATTACATCACCTTGTTTGCAGTATCTAAGGAATCAGTCCATAATTGCAGAATAATCTAAACAACAGGTGTGAAGGACATTAACAGTGCCAAATGAAAATGAATGTGAGCATGAGAAATATATTACACAGTGGAAAGAGTGTGTAATATTTTTCACAGAATGGCGAGCAGGTATTTTAAGAGTTGGCTGCCCATAACATTTACAGAGATAATTTTTCGGTCCATAATGTGGTTGAGACACCCCAGATCATATTCACACGTCACAGAGACACGGTTAAAGTGTTGGAGTTCATCCATGGAGCCAGAGTTGCTGTGGGAATGTACACTTTTACGTGGTCTGGAGCTGTGGATAATGACAGTAGGGGCTTCGACTTCCTTTCCAGCACAAGGCTGTGCAGGAATTGCTCCTGCACTCCCCACCTGTCACTGATAGGTTGTAAGTATTAGCAGACTGACATTCAACACCTTTTGGCTTTGTTGTGAATCTGGTTTTCCGAGCCATCAAATTCTCGTGTGGAACTCAAACCCAGGACACAGAAGCAGGGCCCCTACCCATCGCACCAGAAGACTCAAAGACTATTGTTGTCCTACGGGCAATTGGAACCCTCAGTCAATAACATAAATGTTGCCAGACTTCAAGGAGACCTTCAGAGTGACTTTGCAACAAATTCCTTGACCATTTGAGAGTTGAGAAAGCAGGACATGGTGGGGTAGACACTTTTTATCCATCCGTCACAGTGTCAAGTTCATCTTAGTTGATTTTACTTGAGGTTTTACCTGAATGTTTATGGAGCTGGCTTCAAGAAGGACATTAGAATTTGTTTGATGATCTAACCAGAGAATGCAGCAAAGACATTGTTGGGGGAATTTATCTAGATTGGATAGCAATCTCCTGTTAAAACATGTCATCAGCCATAATTGACTCCAATCAAATTGGCAGCCATATTGTTGCAGAAGTCTTTTAGTCTTCATAAATTAGACCGTCTGCTACTTTGCATAGTCAAGTTTGGAAAGATTAGGAGCAATGAGTGGTAAATCAAGAAGTCGTGCATTGCAGACATTGGGCTTGGGCTCTTTACAGTCTGTTGGTTGCAAGAGGAACACAGTAAGGCATTTCAGAGATTCGAGGTCGGGGGAAAGAATGTTTAATATTTCTCAACTACAATGCGAGAAGGGGGAAAATGATGTACATAAAGTTTATGAGAAACGATAAGTCAAAACTCAGATCTTCATTGCTCCATCAATCTAAGGAGAGAAAGTATGTGATTATGTGGAGACAATGAGTGAGAGAGAAAGTGACATTGGTGGGAAGAGACGAAATAGAGTGCTGGCCAGAAATGTGAAAACATAAATAGGATCAAAGGAGTAAAATCAACTCTAGAAATAGACACATCTGCATCTTTTTGAAACAGATCCTTTTACACGGCAGTGCTGCTCTCCTTCAGCCGCAAAGATTCCATGTGTATTTTATCATCCCCACCCTCTTCTTTGTTGGAGACAAGTTCGTAAGCTACAGCAGGAAGAAGATCGAGATTCCAGTCGTCAAAGCCGAGCTTCTGCCATCAGGTAGGGCTTCCAATTGAATACAATATTATGAAGCAATCCCACGTGTCACATATTACAGGCTTTCTTTACCTCCATTTGATGCCTCCAGTCTCTGAGGCCCCACTCTGTCTGGTGGTGCTACCAAGGCCTCAGAGCTAGAGGAATCAATTGCACGTGTCATCACAGCTCAGCTCGAGTCGGAAGACTGTGGGTTCAAACCCTGGGCCCAGTATTTCCTCTTTTGTACCTGACAGTGCTAAGTCCTGCAGGCAGCGTGCCAGGCAATCCCAAGTTGCCGACGGCTTATAAGTAGTGTTCCCTCTGATTTTCTTTCCAGTTGTGCAACCCTCAGAGATCCATGTGGGGCAGTGACTTCGGGATGGCCATGATCGGGTCCTTCAGGGAGGGAAACGGTGGCCCGGTGGTTAGCATTGCTGCCTCCCAGCGCCAGGGACCTAGGTTCGATTCCAAGGATGTGCAGGTTAGATGGATTGGTCATGCTAAATTGTCCATAGTGTTTGAGGATGTGTTGATTGGGTGCGTAATGTAGGGGAATGGATCTGGGTGGATTCCTCTTCAGAGGGTTGGTGTGGACGTATTGGGTCATGGGGCCTGTTTCCACACTGTAGGAAATCAATGGAAAAAACTCCATGAAATGGCCCACCTTACCTGGTCTGGCCTACATGTGACTCCAGCCTCACTGCAATGTGCTTGACTCTCAGACCTATCTATAATCAGTTCTGAGGAACGGTCACTGGATCTGAAATGTTAGCTCTGATTTGCTTCCACAGACGCTGCCAGATCTTCTGAGTTTTCCCAGCATTTTCTGTTCTTGTTGCTGATTCTCAGTATCTTCAATTCTTTGGGGTTGCTTTTAGTTGACTCTTGACTGCCCTCTGGGTCTTTAGGGATGGGTAATAAATGCTGGCACTGACCAGCAACACCCTCACCTGTGAATGAATTCTAAAGAGGAAAAAAGAACAGGAACTGCAGCACCTGTGGAGAAAGAAACAGACTTGACACTTCAGGCCGATGACTGTTTAGTTCCGCCAAGATGTGAACCAGTAACTAGTTTTCTCTGAGTCAACCTCCATTTTGAGACCCCCATGCTGTCTGGTGGGGCTGCCAAGGTTTCAGAGCTAGAGGAAGCTTTTTATTAATGTCAAAGTACACTTAATTCACATCCTTTACAGACATAGACAGTAACAAATGCTACTTGGTTCCGTTCAGAGGCATATCAAGGAAACAAGCAAACATTGGAGTTTGACTCTATCCAAACAAACCAAAGTCATCTCTTACTTGAACCAGACCATATTTACATGTATTTGAGGCAGCTGGAGGGTCAGAGCTAGAGGAGGCATTAGGGTTGAGAACGGCCCGTCATTATGCAGCAAGCTCGAGGCAGCCAGTTCTCGGATTATTGTCAAGTGTTCTCACTCTCAGCGAGTTTGAGCACAAGACCACAAATGGGGATGGGTGAGGCCCAAAGCCGTAGTGAAACCCAGCCCTAATGGCTCAAAGGCAATGTGGTCCAGCAGAGACACTGTTGGACCTGGACTGAAACTCCCTGTGACCTGTAGCAAACTCCAAAGAAATTCCAATTCCCAAAACATCACCACTTCCCATTCCCCAACCAGCAGCACTCCCCATTCCCCAAACAGGAAGACTTCCCATTCCCCAAACATCACTACTTCCCATTCCCCAAACAACAACGCTTCCCATTCCCCAAACATCACCACCCCCCAGTCCCCAAACAGCACCACTCCCCATTCCTGAAACATCACCACTTCCCATTCCCCAAACAATACCACTCCCCATACCCCAAACATCATCACTCCCCATTCCCCAAACAACAATGCTTCCCATTCCCCAAGCATCACCACTTCCCATTCCCCAAACATCACCACTTCCCATACCCCAAACAGCAGCACTTCCCATTCCCCTAACATCACCACTTCCCATACCCGAAACATCACCATTCCACATTCCCCAAACATCACCACTCCCCATTCCCCAAACAACAACACTTCCCATTCCCCAAGCATCACCACTTCCCATTCCCCGAACATCACCACTTCCCATACCCCAAACAGCAGCACTTCCCATTCCCCTAACATCACCACTCCCCATTCCACAAACAACAACGTTTCCCATTCCCCAAGCATCACCACTCCCCATTCCCCAAACATCACCACTCCCCATTCCCCAAACAGCACTTCTTCCCATTCCCCAAACATCACCACTTCCCATACCTCAAACATCACTACTTCCCATTCCCCAAACAACAACGCTTCCCATTCCCCAAACATCACCACACCCCATTCCCCAAACATCACCATTCCCCATTCCCCAAACATCACCACTTCCCATTCCCCAAACATCACCACTTCCCATTCCCCAAACATCACCACTCCCCATTCCCCAAACATCACCATTTCCCATACCCCAAACATCACCACTTCCCATTCCCCAAACAGCACTTCTTCCCATTCCCCAAACAACAACGCTTCCCATTCTCCAAACATCACCACTCCCCATTCCCCAAACAGCATTTCTTCCCATTCCCCAAACATCACCACTTCCCATACCCCAAACATCACTACTTCCCATTCCCCAAACAACAACGCTTCCCATTCCCCAGACATCACCACACCCCATTCCCCAAACATCACCATTTCCCATTCCCCAAACATCACCGCTTCCCAGTCCCCTAACAGCACTTCTTCCAATTCCCCAAACATCACCACTTCCCATTCCCCAAACAACAACGCTTCCCATTCCCCAAACAGCGGCACTTCCCATTCCCCAAACATCACCACTCCCCATACCCCAAACATCACCACTTCCCATTCCCCAAACATCACCACTCCCCATACCCCAAACATCACCACTTCCCATTCCCCAAACAGCAGCACTTCCCATTCCCCTAACAGCACTTCTTCCCATTCCCCAAACAACAGCACTTCCCATGTAAATGTGCCATTCCCACCAGCTTGTGAAGTCTCTGAATGTGGGTTTGCCAGTTCGGGCACTGGTCTGGGACATCGGAATTCCATTTACACCAGGTATTTCATTGACCACAAAAGCCTGTTGCTATCAACACCAAAACGATGTGGCCTTTCATGGAGTCATACAACAGAGAAGAAGGCTCTTCAGTCCAACTCATCTGTGCTGACCAGGTTCCCTACACCGAACTAGTGCCATGTGCCTGCATTTGGCCCATATCCGTCTGAACTTTTCCTATCCATATACATGTCCAAATGTCTTTTAAATGTTGTAAATTTACCTGCCTCTACCAGCTCGTTCCATATATGCACCACCTTCTGTGTGAAAAAGTTGCCTCCGGTCCCTTTTAAATCTTTTCCCTCTCACCTCAACTCATGCCCTCTAGGTTTGGACTCCCCTACCCTGGGGAAAAGACTTATTCACTTTATCTATGTCCCTCATGACTTTATAAACCTCTATAAGATCACCTCTCAGCCTCGTACACTGTAGGGAGAGAAGTCTCAGCCTATCCAGCCTCTTCTTATAATTCAATCCGTCTGGTCTGGTAACATCCTTATAAATCTTTTTTACATCTTTTCCAGTTTAATAATATGTAGCTGGGTGACCAGAATTGTACACAGTACTCTAAATATGACTTTATCAATACAGCTATAACATGATGCCCCAAATCCTGTACGCAATACTCTGACCGATGAAGCAAGTATGCCAAATGCCTTCTGCATCACCCTATCTACGTGACACCACTTTCAAGGAATATGTACTTGCATCCTGAGGTTGGTCTGTTCGACAGCACTTTCCAGGGTCCTACCATTAACTGTGTCAGTCCTGCTGTGGTTTGCCTTACCAAACGACTCTGGCAAATAACCTGTTGCATTTTTCTTTGTAGGGGTTACTAATCTTGAATTTAAACGCCCGAGAGATTTTGAATATAAATCCGGTCAGTGGGTACGTATAGCAAGCCTTGCTTTGGGAACGAATGAGTACCATCCTTTCACTCTGACTTCAGCTCCGCACGAAGACACCCTCAGCCTTCACATCAGGGCAGTAGGACCATGGACAATTCGATTACGGGAAACCTACTCTCCAGAAAATATATCGCTTCTCGGTAGATACCCCAAGGTAGGGAGAATGTAGAGATTTCTATCAGCAATAAATGTAATTTTATTTGGAATGTAATTGTCATTGTTTCTGTGTGCCAAGCTGAGTGGCATCATTGCAACAATGGATCACTTCTTGTTGTCTTTGATGTCACTTCCTTAGGGAAACACTTCTACACACAAAGGATGATAAATGCTTGCAACTCTATTCCACAAACTGCAGCACATATTGGATTAGAGGATAAATCTGAGATAGATAGATTTTTGTTAAGCAAAGTTATTCAGGGATATGGCAGGTATATGGAATTAGGTCACAGATTAGTCATGATCTCACTGAATGAAGGGACAGGTTTGAGGGGGTGAAAGGTCTACCCCCATTCTTGTGTTCCTTCACTGTCTCTCTTTTAATCCACCTGATGATGATTAGGCTCAATCCTCCCGCACTGTCACCTTTCAGTATTATTTCAGAATTATCATGAACTTCGTTCAGCCTTTCTTCATCCAGCTTACCCTCAGGATTCTTCTTGTGGATCTCATTCTGAAACTGGCCATTTGCTTCCACCTTCTCCATGTTCCAAGTGTCCCCAGAATGTTGCTAATTAATTTGCTGCCAAATGCTTTGCAACATCCTGAGGACATGATGGGCAATGTCCAAAACAAGTTATTTCTTTGACCGTCCTTTGTCCGTCTTAGGACATTTATAGCAGGACTAGACCCTGAGTATCTCCACTACAAATCTTGCCACCTAGACTGCCAGACAACACCACTCTGAGAATCACATTATCTCTCTCTATAAAGAGTTGTTGCCACTTTGAAAGTATCCTCTCTACACTGGCTGTCTGTTAGCCATTGGCTCATAATGAAGTGACACAATCCCTGGAGACTATGATCAATTTAGCATGGCCAATCCACCTAACCTGCACATCTTAGGACTGTGGGAGGAAATCAGAGCACCCGGAGGAAACCCACGCAGACACGGGGAGAATGTGCAATCTCCACACAGACAGGTGCCCAATGTTGGAATTGGACCCATGTCCCTAGCACTGTGAGGCAGCAGAGCTAGCCACTGAGCCACTGAGTCACCCATGTTTGTTAGATGCTCCTTCCCTCCTATACATGACATGACAGCACAGGAGGAGGTTACTTGACCCAAGATGCATGTACTGGCTCTTTGACTCTCACTTCCTTACTTTCTCTCTATACTCCGTCAAATATTGTTTTATCTTGTAATTATATAGTGATACAATTATTACTTAGTGGATTATCAAGTCTAGTGACATAACTTGAAGCAGTAGTCATATATAAGCAGTGGCTCTAGGGGCAGCACGGTGACTCAGAGGTTAGCACTGCTGCTTCACAGCACCAGGGACCTGGGTTCAATTCCATCCACGGGCGACTGTCTGTGTGGAGTTTGCACACTCTCCCCATGTCTGCGTGTGTTTCCTCCCACAATCGAAAGCTGTGTAGGTCAGGTGAATTGGCTATGCTAAATTGCCCATAGTGCTAGGTGTATTAGTCAGTGGTAAATATAGGGTAGGGAAATGGATTTTGTTGGGTTACTCTTCAGAGGGTCGGTGTGGACCTATTGGGCCAAATGGCCTGTTTCCACACTGTGGGGAATCTAATCTAAACTGGTTCCACTTACAAGTAGATTTGATCCATTTACAACACCATAGGGGCTACAAAAGCAGGTCAGAGCAACTCAACTCCTGATGTTCCAAAGCCTGCCCACGATTTACAAGACTCAGGTCAGGAGTAAGACAGAATACCCCCCATTTGCCTGGATGGGTTCAGTACCAGCAACACTTAGAGGTTTGATATCATCCAGGACAAAGCAGCTGGCTTTATTGGCATTGCATCCACAAACATTCACTCCCTCCACCACCAACGCACAGTAACAGCAGCGAGTACTATCTACTGCAGAAATTCACCAAAGCCCTCAGATATTACCTTCCAAACCCACTACCATTCCCATCGAGAAGGATAAATTCAGTTGATTCATGGAGCACCACCACCTGCAAGTTCCCTTCTAAGTCACTCACCAGCCTGACTTGGAAATGTATGTATTCCTTGTTTGTCACTGGGTCAAAATCCTGGAATTCCCTCCCTTGAGGCATTGTGGGTATACCTACAGCATATGGACTTCAGCAGTTCAAGCATGCAGTTTCTCACCATCTTCTCAAGGGCAACTAGGGGTAGGTCATAAATACTGGTCCAACCAGTATCACCAAGTCATGAGTGAACATTAAAAAAATCTCATTCAGCATCTCTCTGACAACTTTGTGGAACGTCAGTCATTTCAAGCATAACTAAGTTTATTTTCAGCTCCAGCAGTCACGAAATCCTAGTACAACCTTTTGTCCTCCAACTTGGCACATTAATCACCCACGATTAACAAGTGATGGAAGTTTCAGCATGTGTTTACAGACAACTCGTAAATGTGAATAAGCTGATGGGTCATCCGCAGTAACCCATGGTGCCATGAATGAGATATTTTCAATGGGATAGAGACCTTCCAAGACAAAATAAAAAAATGTTTTGTTCCTCTCTTTATTAAATCCACCAGGTTATACCTAAAAGTAGTGTGGAAACTATTCATTACTGTCCAGCTAATAACACAGTTGTGGTCTTGTCATTGTTTGTGGTCTTAGCTATCAGCTGTACCTCAGTTAGTAACCTCTGAGTGACAAGATTCTATGTTCCATTCAAGCTCAGGACTTGATGTAAAAATCAAGGCTGTTACTCTGAGGGGGTGCTGCACAGTCAGAGATGCTGTTTCTCACAAGGTCTGTTGAGCAGAGACTCCATCTACCTTCTTAGATAAATGTGGAGGATCTCATGGCACCTTTTCAAAGAATAGCAGGAGTGATCTCTCCAGTTGTCATCACCAATATCTATACCTCAATCAAAATCACAAAAGAATGTGATGGAATATTATTCACTTGCTTGTCTGAAACATCAACATCACTCAAGGACCTTGACATCATCTGGGACAAAATAGCAAATTGGAACAGCACCCCATCCACCTCCTCAAACATTCATTGTCTCCATGACATCACAGCAGGGTGTACAATCTACAAGATGCACTGCAGGAACTCAGCAAGTCTGCTTCAGTAGCACCCTCCAAACCCACGATCTCAACCACGTAGAGGGGCAAGGGAAGCAGGTACAAGGAAACATCACCCCCCTGGAAGTTTCCTTTGAAACCACCCTCTGCTCTGCCATGGAACAATATCGCCATTCCTTTATTGTCACTGGGTCAAAATCCCAGAAATCCCTCTGTGATCTGTGATGGTACTCCGCAAATACCTCTCCCAAATAAACCGCAAACGATCAAGAAGATCACTCGCCTTTACCTTCTCCAGGGCCGTTATGAGTAGGCAATGAATGGGGACCTTGCAGGTTACACCCATTTCTGTGGAGGAACAAAAGAAAGTTCTGGGGCCTTTTGTGATAGCTCGAGGCTACCTCGAGGCTAAGAGGCCTGTGTTCAAGTCCCACCTGCTCCAGAGATGTCTAATAACATCTCTAATTAGAAAATATCTAACAGAAAGTCCTGGGGGCTCTTGCGGTGCAGTGGTAGTGTCCCTATCTCTGGACTAAGAGGCCCAGGTTCAAGTGCCACCTGCTCCCACCTGTCCCATCAACTCTGAATGGGTTGCCTTAGAAATACCTAAAAGAAGGTTCTGTGCTAGCACCATGTGAATTAAAATTGCCATGTGAAATGGAAAGGGTATGATAACCTGAATATAGGGCAGACAATTTAATCATTTGTATTAACAATGGGATTTAAGCGACAGCAGCTCTGGACGGTTTCAGGAGTGCTTGGCTTTGCCATGGTGCAGGAGAGGGATGGGGAAAGAGTTCTTGTGTTCGCAGTACATTGTGGCGTTACAAATGCATTCCTGAAAACCCAGCAGTTCAGCAATTCTATAGCAAGGGTAAGTGGGGAATATCAGCGAAGAGAGATGTGTCATGATGCAACTGGATATCTCACTGCAGCTATTATGATTGTATTTCTTCTGGAAAATGGCAAGAGTTTTGCCCATGATGTACAGAAGGAAAACACAAATTCCAATTCATTGCAAATTATTTTCCGCAGCACATTTATATGGCACCTTTAATGTAGCAAAATTAAATATTTCACAGACATGATACAGAACAAAATTTGAATTGAGCCACATAAACAGACATTAATACAGACATCCAAATTTTTGGTCATACCAAGGGCATTCATAGTGTGAGTTTAACTATAATGCTGTATCTAAGACCAAACCTGACACAGACTTTTACTCCCCTTAGATCTATCTGGATGGACCTTTTGGTGAGGGTCACCAAGAATGGAACAAGTTCGAGGTGTCTGTTCTGGTAGGAGGAGGGATTGGTGTAACTCCGTTTGCATCTATCCTCAAAGACCTTGTCTTCAAGTCAACAACCAACAGCAAAATATTATGTAAGAAGGTAAACTGGCCTAAATGTGTCCTGATCCATTTTTAAACGTGACGCAGCCTTTGAATAAGAGCAGCGGGCATCCCTATGCCAGATTCCTCTCCTTCACTGCCTCTTATCGATCCACTGATCCATTTGACTGGCAATTAGTAATCATGTGTATGCCTGATGAGAGAGAGTGTGCCAACCACTAAGTGAGCAGAAAGGCCATAACAATCACAGCCTGTTGCACATTTATGCAAGACACCCAAGATTAGAAACACGGACAGCTCTCAGGAGCAGGTTAAGTGGTGAAATGCTTGCTCCTTTGCCTTCCTTCATTCCAAACACACTGAGGTCAGTTTTTGTAGTCGAATGACATTGTAGTTATGTTGCCAGAATAGCAATCCAGAGGCACAAACTATCCTACCGTGGAAATTTAAATTCTCAATTATATAAAGGGAGGAATGGCGATCAGGAAACTTCTGGACTGTTGTGAAATAACGCCAAATTCACCAATGTCCTTTAGGGAGGGAACTATGCCATCTGTGCCTGCGCTGACCTACATGTGACTCCAGGCCCATACTAATACAGTCAACTACTCAGAAGCCCATGCAGTTATGTTTAAGAATGTGGCTTATTACTGAATTGAATTGAATTTATTGTCACATATGTACCGAGGCACAGTGAAAAGCTTAATCTTGCAAGCAATACAGGCAGATCACAGAGTTAAGTAGCATAAATAAGTAAATAATAGGTAAACAGCAGCAAAAACAAAAACACAGGTACAGGCGAATGTTAAGAGTTTGAGAGTCCATTCAGTATTCTAACAACAGTAGGGTAGAAACTGTTTCGAAATCAGCTGGTGTGGGTGTTCAGGCTTCTGTACCTTCTCCCCGATGGTAGAGGTTGTAGAAAAACATTGCCAGGGTGGGATGGATCTTTGAGAATGCTGGTGGCCTTTCCTTGACAGTGGGCCTGGTAGATGGAGTCTATAGATGGGAGGTTGGCCTTTGTGATTGTCCGGGCCGAGTTCACCAGTCTCTGTAACCGTCTCCGATCTTGAATGGTACAGTTGTCATACCAGGTATTGATACATCCAGACAGAATGCTCTCGATGGCACACCTATAAAAGTTAGCAAGGGTATTCGCTGTCATGCCCAATTTCCTCAGCTGCCTGAGGAAGAAGAGACATTGTTGAGCCTTTGTAACCAGTGCGTCCACATGAAGAGTCCAAAAAAGCTTGTTGTGGATGACCACTCCCAGGAGCTTGACACTCTCCACTCATTCTACGTCTGTGCTGTTAATGTGTAAGGGGGCATGAGTAACATCCCGTCGGAAGTCAGTAATGAATTCCTTGGTTTTGCCAGCATTGGAACTAGATTGTTCTCAGTGCACTATTTTTCCAGGTCTTCCACCTCCTGTCTGTAATCTGTTTCGTCGCCATCTAAGATTCGACCAACTATGGTGGTGTCATCAGCAAACTTAGGGCAATTAGTGGTTGGCTGGAGAAAGAGGAAACGAAATGAAGAGATCAGCTAACCTTGTCACAGACCATGAATTGGTGTTCTGACCTTTGTCTCAGTCCCACACCAACAGTACACTCAAAGAACATAAGACAAGGATAGTGTTCTTATAATCATGAGGGACACCAAATCACAATGCTGTCTTTGTTTTTTTTGAAATCCAGAGTTAATCTGATTTGGTTCACATATTCCTCATGCATGTATCATATTATGCGTGCTTTCAGAAAACAAGGAAGGAATACATTTTATAATTTCTTCATATTGTTTGCAATATTTCACTACTTCCGTGATATATGACTGAATGTTCTATCCCATTATTTATCTGGAAAGTATTTTGAAGAGCAGTGACTAATTTTAGTTTTAATTAAAAGATTCATGCAAATAGTTCCTCAGGCACTTGATGGTATGATATCTGCAGAACACTAATCTTGCCCACCTGCTGACCATTCAATGTCGCTTTTCTTAATCTAAAAATTTACAGCGCATTCCAATCTGCCAGGCTGTAATCATATGGTGATAATAAAAGGGAACACCTTTCCTGGAACATGATGCAAAACTGTGATCTTTACTCTGCTTTCTCATTTAATAACCTGAGGAGGCTTTATACAAGATCTCATATTGGTTTTGAAACCTGCGCTTAGGATCATAGAATTCTACAAGGCAGAAAGAGGCCATTCAGCCCATTGAGTCTGCACTGACCCTCTGAAGAGCATCTCACTCAGATCCAGCCCACTACATTATCCCCGTAATCACATATTTACCATGGCCAATACACCTACCTACACCATCCCATGATATTAAGGGCAAGTTAACCTGCCCAATCCACTTAACCTGCAAATCCCAGAACACTATGGTGCAATTTAGCCTGTCCAATCTACATAATTTGCACATCCCTAGACACTACAGGGCATTTTAGCATGTCCAATCTACATAACCTGCAAATCCAGGGACACTACGGGACAATTCAGTCTGCCCAATCCAACTAACCTGCAAATCCTGGGACACTATGGGACAATTTAGCCTGACCAAATTACACAACCTACTCATCCCGAGACACTATGGGGAAACTTGGCCTGCCTAATCCACCTAACCTGCACATCCCAGGACATTTATCTTTCTTCATCTTGTGTCCCACAGGGTGGCCAAAGATTCCACTTCTGCAAAGCAAAGGGCTGAAACTCCCCTCTGTCTGAATCCCAGCCCCCCCTTTCCCACAGCCTTGCAATTCCTTCTTTTCAAATATATATCTGTCTTCCCCAGAGAAAGCTCGATCACTGCCCGTGAAATAACTCCATGTCATTTCCTGTTAGCAGGAGAGACATCCTGGTAGCAACCAGAAGCTCAGAACTTCTGGTTCTGAGCATGTAGTTGCAACAGCATTAAATATCCAGGACTTTAGGGTCCTGATTAAGCTTCCCTTCACTTGTGGTTACTTTGCTAATACCGTGTTTCCCACATTTATACATTGCATGGATCCCCGTCAGGAGAAATTAAGAAGTGTTTCTTCACCCAGAGAGTGGTGAGCCTGGGGCATTCCCTGCCACAGAAAGTGATCGAGGCCAAAGCTTTGAATGTTTTCAAGAAGGAATTAGATACAAAAACTCTAAAGAGCTGTGTTGCTGGAAATCGGAACCACCAAGCAGAAACTGCTGGAAAAGCTCAGCAGGTCTGGCAGCATCTGTGGAGAGAAATCATGGTTAACGTTTCGGGTCCAGTGACCCTTTGTCAGAACTGATGGTAGCTAGGAAGCTTTTTTTTATACAGAAGGTATGGTGGGGTGAGAGGTAAGAAGCAAACAATGGGTGGGGAAAGAGCCTAAAGAGAGAGAAGAACAGTCAGACAGACAAAGGAGTTGGAATATTGCGTGCAGTTCTGGTCTCCTTCCTATCGGAAAGGTGTTGTGAAATTTGAAAGTGTTCAGAAAAGATTTACAAGGATGTTGCCAGGGTTGGAGGATTTGAGCAAAAGGGAGAGGTTAAATAGGCTATGGCTGTTTTCCCTGGAGCGTCGGAGGCTGAGGGGTGACCTTATCAAAGTTTATAAAATCATGAGAGGCATGGATAGGGTAAATAGACAAGGTCTTTTCCCTGGGCCGGGGAGTCCAGAACTTGAGGGCATTGGTTTAGGGTGAGAGGGGAAAGATATAAAAGAGACCGAAGCGGCAACATTTTCATGCAGAGGGTGGTGCCTGTGTGGTATGGGCTGCCAGAGGAAGTGGTGGAGGCTGGTACAATTGCAACATTTAAAAGGTATCTGGATGGGTATATGAATAGGAAGGGTTTGGAGGGTGCTGGCAGGTGGGACGAGATTGGGTTGGGATAGCTGGTCGACATGGACGAGTTGGACTGAAGGGTCTGTTTCCATGCTGTACATCTCTATGACTCTATGACTCCTAGAACAGTTCGACAGACAAAGGAGTGGATAATGATCAGCCTGGGAGAATGAATTGCTACTAATGGGGACAATTAGGTACAGGATTTAGATGCAGTTCTTAGCGCTAAAGGGGTCAAAGGGTGTGGGGAGAAAATGGGAACTGGGGACCGGGTTGGATGATCAGCCATGATCATGTTGCATGGCGGAGGCTCAAGGGGCCGAGGGGCCTACTTTGGATCCTATTTCCCACGTTTCCATGTTTTGCTTTGCTCTAATTCCTCTTTAAAACTCCACGTTGACAGATTTACTTCATCTGGGTGACTCGGACACAGAAGCAGTTTGAGTGGCTGGAGGATATCATCCGTGAAGTTGAAGAGGCTGACAAAAATTCCCTGGTGACCGTCCACATCTACATCACTCAGCTGGCGGAGAAATTTGACTTGAGGACCACCATGCTCGTAAGCATAAACTGGAGCCCTGATTTGTACAAGGCCTAGTCAGCACTGAGTTAACCAGTGACTTATTGGCTCTTGTTCTCTCATCTCCAAACCGTGAGGGATGAGACCAGGGTGTAGGACAGTTCTGGGCCTAAGAAGTAGGTCACCTAGAATCTGGTCCAGGGCGGGTGCTGCTGGGTTGGCGTGCAAGTCTGTGGTCTTTGGAGGTCTGTTCCAGGAACAGCAAAGCGGTCTGTCATCTCTATCCCTGGCCCCGATCAGGACCCTCTGGTTGTCCTGGTGCTTTGACATACCTGGGAACGCCATGGGATATTTAAACTTCTGACAGGCTGGATTGTGACCCTGCAAAAGTGACACTGACCTTGAACTCAGGGCGAAGGGACAGACCAGAGACATGTGATTTATCCTGGAAATGTTCACAGGTTTATGGTAACCCCAGAACTGACACAGCCCCTCACCCGTTCACCTAACAACACCCTTCCTTGACCACCCCCAACCAGACCCGAGTACCCTTCCAACCCATTCACCTTCTACCTGATTACACCCGAGCCATTCTGACTTCCCACCCCTCCAGCTAACCCCCAACTAAAGCCATTGACACTTCTCTCCCACCCAGGTTACCTGACTACCCACTCACCTATCGAGCTGCCAAACCAGCCAGCTACCTGTTCACTAATCCACCCACTCGTCCACTCACACATTCACACATAGATTAATAGAGTCATCCAGCATGGAAACAGATCCTTCAGTCCAATCAGTCCATGCCAACCAAATTTCCCAAACTAAACTAATCCCATTTGCTTCCATTTGGCCCATCTCCCTCTAAACCTTTCTTGTTCATGTACCTGTCCAAATATCTTTTCAATGTTGTAACTGTACCTGCATCTACCACTTCCTCTGGTAGTTCATTCCACACCTTCTCTGTGGAGAAGGTTAAAATTATGCCCTCCAGTTTTGAACTTGTCAACCCTAGGGAAAAGACCTTTGGTAGTCACCTTATCATACCCCACATGATTTTGTAAATCTCTATTTGGTCACCCTTAAACCTCCCACACTCCAGTGAAAAAGATCCCAGCCTATTCAGCCTCTCCTTATAACTCAAGGCCTCCAGTCCCAGTAATATCCTGTTAGATCTTTCCTGCACTCTGTAGGAGGGCAACTAGAACTGTACACAGTACTCCAAAAGAGGCCTCACCAATCTCCTGTACAACTGCAACATGACGTCCCAACACCTATACTTAATGGTCTGCATCATGAAGAAAAGCATGCTAAACACCTTCTTTACCACCCTGTCTACCTATGATACCTGTGTACTCCTAGGTCTCTGTTCGACAACACTCCCCAGGACCCTACCATTAAGTGTGTAAGCTCTGTCCTGGTTTGCCTTACCAAAATGCAACACCTTACATTTATCTGAATTTATGTCCGTCGGCCGCACCTCACCCATTGGCCCAATTGATCAAGATGCCTTTATCATCTGAGATAACCTACTCAGCCACACTCATTCATTCAAAGACTGGGACCTTTAAAAACATGTCTGAATAAAGTAGCTACTGTCATAAAGGCAGTGGGAGAAATGTCCTCTCCTTCCCCTGACTCGACTCCACTCACTGGACTTGCTCAGGAGATGTTGCATCAGTTGGGATCAGAAGATCCCTGGAGAGATGTGTAATGTTGTTATTATTAGATCAGACGTTCATGAACAGTGGCACCCAACATTGCCACTGACTGGAATATCAAGGCCATTGGGCTGTCTTCCTGACCTCACAAATGAAATGTTCTGTGTTTCTTGCTTTAGTACATTTGCGAACGTCACTTCCAGAAGGTGTCAAACCGCAGCTTGTTCACTGGACTTCGCTCCATCACCCACTTTGGACGTCCCCAATTTGTCCCTTTCTTCCATTCACTAATGGAGGTGCACCCAGACGTGAGTACTGGTGTAAGGGTTCGACATTGTGCAGTCGGTTCTGTTGTAACGCGTGTTTCTGCAACGCGAATTGGCTTTAATGTGATTGAAGAATTTAGACCGCTATTTGCAAAACGTGAATTTTACTTACCTATTGCTTAAATGGCATGACTTTCTTCTAATTTGAGGCCACACGATATATCAGAACCCACTGTATTTCACACCGTTAGATCTTCGTTGTGAGGAACATCATGCCTTTGGCAATTGATGGCTGGGGCGGCGGTGACAGTCTTGAGAAGGAAGTTCTTATCTGTCCTTATAGGTTTGTCCCAGTCTTAGATACGCTTCCAAATTGAGAAGATATGACCAGTGCCTCAGGAATTGCCACCTCTTTTTTTGTGGCCTTGCATGTCATTGAGAGTGTCAGCTGTGACTCAAGAGGTCAAACTCTTGTGTCTGGGTCAGGACGCTCAGTGTTGAATCTCATTCCAAGACTGGAGCATCAAAGTCAAGGCTGCTATTCCTGTGTTTTACTGAGGGAGTACTCCACTATCGGTGGTATCTTTCTAACGAGGTATTAACTGAGGCCCTATGTCTCTGTCCAGGGGGATGTTAAACATCCTGGAGCAGTTTTTCCAATACATATATTCTGGCCAACATTTATCTCTCAATTAGCATCAGGAAAAATCAAAATTATGTGTCTGCTTTCTCCATCCCAGCTTCAGGGGCCGGGATAATACTAAGAACCCAACACACTAGCAACATGAATTATTCTCCCTGAGCATTTCTATATTTGCCTCCCAATGGAAATGAAAATGCAGCAAGAAGCAGAAGTATGTGAGGTATATAAATAGTTACCTGACCATAAGAAAGTGAAACTATCAAAGCTTTTGGTCTTGCACACACCAGGACCGATGCAAGAATACCAAATTTCAAAGGAAGTAACAATTTATGTTGGGAGAAAGTGAGGACTGCAGATGCTGTAGATCTGAGTCAAGAGTGTGTAACTGGAAAAGTACAGCAGGACAGGCAGCATCAGAGGAGCAGGAGAATCGATGTTTTGGGCATAAGCTCCTGCTCCTGCTCCTCGGATGCTGCCTGACTTGCTGTGCTTTTCCAGTATCACACTCTCGACTACAATTTATGTTGCACAGTTATTTAGAATGAAAACAATATTTCCTATTGTATTCTCCATAGCAACACCTGGCCCAATCAGAGCTCACTTGCCAACAACTCAGCACCTTTTTCTCATGCAGTATAAATTGTTGCTCTCTTTGAAATTTGGTATTCTTGCATCTGTCCTGATGAGTGCAAGATGAAACGCTTTGGCAGCATCTGGTTCCTCAGAAATGCTCTTGTATAGTATATTTTGGAGCTTGTGGAATCAAAAAAGTAAAGTTCAGACGAATACTCGATCCTGTGCATAAAACAGGGACAAAACGTCACAGGAAAAAAAATCCATTGAGACAAAGAATGTCAATCTTTATGTAATTGTTCAGGCTTAGTGAAAGAGGTATGAAGTCCGAACTGGAGTTAAATAATCTCTTCGGAGAAAGTGAGGACTGCAGCCTCCTTGGGGATCCCCCACATTCCTGATGAAACGTCGACTCTCCTGCTCCTCAGATGCTACCTGACCGGCTGTGCTTTTCCAGCACCACACTTGTTGACTCAAACAATCTCTTGTTCATTTGACCAGGTTATGAAGATTGGGGTCTTCAGTTGTGGACCTCCTGGTATGACCACAAATGTAGAAAAAGCTTGCAAGGACATGAACAAGCGACATAAGATCCAATTTAGCCACCACTACGAAAACTTCTAACCTCGCCGTCAATCAGGGAGCAACCTCCCCACGATTCAAACTGATCAGTTTTGTACAACTTACTTGGAATGAAAGAATATTTTTTTTGAATGATGAAAATGTTTGACTCTTTCTCTCACATTAGATGCACATCTAAGGATACTTGTTATTTATCTTTGTGTCTAACCTTGTTGCATAATCTGTAAATCTGATTTGATTCTCCGGCAAGTTAATTTTTCAATTGTAAAGATTTGTGACAAAACATTGTATCTAATGATCCAGGTTTTGCTGAAGGTGTATTATCTGAACCCATCATATGGTTATTCATGTTTTTAATAATTATTAATATTAATCAGCCAGTGGGTTGCATAAAGGAAGGGATGTCTTCTGACCTGAAGCCTGATGATGGCAATATCACTGTGATAGTGGTCAACATTTGTGCTTTCGGAACATGGGTTCGAATCCTGCCACGACTGACATTGGATTTATGTTGAAATGAATAAAAATACTGGAACTGAAAGCTAGTCTCAAGACCATGAAGCTACTGTGCACTAAATGATCTTATGAGCAAAGATTAAACAGGTTGGAACTCTGCTCACTGGAGTTTAGAAGAATGAGAGGTGATCTCATTGAAACATTTCAGATTCTGAAGGGACTTGACAGGGTAAATGCTGAGAGGATGTTTCCCCTCATGGGAGAGTCTAGGACCAGAAGGCATAGTCTCATAATGAAGATATGCCAATTTAAGACTGAGATGAGGGGTTTTTTCTTCTCTTAGAGGTTTGAGAGTCTTTGGAACTCCTTGAAAACTGTGGGGGCTGAGCCCTTGTGTATATTTAAGGCTGAGGAAAGTTCTTGGTCAGTCAGGAATTAATGGTTGTGGGGAAAAGGCAGGAAAGTGGATGTGAGGAATATCGGATTAGCCATGATCCCATTGAATGTAGGAGCAGGCTCGAGGGGCCAAATTCCTGGTCTTGTTTCTTATGGTTTTGATTGTCCAGAAAAAGCCATCTGGTTCTCTGATCTCAGTTAGGGAAGGAAATCTGTTGTCTTTACCTGGTCTGACCTACATATGATCCAGACCCACTGCAATAGGACTCTTACTGCCCTCTGAAAGGGCAGAGCAAGCTATTCAGTTTGAGGATAACTGGGAAAAGGTGCTGACCCTGCTAGTGATGCCCATATCCCATGAAAGAGTGTTTTTTAAATTACCTCAAGTTGCTACACAAGGTCTGGACTTAAATGCAACCTATTTGTCTCTGATCTATTAGCACAAATTAATCTGGACAGCTTAGTGCTATTCTCCTTCACGTTACAACGTCCATATCCCACTCTTTAACTCTGTTGCATGAGAGACAAATTGTCCATTGAGTTCATGTCCCAGTCATTTCATCAAGTTTGCTCAATCCTTTGGTAAAATTCCTTAAGGCCAAACGAACTGGAATGAATTGGTCATTTCAGTTTAGAGTCGTCCTGAGGGATATGTTCTGGTTTTGTATCAAAGCTGTGTTCTCCCTCAAATGGACCATTAACTCGAAACTTAAGCAAGCAACGACGGAAGGAAGTAACTTTCAGTTTTTACATTATGGTCGGGGGAGTGTTGCTGAACAAAGAGACCTTGGATTGTAGGTTCATAGTTGCTTGAAAGTGGAGTGCTGGGTAGATAGGATAGTGAAGAAGACATTTGGTATGCTTTTTTTTTGGTCAGAGCATTGAGTATAGGAGTTGGGAGGTCATGTTGCGGCTGTACAGGACACCTTTGGAGCATTGTGTGCAATTCTGATTCCCCTCCTCTTGGAAGGATGTTGTGAAACTTGAAAGGGTTCAGAAAAAAATTACAAGGACTTTGCCAGGTTTGGAGGGCTTGAGCTATAGGGAGAGGTTGAATAGGCTGGGGCTGTTTTCCCTGCAGTTTCAGAGGCTGAGGTTTATAATATCACAAGGGGCATGGATAGGATAAATAGACAAAGTCTTTTCCCTGGGGTCGGGGCAGAACTGGAGGCATAGGTTTAGGATTAAGAGGAGAAAGATATAAAAGAGACCTAAGGAGAAACTTTTTCATGCAGAGGGTGGTACGTGTGTGGAATGAGCTGCCAGGGGAAGTGGTGGAGGCTGGTACAATTACAACATTTAAAAACACGTGGATGAGTAAATGAATGGGAAGCGTTATGGGCCAAGCGCTGGAAAATGGGACTAGATTAGTTTAGGATATCTGGTAGACCTGGATGGGTTGGACTGAAGGGTCTGTTTCCCTGCTGTACCATCTCTATGATTCAAAACAAACACTGAAGAGGCAGCAGTTGTATTTTCGACAGGAAGTGGCAGAAATGTTGCAAAGTTGGGTAGAGTACTTGAAGATTGGGAGGCAGGAAGTTAGAATTTGGTGTTATTAAAAGGGGGAAAGTATTGCGTGGTCCTTTTAAAAGATCATGTGCTTTTTCTATGCTTAGAGTTTTAAAATGGATGTATATGAGCAGTAGCTTTAAAGTTTGCAAGTATACAGAGAGCCTGAACTGAAACATTTATATCAAAAGGCCAAGCAGTAGTTTTTACCAAGACAACAGGCTTTTGAATTTAGGCAATCGATTCAAACAAGGTACTTAGTTACCAAAAATCTGTTAAATTTAAGTCTGATGGTTTTGACAATATAGGACCAATCCTGTTGTAAGAAATACTGATATGTCATCACGGGTATAAAGGAAGGAGTAAGTTGGACAAGGATCCCAGAGTTAGCTGCCATCTGCCAGAGCTAATGGCCCTCAAGAGAGAGAGAGAGAGAGAGAATCACTGGCTCTCACAGTCTCATCGATGTCTTAGAGAAAACATCATCTAAATAACAACAGTACCGACGGCACAACTAGTTAATATTCCTGACAGAAGAATAAATGGAGAAGGCGCAGAACATTCTGGAAGACAAGTGACCTGGCTGTAATTTTGAGAGACTAATTTCTATTTTTTTTAATATGAGTGGAATTTGTTTTTATTGGAACAGCATAGCATTAGATTCTTGCTTTATTCAGGAATCTTTAGTAGTTAGAACGGGTTTATTTGGTTTGTTAATAGTTTAGTTACTTTGTATACTGTTAGAGTTAGATAAATAAATTGTTACCTGTTGATTTTAAACTGAGTGTCAGGAATTTAGTTTGTTTAACCACTGGAAGTTGCTGAAAAGCAGGTTACGCCACCTTTCACACTCAGACAGATTATACAGCGAGGTGCTCCTCTTTGGCTGTTTCAGTTTTAGTTCTCAAAAAAGGGGGTCAACCTCCGCTATATACCAGATAGAAATTGAAAAGTATGTGCTTCATGTGTCAATTATCTTTTCAAAGGTAGGATAAGTTTACAGTAATATGATCCTAACAAAAACTAAATCAAAAAAAGGTAATATGAACTCTATTCTTAGTTTAAAGTTTCATAATTAAAATAATCTGGCAGTGCTTCCAATTTGCTATTTTACTGATGTTGTTTAAGACAAATTATTGTTGAATAATATGTAATTTTTAAATGCAGACAGTGATTATGAATTGCCAGTCGTATTCAAATAAAGTTTAACACCATCTGAAACAGAGAAACCTACTCAAGCGACACCCCATTCCCCACCTTAAGCATTCACTCCTGCCACTCTGAAGCATAGTAGCAGCAGTGTGTAGCATCCCAAGATGCATTGCAGCCATTCGCCAAGGTTCCTTTGATAGCAACTTCCAAACCCATGACCTCTGCCTTCTGGAAGAGCAAGGGAAGCAGACGCATGGGCACACCAACCACTTGCAAATTCCACCCCACCCCCAACCAAGTGACACACTATCCTGACTTGGAAATGGTGGAAGGACGATATAAACTGAATGTCGGGCCCGAGCAGTGAAAAGCTCGTTTGAGTTGAATTTCTCAGTTATTCTACAATTCGGAAAATTTTACAAACGCAACGATTTGATGGGAGAATGTGGTGTGCAATGACCAGGTATCCACTATCGATCATTATCAAAGCAATTCCCCTGATGGTCTGAGACAGGCAAGTTTGGGTCACATTCAAAGTCGCACCTTGACGAATAGAAGGTTCTAGACTTTGGGAGGCCATGCGCTCAGGAGGAGGACTGGTCTACTGTTGACTGAGAGCCAGATCTGGTTAAACTTTGGCAAGACTAAAGCTTTTCTGGATGGCTCATTCCATCACAACCTCCATTCCGAACACTCGCCTGGTAGTATAGAACTCAAGTGTTAGATTAGATTCCCTGCAATGTGGAAACAGGCCCTTCGGCCCAACAGGTCCACACCGACCATCCGAAGAGTAACCCATCCAGATCCCTTTTCCCTCTGACAAATGCATCTAATTGACAATTTAAGCATAGCCAATTCACTTAACGTGCACATCTTTGGATTGTGGGAGGAAACTGGAGCACCCGGAGGAAACCCATGCAGACACGGGGAGGATATGCAAATTCCACACATACCCGAGGTTGAAATTGAACCCGGGACTCTGGTTCTGTGTGACAACAGTGCTAACCACTGAGCCACCGTGCTGCAATGGGAGACTTGTTGCTTAATCGGTTCTTGTCTTGTGCTCAATAAAACATGTCTCCACTTCAGGAATACTTGTTATGGACCAGGCCAGACCCCCTGAAGAAGGTGGCCCAGACCCTAACATTTCGACTTGTTTTAAGCAGGTGTAAGGTGGATAGTCCAGGATTGATGCAGCTGCTTACACCAGTTGGCTCCAAGTAAAACAATTTATTTACATACCACTGAATAAAACAAGCAAAAGAAAACAGAATTTAGAATAATGTCTACGTGAAAACCCAACTGACACTCTATCCCCCCCAAACAAAGGAACTCTTGCAGGAGACATGGTAGAAAGATGGTAGAAGGAATTAGGCAGAGACATTGGTTGAATCAGGGAACCTTTCCAGCAGCTTCCAACAGGCTGCTTGCGCAAAGCAAACCAAACCAGACAAAAACCCAAAGCTGGGAGAACTGGCCACTCCCCTTTCATTGTCCAAGTGTTTTTAAAAAGACCTAGAAGCCTTTTCCCTGATTACTGCCTTAAGCAGTACCTGTTATCCATTAGCAAAGTCCCTAATCCCAGACAAATCGGAACTTCTGCTGTTTTATCACTCCTCTTGAAAGAAACCAAGGACAGCATAACCTTGTTAAAGGAGCAACATCGTCACGTAAACAAATTACATTCCCTCACCTTCGATGCAACACTCCTCTTTCATCACAGTCCGTTCACAATCCCATCTAACTGACAATGCATAGAGTCATAGAGCACAAGCAGACCCTTCGATCCAACCAGTCCATGCCGAAGGGAATCCCAAGCTAAACTAGCCCCAACTTCCTGCTCCTGGCCCACATCCCTCCAAACCTTTCCTATTCATGAACTTACCTAAGTGCCTGTTAAATGTTGTAACTGTACCCACATCCTCAGGAAGTTCATTCCACTCACAAACCACCCTCTGTATAAAACTTTTGCCCCCCCATGTCTTTTTCAAATCTCTTTCCTTTCACCTTAAAAATGTGCCCAGTTGTCTCGAAATCTCCCATCTGAGGGAAAAGAAATCTCCTACCCTCCAGTGAAAAAAGCCCCAGCCTATCCAGCCTTTCTTTATAACTCAAACCTTCCATACTTGGCAACATCCTGGTAAATCTCTTCTGAACCCTCTCCAGCTTAATAATATCCTTCCTGTAACTGGGTGAACTGGGCACATGATGTTATAGTCTATAGTGCCTGCTCCCACTAATGTAATATCATGCATTACCATTTCTGTCTCAGCCCATCTGAAAGCCTCACCCATGCCTTAGCCACCTTCTAACTTTAATATTCCAGTTATGCTTGATGGGCCATCCATAAAGGTCTTATTTTCAGACAGTCCCGCAGCCACCATCTGCCTTGAGTACCTGGCCACCAATCATCTCTTTATTCTGTGCTGAGTCTGGGGACCTGTCTAATTATCGATGGTAGAGGAGCGACCACAAGTGAGTCTAATGTTCCTGCCCAGTTACAAACAGTAGATGTTTTTGCATATTGGACGAATGTGATTACCACTACACTGTAGAAGTTCTCGCATTAAAAGCTTTTTACATTTTTACTGTTTGCAGTTTCCCATTAATTAGTGTAAAGTTAGGTTCCAATCTGGACTGAGATATGTAAACCTCTGTTTGTCTTCACACTACACTGCAGAAACATAGGACCACTGGTGCGTCAAAGCAAACGAGGCACTTATATAACAGAAGTATTTTATTGCATCATGCCGATACGTTAAGCATATTTATGAAGAATTCTCCAGAGTTGTACAGAATACATCTCTTCCATTCGGGTGCTTAAACCCGTAGTGATTGGAATGATGTCAGCCAGCTCATTGAATATGAGTTGGGGCTGTTAATTTGGTCCATTCAGGGAGCCCTGGCTGACAGATATAAACAGGAGTGTCAGGGTTTCTGCTCACACTAGGAGCTGGCTGGGTCAGTGTCACATACAATGCACGTGTAAATAAAGGGTGACTTGGTGATGGGATACCGGCTTCTGCGGAGTTACTCCAGTACCATCTCCTGTACATCCATTATTTCTATGCTGGTTGACCTACATTGGCTCCTGTTTTTGGTTTAAAAGTTCTCATCTTTCTTTTCAAATCCATGAATGGCCTCATTCCCTTCCACATCTCTGCAACTTCTTCAAGACCTATAGCCAATCTATACTCCTCCAGTTTTAATCTATGGTAGGTCTCCCAGTTCCGTCACCGTTACAACAAAGCAAAATATTGCAGATCTGAAATAAAAGCAGAAAATGCTGGAGAAACCCGGCATCATTCGTGGTAAGAGAAGCAAAGTTAAAGTTTCATATCCGCGGTGGTTCTTTCTAAGATCCTTTTGGTCAGCGATGGTTTGACCTTGCCTTTAGTCCCCAGAGGTCGTTCCCAAAGTCAACCTCATTGGAAACGGAGGATCGAACCCAAGCTGCCAGTGTTGCTCTGACTGGACGATAGCCAACTGAACTAACCAGGACAAAATGAGGACTGGAGATCAGAATGGGGAGTGTGAGGTTGGAAAAGCACAGCAGGTCAGGCAGCACCCGAGGAGAAGGTGAGTTGACATTTTGGGCAAAAGCCCTTCATCAGGAATGATGAACTGAACTAACCAGCCCCCTTCATAAATCCATGATTTAGGACATGCTCAGTTACAGGGAACAGACCCACTGTCCCTTCAAGAGATCATGAAGGACTCTAATTCTCAGTCTGTCACCTCACCCAAAGCATTATGATCGTCAGGTTAAACCACCATTAGTCATCTCTCTCTAATGACGGAGTGGACCCCATGTTCCAGTAAAACTTTGCCATTATCATCAGGAGAGTTAAAAATCACGCAACACCAGGTTATAGTCCAACAGGTTTTTTTTTTAAAGTTGCATTCTCAGGTTAACTGTAACAATTGGTGTTAGCTAGACAATATGTTGGTGTTAGAAAAGGTTTTGTGATTTACACATGAAAGAGGTAAAACTGTCATGATATTCGAACAGATGAAATACTCAACAGACAATCAAGGTCTTTTTCAATGTATAATTTCAGTTACATCACACTGTAAACTTTTGCTATAAATTCTGTGCCCTACAATTGTGTCCTCCACAATCACCTGATGAAGGAGCAGCGCTCCGAAAGCTAGTGTGCTTCCAATTAAACCTGTTGGACTATAACCTGGTGTTGTGTGATTTTTAACTTTATACACCCTAGTATAACACTGGCATCTTCAAATTATCTTCAGGAGAAACTTTGGACCAATTGAAGAATTAACTGGTCACAATAATGGTTTCTTTCTGCCACCATGTGGTTGTGGTTTGCTATTACATCAAAGTAAATGCTCAAGCCCGTCTCCCTTTTTAACACTGGAAGTTTTGAGGTTTTTTTTCTGTGAATTCTCTTTCTCCTTTGCTCATCGTAATATCTCTAGAAAGAGTGAGAGAGAGACTCAGAGAGAGATTAAAGAAAATGAGCAGAGCCCCAACAACACTGTATAGCTGGGCATCAATTAGAAATTTCAAAACACTGTGAGGAAATTTGTTGCACATTGGTAATAAGAATTATGGAATCAATTTTGGAGACTTTTCCTTTCCTTCAACTGCTACTTGTGCAGTTAAATCAGAACAGGGATTTTTATTACAGTTAAATGCAGAGATTTTAATTTTGATTCTATAGATTTTATGTTTTTAAAATTTGCACTTTTATTAATACAAGCCATTGTAAAATCGCAATAGAATTCACTGCCAAAGTCACCCAATCACCGCCAAAGTTTCCCATTCAATGCCAAAGTCACCTATTCATCACCAACGTCACCCATTCACCGCCAAAGATACCCATACACTGCCGAAGTCACCATTCGCTGCCAATGTCACCTATTCATCACCAAAGTCACCCAATCAACACCAAAGTCAGCCATTCACCGCCAAAGTCACCCATTCACCGCCAGTCACCCATTCACCACCAAAGTCACCCATTCACCGTGAAAGTTTCTCATTCAATGCCAAAGTCACTTATTCACCATCAAAGTCACCTAATTACCACCAAAGTTACACATTCAATGCCAAAGTCACCCATTCACTGCCAAAGACACCCATTCACCACTAAATCACCCATTCACCACTAAATCACCCATTCACCACTAAATCACCCATTCACCACCAAGGTTTCCCATTCAATGCCAAAGTCACCGATTCACTGCCAAAGTCACCCCGTCACTGCCAAAGTCATCCATTCACCACCAAAGTTTCCCATTCAATGCTAAAGTCACCTATTCACTGCCAATGTCACCTATTCACCACCAAAGTCACGATTCACCAGCAAAGTTATCCATTTGGCCATCTGACTCCTGTTTAGACTAAAAGCAATTCATTTCATAATTTGTCATTAACAGAAAATAAGTTGAATTATTGTATCAGAATTAACTATTAAAAGGATTTGTCTCTAAATTATCATTCAGTTAGTATGGCAATGTTTGGCTATTGTCTGACTAGTCTATGAGTCACCTCTCCCAGTTTTGGTGCGAGCCCTCAGATGTTAGTCCCTGCTCAGGCAGCAAGAGATTCACGTGACTGCCAGTCAGATTCACTAGTTAACTTAAGCCTATGGCAATGCCAGGCCAAGCCGGACATGGCTGCACCTCAGCCCAGGGTCTTCTAGCATGTCTCAGGTTGACTTGCCATGGCTTGGAGTCACAGGCTAGGCCTAGTGGCAGATGCTCCAGATCCGCCACTAGGCCTAGGCACGTGATGGAGGAGAAAGGTGACCTCGGCCCAGTATGGTGGTCTTGTTCTGGCATGGAGGTCTTGTCCCTATGTGGAGGTCTTCTTTGTTTTCAGTGTCCAGCTTTCTGACAGGCAATTCTCATCCAGAAGTGATGGTCTTGGCCAGGCATGGTGATTTTCTTTGGTGGAGGCTTCCAGGCAGTATTCCAGGAGCGGTGGTCTTCTTCCAGAATGATGGTCTCATCCGGCTGCATCCTCAAGGTATTCCATCATTTCTAAATCAACTTTCCCCAATCCTAGGAACCATTAACGGAACTGTGATAAACTTTTTCTCAATTTTACTTTTCTTTATTATTATGTATGACTTCTCTCATTGTACGTGCTGTGGTTGGGTGACATAAACTTTTCACTGTATTTTTCATGTAAAAGCACACATGACAATAAATTTGTATTCAATTCCAACAGATAACAAAGAAGAGAAATGATTTCTAATCTACTACTACATGACTTAACTATACGCCCTTAAAAATCCAAATACGTATGTACTCATTCTCAATTAAATAGACAAAAAAAACTGTCAGTTTGACACAAGTATTAAGGCCGTATTATGATTCAGCTGATGCTATTGATGGACATGTCAAACCTCAGACTGAAATTCTGCTTGATAAATCATAGTTTTGTTTTGGTTTAACAATGTCATTGAAACACAAGCTCACAATACTGCAAATTTGGGTTTTCACAACAATGCAAATAAAAGAAATAAAACTAAAATAGAGTAAACCAAAGTATGTGTAACATATATTTAAAGATTTTCAAACATCTGGCAAAATACAAGATTGGACCACATGGAATCCAGTGGGAACTAGTCATGTGGATGCAAAATTGGCTTGAAGGTTAAAGACAGAGAGTGGTGGTGCAGAGTTGTTTTGCAAACTGGAGGCCGGCGTGCCTCAAGGATTGGAGGTGGATCCACTGCTTTTGGTCATTTATAAGAATGATTTGGATGTGAATATCAGACTTATGGTTGGTAAGTTTGCAGATGATACCAAAATAGATGGTGTAGTGGACAGTGAAGAAGATTATCTCAGAGTACAACGGAACATTGGTCAGCTGTGTCGATGGAGTTAATTTAAATGTACGTGAGGTGTTGCATTGTGGAAAGGCAAATCAGGGCTGAGCTTAATGAGAAGATCCTAGGGAGTGTTGTTGAACAAAAAGACCTTGGAGTGCAAGTTCATAGTTCCTTGAAGGTGGAATCACAGGTAGGCAGGATAGTGCAGAAGGCATTTCGTATATTTGCCTTTATTGGTTAGAGCATTGAGTATAGGGATTGGGGTGTCATGTTGCAGCTATACTGGAATTGGTGAGGCCACTTTTGGAATATTGCATTCAACTCTGGTCTCCCTATTATAGGAAGGATGTTATAAAACTCAAAAGGTTTCAGAAAAGATTTACAAGGATGTTGCGAGGGTTGGAGGGTTTGAGCTATAAGGAAAGTCTGATAGGCCTGGCTGTTTTCTCTGGAGTGTCAAAGGCTGAGGAGTGACCTTATAGAGGTTTGTGAAATCATGAGGGGCATGGATAGGTTGAATAGCAAAGGTCTTTTTCCCAGGATAGGGGAGTCCAAAACTAGAGGCTATCGGTTAAAGGTGAGAGGGGAAAGGTTTAAAAGGGTCCTGAAGGGCAGTATTTTCACGCCGAGGATGGTGCATGTATGGAATGAGCTGCAAGAGGAAGTGGTGGCATCAGGTACAATTACAACATTTAAAAGGCATCTGAATGGGTACTTGAATAAGAAGGGTTTAGAGGGCTATGGGCCAAATGCTGGCAAAGGGGACTAAATTAATTTAGGATATCTGGTTGTCATGGACAGGTTGGATCAAAGGGTATGCTCCCTTGCTGTCATCTCTATGACTCTGTGACTCTGTCTGTATGGAATTTGCACATTCTCCCCGTGTCTGTGTGGGTTTCCTCCAGGTGCTCCGGTTTCCTCCCACAGTCCAAAGATGTGCAGGTCAGATGAATTGGCCATGCTAAATTGCTCCGGTAGTGCTAGGTGCAGAGGGAATTGGGTCTGGGTCTTTGGAGGGTCGGTGTGGACTGGTTGGGCCGAAGGGCCTGTTTCCACACTGTATGGAATCTAATCTAATCTAATCTCATTAAACATAATAGCTTCTGTTAAAGTACATCTCCATCTCACATAGCATTCGTGGCTCAGCTCCTGGTCTTAAGAACCTTGATTCATCATATAGCTGAACATAAACATTCTCAGCTTCAAATTGCTCCTTCAGAGTTTAGACCAAACACTTCAGGTCTGGAACTTCTACTGAACTGTTCACAATAAAGTAACTCAATAATTCTATTTTCTCCCTTTTTATGAACAATTTGTTGTAAATCCAGCTTCAACCAAGAAACCTGCAGAACTGCCACAAACTGAAACAAAGAAACTATTTTTCCAAGGTTTGGTTGTTTCCCTTAAACCCCTCAAACAAAAATCTAGAATCTTCCATCTAAAATCTTAATGCACAACATTTACTTTGATCACTCACAGTCTCTCCCAATATAATTCTGTTCCCATTAAGTTCCAAATTTATTGCTGTCATATGTGTTTTGTAAACCTAACTATGGTTGTAGAAATACTTACAAGTTAATCATTAGATAGCTTCAATACACAGAAAACCCCATATGCTACTAGTTAAAAAGTAAAATATACTATACATAAAATGATCACATACTTTACACCTCGGTGCAAAAAAAATTCCTGAAGAATTTTCCTGAAGAAGATTCCTGAAGAAGGGCTCAAGCCCGAAACGTTGATTCTCCTGCTCCTTGGATGCTGCCTGACCTGCTGCGCTTTTCCAGCAACACATTTTCAGCTCTGATCTCCAGCATCTGCAGACCTCACTTTCTCCCCGCAAAAAAAATTAGACAGAGAAAAAAATTCCGAAGATCAGTTGTCAAAACCATGAGGATAGTTTAAATTGCCTCTCTCAGTTTATTTTGATTTCAGCAATGATGATGTGATGTTGTTTGTAAAGTAATAGTCAATCTTTACGTCAGTAGACAATCCAGTGATAGGTCATTTCTTGCTAGAATTGTTTTTTTCAGTTTTCTTACTTCACTCACACTGAAAGGGGGATGGGGAGGTGCAAGAGAGAGAGGTACATTCCATTCATAGGCTCTGAAGTGTCTGGTTGCCCTGCACTTAAAGATTTGTTGCAAACTGAAGTTTAACTGATCTAAGGGCTTTCATCAAACAATCATTCCTTCATTCAAAGGCTCTTGGTGCCACTCGGTTTCAAAGTAGAGATCCCACTGCTTTGAAAAGCAACATTGTCTTACACAATTAAAAACGTGCATCAGTTGAATTCGCCAAGTTGTGGAGATCTCCTGATATTTCAGCTGTATAACCCTAATTTGGCTTCCATTTCAGTTAGAGATGATGCTGTCCCTTAAACAAGGTTATGCCATCCTTGGCATTTTTTTTCAGAGAGGTCATAAAAGCAGCGATTCCAGAAGGTCTGGTTTAGGTGGGTTTTAGGGCCATTTTGATTATGGTTAACAGATACTTCCTTAGGCAAAGGGCTTTCCAGTTTAAAAAAAACCCACTGTACAATGAAAGGGGAGTGGCCAGTTCTCCAAGCTCAGCTTATCTCTGGTTTGGTTTTGGTCTGGTCTGGCTGTTCACTGAAAGCGGTCAGTCTGTTGTGAAGCTGCAGGACCCAAAGAAGCAGGTCCATGCTGATCCTCCCTCTCTCTGACATCTCTCCTGTAAGACCTGTGTTGGATTTTACGTCTTGTGCCAAGGGGTGTTCATGGGGGATTGTTGCAAGTAATTGAAACGGCATCATTAAATTGCGACAGTCTGTTGGGTTTTCGGATAGGTTAAGTTATTCTATATTCTGGATTAGTGGTGCTGGAAGAGCACAGCAGTTCAGGCAGCATCCAAGGAGCTTCGAAATCGTCGATTTCGCTGCTCCTTGGATGCTGCCTGAACTGCTGTGCTCTTCCAGCACCACTAATCCAAAATCTGGTTTCCAGCATCTGCAGTCATTGTTTTTACCTCTTTATTCTCTATTCTGTTCTCTTTTGTTTGTGTTTCATTCAGTAATCTTGTAAATAAACTCTGTCTTGTTTAAAATTAAATGGTTTGATCAGGTGCATCACTCCTGGAATATTCATGTTACACCTGCTTAAAACAGCTAGCAAAGTTAGGGTCTGGGCTACTTTCTTGAAATGTTTTAAGTGGTCTGGCCTGGTCCATAACCAGTTTTATGATCCAAAGAAGGGAAGCTGTAAAGTCATAGAGTTATACAGCACTGAAATGGATCCTTCAGGGTTTGCCATTGCTCTCTGTCTCCTGCCATTAATCCAATTATGTATCCAGTTGGCAAGCTCACTCTGAATCTCATGTGACCCAACTTTACTAATTAGTCTACCATGTGGTATCTTGTCAAGTGCTTTACTAAAGTCCAAGTACACAATTCCTACCACTTTCAATAACTCGTTGGCATGGACGAGTTGAGCCAAGGGGTTTGCTTCCATGCTGTACATCTCTACGACTATGACTCTCTATGACATGAAATACGCACAATCCCTTCAGAAATGTTTCTGCTGGTGAATGGGATTATAGCAGACGGATGTTTGATGATCAACGTTGATCGATGGGCCAAAAGGCCTTGTTTGATGCTGTTAAAAACTTTATGACACACTTCTGGTGCAGGTGGGACGTGAAGGTGAGCCTCCTGGGTCACTACCCTGCACCACTGGAGCCCCAACACAGCAGATTTTATCACAAACTAATTGAAAGACGAGCTTTCAACTCCTTATGTTATTAATAGAATTTGAATTGCTCCAGAGGTGTGTACTAATGACGCTGAATAGGACAATTAGATAATATCTAATATCTCTGAGTTACAAAGTAGGATTTGAACTCGGGTATTAGCTTGAGACCTTGGATTACTTAATTCTGACATTAGCATCATGGTTATTTCCCTACTCAGGGACGCTATTAAACCTTTCTGGAGCAGGTGGGACTTGAACCTGGACCTCCTGGCTCAGAGATGTGGACACTACCGCTGTGCCACATGAGCCATTAAGAAACAGCTCCAGCAATTTTTATCACCCTGTTCAGAGATATTATTACGCACCTCTGGAACAGGTTAGACGTGAACCCAGACCTCCTGCCTCAGAGGCAGGGAGGCTACCTCTGCGGCATGAGAGCCCTTGACATTTCCATCATACCATCGCCACCCCTGAGGGAGGGCAGGTGGATAATTATTGTTAATTATGAGGTTGGCACTATCCTCCTGTTGCTTTGCCCTCTCTGGGCCACATTTGAGGACAATCCAGGGGTTCCTTTCAATGGGAGGCTTTGGCAGAGACTTGTCCCATTGAGCATCCCTGATTGACAGTAGGCGGGGCGTTGCTATTGGAGACCGTTTGGAGTGACAGGGGCAGCAGCCAATGGGGCGAGCCCCTGTTGGTGAGGGGCCGGGGCGTTGCTCTTGGGGACAGCTTTGCGCCAGTGGCACGGAGCGTTGCCACGGGAGATCCATCTGAATGACGGTCTAAACAGCCACTGGGCTGAGCTGCTGGTCGAGGGGGCGGCGAATTGCCGCGTGGGATTGATTTGAGTGACAGCGGCAGCAGCCACTAGAGAGATCGGCTGGTGTCGCGGGGTGGGGCACTGCCGCACGAGACCGGTTTGAGTGACAAGGGCAGCAACCACTGGTGTGAGGGGGCGGGACATTGCCACGGGATACCGATTTGAGTGACAGCGGAATCAGCGGTTGGGGCTTACGCCAGGTGGGAGGGAGCGGGGCGTTGCCAAAGCATATGACTGACAGGAGCGGCCGGGCGACCAGTTTGAGTGACAGGGGGCGCAGCCATTGGAGTGCGCGGCTGGCGATGAGGGGCCGGTGCGTTACCACGGTAGACCGGTTTGAGTGACAGGGGCGGCAGCCACTGGACTGGTCGCAAGACAATGCCGGGGGTACGGTGGGGTGTTACTACGGGAGACTGCTTTGAGCGACAGGGGCAGCAGCCACTGGACCGAGCGCTTGGCGGTGTGGGGGTGGAGCGTTACCACGGGAGACTGCCTGGAGCTCGCGGCCAACTGGAGCGAGCGGCTGGCGGCGAGGGGGGCAGGGCGCCGCCGCTGGGAGACCGGTTTGAGTGACAGGGGCGGCAGCCACTGAACTGCGCGCCTGGCGGTGAGGCGCGAGTGGGCGGGGCGTTACCACGGGAGACCGCTTTGAGTGGCAGGGGCGGCAGCCACTGGACTGCGCGCATGCCGGTAAGGCGGGAGCGGGGCGTTACCACGGGGGGGGGGAGACCGCTTTGAGTGGCAGGGGCGGCAGCCACTGGACTGCGCGCATGGCCGTGAGGCGGGACCGCTTTGAGTGGCAGGGGCGGCGACCAACTAGAGCGGGGCGGCTGGGTGCTGCCACGGGAGACCGGGTTTGAATGGCAGGGGCGGCGACCAACTGGAGCGGGACGGCTGGGCGCTGCCACGGGAGACCGGGTTTGAATGGCAGGCGGCGAAGGGGCGGGTTCAGAATGCCTGCTCGCGAGAGGTGGCTCCCGTGAAGTGAAGGCGAAGGAAGCGTCTCCGGGGGAGAGAGAGAGAGATTAAAAAGGGAAGCCGTCTCGACGGTTAACCTGGACACCCGGGGTGGTGGTGGTGGGGGGGTATGTGTGAGAGGGAGAGAGGGTGAATATAGAGACTAGAATGAAACCAGCAAACTGAACCTCCGATTCCACCCGCGGGCTGTCCCCCTGGCAGTGTCAGCCACTGGAACGGTAAGGGCAGGACAGGCTCGGTCAGGTCAGGCTAGGCCTGGCGTTGCAGCAGGGGAGCTGGGTCTGTGCAGCACGGGTGCAGAGGGCAGGCATTGACACAGAGGGCAAATGCACCATCCAGCTCAGGCCAGATGTATTGCACGGCGGCGGCGACCTTGCATTAATAAAAGTGCAAATCATATTGACATCGCGTCTTTGAGGTGACTGTCACCGCAGATTTATTTGGAATAAAACCCGCTGCCGTTTTCTAAGCAGGGAAAATCTCGTGCATCGTTTGCAATTAGATGTGTTTCACCTTATGCATTTTTTCCCAAGTGATTATGCAGGCTCTGCTGTTGGAATTAAATCTACTTGCCATATTGTGTATGTTACCTAAGCTTGATTTAACAAAAAAAAAATGGTATTAGGGGATATTAGCCAAAGGCAGACAAATGGAATTAAGCCACAAGTCGCCCATGATCTCCTTAAATGGTGGAACAGATGCAGGGGGACTGAATGGCTGACTCCTGTTCTTGTGTATGGACATACCTGTATTTATTTGGGAGTGTATGCCAATATGGTGGCTGGTTACTGATGAACCTTTTTTGCCTTCATGTTGCATTATATAATTTGCACCAGTGCTCTGGAATTTGCTCCTAGCTTATTGTCTGTGTTTTTTTTTTCTCTCCCCATTTGTTGCAAACTAATTACTTGAGGGATTTTCGTCTCAATAAAAATCAAATTGCTGGAAACATTTTAGGTGAAGCTGCTTTGGTAGAGTGAGGACTGCAGATCAGAGTCAAAAAGTGTGGTGCTGGAAAAGCACAGCCAGTCCTGCAGCATCCAAGGAGCAGGAGAATTAAGTCATCAGGAATGATGAAGAACTTATGCTAAAAGCGTCGATTCTCCTGCTGCTCAGGTGCTACCTGACTGTGCTTTTCCAGTGCTGCATTTGTCAACTAGTGAGGGACAGTTTAACTGGAAATTTGTGATTGTTTTCTCTTTGCAGAGGCTGCCTAACCTGATCAGTATTTTCAGCATCTGTGTTTTACTTTTGTTAACTGGTTTGTGAATGTATGAAATAGGAACATAAGTCATCTGTTGCGCCCCTTAAGACTGCTTTACCCTACAATTACACTCATGGCTATTCTCGCTTGAGTTTCATGTTTTTATCTACCCTGATAGACCTTTATTCCCTTGCCTATCAAAAATTGATCCAATAGTCATAAAAATACTCAATGACCACACCTTCACTGCCTTCTAAGACAGAGGTCCAAAAGTGCACGACGTTGAGAGATTTGAAACAAAACCTCTCCTCATCTATGCTTTTGAAAGGGTGACCCCTTCATTTTTTAAAAAATCACCTAATTCTGGACAGTCCCACAAGAAGAAATCTCCTTTCTATGCCATTTTGTGAAGATCATTCAGAATCATTTACACTTCAATCACATAACCCCTCTTCTAAACATCAGTGGAAACAACTGCACCCTATCCAGTTTGTCTTCATATGATTAGCTATTGACAACCCACGTGGGTACTTAGGATACCACCCTCCAAAGCATAGTTTTCAAGACATGGTCTCACTGGTACCTTGTACAACAACCATTAACTTGCTAGATTATACATGTATCTCCATGAAACATATTGTGACTTGTGCCAGAGCATCTGACTGTCAAGATTCTGCAGTTGTTCACCTTTTTAAGTAATAATCTGTTTGCTTGTGAGGATTTGACAAGATGAGTTTACAAACTGAATTTAATAACTTCAAGGCTTAATAACTTCAAAAATGCCACTTTTAAAATTGATGTTAAGCTTGCTGTGAAGTAAAAGAAGAGCTGTATGTGTTTGTACCATATCCGAACCGGTTGATTAAAATAAATGCACATTGCAAACGATACAAGCCAAGTGAGTTAGCAGATGACAATAAATGCAGACAAGTTTTGAAATGATTTATTTTGGTAGCAAGCAATGAGGAGGATGAAGTAAATTCAGAAGGAGGTGCAGGAGCAGAAGGATACATGCTCAGGAGTAGCTCTAACTTGGTGAAGATTGCTGTAAGTGAAAAGTTGGAGTTGTACCAGTTAAGTGTTGGAGTATATTTTTTTGGAGTCTGGGGGAACATAGACCCAGGAAGGAAGGAAGAGTGATCAGTTAGAATGTTAGTAGGCATTGAGTCAGTTTGTGACTCAGTAAGTTTTGAGGCCAACTTGGTTGAAGTGAAAAATTTACAATCTCTTGTGAAGTTTTAATAAGATACAGTGACCCATGTCATTAATATTTGAGGGAATTTGCTGAGTGATCCCTGGGCTTTGTTTTCATTGCGTATCTTTTTGGTGTGAGCTGCAGTTGTTCCATCACAGTTTCTTAACCATATTTACCATATGCTAATTTTGAGTTTAGAATGTAAGTTATACATTGTTCTAATGTTGTATGGTATAGTGTTTTTTTTTGTTCAAAACCTTGGAATCCTGTTAATGGTCCCTTCTAGTCAAATTGTAACATCAATTTCATAGTTTGGTCTAGGACTATAACAAAACTTGAGTTGGAGACAGATGGGAGAAGTTAAGGTTGTCCTCCTTGAAGAGGAAGAGGTTGGGAGGAGATTTGCCAGGTATTCAAAATCAGAATCAAGAGAGAAACTGTTTGTATCAGTAGACAGATCATGGAGCAGAGGACACTGATTTTTAGTGATTTGCAAAAGAAGCAATGGTGATACGAGGTAAAACAGTTCTAAATAATGTGTGGTTAAGATCTGGGATGTATCACCTGAAAGTGTGGTCTTGATTCAGAAAGTAATTGAGTCATTATCTGAAGAAAGATTTGCAGACTTGGGGAGAAAAGGGTGACGATGTAGTTTCAGTGGAATTGCTTTTGCGGAAAGCCTGTCAATGCAACAGGCTGACTGCCCGCCCTGCTGTAATGTTTAATTATTTTCATAGAATAAAAAAAACTCAAAATGCTAGAGTGATAGAATCCAAGCTGGTACAGATTGTTTCAGCTACACGCAGCACCAGTTAGATTACACCAGAGTACTGTGTGCAATTTTTGACTGACACCTGAGGACATATTGGCCTTTGGGACTGCGTTTATAGATAAATTGAGATGCAACCTAGGTTGCAAAAGTTGAGGTACAAAGAAGCAATCAAACAAGGAATGTGGATTATCTTTATTCAGTCATTTCAGACATGTTATGACAAAGTCTGGAACAGATAGCACTTCAAGCTTTCTTGCTCAGAGATAGAGACACTACAACAGCCCTAAACATTCTCCATTCTTTATGTACAACACAATCTCACAGATTAGCCTAAAACTGGAGTACACCTGGAGTTTAGAAGGTCAGAGAGTGATTTGATTAAAGTTCTCTAGAATTGGACAGAATAGATTGGGAGAAACTACTTTGCTAATTAAAGACTGGTTAAGGGGTGAGGAATAGTTTTAATTTGCAAATCTAGATCTTTCAGAAGTGAACATGAGGAAACACTTTAAATAAGTTCTGCATGTTTGTCTGCAAAGGTACTGAACAATTAATTAGCCAGGTTTAAAAATTAGGTTGTTTTTTTGTTCTTTCTAGCTATTTGATTCTAAAACCGGTAAATGAAGTTAAGTCTTAGATTGGCCATGATCTAATGGTAGCTAAATGGCCAATTCCTGTTCCTCCGTTTTCTAGGTTGCCCATGACCTGGAAGAAAATGTGTTCATGTTTTGATCACTAAAACGAGACCACATATCCTGAAATTCCTCACTTCCTTTTGGAATCTAATCGGAAGTGAGTGCCTCTTTTCAACTTGCCAGGATGAATGCAGATGCGACAATATTCAACACAAGTGTCACGCAATCCAGGACTAAGCAGCCACTTAATTAGCATCTCCTCTGACACCTTAAACTGTTAGGTCCCTCCACTATCCATGCACTGTGACCTCTCGCTTGACAGCACTCTCCAAATCTGTGGTATTTGCCTGGAAGGATGAGGGCAATAGATTCTTGGGAACACCGCCAGCTGCAAGTTCTCCTCCAAGCCACACACCATCCTCACTTGGATCAGTTTTGTTGTTCCTTTGTTGTCACTGTTTGAAAATCCTGGAGCTACTTCTCCAACAGTACTGTGGATGTACCTAAGAATGCAACTCACCACCATCATCTTAAGACTAACTGGGGAGTTAATGCTGTCCCAAAATGTGATCAGCCATGACCTTATTAACAATATTGAAGGACAAGTGGCGTACTGCTGCTCGCAATTCATAAATTTGTAAAGCAAGATCAGATCATGTTTGATTCAAAGATGGGAAGGATAACTTGTTTATTACTGCAATTCATACTTTGACTACATGTTAATACTAAAATAGCCATATCTATAAATGGCTGACATTGCAATTCTAACCCAGTGTAACATTTTGTTGATCTAGTATTTGTTACTTAATGGATGCTCTGTTTTCTTGATTAGCTAACCCATGGTGTTGCTCACAATGAGTCTAATAATACTATTTTTAACAATTGAGTTTTTGTTAACAGTGAGAGATAGGAGAAAGTGTTGCACTTAGCAATGGTTTTGTTTATTGTACATAAATTTGGTTCGATTGCTATTGTGTTGAAGTGAATTTTGCTTTTCGTTTTGTCATGGCAATGTCACCAGCAGGGAGTGATTCTGCTCACTGCAGTCATTTTAGTACAATGGAAGCAAACACCTGTTTTGTTCAAAGAAACCATTTCTTGTACTGTTTAATATTTTGGCGTACTGCACAATTGAGGCCTTTAGAGTGTATCCTTGTGGATTGGCTAGCTTTCTGTGGCGGAGCTGGTGTTGGCTCTAATTATTATTATGGAAATTGCAGCACTTAGTTTTGAAAACCATTAATTATGTACACAAACATCCTTGAACAGCACCCACGCTGGGCTAGAATTTAAAACCTTTTCTTTTGTGCTTTTAAAAATTGCAGGACAAAAGAAGTTGGAGGCTGATAAGAAAAGAGGGGAAAGAAACAGCACTGGTGGCATCCTAATATAACTTGTGACAGAGGTAAGGACCTATTTGTGAGAGTTCTGGTTTGATTTCTCCAACCACTTTAATCCTGTTAATTTGGATCCTTTGGGCAATTTAGAAATGAACTGCTGGATATGACCGAGTTAAAGCTGTTAGTCCCAGCACTGTCAGGTGGATCATATGCACATGATAGTCAATTTTGATCTCTTTCACCAGAGTACTGCAGCATTGGCTCCATCTATGTAAGTGGATGCTATTTGTTGGTTAATGTTGCAACAGAGAGCTATTTAGCTTACAAGACAAAGTTCTGTTTGACTCCGACACGTCATTTGTTCTACAACAAGTTTTTTTAATTTAGACTTGCTGTCGTTTTCAAATAGATTTATTATTAATATTTTATTAACTGATGAGCATTCGAATAACTTTTTGTTTTCAAGGTGATCGGAGTCTGTCTTCGTCGCAGACTCCCAAGAGCGCTCAAACCCGACTACCTGCTCTATAATTATATCCAATGTGGCAGTGTCTAATTACAGACGCACTGACCACATCCTGTTGTTAGCCATCTGTAAGTATCTGACTCTCCAGCTACTAGCATAGTTTATTCCCAAATATGTAGTCTCAGCTATCACAAAGATATTTTAATTTGTTCTGCAGAAGCCGTGTCTAGTGTTTCACAACACTAGCTGTTATAGAGTTAAAATAAATTATACTCCTTTCTCAAATTTTTAATTTTCCTCCGAGCTGGTTCTGGTAAAACTCTGCCCTTCATGGCAGTTACTTGTCGTCTTGGAATTGATGTATTTAAGTATTGGTTCCAGAATGACTTTCTGATTTTTCCTACACAGCACTAATCTATCTATCTATATACCTCTCTTTCTAAAGCAAGTTCCAAAAATCATAATATTTTGCACAACTTTCATCACAAGGGAAGTAAGCAGTATAGTACAATACAGGAAAATGGCGTTGAGGTTAAAGATCAGCAAAAGTTGTTGAATGGTAATATAGGCTGGAAGGACTAAATGACTTCCTACTGCTGGTATTTCTTATGTCCTTGAACATTTATATTCACGTGCTATGTAGTATATGCTGGAGTTAGTTCTTTTAATAACTTTAACATTTGGAGGGATATGGGCAAGGAGCAGGCAGGTGGGACTGGTTTAGTTTGGGATCATGTTCTTCATGACCGGTTAGACGGAATTGAACTCTCGCTCTCGTTCCTCTGATGCTGCCAGACCTGCTGAGTTCTACAGGACTGTTTATTTTTGATGGAAAGCCATCTCTCCCTGTCATGTGTGTGATTATTTGTCTGAGAGAATGACTTGCATTCACACAGTGCTGTTCACAGCCACCAGGTATCTCAAAGTGCTTTAAAGCTGATGTAGTACTTTTGAAAACCAATCACTATGAAGTGTTTGTTGGAAACACGGCAGCCAGTTTGTGAAGAGCAAGCAGCAACACAATGATCAGGGTTTGTTTTTGAGCTGCTGTTTGAGGAATATGGGGGGATCGTTATATGGCGCAGAGCATCATGCTGCTTTGCTTTTGAAAATAGTGCCAACGGAGCTCTTAGAGCTTACAGTCAGATGGGACTTTGAATGTCTCATCTCCTCAAAAGGTAAAATCACCTATTGCTCAGTATTGTGCTGCTGTTCTGGTCATGGTTTTTATACTCCAGTCCTGGAGTATAACTTGAATCCACAACCTTCTGACGAATGTGAAAGTGCTACCACCAGAGCTATGGCTACCCCACAAGTGCTGAAGAAACTAGTGAGTTTCAGTTCTGGAAGATGTGAAGATATGGTCAGGATTGATATTGCTTGTTCTTTTCCTTGAGTTAGTATTATATTGCTTTGCCTTAAGATGTGTCTGGAAACATCTGATGAACATCACGGCTGAACTTCAGTAATTGCTGTCTGTTTTGCAAAGTTACTTAAGGTTGATTCAAGTTGTTAGGTTCCAAGTATGTTTTATTGCTTATGACACTCTCTCTCATTTGAATTTTGTACTTGTAGCAATCTCTTTCGGTTGCAGCTGACAACATCTATCCATTCAGGCCAGGTGTTAGAATTGGAGGTAGGTGAGCACTTTGGGGACAGTGACCACAATTTGGTGACTTTTACTCTAGTGATGGAGAGGGATAAGTGTGCACTGCAGGGCAAGAGTTATAGCTGGGGGCAGGGAAATTATGATGCGGTGAGGCACGACCTAGGATGTGTGGCTTGGAAAAGTAGGCTTCAAGGCATGGATACAATTGATATGTGGAGCTTGTTCAAGGAGCAACTATTGAGTGTCCTTGAAAAGTATGTACCTGTCAGGCAGGGAGGAAAGGGTCATGTGAGGGAGCCATGGTTTTATAAGGAAATTGAATCTCTTGTTAAATGGAAGAGGGTGGCCTATGTAAAGATGAGGCGTGAAGGTTCAATTGGGGCAATTAAGAGTTATAAGGTAGCCAGGAAGGATCTGAAGAGAGAGCTAAGAGCAGCAAGGAGGGGACATGAAAAGTCCTTGGTTGGATTAGGGAAAACCCTAAGGCTTTCTATAGTTATGTCAGGAATAAAAGAATGACTAGGGTAGGAATAGGTCCAGTCAAGGATAGTAGTGGGAAGTTGCGTGTGTCGATGCTGAAGAGATTGGGGAGACACTGAATGAATACTTTTCGTCAGTATTCACTCAGGAACAGGATATTATTGCCGATGTGAATATTGAGTCACAATTAATTAGAATGGATGGCTTTGAGGTACGTAGGGAAGAGGTGTTGGAAATTCTGGAAAGGGTGAAAATAGATAAGTCCCCTGGGCCTGATGGCATTTATCCTAGGATTCTCTGGGAAGCAAGGGAGGAGTTTGCAGAGCCATTGGCCTTGATTTTTATGTTCTCGTTGTCTACAGGAATAGTGCCAGTAGACTGGAGGATAGCAAATGTGGTTCCCTTGTTCAAGAAGGGGAGTAGGGATAACCCTAGTAACTATAGGCCGGTGAGTCTCACTTCTGTTGTGGGCAAAGTCTTAGAGAATTGTAAGGGATAGGATTTATGAACATTTGGATAGGAATAATGTGATCAAGGATAGTCAGCATGGTTTTGTGAAGGGCAGGTTGTGCCTCACAAACCTTATTGAATTCTTTGAGAAGGTGACTAAGGAGATAGACGAGGGTAAAGCGGTAGATGTGGTGTATATGGATTTTAGTAAGGCGTTTGATAAGGTTCCCCATGGTAGGCTACTGCAAAAAATACGGAGGTATGGCATTGAGGGTGAGTTGGAGGTTTGGATTAGGAATTGGCTGGCTGGAAGAAGACAGAGGGTAGTAGTTGACGGTAAAGGTTCATCTTGGAGTGCAGTTACTAGCGGTGTTCCGCAAGGATCTGTTTTGGGACCATTGCTGTTTGTCATTTTTATAAATGACCTGGAGGAGGGGCTAGAAGGTTGGGTGAGCAAGTTTGCGGATGATACGAAAGTCGGTGGAGTTGTTGACAGTGAGGAAGAATGTGTCATGTTACAGCGGGATATAGATAAGCTGCAGAGCTGGGCAGAAAGGTGGCAAATGGAGTTCAGTGTAGGTAAGTGTGAGGTGAGTCACTTTTGTAAGAGTAACAAAAAGACGGGCTAATGGTCGGATACTTGGTAGTGTGGATGAGCAGAGGGTGTACACAGATCTCTGAAAGTTGCCACCCAGGTAAATAAGTGCGGTGAAGAAGGCATATGGCGTACTGGCTTTTATTGGTAGAGGAATTGAGTTCCGGAGCCCTGAGGTCATGTTGCAGTTGTATAAGACTCTGGTGCGGCTGCATCTGGAATATTGTGTGCAGTTTTGGTCGCCATACTATAGGAAGGATGTGGAGGCACTGGAACGGGTGCAGAGGAGGTTTACCAGGATGTTGCCTGGTATGGTAGGAAGATCGTATGAGGAAAGGCTGAGGCATTTGGGGCTGTTTTCATTGGAGAAAAGAAGGTTTAGGGGTGACTTGATAGAGGTGTACAAGATGATCAGGGGTTTAGATGGGGTTGACCATGAGAACCTTTTTCCACGTATGGAGTCAGCTATTACAAGGGGGCATGGCTTTAAATTAAGGGGTGGTAGGTATAGGACAGATGTTAGGGGTAGATTCTTTACTCAGCGAGTTGTGTTCATGGAATGCCCTGCCAGTAGCATTGGTGGACTCTCCCTCTTTATGGGCATTTAAACGGGCATTGGATAGGCATATGGAGGATAGTGGGCTAGTGTAGGTTAGGTGGGCTTGGATCGGCGCAACATCCAGGGCCAAAGGGCCTGTACTGCGATGTATTTTTCGATGTTCTATTTCTTTCCCTGTGATCAGTTATCCAACTTACGTGGGTTTTATAGGTCATTGGATCCAACAGGCCAGTGCACTATCCATGCTGCAGGCAAGATTAATTTTCTTAACATGGACTTCTGTTTGTTTTGTTTTTGCAATCTAGCTTTCCTTTTTAAAACAAAACCTGTTCTTACCCTATAGCAAAAATACAAACAGAACAAGGAAGAATTGGAATAACTTAATTCTATTAGGAAACTTAAAAGAAAATCCCAAGCCTTCACAAGCTGTTTACTTTATTGGCTTGAAACAGACCATTTTCCACCTCTAACTCAACCTCTTTTCATTTGAAAAAACCAAGACAAAGTGCACCTTCGAGCTATAGTATCAGCACAAATGGTATTACCATCACTGAGTATCCTGCGTGTTACCACCGTGTTTCGGGCGGCACGGTGGCACAGTGGTTAGCACTGCTGCCTCACAGCGCCAGAGACCCGGGTTCAATTCCCGCCTCAGGCGACTGACTGTGTGGAGTTTGCACGTTCTCCCCGTGTCTGCGTGGGTTTCCTCCGGGTGCTCCGGTTTCCTCCCACAGTCCAAAGATGTGCAGGGTCAGGTGAATTGGCCATACTAAATTGCCCGTAGTGTTAGGTAAGGGGTAAATGTAGGGGTATGGGTGGGTTTCGCTTCGGCGGGTCGGTGTGGACTTGTTGGGCCGAAGGGCTTGTTTCCACACTGTAATCTAATCTAATCTAATCAGAACTGAACTTGACCAGCCTTATAAATAATATTGGTTCAAGAGCAGGTCACAGATGAGAAATCCTGCAGTGAGTAACTCACCACCAGACTCCCCAAAGCCTGTGCACCATATAAAAGACACAAAGTCAGCAATGCAACGAAATACTCCCTATTTGCCTGACTCAAGAAACTTGATACTGTCAAAGACAAATCTGTCTGTTCGATTTACTCAACCCTGAACTTTTATAAACAGTGCCTCTAAACTCCTGACACTATGATTTGGGAGAATAAGGGTAAAGGGTACATCAGCTGCTGTCCTAACCACTCACCGTCCTGACTTAAATGTTTGTGTTCCTTCATTGTTGCTGGGTGAAGTCCTGAAACCTTCCCCCCCCCCCCCCCCCCCCCCCACCCCAACTGCATTGTGAGGAGCTGGGTGCTGGCAGATGGGACTAGATTGGGTCTGTTTCCATGCTGTACATCTCTCTGACTCTAAATGGACCGCAGAGGTTCAAGAAAGTAGCTTACCACCATCATCTCAAGGGCAGCTAAGGATGGGTAAGCCTGCAATGCCCACACTTCATGAATGAACTTTTTTTAAAAAAAACTTACTTATTCCTCACGTAAAGATGCTACTTGTGATGTCCTTTATTATGCCTAATTTTGAATTCTTAAGTAACATCACCTCAAACCCGACCTTAAATCACGTCATTGCATTTGAGTTCTTGATTTTTGGATCACCCTTACCCTTTTCATTTTTTTATGTATGAAATTTCTGGAAAAGAAAATTCAGTGCTAGTTATCCAGCAAGCAAATCACTCAGCAATGGGAGGTATGTCAGAAAGTCCGCTAAATCATATTCTGATATTTTGGTGACTTTTATGCACTTGAGTGTCTTACCAATTCTGCAATCCTCAAACTCTGAATCTTGAAGTCTGGGATTAAGCCGTTATTGCTGTGTTTAATTCTGAGATGTAGAGGCACTTATCTTTGATATTGGACTTTTCTAAAATTGCACAAACAACATAGAAAAGAACTTGCATGGCTGTGGTGTCATATATTTTGATATTTTAGATTTAAAAATACACCTCCGCAACTGAATGGATAAAGTATTTGGCGAAGTTTGCAGTCAGCTTATTAACTGAAGGTGTTTTTTAAACATAAAGTAGGTTGCTTGAAGAAGCATTGTTTTGTACGTATTCATTTCAGCATAATCACTAATGAAAACTGATACGACTGCACAATAAAAGGTAATGTTTCCAAGATGGGTGTAAAGCTAAAAACACCTCAAAGATTCCCTTTGCCTTTTGCAATTTAAAAAAAAAAATCCGCTTTAAAGCTGTTGAATGCAGATCATATGGTGAGAATTGCAAAATGCAAGAGAGGTGGTGTTGGAACTTTCTGCATAGACAGTTGTTAATAATCCATTGTGTATAGAATTCAGTAAAATCTGTCTACCTTTGCAGTGGATTGATAAAGTAACTTTGGCAGAAGCTGCACTTTGTTTATTGGCTAAGATTTTCAGTCTTTATTTAAATTTGAAAACATTTTATGAATCTGTATTTGTAAAATGAATAATTTAGCAGAGGAAAAGTCAACAACTCCAATTCCAGAGTTGAACAGTGCTTTGTGCAATTTCAGATGCAAATAAACACCTCGTAAGCTTGCAGTAAAATTGTGAACTGTTACATTTAGCTCAAATATTTTTTAAATAACTTGTTCAGTTGTCTCATTGAAGTTATTTGTTTTATTCTTTTGTGGGATGTGTGCATCACTGGCAGAGCCAGCAATTTTGCTTATCCCTAATTGTCCTTGAACTGAGTAGCTCCCTAGGCCATTCCAAAGGGCAGCTAAGAGTCAACCATTTTACTGCAGTTTAGTTTTAATATTTATATTTTGGGTTTTTGTGCTGTAACTGTTTGGACTGCTTGTAGGGAAGTGGGCATAGTCTCGGGATAAGGAATCAGTCACTTAGGACTGAGGTGATAAATTTCCTCACTGAGACATGTATAAACCTTCAGAATTCCCAAACCCAGAAAGCAGTGGGTCATCCATTGCTGACTAAATGTGATGGATGGATCTTTGATCTGTCAGGAAACTGAGGTATATGGGGAGTAGCTGGGAACAAGGAGTTGAGGGAGAAAGTCAGCCGTGATTGTATTGAAATGTGGATCAGACTGAAGAAGCTGTATGGCTGCTTTTGTGCACGTCCTATGCACCAGCTTTCATTTTGAAGGTCACTTCTTGAGACACAGACTTACCAGTAATTGAGTCCTATTCCAACGTGATCACCTGGGCTTTTCCCAAAGTTTGACAATGTGTCACTATCTGTGAGCCTGAACAGGTTTTCTGTCCACATGTTTACTCTTTCTAAAGTTGTCTTTGCCTTCAAGCTTCTCCTACTTTTTTTTTTGCACCCTGACACTGAACTAATTTTCATCTAGCATAATGTGCGTTTTCCTTTTGCTGCTGTCTGCTTTGTTTCTTTCATGAAGGACTTAAGGTTCTTTTGTAATAAATATAAACAACTTACAATCTAGGAGGTAAAAACAATGACTACACCCACACCAGATCCCAACTACTCCACCCCCATTCCTCCCACCATCACACCCACTCCAGTTACAGGTTCCGCTCCCACTCCCAGCTCTGCACCCACACCAGCTCCCAGCCCTGCCGAGTTTTCACCATCCCCTCCCCCTCACTGAGGACGAACGATCAGTCCTCAGCAAAGGACTCACCTTCATCCCCCTCCGTCCACGCATCAATGAATTTAATACACGCCATGACGTCGAACAATTCTTCCGTCGCCTCCGCCTCCGAGCTTACTTTCACAATTAGGACTCCCGCCCAACTTCCGAGGACCCCTTCGCCCACCTCCAACACACTGCATCCACCTGGACACCCTGCGCTGACCTATTACCTGCTCTCGACCTCATTTCCAACTGCCGCCGGGACATTAACCGCCTCAACCTGTCTACCTCTCTCCCCCACTCCAACCCCTCACCCTCACAAGGCGCAGCCCTCCAATCCCTCTGCTCCAGTCCCAACCTCACCATCAAGCCAGCGGATAAAGGGGGTGCAGTGGTAGTCTGGCGAACTGACCTCTACACTGCTGAAGCCAAACGTCAACTCGAGGATACCTCTTCCTACTGCCCCCTCGACCATGACCCCACCCCCCATCACCAAACCATCATTTCCCAGACCATACAGAACCTCATCACCTCAGGAGATCTCCCACCCACAGCTTCCAACTTCATAGTCCGGGAACCCTGCACTGCCCGGTTCTACCTCCTGCCCAAGAGCCACAAGCCTGGCCAACCCATTGTCTCAGCATGCTCCTGTCCCACTGAACTCATCTCTACCTACCTCAACACTGTCCTATTCCCCCCAAGTCCAGGAACTCCCCACATAAGTTCGAGACACCACCTACGCCCTCCACCTCCTCCAAGACTTCCGTTTCCCCGGCCACCAACACCTCATCTTCACCATGGATATCCAATCCCTTTACACCTCCATCCACCATGACCAGGGCCTCCAAGCCCTCCGTTTTTTTTTCCTCTCCAGACGTCCCCAACAGTACCCTTCCACCGACACTCTCATTCGTTTGACCGAACTGGTCCTCACCCTTAACAATTTCTCCTTTGAATCCTCCCACTTCCTCTAGACCAAAGGGGTAGCCATGGGCACATGTATGGGCCCCAGCTATCCCTGTCTCTTTGTTGGCTACGTAGAGCAGTTGATCTTCCGTAATTACACCGGCACCACTCCCCACCTCTTCCTCCGCTACATTGATGACTGCATTGGCGCCACCTCGTGCTCCCGCGAGGAGGTTGAGCAATTCATCAACTTCACCAACACATTCCACCCTGACTTTAAATTTACCTGGACCATCTCTGACACCTCCCTCCCCTTCCTGGACCTCTCCATCTCCATTAATGACGACCGACTTGCCACTGACATTTTTTACAAACCCACCAACTCCCACAGCTACCTGGATTACACCTCTTCCCACTCTACCTCTTGCAAAAATGCCATCCCGTATTCCCAATTCCTCCGCCTCCCCCTCCACCGTATCTGCTCCCAGGCGGACCAGTTCCACCACAGAACACACCAGATGGCCTCCTTCTTTAGAGACCGCAATTTCCCTTCCTACGTGGTTAAAGATGCCCTCCAACGCATCTCGTCTACATCCCGCACCTCCACCCTCAGACCCCACCCCTCCAACAGAACGGCCCTGGTGCTCACCTTCCACCCTACCAACCTTCGCATAAACCAAATCATCCGCTGACATTTCCGCCACCTCCAAACAGACCCCACCACCAGGGATATATTTCCCTCCCCACCCCTTTCCGCCTTCCGCAAAGAACGTTCCCTCCGTGACTACCTGGTCAGGTCCACGCTCCCCTACAACCCACCCTCCCATCCTGGCACTTTGCCCTGCCACCGCAGGAACTGTAAAAGATGCGCCCACACCTCCTCCCTCACCTCCATCCAAGGCCCTAAAGGAGCCTTCCACATCCATCAAAGTTTTACTTGCACATCCACTAATATCATTTATTGTATCCGTTGCTCCCGATGCGTTCTCCTCTACATTGGGGAGACTGGGCGCCTCCTAGCAGATTGCTTTAGGGAACATCTCCGGGACACCCGCACCAATCAACCACACCGCCCCGTGGCCCAACATTTCAACTCCCCCTCCCACTCTGCCGAGGACATGGAGGTCCTGGGCCTCATTCACCGCCGCTCCCTCACCACCAGACGCCTGGAGGAAGAATGCCTCATCTTCCGCCTCGGAACACTTCAACCCCAGGGCATCAATGTGGACTTCAACAGTTTCCTCATTTCCCCTTCCCCCACCTCACCCTAGTTCTAAACTTCCAGCTCAGCACTGTCCCCATGACTTGTCCGGACTTGTCTTACCTGCCTATCTCCTTTTCCACCTATTCTCTCCACCCTCTCCTCCCTGACCTAACACCTTCATCCTCTCCCCCACTCACCTATTGTACTCGATGCTACTTTCTCCCCACCCTCTAGCTTATCTCTCCACGCTTCAGGCTCACTGCCTTTATTCCTGATGAAGGGCTTTTGCCCAAAACGTCGATTTTCGAAGCTCCTTGGATGCTGCCTGAACTGCTGTGCTCTTCCAGCACCACTAATCCAGAAATTTACAATCTAGCCTACTGTATAGCATGTTCAGTTCACAGCCTTTACTTTCATTGATTCAATTTGATTTTCTTTTTTTATTTTGTGGCCAACATTAATTAGTTATAAATTATCTGTGGTGAATTGCCCATCTTTTTCACATCCAGATACAAAACAGGACAATTGAATTAGCTTATACTTTTTAATTAAAACTGAACCACTAGCTGATGTATTAGAAGTTGTAAATATTAGGCAGAAGAGCTTGTGGGAAGTATTTAGTGTTTAGTTGCTGAACATCTTAAGTGAAGAGGTTGGGGCAGAGAAAGGAAATTGACTCTTTGTCCTTGCATGTTTTCATTTCATCTTGGCACTATTTTTAACTTAGATGAAATGAAGATTTATTGTAAGCAAATGCAAGCTAATTTTGACTTTGTGGGTTGGAAATGAGCTTTTCAGGGAATAGTCCAGAGAGTCCCTGCCTTGGCCTTATATTTGTATAACCAAGAAGAAGATTACATGTGTTTTTTAAAATTGTTTATTGACGAGCTGGACAATGTGTTATGAAAAATTAAACTTAGGCCCTCCTTGTGGACTGGTGATAATGTAGTTTGCGTTGATTCAATCGATATTATCCTCTAAACTGGATAATCGTGATACGTTCAGTATGCCAGTTCAGCTCAAAGTGGTTAATGCCAGGAAGTCTTCCAAGTGAGCGTGACCTATAGGGGTTAAAACTAGCATTTTATAATTGGAATGTTTATGAGCAATTCTTTGTAAGTCAAGTGGAGAAAACCAGCAATGTAAGACATCTGAGCTGGGTAGAGGCAATAGGGAGGGAAAATGACACTGAGGTAGCCAATGATGAACTGAAAGGAAAGAGATGGTTTTGGGGGGTATTAGAAGGCTGTAATAGAGAGATGAAGGAATAAAGCACATATAGGTCAAGTAAATGTGTTTGGGGTTATAGGCTTAGATGAAAGATAACTGCCAACAGGTTGGGCCAAAAAGCATTGTGGGAGAAAATAAGGACTGCAGATGCTGAAGATCAGAGTCGAAAAGCACAGCTGGTCAGGCAGTATCTGAGGAGCAGGAGAATCGACATTTCGGGCATAAGCTGTTCCTCTGAAGAGCTTATGCTCGAAATGTTGATTCTCCTGCTCCTCTGATGCTGCCTGACCGGCTGTGCCTTTCCAGCACCATACTCTTCAACCCCAAAAGCATTGTGTTTGACATGAGCTCAAAACTGGCTATTCAGCCCAAAAGTGGTGGCATTTGGGCATGTCATGAGCCAACTGGAGTTGGTACAACTACACAATCTTTGTTTTCCAAGGAAATCAGGGATGGTAGAAGAATGACGAGAATTTCAGTTTGAAGGTTTGCAGATATCTTTTTTTTTTGCTGGAATGCTGTTCAGACCACTTTCCAGAAAGAAAGCAGAGGCTGCATGTTGGCACATGCAAGATGTTGATTAATGTGCAGCAAGAATTCTCCATTAAAATATTCAGTTCTTTCATGCATTTGTACGTATGTATGTGTGGGTGGGTGTGTGAGACAGAGGAATAGGTGCTTTTGTCGTGCTGACTTGCCATTGCTCATTGAGGTATGCTTTAATTTGATTGTCACCCTCCAGTAGAAGAGACCATGCACTCAATTTTATTTGAGATTTTTAAAATTCTTTGAAAGAACGTGGGTGTAGCTGGATAGGCCAGCACTTGTAGTTCATCTCAACTTGCTCTTGAGATGGTGAGTTGAATCACTGCAGAGTGTGTAAATGAGCATTGTAGGGAGGGAGTTTCAGGGCCTGAAAAGAGCAATCTAATCTGAACTATTGTATATACTCATGTATAGGTCGATGCCATGTATAAGACAACCCCTCATTTTGGCAAAAAAGTCTTGTTCTTTCCATATATCTCATGTATAAGTTGACTCTACTATATTGCATTCATTCATTCATACCGGTAACTCTATTCATTGCTATTTGCTTACTATATCGTATTTTCGTTCATTCGTCCGTCTGTCCGGCCGTCCATCCATTTTCCGCACTAGCCCACGTTTTAAAGTTTATTGTCTTGTTTTTCAGGTTAGATCGTATTACACATTTGAGACGTCAGAAACTGAGCAAACACCATCTTAAATATGACTGGTAAGGATGGATGGCATTTAGTTTGTACAACTGAATTTCTGCTCAGCATTCCCTGGGAACAAAGGGCCTTCTCTCCAAACCATCAGCAGGTCTCCTTTCCGATGTGTGATTTCGATAATTCCTATGATGTTTAAATTTTTTTTAACCCATTTTCTTTCACTTGCCTCTGAGGAGCTAATTCTGTCAGAGTTTTTTGTGTCAACAATCTCGCCCTCCTGAAACGTCTGAATACCCTGATCCATCTCCTTGTCTTCTGCTTCTGCATCTAGCCCTGTCCGACCAATCGGCATGCTGAAGACTGATCAGACAGAATCTGATTTAGAGTGACAACACATAGTGCTCTTTCTGTCTTGTGAATGACTAAAGATAAAAGCAGAATAATGAGCACTTTAAAGGATTCAAAGCCACATCCTGGGTTCTGCACATTCCTTCAGTGAAATTGGATCATTGAAACCTGCTCATTATAGTAAAAGTGCTCAGTGTTTTTAAGCTATAAGCACACCAAATACTTGGACCTCATATGTTCAGTTGATCAAACTGAATGCAGTAGTGAGGAGACTTGAAAGTCTTGGAAAGTTGAATGGAGAAGCATGCTTCCCTCATTCATAATTGTTTTCCAATCTCTGGCAAGAAACATTATTTTGTGTAAGCCACAAACAATTACCTGCTGTGCTCTGTTGATTTTGCATTTTGAAAATTTGAGTACGAGAACCCTTAATGCAAGGTGCTTGTATTGCTTGAAGGGATGACTTTGCAAATTAATGCTAAATGATATTCTGTATTCTTGCTCCATATTATAAGTTGAATATTTGTCTACGAGCAATGCAACACTTACAATGAATTGCAGTATAAAGGTCAATTAAATGCTATTGCATAATTGGAATAACTTGCTGAAAGCTATTTGACAAGCCTTCTGCTGTGGTTTGGCAGTGAGGCCAATGTCTAAGTAATCCTTGCCCAAGACGAAATCAGAGGGGGTTGACTACTTATTGCTGTTCACTAATTATAGTACTCAAAACTTGTTTTTTTTTCCCCCCTTTACACAAAATACCAAAAGATTCCACCCCCATTCAAGTAAAAAGAAATTGAGAAGCATCTATTATAAATATTCCAAAATATGCAGTGCCAAAAAGATAGCACAGCAAACAGGAAAATCACAGCATTTCTCCAACATCTCTCCACTTGCTACTATTTCAGGACCTTCTTGGCACAACCTGTGAATCTGTGGACATGTGGGATTATTGACTATACCCCACATTTGACTTTTGAGGTGCAAGTGAAAGATGATAGGGATAGAAGTGGCAAACCTTTCTGTGCAGATTTACTGGCTGTCAGTGCCCTGTTAAATGATGAGTATGAAATGCTTTGCTGGGAGCATCTGCTAGCTTGAAATCCACCTGTGGCCATGATGGACACAGGCATGCATGTCCAATAGTGCCCCTCTGGTAGGTGACCCCCCTCTATTTTGGTTGGAGAGCTGAGCAGTTATCTCTGTGTGCATCTGGCAGATGAGAAAAAGTCTTCAGTTTTAGGGCAGATAAGTGGAGTGTTTCTGAAGAATAGAAATTAAACAAAGGAACTGAGCAAAGTGATGGAAAGTATAGAAAGCTGAACGAGGATACTTGGAGAAAGAGGAAAATATAAAATGTGGCAGAAGGGTAAGTGTTATGGATCAGACTAGACCTCATATTAACAACATAGTCTAGACTTTTTTTTTTCTTAATTTAGAAATAAGTGCAAGGTGGTGCATTCCAGATGCAGTTCGATTGGTCAAATTACCAGATTTGAAGAGCAAAACGTTATTCGTACACTGCAGTTTAAAATACAGCAAAAGAAAGCAAAAAAAGTTGGCTTAGCTATAATTCTATTGGAAAACTTAACAGAATAAAGGATTACTTAGCTACTAAATGGTAACTGTTCCACTATAGTAACATCCCATAAACACACCTTTGGCAAAAGATTCAGAAAACAGATTGTCTTCCATGCAACCTCAGGAGGAAAAACATCAAGAGAACTGAGTTAGCAGGGGGGAGATGTACTGCAGCAATAGACCTAGCAACAACTGCTAATGCTGACAACTCAAAAACTAAAAATCCTGGTTCTGCCAGAGCTTGACGACACCCCATCAGACTGCTTCTATTGTTCCAACTTTTAAAAATATAACCCAAAGATCTAACAAACTGTTTAAGTTTTCAATAGATATCTGGCACCTCTGTCTTAAAACATTGTTTTTAAAACAAAAAAAAAAGCAGAACAAACCCATAGGATCATCACAGTAAGAGCTGGTGCAAAAGAACATTATTTCTGCAGAGAGAAGAAATATTAGACCTGGATCAGGAAAAATGTTATGGAGGTACAAACAGAAGCGTGGTAAATAGTGATGGGTAAAAGGAATGGAGCATGAACTCCTTGTGTGTCTGCCCCTCTGTGGAAAAGGGAATGTAACATGGTAAGAGAGAGCATCTTTCAGTCAACTTGGAAATGCTATGGACCTTAGCATATTCACTTTGTGGGTCTGAGGACCTAAATGAATGAGAGCTGGGAAAGTAAGAGAGAAACCGTTAATGAAGGGGGCTGGAAAAGTAAAGGAAATGCAGCCCAGTTATCCAACTATATTCAGAAACACCCATCTAAGGGCTTGGAAAAACTAATGGTAGGAAGAGAAAAGGGTGAGTCGGAGGAATTGTTGCTGTCCAGAAGTAGACCCAGTATAAAGCAACATTCTTTAACTTTGCAGTGGTGCCTAAGAGTCACCATTATTAATAAACAGCAAATCTTAAATTATTTTAAACCTGACTACTTGTAAATTATTCTAAACATGATGCTTTTGTTTTCTAGAAAACAATTTTCCACCGCTCCCAAAGTTCATTCCGTTGAAACCGTGTTTTTACCAGGATTTTAATGAAATTCCAGAACCACACAAAGTCCTGGCAAAACGCATTTACTACCTTTGGATGCGTGAGTATGAGAACTATATCACAAGTGAATGTGTTTGCATCCTAGATGTGCTGTGGACCCCAGTAACATCTCTAACCTTCCAAACATTGTTACAGACCCTTTTTCTTTCAAGGGCATTAAGGTTGATTGTGTCTATATTTCAAAATGGTGAAATTTCTATTCAGTTTCTGTGTCATAGAGTCCATGCAAGTTGGATGAACCAATTAAATGGTTTAATCTTCTCTGCTTACACACAGAATTCTACACTGATTAAAATATATGTAATCATCTTTTTGAATAATGAGCCTAGGTAGAACATTGAACTGTAAACATGCCATTTACCTCCTGGAATCCAGATACAAATCCATATTCTGTAGGTGTAATCACAAACTTTTGTAAAGGTTTAGGTCTCCTGTGTGATCAGTTTTTAGCTCCTGACTCATGCATATACCTTAAAAACTCCATGTAATCTTATCTTTACCAGTTATAACTAGTGCAGCAAGCTGAATAATTAGTCTTGCTATCGTAATGTTCACGTTGGTTTTTGAAGCATTGCAAAACACACATTTCTCTGCTTCTGCCTTAAGGAGTTGATGCTAGTAATCTTTGAGGTTGGAAGGGTTATTTCAGTCTCGGTGATCCCAGCTGATGAGAATACTGGACAAGTCAGATTCCAGAATTAAACCTCACTTGATCTTTTTTTTGCCTTGGGGCAGTCACTGAACATATTAACTAACACAAGGCAGTCCATGTACCTTTGACAGAAGTATGTTAGGTTATTATACAAAAACAAAGTTTTGATAAGTTGGAAAGCTCTTATGAACAGCACAAAGAAAGATTCGACCTTTTTGTTTCCCAGCAATATCCTTTACAAATGCTCAACCCCACTCTGATCTTCACTTTTAAAATTTCCTATTAAACTGCAAAGGTTGTAAGCATTGCATTTTGGTGACTTCCTACACATTTCACCAGACGTGTTTCTCCCCCATCTTTCCTAGTGACACACTAACAGGCTTGCTGATTGACCTTTTTATTGAGCTCTTGAGAAATGCTCAGGACCTTTTCCCAGCCCTCCTATTTTAACATTAAAACAGCTTGCAACTACTTTTGACCTCTGGCCTAGAAAACTAAAACTGCCCTTCTGATTGTTTTCATTCTTCTGAACTGACCTCCTTATGGCTCCTGACTGCCTTTATGTAGGTAATTGAAAACTCAATTTATTAAATACTTCAATTATCTCACCCGGCATTTATCTGATCTCTTAATCTCATGCTTTTTGTGAGATGCTGTTTTGAACTCACTGTTCAAAATTACTTGATAACTCAAAGTCACTGTCACAGGTTTAAAACCAAAAACACACTCTTTGAATTCCAAATGATATATTGTAAGCGTTCATCTCAGTCCTAGGTGGGCCTTTCTCATTTGTATAATGCTCAACATAAAATACTCCTTTGGGAGAACAAAAAGTATACATATCACTGGAGTTCAGACTTAAGACATGCAAACTGTCAAATACTACCAATGCCAATACCAGTATTTTAGATTTAGTAGAAGGGCACCCAGCCTGTTTGATCAATATATTGGGTGAGAACTTTCTGGAGTGGCACAGTGACTCAGTGGGTAGCAGTGCTGCCTCCCAGAGCCAGGGGCCATAGTTCGATTCCACCTTCTGACTATTGTCTGTATGGGGTTTGCATGTTCTCCGTGTCTGCATGGATTTCCTCCAGGTGCTCTGGTTTCCTCCTACAGTCCAAAGATATGCAGATTAGGTGGATTGGCCAGGCTAAGTTGCCTGTAGTATCCAAAGATGTGTATGCTAGGTGGGTTAGCAATGGGAAATGCAAGGTTACAGGGTAAGGGGTGGGCCTAGGTGGGATGCTGTTCAGAAGGTTGGTGTGGAATCAGTGAGCTGAATGGCCTGCTTCCACACCATAGGGATTCTATGATTTGTGGGTGCGGTGAATTCTGAGGGATGCAATTTATTGATGTACTGTTTACCTTCTCCAACGATTTGAAAATTCAATTTTTGTCCATTACAGAATAAGAACCGTTCATGAACTATGTAGTTCTTGCTGTGAACCCCTATCCCGATTGTTTAGTTATTAGTGTCTTTAACACACTTTTTATCAAAACAGATTTGTTAATCTGGCATTGAGCAATTGTCTTTAATAATTTTGAACCATGATTGAGCATTACAAATGAAAATCTATTTCATTGAACAATCAATTTAAAAGCTGTCAAGTTAGAATACAGAGGATCTCTCGATAGCACAAATTAAATGAAATCTCTTTCTTTACCTGCCACACTCCCAAACAGCTTACCTAGTGTAAATCAATTATCCGCAAGGTTCAGAAAAGGAATCAATATAATAACTTTAATCAGAAAGAATATTTTTCTTCCTTTGACTGTGCTGCTCCCCTGGGACGTGTTTTTTTTTTGATAATTCTTCAAAGCTTTGGAACTTGACTGTTTGATATTGCTTTCATTTACTGCAATCTTCTCACAACATGGACAGCTGCTATTTCTTAAGTCTGAGTATTTGCCTGTTCATTTTCAATACCTTGGGATAGGTATCAATATTCAATTAATTGAGTTTTAGCTTTTGTAGTATCCTTGAGTTATTTTCTTTCAAGTTTGTTTGTTTGTTTCTATAAAGCTTTTAAGATCAGTTTTATTTATATTTAAGAAAGAAAACTACGATAAGCAAATAAGATGAATTTTCATCCTATTGCAAAGGCACGCACAACAGTTCCCTATACAACACTAAAGAGATCAGGATAAAACTGAACAGAATTTATAATATAAATGCATGTGGTTTGGATTGTATCTTTCTGTTGAAAGAGCTTCTTGATAGTCATGTAATAACAAACAGATAATGGGCAGTTACAAAAAATGTAACACTGCTGGGCTTAATCTTCAGGGGACAGGAATGCAAAGGATTGGAAATTACATGAAGTCTTGATTTGCTCCATTCTGGATAACTGCATTCAATTATGGACTTTCACCTCCCTTCTTCTACACACGCGCACACAGTCTTTAATGCAGCTTAGTATCTATTGCCAGAATGATACCAGGGCTTAAATAGTAATACTGTGAAGAAAGTTGGTATCAACATTGCCCGTGTTTCCTTTGCATTTAGTGGGTCGCGAAACAATCTCATTGTGGCATTTACAATGTGCAATGATAGGCTTGAAGGGCTGAACTGTTCTTTTTATCCCCAAAGACATAGATTCCAGCTATTAACTCTGAGCCCAGTAATTTTGAAAGTTGAGGGAGCTGGAGAAACCTCAGTTTCATCTTAACATGCATGTGATTCAGAAGCTGCCTGAAAGCATTTACACTGGTCTAGACTTTATTCATTGTCATGTTAGAGCAGTATAAAATAGGTCTAGTATATCCCACTTACAATTACTTGATTAAATTGCTGGTGTGAATCTTCTGTGTCAATAAGCAGTTTATTTCGGTGTTAAAACAGTGATGTAATGACAAATAACACACTGGGGTAGTAGACTGCAGGAGCTTCTGCTGCAGTACTTGATATTTGCTGCTGGATGGAGCTGTTTGCTTGTTAATTCATATTACTGTTAAACCACCACCAGGTCAGGTAAAGTATTGCAATCTTTTGTTGTCATTGTTGGCTTCTGAGACTGTCTCTTCCTTGTACTCTGGCTCTGTAGCCACTCAGATATTGAATGTTGGACCAATACATTGCAATTTCCTAAGACTCTTTAAACAAAGAATGAATGAAATAATGATGTGAATTCTGTGTGAAGAATTTTGAATGTACAAAGGATGTACAAATGCTACATACAAATTTGATGTCTGTTTATTGTTACTTAAAGTTTTGATAACACTGAACAAATATTTTAAGAGAAGGATCAAAGCTAAGTAAAGTCAAAATTTAATCTAGTCTAGTCAAGTTATGATTAGATTAGATTACTTAGCGTAACCCTTCGGCCCAACAAGTCCCCACCGACCCTCCGAAGAGCAACCCGCCCAGACCCATTCCCCTACGTTTTAGCATAACCAATTCACCTAACTACACATTTTTGGACTGTGGGAGGAAACTGGAACACCTGGAGGAAACCTCCACAGACACGGGAGAATGTGCAAACTCCACACTCAGTTGCCTGAGGCGGGAATTGAACCCAGGTCTCTGGTGCTGTGAGACAGCAGTGCTAACCACTGAGCCACCATACCGCTCACAAACCAGTTTTAAACAGTCTATCCCTGGTCAACAAATTCTGTGAAAATGCAATAATACAGATTTTATACAAATTTTTATTCAATTGTACTATATATTCTGAATATTAAATGGTCTTCATACTTCTGTTGAAGTACTGTACCACATGGTAATATTAGTTTTAAAATTATTTATGATAACAGCAATCCCAAATAATACAGTACTTCTGAAGTGTAGTCAATGTTGTATTGTAAGTTAATGCAGGAGCAAGTTTGTGCATAGAAAATTCCCATAAGTAGGAATGAAATAAACGATTGAGTTGGGTGTTGATTTGAGGGGTACATTTTAACCAGGATACCAAGTGAATATCTGTGGTTTTTCTTTGAATTGTGTCATTTGATCATTTATGTTCTCCTGCGAGAATGGCTAGCTTAAATCTCAAAATGAAGATGACATCACAGTGAAAATAATGTGCTGAGGTCTCCAAAGTGAGACTTGAGCTTGCAACCTTTGGACTCTGAGATGGGAAAACTACCATGGAGACAACACTGAAACCTTCGATGCTAAAAAGAAAGAACTGTGTGTGTGTTGGAAATCTAAAACAAAAACAGTGCTGGAGAAGCTCAGCAGGTCTGGCAACATCTGTAGATGGGAAAATAAACTTAATGTTTTAAATCCAGTGACCCTTCATCAGAACTGTTCAAACAAAGGACTCTGTGTTTCTCTCTACAGATGCTACCACACCCGAGTTGCTGTAGCACCCTAACTGGGGGTTTCTGTAAGCTTTATATTCTTTTGACTTTGAAGCTTATTCCTAGCTTAGATTGTTGGGAGCTGTACTCTGCATGGCAACTACATTCTGCCTCATTGAAGAAACCTTCAGTAACTGTTCTGGGTTTAACGTTAATGCTCATCTATCTTCTGTTCATTTATCTTCGATGCAAAGGCCAAAAGATGAGCTGGAAACGCTGAGTTAATAGTGTTTGTATGCTGTTAGTTTTACAAACAGAGAATGTTAATCAAGTTAATTGCTGTGTGTGAAATTTATTTTGAGGAAGGGAAATGTAGCGAATTTGTATCTTATTGGTCAGTCCTAAATTCATTTCCTTTGACCTCTGGCGCGCTTTGCTGTCCAGTATTTGTTTATAATACTTTTATAGATGTAATTTAAGTTGCTTCAATGTAATGTTTCAAGGTAAGGATACCCAGCCAACAAAGTTACAGCAAACCGCAGTGCATTTTTTATTGTCCAAGATATCTTTTGAAATAGATATTGAATTTCAGTGCGTTATGTTAAACGGTTTTTAATTCCTCACTAAGTGGAAGGTTTAATGGTACAGCATAGTAAAATGTGTCAGGCTTTAGTCTTGCATATATCTTTATTAAAAAAGAAATTGTGTTCTGGTGCAATTACATTGTCTGAGCTTTTGTTTGAGGTTTTGAGTTTGTTTGAAGCAAACCTAATTTCTGATCAACTGATTTCTCATCGCATCCACTTGCATAAACATTGCGTTATGCTGACCAAGAGCTGCTTTTTTTTTGGTAGTTTTTGATTTCTGTTAGCTCTCTAGCACTGTCAGAACTTAAGAGGCAATACTAAGGTCAGATTATGGGTGTACAACAGCATAAGAACTGGGAGCAGGAGTGGGCAATTTGGCCCTCAAGCCTACTTCACTACTCAATGCAACCATGGCTGATCTCATCTTGGCCTCAACTCCACTTCCTGTCTGCTCTCTATACCCCTTAATCTCGTATTCATTTAAAAAAAAATCTTTCTCCTCCAATTCACTGTGTCCTGATGTTCACTGCACTCTGGGGTCATGAATTTCACAGATTCACAACACTTTCTGACATAAATCCTGCTCATCTGTTTAAATTTGCCACCTCTTAGCCTTAAAACTCTTATTCCCATAACTGGTAACATTTGCTGTACTTTGTCAACCTCCTTTAGTGTCTTCTTTTAAGCCTCAGATAGATCTCTCATCTTTCTAAACTTCATCAAATGTATGCCAAAACTGCTCAACGTCTCCTAATACGCACCTTTCACCTCCGAAATTAAACGAACCTTCTCTGAACTGCTTCCAGTACAATTATATCCTTCCTCAAGCAAGTGGACCAAAACTGCATGCAGTGTTCCTGATATGGTCTTGTATTTGAGGTTCCCCATACCAAAAACCTTGAGCACTATTGAAGTATACTTAATTGCCAAGCAATGCTCAATAAAAGTAACTTCGTACTAGTGAAGGAATCAACAGTTTAGAAGCAGAGCTGCTAGTTTAAGCTGTTACTAAGGAAGGCGAACAATCACTACAGATTGTACAAAGGAGAAGATTTGGAAATTACCCAAGAAAACATCCTTTCAGTACCAAGTATTGTGGAAATTTTGGGCTGAGAGGTTTGTTTGGATTTTGCAAGTAAGATGTAGGTACACAGTGCAGTTCAGGATTATAAGTGTAAGGTAGCTAATCTTGTCAGCATGCCTAAAATCTCATTTAGAAATTGAGTAGTTGTCATTTCACATAGAAAGTACCATGACCCTGTGTGCGCTCAGTGATTCAGAGGCAAGATTTAGAATATTTCCAGTAATAGCAATCTTACTGCAGAGTTTAATTATTGAAAGTCCTTGTTCTATTTGTGCTTTTGTTCATTCAAACTCCAATTGTCATTAAGTTGAGAAATGTTCAGAACTTTAAATCCAAGCTACAATAGTAAAATGTAGAAGAATATGGACAATACTAGCACCAATTCAAATTTTTGAATGTCATTGGTGAATATGCGTCCAAAGAAATTTACACTATCACTTTGCATAATGGTCGAGCTTGTGTAAACATTGACCCCCAAATCTTAGCCAAGAAATCGTTCATTTTTCATCAACCTCATGTATATAAGTCAACTCTTTTTTTTTTCTTCTCTGCATCCATGTTCCAAGTTCCTCTTGCACATGCTTCTTGGATACCCTTGATAAATCATAATATAACACCTGAAGGTGGTTGTTCCCCTCTGTGTCTGTGCATGCATGTATGTTTATGCTGCTTTTAGGTATAGATTTGGCAAGAACAGTCTTCAATCAATCCGCTGTGATGAGATGAGTGGAATTCAACCTCTTCAGAATGTTACTCCTATAATGACTAAACCCTACTTTTTTTAACTTAAAAAATTGAGCTGAGACTAAACTGAACCTGAATAGACAGCATATATTAACCTTTTATAAATTTTAACAGGAAATATAAACACAAATGTTTAACATTTTATTTAAATTCAATGACCTAAAGCATCTGAATCTGTTGTTTGGGACAAATCAAAAATATAGCTGTTCACTCTTTAGTAATAGATTTTGAATGATTTAGCCCCACATCTTTTTATTTTTTCTAAATTAGCAAGTTGTGAAACTGAAGTGATTGCTTTGCACTGCTGCTTCACTGTGGAGAAAGTGAGGTCTGCAGATGCTGGAGATCAGAGCCGGAGATGTGTTGCTGGAAAAGCGCAGCAGGTCAGGCAGCATCCAGGGAACAGGAGAATCGACGTTTCGGGCATAAGCCCTTCTTTTTATGCCCGAAACGTCGATTCTCCTGTTCCCTGGATGCTGCCTGACCTGCTGCGCTTTTCCAGCAACACATCTCCGGCTCTGCTTCACTGTGGAGTTAGACAAGCCTCACTGTAGTGGGATTTTTCTCTTCCTGAAATGGGAAGTCAAAATTGTGAAGAAACATATTGCAGCTATAGATTGAGTATTGGTTTACATGAGAAACATCACTTTTTTTTTTCTGAATCCCTATCTAAAAGGAGATTTAATAGAGGTGTTTAACTTTTTAAAAGGGTTAACCGGTAAAACTGTTTCCTCAGGTTGAAGTTACCAAATCAGAAAAGGAGGCTATTTGGCTCATCACGTCTGCACTGTTGTACCTCTTTTTTTTTTTTTAAAAAAAAAAGAGTTATCTAATCAGTCCAACTACCTTGCTGCTTCCTTATTCATTTATATTCTTTTACCTTCATGGATTTGGCCAGTCCTTTTTGGATTGTTAGTACTGAATTTCAGTTTCATCCCTGTCAGATGTTGCATAGAATAACAGGAGTAAAGAGAAACTCCCTCTCTGGTTCTTTTGTCAGTGATGTAAAGGGAACTTATGAGTCTCATACGTAGAGTTACTCTATCCTTTTAACCTGTAAGTGAGAAGAATTTAAAATTGCCGTTGAGGTTGAAAAGCAAGATTGAGGAATTATTTTAGACAAAGGGTCTTTCAGAGCACAACTCTTTTTTTTTATACATAATAAGTTGACTGTGTGGCCTCTTTCATGGGAAAAAATGATAAATATAAACAGAAAAGTTGCAAGGTAATGGAGAGAAATCAGGAAGGTGAATTTGTCTTCAGATACCCTCAGCTGAAAGTTGAGACAGATGAAGTTTTCATATATTCTTTCCCAGGGTGTTCCTATTGCTGGCTGAGCCAACCCTTGTTGCCTCTGCCTAATTGCCCTTAGGCTGTCAAGTCTTTAGTTCTTGTGCTGTAAACCTCGAGACTTGTCTGAGGAATCTGATATCTGTTACAGTTCAAGTTTATTGTCAATACCTTTACTGATTTAATGAGCTTAATGGCACTTCTAAATTGAACAGTGAACTGAAGCCTGTATTTATTCTCCAATGGGACCTTGCTATGCACATACTGCCAAGTTTCTCCATGTTGTAGAAGGCACTGCACTTCAAAAGTACTTCACCAAAGTGTTTTAGAATGATTAGAAATTATGAAAATCATTTAAATGCTAGCTAATAGATTCTGCTTAAGTATCACTGGCCTAACAATTAACTTGTGGGAAGCTTCTACCTGAAAAACACATCTAACTGATATATTATTTTAAAATAAAATCCATAACACTTAAAAGGTTGAACACCGATACTAAATAATATAAAACATATAAAGAAACTGGACGTTAGCACAAGACTAATGTGATTCTTCATCATGCTGAGGAGATGGTAATTTAATGGTCATGTCATTGGTTAGTACTCCAGAGATTCTGGTTCACCCTCTGGAGATTCAGGGTTCAAATCCCATCATGGCAACCGGTGGGATTTAAATTGAGTTAATGAACTTGGAATAAAGCTATCTCAGTAATGCTCATCAATTGTTTAAAAACCTATCTGGTTCTCTAGTCCTTTTGGAGGAAGGAGGTCCATACTTAGCTAGTGGAGTCTATGTTTTACTCCTGATCCACAGTCATTTGGTTGACCTATTCAGTGTCCTGTGCAATGGCTTGGCAATTATTAGGTTCAAGGACAATTAGGGATGAAGAATAATTGCTGGCCTTGCTAGCAGTAACCCATATCAAAGAATGGAGGAATAAATCATTCTTTTTCCCCTCTGGAAAATTGATCGATCAGTTTCTCATAATGCTCCCTTATATTTAAGTTAAGCCTGTGAACAATCACTTGGCTTTCCAGATGAGATCATAATGACATGAGCGCGTGAGCTGAAAGTCTCTGTAAACCTCATGAGCAGAAACAATTTCTGGTGGTCACAAATGTCCTGTTTAATTGTATAAAACAATTTCTTATTGAAGCAAATGCTTTGTGTATTTTAGCACTTTAGTAGACGAGTACAATAACTTCGATTTGGTAGTTCTTTCTTCAGTCTGTTTTCACACCTGACAAGGTTTGGAAGTTACTGTTTGGCTGATATAAGTCTACAGCCGTTAACATTTAATCCATTCTGCTCACAACCATATCCCAATTGAAACCGGATTGAAAGATATGTGCAATTTTTCAAAATCCTGCTGTTTTTGACTTTTGCAACTGTACCCAAAAGTAGAAGCTCACGAAACTTTTCCTTAATTTTTTTTCAATTTAACATATTTTTCCTTGACAGCCTGCTCAGATGTTATTACCCACCTCTGGAACAGGTGGGTTTTGAACCCAGGCCCCTCCATCCAGGCTTGTGGACACTACTACTGTGCCACAAGAGGGCCTCTCCGTCTCTTGTGCAACACTTAAAACATTATACATTGTAAGGTGTCACTTACCAAAGGAGCTTATCAGAAAACCTATTCTCAGATTTTGGTCAGCTCCTATCTTTCTTTTTCTCCTTAGTTGGAATAAAGTCCACTCTGAGGCATAAACTGCTGCAAACTACATATGACAAAAGACAGAAATTTCTCGACCTATACCCACCTATAGGTGTAGCCTAAGAGAATCATTAAGCTAGAGATAATGCCTGCTTGCGAATGAATACACGAAAATTGCAGCCCTGTTTGCTGTACAAAATAAAATGTGTAATATTGGGACATACTAAGAAATATTTATTTGTTTGCTTCATAAAAGGAGTTGTCCAGCTCCCAAATGGACTATCACAATTCTTAAGTCATATTTGTCCAGCTGAAATATAGCTCAAGATCATTTTCTCTGTTCCCAGTGAATGTTGAAAGTTGTGTTACAGAGCAGTCAAAAACCGACTTGGTAGTGTTAGCAGGGCAGTGTTCTCAATCTGCTTTTATACAGTAATTTCTATTTTTCAGGTTTGTGGTAATGTATATTCTTTCTTTTTGGTATTTTGCCAACAGAAATTGGGAAGGATTAACTGCCTCCACGTTCATTGACAATTTGAACTGCTTGTCAATGTCTAATTTAAAGGTGTTAAACCAGGCCTCTGCAAATGCAGCATTGCATATCAAATCTTGCATTAACATTAGATGCTATGCTGCAAGTGATTGCCAGTAGATGGCAGTACTTCACCATTTTAAAGCACTGAAGCAATTGATTAACTATGCACTGTCAGGATTTACATTGGCACTGAACTTGAGCAAATTATTTGAACTTTAAAAATTCTTACTGTGACCTTCATTTAAAAATTTGATTTCAGCATGTGGTGATTATTAAATGTTGAGTTTTTAACTTCAGTTTTGTTCGGCAGTATCATTGATTGGAGCAACAGCTTTGTCTTTCTGTCTCTAACCTCCTCAAATCTTAAAGCCATAAGACCTTTTTGTTCCTCCAATTCTGGCTTCATTTCATGTATTAGGTAGCTATAGTTCTAGACTTGCTATCCACTCCTACATAAATGCAAGTTATTGGCTTTTCTATCTATTTATCTTTCTTACCCACTATGTAAAGGGAGTTTTAATTGATCTCCGCAAGATGCACATCTGATATCATGCTAGCATTAAGGAGTGTGAATTAACTGAAGTACAGATGAAATGATATTTACATTCATGTTTAAAGTGGCCTGTGAGGGGTGCTGTAGGACTGTTAAACTACTGATTCCAGCTGCTTTGAGGCTGCCTCTGCATCTATGTGAAGTATTTGGACAGCGTTCAAAATGCTGGTAGGCAGAGGATTATTGTGTGCTTTCATCATCATGTCCTGAACACTTGAGCGGTAAACATTGTCCATGTAGAAATACAAACCCAGGCCTGCAGTCTGTTACCGTCCATTGATCAGTTCTATTGAGCTGCTTGGTTAATGATGTACTCTAGGAAAGTCCTTACTATTTTATAGCAGTCCTGTTGGTCATTGCACTGACTTGCTCCGATCTTTTAAATGTGTTGCCTCTGTAATTAGATTTCTACTGAGGTGAATAGCTTCTCTTGCAGGAGTGGGCACGTAAATAAGAATTATCCACATGATTTGCACAAACCTTTTTATTCCATTATATGTAATTAGTTATTTGGTTGAACACAATTTGGACGTTGATGAAAGGAGAGTCCTGCCATCGAAGCACTTTGTCTTGTACTTATCAGGACAAATGCAAGAATGCCAAATTTCAAACAATTGCTATTATTTTTACTACAGGAAGTGAGAGAGGTAGGGGAGCTTAAAGTTCCCTTTTGCTTTCTCTATAGCAATGTTTTGTCTAATCAGTTGACTTGTTAATCAGTCATCACCCTTTTCTAGTATAAATTATTGTCATCATTTGAGATTTAGCATTCCTGATGAGTACAAGATGAAAAATTCAAGCAATCCATGTTTAAAAATATCGTTTTAATTTTAAGGATAATTCTATGCATTTTTAAACCACTTCAAAGACTCTTCATAATTAACTGTCCCTGTATTATTAGCATTAAGAAAAATGGTACATAGATATCATGTTTACTGACTGACAAAGTGGAGTTAGGATATATAATCTTTTGAAGTTGATTTCCTATTTGAGGATTGTTATTGAAAGGGTGTTGTAACAATGTTTGCTTTTATTTTGTGTGACTGTTGTATGTGATACTGACTCCCTAATGATGTAACTGCTCTGCATGGAGGTCAGCTGACAAATTATATTTTTCTAAGGTTAGCTTTTATAAATTTTTCTTAAAAATCATCCTTTGCATGTTAATCTTAAAAGTGCAGTTCTGCACATATGTTCACTAAATTCCATCTCGGAACTCTGGGATATTATCCGAATGTAGATGGCTCATTCTTGTGACCTACTGTATGACAAATATAACCTTCAAGTTGAGTGCTGACACTTTCAAACTGGGGCTAACCCAAGAGTTCCAAAGAGCCATTGGAAATTGGAGCTAAAGTTTTAACAAGGTTATTTGGATGTTTGCTCAAGATGTTGAGAATTAAGCGCTAATGAAGTACAGGGATAAAATATTTTAGGAATAATTTAGAGAGGATTTTACGCTTCAGTTGAAAAGGGGATCTTGAAATCTGTGTGCAGTTTTATTCGAGGCAGGATGGAAAGGTGGGGATTCAGAGGTGTGATTGATACCAGGAATGGATGAACTGTCTTATGATTAAAATATTGGTCAGATTTGAGACATGTTTCCGCTGATGTTTTAGAATTCCATGATTTGAAGTATACAAGCTCTCTGACTTTGACCAGATGGACGTGGAAAAGATGTTTATTCTTGTGGGTTAGTCCAGAGCTAGGAAGGATGATCGTCTTAGGGCAGAGGTGGGAAGTTTTTTGTGATTTTGAACACTAGTTCAAAGTGGTGATGTTGAAGGTCATTGAATAAGGTGGCTGTAGATGTATACTTGTTAAATAGGAAATCAGCAATGATCTTATTGAATGACCTCCTTTTGCTCCTAATTCAGATTTGATAAGTTGATCATAGGCACCATCATATAAACAAAAGGAGAATTTAACATGGAAACATAGATGGGAGTAGGAATAAGTCATTTGGTCCCTCAAGCCAGCTCTGCCAACCAATATGATTGATTGTTGAACTCAGATTCTAATCCCATCTGACTCCCATCTAATCCCATTCATCTCCCTCACCTTATCTCAAGATGCCTTTAGCCGCAAGACCTATATATATATATATATATATATATCATCTCCTTGAAAACACTGTTTTGGCCTCAACCACTTTCTGTGGCACAAATTTCACAGGCTCACCACTCTGGGTGAGGAAATTTCTTATCATCTCAATCCCTTATCCTTAAACTATTATCCATAGTTTTGACATTTCCCCCACTATCCGAAACATCATTTTTGTATCTAACCTGTCTAGTCCTGTTAGAATTTTAAGTTTCTGAGATTCCCTTCATTTTTTGAAACACCAGTGAATACAATCATAACTCTGCAAAAGTGAGGACTGCAGATGCTGAAGATTAGAGTTGAGAGTGTGATGCTGCCTGACCTGCTGTGCTTTTCCAGCACCACACAATCTTAACCCAGCCAGTCTTAGCATTGGGTCTTACCACCCCAGGGATCAGTCTGGTAAACCTTTGCTGCACTTCCCCATAGCAAGCACATCCTTCCTCCTCTGATAAAGAGACCGAAATAGATGTGGCCTCGCCAATGCTTGTGTAATTGCAATAATACACCCTTGTACTTGAATCCTTTTGCTGTGTAGGCTTACACACAGTTTGCTGTCTTTACTGCTTACTGCACTTGCGTGCTTACTTTCATTGACTGGTGCATATAAGGACACCCAGGTCTCTTTGAATATTCCCCTCTCTTTTTTTAAATTACAGCCATTCAAATAATGTCTTTCTATTTTTGGTACCAAAGTGTATATCCTCTCATTTATGCACACTAAATGCACATCGTATATGTGGATAATGTGGCATTATCCACATATGCTCACTTGCTCCGCTGTCTAAATGGCATTGCAACATCTCTGCATCCTCCTCACAAGTCACCTTTCCTCCCACCTCTATCATCTCAAAGTTTAAGAGATCATATCTAGTTCCCTCATCTAAATCATTAACATATATTGCGAATAGCTGGACACCTAGTGTAGTTGAAGGTACCCCTTTCATCACACTTACCATTCAGCAGATGACCCATTTATTCCTACTGTTTCCTGCCTTTAATTAATTTTGCTATTATTTAAATACACTAGCCCTAATCCCATTAGCTTCAATTTCTTATGTGGGACTTAGCCAAATACCTTCTGAAAGATCAAAAACCATTTCCACTGGCTTCACCAATCAACAGTACTAGTTGCATCCTCAACTAATTCCAGTAGATTTGTCAAGCATTATTCCCCTTTTGTAAATCTATGCTGACTGTCTGTCTGATTCTACCACTGTTTTCCAAGTGCTCTGCAATAAAATCCTTGATAATTAACTCTGGCATCCTCACTCCTGATGACAGACTTCTGGTCCAGAAGTATCTTTTTTTTTCTTTCTATCTCACACTTGTTAAATGATGGGGTTACAGTACCTACCTTCCAGTCCAATTCCACAGTCGAAAGAATCTTTGAAGTTGACCACCAATGCATACAACTGTTTCTACGGCCAAGTCCTTAAGTACTCTGGGATTTAGATTATCTGGCCTTATTAGTCTTCAATCCCATCAATTTCTCTACTAATACAGACTTGCTCCAGTTGCTCCCTCTCACTAAAGTCTGTATGCCCTATCATTTCTAACATGTTGTTTGTGTCCTTCGTTAGGACACTCAAAGTATGAGTTTACTTCAGCCATTTCTTTGATCCCCATTCTGACTGTAAGGACCTACATGAGTTTTCACCAATCTTTTTCTCTTTGCATATAGATAGTAACTTTTACACTCCAATTCTTATGTTTCCCATAACCTTGCGGTCATATTTTACTTTCCCCCTTCCTAATCAATCCCTTGATGCTCCTTTGATGTATAAAACTGTTACAAACCCTCTGGTCTGTTGGTATTTTTCTTGCCAATTTGTATCCCTCTTTGCATCTAATACCCTATCTCTAACTTCCCTTCTGAGCCATGTTTTTGCTATTGTGTTTTTTTGCAGTCTTGCGCCAGACAGGAATGAAATACTTTTGGAGATCACCCATTCAGCTCTATAAAGAAAGCTGTTAGGATAGGGAGTGCTGGAGTGACTCGGTGGATCTCCTCCTCCTGACATGGAAGATACTCTCTGGTTCAAACCAAATTTCAAGACTATAAATGCTTCTGGTCGAAACCAGCCACTGGTGCAAGCAAGTTGGCATGTGTCTGTACCCTTGCCTGCTGTCTGACTAAATGGAGTGCGTTAGTGATAGGAAAGGCATCCAGCTGCAAACCCACCTGCCAAATACTTAAACTGGTTGCTGACATGAAGGTGCTCAAGCAGCACTGTGGCAGCCTCACGCAACCTGAATAAAGCTGGAAGTCAAAGGAGGAGTGGGTTATTGGGAACCGGGAGAGAAGAATAAGATATGCTGTATTTGAGTTGAAGGCAAAACAAATTTTGTAAAACGTTAATCTGTTTCTCTCTCAAATCCTATTCTACATTTTTATTTTCTCTCTTTTAAGGAGGACTTCCCTATTCTAAAAGCATTCAAAAACAATTCTTCAAGGTGCTCACTATATTCTTGTAGTGATGTTCTCTATTTATCAGATAAAACCGTTCAGAATCGAGTTTTTCGAAGAAAAAAAAATTGCACTGGAGATTACGAACCATGTAGACTTCTTTGAGAGCTGGTAGTAAGTATAATGGGCCGTGCGACCTCCTTCTGGTCTGAAATGACTCTCTGCTTCTCTGACCAGGTTTCAGTCCACCCTAGTGAGGTATGTTCCTTATGAGGTAAAAACAATGACTGCAGATGCTGGAAACCAGATTCTGGATTAGTGGTGCTGAAAGAGCACAGCAGTTCAGGCAGCATCCAAGGAGCTTCGAAATCGACGTTTCGGGCAAACCGAAACGTCGATTTCAAAGCTCCTTGGATGCTGCCATGTTCCTTATGAGCACAAGCTGTGCTCTTTTTTTTTCCCCCCTTTGCCTATGAGCCTATCGTTCCTGCTCTAATATGGTAACAAGTTCACTTTCTTTTCATGAAAGCCTTTGCAGAGCCATCCTTTTCTTCCAGATGAGTAATTGCTGAAATGTGTTGGTTTTTACAGGGAAATTCCCCCATTGTTGAAAATCGATAGTTTAGAGAAATGTGATAAGTTTCCTCTCTGTGCTCATGGTGGAATAGATTGTCACAATAAATAGAACCTACTCTCTCAATTCGTATGTGCAAGAATTCTGCATTGCTAAACCTTGATGTAAATTCCTAATATAAGTGCACATTGTGTACTGTGCAGGCATGCCTCTGAACTTGGTAGCCTAAGCTAATTGAGAGCTATGTCATTGATCTTTGCTTCAGTTATCTGTGCATCCTGATGTTGCCTTAGATCTCTTGCATCCCAACAACCTGTTTTCTTTATTCTGTTTCTCACTCTGTCCTTGCTATGAAGATAGTCTTAACACCCATGAAGGGCGAGCAGCCTGAAACCCAACTGTTTTCTTGAAGCATAAACGGGTCTCAGTTCCTTCTTGCTTCATGAGAGCAAGCATCCCGTGTGCCCAAAGGGAAATCAATTGGGCAGAGTGTTGCAAATTTGAATTGAATATATACTGAACTTCTAGCGTGTCTGAATTAAAGTGATGGTCAAACAAAGCCATGGCTTAATGGTTTTAATAGTGGCCTTTTTGATGTGCTTGAAAACTGGAAAATCTACTGATGTGTGAATCACTTAAGCCATTATACATGGTGAGATTAGTTAGCTCTAAGGCAAGCCTTTGATGGTGCAGCCTTGTTGGAATTAATATTGGTGAAGAAAGAAACTTATTTTTTAGAAAAAATGTTGGCTGCTGTTCCCACATGTTACTCTGGATTCCTTGTCAATTGATCAGGAAATAGCAAAGGATGTCATGGGGTAAATTTGTATAGCATACTCCTGATGTGAATCAGATGCCCTTGTGAAGCCCTCTAGCAGGTGGTGAGATAAAGGCAAATTATCTCTTTAAAAATTGCTTTGTTTTTCTGTGTTGTACTGATGAAAGGTAGCTGCTGCATCGTTATGATGCTCCACGTTCTGTTTTTGTGATATATCGCTTCCAGTTTGAAGAAGCCAAATAGCTGAAGGTGAAAAGACAAGAATGACCCTTGCTCCCGTATCCAAGACTTTGTTGTAGCGGTTCATTTTGTTTTTGCCTCCTTTAAAAGACTGCTTTTTCTGGGACCTTATCTGAAGATTAATCTATATCTCCAGCTTCTCCACAGATGCAAGGTTAGGTTAATCAGGTGTTAACATATCTAAACTGTATTATTTTATCTATGCAGTGAAATCTTAATGTATTGTTCCTTAGCATGGCTATGATTAGCCGTGAGATATTTTTAAAAAGTGCTATTACACCTATGTAATGGGAGCGAAACGGACAGAACAACTGGTGGGTTCCTTAATGGGGAAAAAACCAAAACCAACCAAACTCTCATTTTGTATAAAGACGAAAGCGCAATATTGTGTGTATGCTGGAAATCTGAAATAAATACTGCAAATGCCCAGCAGCTCAAGTAGCATCCATGGTGAGAGAAGCAGTTAGTTATTTTTCCATCTATGAAAAGAATGGTTATTCAAAAATTTCCCCACTCCTTTGCCCAGTGGGCTCAGAAATGCCTAGTACAATGTAGCGGTTTTTTGGTGACTGAGTTCTTAGGGCAAATATTTTCTACGCATCAGCCTCCTAACTCTTGTGCATTAGCATGTATCCATCATAAATACCACAATCGAGCCATATATAATTCCATTCAAGTGCCGTACAAGGAACTGTCTACGGCTTTAGAGCACTGTTACTGTGGACATGTTGCTTCTAAGACTATTTGAAGAATTGCATTTTGCAGTGCACCAAGAAATTGTGGGATGATCTAATTTAGTCGGCCTGTACTTTTCTATTGCAGTAGTGAAATAGCAAATCAAGAGATTGCTAAGATCACTGCTACTTTCTTTGCAGTGCATCAGCTTAGGAGGAATTTGTGTCGTTGCACAAATTATATATTACCTGAGAGCTCTAGACCAGATTATAATTTATCACCTGCAGTAATTCTATGTTGAGCAGCATCACCATCTATTGGATGCTACAGTCTGCGTTTAACTACGTCACATGATAAAACAGTCATGTGTTGAACAACTATTGAACTTGGCTTTTAAATTCATCTGGCCACAAGACATAGGCACAGAATTAGGCCTGTCGAGTCTTCTCCACGATTTTGGTTACAGCTGGTTATGTTTCTTGACCCCAGGTCTGTCAGTATCTGTAGGTTTCAATCAGATACCCCAACCACTTCTAAAAACCACTGAATACAGACCCAGTCCTTAACCAGTCCTCATGACAAGCTCTTCATCTCCAGGATCATTCTTGTAAACGTCTCTGGATCCCCTCCAGTGCCAGCACATCCATCCTTAAGATACAGGGCCTAGAACTGCTCTCAATATTCCAAATTTATTTTGAAATTGTGATTGTTCTTCAAATGATGAATGCCTTTTATGCATAACAAACTGACATCTCCATAAATTCTGAATGATGTAGTGTTTCATGGAAAGGTTGGGACGATCAAAAATGAGTGGCTTCCTAGTTTGTTTGGTTTCAGGTTAATATTGGCTAGTGTAGTATTGGACATCCTAGGGCTTTGTCATATCTAAATGACAGGTAACTATGAAGTTTTCATAAGTATGCTCAGAATGTGACTTCTGTACAGTTTATGGAAAATAGTAAAAGGAGAATAAGTATTGAGTTGACCTAAAGGTAGATTGCCTGCTCCCATTGCTGATGTCAGAACAGTTGTGCCATGTATAATTTTATTAAACAAGTTCTCCAGCATAACACCTTGCCGGGCATTGGCTTATATCACCGCTTTGCTAATTGGCTCATTGCCTTACTTGTGGAAATGCTGACCTCCATGTTAGTTGCCTGCAATGTGAATGATCATTGGCTGTTGTGTGCTATTGATACTTTGTTGCAGTGAACAGCATCACACTTGCAGTGAATCTGATTGGCTGTCTAGCTTGGTTGATTGGAGGAGGTGGAGCTGTCAACTTTGGACTGGCCTTTCTCTGGCTGATTTTGTTCACACCATGCTCTTATGTTTGCTGGTTTAGACCAATCTACAAAGCCTTCAAGTAAGTACTCTGAGCTGTCGCTCATTTTTCCTCCGCCCCATTCACATGGATGAGAACATTAGGACACTTTTGTTGAAAACACTGTCCAGATTTCGTAGAGGGGTGCTTGATGAGATAAATTGAGGACAATTCTTTCCACTGATTTACTGGTTTCTTAGAGAAAACAAAAAGACATTTGGAACATTTTACTTTTGATGAGAAACTTCACATTCTTACAACCCTCTGCAAAAGTAATGACAAATTAATATCTCAAGGAAAATGAATCAATATTTGTCAATCTTAGGGAGGGGAAAGAAAAGCTACAGTTCTCAGTTTAATGGGGTTGGGAGCGGGGTGGTAAAGAAATACATCTGGTGCCACTTAATAGATTTCTCTGTACAACCACCAGTGTTATGGAGTTAGCAACACCAAAATTTCTGAAGATTGGATGCAGCATGCTGAGACGATACAGATCTGCAGATGAAGAGACCCAGTATGCTGGTGACTCCATACATCATGCATCAGATTATACTTAGCAGTCCACTCAAGTGCAAGCAATAGAATTTCATTTGGGAGGGGGAGAAAGAGACTTGAGGATTTCTAATAGCATTTTGAAAGCTACCCACATATAAAGTGAATACAGCAGGTGAAAAATTACTCTAGTGCTGGGCTGACTAAATTACTTTTCAGTGTAAGTTTCTGTGCTGATTATTGAAACCTCCATGTCAGTGGGGCTTCTGATTCATGTCTAATTCTATTGCTGTGTGCTTTCTATTTCTGTTTTTATTTGGCTGAGGACACAAAATCCATATTAATTGAATCCAGTTTTTCTAATCTTGGGTCATGCAGTGGGATTACTCCTTTGCCTGAAATTATGTTCAAGATGCCAGAACTATTGTCGATGGTGCACTGGTTCCTGAGCCAAAATACCATCTGAAAGAAGGCTCTTAGCATATGAAACAAATGGAATCAATAGGACAAAGCATCAAAGTCCCAAACCAATTTTTGTCTGTTTAGTGGGTCTTTGCAAGCAAAATTTTCTTTGCTTATTTTCTATTCATGCTGCCGCACTTCCTCTGTGACACTGACTCGAGCAGTTCCAATCTGTAATCCTCATCGGTTCTGCTGGGTGCGACTGATCCTCACTATTGTTCTTTCTTTCTTCTCTCCACCCTTCCTCCTAACAACAGTCAAGCTACAAATAATCACCTCGCCCAACCCAGTGAAGTTACTGGTGTTGTCTTTGATTTCATTATATTAATTTTAATTGAAACCTCTGTCATAAGCACTGTTTGCCGTTTTTTTTGCTAACCGTTAAATAAATGTTCCCTCTTCCCAGGTATGTTATTTAATGTGAAAGGAAACAAGTTTTGTTACAGAGTACCCTATGGAAAATGCAAATGAAACGTGTATATGTAAGACTTTCGGGTTGTGTAGGATACTAATTTTGTGTGTAAAATCTTTGCCAGCACAACTAACCTTTTTATTTACAATCTATGCCATTCATATTAATTAACATCCTTTTTGTTTTAACTTTTTTTTAATTGCTAAGGTACTGTTCGGTTTTATTGTGCAAGGCAGCCTTGATTTTAATAATTAAGTTTGTGCAGTTTTTTTTTGGAGATATTCTTTCTCAGCTTTCTGACCATTCTTAATTGCTGCAGCTATTTGGAGATTTTTAATGTAGTTTTCACTTAAGCGTGTTTCAAGTGAGCACGAAATTGACCCTTTTTGATCCAAATCTTTTATATCTTTGGAGACCATTGTGTACCTAGAGATGAAGAGGCCACTTTGAAAAAAGCTCTTGAAAATGTATTATGTACTATGCTTGCACTCCTAGGTCAGATAGTTCATTCAATTTTATGGCATTCTTCTTCACGTTCATGGCCCAGCTGGTAATCAGCATTATTCAAGCAGTGGGAATCCCTGGCTGGGGAGTCTGGTAAGAATCAATTTCTTGTTGCACTAGCTATAGTATATTGAGGAATTAAGGCTTGAATATTGCTGACATTTGTTATCTCTCACTTTAATGTGTCTCATCTAAAACAGGTTTATCAAAGGGATCCAGTCAGAATTAAGCAACTGGATAACCCAGTTGTGAGTGAGCTGTGAAGTTTCAATCTTAGTTGGCTATTACTGAATGTTAGAGTGTTGGAGGTGGGGTATCTCTGGATAAGCAACCCTTATTTCCTGTGAACGTTCTTTTCCTCCCCAATTCTAGAATTCTCCAAATTCCTCAAACTTCAAAAGTATCTTTTAAAACTAGTGTTTTGTAAACCACACACATGCTCACCTCTCCAGCCGTGTACCTTACTTGTATGTGTACTTGACCTTGTTTGTGAATTACCTTTTGGATATTCAATACTTTCCATAGAATGTGTAGCACAGAAACAGGCCATTCAGCCCAAATGGTTCATGCCAGTGTTTATGCCCCACCAAGCCACCTCCCGTACTTCCTCATCTATCTCTATTCGCATACGTCATGTTCGTCAATGGTCCCGTATGACTTCTCATTATGAAACCAAAGATGATGGCTTGTTAGAATAGAACTAGTTCATGGATTATTAATTATAGTATTAATGAATAGATTTTAAATTTCTTGATTGTTCACATGGTAAGAATTTACTCTATTTGAAGCATTTTTATTTCTTGCAAAGGATGTTTCAGGTAGCTATGGTGATCTCCGTCTTCTTTCCACTGATCATGAGCAGCAGCTGTTTAATCAATAAGGTACCAAGTTGACTATGATTCAAAAATCCCCTCTGCATACCTTGGGTAAATCCGTTTCCATCCATATCTCCCTTCTGATTTTTTTAATAACCAAAATTGTTGTTAGTGCAGGTTGTGGAGCTGCTGTTAAGTCAACCCTGTTCTCTCATTTAGAAATTTTGACTAAAAATATTAATACAACAAAGCTGTTACCAACAAATGTTTAAGAAATTGCTTCTATCGTGAACAAGAAAATTTGACATTTGTGAACATGAACTGTCTATTCAGTTTAAACAAATTTCATGAAGACTCTGGTGCCCAGATTAACAATTACAATCTTCTGGGTGTGGCGTTTGATTTTTGGCTGTTTTGCTGTCATGGCAAACACTTCCCTAAGACCAAAGAACAATCCTGTATGTTGATGGCACTGCTTCATATTTATTACTATGATTAGACAAAAGTGAGAAAGAAAGCATGCCACTTGGAGAACATTTAGTGTGTCCAGACTTTATGATCTGCAAAATTTCATCTTTAAGGGTTCTCCTCCTCATGGAATTTGGAGCACTTTTCTATTGATGGCTGTTTTCAACATGCTGTGGTAAACTGGATTTGGTGTAAAGACAGGATGCAAAGCAATTGACTAAACTAAATTATGGTAAATAATGCTGGAGTAAGCCATTTAAGCTGCCTGAACCTACTTGCCCCACAAACCTTCTGATTCTCTTATTGATTTAAAAAAAAATCTAGGCCAACCTTTTGATTATATACCATTTACCCAGTTGCCACTGTTCTCTGGAGTTGCCTATCTGAAGACTCAAACCCCACCCCTGGAAGAAATTCCTACCTGCCTTCATCTTGACTAGGAGACAATGCTCCTTCTAATTTTTCTTTTCAGTGCTTGAACTACAGAGTTCGAGTGACTTCCATGACTGTGGGTGAATTTGTTGGAACGTCAATTGACGTGTGCAGAACCTTAGAGGGCTAGCACATCTTGGAGAGAACATTGCAAGGACATTGCTATGTTTGTAATTTCTATTTAGTTCCAGGTTTCTCTCTCTCCCGCACACCTACACACACCAACATCTACCCAGCCAACCGTCAGTATTTATTTTAATAAGATCATCTCTCATTCTTCTAAACTTCAGTGGGTACTGGCTCAACGTTTCCACATAGGCTAATTACTTCTTTCCAGGATTACACCGTGCTGAATTGCCTCTGATGCAAGTATATTCCTGTTTAAGTAAGGAGACCAAAACTCTGCACTGTACACATGGGTGTCCTGCACTGTTGTAGCCAGACTTCCTTCGTTTTATACTCTATTCCCCTTGCAATCAAGACCCACATTCTGTTTGTCTTAATTGCTTGCTGTACCTGCTTGCTACCTTTTTGTGATTCATGGTCATCTTAACATTTAAGTTTCCTTTAACTTTTTCAGCCCATTTTTAAAAAAAGTAGACTCTAGGTTTCATATCCTGAATCTAATAATAACTATACTGTATTGAAACTTGTCTGAAAAAATTTTAATAATATAAATTTGCTGCAAGTTAATTCAACTGGTTTGATTTATACCTTCTGAATGAATTAAATAGTATGTAGGCTTCAGTAAGCTTAATTTATATCAAAATGACTCTCAAAACATCATAATTCATAAGTGGAATCTAACTCATTTTTTAAATATAATAGAATTTAGTGGTTATATATTAATGTGACAGTTGTAGTTTGTATTCTAGACACTTAATCAGTATAGTTTCGGACTAATCAGTTAACTGCAGGAATGAACATTGCAATGTAAATCTTGGAATGGTATTTATTTCCCATTTCCTTCAGAATAAGTACTGTTAGGATCAGTTAAAGGAAAAATTAGTGTTGAACAGCTGAATAATCATTAACAAAATGTCACAATCTAATGTTCTGATTGTATGTACCCTTGGTAAATTTGTTGAAATGGGTGAATGATTTAGGATGTTTCTGTCTGCAGTATTTTGCTTGCTACTTTATGGTGGATTTGTCATTTCAGATGGTCTGTTCAGAGAGCTGCAGGGGTTTTTAGAGCGCAGTATTAGATATTGATTTGGTGTTGGACTGTTGATTAGGGATTTATCCAGCGCATTAAATTTAAACACCAATGTTGCTCGTTGCAAAACATTGAAGAATCAACCATCCAGCTGTTTATATTGTATTGAGTTCATCGCAAGTTTAGCCCCAAAGTAATAAAAGGTGCTGTAATTAAATGCTGAAAATTGGCTGCAGCAGGTCTAAACAAATTATAAGATGCCAGCTGCTAAAAGAGCATCATTCTCAACTTCAATCTGTCCAATGTCTCATTAATTTCTTCTGATTGCCCACTTTTGTGCAAGTTTTGGCATTAAGAATGATAAATACTGTATAGAAAGCCCATGTTTTATTGAGTGCCCCCCCCATCCCAAACCACTAATGTTTTTCTCCACTTCTGAGAAATAGATTTGTGTGTGATCTGCTATCAATCAGCAAGCGTTGTCCACTTTGGGGGCAACATGGTGGCTCAGTGGTTAGCACTGCTGCCTCACAGCACCAGGGACTCTGGTTTAATTCCAGCCTCTGGTAATTGCACATTCTCCCCGCATCTGCGTGGGTTTCTTCCAGTGCTCCGGTTTCCTCCCACAGTCCAAAGATGTGCAGGATAGGTGAATCGGCCGTGCTAAATTGCCCATAGTATTAGGAGCATTAGTCAGAGGGAAATGGGGTCTGGGTGGGTTACTCTTTGGAGGGTCTGTGTGGACTTGTTGGGCCAAAGGGCCTGTTTCCACACTGTAGGGAATCTAATCTAATCTAAATTCTTCTGTTCTGTTTTCCTTTTGGTTCTATGAGTATCTATGTGTACACTAGTCTGTGGACGTTTGATACCTCCAATCTATTCTGTCAACAGCATTTTAATGAGTTCTTAGGGTGAATAAATGTATACACTGTCACAGTGCATAAGTGTCAAATATCATTTGAAAGCCTCCTGGCAGTAGAAGAGGAATGAATCCGATCTGAATTTTTACTTTTTTTTTGGGACTAGGCTTAGCGATGAGCAAATACAAATAGTGTGTGACGGATTCAATGGAAATTTCATTTACTAAACCACAAGTCCCATGTGTTTTGCTCCGAGAGATTGCTGTAAATGAAGTATTGACCATGCTGCTTCGTAAGGAATGGAGTGGAAAGCGAGTCGATGTCTGACTAAAGAGTGGGTCATGGTGTAAATTATTGGAAAACATCCCATTTTTGTAGGAGAAATTGCTAGCTGCAAACTTTGTTTCCATTAACTACGAAGTTTTGCAAATGTATATTAAATGCTAATCGATATTCAACATTTTTGTAGAAGTACAATTTTTGATTGTTAATGTGCTCATGTGCACAGTAATTTATTTTCCAATAACTGCATCATTTGGAGTATGTTGGTTCTGTTGGCTAGGGGGTTAGCATGTGGTTCAGGATCATGTTTACACAGCAAGTGCAATTCCACTTCCAACTGAGGTAGACATGAAAATGTCTCTGGATGAAACATCAGACAATGCACCAAGAATCTGCCTTCAGATAAAGCACACGAATGAATAAACAATCTGCATCGTACTCGGCGAATGGGAATGATTTAATCAAGTGAATGTTTTGAATGCCAACGCATGTTCCTGTTTTATCCTGATATTGTTTTCCATGGAAGGCTTGGTTTCCTGATATGGAAGGAGTCTGGAATTTAGTGTCATCGGGTCACCAGTACTGCTATTGTGCCTCCTCACTGTAATGCAAGGAAGTAAAAATGGCCATGGTATAGTGAGTGATATCTCCAGAGAGGTAAAACCAAATTTTCTGATGATGGAAATTTGTCATGTGAGTCTGTAAATCTGTGCCTATTTGCCACATTGGTAATTATAAATACTAAATGAACAGATCATCTGGTCATACATTAGTTTCATGATAGGGGAAATAGGTCATCCAGTGTCATTCCTATGAATGTCAAATGCAATTAAAATGAGGTATCCCTGCTTCAGGAAACTTGAAATAGTTCAGAAAAGATTTACAACGATGTTGCCAGCACTGTAGGGTTTGACCTATGGGCTGAATAGGCTGAGGCAATTTTCCCTGTAGGGTGACTAGATGTTTATAAAGTCATGAGGGGCATGGATAGGGTGAATAGTCCAAGTCTTTGCCCCACGGTCAGGGAGTCCAAAACTAGAGGGAATAGGTTTAAGATGAAAAGGGGAAGATTTAAAAGGGACCTAAGAGGCATCTTTTTCAGAGAGAGTTGTGCATGTATGGAATGTACTGCGTGAGTAAGTGGTGGAGGCTGGTAAAAGACATCTGGGTGGGTGTATGAATAGGAAGGGCTTGGAGGGATCTGAACCAAGTACTGTCAAATGGGACTAGTTTAATTTAGGATATCTGGTAGGCATGAACAAGTTGGACCGAAAGGCCTGTTTCCATGCTGTACATCTCCAACTATGACTCCCAATATGCCTCCTGACATGAAACCCCTGAAGTTGTAGCAGATTTCATAAAGCTGGCAGCATGAATCTCGTGTTCACATTCCTAATATACCCCCGCCTCTTCCCCCAAATTATGCAGTGATTTTTTGAAATTGTAAGTAATCAAGTTTTTCTAAATTATAAAATTCTATTCACATTGTTTACAATTAACAATGCTAATAGTTTTGGCAATTTTGCCACTGTCTCTGCCAAATTCATCCATCTTCTGCACAATTTCATAGCCCTTGATCATTTTGCCAAGTAAAACATGCTCTCCGTCCAACCATGTAGTTTTAGCAGTTGCAAATAATCCACTCCTAAAACTTGTAAAATAACTTGTTATGGAAGATGTTGGGAAGTCAATAGAATTGTTTTTAAGAATGGTTGCAGGAATTGTGGCATACATCTGATGCAGGAAAAATCGTGCGTTTTTGTAACGCTGTGTACTGTACATGGGGTACAAAATGCCTCAAATCAATAAATTTACATTGTGATCCCAGTTATAAAGGTATTGTGTAAAAGGTATGTAATATTGGCATTGTTTTAATATGTGCTGCCGTTCAGGTTACTCCAGCATTCTTAAAACAAGATTAATAGTACTTGGTGGATGAGTCTAATGTATATATCACTTTTTTTCCCCTCCCCTCCTCTACAGTGGCTGGATAGCTACAATTTCCTTCTTTGGAACAAATGCAGGCTCAGCGGTTGTGATGCTCTTCCCAACTGTGATGTTCACGGCAGTGGCTGTGCTGTCTTTCGTTGCTCTAACTAAGGTAAAGTTCATTTGATTGGGCTGTAGCATGGGCACCTGCTGCTGTTCAGAGCTATGTATTCGGACAAAGGAGTAAGTTTTAAGGAATATGAAGTTGCTTAAAATATAATTCATTTGAACAGCACAGAAATTAAGCCACTTTTTATTTATCCATGATTTGGGAGTATTTTTCGGCAGTACCACCTTGCAACTTAATTTTTCAATACTGATGTTCAGGACTTGCCACCATGGTATTTAATAATTGAGGGAGATCTCCAGTTGCTGCTTTACGAGGAACAACATTTTGCATTTTAATATAAACTCCAAAAGAAGACACAGTCACTTCATTTTGTTTCAAAGGATCCATCTGCCTCTGAGATTCATATGGCTGAAATTTCCGCAAAAGCTCTGACTAGTTGTTTCTGACAGTGGAATTGTCAGCTTTAGAGAGCTGAATCAACTGGAAGTTAGGTTGGGCAGCACAGGTCCCAAACCCATATGCAGGTGAAAACAGCATCTAAGAAAAGGGGTTGTCATGGGGAAATATTAGAGGATCTCATTGGAAAAGTGGCACTTTTTGAGCACTCTTTTTTTATCTGTTTTGTTGAAAGTTCCTTGAATGCCCGTGAAATAGCTTGCAGCTATTGATGAATACTTCCTGACATACCCAACTAATTGTGAAATCTTTGAAACAAATCAGTTGGGGGACTGCAGTCTGACTCCTGGGTCAGCTGGGCTTGCACAGTCCCAGTTGGCGAAGATCAGCTAAAAATTTCAGCTGACTGGACGCGATCCGATAGCTCAGGCAATAATTAGTATTTACTATTTGAGTTTTATTGCCATCCATTTGCTGGGTATTGATAGGCCTCTCCCTCTCTGTTTGACTTTTTTTCTCCTCTACTACTGTGCAAAGAAAAGCATTAACAATAGGAACATCTGTCTGAGTATAGACTGCTGAAATGAAATGCTTAAGTTACTCTTCTGCCCTAAGATGGACATCTGCACTGGTTTTTGCATTAGGGTTAACCCCTAACCCTAAACCCTGGTAATGCTTTGGTTCTAGTTGGTCCAGGCCAGGAGGGTATTTAGATTTTTCTCTTTGTGGGCCTTGCCTGTATTGCACAGTTCCCTTTTGTCTAGAGTCATCCAAATCCTTCATATTTGTGTGGTGCCAAGTTACTTTTCTGACTCTCTAGCAAATAAGAGCCAGTGCTCAAAGAGAAAAGTGCATTGGGGAAAGATGAGGGCACAGAATAGGTTGTACAGGACAATGTTTTTCACTGCAGGAAAGTTGGTTTCCAAAATTTATTAATGATATTTATATAAATGATTGTTAGGTTGTGGTAATGTTAGAAGCAGACACCGAAGAGGCCAGGAAAGGATTTTAACATCCGGGTGAGAGTTGTAAGATTTGACAACTTGCTGAGGGCACAGAAGCCACTACAGGCTAGCACGGCTGAAGTAATGGGTGACTGGGCATTAATGCAGGATAGCATATGGACAGAAATATTTGTTTGAACGAACTGAAAAAGTGGGTGATTTATGGGAGGCTGTTCAGGAGATAAAAAATGTAAGAGGATTTCAGCAGCAGATGGCCCAAATTAAGGTTGAAGATCCTCACACACCTGGTTACCTTGCTCATGGCTTTGATGATGAGATAATAGCAGAAAAGTGGATTTGATTTAAGAGTGGCATCTGTTTTCCTATTTGGTTTAAATAGCAAGGAAGTGACTTAGAAAAATTTGAGTTAAAAATCTCACAACGTCAGGTTATAGTCAACAGGTTTATTTGGAAGCACTAGTTTTTGGAGCACTGCTCTTTCATCAGCTGGTTGTCAGAAGGAGCAGTACTCTGAAAGCTAGTGCTTCCAGATAAACCTGTTGGACTATAACCAGGTGTTGTGGCATTTTTAACTTTGTACACCCCAGTTGAACACCGGCTCCTCCAAATCGGGAAAAGTTAGAGGCTGTGACAGTGTGACAAAGGTGGATTAATGCATAAAATTGAAATGTTCACTGAAGCTTGCAAAATTATTGACTGTATCTGAGAATGTTAATTCAACTTACTTCCACTGATCGTTAATCATCTGCACCCAAAGCTCCCTTTCAGCAGTCTGCGTATGTAAGCACTTTCACACTTGGAAGGGGTAAATATATTAAAACCTAATTCATTCTGTTCATTTAAAAGTTTTTGTCATTTTTTTTTTGTAATGGTCTTACTGCTGTTTCTATATGCTCACTTTTCACCTCAAATAGAAGGTATCATGTTCTGTATTTTCCTCTTCCAGAGATGCATTCCAAGACTGCTAACTGTTAACCTGGTTTGTGGGTTAGGAGTTGCTAGATTATTTTGCATTGCATTTGTTATATTATACTGATGTGCTGTTTGAGATATTTGAAGAAATCCTTATTATTTTTAAGATATAGCTGTTAATTCCTTGATAAATTTATTTGCCAGTGAAGGCAATGGATATATGAACCGAATAACCACCTTCAGCTGGATTCTGTTAGTTTTGACTTTTAACAAGTATTGTTTGAACAGGTTCAGTAGATTAATGCATAGCCTGAGTTTTCTCAACAGTCTTTGAATGCATTTCTCCCTCTGTTCTCTCGGCTTCAAAATGTGCACTCCTGGCATGCTGCATGTTTTCATTTCAATTTCAAATCAAACAATATGTCCTGCAGTTCCACTGTTTCATTCATGAGATTGTGATAATGAATCAAATGTATGCTGAAAACCCATTAATCTGGAAGTCTATGATCTGCACACCCACCAAGACAAAATATTCTCTTGAGAATAAAAAAAACCTTCCAGGAGCCTAGGAATTGGATTTGTTAATTGAATCAGTGTTATTTATAATGGAATAAACCAGAACCCCTTTATCATAGAAAACAGCTGCTAATTAAATCCATGAGTCAACCTGATCGGAGATTAAGCTGCACATTTGAACATTAAAGCTCAGAATTGAAGACTTGTTATTGATGGCATACACTGATGTAAAGCAGAAGGCCCCCATAATGTTGATGGCATCAAGAGATGTGGGATTTTTTATTGTTGATGTTCCCAATTTCCTTGATTTAATGTTGGGAGAGTGTAGTGCATGGCAGTCCACCTGAACCCTAGTTTCAATTTAAAAAAAATTCTAGGGAAAAAGAAATCAATTTAGCAGTATGTATTAACTTCTCTGATAAGAGGGTGATGAACTTTTGTACTTGAACCAAGAAAAAAAGAAAAAAAAATTGCTTCATTTTGTTGGGGCCTTTTACTTTTTGCGTTCTGAATCTGTGTAGTGTGTATTTGATTAATGACCGTATTAGAATAATGTACACTGCAGCACTCCTAATGAGTTCAGCTGCCACTTTTTGGATTCAATTAAGATTAGCATATATTGCCAGTATAAACAAATGCCATGTCCTGTAATTAATTTTCAATGTAAAGTCCACATAATGTAAAGCTGCATGTTATGGGTTCTGTCTGTAGTTTTCTGACAAAAGAACTATAACACTAATTTCTAGCAGTTAATGAGCCATGGTGCGTTTTTTTTTATATAAATGGTTCCTTGTTTATTGTGCTAATCCTTTTAGAGATGCTGATTTATCCAATACTATTGAAGTTTGCAACACAGTATAACCCTTTACAATAGCTGAGGATTTGAATGTAATGGTTTAACACAGTTGTGTTGTCTGTCTCCATTTGTTTAGATGCACTCACTTTTAGCAGTTTCACACTCTCAAGAGGAGTTTTCAGGAGAATGGCCTTCAGCTTAATGTCCTGGTTTGATCACGTGGAGTGTGTAATGCAGAACTTGTTTTGGAGTTGAATGATTCTAGGATTCATTTGTTGGATTAAATATGGTCCAGATATGATCGTTGTCCTTCTCCGTATATCCTCCTCTTCTACTCCAGCCCATAACCCTGTCCCACCCTTGTAAGCACTCGAAATAATAAGTCAACCATGCCTTCACTCTATTTGTACTATTAGGAATTCATTAAAATTACTGTGCTATCACAATCACCTGACGAAGGAGCTGCGCTCCAAAGGCTAGTGCTTCCAAATAAACCTGTTGGGCTATAACCTGGTGTTGTGACTTTTTTAAATTTTGTATACCCCCATCCAACACTGGCACCTCCAAATCATGTGCTATCCTTTGTCAGAAGTCACACAACGTCAGGTTATAGCCCAACGGGTTTTATTTTTGACATCCCAAGCTTTTGGAGCCCTGCTCCTTCGTCATTTCACCTAACCAAGGAGCAAAGTTCCAAAAGCTTGTGATCTTAAATAAACCTGTTGAGCTATAACCTGGTGTCGTGTGACTTCTGACTTTGTCCACCCCAGTCCAATACTGGCAGCTCCACATCAATCCTAGATCATGGCTTTTTATTTGCCTTTTCTGCAATCTCTGCAGATTTCCTGATAGCATCCTGAAATGTTGTGATTTCTGTCTTGGCCATGTTTGATTTTGGTTCCACAGCCTCTGGGTAGAGAATTTCAAAGGTTCACTGCTCTCTGAAGAAATTCCTCCTGCTCTCTGACTTTATGGCCTAACCTTTGTGCACGTTCAGAAATGGAATTTAAACAGTTTGGTTCCACTTATTTTCTTAAGATTCCTATATAATAATGAGGCTGATGGCTACAACATGTAACGGTGGTGTGGGTATTTGCACTTGGCTGAGAATTGCATAAATTGAGTAGGCTTAGATGGTGACGACCAAGCACCGTGTTTCTTTGGTCATGATTTGTCTAGTGTTTATATTCCTTCCTTCCTCAATGTTTAGTGTCTATATTTTTGCATTTTGCTGAATAGATTATCATCTGTAATATTTGAGATTCTGTGTTCAATAAGCATTGCACTAATTTGGATAACGAACTGGGTTTTGGTCGCTTGTACCTGTATTTGGAAGAAATCAGCTCTGCATAATAAATGCTAAATAGAGTGCAAATATTTAATTGTGCATTTGCAAGCTACTGCATTATCGCTTACAGTTGGCAGGTCCAGAGACATGTTGGCACCCTGAAAAGCTGAATAAACATGCATTAAAATTATCCAGATGTTGACCTGCACCATTATTATTGTAACACATTTTTCAAATTGAGAAATATTAGCACTAAGTACTTCTGGCTGCTACATCTGTCTTCCTGATATTCCTTTATAGTCTTTTACTATTTCAACTTAAAAGTTATTCATTTCTTTTGATTAAAACCCAAGTTATTTATCTGTTGCTTTCGCTTACTGAAAGTGTTATGGTATTTTCTCTTGAATATTCTGTTTTTTAAACTATAGTTCTTTGCTCTCTATTTTAGAGATGGGAGCACCTCCAGGATCTTGAGAGCTTGAATTAGCCATTTTTGTTGCTTTTGAGCCTGTCTCACTGCTAGCAAGATCATGACTGATATGATTCTCATCTCATCTCCATTCTCATTTTCCTGTTTGTCCAATTCCCTTGAAGGTCAAATCTATCTAACCTAACCTTGAATATTCTCCAAGTCCCAGCCTTCACTGCTGTCAGGGATAGAGAATTCCATAGATTGAAGTCGTCATTGTCCAATCAGACCATTGGGCTGCTGTCTCATGAGAGAGAGAGAGAAACCCCTCAGACCTCGTAAGATTGCCACTCGTGTTTCTAACTTCCATTGGGTATAGGCTATCCTTTCATAACATAAATTATTCTTCCTAGGAATAAGTAAAATGAATGTTGCAGAACTGCTTATAGCACAATTCTAACCACTTTCAAAGAAGACTACCAAAACTCTGCATACTATTTTGTAAAAGTCATTGGATGTTGGCCTCACTGGGCCAAAACCCAAGGGGAAGTGAAGAGTCTTTCACGTTGCTTTGGGTCTGGAGTCACATGTCGGCCAAACTGGTATAGAACAGTAGGTTTTCTTCCCTTAAAGGACATTAGTGAACCTCATTTCTTGGAGTAGATTAGATTACTTACAGTGAGGAAACAGGCCCTTCGGCCCAACAAGTCCACACCGCCCCGCCGAAGCGCAACCCACCCATACCCCTACATTTACCCCTTACCTAACACTACGGGCAATTTAGCATGGCCAATTCACCTGACCTGCACATCTTTGGACTGTGGGAGGAAACCGGAGCACCCGGAGGAAACCCACGCAGACACGGGGAGAATGTGCAAACTCCACACAGTCAGTCGCCTGAGGTGGGAATTGAACCCGGGACTCTGGCGCTGAGAGGCAGCAGTGCTAACCACTGTGCCACCATGCCGCCCACTAAACTTTCAGCCAAATGCGCTGACTATTTGAGACACCGAAACTGGCCATGCATATATCCGAAAGCAGAGTGGTTGAGGAGGCTCCGACACTGTTTTCCGAGTCAGTCTGGATCACAGGCCTGAGCAGCTGCAATCGCAACAACGGCAATGCATATGACCTGCAGTGGAACAGCGACGATCCAGGTAGCGGTGGGATTCGAACCCCCGACTTGGTAGAGCCTGGAGCTTAAAGCCAGCGCATTAGACCACTCGGCCACACTAACCGACACTAACCTGATGGGTTTCTTTTGACAGCCAACAATATGGTCATCATTCAGCTCTTAATTCCAGATTTTTATTAAATTCAAATTCCACCATCTTCCATGGCAAGGTTTCAGACCTGGGTCTCAAGACTGGTAACAACTCTGCATACCACTAAGGCATTACTTCCCCTTGTATTGCTGATGGGGTCTTACCATGACACTTCTTTAAAAAGAAGTCTTTGATTTTGTTTGCTCCAAATCAGTACTGCTGTGCTGTAGGTCAGCTGCAGCCCAGTGTTTGAATAACAAAGTATTGAAGCCCTGGGTTCTACAGCTATTTGAATGTCTTCCTCAACCATTGAGCTGATGATGCAATATGAACAACTCATTTTGATAGCTAATTTCTGTTCCTGTTTTTGTCCCCAGCTTTATTTTTGCTCTTTCACTTTTATTTTTGTAGGGATTTTGAAATTGGGGGTCATAAAGAGATAGTGATTATTATGAAACAAATAAAGAATTCGGAGGAAACCTTTTGCCCAGAGAGTGGCTACATTAGGCAGCTCACTATCAATTAACTTTTGAGGTAAATGGCATAGATGTATTCACGGAGAAGGAGAAAGGAATAGAAGTAGTAGGAATAAATCCAAATTTGCTGGAGAAACTCAAGTCTGGTAGTATCTGCGGAAAGTAAGCTTTCTGTTTTTTGTTTCTGACTTCCAGTACCTGCAGATCATTTTCTTGAGAAGGCTGAGGTGAGATGAAATCTGACGGGAGGAAGCTTCAGCGGAGTGCAAATGCCAACCTGTTCATCTGCATGGCTTCGGGTTCTGTTAATTGAGGCATTTTCCTTCTGAAAAATGTTTTTTGAAGACTAAATTCCATAATTTAATCACCAACTGCAGGTTCACAACTATTACCGCGGCAGCGGCGGCAGCATGAGCAAGGCACAAGAGGAATGGACCACAGGCGCGTGGAAGAACCCACATGTACAACAGGCAGCCCAGCAGGCTGCTGTCGGCGCAGTGCAAGGGACCATGCAAAGCCCGCAGTACTCGGACACTCCCAACTACGCTTACAACAACCAGATGTAAGCCTGCTGCGTTAATGTACCCTAAAGTTTACAGAGCCTCTCCTGGGTTCAGTTGGGACATGCAAAAATCCCCCCCCCCCGCCTCATATGTATGATTCGGACAGCTTACTTTTCTCCAAAAGCGTCTAATGTTTGTGGTATACTCTTTAAAACTGAAACCGTGGTGGCTGTAGAACAATGTGCAAATACCTTTTTTTAAAAAATGTGATGTTATTGGTATTGAAAGTGTTTGTGATGATGTAGGTCACTTCCAACTGGAGCAAAAAGATTTAAGAAAAAATATCTGTGTACGCACACATGCACAGAATAATATCTGGTACTTTGACCATAATAACACTAACCATATTGCTAGGAATAATCAGGTATTTTCTGGATGGGTGCAGAATTCCCTGCCCTTGTATTACATTGCACTCCTACCCAGTATTGATTGTTAGTTTTGATGTATCCTAGAGCAACATTGTGAGTACCTGCAAAGCTGTTCTGTGAAATGCTTATTGTATAATCCAGTTTGTAGAGATAATGTAATGGCACTAAATAACAAAAGACCCCAGATAAGTTAATCATAACTTGTAACTGTACAGTGATCAAATCTGTACCTGTAAGGGATCATGATCAATGAGTACATGACGGCCTTTCAGTTTTGAGTTCGCCATAGATTACTTCTCTCACACTTTAAAAAAAAAAATGCTTCTTACCCTTGAACCTAATTGGGCCCCTTCAATAAGCACATACTGAGATTTCAAAAGAAAATTCTGGTACTGATTATTGTAAATTCAAGCTAATGCAGACACTTTAAATTTCCTTTGTGTGGAATGGGCAACATAATTTGTAACCATCCTATCTTGATATCTTCAGTATTCCTGCAGTACTTAGTGAGCTAAGGGCATGGACAACAAAGAGGAAAACATATTTAATTTGCTTATTTTCCAGTTTGTTTACTTTCTCTGCATACTTCTAGATTGAGGTTTATTTTGCAGACTTTTTATTTAAGGGGTAGATCTGTTTATTTAATGCACTTTGTATGCTGAAAAAGACTGGTCAGTTCTTCAGTATGTGCCCTCCCCAAGCTCAGTTGCAAACAGTGCTTTTTTTTTGGTTAAACACTGTCCTGGTTAAACTTCTCTGCTATTTAAATTAACCATATCTTTGCAATGCAGTCATGCTTTGCCTCATGTGGACTTTGAAGCTGGAACACTAAACTGTGTAAATAACTTGTCATAATGCACAGGAGATTAATTTATTTTAAGTTAGCTGTGTATTGGTTTTTGTCATTTAATTTTTAAACTGTTCTGGTTGTGTTTGGTTTTTCTCACTTCAAGGAATTTTTATCTTGTTGCACATCATATGTTTGTAGAAAGTGTTTGACCCTTTGATTCTGAAAGGAAAAACGGACATAGCAACACACAAACATTACTGAAATGTCAGGAATTATCTAGATGATAATCCTCTCATGTAATATCGTCAGGGCCAAAAGAGTGCCCCTGAAAACTGATACTATGAAGTAAAAGATGACTACAAAACTAATGCATGTTAAACATTGGGCTGCTAGGTTTGGGACTTGAATATATAACTTTATGCAATAACTGCAAGGAAATTTATTTGCATCCACATTGCTATATGCTGTACATTCCTGATGAGGAAAGATTCAATTTGTGACTTCAATTTATTTTCTAAATCTGTCTCAGCAGGTGAAAATATATTTTATTATACATGATTTAATTTAAGATCCACTTTGAATTTTGTTGACCCGTTACACAAAAGGCAGAAGCATGGATAGATGGGTTAAAGGTCACGAAATGAACCAAGGTGTGAGAGAGCAAATGGTATCTGTGGCACTTGCTCATAGAATCAACTGCAGAGACGTGGCCAGTTGATGTTTTCAAACCAAATCAGAGAAAAATAACATTTTTTGTTCTTTATTATCTCCTTCTAAAACTCTATTCCAAATTGCAGTCTCTGCTCAAATCTTCAACTTGATATGACTGTTGTATGACACAGTAGGGGAAAGGAATGAGGGCAATTTGCTTGGAATAATGTTTTGTACTTTGGTTTGTTTCAAGAAAAATTCTTATTTGAAAAGATGCTAAGATGTTCAGTCTATAATGCTCATATTTAGGGAGAGGCATAAAATGGATTAATTTTATATAATGAGAAATTAGAAGAAATTAAATTGAGCTACGTTTGAGCGTATGAGATGTACATAAGACTATTTAATCTGTACATTGAAACCTGTGGTATTAGTACGGACGTAGTATAAATCATCATTATTAGCTACATCTGGTCTAGCTGTTTTGCTCGTGCTGTTTTGGTTTACACAGAGGCTGTTTTGACCTGCGTCTCTTTCTGGTGATTGCTGTAGAAGTAGTGCTCTACATGGTACAAATAGTGTATAACCTGTCAACATGCATTTCCTTTTAAAAGTGCATTTACACAATTAACATTTCCTGGCTTTTTTTAATCATCTTAATCCCCCAAAATTTGGTTTTAGATCATTTTATTCTGAAGCTAACGTTTTCGAAGGCATGCTGGTATTTGGCATTCTCGATGTTGGATTATTGTTTGCAGAAGCTAGCACTTAGAAAATGTTCTATCTAGATTTAAGATGTCAAATTATACTTTGAGGAAATGTTATGCCATTTGGCCAAGCAATTGTAGCACTTGGAGCGTAGCTATATTTAAGTAAGTAATGTTCTCTACATTGCAAAATAGCAGTTAAGTGAACACTAAACACTTGCTCACTAAGCAGAAATCCTTGCATGTTAGAACTACAAATTATGCCCCTTAAATGTTTCACAGTAAAATATCTTTGAGTGGTTTCATTTTCTTAAGGATTTGCTGTAAATAATTGAAGTGATTTTTAAAAACCGTTCCTTATTGTGAAAAGACCTCAAGGTGACTGATCATCCTTTTGGAACACTACTCGAACTGCTGCTTGATTCCATGCCAGAGTCCTTGTTTAAAATAGTTGACTGCCCTCTTTAATGTACCTCCATTATTTCAGGTATTTCATTCTATCCTATGCACAAAACATTGTGCTATGTAGTAATCAAAAATTAATGCACTTATTCTCATTGTTATCCCATTTGATATAGGGGGATTATTTTGCTACAGAGTCTTAAAGAGTCTCAAAGTCCACGCTTGGATGAAATGATTTGTTGATTTATCTAACACCTAGGACCAATTGACAGTTGCATTCTGGCACCTCAGTATCTTGCAAGTGTACAGGAGCTATTGGCTAGCTCAATATACTATAAAACAAAACTGTTATTTTTGTGTTTTCTCATCAAATCATTGATTTGCCTAAAGGCAGTTACAATCATAAAGTGAACATTAATTTGTACTCTTCTAGTTTTAAAACAATTTGTCCAAGGTGAAAGAGAGGCTTTAATGTAAATTGCTGATGGTGGCTATTTTTCATGCAATACAATGGAAGGAAGCCTAGACCCAAGAATATTTCCATTCAGCACTAAGTTAGGTCCCTGATTGTCAGCACAATGGGGTCAGATTTCTCACAATTAAACTGCGGATGAGAGACCTATTTTTGTATTGCCAGTGGGCATCAGAAAATCACCAGTGTGTTAGCTAAATATATTCTTGCCCCAGAACTGAATGAATGAATTAATCGAGCTAGAATTTTCTAATTTAAACATTATTGCTGGTTGATAGCCCGCACTCTGAAGATTCAGCAAAGCAGTTCTTCCCCTATGTTGGTACTTTCATATGCACAGGAAGAAAATACATTGAAATAAACTGCATTGCTGTGATGCAAATTTTCTCTCCTGACACAGCCATGGCAAAACAATATGCTTGTGTTGGCATTTTATTGATCCAGTCCTAAGCATTAAAACAGGGTGATTAATCTGAAATCTGAAGTTCCTAGCAGTTTGATAAAGGACATTTTATTTTCCTTTATTATACATGTATAGGATTAATGATTTTTCAATTTCAAAAGAAATTGAATCATTTGCTTTTTTTAATTTGACCAGCTGCTGGATTGTGTTATCATTTGCAGATGACTTACTTGCTTCTCTTTGCCGTATACTTCCTGCTCAAATGGGAACTTTCAGGAACTCGACAATTTTTAATTTTTGCTTGCAAATAATTTGTTACACTTGGATTTGAAGAATACAAATAAATGAGTTTCAGTCCAGGTGAGGCATATTTTCCCTCTATCAACAGTTCCAACATAATGTATGTTATACCACGATTATTGAGGTTGGTGGAGCTACTTTAGAAGTGTTGCTATACAGACGAGACTTGTCATTGTAAAGGCTGTTTTGGAAGGCTCCCAATTTCAATTGATTCTGATAGCCAGGATCCAGGTTTGTGTGTTCCTCCTCCCCACTGGTTACCTGCAAATCATGGCATGCTGGTAATTACTTGTCAAATTTTGGGTATCACTAAAGACTCAAATTTGAGCAAGTGAAATCTAAATCTGGGTTAACCCAGGCAGAGGGTTAAGATAAAGTAAGTAAATTTAAGAAATCATGACACAATGAAAAATGTAGATGCTGTTTCTTTCTTTAAAAAACTTGGAGCTGCCATATCTAGATTTCCAGTGAATAACGTTGGCCATTCATCTGTACAATTTTCACCATCCAAAAATACTTGAATATTTGTAAATATATTTTAAAAGTAGCAAGATGGTAATTATGCTTTATTAAGACTTTGCTGTGTACTGAGGTTATATAGAAATTGTATCTGTATTGGTGACTTTTGGAATTTAATTTGGTGATATAGTGAAGGCATTAGGATTAATTCAGTATTAATGTTTAATGAATTATAATTTGCATCAGATTGGTGTAATATTGCTGAGTGAACATATTATATTTGAGTCATAAGATTATGCAAAACATGGATACATGTTTCCCCCTATTAACTTGGAACTGCTGTTCGATCAGTTGGAGGTTCATTATTTAACTCCTAAATTACTGTCATTCTAACTGCACAGTGCAATTTGTTAACTCTCTATAACTTAAAAGGGCATTTCTACAAAAACCGCTGAAGAATTGTTACTGTATGTGTTATTTAATAGCTACTCTGCTAATACAAATGCTACATAGAAAGCGTTGTCTGCATTATTTTATCACTTTTTACAGTACAGTAATTCTTCAAAATTGTCTTTTTCCTATTGAGAAATGATATCATTGTCATTCCAATACGTCAATGTGTCAGTATCATTCTGGACAAATAAATGATAAAACCCATGTAGCTGTGTTATCTTGTACTGTCTCTGAAGTTGTTTTGCAAATCCTTAATCCCATCTCACCAGAATAGTGCCTTCATCTATGCAAACACATATTTCTGTCTCCATTTTAAAACAATATGGTACCTATTGCTGTAGTTCACCACCTAATTAAGAATTGCCTCTTTACATGTATTTTTAGATTGGGATACTGTGTTGGAATCCAAAATAATGGGGGAGAAAAAGTCCCAATTTTTAAGCTGTGAAAATTGATGTTCCTTCAGGAGTTGTGATTCTAATTATTAGCAAAAAGATTGGTTAGCCAACCCGAAAGAGTTTGAGGTGACAATTTCAAAGTTTAGCAAGTGCTCCAAACCCATTGCTGATACCTTTTCAAAGTTAAGGATTTGGGGGAGGGATGCTTTTATGGTGAAATATTGAATTGACACCTGTGTTTTCACAGAAGAGCAAAGAATTTGCTCATCACAAGTCTTTGTGAGGAAACTCGGTGCTTATGAGTAAAAATACTTCATTGTTTACAAATGGATCCTAAATGTGGCTCCAACTTGGATAGCAAATATTGAGGTTCTGTAATAATGATTTTGTGCCTTTTTAAATGGTCACGAGGTCTTGATTTTCATTCCTCCTTCAGTCGTTTCACATAAATATCCCCTTTTTAGTAATCTTATTAGCAAAGGCAATACAGCAGATCTAAATTAGTGTGCAAAGTGTAGCCCTCATTTAATATAGAAATGAACACTTTTTTATGTTAATAATCTTTAGAGAAATTAATCTGGAGATTCCTTAAGGGTAACAACGGTTCCTTGCTTAATTTACTACACCGTTTCTTGTCTCTTCATAGATCCACACAGCATTGAAATAAAGCCTTTGGTTCATGTCAAACATTTCTTATTCATGAACTTATCCAAACATCTTTTAAACGTTGTAAATGTACCTGAATCCATCACTTCCTCTGGAAGTTCATTTTACACATACATCAGTCTGTGTAAACACAAACAAACAATTGTCTCTAGTGTCCTTTTTTAAAAATCTTTCTCCTCTCTCCTTTAAATATATATGTCCCCTAGTCTTGAAACACCCCTCCAGAAGGTAAAGATGCCTGCCATTCATCATATCTATAGCCCTCATGATTTTATCAGTCTCTATAACATTTACCCCTCAACCTCCAGTGCTACAGTGGGGAAAAAAAAAATTTCTCCCTTATAACTGAAGCCTTCCATTTCCAGCAATATCCTGGGAAATATTTTCTGAATCCTCTCTAGCATGATAATATCCATCCTACAACAGAATGACCAGGACTAGAGTCTCCTGGGATCTGCTCCTGGCAATAGTTTCTCCCCACTAACCCCCCCCCCCCCCCCCCCCACCTTCTCTCCTTCCTCCCCCTACTCCCCAATCCTTGGTTTGTGCCACTGTCCCCACCAAAACCCCAGGTACCTTCCCTGAAACTGTTTTTTTAAAAAAAAAAATTCAAAACCTGCTGGCTCACTAGACCCCTCACCTCCATCCAGGGTCCCAAACAGTCCTTCCAGGTGAGACAAAGGTTCACCTGCCTCTCCAACCTAGTTTACTGTATGCAGTGCTCCTGATGTGATCTTCTCTACACCAGGGAGATTAAACATAAACTCAGGGGATAACCTCACCCCCAAGTCACCACCCAGTTCAATTCCCCTTCCCACTCCCTTTCTGACATGACCATCCTTGGCCTCTTTCATTGCCACAGCAAATTAGACTGCAGATTGGAGGAACAACACCTCATTTTCTGCCTGGGCAGCCTACAGCCCGGAGGACTCAACATTTGAGTTCTCTAATTTCAAATAACCTCCCTCCCCATCCCCCTAACTGCCTTGCCTTCCCAGCCCCTCCCTCCCTTCCATTCCTCTGATCGACCCTTCCTTCCAGCTACCAACCGGATTCATTCCTCCCATCGACCAATCAGGTCATACCCTCTGTCTTCACCTATCCCCACCTCACCAACTACACTCCCCTTATCTGCAGCTCACCTGACGAAGGGTTACACCTGAAATGTTTACTTCTCTAGTTCTTGATGCTACCTGGCTTGATGTGTCCTTCCAGCCTCCTGCTTGTCTAACATAATCTTTTGACCAGGATCAGAATGAAATCTAATTGTGTTGCCCTGTCAAATACGAGTAGTATTTGAAGCTGGCCTAAAAACCAGAGTTCTTTGTTTAAACAACAGCTTCAAACTGAAGAGCTTGGCTTCCTCCTACATTCGGAATAGTTTCTCAAACGTTGGGTTGGCTGAAAAAGTGATGGAACCATCTTAATCAACCTCTTGGTACAAAACACTCAATTGCCAGGAAGTATTTTCAATTTTATCTACTAAAATGACTTTACATTTAAAACAATTGAATTCTTCAAAAACTGCATCTTACTACAATGATTTGGAGATGCCAGTATTGGACTGGATTGTCAATCACCTCATGAAGGAGTGGCGCTCCGAAAGCTAGTTTGCTTCCAATTAAACCTGTTGGACTATAACCTGCTGTTGTGATTTTTAATCTTATTACAATGAATAGGTACATTATTGGTGAAATATAATTTTGAGTGAATGCATTGGAAGTAGAAATGTATAGACTTTTACTATAGTAACTACTTAAAACTCCATCATTGGCTAAAAAGTGCTTGGTGTTCCCTGAGGTAATTGAACTTGCAGCACAAATGGCTATACAAGTGGCTGAAATTATATTTATAATATTTACTCTGGCTGGTAAGATGGTACTTAAACAAATATATGGTGTAATTTAATTGTGGAATTTTTCTTAATTGTTGTAGAGATGTTGACAAGAATTTCTCTATTTGTACAGTTATTGGATTCCTATGGATCTGTTTTTAATGAAATCCCTATCCTTGGAGCATTCAACTTCTCAATTTGATTTAATTTGGCATTTTTCTATATTTCCATTCAGTTCATTTTAAAATATTCTGAAAAGTGAGGATAAGAGGACTAGTCCCTCAGGGTTCAGATGGTCACTGTTAGCCCAGTTAGATCAATTACCGCTGACAGCGGTACTGCTTTCCATTTATCTAGGCAATTAATAAAACAATCTATAACTTCATTGTAGGTCCCCTGGGTTTTCAATTGAGACAATTCTGAAAGACCAGAGAGTGCGCAACATCTTCTCAATGGGCTTTAAGCAATTCAGAGTAAGAGTAAATTTGTTTTGTTTTACACCTGGACTTCGCAGCATGTGATTGTTTGAATTTCTAAAACTCTGAATTTCTCCTTTTAATACACTTCAGTGACATGGAACCAATAAAGTTATGAGTTAGGGATAGGCCATTCTGCCCTTTGAGTCTGCACTGCCTTTCAAATAAATCAGGGCTGATCGGATCATGGCTTTTATCTCCATTTTCCTACCAGCATCCCATCACCCTTCACTGATCAGATATCTAACTGCATTTAATATGTTTAGTGGCCAATCCTTTGATTTGGTTTATTGTTGTCACCTGTACCTAGGTACAGTGAAAAGTTTTTTGTTTTGCATGTAGTATAGTCAGGTAACATACAAAGATCATTGGGTAATTGGACAGGTGAGGAATGCAAAGCTATAGCTGCTAAGAAAGTGCACAAAAAGCAAGGTCAACAGTAGATATGAAATTGAGAGGTTCATTCAGCAGTCTAATAACAGTAGGGGAAAAGCTGTTCTTTTACCTGTTGGTACGTGTGTTTAAGATTTTGTATCTTCTGTCCGATGGAAGAGGTTATAACTGGAGTGAGAGGGGTCTTTGCCTGTCTTTCCACAGCATTGAGAAGTGTAGATGGAGTCAACAGGTGGAAAGTTGACATGCATGATCGACTGGGTTGTGGTAACAACTCTGCAATCTTTTTACAGACCTGGGCAGAGCAGTTGCCTTACTATAATCCATGGTCCTCCACTGCTGAGTTGGAGTGAGAAATTCAAAGTCTCTTTGTCTCGTAGACTTCATACTAGATTGTGCCTCCTAGTTCTAGACATCTCAGCAAGGGCGAGCATCTGCCCTGTCAGGCCCACTCAGAAACCTTTTGCCTCTCAGGTTTTCTTTTATTCATTCACAGGATGTGACCAGGCCAGCATTTGTTGTCCATCCCTAATTGCCTGGAGGGCACTTGAGAGTCAGCCACATTGCTGTGGAGTCTGGAGTCACATGTAGGTCAGACCAGGTAAGGTTTTTCCTTGCCAGCCTCTGCATTTCAAGGATCATCCTCCACCTTTACTCACTACTTCAGTCGTGATGGCAATGTCAAACATCTTTTCCCTTCTCTCCCTTGTCAAAATTCTACACTAGTTATTGCAACCACAACAACCTGGTTCACTCCCCAATCAGTCCTGATGTTTCTTCACCACGTTTTCAGTGGTCATGTAATCGCCGAAGGTGTAACACTTGCCTTTCCACTCTCTACGTTATCCAAGCCTCCAAACACACCTTCCAGGTAGAACAGTGTGTTATCTGTACCCGTTTCCATCTACTGTATCCACTGCTCACAACGCAGTCTTCCCTAAATTACCGAGACCAATTGCAAACTGGGTAATGACTTTGTGGAACACATGAGCCCTGTCCTCAGTCTTCCAGTTGCTTGATAATTTGATACCCCATTTCACTCTTGTTTCTTTCCCAGATCTAAAGCAGTCTTTCAGGGAAGCACAAAACAAGGGAGAATACTGCCTAATTTTCTGCTTGGATATGGACTCTATATCAAGTTCAAACAACTTCAAATCGTAAGGTCCTCATCATACTTTCAATACCCTCCCCCCCCCCCCCCCCCCCCCAAAACCAGTATGTGCGATTTTTCTCTCACTTTTCTGCTATTCACTCCCTCTATTAACATCTATTCTTCACCTGTGGCTTTCATCTACTATTATCAACCCCATTGCCTTTTACTCTCATCGCTCTCCCCATTTGTTCTACTGAGAGTCATAGAAATATACAGCACAGAAGCAGAGCCTTCAGTCCAACTCATCTGTGCTGACCAGATATCCTAAATTAATCTCGTCCCATTTGCCAGCATTTGGCCCATATCCCTCTAAACCCTTCCTATTCATATATCCATCCAAATGCTTTTAAAGTATTGTAATTGTACCAGCCCCCACCACTTTCTCTGGCAACTCATTCCATACATGCACCACTCTGTGCACAAACTTTGCCCCTTAGGTCCCTTTTAAACCTTCTTCCTCTCACCTTAAACCTATGCCCTCTAGCTTTGGACCCCCTTACCCTCAGGAAAAGACTTGATTATTCAGACTATCCATGCCCCTCATGATTTTGTAAACCTCTATAATGTCACACCTCCAGCCTTCAACACTCCAGAGAAAACAACCTCAGCCTATTCAACTTCTACCTGTAGCTCAAACCCACCAATCTTGGCAACATCCTTGTAAATCTTTTGTGAACCTTTTCAAACACAACAATGTCCTCTCTAGAGCAGGGAGACCAGAATTGCCCATAATATTCCAAAAGTGGCATAACCAATGTTGTGTACAGCTGCAACATGACCTCCCAACTCCTGTACTCAATGCACTGACCAATACAGGTAAGCATAATAAATGCCTTCACCATCCTGTCTACCTTGTGATGATTCTATCACTGTTTAAAAAGGTTATTTTGTCCTGGGTTTTCTTGTAAGGGAGGATTGTAAAGGCAGAGGTGCTGAAGAGGCTCGGGAACTAACCTGATTTGATCAGTGTGGACTTATTGGGCTGAAAGGCCTGTTTCCACAGTGTAGGGATTCTATTCTATTCTTCTATTCAATAGTGTAAGAGCCTATAGGTTACTTTTTAAAACATTTAAACGACGAAAGAGGAGTGACTGCCTGTAGTTCTCCCAGTCTAAGATTTTCTAGTTTTTTGTTTAGCTGTAGCAACCACAAGATGTTTGAGTCCAGAAGAGTTGCAAGCTTCAGTAAAGAACTCCTTTTGACTTTCTCTGAAATCTCTCTCTGGATGATGTTCCCTCCTGCCTGTAAGAATGTGTTTGAATTTAACGTTTTGCCATGGGCTGTATTTATGGGATGTTGCTGTATTAGAACAGTTAATTAGTTAAGTTAGGATATTGAGTATTTGGTTAGGTTATCCAATAAACAAGTTATTCTACATTGCACTTTCTTTCGTTCATGTTTTAAATGTAGTGTTTAAATACATTGTGTTGCTTAAAGCAGAGTGGTTTGACCAGTTGCATCACATCTGGAACACCCACTTCCTTTAAAATAAGAAAAAGTTAGGATCTAGGCTACCTTAAAACATTTTGAGGGGTGTCTGGTCTGGTCCATAACGACTTGCAAAAAACTATGCACCTGCACTCCAAGTTCCCTTTGTTTGGCAACACTATCCACCCTTACCAGTCCTGCCTGATTTGCCGAAGTGTTCCGAGGCGGAAGATGAGGCGTTCTTCTTCCATGCATCTGGTGGTGAGGGAGCGGCAGTGGAGGAGGCCCAGCACCTCCATATCCTCGGCAGAGTGGGAGGGGGAGTTGAAATGTTGAGCCACGGGGCGATGTGGTTGATTGGTGCGGGTGTCTCTGAGATGTTCCCTAAAGCGCTCTGCTAGGAGGCGCCCAGTCTCCCCAATGTAGAGGAGACCGCATCGGGAGCAACGGATACAATAAATGATATTAGTGGATGTGCAGGTAAAACTTTGGATGTGGAAGGCTCCTTTAGGGCCTTGGATGGAGGTGAGGGAGGAGGTGTGGGCACAGGTTTTACAGTTCTTGCGGTGGCAGAGGAAAGTGCCAGGATGGGAGGGTGGGTCGTAGGGGGGCGTGGACCTGACCAGGTAGTCACGGAGGGAACGGTCTTTGCGGAAGGCGGAGAGGGGTGGGGAGGGAAATATATCCCTGGTGGTGGGGTCTGTTTGGAGTTAGCGGAAATGTCGACGGATGATTTGGTTTATGCGAAGGTTGGTAGGGTGGAAGGTGAGCACCAGGGCCGTTCTGTCCTTGTTACGGTTGGAGGGGTTGGGTCTGAGGGCGGAGGTGCGGGATGTGGACGAGATGCGTTGGAGGGCATCTTTATCCACGTGGGAAGGGAAATTGCGGTCTCTAAAGAAGGAGGCCATCTGGTGTGTTCTGTGGTGGAACTGCTCCTCCTGGGAGCAGATAGGGCGGAGGCGGAGGAATTGGGAATACGGGATGGCATTTTTGCAAGAGGTAGGGTGGGAAGAGGTGTAATCCAGGTAGCTGTGGGAGTCGGTGGGTTTGTAGAAAATGTCAGTGTCAAGTCTGTCGTCACTGATGGAGATGGAGAGGTCCAGGAAGGGGAGGGAGGTGTCCGAGATGGTCCAGGTAAATTTAAGGTCAGGGTGGAATGTGTTGGTGAAGTTGATGAATTGCTCAACCTCCTCGCGGAAGCACGAGGTGGCGCCAATGCAGTCATCAATGTAGCGGAGGAAGAGGTGGGGAGTGGTGCCGGTGTAATTACGGAAGATCAACTGCTCTACGTAGCCAACAAAGAGACAGGCATAGCTGGGGCCCATACGTGTGCCCATGGCTACCCCTTTGGTCTGGAGGAAGTGGGAGGATTCAAAGGAGAAATTGTTAAGGGTGAGGACCAGTTCGGCCAAACGAATGAGAGTGTCGGTGGAGGGGTACTGTTGGGAACGTCTGGAGAGGAAAAAACGGAGGGCTTGGAGGCCCTGGTCATGGCGGATGGAGGTGTAGAGGGATTGGATATCCATGGTGAAGATGAGGCGTTGGGGGCCGGGGAAACGGAAGTCTTGGAGGAGGTGGAGGGCGTGGGTGGTGTCTCGAATGTATGTGGGGAGTTCCTGGACTAGGGGGGATAGGACAGTGTCGAGGTAGGTAGAGATGAGTTCAGTGGGGCAGGAGCATGCTGAGACAATGGGTCGGCCAGGGTGGTCAGGCTTGTGGATCTTGGAAAGGAGGTAGAACCGGGCAGTGCGGGGTTCCCGGACTGAGGTTGGAAGCTGTGGGTGGGAGATCTCCTGAGGTGATGAGGTTCTGTATGGTCTGGGAGATGATGGTTTGGTGATGGGGGGTGGGGTCATGGTCAAGGGGGCGGTAGGAAGAGGTGTCCTCGAGTTGGCGTTTGGCTTCAGCGATGTACAGGTCACTTCAACCCCAGGGCATCAATGTGGATTTCAACAGTTTCCTCATTTCCCCTTCCCCCACCTCATTCTAGTTTCTAACCTCCAGCAACACGATCCCCTGACTTCTCCGGACTTGTCCGACCTGCCCAGCTCCTTTTCCACCTATCCACTCCACCCTCTCCTCCCTGACCTATCACCTTTATCTCCTTCCCCACTGACCTATTGTACTCTATGCTACTCTAGCTTATCTCTCCACGCTTCAGGCTCTCTGCCTTTATTCCTGATGAAGGGCTTTTGCCCGAAACGTCGATTTTTGCCTGTCCTCGGATGCTGCCTGAATTGCTGTGCTCTTCCAGCACCACTGATCCAGTATTTGGCCCAACATGTCCACCCTGACTGTCCAATGAGTAACCCACCCAGACCTGTCCCCCTACCCTATTACTCTACATTTACCCCTGACTAATGCACCTAACTTACACATCGCTGAACACTATGGGCAATTTTAGCATGGCCAGTTCACCCTAAACTACACATTTGGATCATTTTTCCTCTTTGAAACTGGTTGATGCTTTTCGTAACTCGACGATGATACTGGCGTCCTCTTTGCATGTGCACATGCTCTATTCAAACCAGTCATGTTCCTATTGGGACACTCCAATCCAAGCAAAGTTGGTGGGGTGGGGTTGAAAATATCCTTCATTTTGAATTTACTGTATGAATGTTCTCCAGTGACTCTGTATTTTTGACGCCAAGCATTTCTTAAAATTGTTTTTTGCGAAGTAAAGTAGAAAGGTTAACTGGTACCCAACTTTGGTGCCTGGCTCCACTGTTCTCCCCCACTACCTCCCCCCCCCCCCCCCCCCCCCCAATTGGAGTTTAGCACCTCCAACAGTGTCTTGTTCAGATGATTCAGAAAAATGAAGCTTTCCATCAAATTACCGAACTGCTTCTGTCCAGCAGCTGCTGATTGCATAACAGACCAGTGCAAAAATGACCCACAAAATGACAAATGTTCTGAAATGGACCAATTGCTTTAAGTGATCTCTTTATCCTCCTCCTGCAGCATCATTTGTTATTTCTAAATCTAAATCTCCTGTTGGAAAATAGGAACCTTTTGAAGCCTTTTCTTAAACAAATTCTTTATATTACTGTTCAATCTTCCGTCATCTCAGTTTTTACTATTATTTAATCCCATTACTTTGCACATATATTAGTATGTCTATGAAAGAAATATAAGATTGGAGGCTGCTGGTTGTTGTGGGAGTTGGATCTTTTATGTGCTTTTTTTTTCTGCATTTATTCTGCAATGGCTCAAGATGTTTTTTTTTCTGATTAGAGCCAGAGATGGTTACAACCATAGCCTGTAGATTGCCAATTTAACAGATACAGCACATAACTATCAAACAGTCTTAATGAATAAAATGTATTTATTCTTTATTTTAACAGCTATTTACTCCTCCTAAAAGAATTGACAACTACACTAAAGCTATTTTATAGACTCTTGCAAAACAATTACATGGATGTAAAGATGCCTGGAATTTACAGAATAGAAGGAAGCTGATTGTACAAACTGGTGTTTATACTTCACTCTCTCCAGTGTCAGAGCATGGAAACAGACCCTTCAGGCCAACTAGTCCACGTTGACCATGTTTCCAAACTTCTAGTCCCACGTGCCTGTATTTTAGCCAATATCTCTCCAAACCTTTTCCTATTCATGCACTTGTCAAAATTTATTTTAAATGTAACTGTACCTGCATCTGCCACATCTGTTAGCCTTTACAGGGTGCTTACCTTGGAACAGCAGCAGCCATGAGGTGGGGAGGGACACATTAACCGGTAAGCCAGTAGATCTGGCGTTGTGGATTCGGGCCTAGTCTTTATTGGGCACCTATCTCTGAGTAGCAGAGCTACTCCTGTTTCTAATTATATGTCCCCTTCAGTGTGTTGATGTCATTCATTCCATGTACTCGGATCTAGCAGGCTTCACTTTCTAACCACTCTCTGGCTGCAGCCATTCCTCTTGAATCCCCTATTCAATATTTAGTGGCTATCCTGTACTTATGACCACAGGTTATTTACTGCCCAGAAAAGAAGTAAGCAGCAAAATTAATGTAGGATTATTTTTGCTGCTTGCTTCTTGATAGTGGATAAGATGACTGGGGAGCCCAAAGGTAGATGTGTTCTATGTCATTAAATGTACATTGACCACACCTGAGATTATCTGTCAGTTGATACATTGTCAAGAAGGGGAGTGAAGAACTTTGGGTAGAAATACTCAGCCAGAGGTTTTTGAAGTTATCATATACTTTTCCTCTCAGAATTTCTCTACTGGTACATGTGTATATGAACATTGCAATTTTCAATACACTACAGTGGCAGCCATTGGCACATTAACTTTCTTTTGAATGAGAGCTGCAATCGAAGGATGTTCGAAAAGATACTATACAAAGTCATAAGGTTTTCGCTTTGGAAGTAACTATTCCTAGGCAGCTTGGACCTGACCTATGTTTTCTGGTCTGTTACAATAATAACTCCATTTCAATGTGTAGATTTTCAATCCCTAATATGCAGTAATGGAAGGTTATGGTAAGTTAGATGCAATTCATTTTCCTGTGTCAGAAGAGAGAAATGTAGAAATGAGTTGTCCAGGTAATGCATAATCTTCACACACATTGTTTTCCAAAATATTTCCTTTCAAAGGCTTGCCTCACTACACAGTCATCTATCTAGCACAGTTGCTGTAATATAAAGTACACCTAGGAAATCTGCTACTTGATGTCTTCCGGCCATTATGATTGGAAGAGGATGAATGTGCAGGGCTAATGGAACAAAAAAGACCGATGAGTTGCACCTTCAGAGAGCCAGGGAGGGCACAATGGGCCAAGTAGCCTCCTGCCCTGTTACCATTCTATGATTACAACTGGTAGGTCTGTGAGACTTGCTCTGGGTATTTTTAATTTTTGAATTTTCCCTATTTTGATTTATACACGTCTGATCAGAAGTTAGCAAAATGTGCTTCACAGCACTAGGGACCTGGCTTTGATTCCACCCCGGGCATCTGTCTGTGTGGAGTTAGCATATACTCCCTGTTCTGTGTGGGTTTACTCCGAATGCTCCGGTTTCCTCCCGCAGTCCAGTGATAGAGATGTACAGCATGGAAACGAACCCTTCGGTCCAACTTGTCCACGCCGACCAGATATCCCAACCCAATCTAGTCCCAGTTGCCCATATCCCTCCAAACCCTTCCTATTCATATACCCATCCAAATGCCTTTTAAATGTTGCAATTGTACCAGCCTCCAACACTTCCTCTCACAGCTCATTCCGTACACGTATCACCCTCTGTGTGAAAAAGTTGACCCTTGGGTCTCTTTTACACCTTTCCCCTCTCACCCTAAACCTATGCCCTCTAGTTCTGGACTCCCTGACCCCAGGGAAAAGACTTGTCTATTTATCCTATCCATGCCCCTCATAATTTTGTAAACCTCTATAAGGTCACCCCTCAGCCTCCGACGCTCCAGAGAAAATAGCCCCAGCCTCATTAGATTACTTAGTGTGGAAACAGGCCCTTCGGCCTAACAAGTCCACACCAATCCGCTGAAGCGCAACCCACCCAGACCCATTCCCCTACACCTAACACTACTGGCAATTTAGCATAGCCAATTCACCTAATCTGCACATTTTTGGACTGTGGGAGGAAACCGGAGCACCAGGAGGAAACCTACGCAGGCAGTGGGAGAATGTGTAAACTCCACACAGTCAATCGCCTGAGGCGGGACTTGAACCCGGGTCTCTGGCGCTGTGAAGCAGCAGTGCTAACCACTGTGCCACCGTACCACCCACTTCTTTTCCTGACAGCCTGTTCAGCCTCTCCCTATAGCTCAAATCCTGCAACCCTGACAATATCCTTGTAAATCTTTTCTGAACCCTTCCAAGTTTCGCAACGTATTTCCGACAGGAAGGAGACCAGAATTGCACGCAATATTCCAACAATGGCTTAACCAATGTCCTGTACGGTCACAGCATAACCTCCGACCTCCTGTACTTAATACTCTGACCAATAAAGGAAAGCAAACCAAATGTCGTCTTCACTATCCAATTACCTGCGACTCCCCTTTCAAGGAGTTATGAACCTGCACTCCAAGGTCTCTTTGTTCAGCAACATTCCCTAGGACCTTACCATTAAGTGTATAAGCCCTGCTAAGATTTGCTTTCCCAAACTGCAGCACCTCGCATTTATCTGAATTAAACTCCATCTGCCACTTCTCAGCCCATTGGCTGATCTGATCAAGATCCTATTGTAATCTGAGGCAAACTACTTTGCTGTCCACTACACCTCCAATTTTGGTGTCATCTGCAAACTTACTAACTATACCTTTTATGCTTGCGTCCAAGTTATTTATATGAATGACAAAAAGTAGTGGACCCAGCACCGATCCTTGTGGCACTCCACTGGTCACAGTCCTCCTGTCTGAACAGCAACTCTCCACCACCACCACCCTCTGTCTTCTACCATTGAGCCAGTTCTGTATCCAAATGGCTAGTTCTCCCTTTAATTTGTGAGAGCTAAGCTTGCTAACTACTCTCCCATGGGGAACCTTGTCAAATGCCTTACTGAAGTCCATATAGATCACATCTACCACTCTGCCCTCTTTGTTACTTCTTCAAAAAACTCAATCAAGTGTGTGAGACATGATTTCCCACGCACAACGCCATGTTGACTATCCCTAATCAGTCCTTGCCTTTCCAAATACATGTACATCCTGTCCCTCAGGATTTCCTCCAGCATGTGCACGTTCGGTGAATTGCGCATGCAAAATTGCCCATAATGCTCAGGGATGCGAGGGTAGGTGGATAAGCCATGGGAAGTGCAGGGTTACAGGATAGGATAGAGGGTGGGTCTGGGTAGGATGATCTTTGGTGGGTCGGTGTGGTCTCGATGGGTGGAATGGCCTGCTTCCACACTGTAGGGATTCTATGATTTCTCTGTCTCGTTTGTGACTCACATTGTAGGTAGATGGCTGCAAACATGGATCCTATCACAGATAACCATTGATGGAAAAGTTGGTGGTGTGGTAAATAACCAGGAGGAAAGCCTTGATGGGCTGGAACAATGGTAAATGGAGTTTAGTCCTGAAAAGTGAGAGGTGATGGATTTTAGGAGGGCAAGTAAGGTGATGGAGTACACAATGTATCGTAGGATCCTAGCATGTTCAGAGGATCAAAGGGGCCTTGACATTTGTCCAAAAAACTGAATGGTGCCAAAGACTCTCCCGAGGTTCTGGACACATGACTTTAACACACCACCGTACTCCTACACCAACATTTCTGGCGTCGGCCTACTACAGTATTCCACTTGGGGACAGTACGACTTCTAGGACTCTGCATCAAGTCCAATAGAGTCTGACTCCATCCTTCCATGTTCTTTACTGTCCCCAGACTCTGGTACTGTCATGACATTAGTTGCTTTCAGCACAGCCAACCCATTCTCTTCTGCACTCAGCACTAATTATCATTTATTCAGCTTCTCTTCTGTGCTGGCCTGATATTAATAATCCCCTTGTCTTGTGGTGGCATAGTGATATTATCGCTGGGCTGTTAATCTAGAGACCCACATAACATTCTGGGGAGCTGGGTTCGAATCTCATCACGGCAGACGGGACAATTTGAATTCAATTAATACCTGGAATTAAGGATCTAATGATGACTATGAATCCATTGCCAATTATTGGAAAAACACATCTGGTTCACTAATTCCCTTTAGAGAAAGAATCTGCCATGCATACTTGGTCTGGCCTACACGTGACTCTAGACTCACTGGGGTTGACTCTTAACTGCCCTTTGGGCAATTAAGGATGGGCAATAAATGTTGGCCCGGTCCAGCCAATAGCGTTCTCTTTCTGTGAATGAATAAAGATAAAGGTAAACATCTCTCTGGCCACCCATCTGCTCACCAATTTCTGTTCTTGTTCCAAAGACTCTTTTCTGAAAATCATTAAGTCGTGGTTAAAATGCTTCTGCTGTTGTGTACAACTTTTTTTTATCTGTGTATTTTAGTGCCCTTCTGTCAGCGTCCTCCTCGAATCTTCATGCATAATCTCCAGCTTGGGAGGAAAGCGATGTGCTCAAAGGCTCCTGTCAGTGATATTCTGTAAAAAGAAAAAAATCTGCCAAAAATGGCCTTATTGTCATAGTTCCACTGCTCCTGGGCTCGACTAAAATATCAGAGCATGTTTAGTGAAAAATGTGACTGGAGTTTTCGGTTATCTTTTATTAACTGCTGTTGCTGGTGGCTAATGAAACAGGATCAATAAATAGGGCTGAAACATCAATAATAATGTTTGTTGTGGTAGTAGCAGTCCCAGCTGTTGACGATGATGAGTGAGTGAGATGGAACAGGCCTCCAAAATGAGCAATGTAATTTAATGATCATTAATTAAAGCCTTGTAAGAGGACCTCTAGAAAATGTACGTATCTGATTTCCATGTAAACAAAGAATCATAGAATCCCTGCAGTATGGAAACAGGCCCTTCGGCCCAACAAGTCCACACCAACCCTCCGAAGAGTAATCCACCCAGACCCATTCCCCTAACCTATACTTAGCCCTGACTAATGTACGTAACCTCCACATCTCTGAATACTATGGGACAATTTTCCATGGCCAATCCACCTAACCCACAATCTTTGGATTGTGGGTTAGGTGGATTGGCCATGGAAAATTACAATCTTTGGATTGTGGGAGGCAACCAGAGCAAACCCAAACAAACATGGGGAGAATGTGTAAACTCCACACAGACAGTTGCCTGAGGTTCAAATCAAGCCTGGGTCCCTGGCACTGTGAGGCGGCAGTGCTAATCCCTGAGCCACCCAGTGCATTAATGAGGACAGCAATATCAAGTATCTAATGGAAAAGAAATGATCACTCAAATGCTTTGTGTTTTGGAGGAGTTTTATGCAAATAGACTTTGAAAGCATGAATATTATTCTCCTCAGACAGTGATTCAATAGGGGGCCCAGTTTGCAATGGTAATGACACTGACTGACCACAAAGCCTGCGGTCAAGTTCTAACTGCCCCAAACATACTCCAGCCACACTTTAACTCTCCCCTTTACATCATTTGGGTGCCAAGAATTGGGAACCATGGCTACAGTGGGATCGGAAAGTTTTATATAGATTTAGCAAAACTTTGTATGCCTCTTTGTAAAGCCCATCAAAAGCTCAAATTTCAGTATGACCCACTTTACAATGACTGCTTCATTAAACAATTACACACAACTTGGTTGTTCATGTAACAAAACTGTAATATTACGCAACCAATCAGGTTGCAGTGATTTGATCATCTGTGCTGTTCTTTCAGAAAAGTAAATACAAATTTGGTGCACAGGCCACCAGTTCTAAAAGGTAAACTGAATCTTTCTCCACTTACTTTACTGTTCAAACAGTTTGGGAATTCCCAGGTGAGTAACTCATCTCCCACCTTGCCAAACCCTGTCTCCTATCCACAAGTCAGTAGCATGATGGAACATTGTCCTGAAAGCATACAGCTCCAACAGCACTTCAGACGCTCAACACAAGCTAGGGCAAGTCCGTCTGCTTGGTCAGTACACTATCATCCAGTTTATCCACCTTTCACTCTCCCTATCACTGTCATATACATGGCCTGTTATTGTCACGTGTGCTCCATCATAGGAGTGCAGTGAAAAGCTTTTACAATGTCTGCCTTCTTATGGTGATATCTTTAGGTACAAGTACCTAGGTATGATTCTTGGATACAGCAGAGGAATAAAAAGTAGCTGTGTCACTAATGGAATTAAAAACATAAGTTAAAAGTAGGACAGCATTAATGGATTGACATTACAGTGAGGTAGGAAATTTCAAGTAGCCATTACATTGTAACAGCTCAGCACAGGGCCTCCGCACATGGTCTGACCGCCTGCACCAGATTCTAGTCCAATAGCCGCCCCTCCTCCACTCCAAGCCTCAGACCCGCTCTGCCCCGGCACTCAGCTGCTCCGAGGTAAGTTTCAGGACCGCCTCCGCTGTCCCCGTCTCCGGTTGGGACTCGCTGGCTGCACCATGTTCCAGCGCTGTTTCCCCACGCTGCTGCTCTAGGTCCTTGCTACTGGCACCTGCCCTATGCTAGTATTTGCTCTGGTGCTGAGGGGAGAGAAGAAGAAAACCAAAGAGAGGGAAAGGAAAAAGAACAGAGCAGAACAGAGGCAGCAGTGCGTCCCATGTACAAGGTGCTCCAGGACTCCTTTGATAGCAAACTTACATCTAGAAGGACAAGGGCAGGTGAACATCACCACATGCAAGTTCCCCTTCAAGTCATGCTCCATCCTAACTTGGAAATATATCATCATTCCTTCACATTTACTGGGGTAAAATGCTAGAGCTCCCTTAACAGCACTGTGGGTCTACGCACACACACAAAAGGAATGCAGCAGGTTAAGAAAGCAGCTCAACACCACGCTCTAAAGAACAACCAGCGATGAACAACAACTTCAGGATGTGGGTGTTGCCAGATGGGCCAGCATTTAATGCTCATCACTAACTGCCCTTAAGGAGATGATGGTGAGCCACCTTCTTGAAGCGTTACATTCCCTGTGAAAGAGGAATACCCAGAACAGAGGAAGTTTCAGAACTTCCATGCAGTGACAGTGAAGGAGCAGTAATGTTGTTCCAATCAGGATGGAGTGTTTGGCTTGGAGGGAAACAAGTACTCACGCACACAGTGATATCCATGTCCATGGAAAAGAGGTCAGAAAGAAACTAACACAAGCAAGATTGAGCCTTGTCAATGGATGGGCCATTGGCAGATGATGTCCTACTTTTGGGTATCATTCTTCCATACTTACAGAGCAAAGCTTTGCCTTATTTAGTCCTCTGTGACATTGCGCAGTGGTGTATGGACGGCTAACAGTCAGGACAGGGAGAGAAATCACGGGTGCCAGTTCTGAACCTGGCCTGGACCCCAGAGCAGACAGCACAGTGACTCCTGGCTGGAGCAGAGGATCCGGCCCTTGACCCCCAAGCAGAGGCCTCACCTTTGACCCGAGCACAATGGACCTAGAAGGGTTCCAGGCCCAAATTGTTGGGCCCTGATATACCCTAATTCTCTCTGTGCTGAGCCCTGGCATTGAATCATATCATAGAAGCTATAACATGTAGGAAGAGGTCATTCAGCCCATCAAGTCTGCGCTGAACTTCCGAGCAGCATCCCACCCAGACCCACCCTATCCACTTAACCCCACATTTTCCATGGCCAACCCACCTAGCCTGCATCTCCCTGGACACAATGGGCAATTTAGCATGGCCAATCCATTTCACCTGCACATCTTTGGACTATGGTAGGAAACCGGAGAACCAGGAGGAAATCCATGCAGAGAATGTGCAAACTCCCTCCACTCAGACAGTCACCAAAGGCTGGAACCGAACCCAGGTCCCTGATGCTGTGAGGTAGCAATGCTAATCACTGTGCCACCATGTATTCTGTGCTTTGGAGAGAAATCACCAACAGCACTGGGAATACCTAGCGACCTGCTGCTCTCGATGGTGATAATGATCATGTTGATGACAACAAAACTCAAAATGGGCCCGCAAAGGTCAGTGCTTGAAAGCAAAACAACAACAAGAGCTACAACTTATTAACTAGGCATGGAATCTTTACTGCTCCCAATTATCACAGCAGGTATTTATTGGATCGGGGTTAGACTTTTAAAAAAAACCTCAACCTGTTCACAGGTAGGAGTGAACTTGGGGTTCCTGACTCAGAGGCAGGGATGATTCCATTGCATGCAAGGGCTCCAGGGCGAGCTGGAGAACACAGTAGTAAATGTTAATCAGCCTGCTCAGTATTTATCCTCTGCTTTCCTTCAAGGCTCTTTGATCATCTATTTATCTTGGATGGATGGTTTAGATGTGTGTAGGTGTAACAAAGCAGAGGTAAAGAAAAATCAATGATATTGTCACTGTGGAGCTAATACAGCATGAAAGAAGCATTTGCATTTATATAGAACTATAAATAGCCTCCTACAACTGGCAGCGATCTCCCATAAATGCAGAGATTGTTTTGTGAGGAAATGCAACACACATGCATTGAGTACAGCAAGATCCCAAACCTGCAGTGGATTGGATGTCCAGTTATTCTGCTTCTTTGACTGATGGAAGAATGTTGGACTGAACACTGGGGTGACTCCCTGTTTTTCTGTGATTACTGTCCTGGAATTCCTCACCTTCATTACAGAACCCAGTACGATTGCAGTGCAAGTTCATAGTTCCTTGAAAGTAGAGTCGCAGGTAGACAGGATAGTGAAGAAGGCATTTAGTATGTTTGCTTTCATTGGTCGTTGCATTGAATATAGGAGTTGGGAGGTCATGTTGTGACTGTACAGAACATTGGTTAGGCCACTATTGGAATACTGTATTCAGTTCGGTCTCCCTACCATAGGAAAGATGTTGTGAAACTTGAAAGGGTTCAGAAAAGATTTACAAGGATGTTGCCAGGGTTAGAGGGTTTGAGGGGAGAGGCTGAACAGGCTGGGGCTGTTTTCCCTGGCGCGTCGGAGGCTGAGGGGTGACCTTATAGAGGTTTATAAAATCATGAGGGGCATGGATAGAATAAATAGACAAAGTCTTTTTTTTTTCCCCAGGGAAAACTAGAGAGCCTAGGTTTTAAAGTGAGAGGGGGAAGATATAAAAGGGACCTAAGGGACAGCTTTATTATGTAGAGAGTGGTGCGTGTATGGAATGAACTGCCAGAGGAAGTGGTAGAAATTGGTACAATTACAACACAGGTAGATAGGATAGTGAAGACGTTGTTCGGTATGCTTTCCTTTATTGGTCAGTGTATTGTGTGAAGGAGTTGGGAGGTCATGTTACAGCTGTACAGGACATTGGTTAGGCCACTATTGGAATACTGTTTTCAGTTCCGGTCTCCCTGCTATAGGAAGGATGTTGTGAAACGTGTTACAAGCATGTTGCCAGAGTTGGGGTGTTTTGAGCGATAGGGAGTGGCTGAATAGGCTGGTGCTGTTTTTCCTGGAGCATCAGAGGCTGAGTGGTGACATTGTAGGTGTTTATAAAATCATGAGGGGCATGGATAGGGTAGAAGGCACATGTTTAATGTGAGAGGGAAAAGATTTAAAAGGGACCTAAGGGGCAACTTTTTCATGCAGAGGTACATGTATGGAATGAGCTGCCAGAGGAAGTGGTGGAGGCTGATACAATTGCAACATTTGAAAGGCATCTGGATGGGTATATGAATAGGAAGAGTTTATGGGGATATGGGCCAAATGCTGGCAAGTGGGATTACATTTACTCAGGATATCTGTTCGGCATGGATGAGTTAGACCGAAAGGTCTGTGTTCGTGCTGTACATCCCTCTATGACTTATGACTCTAAAAGGCATTTGGATGGGTATATGAATACAAAGGGTTTAGAGGAATGTGGGCCAAATGCTAGCAGATGGAACTAGATTAAATTAGGTTATCTGATCAGCATAGGTGAGTTAGACTGAAGGGTTGGTTTCCATGTTGTATATTTCTATGACTCTAAAACAGTTGCTTATTTAACAAGACCTAGAATAATAATGATGGATGGTAATACAATAATGGAGTGGCGATACACATTGACAATGATCCCACTGAAGAGCAGAACAAGCTTGAGGGACTGAATGGGCTACTTGAGGTGTTTCCATTGACAGTTTATTGTGGTGTTAATACAATTTGAGTTGTTAATCACTTTGACTTGAAGTACATGAAATGCAAATTCATTGAACAATTATAATTAAGACAGGTAAGAGAATCTTTTATCTAGGAGGAGGCAGCTAAAGGGATTTTGCTCTGACTTCTAATGATTGTCCCTTGTGGCTAGTTTTGCATGACTAATATAATAAGCAGAGCTCCCATGCTGTGAAGAATGTTTACTTATTAAAATCAAATGATGCACTCAGTCCTCAATGCTAGTAATGTAGTGGAACCTTGCTAATTTAATTAAAGCCATGGTTGTTCTTTGAATTGAGATAATAGGTTTTTGGAAAAGGATAGTGTGCATTACATGAGGGACTATTAATTTGCTTCTGTCTTCTTTAACTGAACATAGGGTGATTGCTTTTATAAAGTAAGGAAACAATGTAATGGACCAAGTGCTGCTTTCATACAGCAGTGGTTTCCTGCATTACAATACGGACCACACTTCTAAAGGCATTTAATTGCCTATAAAGTATATTGGGATGACCTAAGCACGTGCTCATGATGTATTGGCAATCCAGAGGGCCAGGCTTGTATCATTGGGTCATAGGTTCAAGCTCCAGTTCAGGAGTGCATGGAATTTCAATTTAATGAATAAAATCTCTAGAATGGAAAGCTAGTCTCATTAATAATGATGATCAAACTATCAATGCTCTCTTTCCCAACAACATAAATGCCATTGCTTTTTCAGTTCTGAAGAAGAGTCATATCAGACTTGAAACATTACCTCCTGCTTCTGTCGGTGTCCATACTGCCATACCTGCTGAGTTTCTCCAGCACCTTCTGTTTTAATTGGAAAACTATCATTGATTGTTGTTAAAACTCATGTGGTTCACTAGTGTCTTTGAAAGGAAGAAATATGCTATCCTTATCTGGTCTGATCTACATGTGATTCCATATCCACAGAAATGTGGTTGACTCAGCTGCTGTCTGGAATGGCTTAGCAGGCCTGTCAGTTCCAGGATGGGCAAAAAAAAGGTTCCTCCCTGTTTCCATGAAGAAACAAATCCATTTGGATTGAACCTACACATGAGACAATGGATTTCGATACAGCTTCAAAATCAACTGTATTGTATCTTGTTCAACTGGTCATTGTACGGCTCACTAGTCTGAGTTTAGAAGGACATTTGACTTATAAATGTTACCACAGATGATCCCAATCCTATCCTTACGTTATGGTGACACACACTAGATTTAGAGTTAAGTGGCAGTGTTTTGGAAGGTGGAACAGGGCTAACAATTCTTGTCTGATTGTTCCATTGCATTATCTATTAGTGATATAAAGTACAGTGATACCATAGCAGCCATTGGAATCAAATCAAAATCAGAATTCATTTTTATTCGTTCATGGGATGTGGGCACTTTTTATCCAACTCTACTTGGCCTTGAGGAGGTGGGGTGAGCTGTAGGTTGACCCACAATGCAATTCGGAAGGGAAATCCAGGATTGTGAACTAATGACACTGAAGGAACAATGACATACTTCCAAGTCAGAGTGGTGAAAAAAAGTGAAAGAAATTAAATTTACATAGCAATTTCCATGACTTCCCAAACTGTGTTGCAGCCAAATACATACTTCTTATAATATAGTCAATTTTGTAAGGTAGGAAACACAGTAACCAATTTGCATGATGTGTTAATTTGAATTGTAGAATCCCTACAGTGTGGAAACCGGCCCTTTGGCCCAACAAGTCCACACCAACCCTCTGAAGACTAACCCACCCAGACCCATTCTCCCTACCCTACATTTACCCCTGACTAATGCACCAAATCTACACATCCCTGAACACTACAGGCAATTTAGCATGGCCAATTCATCTAACATGCACGTCTTTGGATTGTGGGAGGAAATCGGAGCACCTGGAGACAACCAATGCAGACACAGGGAGAATGTGCAAACTCCACACAGACAGTCGCCTGAGGCTAGAATTCAACTTAGGTCCCTCATGCTGTGAGGCTGCAGTGCTAACCATAGAGCCACCGTACTGCCTGCTTATGGGTTATGGGTTGAAAAGAAAATATTAGGGAAATACAGTTCAATAGCACCAGTCCACAGAATTCAATGAGGTTTCCATTTGCTTCTTCTGAATCCTTCTGATCTCCAATTTTCTTTCACTTCTTTCCAAGTCCATTCAGTTCTTTACTGCAGACGCAAGGCAGTCAGCACACTCATTGCTCAGTGTTTCAGTCACTGGTTAAACGTAGCAGCTAATAAGCAAATGGTGAGTGAGGATATTTCCAATTCTTTGTCACTTCCCTGCAAAAATAAAGAGATGTTTCCATAGCCTGAATGCTTTCTATTGCTGTATTTCAGTACACAAACAGTACACCTGCCCAGGAGCCAATCAGAGAGGTGTTACTATGCTGTTGACACATGACCTACACAACTGTTTTGACTGAAAACCAATCACCAGTCTGTTGCTGGGCAAAACTGTTCTGAATACTCACCCATTGCGCCAATCAGTGTTCACCATCTCCCCACCAATCACCACTCCCCTGCACTGCTTGAACAAAGAACTGCGTAAATACAACTGGCAATGAGTTTCAGTCACTTGTTTTAAAACTTCAACATCCTTATCCACAGTTTCATGTGTTGAAGGTAGTATCATTTTTCCATTTTGATTCACAATTGAAAATTAATGATTTTAAAAAAGAAATGTGATCATTACAACAAGCTGTGCCTCACTTTAACAGCTCATCCAGAACCTAGCACCACCCCTTGTAAATACTTACATCTGGAGTTTTTTCCCGTAAGTTATATGCTGTAGTTTCTGGAGTGAGCTTTGAGCCCACAATTTCACAGAATCATTATGACTCAGGAGGAGGCTATTTGGCCCATCAATCATGGGATGTCGGTGTCACTGACTAGTCCATCATTTACTACCCATCCCTAATTGGCTACAGGACAGTTAAGAGTCAACCACGTTGTTGTGGGTCACAGGTAGGCCAGAGCAGGTAAGGATGGCAGATTTTCTTCCCTAAAGGAGATCAGTGAACCAGATGGGTTTTTATGACGATTGACAATGGCTTCATGGTCATCATTAGATCCTTGATTCCAGATTCATTATTGAATTCAAATTCCACCATTTGCCATGGTGGGATTCAAACTTGGGTCTTTAACCAAGTTTCCAGTGATAATGCCATGAAGCCAGGGCCTCCCCTGTGATAATAGAACCTGCAGTTATTTAGTCGAACTTCATTATCTATTCTGGCTCAATCTTTGAGTCTGATTCTATTATCCAGTGCCAATGTCCAGCCTTTTATCCATATCTCTGCACACCATTGCTATCCAAAAAACCATCCAGTGCCCTCTTGAGTACCTCAATGAATGCAGTGATATAACTGAACCATGACTAACATTTTGGGAGTTCATGTTTTTAGGCAGAGAGAAAAGGAGATTTCCTGTAAATTCAATGCACCTTCTTTAAATAGCTTTAAATCCACACTGACCAAGTATTCAATCTGCCAATATTAACCTTCTCTTACTGTCATGAGCACACTAGTTGATATTTTATGCAATGAGCAAAATTTTAATAACAACTTAATTTAACTAAACTGATAGTTTGATGCAAGAATGCAGTAGGAACTCAATTGCCTATGTGTTTTCGAAAGTGAGGTTGATTTTGTAAGTGACATTTAAAAAGGTGATAATCAGAATCTGGGAGATATAGTGCTGAAGTCTTTTTTTTCTTGGCCTCTCTGAGGGATGTAATTATACATAATGACCAAATAGTGAGGTTGATTTCGCTGAAAAATTACAGACAATTATTTCTTGTAGAACAGAAAAATAGATTTAATAAAAAAAGTGAAATTGGGAATTCCATAGTGAGTAGATTATATGTTTAATAGCCTGAACTAAACACTCACTTGGTGTAATTAAACTGGAGAGGATTTTTTTTTGGTAAGGGTATTTGGGAACAAATAGTAAATTATACCTCTCAATGCGGATAAATTTGTATGGAAATTATAATATTTAACATGGGAAATTATTAAATAGGTTCCCACTAACTCCCACACTTTGTTTCTGTTCAAATAGAAGCCAGCTGTCAGTCTTTCAATAGAACTAACAAGGGACTGTAATGAACAGTTTCAGGGGGTGTGGGTTCAGCAAGGTTGGTACAGCAAATAAAGGATTTTAAATGATAGCTTTTAGATGTTATCGTTGTACAGGGAGCTATTTTGTTTTAGGTAAGACTTGGCAGATTGTAAGCTACTGCCACAGAATGTGGCTTGCAGCTATGCTAATATTTTTATGTTGATGAGAAACATAAGAATGACTTGCATTTGCATAGCACTTTCCTTGTTCAATGAAGGAATTATTTTTGTACAATTTTGTTTCATCTCTGTAGGCGGTAGCTTCTGTTACTGCAACCATTGTATTTGATCTGACAGGACCATGTCACTTGCACCCATATCACACTTAAAATTAACAGGTGCTTAACACTTAAAAGTGACATGCATGAATATTATAAATCTCAAATCAATTGGATCACCAGTTCTCCCAGGAAATTTTCAGATACCTTTTCAAATACAGGTTCATTGACTAATGCAGAGATTTTATTTTGAAACAAGGACCTTCTACTGCATATCCTCTTTGGATGTGTAAGTGTCTGTTTTTCTTTATTCATTCACAGGAAGAGGACGTCACTGGCTAGGCCAGCTTTTATTACCCATCCCTAATTGCCCAGAGGGCAGTTAAGAGTCAACCATATTGCTATGGGCCTGGAGTCACGTGTAGGCCAGACCAGGTAAGGACAACAAGCAGGAGGCTGGAAGAAGACAACAAGTCAGGCAGCATCAGGAGGTGGAGAAGTCAACATTTCAGGTGTAACCATTCTTTGATCCTGAAGAAGGGTTACACCCGAAATGTTGACTTCTCCACCTCCTGATGCTGCCTGGCTTGCTGTGTTCTTCCAGCCTCCTGCTTCTCTACCTTGGATTCTAGCATCTGCAGCTTTTTTTGTCTCAGACCAGGTAAGGATGGCAGTTTCCTTCCCTGAATGACACTGGTGAACCAGATGGATTTTTCTGACAATCTTTTGCTGCTCTGAAACTATATCTTGCATGGCCGCGCATTTTCAGGAGGTGACATTTAGTTCTTGGAGACAGTAAGGATTGCAGATGCTGGAAGCCAGGGTCAATAGATGTGAAGCTGGAAATGCACAGGTAGGTAGGTCACACAGCACCCAAGGAGCAGGACAGTCAATGCTTCCAGTTAAACATGGACTTTCCTGCTCCTCAGATGCTGTCGAACCTGCCTGTGTTTAACCTTTAGTTCTATTCTTTGTTTTGGCTTGTCTTGTTTACCTATAGAGATGTGCACCTTATGAAATGGATAGGTTCTATTCTGTAGTAAGGGTGTTCTTCTCCTCTTAGGATTTAACACCATAAAACCATAAGAAATAGGAACAGGAGTAGTCCATTCGGTCCCTTGAGCCTGTTCCACCATTCAATATAATCATAGATGACCTGAAAACTCACATCGTCCTGTATTTCTGACTCCAACTTCTGACACAATATGAATAGCTCTCTCCAAACTCATACGTTCCTTGAGCTTTAATAAGTCTGACTGACTCAGCAATAATTTCAACAACAAACTTGTCTCTTATGTATTCTAATTTCAAAGCTTCATCATCAAGAGTTTTCCACTAATCTGTAGAGGTCAATAATGGTGTTATGTAAGAAATATGTTGATATTGAACTTATCTATTATTTCAGTCTCTTTCCAGGCCTTTTCTTCTCAATAAATAAACATTTCTTTCTTTGTTTTATGTATTATTTGTTAACATTGCAAGTTGTTGTAACTTCATACAGTATTTGTGCTTTTATACTTTGGAGATTTACCACATCATCTGCTGAAGGCCCTACTGAATAATATAATATATTTGCTCAATTTGAGATTTAGGGTTTAATTTTGAAGGAACAAATTACTGCAGATGCTAGAATCTGTACTGAAAACAATAAATGCTAGAGACCACAGCAGGTCAGACAACATCCACGGAGAGGGATCAAGCTAATGTGTTAAAGGAGCTTTGTATCTTGTGAATTGTTTTCTCAAAGTTTCCAATCATATGTTTTGTTTGGTTTATCTCTGACATGAAATCTATGATGTGGAGATGCCCAAGTTGGACTGAGTTCGACAAAGTCAAAAATCAAACATCAGGTTATCGTCCAACAGGTTTATATGAAATTGCAAGCTTTCAGAGCTCAGCTCCTTCCTCAGGTGTGGTATGATCGAGAGGTATTAGACACAGTGTTTATAAGCAAAAAGGTAGCAACTTTAACCTTCTGCCCTTGTTGAATCTTTTAATCAGTTAGGAGGTAGACTGCTGATTCAAACGCAAAATCCAGATTGCTTTGAAGACATTGTCCTTAGATAATTAAAGTTTTTATCAATGCACAAGAGATGACATCTCAGGTTAGACAATGCATTTTAGGTGTGAGGTCCTGCATCAAATCTATGTTTTAAGCTGAGGTCTAGTTTTATTTTTTGACAGAAAAGAATCTTGAATGAAATAATTCGCCCCAGAGAGCGTGTGTGTGTGAGAGAGAGAGAGAGAGAGAGAGTGTGTGTGTGTGTGTGCGCGAGAGAGAGAATGTGTGAATGTGTGAGAGAGGGAGTGTATATGCATGCATGTGTGAGAAAGAGTTGTGTGTGTGCATTTGAGAGAGTGAGAGAGTGTTTGCACGTATATGTATTTGAGACAGTGCAAGTGCATGTATGTGTATGGGAGTGGGTCTGTGTAAGTGTGCGAGTGTGTGTGTGAGAAACTGTGTGTGGGAATATATAGTGTGGTGGGATTACCTGTAGTGTGACATGAACCCAAGATCATGGGTGTGGAACTTAGCTGTCAGCCTGTGCTCAGCGATTTCGCATTGTTGCATATCTTGAAGTCCGCCTTGGAAGATGCTTATCCGAAGATCAGAGGCTGAATGTCTTGGATCGCCGAAATGTTCCCCCACTGGGAGGGAATGCCTCCTGTGTGTTGTTCATTGTGCAGTGTCCATTCAGTCATTGTCATAGTGGGGGTGTATGTGGTGGGTGATGTTCCCACGTGTGATGGTAGTATCCAGGCCGATGATCTGCCAGGTCTTGCATAGGTTGCTGTGGCAAAGTTGTGTGGTGTTGTGGTCAATGTTGTCCTGAAGGCTGGGTAGTTTGCTGCAAACAATGCTCTGTTTCAGGTTTGGCGGTTATTTGAAGATGAGAAGTGGAGGCGTAGGGAAGATCAGGGCGAGGTATTCATTATCTTCGATGATGTGTTGAAGGCTGTGAAGAGCATGGCGTAGTAATTTCCAGGGAAGTACTGGAATGTGAAGGGTATCCTATCGGTCATATCTCATGTCTGTCTCCTCAGGAGGATATTACAGTTTTTCGTTGTAGCACAATGGAATTGGCGATCGATGAGCTGAGCATTGTATTCTGTTCTTATGAGTGCATCCTTAAACATCTTCAGGTGTCCATTGCGTTCCCCCTCATCTGAGCAGATCCTGTGTATGCACAGGGCTTATCTGTAGGGGATGGCTGTTTTAGTATGCTTAGGGTGGAAGCTTGAGAAGTGCATCATCATTAGGTTACTGCTTTATCATCTGTTGTCAAATCTCATGTGGCCTGCTTCTGCGATGCTTGTTTCAAAGAGAAAATGCTTTTCCCCATCTACCCTTCCTGATCTATACCTTTGTGCCATTATTATAAACATTGCCTCATTACCCGTTGGGTGTGTTGCCTTTTGCCATGCTGCATCTCACATGTTCACTTGCCTGACCGTTTGCTCTTTTATGCATTTTCAGTTGATCACTGATTGTACCAACTTAAAATGGTAATGTTCTACAATTGGTAAACTCACCTTTACTCTGAAAATGTTTTGCCATGGTTGAACAGATTATTTTTCCCATCATTGTTAGCCATGGAATTTATGCAATCGCTGATCGCCATGTTTATATGTTTTCCCAACGATTGGTTGCTTGAGTTCAGGATCGAGTGTTGCCACTAACCCTTTCTTTTTGTGCTCAGTCTAAGGGTCTATCTAATTAGTAGTGACAGAGGATATGCTGCTCTTGAGTCTTAACAAGAAGAGGAAAGTGCCTTAATAACAAAATGTAGTTTATTGCATAATGTCAATAGCTCCAAGTTACTTCAACCAGCTAAGCATAATTACTATCAGGAGCCAGAGGTGATGTCTCTGTCTCCATAGAGGTCTTACCCAGCAGTGTGTGACATTATCGGACTGGGTGGAGTCTAATGCAATATCAACGTTAATTCTTTCAGGATCAAGCACCTTTCAATAGGTTAAGAGAATATTTACTGGAGGAATTCAAGATTACTAGTGGTCTTTCTGGAACAGATAAAGAGACACATTGTTTAAACAATCAGGATAGTTTAGTAAGTGCAGATACAGATGCAAGGTAATTGGCAAAAGAACCAGAGCAGAAACTGGACAGGTTTTTTTTAATGCAGCATCTTGCTATGACCTGGAAGGCGACATGAGAATATTCCTGAAGAAGGGCTCATGCCCGAAACATCGATTCTCCTGCTCCTTGGATGCTGCCTGACCTGCTGCGCTTTTCCAGCAACACATTTTAAGTACATGAGAATATTAGCAGCTTACAACAGGCAATTAAATGTATACATGAATATGAAAAGCCTGCAGGCTGTAGAGAAAGATTAAGGGAATGAAAATAATTAGATATCACTGTAGAGGAGACAGCACAAACACAATGTAATAAATGGCTTGATTCCTGAACCACAGAAATATAGGAAATAGGAACAGGAGTAGATTGTTTGGCCCTATGATTCTCCTCCACTATTGAATATGGTCACTGCTGCTCATCTAACCCAGTAGTCTGTTTGTGCTTTCACTATATGCCCTTTGATCCCTTTATCCTTAAGAACTATAACAATCTCCTTCTTGAAAACATTCAATGTTATGGCCTCAACTGCTTCCTGAGACCAATTTCCACAGCGTCACTACTCTCTGGGTGATGAAATTTCTTCTCATCTCAGTCCTGGGATAGATGGGCTTCAGATTGGATCCACGGGTCAGCACAACATTGAGGGCCGAAGAGCCTGTACTGCGCTGTAATTTCTATGTTCTATGCTCTAAATGGCTGACCCGTGGATCCTTAGACTGTGAGAGCAGGAGCCAGTTACTGCAAATTCTGGAATCTGTACTGAATGCAACAAATGCTGGAGATCATAGTGGGTCAGGCAGCATTCATGGAGAGAGAACAAGCTGACATTTCAAGTGTAGATGGCTCTGATGAAGCTCTGACTGGGTCTGAAGCCAGTCCTGATGAATGGTCCTGCCCAAAGCATCAGCTCCTCTGCTCCTCAGATGCTGCCTGACCAACTCCACACTCTAACTACTCTGAATCTCCAGCATCAGCAGTCCTCACTACCTCCTTGTTTCCTCTTTAGACTGTGACCGCGGTTCTGGACTCCCTGGTTATCAGGAACGTCTTTCCTGTGTTACCCATCTTGTACTGTATAGGTTTCTCTGAGACCTCCCTTTATTCTTATAAACTCCAGTGAATCTAGTCCTAACTGATCTAATCTCTCTTCATATATCCCATAAGTCTGGTAAGCCACTATTGCACACCGTTTATAGGCAGAGCATCCTTTCTCAGGTAAGGAGACCAAAATTACACACGACATTTCAGGTGTGGTGTCACTAAGGCCCTGTCCAATTTCAATAAGACACCCCTGCTCCTGTCCTCTCACTATGAAGGTCAACATACAGTTTGCTTCCTTTCAGTGACCGGTGGGCAAAGATACCCAAGTCTTGTTGCATCTTCCCTCTTCCCAAGCTATTGCCATTCAGATAATCTGTCTTCCCGTTTTTGGTCCTGCCTACTACAGTCTGATTCTAAGATTGCACAGAGCCTGCTTCCACAGTGCTGACGGTATCTGGTCCTTGGCCTACTCTTTGTGTTGGCCTGTCACATGTGGCTGCAGAGACTTTGTACCTTAAAAGGTGACTGGTGGCTTGCTGGGATAGATAGCCCATTCATTAAAAATGCTTAATGTGCCATCAGGAGGAGATTGTGATTGGCAAAAGGTATTACCCCACAGAGATATTTGTGGCACGGTGGGTAACTTCCCCAACTCTGGCCTAGAAGCCCGGGGTTTGGGTCCCTTTTTGGGTTTCAATGTCCAGAGATGATCATAAGACAGCCGAGCCAGTTTAGCTTTTATCTGCTGGAGGCCAGCAGAGTATGAGGTGACTTGAATAAAACATATAAGATCTTGAAAAGTCTTGACAGAATGAATATGGAGGTGACGTTTCCTCTTGTGGGAAAATCCAGAACTAGAGAACGCTGTTAATTAATAAGTGGTAGCCCATTTGAGGCAGAGATGAGGCTAGTTTATTTTTTCTCTTTTGAGTGTTTTAAATATTTGGGGCTCCCTTCTATATATAAAAAAAAAGGTGGCAGTAGAATCATAGAGTCATGGAGACGTACAGCGCGGAAGCAGATACTTTGGTCCAACTCGTCCATGCTGACCAGATATCCTAAATTAATCTAGTCCCATTTGCCAGCATTTGGCCCATATCCTTCTAAACCCTTCCTATTCATATACCTTTTAAACATTGTCATCGTACCGGCCTCCCCTGGCAGCTCATTCCATACACACACCACCCTCTGTGTGAAAAAATTGCCCCTTTCGTCCTTTTTAAATCTTTCCCCCTCACCTTAAACCTATGCCCTCTAGTTTTGGACTCCCCTACCCTGGGAAAAAGACCTTGTCTATTTACTCTATCAATGCCCTTCATGATCTTATTAACCTCTATAAAGTCGTTGAGTATTTTTAAGGCAAACGTTGATGGTTTTGTACAATCATAGAATTCGCACAGTGTGGAAGCAGGCCATTTAGACCATTGATTCCACACCTACACTCCGAAGAGTGTCCCTGCCCCCATCCTAGAATTTCCCATGGCTAATCCACCTAGCCTACACAACCCTGGACTCTACAGACAACTTAGCATGGCCAATCCATCTAACCTGCACATCTTGGATTGTGGGAGGAAACAGGAGCACCCGGAGGAAACCCATGCAGACACAGCCATAATGTGTAAGCTCCACGCAGACAGTTGCCTGAGGGTGGAAGTGAACCCAAGTCCCTGGTTCTGTGAGGTAGCAGTGCTAACCACTGAGCCACCGTACTGCCCTTTCTTGGTAATCAAGAGAATGGGGAGGAATATCAGGGAGAGGTGAGGATGTTGCTTTGGGGTTACAAGTAGATCAGCCATAATCTTTTTATTAGATTCTCTACAGTGTGGTAACAGGTCCTTTGGCTCAACAAATCCATACCGACCCTCTGAAGAGTAACCCACCCATAACCATTTTCCCTCTGACTAATGCACCTAACACTATGGACAATTTAGCATGGCCAATCCACCTAACCTGCACATCTTTGGACTGTGGGAGGAAACCAGAGCACCCGGAGGAAACCCACGCAGACACGGGGAGAACGTGCAAACTCCACACAGTCGCCTGAGGCTGGAATCAAACCCAGGTCCCTGCGTTGTGAGGCAGCAGTGCTAACCACTGAGCATCTTATTGAATAGGAGAGCTCAAGGGGCTGAGTGGCCTACTAGTTCTTTGGCATGTACATCCTTTCAACATTTGCCAGTGTCAGGGGAGGCATTCCTATGGTCAGCTGGGCGATGGAAAGAGAAGTAAAGTCTCTATCATCACTATCGATTGCTTCAGATTATAGTACACCTGTAAAATCACATGGTACCGCAAAAAAGTAGACTCCCTGAGTGAACTATAACAGTGGAAGATCACAGAAGGTGATCCCTTGTATTATTGCTGGTCTGGAAGCAGGTTTGATGAATTTCCAGTGGCACAAAGGTTGTTTGGTGTTTCCACACTCATTCCTAGGAGAAACATTTGGAGACCGAATAACAGTTTGACAGGCCATGACGGGAACCCATTCCTATGGATATGACAGATTTTATATAGGCAGTCAGGCACATATGGCTGAAGGGATTAATGGACTCTTAAAGCTCAGACAATGGTGAGAGAACAGGGGGTGGTTCCCATCTTCATTTGGGCAAATATTCTCTTGAATACTGATGCAGATTTCAGAGCCAAACCTCTGGTCTACCCTTGTCAGGACTAAACAACTGGTCTCTTTAAGTTCCAAAGAAATACCATGAAACTGAAGGCTCACTCAACAGAGGCTTGATTGTTAAATAACTACAGTTGTGAACGAGAGAAAAGATATAACTTACTGAACATAATTATTGTTGGAAAAAGAGGCATGTTGTTGAAGCTTTCCATTTTGCATTCATCAGGACAGATGCAAGAATGCCACTCTTCAATGGGAACAACAACTTACGCTGTATGAGAAAAGGTTGGCATGTGGAATCTGATTGGTTGAGGCATTGCCATGGAGATTGTATCAGGGAACAGTTATCCCACTCCCCTCAACAATTTTGTTTAAATTCAAGAAAAAGCAAGTTATCCCAGGCTGTAATATTGCCATGGAGCAGATTGATAGAATCGCTGGAGTTCAGCAAGAGGCCATTCACAGCCTATGGAGTCCCACACTGACCCTCTAAGTGCATTCCACTCAGACCAGCTCCCACCCTATCCATATAGCCACACATTTACAATGGCTAACTCACCTAGCCTGCACATCACCCAGGCACCACAATGCAAGTTTAAAGGCCAAACCATTTAACCTGCCTGCACGTTATTGGATGTGCCTCTTTTCCCGGCAAGATATCATGTACCATTTGTGTTTCCTTTCAGGTGGATATAAACATCTAATTTAGACATTTCTAATCAGCGTCATCTCTATTAAAAGTACTAGCGTTTATATCACACCTTTTACATCCTCGGGTATTTCCCCTGTAAATGTATCACTTCTGAATTGTAGTTACTGATGCAACGTTTTGGCAAAATCAACAGCCCTGTTTTTTATTCATTCATTCACAGGATGAAGGCCAGCATTTGTTGCCCATCCCTAATTGCCAAGAGGGTTGTTAAGAGTCAACCACATTGCTGTGGATCTGGAGTCACATGTAGGCCGGACCAGGTAAGGATGGTACTTTCCTTCCCTAAAGGATATTAGTGAACCAGATGGGTTTTTCTAACAGTCAGCATTGGATTCCTGGTCATCATTAGATTCTTAATTCCAGGTGTGTATTGAATTTAAATTCTACCATCTGCCTTAACAGGATTTGAACCGGGGTCTCCAGGACATTACCTGGATCTCTAGATTAACAGTCCAGTGTTAGGCCATCACCTCCCCTTAATTTGTGCTCGGCAAAATCCCACAACAAGCAGTTAAATAAGTGGAAGCCGAAAGAACTATGGACGCTGTCAATCAGAAACAGAAACAGAAGTTGCTGGAAAAGCTCGGCAGGTCTGGCAGCATCTGTGAAGATAAATCAGAGTTAACATTTCAGTGACCCTTCCTCAGAACTTAAATAAGAGGCCTATTGATCCATTTTGCTGGTGGTGTTGATGGAGGGGTGGATGATGGGGAGATGTTGGGGGCAGGGGATGAGGGGTAAATGCTAAATTGCCCCATAGGTTAGGTGCATTAGTCAGGGTAAATGTAGAGTAATAGGGTAGGGGAGTGGATCTGGGTGGGTTACTCTTTGAAGGGTCGGTATGGACTTGTTGGGCCAAATAGCCTGTTTCAACACTGTAGGGATTCTATGATTCTATCAATGTTGCCTTGCATTCTTTCCATGGGAAAGATTGTGCAGGACCTGCTGCATTCACCCAAATAAGCAGCCAAGGCCTCAGTGTCACGTCTCATCCAAAAAGCAGCACTTCCAATAATGTGGCGCTTCCTGTATGTAACAACAAAGTGCCAGCCTATACTAGGGGCTGGAAACTGGAATGAGACCTTCAACTCTGCAGCAGTGAGAGAACTACCACTAAGGCATCCTGATAAGGGAAGGTTGGCAAATAAAATAAAGGAGACCAGCAGATGCTAGAGGGCAGGATGGAAATCAATTGGACAGCATCCTCGTTCAGATCAAATGGTCACGTCAGAAAGCAGTTATTCATTTCAGTAAAAATGGACTACTTCAATAAACTAAAATCTTTCCTGAGGTCAAAAAGAAGTTGTTAAAGCAATAACCTCATACGTCATGAAGAAATTCACCAATGGTCCTCACACACTGGCTGCTCCATTAGTTTCAGTATGACAGAGAAGGTAGCAAAGCTTGAAGATTCAATTTTGCACCAAGGAATCTGATTATATACTTTTACCAAAGAGCTCTCCGGGAAATGTTATGTGATGGAGCCAAGCAATGATACAATTTAAATACCTGAAAGCGATTCAGTTTTTAAATGATTCGCCGAGTCAAAGATCCATTAGTAATTAAACGCACTATTTACTTATGTTATTGCAGATCTAGCATTGGTCTCTGGGAGCTGGAAGATAAGATGATAACAATAAACACTGGTGGGTTGGAATCAAACATCTAAGCCTTGCTGTGTAAGAAGAAGCCAGATTGCTATATGCATAGACCTCACGCACATTGTGAGATGATACAAATGAGCTCAAAGTTGAACTATTGCATCTGAACATTGCAATGAAAATTAATTTCTTCACATTTACAGGCTAAATTGGTAATGATTTGCTTTGGCTTCTTTTTCCTTGATTCTTGTTGTAGGAGCCCAGACAAGGTTGTTCAATAAAAGACAAGGATCTGGGTGCACAGTGACATAACTGATTGTCCCATTTGACCTGTTGAACATAGCCACTTGTTGCCACTTGCAAGCCCAACCATGGCAAAAGTCACTCTCCACCTCCCAGTTTCCTATGGCACCTATTAAATGGTTTTGGTTTGATTTGATTTATTATTGTCACATGTACCTTGGTACAGTGAAAAGTTTCTGTTTTGCAGAAGTACAGGCAGACTATATCAGTCAAAGTGTGTTAGGGTAATAGAACAGAGCGAGGAATGCAATGTAATGGCTGCAGAGAAGGTGCACAGAGAGCGAGATCAACATTTAAAATTTGAGAATGCTAATAACAGCAAGGAAGAAACTGTGTTTGAATCTTTTGGTATGTGATGAGTTGGGTGCACTTCCACCCCTAAGGCATAAAATTGTGGTTTTTGATTCCGATTCCCATTTTTTTTAATGGAGGGAAAGGCTCTGTGAAAAGTGATACTTAACTAATTTATATACAATTTTGTCTAAAGTTTTTATAGTGATGTTGGTTGAGGGATAAACATTGACTTGGATACTGCCAATATTCTCTCTAATCTGTGCACACAGGCTTACACTCAGCCTAAATAGAAGAAGAATCTCTACAATGCAGAAACAGGCCAAATGGCCAAACAAGTCCACACCAACCCTCCGAGAGGCAACCCACCCAGACCCATTCCCCAACCCTATCACTCCAACATTTACCCCTGACTAATGCACCTAACCTACACAACCATGAGCACTATGGGCAATTTAGTACGACAAGTTCACCTAAGCTGCACATCTTTGAACTGTTGAAAGAAACCCATTCAGATATGGAGAGAATATGCAAACTCCACATACACAATGGCCCAAGGCTGGAATCGAACCCAGGTCCCTAGTAGTGTGAGGGGGGCTGCACAGTGGCTCAGTGGTTAGCACTGCTGCCTCACAGCACCAGGGTCCCAGGTTTGATTCCAGCCTCGGGCGGCTATCTGTGTGGAGTTTGCACATTCTCCCCGTGTCTGCGTGGGTTTCCTCCGGGTGCTCCGGTTTCCTCCCACAGTCCATAGATGTGCAGGTCAGGTGAATTGGCCATGCTAAATTGCCCATAGTGTTAGGTGCATTAGTCAGAGGGAAGTGGGTTTGGGTGGGTTACTCTTGGGAGGGTCGGTGTGGACTGGTTGGGCCGAAAGGCCTGTTTCCACACTGTAGGGAATCTAATCTAAATACATTCATGCACTCATCTCCTACCAAAGTAAATGGTCTACCAATCAAACCAATGCAGGGAGACCAGAATTGAATGCGGTATTCCAAAAGTGGCCTAATCAATATCCTGCACAGCTGCAACATGACCTCCCAATTCCTGTACTCAATGTATGACTTTGTGGAAATGCACAAACAGACACAGGAGAAGCAGGCTAGAGACACTTGGAAAACTTGGATTGAATTTTTGCCTGCAGTGGTTCAGTGGTTAATACTTTTGCCTCACAGGGACCCGGGTTTGATTCCAACTTTGGTCGACTGTCTGTGTGGAGTTTGAACATTCTCCCCGTGCCTGCATGGGTTTACTCTGGATGCTCCGGTTTACTCCAACAGTCCAAAGATGTGCAGATTGAATGGATTGGCCATGGGAAATTACCCATAGCATCCAACTTGTTTAGAGTATGTGGATTAGCCATGGTAAATGTGGGGTTGCAGGGATAAGGTAGTGGGGTGGGTCTGGGTGGGATGCTCTTTGGAGGGGTGATGTGGATTTGATGGGCCAAATGGCCTTCTTCCAGACTGTAGGGATTCTATGATTCACAATGGCCCTCATTGAAGAATGGGCTTCCTTAAGTCAATGGAGAAAGTGAGGACTGCAGATGCTGGAGATCAGAGTCAAGAGTGTGGTGTTGGAAAAGCAGGAGATGAAGGGCTTTTGCCTGAAACGTCGATTCTCTGGCTCCCCGGATGCTGCCTGATTTGTTGTGCTTTTCTAGCACCACACTCTCTACTTCATTATGTCTATGCCTGACCTCAGTCAGATTTTGACTCTGTTAGGAAATATGAGGCATCGTAAAGGGTAGATCTTGGGAAGTGCTAAAATAACCTGGAGTGAACACAAAAAGTATGAATGAAAAATACTTTGAATGAGTTTTTCATTTGCAGTTCATTCACCAGATTTTCATTTCAGTTCAGCCAACTGAAATATAAATCATTCGTTTTTTTCAATGTTTGTCTCTGCAGAGTTTTGCAATTTTAAAGCAGACTCACTCTAACATGGACAATTTGAAAAGAACCAATTGAATCCATCTCTTGAGATCTTAATATTGGTGACATTTCAAAAGGTAAGATTCAGCAAACAATTTAAACCTAATATTTAATTAACACACTCCATTGGAACTCAGTTTGCTGTGGCTCATTTACTCTGCAGAATTTGACCAAATTACAGCTACATTAGTTATTACATTAGTTGTTATCCCAGTGTTTGAGTTGATGATGCACAGTAAGTAGAATTATTCCCATTCCAATGGAAGATGCACTATAATGTGGATAAATGTCTCCACTAAGGCAGCAACAACACGAAGATTGTTCGCTGATTTGCGGTAAATTGAAAGACAGGAATATGCAGCGAAACCTGAGAGTCTTTGTACACCATTCTCTGAAGGTAAGAATGCACTTGTGATGTAGAGTCATAGAGCTGTATGGCACAGAAACAGACTCTTCAGTCTAACTCGTCCATAACCAGCAGATATCCTAAATTAATCTAGTCCCATTTGCCGGCATTTGGCCCATATCCATCCAAGCCCTTCTTATTCATATACCCATCCTGATGCCTTTTAAATGTTGCAATTGTACCAGTCTTCACCACTTCCTCTGGCAGCTCATTCCTTACAGACACCACCCACTGCATGAAAATGTTGCCCCTTAGGTCCTTTGTAAATGTTTCCCCTCTCACCTTAAAACTATACTCACTAATTTTGGACTCTCCCCTTCCCTGTGGAAAAGATCTCGACTATTCACCCTATCCATGCCCCTCATGATTTTATGAACCTCTTTCAGGTCACGCCTCAGCCTCTGTTGCTCCAGGGGAAGTACCTCAGCCTATTTGGCCTCTCCCTATAGTTCAAACCCCCCCAAACCCAGCAATATCTTTGTAAATTTTTTTCTGAACCCTTTCAAGTTTAAAAACATCCTTCTGAAAGCAGGGAGGCTAGAATTGAACACAGTATTCCAAAAGTGGCCTAACTAATGTCCTGTCCAGCCGCAACATGACCTCCCAACTTCTACATTCAATGCACTGACCATTAAAGGCAAGCATACCAAATGCCTTCTTCACTACCCTGTCTATGTGCGAATCCAATTTCAAGGAACCTATGAACATTGGCAGTCAAAAAGACAAATAGCATGTTGCCCTTCATGGCAAGAGGATTCAAGTACAGGAGCAGTGATGGCTTATTGCCATCATACAGGGCATTGGCGAGACCACACCAGGAATATTGCGTGCAGTTTTGGTCTTCTTATCTGAAGAAGGATGTTCTTGCTGTAGAGGGAGTGCAGCGAAGGCTTAAACTGATCGCTGCAGTGGCAGGACTGATGCATGAGGGCAGGTTTATATTCACTGAGTTGAGAAGAATGAAGGGAGATCTCCTAGAAACCTACAAACTTTTAACAGGGCTCAATAGGATTGATTTGGGAAGGATGTTCCCAATGACCAAGGAGCCCAGAACTAGGATTACAGTCGAAGGAGATGGGCAAACCATTCAGGACTGAGATGAGGTGACATTTCTTCACCCAGAGAGTGGTAAGTCTGTGGATTTCGCTACCATAGCAAGAGGTCAAGAGTGAAACATCATATGATTTCAAGAAAGAGTAGAATATAGGACTTGGGGGCAAAAGGGATCAAAAGGTATTGTCGAACAGCAGGAACAGACTATTGAGTTGGATGATCAGCCACAATCAGAGTGAATGGCACAGCAGGATTAATGGGCCGAATGGCTTACTCCTGCTCCTTTTTAAAAAATATTTCTATGTTCAATCACTTCTTAAAGTAACACAATTCTGTGCCCATTCCTTTTAAAATCTTACATACCTCAACTGACCAAAGGAAAAAGCTTTCCTCTTTAATAGAACTTTGAATAAATATTCTGCCTGGCGTGATTAAGCGAGCAGATTACAGCATTATACGACAAAGAGACACAACGACCATGGCTTGGATCCATGGCTGACAATTGACTTAACTGTTACCAAGCCATCAGTGGAAAAAACTTTAAGCAGAACATACTGTGGTCATTCTGCATCTGACTCAAAAGTGTCCTTACAATCAAATAGAAGAAGCTAAGCTGGCATGGAAAAGATCTCACAAACAATCTTGCAGCAGGACAGCATTATTTTACAGTTTATGCCTTTTTCAGACTGCGACAGCACAGATAGGAATACAGAACTGAGTCAGACTAAAACCGTTACCCAAACAAGCAGCTCCTTTGAATCCTGAAACTTTAATTCAGCAGTTCATCGGAAGGCAAGTAAGTTTCATGGTCCATGCACAGTTATGCACATCAAATATTTAATATCCATCTGGCAAATAATAAACGATAATAAATGATGTTTGGAATGAAAGTGCAGCAGCTTGAATTATTTGTGTGATATGCCACTTTATATCCATTAGAATCCAGCATTTTTCTCACTTCAATAAATCCTCGGACCTGAATATCAATCTCAGTCAGAATTGTAATGTGTTAAAATACATAAGGAGGCCATTTGGTGCATCATACATGTGCTGGTTCTTTGACTAGATTGCAATAACACAATTGCATGTAATGCATCAGAAGGTAGAAAGTAAGAGCAGGAATGGGCCACTTGGTCCATTGAACCAGTTCCACTATTATGCTGCTAACCAGATTTAAAACAGAGATGAGGAGAAATCTTTTAAAAAGCCAATGAACTGTGGATGCACACAAATCTGAAAGAAAAGCAGAGGTTGCCGGAGAAACTCAGCAGGTCTGGCAGTATCTGTGGAAAGAAAGCAGAGTTAACGTTTCAGGTCCAGCGACAATTTTTCAGAACTGATTGTAGCAAGGAAAGTGTTGGCACATATACTGAAGGCGGGATGGGGGGGTAGGAGGAAATGATATGTGGAGATGGAGCTCAGACAAAGAGAAAACAGGTTGGACAGACAAAGGAATAGGTAAAGGTCAGCCTGGGAGAATCGATAGCTGCCAATGTGGACTATTAGTGGCTGACAATGGGTTGGATGTGGTAGCACCCCTTGTGATGACAGAGCCTGGCCCTAATACTTAATCTATGCTCCCTGGTTCCAAATTCCCCAACTAATGAAACAGTTCATCTTCATCTACCCTGTCTTTTCCTGTTAATACCTTGAAGACTTAACTCAGGTCATCCCTTAACATTCTAAATTCTAGAGAAGAAAGGCATAGTGCTAGAAAAAGCACAGCAGGTCAGGCAGGATCCGAGGAATAGGAGAGTTGACGGTTTGAGCATCAGCCCTTCATCAGGAGTCATTAGGAATTATGCCCATAACATCGACTCTCTTGCTCCTCGGATGTTGCCTGACCTGCTGTGCTTTTCCAGCATCACACTTTCCGACTCTGACTCTGGTGTCTGCATTCCTTACTTTTTCATGATCCTTGAGAAAACAAGCCTAATCTGTATAATCTCTCCTCACAACTTAATCTTAAATATCGTATTTCATTCCTGCTTGGGGCCGAGGGTGCTGTGGGCAAGGAAATGTGTTGCTACTACAGTCACAAGATCCAAATGTGTAACAAGGTTTGGCTTAGTGTACAATATCGTAGAATTGGCTTGATCCAAATGTGTAACAAGGTCCAAATGTGTGGCTTAGTGTACAATATCGTAGAAGTCCACATAGAGGTTTTTCTGGGAAGGCTTCGTATCTCGAAGCATTTCAGGGCCCTCTCTGTGGAGGGTTTTTATATCCTACTGTGTCCCAGTGTTTTCATTTGATATGACTGCTCACTGATCTCTGATAAGGCATTATAGTTCTGATTGAATTGAATCTGATATTGAGACTGGCTCTAATGCAATGAGGGGTACGTCGGCTTCCAAGAGATCAATTGTGTTAGGGGATTCTGTAGTCCGAGGTACAGACAGACGTTTCTGTGGCCAGCAGAGAAAAAGCAGAATGGTGTGTTGTTTCCCTGGTGCCAGGATCAAGGATGTCTCAGAGAGGGTGCAGAATGTTCTCACGGGGGAGAAGGGCCAGCAGGAGGTCATTGTCCACATTGGAACCAACGATATAGGAAGGGAAAAGGTTGAGATTCTGAAGGGAGATTACAGAGAGTCAGGCAGAAATTTAAAAAGGAGGTCCTCAAGGGTAGTAATATCTGGATTACTTTCAGTGCTACGAGCTAGTGAGGGCAGGAATAGGAGGATAGAGCAGATGAATGCATGGCTGAGGAGCTGGTGTATGGGTGAAGGATTCTCATTTTTGGATCATTGGAATCTCTTTTGGGGTCGAAGTGACCTGTACAAGAAGGACGGATTGCACCTAAATTGGAAGGGGACTAATATACTGGCAGAGAGATTTGCTAGAGCTGCTTGGGAGGATTTAAACTAGTAAGGTGGGGGGGTGGGACCCAGGAAGATAGTGAGGAAAGAGATCGATCTGAGACAGGTACAGCTGAGAACAGAAGTGAGTCAAACAGTCAGGGCAGGCAGGGACAAGGTAGGACTAATAAATTGAACTGCATTTATTTCAATGCAAGGGGCCAAACAGGGAAGGCAGATGAACTCAGGGCATGGTTAGGAACATGGGACTGGGATATCATAGCAATTACAGAAACATGGTTCAGGGATGGACAGGACTGGCAGCTTAATGTTCCAGGATACAAATGCTACAGGAAGGATAGAAAGGGAGGCAAGAGAGGAGGGGGAGTGGCATTTTTGATAAGGGACAGCATTACAGCTGTGCTGAGGGAGGATATTCCTGGAAATCCATCCAGGGAAGTTATTTGGGTGGAACTGAAAGGGATGATCACCTTATTGGGATTGTATTATAGACCCCCTAATAGTTGAAACTTTATTGCTGGAACAGCACAGCAGGTCAGGCAGCATCTAGGGAACAGGAGATTCGACGTTTCGGGCACAGGCCCTTCTTCAGGAATAAGGCCCTCCTCGAAGACCCCCTAATAGTCAGAGGGAAATTGACAAACAAACTTGTAAGGAGATCTCAGCTATCTGTAAGAATAATAGTGTAGTTATGATCGGGGATTTTAACTTTCCCATCATTGACTGGGACTGCCATAGTGTTAAAGGTTTAGATGGAAAGGAATTCCTTAAGTGTGTACAAGACAATTTTCTGATTCAGTATGTGGATGTGCCTACTAGAGAAGGTGCAAAACTTGACCTACTCTTGGGAAATAAGGCAGGGCAGGTGACTGAGGTGTCAGTGGGGGAGCACTTTGGGGCCAGCGACCATAATTCTATTTGTTTTAAAATAGTGATGAAAAAGGATAGACCAGACCTAAAAGTTGAAGTTCTAAATTGGAGAAAGGCCAATTTTGACGGTATTAGGCAAGAACTTTCGAAAGCTGATTGGATGCAGATGTTCGCAGGTAAAGGGATGGCTGGAAAATGGGAAGCCTTCAGAAATGAGATAACAAGAATCCAGAGAAAGTATATTCCTGTCAGGGTGAAAGGGAAGGCTGATAGGTATAGGGAATGCTGGATGACTAAAGAAATTGAGGGTTTGGCTAAGAAAAAGAAGGAAGCATATGAAGGTATAGACAGGGTAGATCGAGTGAATCCTTAGAAGAGTATAAAGGAAGTAGGAGTATACTTAAGAGGGAAATCAGGAGGGCAAAACGGGGACATGAGATAGCATTGGCAAATAGAATTAAGGAGAATCCAAAGGATTTTTACAAATATATTAAGGACAAAAGGGTAACTATATATAATATATATATTCTCAAATATATTAAGAGAGAATAGGGCCCCTCAAAGATCAGCAAGGCAGCCTTTGTGTGGAGCCACAGAAAATGGGGGAGATACTAAATGAATATTTTGCATCAGTATTTACTGTGGAAACGGATATGGAAGATATAGACTTTAGGGAAATAGATGGTGACATCTTGCAAAATGTCTAGATTACAGTGGAGGAAGTGCTGGATGTCTTGAAACGGTAAAAGATGGATAAATCCCAGGACCTGATCAGGTGTACCTGAGAACTCTGTGGGAAGCTAGAGAAGTGGTTGCTGGGCCTCTTGCTGACATATTTGTATCATCGATAGTCACAGGTGAGGTGCCGGAAGACTGGAGGTTGGCAAATGTGGTGCTGGAAAAACACAGCAGGCCAGGCAGCAGGAGAATTGCGTTTCGGGCATAAGCCCTCCTTCAGGAATGAGGCTGGTGTGCCAAGCGGGCTGAGATAAAAGATAAGGGGGAGGGAATTTGGGGGAGGGGTGCCGGGAATACGATAGGTGGAAGGAGGGGAGGGTGAGGGTGATAGGCCGGAGAGGGGGTGGGGGCGGAGAGGTCGGGAAGAAGATTGCAGGTCAAGAAGGCGGTGCAGAATCCGAGGGTTGGGACTGAGATAAGGTGGGGGGAGGGGAAATGAGGAAGCTGGAGAAATCTACATTCATCCCATGCGGTTGGAGGGTTCTTAGGCGCAAGATGAGGCGCTGTTCCTCCAGGTGTCATGTGGCAATGGAGGAGACCAAGGACCTGCATGTCATTGGCGGAGTGGGAGGGGGAGCTAAAATGTTCAGCCACGGGGCGGTTGGGTTGGTTGGTCCGGGTGTCCCAGAGGTGTTCCCTGAAACGTTCCGCAAGTAGGCGGCCTGTCTTCCCAATGAAGACTGGAGGTTGGCAAACGTGGTGCCACTGTTTAAGAAGGGCGGTAAAGACAAGCCAGGGAACTATAGACAGGTGAGCTTGACCTCAGTGGTGGGCAAGTTGTTGGAGGGAATCCTGAGGGACAGGATGTACATGTATTTGGAAAGGCAAGGATTGATTAGGGATAGTCAACATGGCTTTGTGCGTGGGAAATCATGTCTCACCAACTTGACTAAGTTTTTTGAAGAAGTAACAAAGAAGATTGATGAGGGCAGAGCAGTAGATGTGATCTGTATGGACTTCAGTAAGGCATTTGACAAGGTTCCCCATGGGAGACTGTTTAGCAAGGTTAGATCTCATGGAATAAAGGGAGAACTAGCCATTTGGATACAGAACTGGCTCAAAGGTAGAAGACAGAGGGTGGTGGTGAAGGGTTGTTTTTCAGACTGGAGGCCTGTGACCAGTGGAGTGCCACAAGGATCGGTGCAGGGTCCTCTACTTTTTGTTATTTACATAAATGATTTGGATGCGAGCATAAGAGGTACAGTTAGTAAGTTTGCAGATGACATCAAAATTGGAGGTGTAGTGGACAGCGAAGAGGGTTACCTCAGATTACAACAGGATCTGGACCAGATGGGCCAATGTGCTGAGAAGTGGCAGATGGAGTTTAATTCAGATAAATGCAAGGTGCTGCATTTTGGGAAAGCAAATCTTAGCAGTACTTATACACTTAATGGTAAGGTCCTAGGGAGTGTTGCTGAACAAAGAGACCTTGGAGTGCAGGTTCATAGCTCCTTGAAAGTGGAGTCGCAGGTAGATAGGATAGTGAAGAAGGCGTTTGGTATGCCTTCCTTTATTGGTCAGAGTATTGAGTACAGGAGTTAGGAGGTCATGTTGCGGCTGTACAGGACATTGGTTAGGCCACTGTTGGAATATTGCATGCAATTCTGGTCTCCTTCCTATCGGAAAGATGTTGTGAAACTTGAAAGGGTTCAGAAAAGATTTTCAAGGATGTTGCCAGGGTTGGAGGATTTGAGCTATAGGAAGAGGCTGTACAGGCTGGGGCTGTTTTCCCTGGAGCGTCGGAGGCTGAGGGGTGACATTATAGAGGTTTACAAAATTATGAGGGGTATGGATAGGATAAATAGACAAAGTCTTTTCCCTGGGATTGGGGAGTCCAGAACTAGAGGGCATAGGTTTAGGGTGAGATGGGAAAGATATAAAAGAGACCTAAGGGGCAACCTTTTCACGCAGAGGATGGTATGTGTATGGAATGAGTTGCCAGAGGAAGTGGTGGAGGCTGGTACAATTGCAAGATTTAAGAGGCATTTGGATGGGTATATGAATAGGAAGGGTTTGGAGGGATATGGGCCGGGTGCAGGCAGGTGGGACTAGATTGGATTGGGATCTCTGGTCGGTTTGGACGGGTTGGATCGAAGGGTCTGTTTCCGTGCTGTACATCTCTATGACTCTATAATTGAATTTATTGCCACAGTGAAAAGCTTTGTCTTGCAAGCAATACAGGCAGATCACAGAGTTAAATAGTATAGATAAGTAAATAATAGGTAAACAGCAGCAAAACAAAAACACAGGTAAGAGTTTGTGAGTCCATTCAGTATTCTAACAAAAGTAGTGTAGAAACTGTTACAAAACTGGCTGGTGTGTATGTTCAGGCTTCTGTACCTTCTCCCAGAGGGTAGATTTTTTAGCAAAGCATTTGAGAATGCTGGCAGCCTTTCCTTGACAGCGGGCCTGGTAGATGGATTCTATAGATGGAAGGTAGGCCTTTGTGATTGTCCGGGCCGAGTTCACCACTCTCTGTAACCGTCTCCGATCTTGAATGGTACAGTTGCCATACCAGGTAGTGATACATCCAGACAGAATGCTTTTAATGGTGCACCTTTATAAGTTGGCCGTCGTGCCAAATTTCCATAGCTGCCTTTGTAACCAGTGCGTCCACATGAAGAGTCCAAGAAAGCTTGTTATTGATGATAACTCCCAGGGAGCCCACATTGCCCACAATGTGTTCTTTGATCCATGCCACATGGATCCAGCCACAGGAAGTGCTATAGCTGTCTGTTGCATGGATACATAGACAGGGTTGATGCATTGAAGAGAATTAAAGCCCAGGGACACCAGAAATCTCCAGCAGAAACTGAATGTTGTCCACATGAAGATGACACAGCAAAATATGCTCCTCGGATGCAAAGGAGGGTTGGTCAGCTATGAGTGTATCAAGCTTGATCTCATATCCTCTGGAAGCTCAGTGTAAGCACAAGGCAGACATTTTAATGGAGCTGTGTATTCTTCTGGAGCAGAACATGCTCTGATAATGGCCATCCCATCCCAGCATCAGTTAAATTGTAGGAGACTGGCTCATTCCAATTGCCCACAGGCAATTTGCGTGGCATCTGCCAAATCTCAACTCACAAATGTATCAAACATGTATCCTAGCTTGGCACAGTGTGCCACTGTCTCATGGTGCCAGAGACCTGGGTTTGATTCCAGCCTCAGGTGACTGTCTGTGTGGAGTTTGCACATTCTCCCAGTCTGAGTTTCGCCGGGTGCTCTGGTTTCCTCCTCCAGTCCAAAGATGTGCAGGTTAGGGTGGATTGCCCTGTAGAGTTCAGCGATGTGTAGGCTGGGTGGACTAAACATGGTGAAATGTGGTGTGTAGGAATAATGAATGTGGTCTGGATGTGATGCTCTTCAATGGGTTGATGAAGATTTGGTGGGTCTAATGGTCTCTTTCGCACTGTAGCCATATACAATTTGTGCAAGATCACACTGTTGCCCCCTTCTCCCTGTGTTGAGGCCAGTACTGAAACACAGGCATTGGGATTTCCAAGCACCTCTTTCTTCTTCTTCTTGGGCCAGGGCACCATAGACTGTAAACACGTCATGTTGAGTGTATTGTAATACAGTTGAATTCACTAACAGTAAAGAACTCCTTAATGATCATCGTTACCATAACCAACTATATTCTTGCTAACTCTGAACTTGCTATTTCATTCAGAAGGCTGAATATCATGTGAGGGTGGTTGCTGGGAGATGAGGCCTACCCTCGCCAACCATGGCTGATGAATCCTTTAAGGAATCTCCTGGCTGAGGCAGAGAGCAATTATAATGCAATGAACCTTGGCTTCAGAGCTATTGTGGAGCAGATGAGGGGGCTGCTCAAGGGGAGAATCTGATACTTGGCTAAATCAGGAGGGGTTCTACAATCTGGTTCCGATAAGAGTGTGCAGCATAATGCTGGCATGCTGTGCTCTGCATAACTGGAACAGGCAAAGAGGAGGTGACCCAAATTCCGACAAGCCGGGAGAGAGGTAGCAATCTTCCGAAGACAAAGATAAGGACTTTGAGCTAAATATAGATCAAGATTAAGTGCTCACTAACGTGTGAGAGCATCAGAGCTGGTTCGGGAGTCGGTCTTGCTGCTGCATCCTTTGAGAAATCCATGGAGGAGGAGCTGATAACCAGAGGGAATGGGCTCTTAATGGCAGCTGGCAGTGTAGGTGCCATTGGTACCTGGTGAAGAGAAGAGAAGGAATTGTGGGTAGGAAGGTCACAGGGTTAGTACAGGTGCACAATCCTTTACTCAAAATGCTCAGGACCAGCTGGTTTTTGGAATTCATAAATTTTCAAATTTCAGAGTAAGTGACAGTTTGATGGTGAAATTTTAAAACATCTTACTGGAGGAGCATGACTCACTCAGTAAAATGGAGCCTTGAAACAAAATTGAGACCTACGGTGCTGGGCCATGCCCCCACACATCCCATCTGAGTGACACGCATCGAGTGGTAGTGGGAGTGGACTTGGGTTAACTGTTTGCACATCAAACAACCCTGTTAATGAAAAAAAACTTCACAAAAAAAGCCTTCGGACTTTGGAGCTTTTCGGATTTTGGGATTTCGGAAAAAGGATTGTCTACCTGCAGTGTAAGAGGATGAGAAGCCACTGAAGGGAGATGCTGCACACAATGGTGAGACCGTTAGACCTAGTGGGAGGTGTGGGCAATGGCAGAGTTAGAGAGAGAGTGGCACAGCAGAGTAAAGGTGGTGTCATTTCCCTTGTGGAGTACAGAGGATCATTCATCTTCATGTGGTAGATGTTCCGCAGATTGTGGGCACCCCTTGCATTCTCCAACCAGGCTGGTAGTGACTGCTGTCGTGACTGCCCCTGGCTGGTCCCTAGTTAAAAGTATAAGCCATCCCTCCACCTACGTACCCACCTGGAGCTTCAAGTCCTTGTTGGCGAAGTGGTCTCTCTCCCTCTGCCATTTTTCTGTTCCGAAGTGCAACGGCGCAAAAGCGTCTGATGTTAGTTTCCCACTCGTCGCGTTTGTAATGGTGCGCAGCTTTGCTTTAAGTGTGGCACCCACAGTGTCTGCACCAGACGGTCCCCACAGCAGAAGCACTATGTGTCAGTGAGTGCACAGCTCAACGGGAAGGGAGCTGTGGAGGCCAATTGCCCATGAGTATAAGATTACATGACAGACATTGTCAGGGCTCCTGGAGAGATGCTATCTCAGAGAGTCATAGAGATGTACAGCATGGAAACAGACCCTTCAGTCCAACTCATCCATGCTGACCAGATATCCCAACCTAATCTAGTCCCATTTGCCAGCACTTGGCACATATCCTTCTAAATCCTCCTATTCATATACCCATCGAGATGCCTTTTAAATGTTGCAATTGTACCAGCCTCCACCACTTCCTCTGGCAACTCATTCCATACATGCACCACCCTCTGCGTGAAGCAGTTGCCCCTTAGGTCCCTTTTATATCTTTCCCCTCTCACCCTAAACCGATGCCCTCCAGTTCTGGACTCCCCCACCCAAGGGAAATAAAACCTTGTCTGTTTATCCTAACCATGCCTCTCATAACTTTGCAAACCTCTATAAGGTCACCCCTCAGCCTCCGACGCTCCAGGGAAAATAATCCCAGCCTACTCAGCCTCTCCCTATAGCGCAAATCCTCCAACACTGGCAATATCCTCATAAATCTTTTCTGAGCCCTTCAAATTTCACAACATCTTTGGAACTCAGCGTACCCTTCATTATGTTAGAGCCTGTCTTGATACCAGAAACTTGGCTGTTCATGCTACATTCCCCTGAGAGTCCATCACCCCGTACATTTTGCAAGTTAAAAATCACACAACACCAGATTATAGCCCAACAGGTATAATTGGAAGCACTAGCTTTCGGAGCGCTGCTCCTTCATCAGGTGGTTGTGGAGTGCTCAAAAACTGCATGAATCCAGACTCTGTTAACTCATTTTTTAGATTAGAATCAGTCTAAACATTACGGCACAGCCAACAGCACACAGGGAGCTAACACCTTCAACACATTATCTGGGCCAACACCAATTGTCAAAGTTAACCTGAGAATGTAACTTTTAAAAAAGGTTTTGTGATTTACATATGAAAGAAATGAAACTAGCATGGTCATTCTAACAGGTGAGAGACTTAACAAACAATCCAGGTCTTTTTCAATATATAATTTCAGTTACATCACACTGTAAACTTTTGCTATAAATTCTGTGCCTTACAATTGTGTCCTCCACAACCACCTGATGAAGGAGCAGCGCTCCGAAAGCTAATGCTTCCAATTAAACCTGTTGGACTATAACTGGTGTTGTGTGATTTTTAACTTTGCACACCCCAGTCCAACACCGGCATCTCCAAATCACGATTACATTTTCCAAAACAGTATATTTGTTCGCAATGGGGGCAGCCACAGGAGACTCCTGCACTACCTGCCTACCCCTCCTACCTTTCCTGGAGTTAACCCAGCTACCTGACTGTACCCGCAGCTTTTCTCCCTTCCTATTAGTGGCATCCATCACACCCCGAGGTGAAATGCCAAGTAATTACACAGCTAGAATGCCAGAGTAAACACCCTTCTCATCCAAGAGGACTAAATTACATTTTTCTGTTCAATCAATGTGCCCTCTGGTCAGTGATTCCGAAAGAATCCTGGTTACTGCACTTTAGAAAGAATGTGAAGGTGTCAGAGAGGTTGCAGAAAAGATTTATTTGAATGGTTCCAGGTATGTTAGAAAATTGATAGGAATAATAAAATCCCATGTAATGGATAATAAAACTGAAGGTTTCAGTGCATTTGGAAATTAATCAACAATTGAACAGATTTTACATATGTACTATATAGAAATAATTAAAGGTAACTTAGAAACACTTGAGGAGCCTTTAAGCACAATATTTAAAGTGACAAATTGCTGTTAGTGAATAATCAACACTAGAATGCACCCTCTTAGTAAAAGAATCTTCTTGGTATGAGTGATCGTAACATGATCAAATTCACATTGAATTTGAGGGTGAGAAATATGGGTCCTGAACTAGTGTCTTCAATGTAAATACAAAGGCACAAAGACAGAACGAATGGGATATGAAAATGGGTTAAAGGGCAAGGCAATAGAGAAACAGCAGCAGACAATAAAGGAGATGTTTTATAATTGTGAGCTAAGGTAAATTCCATTGAGAAAGAGAGACTGTGAGAAAGGGGCGCCATTTGTGGCTCACTCATGGTAAATTCACACTACAGTGTTACACAGCAATTTTACTTTATGTCAATGCTGCTATTCTTTGAATACTGTTCGAATCTGGAGTCTAAACGTGATTACAGTTAAATGCCTGAAACTCCTCAGATGACGCACAGTCCATATGACTTTACTTTGGAGACTGATTGGGACTCAACTGCCAGAGTGAGCCTCCACATTTCACATCCACTGAAGCAGTTTCGTCTTTGCAAGTCATGCAGACCTGTAAAATGTGGATGAAGAACCTGCATTAGCTTTACCACACATGGAAATTGAGAATATTTGGCAAAGTTAGGAAATCCGTGAATTCACTCTACAGAATCAATTACTGTGATGTGGAACGTGCTGCCTGAAAGGGCAATGATAGCAGAATCAATTATAAATTTCAGAAGGAATTTGGATGTCTGTTTGAAATAATTGCAGGGCAATAGGGAGACTGGGGCTCATTCTAACAACTCTTTCAAAGAGCCAGCACAAGCATGATGGATTAAATGGATTTCTCTGGTTTTTTTGAATCTATGATTCCACAATGTTTGATCAGCAAAATGATCCATCTAACTCAAGCTCACTCAGTAGATTACTTTATGCTATGGTGTCTACTTATTTTTGACAAGTGCCCACAAGCTCAGTACTGCAATTGTCTGCCTTTCAGGACCTGTTCACACTGATTTAGGTACTTAACAGTGCAACTTGGCTGATTTATATAGTAGCTTTGACAGAACATAACAATCCCAGAATACAATAATCTTGATTGTTACAAACAGTTTGAGGGCATATCATCAAGCTTAGAAGAGAGAGGGTAAAGAGACAGCTTCCATTTAACTGCACAGAAGGTGGTGGGCATCTGAAATGGACTGCCAAAGGCAGGTTGTAGGGGGCTGATTGCATCAGAAATTCAAGACTGAGTTGGATAAGGGCCTGAGGGGATCATTTGATGGACTATAATGCGCAATATCGCAGGCGTGATATTTCTAAGATGCTTTGACCTGTCAGCTGATCAGTCGCAATCATCCTTTGCATTCCCATAGACCCCTGTCTTCCTAAGACACAATTACTGTGTGCTTGGAAATCATTCTGCTTTTTCCATCAGCCTGTCACTTTTCATTGATTTTAGCATTTCCTCATCTGAGGAGTAGTTTAAAGAATATAAAGTAATCCAACTCAATGGAGTAGAAATTCAGGCGACGCAAAAGAAACAGACAAGTTTGGGGGCAAAACAACTTTAAATTGCAATGCTAGCTGTTCAATCATTTGTTTTTCTGTGGGATTCATCCTATTTTTCCACCATTATAATTGTACTGTGGAAGAAATTATGGAAAGTGTTGGTTAAAGTGGTGCCAGAAAATTTTGCTTTAATCTTAATGGAAGTGCTCCAAGCACTTAGTGTAAATATTAGTGTAAATATTATTCCCTCTCTGAATGCATTAAAGGAGAAAGTGAGGACTGCAGATGCTGGAGATCAGAGCTGAAAATGTGTTACTGGAAAAGCACAGCAGGTCAGGCAGCATCCAAAGAGCAGGAGAATCGACGTTTCGGGCATGAGCCCTTCTTCAGGAATGCAGGGCTGAAGATTCCTGAAGAAGGCTCATGCCCGAAACATCGATTCTCCTGCTCCTTGGATGCTGCCTGGCCTGCTGGGCTTTTCCAGCAACACGTTTTCAGCTCTGAATGCATTAAAGTCAGTCAGAAAACTTAAAGAGCTGCTGACAGGAAACAGATTAACTGCTGCTAGCAATGCAGTTTTCTAAGATTTTGGCTTCAGTTCCTCGTCTCAGGAAGTCAACAGAAGAGGGCAGGTCGGCACTAAGAACAAGCCATGTAAGAAAGTCACCTTCAGAGATGAACTTTGTGAAAATTCAATGTAAATGACATTCTTATCTTTGGCCAGCAGATGGGGCTACTGCTTTATTTATATGGACCTATATATATTCAGAGAGCAATTTTGTAATTGGAAGACAAGGATTTTGCAAATAGAATTCTTAGAATGCCTAAGGGAAGGATTGAAAGGATTTGCATTTGTATACAACTGCAACTTGCCTCCCCAGAGCAACTTTGACATAGTTCAACTTCATTAGGGGCTTAATAGACGCAATTATCAGGAAGCAATTCGGATTCACATCAAGAGATACAAGCACGTTGGCCTAAAGCATTGTCAGAGGCAAGGTTCAAATAGCTTAAAGGAGGAGAGGGAGAGATGATCGTGCTTTAAGAAGAGCATTCCAGCTAAGGGCTTGAGTAGCAAAAACATAATTGCCAATGGTGGCGGAATCACAATGGGCATGGATGAAAGTCAAGAAGATAGGACCCTGTAAATGGCTTCATAGCCAATAAATTATCTGTGAATAGCAGTTACAGCCATTGGACAGTGTATATTGTGGGGGTCGGTTAGCTAGTTTGCAATGCAGTGTGACACCATCAATGCAGGTTCAATTCCAAGTTAAGGTTACCATGAATGTCCCATCATGTCAGCTTCACCTCTTACCTGAGGTGTGATAACCTTCAGATTAAACTCACCACCAGTCATCTCTGACTAATGAGAGAGTGAGACTAAGGAGACTCTACTAATGATACCGCAGTCTACATCCAAGAAAAAAACATTGCATACTTATAAGAAAGGTACAGTAATAAGATTGAACTTAATTTTCATATCAATTGTATAAACCAATTTGACAAATGTAGCCTGGAGGATGAATACATAGAATGTATTATGGACATTATCTTAGAACTATATGCTCTAGAACCAAGCAAGGAAGAGGCTATTTCAGACCTGATAATGCATCACAAGACATTATTAATTAATAATCTTGTGATAGAGGATCCTTTCTTCAAATTTTTTTCAGATTTGTTCATGGAATATGGGTGTCGCTGGGTGGAGCAGCATTTATTATCATCCATAATTGCCCCCTGACCTGAGTGGTGTGTCAGGTCTATTTCAAAGAGCAGATAAGAGTGAACCACATTGCTGGAGTCACATGTAGGCCAGACCAGTTAAGGATGGGCATTTTCCTTCCCTGAAGGATAGGAGTGAACATGATGGGTTTTTAATACAATTGTCAGACCCTTAATTCCAGATATTTATTGAATTCAAATTCCACAATCTGCCATGGCGGGATTCGAACCCAAGTACCCAGAACATTACCTGGGTCTCTGGGTTAACAGCCAGCAATAACCCCACTAGGCCATCACCTTCCCCTACAACTATACAATTTTGTATATGACTTCACTGTCGCAGACACATAACGCATCCATGTAATAAGAAAAAAGAGAGTAGGAAAGTTAAAACTATCACAAACCTCAGAGAAATAAGGACCAAGAAAATCCAACTCTGGATGTAATGATCTGAATCCTAGGGGCTTAAAAGAAATGGCTGTAGAGATTGTGGATATTGAAATTACTGAATGGAAGCCAGTATCCCGTCACCAAGTCACCTTTTATTTACACATGAACAGCCCTTGACTTTAACACTGCCTTACTCAGAGTCAGCTATTGGAGTGGCACACCACGTTTTTTTTCACTTTTTTTTTTAGCAGAGATAGTAACAGCTGCCTGTGCAGCTGAACACAGCTTCAATAAGGCAAAAAAACAGGAATGTCAGACCTCCTGTTCATTCTGAGAGCTGGCTCTGAGGGTGCTGGTTCAGTGTGGAGTGAAGGGAAGGACTCTGGCCTCTCAAGGGAAGAGGAGACTGGTTTTTGTTGTTAGTTTCTTTGCAGTAAGGAGGAGTTTTATTTTGAAGTTCGTTTGGTTCTTTATATTGTTCACTGAGATTATTTGTTTGTTTGTTTTCTGGGTTTTTTTGGCAAACCCCTTTTGTTTTCTTTTCTCAGAGTGAAAAGAATGTCTGATACTCCCCATTTTTTTTTCTTAGCAAAACCCCTGACACTCCTGTTTATATTTTTTTTTCACCTTTTATTTACACGTGCACAGTACTTGGCGCTGCTCTGTCTCCCTCAGAGCCAGCTCTCAGAGAGAGCAAACCCCTTTTTTTTGAGACATAGTGAGAGACACAAGGTGCACGAATCTTTATTCAATTTTCCACCACCAGGAGGATAGGAAAACACCCGAGTGGCCAGTGACAAGCACTGCCCTTCACATCAAAGGGCAGTGCTGTGTGATCAAAAACAGTGAAGGGGAGGGTAGGGACTAAATCAAAATAGAGTTGGAGGGAGAAATGATGCACTCCACTCCCTGCGGCGCCCACCTCTCCCTGAACAACTCCAGGGTGTTGGTGGAGACCGCATGCTCCTTCTCCAAGGACACCCGGGCTCTAACGTAACCGCGGAAGAGGGGCAGGCAGTCGGCCCTAACGACCCCCTCCACGGCCCGCTGCCTGGACCTGTTGATGGCCAGTTTGGCCAGGCCCAGGAGCAGACCCACGAGGAGGTCTTCAGACCTGCCCTCCCTCCTCTGTACCGGGTGCCCAAAGATCAGGAGCGTGGGACTGAAGTGCAACCAAAAGCAGAGGAGGAGGTTTTTCAGAAAATCAAAAAGGGAGTGCAAACGCCCACACCCAATATACACGTGGTCCACGGACTCCACAGCGCCACAGAACAAGCAGTTGGGCAGCAAACCCTTTTTTTTTAGTGTGATCAAAACAGTGAAGGGGAGGGTAGGGACTAAATCAAAATAGAGTTGGAGGGAGAAATAATGCACTCCACTCTCCTGGTTTTATATATATATATTTTTTTTCTTTTATTTTAACCCCCACACTACCACCTAAGTGCGGTAGTGCTTATTTTTTCCACAGCACCCATGGTGTGTGTGTGTGCAGGTGTGAGACACAGTGAGAGACACAAAGTGCACGAATCTTTATTCAATTTCCACCACCAGGAAGATAGGAAAACACCCGGGTGGCCAGTGACAAACACTGCCCTTCACATCAAAGGGCAGTGCTGTGTGATCAAAACAGTGAAGGGGAGGGTAGGGACTAAATCAAAATAGAGTTGGAGGGAGAAATGATGCACTCCACTCCCTGCGGCGCCCACCTCTCCCTGAACAACTCCAGGGTGTTAGTGGACACCGCGTGCTCCTTCCCCAAGGACACCCGGGCTCTAACGTAACCGCGGAAGAGGGGCAGGCAGTCGGCCCTAACGACCCCCTCCACGGCCCGCTGCCTGGACCTGTTGATGGCCAGTTTGGCCAGGCCCAGGAGCAGACCCACGAGGAGGTCTTCAGACCTGCCCTCCCTCCTCTGTACCGGGTGCCCAAAGATCAGGAGCGTGGGACTGAAGTGCAACCAAAAACAGAGGAGGTGGTTTTTCAGGAAATCAAAAAGGGAGTGCAAACGCCCACACCCAATATACACGTGGTCCACGAACTCCACAGCGCCACAGAGCAAGCAGTTGGGCAGCAAACCCTTTTTATTTTTTTTTTTATTTTTTTTTTCTCTTCTCTTTTTTTTTCTTTCTTTATCCCATGGTGTGTGTGTGCAGGTGTGAGACGCAGTGGAAGACACAAAGTGCACAAATCTTTATTCAAATTCCACCACCAGGAAGATAGGAAAACACCCAGGTGGCCAGTGACAAGCACTGCCCTTCACATCAGAGGGCAGTGACACTTCCCTTTTTTTAACTTTTTATTGAAGTTCCACCACCAGGAAGATAGGAAAACACCCGGGTGGCCAGTGACAAACACTGCCCTTCACATCAAAGGGCAGTGCTGTGTGATCAAAACAGTGAAGGGGAGGGTAGGGACTAAATCAAAATAGAGTTGGAGGGAGAAATGATGCACTCCACTCCCTGCGGCGCCCACCTCTCCCTGAACAACTCCAGGGTGTTGGTCGACACCGCGTGCTCCTTCTCCAAGGACACCCGGGCTCTAACGACCCCCTCCACGGCCCGCTGCCTGGACCTGTTGATGGCCAGTTTGGCCAGGCCCAGGAGCAGACCCACGAGGAGGTCTTCAGACCTGCCCTCCCTCCTCCGTACCGGGTGCCCAAAGATCAGGAGCGTGGGACTGAAGTGCAACCAAAAACAGAGGAGGTGGTTTTTCAGGAAATCAAAAAGGGAGTGCAAACGCCCACACCCAATATACACGTGGTCCACGAACTCCACAGCGCCACAGAGCAAGCAGTTGGGCAGCAAACCCTTTTTTTTTTTCCTTTTTTGTGTGTGTGCAGGTGTGAGACACAGTGAAAGACACAAAGTGCACGAATCTTTATTTAATTTCCAGCACCAGGAAGATAGGAAAACACCCGGGTGGCCAGTGACAAACACTGCCCTTCACATCAAGGGACAGTGCTGTGTGATCAAAACAGTGAAGGGGAGGGTAGGGACTAAATCAAAATAGAGTTGGAGGGAGAAATGATGCACTCCACTCCCTGCGGCGCCCACCTCTCCCTGAACAACTCCAGGGTGTTGGTGGACACCGCGTGCTCCTTCTCCAAGGACACCCGGGCTCTAACGTAACCGCGGAAGAGGGGCAGGCAGTCGGCCCTAACGACCCCCTCCACGGCCCGCTGCCTGGACCTGTTGATGGCCAGTTTGGCCAGGCCCAGGAGCAGACCCACGAGGAGGTCTTCAGACCTGCCCTCCTTCCTCCGTACCGGGTGCCCAAAGATCAGGAGCGTGGGACTGAAGTGCAGCCAAAAACAGAGGAGAAGGTTTTTCAGGAAATCAAAAAGGGAGTGCAAACGCCCACACCCAATATACACGTGGTCCACGAACTCCACAGCGCCACAGAGCAAGCAGTTGGGCAGCAAACCCTTTTTTATCTGTTAGCCAAAGCTCCCTGATTGGACCATATTAACAGTCCCAATAAAGGAAGTCGTATTGTATGAGTTTGAGTTGGCTAACTTCGTTACAATCACCACATATATAATCTATCAATATTCTCAGGGTTCAAGAATGGTTCCACCAGATTGGAAAACTGGCAACATATTTACAGTGAGAGCAGGACAGAAAGAAGGAAATGATGGATTGGCATTAACTTCATTCAAGAAGTATTCAAATCCATTATCAAAGAGGCAGTAGCAGGACATTTAGATATTTATCTTGCAATCAGGCAGAGTTAACATGGTTTTGTGAAAGGGAAATCATGTTTGACCAGTTTATTAAAGCTGCTTGATGAAGTAACAAGGTCGACAATGGGATACCTGTAGATGTAATGTATGCAGACTTCCAATTTTCATTAGGTGCCACATAACTTCAGAAGGAAAGGACTCATGTTTTTTGCAACTGAACACCAAGAGTCAGGATAAATGGATCATTTCAGAAGGGCAAACTGTTACTTGTAGGGATCACAGAATCATAGAATCCCTACAGTGTTGAAGCAGGCCATTCGGACCATTGGGTCCACAATGACCCTTCAAACAACTTCCTGAACAGAGCCACTCTCCTACCCTATCCCTGTAACCACACATCCCCCCTGGCTAAACAACCTAACCTGTCTGGGCATTATGGACAATTTAACATGGCCAATCCACTTAACCTGCACATCTTTGGATCTATTGGGATTGGTGCTGGGTTTTCAGCAACATATGATCTTTATTTATGACTTGGGTGAAGGGAAAGTCTGTGTTATCAAGAAAGTTGTTGACAATAAATGAATACGCAAGAAAACAAGTTGTGAGGAGGATACATATAGTCTGCTAGGGTTATGAGTTTGTTCACCTTAACAGGAACAACAGGAAAAATCGTGTTAGAGTTAAGATTATGCCCTACAGTGTGGAAACAGGCCCTTCGCCCCAACAAGTCCATACAGACCCTCCGAAGAGCAGCCCACCCAGACCAATTCCCCTACATTCACCCCTGACTAATGCACCTAAGACTACAGGCAATTTAGCACGGCCAATTCACCTAACCTGCACATCTTTGGACTGTGGGAGGAAACTGGAGTATCTGGAGGAAACCCACGCAGACACAGGAAGAACGTGCAAACTCCACACAGATAGTTGCCCCAGGCGGGAATTGAACCCAGGTCCCTGGTGCTGTGAGGCAGCAGTGCTAACCACTGAGCCACCATGCCACCCTAAATGAAGAGAGATTGCAGAGCTAGAGAGAGATCTAGGCATTTTTGTACATGAACCACAAAACATTAGCATGCAGCTATAACAAATAATTAGGAAGGCAAATGGTATGTTTGTCTTGGGGAACAGAGTCAAAAAGTAGAGAAATCTGGTTACAACTGTACAGAGCGTTCATGAGACCACAGCTAGTGTACTGTGCAAGAGTTTGGTCATGATACTGACAGAGGAGTGCACTTGCATTGGAAGTAGCTCAGAGAAGGTTTAGTGGCTTTTTCCAGAGTTAAAGGGGTTGTCTTGATGAGGAAAGGTTGAGCAGGTCAGACTGATACTCATTGGAGTATAGAACAATGAGAGACTATTGAAACACCAGATTCTGGATGGTGTCGAAGAATGGTCGGATGTTTCCGCTCACAGGAGAAATGAAAACCTGGGACCATAGACTGAAAATAAGGGGTGTCCCAGTTCAGTTAGAGATGATGAGGGGTTTCTACTCTCAGAGGATTGTGATTCTTTAGAATTCCCTTCCCCAGCGATTAATGGAGACTGTGTCATTAAAAAATATTCAAAGCTGAATTAGACAGTTTTTTAGATTTGAGAAGTGAGTCGAGCAAAAAGGAAAGAGGAACGAAGGCCGTAATCAGATCCGACGTGATCTTACTGAATGGTAAAGCAGGTTCAATGAGCTGAATGGCCTCCTCCTGATCCTATTTATTATGACCTTACTGATGTGCCAAGATAAATAAATGAATAACCAATATCAGCGTCCGGGTAAGAGGATATCCCCTCAGGTTTCCCAGGAAAGCGTGCAAGAGGATATTTTTGTCTTAGACAGCAGACATGGCCTCAGTTTAACACTTCAACCAAAGGATTTCTGACAAGACAGCACTCCTTCTGTACGAGACTGGACTGTCACTCTAGGTTGTGCATATAATGGGAAATGAGCCAGGATCTTCTGAATCTGTGGCATTTGTGCGACATATTGAGCAAGTTGACAGCTATGTGCAAATAACGAAACCAAATTCTTTGTAATTTGAACTTAGTTATGACACTGCAATATTCCCTTACAATGATTTCATTACTTCATTCATCAGTGCTTTAACTCCTTATTTCAATTGGTCAATGAGTTAAATTTAATATTTAAACATGTTAAACCTCTAACCGCAAACATTGCATTTTATAATTTCTAGCTTATGATATTTGGTCTCAGCTTCTCTTCTCCAAGGTTAAACTTTTAGTGACCCTTTGTCGATGTATTTTTCCTTAAATCTTCAGCAGTGTGGAGAGACTAGAGGAGCTAGGATTATTTTAAAGCACAAAGTGTTAGTTTTAAAAAAATTTTCAATCAATCTATTGAGAGAAGTTATGACAAATTTCTGGAGCAGGTCGGGCTTGAAGCTAGGTCTAAACTGGCCCAGGAGTTAGGAACACTGCACCATGATAACCCCTTAAAGCAGAAAATGTTCTCGGAGATGTTCAATGGACCACACCTGAAATTTCCCACATTCTGTTTTGCTCTCCCAACTTATAAAGGATATACATGTCCTGAAGAGAGTGCTCCGAAAGGTCATTAGGCTGATACAAAGGGTTTCTGGACTGTCCTGAGGAGAGATTGGTTTGACTGGACTTGTATTCATGGCAGTTTAGAAGGATGAGAGAGGATCTAATTGAACCATATACAATTCTAACAGGCTAGCCAGATTAAATACAGGGAGGATATTTTCCCTGGTTGCAGACTCTATAATCATTTCAGACTGAGATGAGGGGAAAATTCTTCATTCAGAAGGTACTGATCCTGTGAAATTCTCTACCACAGAATGCTGAGGGCGCCAAGTCACTGACTATATTTAAGAAAGAATTAGGTAAAGTTTTAGATTTTCCAGGCATTCAGGTGCATGGGGCGAAAGTGGGGAAATGGCATTAGCACAATTGGCTTACTTCTGTTGGTGTGTGTGTGTGTGTGTGTGTGTGTGTGTGTGTGTGTGTGTGTGTGTGTGTGTGTGTGTGTGTGTGTGTGTGTGTGTGTGTGTGTGTGTGTGTGTGTGTGTGTGTGTGTGTGTGTGTGTGTGTGTGTGTGTGTGTGTGTGTGTGTGTTATGATGCAACTGGTCAAACCACTCGCCTTTAAGCAGAATTGATTTAAACACGATAGTTTAAATATGAACAAAAGAAAGCAGAATTTAAAACTCCTTAACGGCTGGATAACGTAACTGATGCAGTAACTATTACTAACTGTTCCAATACAGTAATATCCCATAAACACACTCCTTGGCAGAAAGGTAAATTCAAACATGGATTCTTACAGTCAGGAGGGTACAGCATCCAGAGAGAGACTTCAGTGAAAGTCAGACGAGTTCTTTACTGAAGCTTGCAACTCCCCTAGACTCTCACATCTTGTGACTTGTACAGCTGAAATAAATGAGAGAAAACCTGAACTGAGGGAACTGATCACTCCCCTTCCATTGTTACACTAGAGACTTCAGAACCTCTGAATTTACGAACTCTCTTCGTAAAAGCGACAGCATTGTCACTCTGTGTGTGTGTGTGTGTGTGTGTGTGCGCTCGCGCACGTTTGTGTGCATTCATATACAGAATTAAGATTTTTTTTGTTCACAGAATTTTGACTGAACCAAAATTAATTAGCCACCCCGAACTTTTGCCTTTCCGTGGGAAGATGAGTGAATATCTTGATCGCAGGACTTATACACTTAATGGTAAGATCCTAGGGAGTGTGCAGGTTCATAGCTCCTTGAAAGTGGAGTCGCAGGTAGATAGGATAGTGAAGAATGTGTTTGGTATGCTTTCCTTTATTGGTCAGAGTATTGAGTACAGGAGTTGGGAGGTCATGTTGCGGCTGTACAGGACATTGGTTAGGCCACTGTTGGAATATTGTGTGCAATTCTGGTCTCCTTCCTATCGAAAAGATGTGAAACTTGAAAGGGTTCAGAAAAGATTTACAAGGATGTTGCCACATTGGAGGATCTGAGCTACAGGGAGAGGTTGAGCAGGCTGGGGCTGTTTTCCCTAGAGCGTCGGAGGCTGAGGGGTGACCTTATAGAGGTTTACAAAATTATGAGGGGCATGGATAGGATAAATAGGCAAAGTCTTTTCCCTGTGATCAGGGAGTCCAGAACTAGAGGGCGTAGATTTAGGGTGAGAGGGGAAAGATATAAAAGAGAACTAAGGGGCAACTTTTTCACGCAGAGGGTGGTACATGTATGGAATGGGCTGCCAGAGGCTGTGGTGGAGGCTGGTACAATTGCAACATTTAAGAGGCATTTGGATGGGTATATGAATAGGAAGGGTTTGAAGGGATATGGGCCGGGTGCTGGCAGGTGGGACTAGATTGGGTTGGGATATCTGGTCGGCATGGACGGTTTGGACCGAAGGGTCTGTTTCCATGCTGTACATCTCTATGACTCTATGACTTTATGTCTGTATGTAAGGGTGGTGGAAACAGATTTAATAGCTTTCAAAAGCTGGTTGGGTAGATATTTGCAAAGCAAACAATTGGGCAGCTGAGGTAAAAGAGTAGATGAGAGTGGAACTAACTGAATAGTTGTTTCAAATAGCTGTCACACATAAGATAGACCCAAGGTATAAATCTGGATCCTTGAAGCATATTAGATAAGGCAATATCAACAAATCACAAAAATTGGATTATCTGATCACATTTGTATCACGTGTTCTGGGTTCCTCCACAACACGACATGCACTGTGTTTTGTGTCAGCTACATAATGATTGTTATGAAGATGTGGGTGTACTGTACCTTTAAGAGAATTAAAAGCTATCAGAACTACCTGACAGCACCAAGTGTTCTGAACAAATGCAATGTACCCTTTTGGTCCAGCAGCTAGTGTAGCTGGTTGCCTGGAGACAAAAACAAATTTGAATTAGGCCAATCAGTTTAAATTATACCCTAAAAAAAGCCAAACTCCAATCAAGTTTGAATTGAGTATATTGACAATATCAAAAGCCAATGACACAACTCAATGCTTTGGGGGTACAAGACCGAGAAAACTTGAACAGTTGGGAGAGAACTGCCGAGCCACCAGCATGTACAGACTGCCCAAGATACAGCTCTCTTAAAGGTACATTTATCCATCAACAACCTGTGAAAGAGAAATCCTAAGAAGAAAATCTCCAGAGGAAAATACAAAGAAGATGTGACAGCTGGCTGATTTTGAAATTTGAATTTTTGGTGAATCTTAATCGGGGGTTTTATCGGGCTAATATTATAGAAGGGAAAATAAATGATAGGTTAGAGGAAGGAGTTGTAAATAGTTGTTAGTTATTTATTCTCTGTTATACTTTAAGAAGTAAAGTTGTTAATCTTTACTTTAAATAGTTCACAGATTACCGCATGGGGTAAATCATTGCCTCTAAAATTAGCGGGGGGGGGGGGGGGGGGTTTAACCCCATGTAACAATGATACACATAGGATGGTCTTCCAAATCTCAGAGAATGATTAGTATGATTTAGGTGGTAAAAAATTGCCTAAATATATAGCACAGGAACCATGGTTGTGTGGTTCGATGGTTCAAAGCTGAATGTGAAACGGACTGGTAAGCTAGAGGAGATACTTGTTAGGAAGGAAGATGTGTTGGACATTTTGAACAACTTGAGGATAGACAAGTCCCCCGGGCCTGACGGGATATATCCTAGGATTATGTGGGAAGCAAGAGAGGAAATTGCAGTACCATTGGCAATGATCTTTTCGTCTTCACTGTCAACGGGGGTGGTACCAGGGGACTGGAGAGTGGCGAATGTTGTGCCCCTGTTCAAAAAAGGGAATAGGGATAACCCCGGGAATTACAGGCCAGTTAGTCTTACTTTGGTGGTAGGCAAAGTAATGGAAAGGGTACTGAGGGATAGGATTTATGAGTATCTGGAAAGACACTGCTTGATTAGGGACAGCCAGCACGGATTTGTGAAGGGTAGGTCTTGCCTTACAAGTCTTATTGAATTCTTTGAGGAGGTGACCAAGCATGTGGATGAGGGTAGAGCAGTGGATGCAGTATACATGGATTTTAGTAAGGCATTTGATAAGGTTCCCCATGGTAGGCTTATGCGGAAAGTCAGGAGGCATGGGATAGAGGGAAATTTGGCCAATTGGATAGAAAACTGGCTAACTGGTCGAAGTCAGAGAGTGGTGGTAGATGGCAAATATTCAGCCTGGAGCCCAGTTACAAGTGGAGTTCTGCAGGGATCAGTTCTGGGTCCTCTGCTGTTTGTAATTTTTATTAATGACTTGGATGAGGGAGTCGAAGGGTGGGTCAGTAAATTTGCAGATGATATGAAGATTGGTGGAGTTGTGGATAGTGAGGAGGGCTGTTGTCGGCTGCAAAGAGACTTAGATATGATGCAGAGCTGGGCTGAGGAGTGACAGATGGAGTTCAACCCTGCCAAGTGTGAGGTTGTCCATTTTGGAAAGACAAATAAGAATGCGGAATACAGGGTTAACGGTAGGGTTCTTAGTGAGGTGGAGGAACAGAGGGATCTTGGGGTCTATGTTCATAGATCTTTGAAAGTTGCCACTCAGGTGGATAGAGCTTGTAAGAAGGCCTATGGTGTATTAGCGTTCATTAGCAGAGGGATTGAATTCAAGAGTTGTGAAGTGATGTTGCAACTATACAGGACTTTGGTTAGGCCACATTTGGAGTACTGTGTGCAGTTCTGGTCGCCTCACTTTAGGAAAGATGTGGAAGTTTTGGAGAGGGTGCAGAGAAGATTTACCAGGATGTTGCCTGGAATGGAGAATAGGTCGTACGAGGATAGGTTGAGAGTGCTAGGCCTTTTCTTGTTGGAACGGCGGAGGATGAGGGGTGACTTGATAGAGGTTTATAAGATGATCAGAGGAATAGATAGAGTAGACAGTCAGAAACTTTTTCCCCGGGTGCAACAGAGTGTTACAAGGGGACATAAATTTAAGGTGAAGGGTGGAAGGTATAGGGGAGATGTCAGGGGTGGGTTCTTTACCCAGTGAGTGGTGGGGACATGGAATGCGCTGCCTGTGGGAGTGGTAGAGTCAGAATCTTTGGTGACCTTTAAGCGGCAATTGGATAGGTACATGGATGGGTGCTTAAGCTAGGACAAATGTTCGGCACAACATCGTGGGCTGAAGGGCCTGTTCTGTGCTGTATTGTTCTATGTTCTATGTTCTATATTCTATGTACTGAAATTATGAGAATGTTTGTCCATAGAGTAGTCTGTGATGTGTCTGAAAATCATTATATTTAAGACCTTTACATTCAGTGAAGAAGAAAAAATTTTAGTTCACTACTGAGCACCCGAATCCCGAATGTGCCAGGACAACATCTTAACCTAATCCTCATTGCAATGCACTAATATTCTTTTAGTTATGATCTCCATCTCCAGCAAGAGTGCTGAACAGATCATATATGGTATTGGAGGCAAAAATCAATATATCACCTCTTTGTTTCATAATCGGTAGGAAATTTGTGCTCCTAACATGAACATAACAACTTATGTTTATATCACACCTTTGACAGAATGGAAGGCGTTTCAGAGGAGCATTATTAAAGTGCAGTCTGAAACTGAGTCGCACAAGACGATATTAAGTTATCTGACCAAAAGCTTGGACAATGAGGTTTTAAAGAGAGGTGGAGAATTACAGGAGGGAATTCCAGAGCTTGCAGCATAAACAATCAAAGCTCACAGAATGGCGGTAGCATGTTTAAAATTAGGGATTCCAGGCCTGAATTGGAGGAACACAGATAATTCACAATGTTAGAGATTAAAGAGAGATGAGGAGGGCTTGAAACTAAAGATGAGAATTTTAAAATTAAGGGAACTATTCATTGAATCAATTGATCTCCTGTTTCTTGATTAACTATCTGGGGTGGCACGGTGGCTCAGTGGTTAGCAGTGCTGCCCCATAGTGCCAGGGACCCAGGTTTAATTCTAGCCTCGGGTGAATGTCTCTGTGGAGTTTGCACATTCTCCCTATGTCTGTGTGGGTTTCCTCCCACATTCCAAAAAAAGATGTGCAGGCTAGGTGAATTGCCCATGCTAAATTGCCCATAGTGTCCAGGGATGAGTAGGTTAGGTGCATTAGTCAGGGGTAAATGTAGGGGAATGGGTCTGGGTGGGTTACTGTTCGGAGGGTCTGTGGGCCGAAGGGCCTGTTTCCACATTGTAGGGATTCTGTAAGCATCTACTTCAAGCTATGATGGACTTTAAGCATAAATTGATGTAGTAAGTTGAGTACCAAACAAGAATGTCGCAAGTTTCAATCCCATTGTTTCCTGTCGGTGGATGTTATTTTGCTCAGTGAAGTGTGTCTCCTCATTGCTGAGCCAAGTTATTATAACAGGATATCAATGGATAAAAACTCTTTCAGAGGACGAGAGGGAAAGAGTTGACATCATTTGGTTGAGTCATGCCTTCCTGAATCTTCCTGGAAAGCCCCAAATAGTGTTTGTTGTAAACATTGTAGCAGGAAGGATTGCAGGAAAGAGATTAAGTGCATTCTGATTGTGAGGGGGAGAGAAAGAGAGAGAGAGGGAGAGGGAGAGGGAGGTGGAAAGGGAGAGGGAGAGATAGAGAGAGAGAGAGAGAGAGAGACAGAGACAGAGAGAGAGAGCGATGTTTCTCCTTCCTGCAGGCACAATTGTCAACAAATAAAATATTGAACTCTAGTCTCTAAGCTCCAAGTTCCCCAGCCAGCATGAAAGTGGTTATGGGTGACTGAATGGAGTTTGTTCAGCACTGCTTCCCCTTGTCAGTGCAGCGAATGTTAATTATGTCGCAGATGGTGTTTTTGTTTCCCCTCTCGATTACATTTAAGGTTCTACTTGAGCTGCATTGAATAATTTTCTAAGTTGCCATTCACCCATGTAATTTCAAAATATCATCTGCTGTTATTTCAGCATATGCTTGGCTAATGACACATCGGAGAACACTCCTTTTCTTTGTTATCCTCAGCAGTCTCACGGTGAACTCAATTGCAGATGTTTGAAAATTAGGTCTCAGTTTGTGTGTTTAAAAGGAAATCTTGCCTCAAACTTCTCACCTGCCTTCTGTAGCACCCCACTTCAGTGCAGCAATGATCAGCCAAGAAAATTCTATTGTTCAAGATATTATGTCCAGTTCTGGTCGCACAGTCACAGGAAGGATATTATTAAGCTGGGGAGGGCTCAGAGGAGATTTACCAGATGTTACTGGGTATGGAAGGTTTGAGTTATAAAGAAAGGCTGGATAGGCTGGGACTTTTTACACTGGAGCGTTATAGGTTGAGAGGTTTATAAAATAATAAGGTGTACAGGTAGGGTTAATGGTAGTTGTCTTTTCCCTATGATGGAGGATTTCAAGACCAGGCCGTGCACTTTTAAGGTGGGAGGAGAGAGATTTTAAAAAAACATTTGGGGCAGTTTTTTTTACACAGAAGGTGATTCGTGTGTGGAATTAACTTCCTGAAGAAGTGGGTACAATTACAACGTTTAAAAGATATTTGGATAAGTACATGAATAGGAAAGGTTTGGAGGGATATGGGCCAGGAGCAGGCAGGTGGGACTAGTTTAATTTGGGATTATGGTCGGAGTGGATTGGTTGGATCAAAGAGTCTGTGCTGTTTGACTCTCTAACTTTGTTACTCTATTATAGAACATCTAGATACATTTTGAGACTTGTACATTGCCACTCACACATATGTGATGGGCTGTTATGAGTAACATTCAATAAACCTATTGGTCTATCCATTTCTCAGTAATAAGAATGGAATAAGAGTAGTACAGTGCACTCCTAATATAGGTGTTCCCTAATTATTTTTGACTTCCTTCAGGGTATATGTCAAAGGAGACATTATTAACTAGATGAAGAGTCTCTCAGGGAATCTCTAGTGGCTTGTGGGTTTATATATTTCACCTGATGTGATTTTGAATGACTTGAAGGTTAAAAGAGGTCTAGTTTCAAACCCTTGTCTTTGTAGATCTCCATTGAGACACCAACTGGGAACATAATATCTCCAGTCTCAGTAATGGGGGAGGGAGAATAGAATTTAAGATCAACCACATATCTCTCTTCTTTACTGGAATATGTGTGTGGAATATATAAGATTAGGATGTTGCAGCTGATTCTCACATACAAGACTGAGGGAAATGTTCCTATTTCTGTATAACTGTAACTGGGTATAATTCATCTCTCTTAGCAGGAGAGTTAAGGAGAAAAAACCTGAGTCATTCTCTGGTCTGTGTTGACTTTATAACATGGTATGATTCCTGCACAGCTCACAGGAGTCAGAATATACTTTTATTATTTTAAAAATATCTCCCTACTTTTTCAATTTTCCATTAAATTATATGAATCATTTCCCAGTTCGCGTCATACTCCATCCTCAGACAAGACAGGGATGTTGTCTTTCTTAAGTGTATTTCACTCTCACTGCTTGTTTATTCACAGGTGGGTTAATAGTCAGGTGGCTGGACAGCACCTTTGTGATGGAGAGTTCATTTCCTGTACCTGCTGAGGTTACCATGAGGATTTCACCTCCTCTAACTCTCCCCTCACCTAAGGCATGGTGAACCTCAGATTAAGTGACCACCAGTTGTCTCTCTGTCATGGCCTGCTTCCACACTGCAGGGATTCTATGATTCAAGATTAACTTCAGTGGAACACTATGGTCTGATAAGACTTTGGCAAAGTTATTTTTTTAATAAGGATCATCTATGTGTGCCTCCTTGCCCCATGTTTGACATGGAATGGTGTCCTTCTTGTTATATAACCAATAGTCCCTTTCAAATGGAGGGTAATAGTGAACAGCTCCTTAAACATTGACTAATTACCATTACCTTGAGTCACATAATGGTGAACCATACTTTATTGGGGTCTTATTCTTACACTGCGCTGCACTTTCTAATTGTCAATGCACTACCAATGAAAATTATGAAGGTGTTACCCTAATTCATGGATGTGAACATGTTATGGAGGTGCCGCTGTTGGACTGGGGTGGGCAAAGTCAAAAATCACAAGACACCGGGTTATAGTCCAACAGGTTTAATTGAAACCGCAAGCTTCTGGAGCCCCGTTCCTTCCTTCTTGACTTGTTCTAGATATCTAAGATTATTTAATGTTTTATTTTATCCAATTTTTCCCTCTTCTGCTACATTGTAGAAGGACAAAGGCAGCAGATACATGGGAAACACCACCGCCCACAAGCTCCTCACCAAGTCACTCACCATCCTGACTTGGAAATATGTTGCTGTGTCTTCAGTGTCATTGGGTCAAAACCTGGAATTCCCTCCTGAAGGGCATTGTGGATCTACCTACAGAACATGCATTGCAGCGGTTGAAGAAGACAGCTCGCTACCATCTTCATACTGAAGTGTTACGGTGTCTCAGTGGTTAGCACTGCCATCTCATAGCACCAGGGACCCAGATTAATTCCACTCTTGTGCAACTGCCTTTCATAGAGTTTGCATGTTTTCCCCATGTCTGTGTGGATTTCCTCCGGGTGCTCTGGTTTCCTCCCACAGTCCAACGATGTGCAGGTTAGATGATTTGGCCATGCTAAATTGCCCATAGTCTCCAGCAATGTATAGGTTAAGTGGATTAGCCATGGGAAAGGCAGGGGTGTGGTGGGATGCTCTTTAGAGGGTCAGATTGGGCTTGGTGGGCTGAATGGCCTGCTTCCATAAGGTAGGGATTGTGTGATTCAAAAGTAACTGCAGTTGAGCAATAAATAATGGCCCAGCCAATAACACCCATTTCCTGTGAATGGATTTTCTTTTAGAAAATGGAATAGACTTGTACCTGGAGAAGACCTTAGTAATATTAAGTTCTGGCAAAACATCAAATGGGTTTAACAGTTGAGACTGAAAAGTGGAAAATGTTAATTATAAATAACAAAAGATAATCTTATGTTGTACATTTATCCAACTATTTTTCATTAATGTGGTACATTGGAAGAGATAAATGGTGACATGAATGAATCAATATCAAAGAGCTACTTAATTATTGAAAGATGATAAGAACTTTAATATCACACAATGGAAGCAGCTTGCATTCACACAGCCGTGATTTGTATGTGTTACTTTATCCTGCAAAAGCATTACTGTTCTTTATCACCTTGGGCCAGTCTTGCATTAGATTCAACCTGACGGCAGAGATCAATGATTTGCCCTCTGGTAATGCAGGAAGCCCTGTTGTCTATCCATCTGGCATCTACCATCCATTATTAAAATGCACGAGACTTCCCTTCGAAGATAATTCCAGGCCACCTCAGATAACTGGCTTTATTAAGCATCACAAAACACGTCTAACATCCTGTGCCTCGAATGATGCCTTTGAATGCAAATTTTTTTGTTTTGCAAGGTGCTTTCCAAAACTAGTTTATTTTTGATTGTGGGTTTTTATTACTGTATTCAAGACAGAGACTGCTCAGCCACCAGAGTTTTGAAACTGCTTTCAAACTGATGGTATACCTGATACATTGATATTAGCAACAAAACCGAATGACGATAAACTCTATCACACAATCCCTAGACAGCGTATTTATTATAATATGTACAGGCCGTGTTCCTCATTTCAAAGTTTCTTAGTTCACTGTTTGCAGCCCTTTCACCTGCCTCACTGCTTCGTTGGAGTTGTTTGATTTACTCATTGATGGGATGTAGGCATTATTGCCAAGGTCGGCCTTTGTTGTGCGTCACAATTACCCTTGAATGGAATGGCTTGTTTAGCGATGTCAGAGGACAGTTAAGAGTTAAGCGCTTTGCTGTGGGTTTGCTGTCTTGTGTAGGTCAGAACACTGAGGTGCGGCAGATTTCCTTCCCTAAAGGACATTCATGAAACACGTGGCATTTTCCAGAATGACTTTTTGGGCTTCCATTTCCAAATTTTATTGATGTTCAATCCACTTCTTTTACCACACCAGTATTTGAACCCAAAACATTATCCTTCATTGTTCAGAAGGCAGAATTAATGTTTCAGGTCAAGTGATCTTTCTTTAGAACTTCTAAAACCTCAATTCTGTTGCCTCTTCTCTGCAGATGCTGCCAAGTTTTTTTAGCAATCTCTATTTCCGATTTCCAGTGTCTGCATTTCTTTCAGCTTTTTGTGAGCCTTCATTGGCTGAGTTGTTGGTCGAGTAACATTGTCACTACATGGTTATCTCCCCATGGCCTGTTGGCCAACAACACCTTTCTTGTACAAATAAAGCAAGCAGAGAATCTCTACAGCATGGAAACAGACCATTCGGCCCAACAAGTCCACACTGACCCTCTGAAGAGTAACCCACCCCAGACCCATATCCCTATCCTATTACTATACATTTACCCCTAACTAACAGACTTAACCTATACATTTCTGATACATTACGGGCAATTTAGCATGGCCAATTCACCTAACCTGCACATCTTTGGATTGTGAGAGGAAGTCACAGCATCCAGAGGAAACCCATACAGACATGGGGAGAATGTGCAAACTCCGCACAGACAGTTGCTCGAGGCTGGAATCAAACCCGGGTCCCTGGTGCTGTGAGGCAGCAGTGCTAACCGCTGTGCCACCGTGCTGCCCACTTGGAACAATCAACAGTAAACTGAACATTAATGCAATGAGCCCATCCCAGTAAAATATTTAACATTGACGAGATCTATAATTTTGCATTTCTATTTCACTAAATAATAGACAACATGAGTGTACCCATTATAACCAGTAGTGCTGCCATAGAGCCATAGAGATCTATAGCACGGAAAAGGGCCCATTAAGCCTGTGCCAGTCAAAAGCAATCTCCCCCACCTTTACTACTCCCATTTCCCAGCACTTGGCCGATTGTTTTGCATGCCTTAGCATTGCAGGTGCACATTTGAATACTTTTTAAATGTTACTGCCCTTTCATGTCATCATTTTTAGATTCCCACCACCCTCTGGGTGAAAAAAAAAGATGTTCCTTACACCTTCTCTAAACTTTCTGCCCTTTCACTTTAATCTATGCTGCCCCTAGCCATTGATACCTCTACCAAGGGGCTAAGTTTCTTCTTGACCGCCATACCTTCACCCCTCATACTTTTGCACATCTCAATCATGTCCCACCTCAGTCTTCTCTGCTCCAAGGGAACAACGCCATTCTGTCCAATCTCTTAACATTTATATTGGCATTTCCAAGGGTCGTAAATCCTAAGACTGCAGAGTTCACATTAGCTGTAAAGCTATTCAGGGCTGCAGTGAGCCGATGGGAGATTCCCAATCTTTGTGTTTATGAAACACACTTAAATTTAGTGCCATCCATCATTGACAAAATTAAGAGCAAAAAGGACGTTGATGACTGATTATGCATTTCAACTTTTGTTCCCGCTGTACAGGGACTGGATTACAGTATAGTCTCTTCATCTTAACCCATGGCATCATGAGATTTTCTTTTTGTAAAGATAAACATTACCATTATACTTCACTGAAGTGCAAGGGGACCATATAAAAATATGTAAGAAAATCATTTTAGCTTCACTTGTGAAGAAAGTCTCTCCCACAAACCTGCAAAGAAACAATGCTTAATGTAAGGTCAATAAACACCCCAGTGTTCTCCATTGGAGAGTAGCTATGATCACAAGCAATGATATCTTTAAGCTTGATGACAAAGTGATGCACCAAAGTGGAGTTAATATAATTTATTCAATAGTCAACCATAAAATTTAGAATCTGATGGTTTCGGGCTTAGCATGCAAACAGATTATTCAAATCTAATATTGTTGACGTTCAGTTGCAACCAATCAAAATTATAAGGAGACGATGTGTATTTAAGGCTGTACATCTAAGGCTATAATAGGTAGATTCTTGATCAGTAAGGGAATCAATGATTATGTGGAAAAGGCAAGAGAGTGCAAGTGAGGAATATCAGATCATCCATGATTCTATTGAATGCTGGAGCAGGCTTGAGGGGCCAAATGGCCCACTCCATTTCTTATGGCCTTGATATTCACTCAAGTTGGGGAACAGTTGGCTGTTAGAGCTTGCTGGAATCTGGAGTAGTCCACTCGTACCTCTGAGGAAGATAGTTGTAGCTTCAGATCCTTCTTAAGAAGTTTAAGAACATAATCCACCGTCAAGCAATCTGTGGGAATGTTACTCTGGTACAATGGCTGTCTTTCAGATGAGTCATTAAACTCTTCACCTTTTCAGGCAGATGCACGAGATTTAATTGTGTTTTTTTTTTAAATGAGCGGGAGAGCTCTGCTTTTTATGCTCTTAACCAACAATGGAGAAAAGCACCGATGACCATGGGGTCATAGAGCTGTACAGCATGGAAACAGATCCTTCAGTCCAACTCATCCATACTGACCTAAATAAATATAGTCCCATTTGCCAGCTTTTGGCCCATATCCCTCTGAACTCTTCCCATTCATAGACCCATCCAAATGCCTTTTAAATGCCGTAATTGTACCAGCCTCCACCACTTCCTCTGGCAGCTGATTCCAGACATACACCACCCTCTGTGTGAAAAAGTTGTCCCTTAGGTCCCTCTCATATCGTTCTCCTCTCACCTTAAACCCATGCCCTCTTGTTTTGGACATCCCTACCATGGAGAAAAGACTTTGTCCATTCACCCTATCCATGCCCATCAATGTCTATAAGGTCACCCCTTAACCTCTGACTCTCCAGGGAATACAGCCCCAGCCTATTCTGCCTCTCCCTATAGCTCAAACCCTCCAACTCTGACCACATCCTTATAAATCTTTTCTGAACTCTTTCAAGTTTCACAACATCCTTCCTATAGCAGGGAGACCAGAATTGCATGCAGTATTCCAGTAGTGATCTAACCAATGTCCTGTACAGCCGCAACATGACCTCCCAACTCCTTTACTCGATGCACTGATCAATAAAGGCAAGCCTACCAAACACCTTTTTCACGATCCTGTCTACCTGTGATTCCACTTTCAAGGAACTATGAACCTGCACACCAAGGTCTCTTTGCTTTCATTATCACATGACTGCTTTGGGATCTTGCTGCACACATATCAGCTGAGATGTTTTCCACAATACAACCACGATGGCATTTCAAGAAGCATTTCATCGGCTGTGAAGTGTTTTAGGATCTTGTAAAAGATGTAATTTGAACACATGTCTTTTCTTTAGATGGTCATTTCATGTATTTAGCACCAGCTATCACCATGAAAAATCAAAACTAACAACAAACTATGCTGATATAGCGTCTTTGATGGCATGCAGTGTCATAAAACCAAGTATGTCATAAGGAGATATTTGTTAAGCTGATCGATATCTTATTCAAAGAAGCTGGCTTTAAGGAGCATCTTCAAAGAGAAAGGTGAGGGGAAAAAGTATGGAGAGGTGTAGGGAGAGGGACCACTGTAATATAGGGGTTTATAAGATCATGAGGGGTTTGATAAGATGACTGGCAGGTGTCTTATCCCTCGGATAGGGAGTTTCCAGACGAGGGGGCATATTTTTAAAATAAGAGGAGAGAGATTTAAAAAGAGACATGAGAGGTGATTTTTTTTTCACAGAGAGTGGTTCGTGTGTGGAATGAACTTTCAGAGGAAGTGGTGGACGTGGGTATAGTTATACATTTAAAAGACATTTGGATAAGTACATGAATAAGAAATGTTTGGAGGGATATGTGCCAAAAGCAGCCAAGTGGGACTAGTTTAGTTTGGGATTGTGCTCTGCATGGACTGGTTGGAGAGAAGGGTTTGTTTCCGTGCTTTATGACTCTGATTGATTTTGTGGCTATATTTTGATAGATTAAAATGGAACCAGCTGAGAGGAGTCCCACTGGATAACAGTCGAGAGGCATTGTGGGTGACTGGTGAGGCTTGCTTTGTCATAGACTGCAGACAAATTGGGAAGGGCAAGGAGAGAAAATAAACAAAAATACTAATTGCTGGAGAAACTCAGCAGGCCTGGCAGCACCTGTGGAGACAAAGTAGAGTTATCGTTTCGAGTCCAGTGACCATTCTTCAGAAGCTCAGTCATGCTTTGTCGCAGTCAAATAAGATGTCATTTGTGACTTTTCAAGAGCTGTTTTGATATTAGGAACAGAAACTTGTTTGAATGGGTCCAAACCTGGAGTTCTGGGAAAGAATGGAATGATTTTGGGAGGCAAGAATCTGTTTAAGAAGCAGAAATACATTCAACATCATTAATTAGTGAGGATCTGCATGGACTGGTCTTGGGTAAATGTAATACCAGCACAAAACTGTATAGGGCTGATCCAAGCAGTGGTAGTGTTGTAGAGGCAGATTTGAAAACTACCTATGCAGCATTAATTTGTTCAAAAATAAATAATATTGTCTGGAAGAGAAGGGAAACATTTTAATAAAACAATTTTTTAGAAGATTTGTGGCTCAGGCTGTAAGTTTGCGGGCTGTTCTCAGATCTTTCGTCACCATGCTAGGTAACATCATCAGTGAGCTTCGTTGAAGCGCTGGTGTTCTGTCCTATTTTCTGTTTATGTAGCTTGCTTTGTTGAACTGGGTGATATCACTTCTGGTTCTTTGTCTGAGAGGTTGGTAAATGGGGTCCAAATCGATATGTTTGTTGTTTGAGTTCTGGTTTGAATGCCAGGAATTCCCGTGCATGTATTTGTTTAGCCTGTTCCAAGGGTGTAATTGAACCCAGGTTCCTGGCACTGTGAGGCAACAGTGCTAACTACTGAGCCACTGTGCTGCCCAATGTAATGTACAACAAGGATCAGCAATTTGTTTGGATCAGTCTTTCATTATATTTAGAATTTTGGGTAACATAACATATGGAGAACGTATTGTAACAGCATGTTATAGCTTTATATCCAGGCTCTTTTTGCACTTTTCTGGAGCACTTTATAGCTTGTCACAGAGTTATCCAGAGCAGGAGAAACACTTTGTTCATAATTAGTATGAACACGTGTGTTTTAGTCGAAAAGTGTGCTGCTGGAAAAGCACAGTAGGTCAGGCAGCATCTGAGAAGCAGGAGAATCGACATCCCTGCTCCTTGGAAACTGCCTGACCTACTGTGATTTTCCAGTGCCACACATTTCGAAACTGATCTCCAGCATCTGCAGTCTTCACTTTCTCGCTGTGTGTCTGACCAAGGCAGATTCTCCCATTGTTATTGTCACCTTCATATCCCAGCATGCTTCCTGCCCAACTGAGCAACGTCCCCTGACCCACACAATGTTTGCAGAGGGACCTTCCCAGAGGCAGTCAGGGAAGAATATTCATCCAAAGCTTGTTCTTAATTTTTACTGAGCATGCAGAACGTTGAATGGATGCTTATGTTATGAAGAATGAACATCTTCTGATTTACTGCAATCAAATAGGATGCAAAATAGCATCCAGATCCAGAGGTCACAGTCTAGGGATATGGGATAGGCCATTTAGGACTGAGATGAGGAGCAATTCTTTCACCCAGAGAGTGCTGAGCTATGAAATTCTCTATTGAGGCCAGAAAGCTATTGAGGTCAAAACATTGAGCAATTTCAAAAAGGAGTTCAATATAGATCTTGCTGCTAAAGGGATTAAAGGGCATGGAGGAGGGGACTGAGTTGGATGATCATATTGAATGAGGTAAAAATAATGACTGCAGATGCTGGAAACCAGATTCTGGATTAGTGATGCTGGAAGAGCACAGCAGTTCAGGCAGCATCCAAGGAGCTTCGAAATTGACGTTTCGGGCAAAAGCCCTTCATCAGGAACAAAATTTTGAATGGTGGACCAGACTCGAAGGGGTGAATGGCCTACTCCTGTCCCTATTTTTCATGTTTCTATAATCAACAGATTTTCTGTAAGTTCTGTACTGTGATTAAGAGCATACCTTGTGGCAAAATCAGTGACTACAATAAATTTTTACTTTTCATGTAATGAAACTATTTCCTGATCTGATTTTAGGAAGCGTACACCTTAGAGGCCAGTGACAATGACCTAGCTGACAAATTACTCTAATAAAGCACAAAACCCTGAGCCTTACAATAAAGTCAGTTGACCTGTTGACCAACAAGGTTAAAAACTACCTCTTAGAGCATTTGAGAGTAAATCTTTGGTCAGCAAAATGCAGATTTCTCAGTATAATTGGCAATTAAGTGGTCAACAATACACTTGCCAGTCTCTGGTCTCTGAAAGGCTCTGTTTCGTCTTTAATGCCATATTCCTGCTTTCAAAAAAAAATCTTTTTGATAGTGTCTCCTGTGAATATCAACGGATTAGTGCTGGCTACCTAACAACAGGACAAAGCGTGGGAAAGAGCACATGCTGGTCTTGCATTGGCAGAAATGGAAAAGCAATACTCCCAGCATGCAATTCTCTCACTGTTAAGTCTGATCAATGGTTCGGTCACTTTATCAGCTATTTGTATGAGATTTCATATGGTCCCTGTGGACTCTAAGCTTTAAAGGCATTAAAGAGAATGAAATTTTGTCCTTGCCCCTAATCAGATAATTATGCAATAGTGCTGTTGGCAATGAAACCGTGGTCATGTAGATAAAGCACTTTGCTGATAAGGTCAAAGAAGCATGAATGTAATTCTACGACATTGGAACTCAAGAATAAAATCTAGACTGACGCTGTAGTGTGGTATTAAGAGAGGGCTGTGTGTACAATTTTCTCCCATCCTCTCAATGGGACATAAAAATAATTACTTGGCATTATATGAAGAGGGTATGGGGCATTTTCACCAGTGTCCTGGTCAATAATATCCCTCATGGGGAGCCTGCTTTGGTCTTGATAGCTGCATTAACTGAACACTAGGAGTGTCACAATTGCTTTAAGGTCCAACTCTTTGATTGGAGCAGGTCCCATCTTCGTTAGGTGCCGACCAATCAGAAGGCCAGCAGCTCTGTCCTCCCAGCAGCCCAAGCTGGAGTTGGTTAGCTCGGTTGGCTGGACTGCTGGTTGGTGATACAGAGCAGCATGAGGTCAATCCTTGCACCAGCTGAGGTTACCAGGAAGGGTTGTCTTTCTCTAACCTTTCCCCTCACCTAAGGCATGGTGACCTCAGGTTAAACCACCACCAGTCATTTCTCTCTAATGAGAGGGAAGCCCTATGGTCTGGTAAGACTATGGTAACCTTGCCTTTACCAGTTGGGAGTGGTGACACTTTTGTGTCAGGGTTTTACATCTGCAAATCACTGAGGATAAATAGCACAGTGTGAATGGAGTTAGTTGGACCAGATCAGAATCAAAGGACCAGGAGTGAGATGGCCATGGAAAACTCACATGAGCACGTAAGAATGAAAAAAGAGATACATTAACCTTTACCAAAGGTAACAATCAGTCAAAGGCTGGTAAATCTGTGATCATCATTTCTGCCAGTACTTAACATTATTGTATAATATTGTTACATTGAAATGTAAGTTTGAGGATAGTTCTTGACAAATCTGTAAAGAACTAAAACTCATAGCTTGGCATCAGACCACACAAATAAAGAGTGACCACTGCAGGGGTGACTGGCAGTCCCACCGTGGGTGGCTCAGCAGTTAGTTCTGCTGCATCACAGTGTCGGGGACCTGGGTTTGATTCTAGCCCTAGGCAACTGTCTGTGTGGAGTTCGAGCATTCTCCCCGTGTCTGTGTGGGTTTCCTCCTGAGGCTTTGGTTTCCTCCCACAGTCCAAAGGTTAGGTGGATTGGCAATAATAACATACCCATATTGTCCAGGAATGTGTAGGATGGGTAGAATAGCCATGGGAAAAGCAGGGTTACAGGGACAGGGTATGGAGGTGGGTCTGAGGGGGATCTTTTTAGAGCATCAGTGTGGATGTGATGGGCTGAATGGCCTGCATCCACACTACAGAGATTCTGTGATTCTATTGAGGGGTACCTGGTGAGCCCAGGGAGGAAGGAGGGATGGTCTTAGTGACAGAGAGTGCCTGAGAGAGTGGTGGACGAGGGGAACTAAATTCAAGGCACTGAGAGGGAAGAGTAAAGCAGGGATACAATTTTGATGGAGTGGGGTGGGCTTATCTGCAACCACATCTTGTCTGATAAAGTGAGGCCAAAGCTGCTGTACCTTCCCCACCCTCCCAGCCTTGAGGTGGCATGGGATGGGATGGTGCCCATGTGCGACTATTAGTTGGCTATTTAAGTGTCTCAATGGTGGAAGAGGTGGGGAAGAGGCACCTGGCATCTCCACCATCACCGTCTTCCAATTTCAGACAGATTTGGAGGCAGCCAGGTCCGTCATTGTGCCCACCCTTAACCTCCTTCAAATCTGTCAGACGCAGGATGTAAAATCCAGTTTTGAGACTCTACAGTTCCTGTCATTCATAATCTGATGTTAGTGAAAGCATTATGTCAACTGTTTGAAATGTACTTCAATGTTGTTTCGTAGCCAGCACTGCTACTGAGTTTCAGAGATAGTCTATCAGTAATGTCAACATTATCCCATGAGGCCGCAGTCTCTTTCGAGAGAGACGTTACTGGTGGTGAGTTATTTCTGAGGGTCACCATGCCTCAGACGAAGGGGTGAGGTTGAGAAGGTGTCCAAACCAGCTATCCAGCCAATTGAGCTATCTGGCATCCTACCTTATATCCAACCAGCATTTTGCTCTATGTTCCTGGCAGCTGGGCATCCTGACCACCTGACACCTTCCACCTCTTACCTAATTGGCCCCTTCCCTCCTTGCACCCTAACCCCCATCCCTCCTTGCACCCTAGCATAACACTTACTATATATATAAATAAAATATATACACTTACATATGTATATAATATATATATATACCACACGCACACTTACACTTACAAGTGTGTGTGTGAATGTATATGTACATATATTATATAGTTTTACAGCAGCTGTCAAAGTGGCTTCCTGGATCTTTAATATTTCAGAAGCTGACTGCCTGTGCTACAACATAAGTGTCAGAATGGAAGTACAGCTCTGAGTCTCTGAGGGAGACCTCAACAGCATTGCCTCTCAAAAAGGTGAAGCCCCCTCCTTTCCTGGAAAAAGAAGTGGCAATCTGTGTGAGATTGCCTCTCCTCAGAAAATCCAGAAAATTATTTTTTTAAAACCGTAGCCATCTCTTCATTCAGCCTGCTTGGTTTAAAGCAGTTTCTTCCTTTTTAAATTCATAGTCCACACTGTCATGCAATCCTCTCGCGTGCTTCAACCAGAATTATATCGACTGAGCAGATTTCAGGCTTCCCTCCTTCTCGTTCATGGAGTCATGGAGCTGCACAACATGGAGACAAATGATTCTGTCCAACTCGTTCATGCCAACCAGATACGGTAAACTGATCTAGTCCCATTTGCCAGCACTTGGCCCATATCTTTCTAACCACGCCCTGTTCATGTACTCATCCAGTAGCCATTCCTTTTGGTTCCGCCATTTAATATGTCTTCAAGGTGAACCTGGCTTTAAATGTGGTTCTTCTGACTTTCCCTGCTCTGTGAACTTTCTGCCGACTTTTGTCCTGCTTGGAAATACATGAATTTGCTCTCTCTTCAGAACTTAAGGTAACAGGAGAGATGGTTGCATAATGTTTGACTGACTGGTCGAGGAACCTAAGGTCCTCTGAAACAGCCTTGCAAGTCACTCAAGGACAATTGGGGGATGGTCAATCAATAGTGTCCTTGCCAGAAATTCCCACATACCATAAAGGAAATAAATAAACAGTTTGGTGTGAGCCATGTGAAGTTTGGGTGAACATCATTCCCACCATAACCCTATGGCTGACAGCATTGGGGAATCGAAATCCTTGGCCACTTTAAATTGCATTTCCCTTTGATCTTAAGATTAACAAGTTAAACAAAATCAGATGTCAGCACAAATAACTGATCTGAATTTGTTCTAACTGAAACGTAGTGGGGTGCAGAGTTTGGATCATTAACATTAAGCATAAATTGTGAAAGAGCTTCTAGCCTAGATAATTCAGCGAGTGAGATTGTGCGCTCTGTCAAATAGCATTCCAAAGTCAAGATTTGAGTGTTCACAGAGGGTTGAAATGTTCTAATACCTTGGAGTTAATGAGGCAGGAGTGGGTTGGCATTGGTAGAATTAAATTACGATTTTAAAAAATCCTGAAGAGAGTGACATGTTGGTGAAACTTTCTGCCTTACTCTCTTCAGGACAAATGCAAGGACACCGAATTTTAATTAATCACTACAAGAGAAATGTGTTTTGCAAAGTGATACCGGGATTGGTTGAGGTGTTGCAATGGAGAAAGCAATGGGGAATTGCTCAGATAATTAAAAAGAAACAAGCTTCAAACTTTATACATATATTGTTCTTTTTTTGATTTACTTGGGAAATTAGGGAGTCTATACTCATTATTTCTGTCTTTGTGACAGTTCTTCAGCCCATTGGAGTTAACTTGCCAACCAGTCAGCATCCTTCTCCCAGTAGCATAAATTGTTATGATCCCTTGAGATTTGACATTCTTGCAATCTGTCCTGATAAGAAGCTCCAACAAAATAGTTTCCTTTCTGCGGTATTCGAGTTCTATATTATCAAATGACTGCCTGTAAAACAAAATAAAAATTAAATTCATAATGCTTTCTAAAGTTTCCTAAACGTGTGGAATGCATGCATTACCTAGCAGCAGGATCTCCACTGACAGCCAATTATTCTGAAAGATATTTGACTCTATTCTCCATATTGACATAAATACTGCACTCAACTGGTTTGTTAGAGCTTAATCACAAACAGATTCCCATCAGGGAGGAGAAAGTGAGGGCTGCAGATGCTGGAGATCAGAGCTGAAAATGTGTTGCTGGAAAAGTGCAGCAGGTCAGGCAGCATCCAAGGAACAGGAGAATCGACGTTTTCCTGAAGAAGGGCTTATGCCCGAAACGTCGATTCTCCTGTTCCTTGGATGCTGCCTGACCTGCTGCGCTTTTCCAGCAACACATTTTCAAAGCAGATTCCCATCAGGTTTGGTCTGGATTTCTTGAAGAGTATCATTATTCTGCTCACATTTTCCAAGAACTGCAAGTGCATCCTAATGTAAAAATAAACTCAATGTAGAAGCGTGGAAAAGTTGCATTGTATCCCTGCCAGGTATTTGCAATTGAAACAAATATCACTGTCTTTTTTGGTACTTTAGACTTGATGATATAATGTGCTCCTGACTTTTTAAAATTCATAAAATGGCTGGGCCAGCATTTATTGCCCATCCCTAAATGCCCCAGAGGGCAGTTAAGAGTCAACCACATTGCTGTGGGTCTGGAGTCACATGTAGATCAGGTGAAGAAGAAAGTTTTCTTCTCTAAATGACATTCGTGAACCAAATGAATGTTTTCCCCTGAACAAGGGACAACAGTTTCATTGTCATCATTAGATATTTAATTGTAGATCTGATATTGAATTCAAATTCCATCATCTGCCATGGTGGGATTTGAACTCAAAACCTCAGAGTATTATCTACGTCTCCTCATTACTAGTCCAGCAATGACAGCACCAAGCCATTACCTGACCCACAGCCTCCCTTATTCACTCTAGTGTCTCTCTCCTTGTTCAGGCACTGTGCCCTACGAGGGTAATGGTAACCATGGGCTTCTAACTAATTGATATTGGTCCATGATTATTCTGAGCAAGGTATCATTACCTTTTACTGTATGGCTGATAAGGAGATTGTCCTACTCTCAGTACCTTCCCCCTCCATCGCTACAGCCCTCCCATTTACTTCTCCACCCCTGAGGCTCCCAGCCTCATTGCTGATGAAGAGCATTTATCCAAAACGTTGATTTTCCTGCTCCCTGGATGCTGTTTGACCTGCTGTGCTTTTCCAGCACGACGCTTTCGACTCTAATCTCCAGCATCTGAAGTCCTCACTTTCACCGACTCTTACTGCCTGTAGCATATTATAATTGATAACTATTATAATGGCATGACTGACAGGCTTTCTGTAATCATTGCTACCAATCATTCTTGCTGGTATTAGACTAAGTGATGACACTATGTAGGGAGGAATGTCTAACTAAATTCTTTGGCGGATTTTCCTGTAAAAATAAACAGCATTATGTATACTACTGTAAGGATCATGCCTTTTAATTTTTTGTTGATGTTTTTAACAATTTGAGGACTGAAATGAGGAAGAATTGTTTTAAATCCACTGTTTTGGAAGCATGTTGGGGTGGCCTGGTGGCTCAGTGGTTAGCACTGCTGCCTCACAGAGCCAGTGACCCAGGTTTAATTCCATGCCTTGGGTGATTATCTAAATGGAGTTTGTATGTTCTGTCTGTATGAGTTTCCTCCCATAGTCCAAAGATTTACGGGTTAGATTGGTCTTATTAAATTCGAAAGTCTTGTGCTGGAAAAGCACAGCAGGTCAAGCATTATCTGAGGAGCAAGAGAATCAATGAATCATTGATTCTCCTGCTCTTCAAGTGCTACCTGCCCTGCTGTGCTTTTCCAGCACCACTCTCTCAACTCTAATCTCCAGCATTTGCAGTCCTCACCTTTACCTGGACTTATTAAATTGTCCATAGTGTCAAGGGATGTGTAGGTTAGGTGGATCATTCATGGGGAAAATACAGTATGAGTGAGATGCTCTTTGGAGGATTGGTATGAACCCGATGGGCCAAATGGCCTGCTCCCACAGGGATTTCATATTTTGAAGAGAAAGCAACCTGACACCCATGACAATTATTGTAAATAGCTCTTTGAACAAGCAGTAAACAAGATAAACACGACCTGATGGATTTTGTATTCTGGTTGGCAAGAAGAAGTTAGTTGGTCAATGGAATGGTGATCAATTACTGAAGATAAGGGCCTCTCATTAGCCATCATCTGTGTATCAATGGTTCTCGGATAACTGAACAGCTTAGGGCTGGGAACAAGACTCAGAAAAAGGATTTGATTTCCACCAGCTTGGGAGTTGTCTCTCTCTGTTCTTTGCCAACAAAGCTCACTTTGAACATGGTAAGATTTCCTTCTGCAGTTGCTGTAAGCTGTGTTTCTTGAATTTACAAGTCAACCAGCCACCTTGTGTCTCTTGTAAGCCACCTGGAAAAGGGAAAGCCAGGAAAAAAATTTCAGACCAGTAAGAGTCAACGCAACAGAATTTGTGGACAAAATCAATTGAACAATCTGTCTAGTTTTCTCCCCTTCCCTCCATGTGTTTTTTTTTATTGTCTGTACATGGATATGTATGTAAAGGGGAGTTAAAAAAAGGAAATAAAGTTTTAATTAGTAATGTTATATGCTGATGTTTCAAAACTGTTTACTTGTAGCTAGATTCAAATTACTTTTAATAATTAAATGGTGAGTGCTCTTTGCCACCCTAGGTCAAAATATTAGGTAGTTTGGGGAATCTTGCATACCTGTTTAAAATGTTTAACTTTTGAGAAAAATTCAGTAATAACAAGGTCTTGATTTCCAGCACGTTACTCCATGACCTGTAACAATTATTAGTAAGTAGTTGCATTACCTCTGAATACATGATGGTTTATTGTGAAACATCAGATTCAGCCTAAGAGTAATTTTGCATTACTGATAGTAAACCATTCTCACAGCTAATAAACATGTCTTCAAAGGAGCAGCCCTTTATACTCCATTACATGGACCTTATCATGTGATATCAAGTAATCTTTTCAGGTACTAACTGTCCTATATGGAAGTACAGTTGGTTCTGCTATAACGCATGCTTCTTCAACGCAAATTGGCTTTAATGCGATTGAAGAATTTAAACCGTTATTTGTAGAATGCGAACTTACCTTACCTATATTGGCTATAACACAATTCTGGCCCAATTAGTTTAACTGGCACGGCCATTGCACGATTTTCTTATAACGTGGTATCGCACAAGAAAGGAACTGTCACGTTATATCAGAACTGACTGTAATCAATCTTATTGACCGCATTGTGGATACACCTTCCATGGCCATGATGTTCTTGTCTGGGATTGCACTCCATTTAGAAGCAGAGACACTACCCATTGCATCCCGGCACCTGCACCTCCTGCTTTATCCTGCTCCCTGTAAACATGTGGTCAGTAATCACTCCTGCCCAGTTATTAACTCACATCAAGTCCTGTTCACCTTCCCCCTGCTATGCCTGAGGGCTGACATTGGATAGTTAATTAAAACAAAGAAATGGCCAATTAAGGCTGAATGGCAGAGGCCTATTGGAGATTTCAAATTGGTCTCCCACATACCTACAGCATCAGGGGAAAATCACACATACTTGAAGGCAGCCTTCTAATGACCTTCTTGGGGTTATCAGTATAGGCAGACTTTCTAATGTCTTGGCTATAATTCTGTACATTTGAGATAGGAATGAAAGTAGACCATTTGTCGCCTGGCACCAGCTATTCATAGTTGTTTTCCTTATTCCACATTCCCAGCCATTCCTAAAATAACCTCGATTCCTCTACCTAATGAGAATCAATACACCTCTGCGTTAAAAATGTTCAATAGTCCCACCTCCACTGCCTTCTGAGACAGAGCGAATGACGTTTACCTCAACTGTGTCCTGAGAAAGTAACATCTCCTTTCAAAACTGGGACCTCCCAAATCTAGTTTGCCCCACAAGAGGAAAGAGTGTGTCTACACATCCACCTTCTCAAGACCATTCAGAATCTCACACACTTCAGTCAAGTCATCCCTCACTCTTCTGAGCTCCAGTGAAACCAAGCCCAATCGGTCTAATTAATCCTCATAAGACAATCTGCTCATTCCAGGGATTAATCTTGTGAATTGAGTTGAAGATGGAAGTACTCTTTCCTTTAATTTAGCAGTGGGTAGATGAATCTTCAGTGCTGGGAAATTCCCCTTTGCTGACCAGGTTTCAGAGCCTGTTCTTGCTTGGACAGTAAGGCTGGCCTCTGACCACAAACTGACTAAATTTGTTCATGGATCAGTGGTGCTGGAAGAGCACAGCAATTCAGGCAGCATCCGACGAGCAGCAAAATCGACGTCAGCCATGATCATATTGAATGGTAGAGCAGGCTCAATGGGCCGGATGGCCTACTCCTGCTCCTATTTATTACATTCTTAAGTAATTCACAGAAAGTCACTGCTAAGTGGCTGTTTGCCATGTAGTATGGGAACACGACCCCATTTGATCCAAATGTGGAAATACTGACTCAGAATCTTTCCCATGACACCAAAACCATTTAATTAGCTAATGGCCATTTTATCTGCTTGTGGTGACTGTTCTCACTGTGTGTTATGAGTGTCTTAGAGAGTAAGAAATACCCAGGTGCTCCATACCTACTTGATGGACAAATAACTTTCAACTCTGCCCACATCAAATATTTTTAGGTTTTTTTTTTAGATTACATTCCCTACAGTGTGGAAATAGGCCACACTGATCCAATAAAGAGTCACCCACCCAGATCCATTTTCCCTCTGACTAACGCACCTAACACAATGTGCAATTTAGCATGGCCAATTCACCCTAACTTGCACATCTTTGAACTGTGGGAGGAAACCTGAGCACCCGGAGGACAACCCATGCAGACACAAGGGGAAGAATGTACAAACTCCACACAGACAGTTGCTCCAAGGCTGGAATCGAACCTGGGTCCCTGCTGCAGTGAGGCAGCAGCAATAACCACTGAGCCAGCATGCCGCTCGTCATCTTCTGCACACTTGACATTCTAGTCTTTGGGGTGGTATGGTGTTTAGCACTGCTGCCTCATGGCACTAGGGACCCAGGTTTGACTCCACCCTCAGGCGACTGTGGAGTTTGCACTTTCTCCCTGTGTCTGTGTGGGTTTCCTCCAGGTGCTCCAGTTTCCTCCCAGAGTCCAAAGATGTGCAGGTTAGGTGGATTGGCCGTGCTAAATTGTCAGGGATGTTCAGGCTACATGGATTAGCCATGGGAAATGCAGGGTTACAGGGACAGGGTAGAGGAATGTGTGAGATGCTGTCTGGAACGTTGGTGCCGACTCAATGGGCTGAATGGCTTGCTTCCACACTGTAGGGATATATGACTCTAGTCACCAATACTTAATAGAAAAACAGCTAAAAATTCATTTTTGTCATTGACATTAGATGTATTCAGTATATGAACCAGCATTTCCCCATGTCAGATTTTCATTAATTCTGCCAGTGCAGGCTTGTGTTCAGATTCCACTCTCACCCATTTTGAAACAAAAACCATAGAAGCATTTGCTATCAAGTAAGAACAGGCAATAGCTGACTGGTTAAATGAGGACAGGTCTGTTGCTCACCTGCTCAATTCCGCTGCCTGGTATTTCATTCAGGACAGTATCCTAAATAGTTAGAGTTTTGGAGGATTAGATTGGTGCAGTGTAACAAATTGTATAATGATAGTGTCTTTGGGTCAGAACTAATTAATATTGTGGTTCTGTTGGAAGGGGTAATTATTTAGAAGAATATAATGATACATCTACCTCAAAGAAATGAAAGTTAATGCTCACTTACTTTCGGGAAAAGGGAATTAGCTTTATTTTATGTTGGTCCACTCCAGTCAGTACTGAAGGTAGTCCTGCAAACACCTTCCGTGCAGTGCTTAATCTGTCCAGTCTTTGGTCATTGCTCATCCCATTGAGGGTTGAGTGTAACTGTTCTTTTTTTTTGTACTACTTCCAAAATAAGAATACATTTATTATAGCAGTGCAGTGACCAGAGTTCTGAAGAAATCGTATTGGATTCAATGCATTAACTCTATTGCTCTTTCCATAGTTAATGCCAAATCTGCTGAGCTTTCCCCAGCATTCTCTGCCTGTGTTCCAAGCGGAATCTGACCGTTGCATAACGCAATTCTGAAAGTGTCTAGTTCAGTCGCTCCATGTATTGCAGAGTACTGTTTTATCTTTCCACGGCTCTGTCATGTTGCCTAAAGAGAGACATTCTATTTCTCTAAGTCGAGAGTGTAGTGCTGGAAAAGCACAGCAGGACAGGCTGCATCAAAGAAGCAGGAAAGTCCATCTTTCAGGCAAAAACCCTTCCTGATGAAGGGCTTTTGCCCAAAACGTTGACTCTCCTGCTCCTCGGATGCTGCCTGACCTGCTGTGCTCTTCTTTTTTTTAAATAGATATTTTTATTAGAAATTTAACATTTTTACAAGTTTACAAAAATAAACAAAACTCTCAGATATAAACATTGATATACAATTAGCTCAAATATACAATAGCCAAAATTTGACAAAAAAAACAAAACAACAAAAAAAACCGAAAAGAAAAAAAAAACAAACAAACAAAACTCAACTATCTACCAATCTAACCTACAACTAACCAGGGTGTATATTTCAGTCTCTTACATGCTCGGGATGTGTTAGCATCAGATATGATAAAACCCGTATTCGTGCGGGATTCCTCCCCCGAGGGGCCGTGGACCAGCCAGGTTTGTAATCTCAATTAAATAAAAGCCCTTGTTAGGATAGCCGAAATATCTGTATTTATGTAATTCAAAAAGGGCTGCCATATTTTATAAAATACTTCGGTCTTTCGGTGCACCATATTTGTAAGGAAGTCAAGGGGAATACATTCCATAATTAGTCTGTGCCAATTTGAAAGTCCAGGGGGGCCCTCAGCCGCCCAGTTCACCAAAATATTTTTCCTTGCACAGAAAGAAAGAATAGAAAATAGTCTCTTCCCATACGTGTCCAGGGAGGGAAAGTTCGAAAAGCCCAAGAGAAGAGATACAGGGTCCACTTTTATTTCCGTTCCTAAAATTTCTGTCAGGGTACTTGCTACTTTAGTCCAATATCTACGGATCTTATGACAGGTCCATAAGCAATGTACAAGAGAGCCCACCTCTATTTTGCATTTAGGACACATTGGAGATGCTCCTGCCTTAAATTTTGCCAATCGAACCGGTGCTATATGGGCCCTATGAAGTATCTTCAGCTGGATAGCCTGGGTTCTGTTACAAATAGTAATTCTTCTAGCATTTTCCCAGATATCATTCCACGTTTCTGTGGAGATTTCTAGTCCCAGATCCTGATCCCATGTTTTAAGCAGATTATCCATATCTCCCGATACTTCATCATGTAGTAAATGATAAATATTACTGACGGAAGATACCCCCACTGGTCGTAGGACACTACATTCTCTATCGGATTTATAAAGACTATCTAATAACGTAGTCTTCTTCTGTATATAATCTCGAATTTGGAAGTATCGAAAGAGGTCTCCATTGGGTAATCCGAATTTCTGACGCAGCTGTCCGAAAGACATCAGGACCCCATCTTTAAATAAATCCCCTAGACATGAGATACCCCTGGATATCCAGAGTTTAAAAGTGGCATCTGTTAACCCCGGTTGGAATCCCCATGCTCCCACTATCGGTGCATGGGGGATGTTTTATGTGAATTACCCTCATTTTGCTGCATTATATTCCAAGCCTTGATTGTATTTAGTATTATAGGGTTTTTACAGTGATCTGTAATGATTTTCCTCTTGTCTGAGAATAAAAGGTTAATAAGTGGGTATTTTACTTGAGAAGCCTCGATGTCCAACCAGATTGATTGTGGATCAGACAAGACCCAATCAGCTATGTAACTTAATAGGGAACTTAACTGATATTTCCTAAAGTCTGGGAAGTCCAATCCACCCCTTGCCTGTGGAAGCTGTAGCTTCTTCAGCTTAATGAGGGGCCGCCTATGATTCCAGATAAAGGAACTCAGCCAGCCGTATAATTTACATAAAGCCGTCCTTGGCAGCATCACTGGAAGCATTCTCATGGGATATAGGAGACGGGGCAGGATATTCATTTTGATTAATGCTATTCTACCCAACCAGGAAATTGGTAGGCCTCCCCATCGCTGGAGGTCCTGCCTTATCCTTTCCAATAAATACACAAAATTAGCCTTATATAACTGACCAAATACTGGAGTAATAAAAATGCCTAAATATAAGAAACCCTCCAGGGACCAGCGAAAGGGAAAAAGGGAGCCGTCCGCTAAGCGGGGTATCACAGCAAGGCCACCCATTGGCATAGCCTCCGATTTTGAAAAATTAATTTTATAGCCTGAGAATGCACTAAATGTATTAATAACTTGGATTAAGCGAGGTATGGACATCAAAGGGTTACTGAGGAATAGAAGAACATCATCTGCATAAAGGGTAATTTTATGTTTACCTGTACCAATCCTTGGGGCCGCTATATTAGGATCAGCTCGTATAGCTTCTGCTAGTGGTTCAATTATTAGCGTGAATAACAATGGCGAGAGGGGACATCCCTGACGGCAGCCCCTACCCACACTGAAGCTATCCGAGCCTAATCCATTGGTAACCACAACTGCTTTGGGATCACTATACAATGTTGAGACCCATTTGGTAAACACCTGTCCAACGCCAAACCTCTCCAATGTGTAAAACAAATATGACCATTCGACCCTATCAAATGCCTTTTCCGCGTCTAATGAAACCACTACTCCTGGTATCTTTCCCTGATGACAAGCTTGAATCATATTCAGAGCCCTTCTAACATTATTGGATGATCTATGGCCCTTAATAAACCCCGTCTGATCCTCCTTTATAATATGTGGCAGTATCCTTTCTAGTCTCAGTGCTAACGTTTTAGAGAGGATTTTAAAATCTACATTTAGCAAGGATATTGGTCTGTATGATGTACAATCTTCTGGGTCCTTTCCTTTTTTAAGGATAAGAGAGATATTTGCCTCTTTCAGCGAAGGCGGGAGACAGCCCTGACTATATGCATAGTTATACATGTCCATAAGTGGACCAGCCAGTATTTCTGTAAATTCTTTATAGAATTCAGCTTGAAAGCCATCTGGGCCCGGCGCCTTACCATTTTGAAGGTGCCTAATTGCATCAACTATTTCTTGGGGTGTAAGAGGAGCATTTAGGACCGATACTTGTTCCGGAGTTAGGTCTGGAAAAGTCAAATTTTTAAAAAATGACTGCATCCTCTTCATCCTATCTTCACAATCCTGTGATTTATATAACTCAGAATAGAATTCTCTAAAGGTCGCATTAATCTTTTTATGATCATGAGTCAAAATATCCGTACTTTCCTTGATAGACATAATAGTCTGAGGGGCCTTTTTTCTCTTTGCAAGAATTGTCGCCATATTGTGGTTAGCACTGCTGCCTCACAGCGCCAGAGACCCGGGTTCAATTCCAGCCTCAGGCGACTGACTGTGTGGAGTTTGCACATTCTCCCCGTGTCTGCGTGGGTTTCCTCCGGGTGTTCCGGTTTCCTCCCACAGTCCAAAGATGTGCAGGTCAGGTGAATTGGCCATGCTAAATTGTCCGTAATGTTAGATAAGGGGTAAATGTAGGGGTATGGGTGGTTTGCGCTTCGGCGGGTCGGTGTGGACTTGTTGGGCCGAAGGGCCTGTTTCCACACTGTAAAGTAATCTAATCTAATCTAAATGCTAAGTATCTACCCGGTTTGTCGCCATATTCATATAACCTTTGTTTTGCAAATAATATTTCCCTCTTAACCATTTGAGTAAGTGTAGTGTTTAGAGTTGTCCTAAGAGCTGTAATCCTTTGCAATTTAATAATAGGAGGTCTATCAGTGTATGCTGTTTCAGCCGCTTTTTAGCGGGCTTCAAGCAGACGCTGTTGTTCTCCCTTTAATTTCTTCTGGGTCGCTGAGTAGGAGATGATCAAGCCTCGCGTGTAAGCTTTGATGGTCTCCCACATCATTGACGGGTTGCTAGCTGTACCTGAATTAATTTCTAAAAAAGTTTTAAATTCTTGAGAGAAGTACTTTACAAATTTACTATCTTTCATTAGGAAGGGGTCCATACGCCAATGCCGAGGGGATGTCCCACTGTTCCTCGCCTTAGTTTCCATATATACAGCAGCGTGGTCAGAAATTGCTATATTACCTATTTTACAGGATGATATGGAATTTAAAAAAATCGAGGGGGCAAAAAACATATCAATTCTGGTATGACATTTATGTGGATTAGAGTAGAAAGAAAAATCTCTACCCTGTGGATGAAGACATCTCCATACATCTATTAATCCTAATTCTTTGTTCAGATCCATCAATTGTCTAGATCTGGGAGATACTCCTGCAGTACTCTTGGGAATCCTATCTATTTCCGGATCCATAATACAATTAAAGTCTCCCCCTATAATTATATGACAGGCATCAAAAGCCATCAATTTTGAAAAGGCTTCCGTTATAAATTTAAAGGGGTGTGCCGGGGGGCAGTACAAATTTAAAATCCCATATTCCTCTCCATTTATGCGGGCTTTAATCAAGATATATCGTCCAGATTCGTCTTTTATCCGCTTTAGGATTTTGAAAGGGAAATTCTTCCGAACAAGAATAACAACTCCCCTGCTTTTTGAGCTAAAAGAAGAAAAAAAGGCCTGATCAAATCCGCCCTGTCGTAATTTCAAGTGTTCTTTATCTGACAGGTGTAGGAGAGCTATATCAACTCTTTCCTTCTTAAGATTTGATAATATTTTCTTCCTTTTGAGTGGCGAATTACTCCCCTTGACATTCCAGGTGCACCACTTAACCGACTGATCAACCATGATCCTCTGGGCCAATCCGAGACCCCTCGGGAGGGGGAACCCTATCCAGAACATCCCGAGCGTGGAACATGTAAAATTTACAAAAATAAAGCCTCTTTAATACACCCACAACAATACAGTAAAAAACTATTTCTAAATAAAAAAAATATAAAACGTATCTAAGTGGAGACTTTCCCCCTTGTTCCCAGGGGGCGTCACTTCCTCTCCAAAAGTCCCTCATATCCTCTCCCAACCAATGCCCCACCCTTGACCCAGGCACTCCTCAATAAAATGAGGAGAATTCAAATATAATACAAAGCTAGAGTTAACAGTGAGCACCCCACCCCCCACCCATACCAACACCTGGGTATATTTGGTAATGTTAATACCATATATAAACATATAACTATAAAATTACCACTTCCACAAATAATAATTAAATATGATAATACAAAATAACGAAGGGAAAACAACCCTGCTCCTAAAGACAGAAGTAAAATTGAATAAGGTAACCACCTCCCCCCACCAACATTAACCAAATCCCCCAGCTTATATATACATACATACACACACACATATATATATATATATATATACATATATATATATATATATATATATATATGTGTGTGTGTGTGTGTGTGTATACACACATATACATACATCCCTCATATATACATAAAATAATAACAGAAAACAACTCCAAGGGGGGGGGGGGGAGAAAATCAAATCCCTCTCCCCACCCCCCATGACAATATTAAGCAGTAAGAGAAAGAAAAAAAAAGGAGGGGATATAAACCAAAGCGGGGGGGAAAGGCAGACCAACATCCATTATGTCCTACAATTTATCTAAGAGAGTCCAAGAATTCCTTAGCCTTTTCTTGTGATCCAAAGTTATATACGGATCCTTCATGGTTAAAGCGTAGCATCGCTGGGTAGCGTAAGGAGTACTGAACATTTAAGTCCCTTAAACGCTTCTTCACCTCGTCGAATGCCTTCCTCTTTCGAACCAGAGCCGGGGAAAAGTCCTGAAATAGCATGATCTTGGATCCTTTGTAGATCATAGCTTGGGGGTCTTTTCCGAGATTTCTAGAGGCTTCTAGGAGTATCTGCCTCTCCCTGTAGCTCTGCAGCCGGAACAGGACCGGGCGTGGGCGCTGGTTCGAGCCGGGCCCGCGTATTGCGACCCGGTAGGCCCATTCCACCCTTACCTGGCCTGATCCAGCTTGCAGATTTAAAAGTTGTGGCAGCCACTGCTCCAGGAATGCTGTAAGCTGGCCTTCCTCTTCCCGTTCGGGAAGACCCAGCAAACGAATATTTTTTCGGCGACCTCGATTATCGAGGTCGTCAATATGATTTTCCAAGGTCCGGACTCGCTGCTCCAGAGTCCGGACCTGATCCACGGCCGATTGAGCGGTTGTCTCGGAAGTCACGGCCTTTAGCTCCGCCCCTCCGACTCGGCGTTGAATTTCTTCAATCTCTCGGTCGTGCTTCTGCAGCGCGGCCGAGAGCGACTCCCAACGGTTTCTGGATTCGACAATAAAGGCATCGATCTTCGAGTCAAGCTTGGAAAGCATTTCTGCAAGGCTTGTTACTGTTGGTAAGTCCCCCGAGGCGGCTGTGGACGCCTCTGCTGCAGCTGGAGAGGGTGGGGGAGGGGTTCCTGCTTGCTGAGAGCTGCGGGCTCCCTTCCCTTTAGTCATTTTAACTTAGGATTAAATTGTTTAAATGTAATATTACACAACTAATTAAATTACAAAACTATTATAAATGATTTGGTGAGCTTGGTAGGGGGTAGGTGACCCACTGTGCCCAAGTCTTGGGAGGAGCACTATAGACTCAGTCTTACTGGGTCGCCGCCATCTTGGATCCCCCTGCTGTGCTCTTCATCACCACACTCTCGACTCTGATCTCCAGCATCTGCAGTCTTCACTTTCATCTGTCTTATTACTCTAAGGTGTATCTATCCATCCTCTTGTCAGTGCAACTGTATTCGAATGCCGTATCATAATTTTCAAACTTGATGGCGTTTCGTAAGTACTGAAATCAACACTTTTGTTTTAACTTGGAGTCAAGAAATGGGGTTTGAAGGTATATAAAATGGAAATGAGGCACAAATGGTGTAATTAATATTTAATTGCTAGCTTTAAAAGGAATTGGTATCTATTGAGAAAGGGGGTGCTTAGTTGGCTGGATGGCTGGTTTATAATGCAATCTGATACCAGCAATGTGGATCCAATCCCACACCATCCGAGGTCACCTTCTCAACAATGCTCCTTGCCTGAGGTGTGGTGACCTTCAGACTTTCCGCCACTAATACTCTGTCTCCATGACAGAACAGCCCTGTAGTCCTCTGGAAGTATGGCTTCTTTACTATTGGGAAAGTGGTAAGGTTTTGAGAGACATTAATAGTACAGGTTAGATAAATTACAAAGACATGGACTTTAGATGGAGCCTCGTTGTTGTGTAAGTATGGTAGTTTCTGCCAAGTAGACAGTAGTCATTCCTAAAAGTGCAGAAATGAGCAATGAAATAGTTAATCCAATTTGAGAAGATGTGATGCTTCAATTATTCTGTCTGATCTTGCCTGAGATAACTGCGGAGGTTGGTCCAATTCAGTCATTGCTAATAATAAAAAAAATCAATGGTTAAGTAAGCAATTGCTTCAGATCTAGATTTATGAAAAAGTCAATATTTGAAGATAAATACTTGTCATTTCTCAATTCTATCTGAATGTAATGAGCGTGTGTATTTCACTTAATGCCCACAAACACCCACTTGCAACAGGACTCACAGGATATTGAATAGCAGTGGGACCTCTGGTTGACTTACCCTTTTTTCACTCAGAGGCACTATAACTAACTATGTATGACGGATCATCATTACTCTGGCAGAGGTTGATTCATTCAACACGGACGAGGGAATGAACTTGGAACTCTCCTGATTTCTGAGTCATTAACTCCCTGGATAGATTTATGGGGCCAGCAAAGCACAATTCTTTCTAAAAGTATTTCAAGCTTATTTTAGCTAAGTCTAGGTCAGCTAAAGCTCAGCCAGATTAAGCCAAACAATAAAATAAAACAAAGGACCGCAGATGCTGGGGATCTGAAACACACAAGAACAGAAATTGCTGGAGGAGACCTTTTGAAGAAGGGTCATTGGACTCGAAACGTTAACTCTGTTTCTCTCTCTCCGCAGAAGCTGCCAGACCTGCTGGGTTTCTTCAGACGATTCCTGTTTCTGTCTGTTTTAAGCCAAACAATGTCTGTTTGAACTAACTTGAAATGTTTTATTGAACAATGTGCTTCTCTCTCCTTAAATCTGAGAGTTATAAAGATCTTAAGACATGAAGTCAAACCGTTTGCCTCAAGTGCTGTTGCGTTGAGGGGTCAATCATGAGAGGGCATAGTTTTAGGGTAAGGGGCAGAAGATTCAGAAGGGATTTGCGAAAAAGGCCTTTTCACTAAGCAGGTGGTGGGAATTTGGAATGCATTGCCTAGGAAGGTGGTAGAGTCTGGAAACCTTCCAATACTTCAAAAATATTTAGATGAGTACTTCAAATATCATAGCATTCAAGGAAACTGCCATCTTCATTTGGTCGGACCTATATGTGACTCCAGACCCACAGAAAAGTGGTTGACTTTCAATTGCCCTCTGGACAATTAGGGATGGGCAATAAACGCTGATCTAGCCAGCAATGTCCATGTCCCATGACTAAAAAAAAGAATGTGGTACTGGCTACCAAATGGAGTGGTTGAAGTGAATAGCATAGAAACATGGAATCATATGACTGTAGAATGGCTACAGAACAGAAGGAGGCTAACCAGTCTATCTTCTCCATTCTACCTGGTCGAGGGCAACTCAACCACTACCACTTCACCTCCTTTTCACTGGACTCCTTCATTTTGTTCTCTTCAGGTAATTATCTACTATTCTTATCAATGCCTCAATTAGATTTGCCTCCACCGCATTTGAGGAGCTAAATATGTGAGACAGAAAGAAATGGAATTTGGGAATTCAATGAAAAACAGTGGGAGCAGTCTCCTGTAAATCAATATAGACCAATTGCGTCAAATGACCTGTTCTGTGATTTCAGATGGGCAGGAGAATGGGATTGGTGCACTTTTAGTGGTAGTTATGATGGTGCAGGCATGATGGATCTAAGGGCCTTTCTGTGCTGTTCGAATCTATGTCACAGTTCAGCTCCTGGTTAATGCAACCCCTCTTGTTAATGGAAGTCTGAGTGATAATAATCCCATTGAATTTTAAGAGGAAATGTTTAGATTCTGACTCGCTCAAGATGTCACTGTCTGGCACTTGACTGGCGTGAATGTTACTAGCCACTTATCAACCCAAGCCTGGATTTGCAAGAGGCTGTCCAGAGTTGTTACAATTATGGCATTTCTGCTGGATAGCCTTATAATAAGTGTGACAGATTTTATATACTTCTGATCTTATTCAATAAATTTTCCAAAAGTAGATATTTTACTGTTTTTCTTTTATCTACTGCTGTGTACAGTACATCTATTTTGTTTTTGGATGGCCGGAACCAGTTCAATTCCCTTCCATTATAAAAAAGTCCAACATTTACCAACTCACCATTTGTGAAAAAAAATATCCTTCACAAAGAGTATATCTTTGAAATAAATAATACCTAGAATTTCACGTTACAAAACAGGTCATTTCACAACTGATATATATTGAATTACAGGAGACTGCTCCCACTGTTTTTCGAATTCCCTAATTCTGTTTCTTTCTCTCTCTCATATTTATCTCCTCAAATGCAGTGGAGGTAAATTTAATTGAGGCATTGATAAGAAAACTGGAAAATCACCTGAAGAGAACAAAATGAATGAGTCCAGTGAAAAGGAAGGGAAGTGGGAGTGGCCAAGTTGCCCTGACAAACAAGTAGAATGGAGAAGATGGGCTGATTAGCCTCCTTCTGCACCCAGAGGACCCCCACAGACATGGGGAGAATGTGCAAACTGCACACAGACAACCACCCTAGGCTGGAATCGAATTTGGATCCCTGGCACTGTGAGGCAGCAGTGCTAACCCTGAGCCACCGTGCCACTCCATTCCTTTTTTTATTCACGGGACATGGATATCTTTGGATAGACCAGTATTTATTGCCCATCCCTAATTACCCAGAGGGGAGTTGAAAGTCAACCAAATTGCTATGGGTCTGGAGTCACATGTAGGCCAGACCCCAGGTAAGGATGACAGATTACTTCCCTAAAGGACTTTAGTGAATCTGATGGGCTTTTACAACAATTGACAATGGATTCATGGTCATCATTAGACTCTTGATTCCAGATTTTTAAAATTAGATTCAAGTGCCACCATCAGCCATGGTGGGATTCAAGCCCAGATCACGAGAACATGACCTGGGTCATTGGTTCACAGTTGAGCAATAATACCACTAGGCCATCGCCTTCAACTCTGTGGCTTGAAAAGCTCCTTCTAAATTCATTATTGGACTAACTAGTCATTAGCTTAAACTTTGGACTCCCCGACAAGAGGGGGAAATCTTCTCTACTTCTATCCTGTCAAAACCCTTCATAATTTAACACCGCAGGTCTCCTTATCAGGTCACCTCTCAATCTTCTTTTCTTGAGGGAAACATCTCCCAGCCTATTCAGTGAACCTTTAGCATGTAATTTTATTTAGCTAGAACCCATCTAAAATGTATATAATTTTATAAAGTTTCACAAATGACTGGATTATTTCCATGTATTTCCTACCACTTCTGATTTTTGAACATCCCCTGACTGTGATTCCCATGCTAATGACTATCAATGACTGCTCTTGTTAAGTCTGGGAGAGGTACATGATGTGTGTTGTAGAAAACTAATTTGCATGTCACATACAGAAGTATCTTTTCCAGAGCTTGTGGTGTTTGGGGAAGCCGCCCTCATTTTTGTGTGAAACCAAATATTCTTTCCTTCTGATACAACCTCTTATTCCTTTCTGAAAAGGGTCACGGGACCTGAAACGTTAGCTCTGATTTCTCTCCACAGGTGCTACCAGAGCTGCTGAATTTCTCCAGCAATTTCTGTTTTGGCCTCTTATCCCTATCAGTCTTTTCAATGTACTTTATGTAACAGGGGGTGTGCAACAAATACTAGTTAACCACAAGGGTTCCGTTCCTGAAAACCTTTGCGAATGATAAAATTTGTGAGTGTGGAGCTCAGGGAGGTGATAACCTGATAGTATTATCGCTAGACTGTTAATCCAGAGACCCAGGTAATGTTCTGGGGACCTGGGTTTAAATCCTGCCAGGGCTATTGGTGGAATTTGAACTCAACAAAAATCTGGAGTTAAGATTCGAAGGATGATCATGAATCCATTGTTGATTGTCTGAAAAACTCAACTGGTTCACTAATGTCCTTTAGGTATCTTTAGGCTCAACTATATGTGACTCCAGACTCACAGCAATGTGGTTGACTCTTAACTGCCCTCTGGGCAACTGGGGACAGGCAAGAAATGTATGAATGAATTTTTTAAGAATGTAAGCAGAGACGGTGGGAGGTGGATATGTAAGAGGCTGGGAACTGGAGGCGTGTGCTGAGACAAAGATAGGTTGTAGGAAGGACAGTTACCTGTTGGAGGTGTGCAACGGGAGGAGAAATGATCTAACACGGCTCTATTTTTCGGCCATTTGCGAGTGTCAATCTGGCTGCCTGTGCAATTGCAGCGTTTTGTATTATATGTGGCAGAACATGTCTGTTTGGCTCTCCGCTGTTGCTGGGAGGTCAACTACTGAACTGTCACAGCTGGGAACAGATGAAGGTGGTGGAAAGTTCAGCAGCCTGACTATATGAGCCTTACCTTGAACAGGTGTAAGAGTCTAATAAATGTTTAATTCCTCCGGCATCTGTCAAATTACACTTAATTGGAGCCAGCTGCAGAATGAATGGGGCTGTGAGCTGGATGGGAAAATCGACTTCAGGCAGCCTGGGGGAGGCTGGAAGATTACATGTTTGGACGCACCCTGCAGACATGCAGAATTCCCTGACAGCTAATAGGTAGATTTATGTGTTATTTTTAAACAAAGCCAGACAAATCCTCAGGTGCTTTAGCTGACGTCAGCTGGTGTGAGATTCTTGGTCCTAGCCAAGGATATTTCTGTCAAAAGAAAATTACAAAATTGGATTTTTGTTTGTCGTTCGGCAACCTAAAAGGACCTGACTGCTTTTCTCTTCTCATCCTTTGTCCCTTATTTTTTCCAATTTTCTCAACCTCTGCAGAGACCTCTGCACAGTCTGAAGGAATGCGATGCTATGAAGATGGGACACCCCAAGACATCAACCGTGGAATAGGCACAACCTGGCATCAAAGTTATTTTTAATATATTTACATCATAAGCTATATTTTTAAGTAACCTGTTTCAGATGTGTTATGATACAAGCGCTGGCATAGTTGGGATGTGAACCTATGGTTTCTGGCTGAGAGGCAGGGAGACTATCCCTGCATCTGACACTATAAGATGTTTATGGAGCCAAAGAGTCATAGAGATATACAGCACAGAAGCAGACCCTTCGGTCCAACTAATCCATTCCGACCAGTTATCCTAAGTTAATCTAGTCACATTTGCTAGCATTTGGCCCATATGCATCTAAACCCTTCCTATTCATATACCCACCCAGATGCCTATTAAACGTTAAAAATCACACAACACCACTTACCTAAATAACAAGTTTATTTGGTAGTACATGCTTTCGGAGCACTATTCCTTAGTCAGGTAGCTAGTGGAGCAAGACCATAGGACACAGAATTTATAGTAAAAGGTCATAATGTCATACAACTGATGTGATATATTGAACAAACCTAGATTACTGTTAAGTCTTTCATCTTTTAGAATAAGTTGCAGTTTCAATTCATTAATATGTAAATCTGAAAACTTTTTTCACGTCACATTCCCAAGATAACCTAAAGTCCCGGTTGAGGCCAACGTCATGGGTATTGAAACCTGCAGCCCATTCTAAAAGATGAAAGACTGAACAGCAATCTCAGTTTGTTCAATATATCACATCAGTTGTATAACACTGTGATATTTTACTATAAATTTTGTATCCTATGTTCCTGCTCCACTAGCTACATGACAAAGGAGCAGTGCTCCAAAAGCTTCTGCTTCCAAATAAACCTATTGGGCTATAACCTGGTATTGTCTGATTTTAACTTTGTCCTCCCTGTCCAACACTTGCACCTCCTTATCATGGCTTTTAAATGTTGTCAATGTATTAGCCTCCACCACTTCCTCTGACAGCTCATTCCATGTATGTACCACCCTCTGTGTGAAAATGTTGTCCCTTAAGCTTTTAAACGTTTCCCCTCTCCCCTTAAACCTCTGCCCTCTAGTTTTGGACTCCCTTATCCTGTTGGAGCAGAAGCAGGCCATTCGGCCAAATAAGTCTGGTCCGCCTCCCAATGCGATTATGATTGATCGAATAATCCTTAAGTCCATTGTCTCGTCTTTTTCCCATTGCTTGACTCCTTCATGAATAAAAAAACATCTGTCTCTTGTAGCCTTGAATATTTTTAATGATCCAGCCTCAGCCCTCCAAAGTGTCAGTATATACTCAACTTGGAAGCAAAAGGAAGGTTGTGTGGTAAATCAAAGAACATGAAGGACTTTGAAGGTAGGGAGGTAAAGAACATGTGTGTTTAGTACCTTTCACAACTTCAGAATGTATGAACAGCTCCAATGGTGCAATGTTTGAGATATAATCATCATCATATTGGAAGACCTAGGGCAATAAAAGAGCACACAGCAAGCTCCCATAAAGTGAGAAGAAGACTGGCTAACGTGTTTTAGTGGTGTTTATTGAGACAATGTAGATGATAAGAATGTACATGTTAATGATATGATGATGTAACTCTGACACCAAGAATAACATGCCAATGAGACTTTGGGAAGACAGGAATTATGAAGGAGCTGGAATACAAAGATCAGTACTTTAGTCTATAAATATAAGATAAAACAAAGAACTGTGGATGCTGGACTAAACAAAAACAGAAACCCAGCATGTCTGGCAGCATCTGCAAAGAGAGAAACAGAATTAATGTTTCAAGTCCAGTGACCATTCTTAAACGAGTTAAGTCTTGTTGTGTTGTCATGGTAATGTCCCTAATTCCAAGCCAGCAGACCTGGTTTCAAGTCCCACCTATTCCAGACTTGTGTCATATCACATTTAAACAGGTTGACTAAAAATATCCAAGAGGCTGTTGGGACAGCAGAGAGCTAGACAATCATTACCCTTTGGGAAAGTCAGAGGTCTAGTGGAGTCAAATGTTATGTACCAAACAAAACCCCCTTAAAATATTCAGAAGATAGCCTAGACCCTAACTTTTTATTATTTTAAAGGAAAGTGGCAGGTGTGTGTTCCAGATGCAACTCGATTGGTCAAACTACCAGATTTGAAGCAAACTCATTTTATTCATACACTATCCTTAAAATACAACAAAAGAAAGGACAAATTAGAATAATTTAACTTTATTGGAAAACTTAACAGAATAATAGACTATTTAACTACTAAACAGTAACTGTTTCAATATAATAGCATCCTGTAAACACAACCTTGGTAAAGGCAAATTCAGTAAAATAGGTTGTTTCACATGCAATTCTGGCAGCAGTAGGTAAAATGTCAAGAGAGAACTGTGAGAGAAAGAGAAGCTGGGAGAGATGTACTGCTGCTTCAGAACCAAGTTCAAGGCCCATTAACAACTACTGAAAGCTAAAACTAAACATCCTGGCTCTGTGGGAGCTTTACTCCACCCATACAGGCTGCTCCTATTGTTCCAACTTAAAAAAACCCAAGGCCTCACAAGCTGTTTCCTTTATTGAATCCAATAAGACAGATCCACACCTCTATGTTAAAACCTCTCTTCAAACAAAGCAGGACACAAACATACCTCTCAAAGCTGTCACTCAAGGTACAGGACTGTATGGTCTAAGAGCTCTATATCTATAGAGCTGAAGAGAACTGAGATATCATGGTAACATTCTCATACTGTGGTACCAATGGCCTTTGACAGGGATCGAGTGCCCCCAGAAATCCAATTTATTTCTCTTTGAAATAAAACCTAAACAAGTTAGACTGACCCTTGGAGGACACAATCTTCCTTCCCACACTTTTTAAAACAAACTTTGACAGGTTCGACAGCTTCTGGTGTAACAAAATAAATCTAACAGTTGACGCGAGACTTACACAGTGGAAACTTATCAAACTAAATTAAAACATCATTGTCCAGGATGATGATGCAGTGCCCACCAATCCTCCTTAAAATAACAAATTTAATAGTTTAAAGAGTGTCCAGTGGGGCATTGTAACAGAAGCAACAAATGGTCATTGAAAACTTAATCAAGTCAAGATAACATTACTCAGGGCAATGATTCACCATAACCCCTCTGGTTCCCATTGAGCTCCAAAAGGATTCTTCTATCTATGCTGAGTGTGAAGGCCTTTCTAATTGATAGTGGTAGATGATAAATCACTGTTGAATCTTATGGGGCATTTGTCTTAAAATAAGATGTAGCTTATGCATGTGAGCGATATTTTGAGGTTACAATGACTGGTTAGCAATAATCACAAACACGATGAGGAGTTGGAGATGGCACAAAGATCTCATGCTAGTTTCTTCACCATCCAAAAACTGTGATATCATTGGATTGGGTGGAGCTTAATTCAGCTTCAACATTAACTGCCACAGAATGATGACCATGTGTGCAGAATCCATGAGTGCTCAACAACATTGGGTTTATATCCATGGAAGCAGGTCAAACCATAAACAATGGCCAGGATACCATGGACGTTGCACGTCCATGCACATCCTCAAAGTAATGCCAGGGGATGCTTTAATTGGAGTCTTTGGGAGGGAGAATGTGATCATGTGATTGCATGGTGATATCCCCCACAAATGTGATAGGGCTAATTGGCTGAGGGAGCTGAGTGTGCCACATAGCTACAATCCAAGAGGAGAAGTCTGCCAAATGAAAATTCTACTTCCAGAATGAATTTGTTGGGAATCATGCCCAAGTGCGTGTAATAAATTGGTCCAAATAAAACTTGTAAAGGATGAAGATAAATAGCACTTGATGGTGACAACAAGTAAATACCCAAACTGGAATATTTAGACATCACATGTGCACATGCATAAACTTGACTGTGGTTGTTATTCCACCATTCTGCTGTTAAAGTATTTAGGAACTGCCATAAAAATATGTTCCTTGATCTTTAGCTTCCATCTCAGACAGGACAGACTCAGTTTTATGTCTTAAGGGAAAGATAACATCTCAGTCAGTGCAGCACTCCCTTAGCATTGCATTGGAAAGGAGGAAGCGAGGACTGCAGATGCTGGAGATCAGAGTTGAGAGTGTGGAAAAGCACAGCAGGTCAGGCAGCATCCGAGGAGCTGGAAAATCGATAATAGCCCTTCATCAGGAGTTCTGGAGAGTCAGCCTAGATTTTTGTGCTCAAGCTTTAGAGTGGGAATCAAAGCTGGAACCTTGAGCATTGGAGCTACGCAAGCTATACCAGCTGAGTGAATTGTGCATGGTGCTCCTACAATATTCCTTTACACTTTCTTCCTGCGATCATTGACTTTACTTCTCAGCATGAGCTTATAATGATCAAGCCTAGCCCATAGTTCATTCCATGTGGTCGTCAGTGAGGCTCCTTAGTTGATCTACCAGAAACAGTGCATTCAATCACCTTCTCCAAAGATGTGTCTTTTGGAAAGAAGAGTCTGGATTTTTCCAGGTCTCTCTACAAAGAGATAAATGCAGTGTGAAAACAAATCCAAAGCCATTGAGATCTTGGGAGGTGATAAGAACAAGCTCAGGATTCTGTGATCTTCATTGATCCACCTGAACACAACTCCACCCAGTAACACTGGACCCATCTACAAGTTGCAGAGTCTAATTCAGATCTTTTCCATTGATCAGTGGCTCTCTTGACATCACTGCTACATTTTCAGATACAGCAGAAATCAAAGCTGACTTTCAGCCATTTCATTGAAATCGTTTACATTTCTTTTTCTCGATGAAGTATTTCTATTTACTAAGGTGTGTGTTGTATTCTCTCTCTCTTTGAATGCAAGTTAACTATAGGTTAAAATGTGAAAATTAACCCAGTTTACTGCTGTCTGAATGTGGTATGCCTGTTGTACATGAATGATGGTTATGTTAATTGTATATTAATCATGTTTAATTGTAGACAGGTGGAGGGAATTAATTAGCTTTTAACTTTAGCACACATAAAGAGACAGTTCCTGAAACTGTGGTGTAGTAGAATTTGGAGGTGCATTCTATGAGTATTTCGTTAAATTTAAGACAAAGTAAAGATTGGCTCCAGAGTTGAGAGTGGAAAAGCACAGCAAGTCAGGCAGCATCTGAGGAGCAGGAGAATCGATGTTTTGAGCATAAGCCCTTCATCAGGAATGGTTCCAGTTTTATTCTCCCCCAAAGACTTTTTGCATGAGGAGCATTATATCTTTTAACTTTTAACTTCCATACTAAAGAAGAGGCATATGGTGTGGCTTCAGCACTTACCAAGCTTCTAGTTCATGTCATACTACAGGTGACCCCATTACACTATACACACAGACAGACAGACACAAACTCCTACACACATACTCTCCTACAGACACACACACTCACGCAAACCCTCTCTCATACACTCACATGTACACTCCCACACACCCTCTCACAGACTTATACCCCTTTACATTCACATCCACACACTCTCTCACAGACACTCATATTCACCCTCCCCCCCTCCCCCCCCTGCCCCAACATGCACACCTACATGCACACATACACATATAATTTTCTGGGGTGAATTTGTACTTGCTTAATTATATTTTACTTTGCTCAAAAACTGCATGAATTCATGTAAGATTCTGTAAATCTGTCTTTTAGATTAGAATCAGTCCGACTATTGTGGCACAGACAACCTCACACAGGGAGGCTCACACCTTCAATACATTATCTGGGCAGACATGACACCAATTGAGAATGTAATTTTTTAAAAAAAGTTTTGTGATTTGCATATGAAAGAACTGAAACCAACATGGTCATTCTAAAAGATGAGAAACTTAACAAACAATCCAGGTCTTTTTCAATATATAATTTCAGTTACATCACACTGTAAACTTTTGCTATAAATTCTGTGTCTTACAATTTTAGTCTCCACCACCACCTGATGAAGGAGCAGTGCTCTGAAAGCTAGTGCTTCCAATTAAACCCATTGGACTATAACCTGATGTTGTGTGATTTTTAACTCTGTACACCCCAGTCCAATACCGGCATCCCCAAATCACTGCTTTTTGTGCACCTTCTCTGCAACTGTAACTTTGTATTCCTCGCTCTGTTCTCTATGATCTTTGGATGGTATGATCTGCCTGTATTGCACACAAAACAAAACCTTTTATTGTACTTAGATACATAGAATCATAGAGTCATACAGCACCTTTGGTACAAGCAATCTGTGCCGAACATAATCCCAAACTAAACTGGTCCCACATGCCTGCTCCTGACCCATATCACTCTGAACCTTTCCTATTCATATACTTATGCAAATGTCTTTTAAATGTTGTAACTGTACGCACAGCCATCACTTCCTCAGGAAGTTCATTCCACACATGAACCACCCTCTGTTTAAAAACTTTGCCTCTCATTTCTTTTTAAAATCTCTGTCCTTTCCCTTGAAAAAAATACCCCCCTGTCTTGAAATCCCCCATCCTAGGGAAAAAAAGAACAACTACCGTTAATTCTTTGTATATCCCTTATTATTTTAACAACCTCCATAAGGTCGCCTCTCAACCTCCGATGCTCCAATGAGAAAAGTCCCAGCCTATCCAGCCTTTCTTATAACTGAAACCTTCCATACCTGGCCACATTCTGGTAAATCTTGTCTGAACCCTGTCAAGCTTAATAATATCCTTCCTATAACTGGATGACACCAACTGGACACAGTATTCCAGAAGAGGCCTCGCCAAAGGGCGATATAGTTGCTCAGTGGTTCATATTGCTGCCTCACAGTACCAGGGACCTGGTTTCAAATCCAGCCTCGGGTGACTGGAGTTTGCACATTCTCCCTGTGTCTGCGTGGGTTTCCTCCCACGGTCCAAATGTGTGCAGGTTAGGTGGACTGGCCACGCCAAATTGCCTGATGAAGGGCTTTTGCCCAAAACATCGATTCTCCTGCTCCTTGACTGCTGCCCGGCCTGTTGTGCTTTTCTAGCACCACACTCTCTAGCATCTGCAGCCCTCACTTTTGCCATGCCAAATTGCCACATAGTGTCCAGGGATGTGTAGGTTAGTTGCATTAGCCATGGGAAATACAGGGTTACGAGGATGGAGAAGGGAGTTGAGTCTGGATGGGATGCTCTTTGGAGAGTCGGTGTGGACCTGTTGGGCCAAATGGCCTGTTTCCACGCTGGAGGGATTCTAAGGAATGTCCTGTCCAACCGCAACAGGACTTCCCAACTCCTATACTTGAAAGACTGAGTGAAGGCAAGCAGGACAAATGTGGCAATGATAAATCAAATCAGTAAAGACATTAGAGGCAACACTGCAACAATGGATCCTTGGTTGCAGGCTCACACATAGAGGAAGCGTATCAATTGTACACTGTGCATACTTTTCTCGGTATAAATGGTCAAAGCAACACCAATTTCCAATGTCTGCTGCTACAGGCCTGGCTCCGCATGTGCAGGATACTGTTAAAAAAATTATCCTCACTGTGTAGACAATTGTGCAATAGCTACTGGCACTAAACAAGTCAAACATTTCTGTTTGCAGACGGCTGTGACTGCAATCTTTATAGCAAGGGTAAATATCCATTTTAGCATAGCCATCAAGGCTGTTATTAATCAAGACTACAATCTCCCCAACATAATTATATTTTTCCATACTGCGTGCAGCCAGTCAGCTCCTACCTAGATCTGTACACTTAAGAGGTTGCTCCTCCAGAGTTGCATACTTCTAGTCTTGTGTCATATTCTTCAAATGAAATTAATATCTGTCTAAATGTCTGACTTCAGAAGACCATGACTGACATTTGTTTATTTGGTTATGCCCTTGTTACATAATTAACTTCAGCCATTTCAGCTTTGCATTTTTAGATTAGGTTCCCTACAGTGTGGAAACAGGCCCTTCAGCCCAACCAGTTCACACCGACCCTCTGAAGAGTAACCCACCTAGACACATTTCCCTCTGACTAATGCACCTAACACTATGGGCAATTTAGTGTGGCCAATTCACCTGACCAACGCACCTTTGGATTGTGGGAGTAAACCCACACAGACAAGGGGGAAGAACGTGCAAACTCCACTCAGACAGTCGCTTGAGGCTGGAATCAAACCCAGGTCCCTGGTGCTGTGAGGCAGCAGTGCTAACCACTGAGCCACCATGCCACCCCCCATTTCTTTTTTTTCCTCTGTTCTCTGGTCTTGTGTTAGTTGGAGCAATATTCCAAGTTACAGTTTCCATGTCTGCACTGAACATTACTACAGCAGGGTAAGAAAGCCATTCTGCCCTTCCCTGGGAGAGGCAATACTTTAAAGGGATTGTGGTTTCAGTAATCAACATATAATCATCAGCAATCCAGCATCGAGGATACTCCTTCCTTGTGAGAAACTGAGGTGTCAGTCTTGGCTGTGGATTCCCAGTCGGCTTGTGACTTAAATCTTACCTTTACAGACTCTCCGATCGTGTGAACATCAATTGTCAGCTAACGGAAGTGCTAACCCATAAGATATAGCAGCAGAATTGGGCCATTTGATCAAGACTTATATATTTCTCAACCCATTCTCCCGTCTTCTTCCTGTGGCCCTTGAGCCCCTTACTCAATAAAGGTGGTGATTAGACAGTTTGAAAAGCTGACCTCTTCTTGTTTCTGTCATGATTCTCTCTCAGTGACTGCTATTGCTCACTGGAAAGTCTTGACACTATTTTTTTGATGATGATTTGCCATTTAGGCAACATATTTAATTATTTCAATGAATTTTGCATAGAAAAAGGTAAATTGGCCAAAAATATAAAGGAGGATAGTAAAAGCCTTTTTAGGTATGTGAAAGGCAAAAAAATGGTTAAGACTAAAATTGGGCCATTGAAGACAGAAACAGGGGAATATATTACAGGGGAACAAAGAAATGGCAGAAGAATTGAATTGGTACTTCAGGTCTGTGTTCACTGGGGAAGACACAAGCAATCTCCCTGAGGTAACAGTGGCTGAAGGACCTGCACTGAAGGGAATTTATATTTGCCAGGAATTGGTGTTGGAGAGACTTTTAGGTCTGAAGGTTGATAAGTCCCCGGGGCCTGATGGTCTACATCCCAGGGTTTCTGAAGGAGGTGGCTCGAGAAATCGTGGATGCGTTGGTGATTATTTTCCAGAGTTTGATAGATTTGGGATCAGTTTCTGTGGATTGGAGGGTGGCTAATGTTGTACCACTTTTTAAGAAAGGTGGGAGAGAGAAAGCAGGAAATTATAGACCAGTTAGTCTGACCTCAGTGGTGGGGAAGATGCTGGAGTCTATTATAAAGGATGAAATTACTGCACATCTGGATAGCAGTAACAGGATAGGTCAGAGTCAGCATGGATTTATGAAGGGGAAATCATGCTTGACTAATCTTCTGGAATTTTTTGAGGATGTAACTCTGAAAATGGACGAGGGAAATCCAGTAGATGTAGTGTACCTGGACTTTCAGAAAGCTTTTGATGAAGTCCCACATAGGAGGTTAGTGAGCAAAATTAGGGTGCATGGTATTGGGGCAAAGTACTAACTTGGATTGAAAGTTGGTTAGCTGACAGGAAACAAAGAGTAGTGATAAATGGCTCCATTTTGGAATGGCAGGCAGTGACCAGTGGGGTACAACAGGGATCAGTGCTGGGACCGCAGCTTTTTACAATATATATTAATGATATAGAAGATGGTATTAGTAATAACATTAGCAAATTTGCTGATGATACTAAGCTGGGTGGCAGGGTGAAATGTGAGGAGGATGTTAGGAGATTACAGGGTGGCCTGGACAGGTTAGGTGAATGGTCAGATGCATGGCAGATGCAGTTTAATGTGGATAAATGTATGGTTATCCACTTTGGTGGCAAGAACAGGAAGGCAGATTACTACCTAAATGGAATCAATTTAGGTAAAGGGGCAGTACAAAGAGATCTGGGTGTTCTTGTACACCAGTCAATGAAGGCAAGCATGCAGGCACAGCAGGTAGTGAAGAAGGCTAATAGCATGCTGCCCTTCATAACAAGAGGGATTGAGTATAGAAGCAAAGAGGTTCTTCTGCAGCTGTACAGGGCCCTGGTGAGACCACACCTGGAGTACTGTGTGCAGTTCTGGTCTCCAAATTTGAGGAAAGACATTCTGGCGATTGAGGGAGTGCAGTGTAGGTTCACGAGGTCAATTCCTGGAATGGCAGGACTAACTTTACGCTGATAGACTGGAGCGACTGGGCTTGTATACCCTTGAGTTTAGAAGACTGAGAGGGGATCTAATTGAGACATATAAGATTATTAAAGGATTGGACACTCTGGAGGCAGGAAACACGTTTCCCCTGATGGGTGAGTGCCGAACCAGAGGACACAGCTTAAAAATACGGGGTAGACCATTTAGGACAGAGATGAGGAGAAACATCTTCACCCAGAGAGTGGTGGCTGTGTGGAATGCTCTGCCCCAGAGGGCAGTGGAGGCCCAGTCTCTGGATTCATTTAACAAAGAGTTGGATAGAGCTCTCAAGGATAGTAGAATCAAGGGTTATGGAGATAAGGCAGGAACAGGATACTGATTAAGAATGATAAGCCATGATCATATTGAATGGTGGTGCAGGCTCGAAGGGCAGAATGGCCTACTCCTGCACCTATTGTCTATTGTCTATTATCTATAAAAGTAAGGAGGTTTAGTAAAAACTGTGCTGGGCACTTGTCATTCAGCACCTGGAATTCTGCAAACAGTTTTGGTCTCGTTTTCTATGGAAGGATATACTGGCAATGGAGAGAGTCCAGAGGAAGTTCACGAGGTTGTTTCAGGGTAACGAAGGGTTTCCTTATGAGGAGAGATTGAGTAGGTTGGGTCGTATACTCAACGGAGTTTAGAAGAATGAGAGGAGACCTAATTAAAACATATCAGATTCTGAGGAGTCTTAAGAGGATAGATGCAGGGAGGTTGTTTCCCGATGTGGAACAGCCTACGATTAGGGGCAGAGTAAGGAGTCACCAATTACGACAGACAAGGAGGAATTATTTTCTTCAGAGGGTAATGAATCTGTAAACATCTCTGCTGCAGAAGGCTGTTGAGGCTGGGTCGTTAAATATATTCAAGGCAGAAATAGCCAGATTTTTAATCCATACAGGAATCAAGGGTTATGGGGAACGAACAGGAAAGTAGATTTGAGGATCATCAGATCAGCCATGATCTCATTGAACGATGGAGCAGACTTGATGGACCAAGTGACCTACATCTGCTTCTACATCTCACGGTCCTATGGTAATACAGCAGACCTTCAGGAAAGTTTCGGATCTTTTGATCTTTCCGTGAACATGTGCCCATCTACAGGTCAGAATGGAGAATGTGTTTGGACAGTCTTCAGTCAGACATTATGATAACATATCCCATCCATCTCAAGTTGATGTGTGAGCATCATAGCCTTCTGTTCTTGGCGTCTTGGAGGATGTTTATATTTGTTCTTTCCTCTGCTCCTTCCTGAACACTATTTATGATATGGTTCTAGGGCCTTGATAAGTTAATAAGTTAGTAAGTTCCCTGAGCCTCAGCACTGAGTAGGGGTAGATAGATTTGCCTGATAGATTTTGTGTTTAATGTCAGGCTTCCTTCATCTTTCTTGAAAGCTTGAGTTTGATTGAGCTGAAACGTTGGAATCTGAGGTGTACCTCTTCAGCAATGTTGACTTTTAGGCATGGACAGCTTCCAAATGAGGGATATGTTAACACACTTCACTAGGAATCTTGGCTGAAGACATTGGATTGGTGTGACTTGTTAGAGAACCTTGTTCTTCCTGGTAGTCAGGGATGGTCCACTGTTCATACAGGCTCTGGTGAATACATCAAAGCTCCTTTATGGCACTTCTCCAATGAGAACTAACTTGTACATCACCTGCCAGCTCTGTTCTACTGCAGAGGTAGTGGCTGTTTTCACCTTGACCTCTGGCTGGTTAGGGGTTGAAGGATTCGCCATCAGAGGGATGAGTTATTGCTACACCTGGGAGAGTTGGAAGTAGTAAGTTGTACTGTTACCGCAAGAAAGGTTGAGCATAGGGTTGGTGAAATGACATATCCTCTTTAACAATTGTTGTAATGGGGGAAGACTCTGTGGTGGAGCTGCTGTAGATTGAAAGAAGGACCAAAATACTGCAGATGCTGGATTCGGATGGGAAACAAAAAAGTGCTGGAAGTCACAACAGGTCAGGCAGTATCCATGGCGAGAGTACAAGCTAACGTTTCAATGTAGATGACTCCTCATCAGAGCAGATCTAATGAAGAGTCATCTGGATTCGAAACATTAGCTTGCATTCTCTCCTTGGATGCTACCTGACCCGCTGTGATTTCCAGCATTATTTGTTTTCATTGCTGTTAATTGACATTGGTAAAGCTGCACACTTATCACTGCGGCACTTTCCGAAGCCTTTTGTGAAATCAGAAAATGTCACACAGCAATTCGCGCTTGGTTCAAAGTATAACACTACAACAAAACAGCTTGGATTTATATAGTGCCTGCAACAAAGCATTCAGGATCGCTTCACAGGAGCAACCTTGGTTAATGCAAAAAGAATAACTATTAACAGTTTGTGTTACATTTCATACTTCACAGAGACTCAACTTAAACGGCAGATAAAATTTGGCACTACCCACCTTCAGTGTTGTTGGAAAGAAAAATTAGGTTTTACTGAGTCCCTTAAATCAAGAAACAGAGGGTGAGGGAAAAAATGCCAAAACTTAAGACTTCAAATCAATATGACTGACATTAATCCTGTTGTTGTCACATACTCCCTTGGACTGCAGTCCAGTTGATTATATCTTTGGAACTTCATATTCAAATGGAATTCTCTTTCACTACTCTTGGAATACAACTTCTCGTGACTTTGACACAAAAGACATTTTCTGTACTAACTGTTTATGAACTAATGGAAAAAGCAATCTTTGGGTTGCATCTTATATTTCTGATGGAGTGCAACTTGAGGCGAATTTTTTTTGTCGGTTTCTTTAGCCTCAAGGTCTAGATTTCTCACTGTATCTTGCCAAACTCACTTCATTAGCTATCTACCCTGCTCCGTGATATCCCACTACCAATTCTGGTTCCATCTGGACCCTGAAATAACTCCACGAAGGCTGGTATCTGTCACCAATTATAGTCCAGCAGAGGAGAGATTAGATTACTTACAATGTGGAAACAGGCCCTTCGGCCCAACGAGTCCACACCGACCCGCCGAAGCGTAACCCACCCAGACCCATTCTCCTACATTTACCCCTTCACCTAACACTACGGGCAACTTAGCATGGCCAATTCACCTAGCATGCACATTTTTGGATCGTGGGAGGAAACTGGAGCACCCGGAGGAAATCCACGCAGACGCGGGGAGAATGTGCAAACTCCACACAGAGAGTCGCCTGAGGCGGGAATTGAACCCGGGTCTCTGGTGCTGCGAGGCAGCAGTGCTAACCACTGTGCCACCATGCTGACCACATGTGTACAGTACATGGGTTCTGACCAGCCAGCTCAGAGCCAATCCTTAGAGTGAGGAGACTCTCTGAATCTCCTCTTTATATCAGTCAGCCAGGGCTCCCTGATTGGCCCCAGTTAACAGCCCCAATCAGGGATCTCATATTCAACAAAATCCACCTGGCCAATCTCATGCCAATCACTACATTCCCAGAACAAACTGTCACTCAGCAGATGTCTCCTAAGGGACCAGTCTCTCCAGTGACAGTCTCCAGACAGATGTTTACCACAAACCTACAGACTCCATAACTACACCTGGACTACACTTCCTCCCACCCAGTATCCTGTAGGAACTCAACCCCGTTCTCCCAATTCCTCCACTTCCACTACATCTACTCGGTTGAGGAGACATTCCACTCCCAAGCATCCCAGGTGTCCACTTGTTCGAACAATGTGCTTTTCCCCTCTCTGTCATCCAGACAGCCCTCCACCGCACTACCTCCATTCCCCGTTCCATTGCTCCAAACACCCAATGCAGTAAAGACAAAGTCCCTCTTGTCCTCACCTCACCTACAACCCCATCAGCCTCCACATCCAGTGTATCATCCTTAAACACTTCCACCAACTCCAACTAGACCCCACCAGCAAGACCATCTTCCCTTCCCCACCCCTCTCTGCCTTCCACAAGGACCATTCCCTTCAACAGTCTTTGGTTTGCACACCCTCCCCACCAGCCTCCCCTACACCCACTCTTATGTCCTGAAGAAGGGTTACACCCGAAACGTTGACATCCCCACCGCCTGATGCTGCCTGGCTTCTGTGTTCTTCCAGCCTCCTGCCTGTCTCCAGTGCTTGTGCTGCCTTTAAAAACTTGCTGTGCCCCCAGACAAGCACTTGGCATTCCGATGCCCCTCCTGCTCAGTGATCGACGTAGTGTGAGGATGTTGGAAAAGGGGAACGGTGCCCTCTTTCTCTGTTAGGGACCTGGAGGACTTGCAGGAGGATGTGCTATCAGGAAGGCATCTTCTTCCTGGGGACTGGCAGGGAAGGCTGTATCAGGAGATCATGCTGACCTGGTCCGAGGTAACGGGTTGGATCAGTGCCATCTCGATGGGGCAGGTGATCAGGGATCAGTACGGTACGACGATCAATTATCTTCTCCACTCCAGCAGTGTTAGGGCCACCATCTTCTCTCCAGTAGCTCACAGACACTCTACCTCTGCTGCTGCACCCACCTCCCACCAAGACACATGCTCTGCCACTCTTCCTGTTGCCTGGAAGATCTTCTCTCACCCACACCAACCTCCCATTACCACAAACCCTCCGCGCTGCTTACTCCACCTCACCATCTTTCCACCACCTGCACCAGAACTAGCAGCCATAATACCCACCTGCACCTCACTCAGTCCCTCACTCACTCGTATTTCAGGGGAAAATACCTCATAATGGGGTTAGAAATGGGCTCAAACAGAGGGACAGTTGCCTAACAAATAGACTTCTCATGTTCTACGAGGAGAGAATTTCAACCATCACAGAATTCACAGGGATTCAGAGAGAGCTTGCCAATTGGATACAAAATTGGGGTGATTGCAGGAGACAGAGGGTGGTGGGTGGATGGTTATTTTTTGGTGAGGCCAGTTTTGGAGTAGCATTCTTGTTGCCCTCCTGTAGGAAGGGCATGATTAAATTGGAGAGGGTGCAGGAAAGACTTACAAGTATGTTATTGGGACTGAGGGGTTTGAGTTATAAGGAGAGGTGGGATAGGCTGAGACATTTTTCACTGGAGCGTAGGAGGTTGAGACGTGAGCTCATAGAAGTTTAGAATATCATAAGGGGCATGGATAAGGTGAATAGCAAAGGTCTTTTCCCTTATGTAAGGGAGTTCAAAAAGTCATAATTTTAAGGTGAGAAGAGAAAGACTTTTAAGGGAACTGCGGGATACCTTTTTGACATAGAGGGTGGTTTGTATGTGGAATGAACTGCCAGAGGAAGTGGTAGATGCAGATACAGTTGCAATATTTAAAAGACATTTGGACAGGAACAGAACATAAAAGATTTGGAGGGAGATGGATAAAACACAGGCAAATGGGATGGTTTAGTTGGGGAAACTTGATCGGTTGGACCGAAGGGTCAGTTACTGTGCTATATAACTCCATGAAAAGACTTGCACAACTTCAATGGGGTAAGGTATTGGGTTAGGGTTACTAAGATATCATTACCTTGACAACTGATTAAGCATGACTCCGGTGTCAATGTTATTCATTGCTCACTAGCCCCCACTGGCCCGCTTCAGTAGAAGCCGACTTTTTGACATCTGACAAAGAGAGTATTAAGGTCTCAAAAGAAGCATTGGCAAGGCTGTCTCTCACACCCACTACCAGCTCAGATACTGACACCTCAATGGGAATGCCAGCACATGACATGAGGAAACTCTTCTTGCAGCAAGTGGTTAAACACTGAAGGCACTGCCTGAGAGTCTGGTGGCAGGAGGTTTGGTTGAAGCATTCGGAAGGGAACTAGACATTGGCTCTCGACTCTGATCTCCTGCATCTGCAGTCCTCCAGAGAGTGTGTGGGAAAGGGTAGGAAATGGTGCTGAGCGAATTGTTCATTCAGAGGGCTGGTGATTTGGTTTGATTTATTGTAGTCACATGTTACTAAGTACAGTGAAAAGTTTTGTTTTGTGAGCAGTGCAGCAGATCATGGCAAACAAAGATTTACAGATCACAGGGTGCTTAGACAGAGCAAGGCATACAAGGTTACACTGTACAGTAGATGCACAAAGCAAGATCAACGTTATTTGAAGTTAGAGAGGTCCATTCAGCAGGCTAATAACAGCAGGGAAAAAGCTAGTCTTGAACTTGCTGGTGTGTGTGTGTGTGTGTGTTCAAGCTTCTGTATTTTCTGCCTGACAGAAGAGGTAGTCACCATGGGCTGAATGGCCTCGTGCTCTGCTGTCACAATTCTGTGAATCTGTGGTGAAAGTCCAGTTGACCGTCCAAGACATCATTCTCCACCAGTCTGTGAACTTCAGTTCAAGGTAACACAAAACCACAATTAGGAATGGAACTCTGACTTCCAGCTGACTCAGTGTTCTGGACGAGTTGATGTCTCTGTGAGTAGGTGGTTGGAATGATTACATTCAAACTGACTTTTGATTATTGCTTCCTCACAACATTGTGTGATGTTGAAGAGGCAAATGACAAGCGAATCCTTGGTTTTACTCACCATGGCTTTATGATCACTTCCTGAAAGGATTTTGGAAGCCAATAATAACTTTCAGAGAGAATTGAATAAATACTTGAGGGGAAAATAATTATCACCAAGAAAGAGTGGGGGTGGAATTATCTTGAATCAGGAAGGAAATCATTGCCTTAGAGAGAATGCAATGAAGGTTTACCAGACTTGTTCTCAGGATTGAGCAAACTGGGTTGGCATTTTCTGCAGCTTTGAAGAATCAGAGGTGGTCTCATTGACACCTACAAAATACTTAGAAATAGATAGAGTAGAAGCAGACAAGATATTGGGGGCATTCAGAGTCTAGAACCAGGGGACACAATTTCAGAGTATAGGAGATGCCACTTACGACTGTGATGAAACCATTTTTCTTTTGAATCATAGAATTCCCAAAGTGGGGAAGAAGACCATTCAGGAGAAAGTGAGGTCTGCAGATGCTGGAGATCAGAGATGGAAATGTGTTGCTGGAAAAGCGCAGCAGGTCAGGCAGCATCTAGGGAACAGGAGAATCGACGTTTCGGGCATTAGCCCTTCTTCAGGAAGACCATTCAGCCCATCCAATCCACACTGACTGTCCTGACAGCATCCCACTCAGACCCACTGTGCATTTCCCATGGTTGATCCAAATATCCTGCACGTCCCTGGACACTACAGGGTAATTTAGAGTGGCCTATCTACCTTAGCACCTCTTTGGACTGTTGGAGGAAACCCACGCAGATACAGGGCGAATCTGTAAACTCCAGACAGTTGCCTGAGGCTGGAGTCAAATCGGGTCCCTGGCACTGTCAGGCAGCAGTGCTAACCACTGAGCCACTCTGCCACCCTCAGGTGTGTTCTGCTGAGTTCTGTTGAACAGGGTTCCCAAATACCAACATCATTAAAAACAGAATATTTCATCGTTAGTCTCATCCCTGGTTGCTGAAAGCTTGCTGTGTGCAGATTAGTTGCCCTGTTTCATACATTGTGACAGTGAATGCATTTCAAAAGTACTGCATTGACTGTGGGAGCAAACCCACGCACCCACGGGGAGAATGTGCAAACTCTGGACAGACAGTTGCCCGAGGTTGGAATCAAGCTGTGGAAACTGAGTCATCACAGTCGAGGATGACAGGTTGACCTGGGTGTGGTCATCCATAACAAGCTTTCTTGGGCTCTTCATGTGGACTCACTGGTTATAAAGGCCCAAAAACACTTCTTTTTCCTCAGGCAGCTGAGAAAATTTGACATGACGGTGAATACCTAGCCAATCGTTATAGGTGCACCAACGAGAGCATTCTGTCTGGATGTACCAGTACCTGGTATGGAAACTGTACCATTCAAGATTGGTGATGATTACAGAGAGTGGTGAACTCGGCCTGGACAATCACTAAGGCCAACCTCTCATCTATCGAATTCATCTACCCGGCCCGCTGTCAAGGAAAGGTCGCCAGAATACTCAAAGATCAATCCCACCCTGGCAATGCTTTTCTATGACCTCTACCACTAGGGAGAAGGTACAGAATTTTGAGAAGATTTGTAGCTCAGGTTGATGTTCTGGATGTAGGTTTGCTTGCTGAGCTGGAAGGTTCATTACCGGACGTTTCATCACCCTACTAGGCAACATCCTCAGGGTAAAAGCAAATTACTGTGGATGCTGGAATCTGAAACCAAACTGCTTTGACAAAGGTCCGTTGGACTCGAAACGTCAGCTCTTTTTTCTCTTTACAGATGCTGCCAGACCTGCTGAGATTTTCCAGCATTCTCTCTTTAGGTAACATCCTCAGTGGGCCTCCGGGCGAAGCACTGTTGATAATTCCTGCTTTCTATTTATATGTTTGGGTTTCATTGGGTTGGTGATGTCATTTCCTATGGTGGCATTATTTCCTGTGGTGATGTCATTTCCAGTTCTTTTTCTCAGATGGTGGTAGATGGGGTCTAACTCGATGTGTTTGTTGATAGAGTTCCGGTTGGAATGTCATGCTTCTAGGAATTCTAGTGCGTGTCTCTGTTTGGCTTGTCCGAGGATGGATGTGTTGTCCCAGTCAAAGTGGTCTCCTTCCTCATCTGTATGTAAGGATCCTAGTGATGTTGTTTTGTGGCTAGGTGATGTTCATGTATCCTGCATGGTCCTCTCTCACTAGTATCCTTACATACAGATGAGGAATGACACCACTTCGACTGGAACAACACATCCATCCTCGGACAAGGTAGACCCCATCTACCTTGACAGTGGGCCTGGTAGACGAATTTTACATCCAGACAGAACACTCTCGATGGTGCACCTATAACGATTGGCTAGGTATTCACCGTCATGTCAAATTTTCTCAGCTGCCTGAGGAAAAAGAAGTGTTTTTGGGCCTTTGTAACCAGTGTGTCCACATGAAGAGCCCAAGAAAGCTTGTTATGGATGACCACACCCAGGTCAACCTGTCATCCTCGACTGTGATGACTCAGTTTCCACAGCTTGATTCCAACCTCGGGCAACTGTCTGACCGGAGTTTGCACATTCTCCCCGTGGGTGCGTGGGTTTGCTCCCACTGTCAATGCAGTACTTTTGAAATGCATTCACTGTCATAATGTATGAAACAGGGCAACTAATCTGCACACAGCAAGCTTCAGCAACCAGGGATGAGACTAACGATGAAATATTCTGTTTTTAATGATGTTGATATTTGGGAACCCTGTTCAACAGAATTCAGGAGAACACACCTGAGGGTGACAGAGTGGCTCAGTGGTTAGCACTGCTGCCTCACAGCGCCAGGGACCCAGGTTTGATTCCAGTCTTGGACGACTGTCTGTGTGGAGATGGACATTCTCCACGTGTCTGTGTGGGTTTCCTCCAACAGTATAAAGAGGTGCAGGTTAGGTAGATAGGCCACTCTAAATTACCCTGTAGTGTCCAGGGATGTGCAGGATATTGGATCAACCATGGGAAATGCACAGTGGGTCTGAGTGGGATGCTGTCAGGACAGTCAGTGTGGATTGGATGGGCTGAATGGTCTGCTTCCCCACTTTGGGAATTCTATGATTCAAAAGAAAAATGGTTTCATCACAGTCGTAAGTGGCATCTCCTATACTCTGAAATTGTGTCCCCTGGTTCTAGACTCCGAATGCCCCCAATATCTTGTCTGCTTCTACTCTATCTATTTCTAAGTATTTTGTAGGTGTCAATGAGACCACCTCTGATTCTTCAAAGCTGCAGAAAATGCCAACCCAGTTTGCTCAATCCTGAGAACAAGTCTGGTAAACCTTCATTGCATTCTCTCTAAGGCAATGATATCCTTCCTGATTCAAGATAATTCCACCCCCACTCTTTCTTGGTGATAATTATTTTCCCCTCAAGTATTTATTCAATTCTCTCTGAAAGTTATTATTGGCTTCCAAAATCCTTTCAGGAAGTGATCATAAAGCCATGGTGAGTAAAACCAAGGATTCGCTTGTCATTTGCCTCTTCAACATCACACAATGTTGTGAGGAAGCAATAATCAAAAGTCAGTTTGAATGTAATCATTCCAACCACCTACTCACAGAGACATCAACTCGTCCAGAACACTGAGTCAGCTGGAAGTCAGAGTTCCATTCCTAATTGTGGTTTTGTGTTACCTTGAACTGAAGTTCACAGACTGGTGGAGAATGATGTCTTGGACGGTCAACTGGACCTTCACCACAGATTCACAGAATTGTGACAGCAGAGCACGAGGCCATTCAGCCCATGGTGACTACCTCTTCTGTCAGGCAGAAGATACAGAAGCTTGAACACACACACACACACACACACACACACGCACGCACACACACACACACACACACACACACACACACACACACACACACACACACACCAGCAAGTTCAAGACTAGCTTTTTCCCTGCTGTTATTAGCCTGCTGAATGGACCTCTCTAACTTCAAATAACGTTGATCTTGCTTTGTGCATCTACTGTACAGTGTAACCTTGTATGCCTTGCTCTGTCTAAGCACCCTGTGATCTGTAAATCTTTGTTTGCCATGATCTGCTGCACTGCTCACAAAACAAAACTTTTCACTGTACTTAGTAACATGTGACTACAATAAATCAAACCAAATCACCAGCCCTCTGAATGAACAATTCGCTCAGCACCATTTCCTACCCTTTCCCACACACTCTCTGGAGGACTGCAGATGCAGGAGATCAGAGTCGAGAGCCAATGTCTAGTTCCCTTCCGAATGCTTCAACCAAACCTCCTGCCACCAGACTCTCAGGCAGTGCCTTCAGTGTTTAACCACTTGCTGCAAGAAGAGTTTCCTCATGTCATGTGCTGGCATTCCCATTGAGGTGTCAGTATCTGAGCTGGTAGTGGGTGTGAGAGACAGCCTTGCCAATACTTCCTTTGATACCTTAATACTCTCTTTGTCAGAGGTCAAAGAGTCAGCTTCTATTGAAGCAGGCCAGTGGGGGTTAGTGTGCAATGAATAACATTGACACCGGAGTCATGCTTAATCAGTTGTCAAGGTAATGATATCTTAGTAACCCTAACCCCATACCTAACCCCATAGAAGTGGTCCAAATCTTTTCATGGAGTCATACAGCACAGTAACTGACTCTTTGGTCCAACTCGTTCATGTCAACCATGTTTCCCCAACTAAACCATCCCATTTGCCTGTGTTTGATCCATCCCCCACCAAATCTTTGCATTCTGTTCCTGTCCAAATGTTTTTTAAATATTTCTAATTTCTCTGTATCTACCACTTCCTCTGGCAGTTCATTCCTCATACAAACCACCCTCTATGTCAAAAAGATCCCTTAAAAATCTTTCTCTTCTCACCTTAAAATTATGACTTTTTGAACTTCCTTACATGAGGGAAAAGACCTTTGCTATTCACCTCATACATGCCCCTCATGTTGTTCTAAACCTCTATGAGGTCACACCTCAACCTTCTACGCTCCAATGAAAAATGTCTCAGCCTATCCCGCCTCTCCTTATAACTCAAACCCTTCAGTCCCAATAACATACTTGTAAGTCTTTCCTGCACCCTCTCCAATTTAATAATACCCTTCCTACAGCAGGGCAACAAGAATGCTACTCCAAAAATGGCCTCACCAAAAAAAACATCCACCACCACCCTCTGTCTCCTACCGTCACCCCAATTTTGTATCCAATTGGCAAGCTCTCCCTGAATCCTTGTGAATTCAGTGATGGTTGAAATTCCTGCCTCGTAGAACATGAGAAGTCTGATGTTAGGCAACTGTCCCTCTGTCTGAGCCCATTTCTAACCCCATTATGATGAATCTTCCCCTGAAATACGAGTGAGTGAGGGACTGAGTGAGGTTAAGGTGGGTGTTATGGCTGCTAGTTCTGGTGCAGGTGGTGGAAAGGTGGTGAGGTGGAGTAAGCAGCGCGGACGGTTCATGGTTGGCGTGGGAGTGATGTCACCACAGGAAATGACATAATCAACCCAAAGAAACCCAACCATATAAATAGTAAGCAGGAATTATCAACAGTGCTTCGCCCAGAGGCCCACGGAAGAAGTTACCTAGTAGGGAAATGAAACATTTGGAAATGAACCTTCCAGCTCAGCGAGCAAACCTACATCCAGAAGGTACAGAAGCCTGAACACACGCGCAGCCAGTTTCAAAACCGTTACTAACCTACTGTTGTTAGAATACTGAATGGATTCAAAAACACCTAGCATTCACCTGTACCTCTGTTTTTGTTTTGCCACTGTTTACCTTCATTTACTTACTTATGCTATTTAACTCTGTGATCTGCCTGTGATGCTCACAAGACAAAGCTTTTCAGTGTGTCTCGGTACACGTGACAATAAATTCAGTTCAGTTCAATTCAGGTTGTTAAATTCCTAAGATCTGAAGGGAATCTGGGTTAACGGCACTGAAGTGGATGATCAGCTGCAGTCATAGTGAATGATGGAGCTGACCTGATGGGGCTGAATGGCCTACTCCTGCTTCCACATTCCTAATTGGCCAAGATCCAACAAAGAGTTGCTCTACTGGATAGCTCCCGCTTGGCTGCTTTGGCATGAGGAACAAAAATACTTAATAGCGTTGCTTTCACTTTAAACTGAGATCTGAGAGCAGAAACGTTGTTGCAAGTTATGATACCCATGATGGTTAGCTTAGCAATATTTTGACAATAAGATCAGAAAACCCTACTGTTTTCGTTCCAAACCACCAAAATATGTAGTAGCCACCCACACATTACCTTGGTAATCCTGGGTTTAAGTTGCTTCCTCCAGATTGTGGTGCTTAAAAATGTCTGCCCACAAAATTAGTATAGTTTGAATTCTAGATATATACTTAAACTGAAGCAGTATTTACTCACCACAGTAATGGGTTTGTGAGCCTTTGAATAGGGTTCTGAAATAATAACTGCTTCACAAACATTAAAAAAAATCCAACTAAGCCAAGGAAATCCCAAGTTTAGTATCTTCCTGGACGAGCGATTTCATTCGCTCGCTTCTTTTAACTGGAAGGAATTTCACAGATTCTTGTCCAAATTGGCTTGAGATTTTATCTGGCCTTTTTATCTCTCCCAGGTCTTGGAAGGTGCAGTGAACTATACAACTGAGAGAGACAGTGAAGCAGATTTTCTGATGGACGAACAGTGGTTACTCTGACATAGACAGGAATTGCAGGTTCCCCAATTCAATGCAATCCAAAAGAATTGCCTGGGAAATTCAAATTTCTGCTGGAAATTTCCATTCCTCAACATCTGGAACCCTCTAAGAGTCTCTTTAAGAATCGGTGATTTCGGGTGGTGCTGTTGAAATGAAGTAAAATAGTTCTCAACGATTTGTATGAAGGCATTAAATTTTATATTTCCAAGTTTGGTGATGATACAAAACCAGGAGCACATTGAGAGAGACGGGAAGGAAGTAAAGAGGCAATGGGCTGATTTAGGAGAAAGTGAGGACTGCAGATGCTGGAGATCAGAGTCGAGAATGTGGTGCTGGAAAAGCTCAGCAGGTCAGGCAGTGTTCGAGGAGCAGGAGAGTCAACGTTTCAGGGAAAAAGAGAATGAAAGTATTATTTAAACAATGTTAGACTGAGAAACATTGATGTACATATGGAGCTGGTTGTCCTTGTACACCAGTCAGTGAAAGCAGACGTGCAGATGGAGCAAGCAGTTAGGAACATTAATAGTGTGTTGGCCTTCACTGCCAAGGAGTTCAGGAGCAAGGGAGTTGTCATACAGCTATACAGGGCCTTGGTATGACCACACCTGGAGTACTGAGTGCCAGTATTGTTTCTTTATGTTCTGACATGGTGGTGAACCCTTCTGTTAATTAAAACAAATGCCCAGAGAAAGCTCACCTCGCCTTGTAATCTGTTAAAATATGAGTGACAGAGAACTCCCAAATTCCATGATTTAAAGAAAATAATACCAATTTAATTTTTAACTTTAAAAGTGAACATTAAACAACTATTCACAACTCGAAGCCATCCTTTCTCTTAACTGCTTATTATCTGCCTCTAACTCTATAACAATATATTATTCCAATAAAACACTAATTAAAATTACATCAACTCAATTTCAAAACCATGCAGCAGCTGTCGTCTTCAGTGTCTTTATTCTTCTGGTTGAGGATCCCTCTGAGTTGTCTTCTTCCTTTTTACTGTGAGTGTGTTTCACATGAAAAGGTACCTTTGATAGAGAGTGTTTCCTAATTTCATGGGTTTCTCTCGATGGCAGTTGCTCTGTCTGATTTTCAAAATGCCTGCATTTTTATACCCCCAACATCGGATCATCTCACTGTTCCGATGTTGGCAAAGCAATAAATTAAAATTCAATTGGGTTTTAGTATCCTGAGGCATACTTTAAACTGATTGGTTAAATTCAAATTATTGTCAAAACAGCAACCAACTCAGGTATCTAATTCACGGCCAAATGTTACATGTTTTCAATTTTCCAGTACACTCTCGGACTGTCATCTTGTCATCATCACACAGGTGCTTGTAAGCTCTCGGTTCAGAACAGCATTCACTCTCTCTTAAAGGTACAGTACATGCCTCAACTTTATTGTACTTACTTATGGACAGATATCCTTTCCACAGGCACAATACAGAGAAAATCCACCAGATTCTTGCAAGTGGCAGACTTATCATATGAATCGAGATTAACTCTCAAATCGTGAGGGGTTTTGATAAGGTGATGGCAGGTATCTCTTCCGTAGGGTGGGGGATTTCAAGACCAGGGGTCTTAGTTTTAAAGTGAAAACAGAAAGATTTTAAAAAGACATGAGAGGCAATTTGTTTTTTACGCAGAGACTGGTTTGTGTGTGCCATGAACTTCCAGAGGAAGTGGTGGATGCGAATAAAGTAACAACATTTCAAAGACATTTAGATAAGTACATGAATGAGAAATGTTCGGAGGGATATGGGTCTAGTGCAGGTAGGTGGGATGAGTTTAATTTGGGATTACGGTTGACATGGACTGGTTGGACTGTTTCCATGCTGTATGACTCCATTCAAGCAAAATTAGAATATTACATAGTGTAACTGCTGAGTAAATATTGTAGTTATAGGAGGTGCAGAGGGGATGCACTAGGTTGGTTCTGGAGTTGAGAGGGTTGTCTTATAATTGAGTAGACTGGGACGATACTCAGTGGAATTTAGCTAAATTAAAGAGGATCTTGTAGAAACAAATTAAATTATCAAAGGAATAGATAAGATTGAAGCAGGGAAGTTGTTTAGAACTAGGAGGCATAGCCTCAAACTAAGGGGGAGCAGATTTAGGACTGGATTGAGTAGGAACTTCTTCACCCAAAGGGTTGTGAACCTGTGGAATTCCCTGCCCAGTGAAGCAGCTGAGGCTTCCTCGTTGAATGTTTTTAAGACAAAGATAGAAGGATTTTTGAATAGTCAAGGAATTAAGGGTTATGGTGAGCGGGCGGGTAAGTGGAGCTGAGTCCACAAAAAAGATCAACCATGATCTTGTTGAATGGCGGAGCAGGCTCGAGGGGCCAGGTGGCCTACTCCTGCTCCTAGCTCTTATGTTATCTTATCTTATCTTACCTCCTCTAGTACCACCGCCTCAGAATACCTATATACTCCTGACCATTCCCTCTGCCAGAGCCAGGCCTGATCCTGATTTGCCTTCTCCACCACAGAATCTGAGCTCCACACTTCCCATCCCCACTCTCTCCAACGCCTCCAGACTCAATTTCTCCAGGCTATCCCCACCTTCTTTTAACAAGATTGATATAGAAAACTGCACGGGAGAAGATCATGATAGACAATCGTACTTTTGAAGATTGCTGCAGAAAATCACATTATGGGAATCAGCTATAGAAAATCACGCCGCACAAGATCATTATAGAAAATCGCGCTGTAGCAGTTCGTGATGGAAAATCACGCTGTAGAAGATCGTTATGGAAAATCATGCTGTAGAATATCGCTATAGAAAATTACATCATGGGAAGCCGCTATAGAAAATCAGCTGCAGAAAATTATTATAGAAAATCGTGCTGTAGAATTTTGCAATGGAAAATCATGCTGTGGAAGATGGTTTTGGGAAACCGCACTGGAGAAGGTAGTTATAGAAAATCACGTAGTCAAAGAACGCTATAGAAAATCATGCTGCAGAATATCATTACAGAAAATCACACCGTAGACGGTCATTATAGAAAATCGCTCTGTAGAAGATTGTTATAGAAAATCACGTTGTAGAAGATCGCTATAGAAAATCACAGTATAGGAAGTCACCATAGAAAATCATGCTGTAGAAGATCGCTATAGAAAGCAAAGTTATGGGAAATCGCTACAGAAAATCATGCTGTGGAAGATCGCTGTAGAAAATCACTGCAGAAAATCGTAATAGAAAATCGCACTATGAAAGATGACTATAGAAAATCACACTCTATAAGATCACTGCAGAAAATTGCATGGGAGAAGATCATGATAGACAATCGTACTTTTGAAGATCTCTGCAGAAAATCACATTATGGGAAGCTGCTATAGAAATTTGTGCTGTAGAAGATCACTATAGAAAATCATGGTGCAGAAGATCACTATAGAAAATCATGGTGCAGAAGATGACTATAGAAAATCGCGGTGTACAAGACCATTATAGAAAATGGTGCTGTAGAAGATCTCTGCAGAAAATCACATTATAGGAAGCAACTATGGAAAGTCGTGCTGTAGAAGGTCACTATAGAAAATCATGCTGAAGAAAATCATTATAGTAAATTGAGCTGCAGAAGATCATGATAGAAAATCCCGCTGGAGAAGATGGCTATTGAAAATCGCACTGTAGAAGGTCACTGTAGAAAATCACATTATGGCAAGCCACTATAGAAAACCACGCTGTCGAAGATTGTTATAGAAAATCATGCTGTGGAAGGTCATTATAGAAATCACGTTATAGAAGATCACTATGCAAACTCAAGTTTCAGGAAGCCGCTGCAGAAAATTGCGCTGTGGAAGATCCATACAGAAAATCACACTGTAGAAGATCATTACAGAAAATCGCATTGTGGAAGATTGTTATAGAAAAACGCACTGTAGAAGATCGTTATAGAAAATTGTGCTTTCAAAGTTCATTATGGAAAATCATGCTGTAGAAGATCATTATAGAATATTATGTTATGGGAAAACACTGTAGAAACTTGCACTGTGTAAGATCATTATAGGAAACCATGCCGTACAAAATTGCTATGATATATTGCGCAGTATAAGATCATTATAGGAAACCATGCTGGAGAAGGTAGTCATAGAAAATCGCAATAATAAAAGACCGTTATAAAAAATCACGCTGTAGAATATCGTTATAGAAAATCACGCTGGAGAAGATCGCTATAGAAAGTCCCACCGCTATAGAAAATCACATTATGGGAAGTCAATACAGAAAATTGCGTTATAGAACTCCCTATAGAAAATCACGCTGTTGAAGATCATTATAGAAAATCGTGCTGTAGAAGATTGCTATAGAATGTCAAGTTATGGGAAGCCGCTACAGAAAATTGCACTGTAGTAGATCATTATAGAAAATCGTGCTGTCAAAGATCACTGTAGAAAATCACACTGCAGAAGATTGATACAGAAAATCGCACTATGGAAGATCACTATAGAAAATCGCATGGGAGAATATTGTGATAGACAATCGCACTTTTGAAGATCGCTGCAGAAAATCAAATTATGGGAAGCAGCTATAGAAAATCGCGTTGTAGAACATCTCTGTAGAAAATCACACTATGGGAAATCACTATAGAAAATCATGCTGTACAAGATCACTATAGAAAATCACATTATAGGAAGCCACTATGGAAAATGGCACTGTAGAAGGTCACTGTTGAAAAGCACATTATGATAAGCCATTATAGAAAACCACGCTGTCGAAGATTGTTATAGAAAATCGCGCTGTAGAAGTTCGCTATAGAAAATTGCACTGTACAAGATCGCTATAGAAAATTGTGCAGCAGACGATCGTTAGAGAAAATCGAGTTGTAGAAGATCACTATAGAAAATTGCAGTGTAGAAAACACTTTAGAAAATCGCGCATTGGAAGATCTCTGTAGAAAATCACATTATGGGAAGCCACTACAGAAAATCGTGCTGTAGAAGATTGTTAGAGAAAATTGCATTGTAGCGGTTCGCTACAGAAAATCACACTGTAGAAGATCGCTTTAGAAAATCACGCTATAGAAGATCACTATAGAAAATCACATTATATGAAGCCACTATGGAAAATCGCGCTGTAGAAGATCCTGACAGAAAATCACGCTGGACAAGATCGCTATTGAAAATGGCACTGCAGAAGATTACTGTAGAAAATCATATTTTGGCAAGCCACTATAGAAAATGATGAAGATTGTTACAGAAAACCATGCTGTGGAAGGTCATTATTGAAAATCACGCTGTAGAAGATCACTATAGAAAATTGCGCTGTAGAAGATAACTATAGAAAAGCACATTATGGGAAGCCACTATAGAAATTGTGCTGTAGAAAATCACTGTTGAAAATCGCAGTGAAGATGATTGTTATACAAAATTGCACCGCAGAAGAACATTATAGAAAATCATGCTGTCGAAGATTACTATAGAAAATCAAGTTATGGGAAGCCTCTACAGAAATTCGCACTGCAGAAGATTGTCATAGAAAACCACACTGGAGAAGGTACTTACAGAAAATCATGCTGCACAAGATCACTATAGAAAATCACGCTGTAGAATATCGTTACAGAAAATCACGCTGTAGAAGATCACTATAGAAAATCACATTATGGGAATTCACTATAGAAAATTGCTCTATAGAACATCGCTATAGAAAATCACGCTGTCGAAGATCGTTATGGAAAATCACGCTGTAGAAGGTCACTGAAGAAAATCACATTATGGGAAGCCGCTATAGAAAGTTGCACTGTAGAAAATCACTGTAGAAAATTGCAGTGAAGATGATCGTTACAGAAAATCACACTGTAGAAGATCGTTATTGAAAATCATACTGCAGAATATCATTTTAGGAAATCACACACTATAGAAGACCATTATAGGTAATCACGCTGGAGAAGACCGCTATAGAAAATCGTGCTGTTGAAGATCACTATAGGAAATCACACTGTAGTAGATCGCTATAAAAAAAGTGCTGTAGAAGATCAGTATAGAAAATTGCGCTGTAGAAGATCGCTATAGAAAATCGCGCTGTAGAAGATCATTAATAGAAAATCGTGCTGTAGAAGATCAGTATAGAAAATTGCGCTGTAGAAGATCGCTATAGAAAATCGCGCTGTAGAAGATCATTAATAGAAAATCGCGCTGTAGAAGATCGTTATAGAAAATCGTGCTGTAGAAGATCAGTATAGAAAATTGCGCTGTACAGGATCAGTATAGAAAATCATACTGTAGAAGATCAGTATAGAAAATCATACTGTAGAAGATCATTATAGAAAATTGCACTGTAGTAGATCGCTGTAGAAAATCATGCTGTAGAAGATCGTTATAGAAAATCGCGCTGTAGAAGATCAGTATAGAAAATCGCGCTGTAGAAGATCGCTATAAAAAATCGCGCTGTAGAAGATCAGTATAGAAAATCGCGCTGTAGAAGATCGCTATAAAAAATCGCGCTGTAGAAGATCAGTATAGAAAATCGCGCTGTAGAAGATCATTATAGAAAATTGCGCTGTAGAAGATCAGTATAGAAAATCATACTGTAGAAGATCAGTATAGAAAATCGCGCTGTAGAAGATCAGTATAGAAAATTGCGCTGTAGAAGATCAGTATAGAAAATCATACTGTAGAAGATCAGTATAGAAAATCGCGCTGTAGAAGATCAGTATAGAAAATCGCGCTGTAGAAGATCAGTATAGAAAATCATACTGTAGAAGATCGCTATGGAAAATAATGCTGTAGAAGATCACTTTAGAAAATCGGACTGTAGAACATCACTATAGCAAATCGCGCTGTAGAAGATCACTTTAGAAAATTGCGTTATAGAAGATCGCTTTAGATAATCACGTTGTGAAAGATCATTATAGAAGATTGCACTATAGAACATCACGTTTGAAAATCATGTTATGGGATGCCGCTATAGAAAATTGCGCTGTAGAAGATCACTCTAGAAAATCATGCTGTAGAAGATTGCTACAGAAAATCACATTATGGGGAGCCGCTATAGGAAATTGCTCTGTAGAAAATTGTTATAGAAAACCGCGCTGTACAAGATCACTATGGTAAATCGTGCTGTCGAAGATCGTTATAGAAAATCATGCTGTAAAAGATCACTATAGAAAATTATGCTGTAGAGTATCGTTGCAGAAAATCACACTGTAGAAGATCATTTTAGAAAATCGCGCTATAAAAGATCATTATAGAAAGTCACACTGTAGTAGATCATTTTCAAAAATCATGTTATGGGAAGTCACTATAGAAAACTGCGCTGTAGAATATCGCTATGGAAAATCATTCTATAGAAGATCATTATAGAAACTCACGTTGTAGAAGATCGCTATAGAAAATCACGCTGCAGAAGACCGTTATAGAAAATCATGCTGTAGAAGATCATTATAGAAAAATCACACAGCAGAAGATCATTATAGGAAATTGCACAATAGAAAATCATAATAGAAAATCGCATTGCAGAAGATCACTGTAGAAAATCATGCTATAGAAGATGGTTATAGAAAATCACGCGGTAGAAGACCACTACAGAAAATCGCGCTATAGAAAACTCCATAGAAAATGGCGCTGTGTAAGATCACTATAGAAAATTGTGCTGTAGAAGATCACTATAGAAAATCACATTATGGGAAGCCGCTATAGAAAATCGTGCTATAGATGATGGTTATAGAAAATCATGCTGTAGAAGACCACTATAGAAAATCACGCTGTCGAAAATCACTGTAGAAAATCGTGCTGAAGAAGATCGTTATAGAAAATCACGCTGTAGACAATCCTTATAGAAAATCACAGTGTAGACAATCCTTATAGAAAATCACGCTATAGATCATTATAGGAAACCGCACTGGAGAAGAATGTTATAGAAAGTCACGCTGTAGACAATCCTTATAGAAAATCACGCTGTAGAAGATCGCTATAGAAAATCATGCTGTAGATCATTATAGGAAACCGCACTGGAGAAGAATGTTATAGAAAGTCACGCTGTAGAAGATCGCTACAGAGTATCACATTATAGGAAGTCACTATAGAAAATCGCGCTGTAGAAGATCACTGTAGAAAATCACGCTGTAGAAGGTCGCTATAGAAAAAGACATTGCAGATATTTGCTGCAGATAATCGCATTATGGACAGTCGCTGTAGAAAATCGCGCTGTAGAAGATCACTATAGAAAATCACGCTGTAGAAGGTCGCTATACACAATTGCGCTGTTGAAGATCACTATAGAAAACCACGCTGTAGTAGATTGCTATAGAAAATCGTGCTGTCAAAGATCATTATAGAAAACCATGCAGTGGAATTCACATTCGATAACTATGTTATGGGAAGCCGCTATAGAAAATCTTGTTGTAGAAGATGGTTACAGAAAATCGCGCTGCAGAAGATTGATATAGAAAATCATGCTGTAGAAGATCACTGTAGAAAGTCACATTATGGAGAGCCGCTATTGAAAATCGCACTGTAGAAAGTCATTATAGGAAATCGCGCTGTAGAAGATCATTATAGGAAATCGCATTGTAGAAGTTCATTATGGAAAATCGCTCTGTAGAAGATCACTATGGAAAATTGCGCTGTAGATGATCATTATAGGAAATCGCGCTGTAGCAGGTAGTTATAGAAAGTCATGCTGTTGAAGATGGTTATAGAAAATCACGTTGTAGAAGATCGCTATAGAAAATTGTACTGTAGAAGATCGTTACAGAAAATCATGCCGTAGAATATCACTATAGAAAATTGAAATACAGAAGATCTCTGTAGAAAATCACACTGTACAAGATCACTATAGAAAATCACACTGTAGATGATCACTATAGAAAATCACGTAGAAGATCACTGTAGAAAAGTGCGCTATAGAAGATCACTATAGAAAATCACGCTGTAAAAGATCACTATAGAAAATCACACTGTACAAGATCACTATAGAAAATCACGCTGTAAAAGATCACTATAGAAAATCACGCTGTAGAAGATCACTATAGAAAATTACTAAACCCACTCAGTTGAAAGTTTGCTTTAACCAAGCTGAATCCACAATTCGTCAATTGCATTATAAACAATACGCACTGATAACATACGCTTTATGCCAGAATGACCTGTAGAATCCCTACAGTGTGAAAGCAGGTCATTTGGTCCATTGAGTCTACTCTGAAGAGCATCCCACCCAGACCCACCCCCCACTCTATCACTGTAATCCTGCATTTCCCATGGCTAATCCACCTAATCCACACATCCCTGGACATGAAAACAAAAAAAGTGCTGGAAATCACAGTGGGTTAGGCAACATTCATGGAGAGACAGCAAGCTAACATTTCAAATCGAGATGACTTTCCAGAGCTGACATCCCTGGGCACTATGGAGAATTTAGCATGGCCAATTTCCCCCAACCTGCACATCCCCTGGGCATTATACAATTTAACATGGCCAATCCCCAACCTGCACATCCTTGGAACTATGGACAATTTAGCATAGCCAATCCCCCCAACCTGCACATCCTTGGAACTATGGACAATTTAGCATAGCCAATCCCCACAACCTGCACATCCCTGGACACTATGGACAACTTAGCATGGTCAATCCCCCCAACCTGCACATCCCTGGACACTATGGAGAATTTAGCATGGCCAATCCCCCTAACCTACACATCCATGGAACTATGGAAAATGTAACATGGCCAACTCCACCATCTGCACATTCCTGGAACTATGGACAATTTAGCATGGCCAATCCCCCTAACCTACGCATCCCTGGAACTGTGGACAATTTAGCATAGCCAATCCCCCCAGCCAGCACATCCCTGGAACTATGGACAATTTAGCATGGCCAATCCCCCTAACCTACACACCCCTGGAACAATGGACAATTTAGCATGGCCAATCCCCCCAACCTGCACATCCCTGGAACTATGGACAATTTAGCATAGCCAATCCCCCCCAACCTGCACATCCTTGCAACTATAGACAATTTAGCATAGCCAATCCTCCTAACCTGCACATCCCTGGACATTATGGACAATTTAACATAGCCAATCCCAGTAACCTGCACATCCCTGGATACTATAGACAATTTAGCATGGCCAATCCCGGTAACCTGCACATCCCTGGATACTATAGACAATTTAGCATGGCCAATCCCCCTAACTGGCACATTCACCAGTTCTCTGAATGAGTTACTGACCCATTGCTTTACCAGCTCTGCTTCCTTCCCACTCACCCCCTACAACACCAGGAGGGTGTGTTTGGGCATTAAATTCTTCCCTACTTGTATCGTCTCTACATTGGTTGTGGTGGGTCCTGCTTAAAGTCCAGTTGCGATGCAGAAGGAGTTTAAAACTGTGCTGCACTTTTATTCCATGCTTCAGTATGAGGTAAGTCAGACCTGAACTCAGGTGGCACAGTGGTTAGCACTGCTGCCTCACAGCGCCAGAGACCCAGGTTCAATTCCCACCTCAGGCACCTGTCTGTATGGAGTTTGCACATTCTCCCCATGTCTGTGTGGGTTTCCTCTGGATGGCACTGGTTTCCTCCCAAGTCCAAAAAATGTGCAGGTTGGGTGAATTGCCCATAGGTTTTTTTTTAGATTACTTACAGTGTGGAAACAGGCCCTTTCGCCCAACAAGTCCACACCGACCCACCAAAGCACAACCCCACCCATACATTTACCCCTTCACCCAACACTATGGGCAATTTAGCATAGCTAATTAACCTGGCCTGCACATCTTTGGACTGTGGGATGAAACCAGAGCAAACCCACACAGACACGGGGAGAATGTCAGTTGCCTGAGGCGGGAATTGAGCCCAGGGTCCCTGGCACTGTGAGGCAGCAGTGCTAACTGCTGTGCCACTGTGCCGCCCACTGTGTTAGGTGAAGGGGTAAAGGTAGGGGAATGGGTCTGGGTGGGTTGCTCTTCGGAGGGTCGGTGTGGACTTGTTGGGCCGAAGGGCCTGTTTCCACACTATAAGTAATCTAATTTGAACCTTGAACAGCAGGCTCAAGGGGAGATGCCAACCTGCATTCAGACTAATAGGGAGAGTATGGTTTTGTTCAGCTGGGTGGATGTCAGCAGCATATTTTTCAATCTCACTTTCAGCTATTTAAATCCACATCTGCTGAAGGGATAGATATGTGCCTGAGGTGAGCCAGGTGGAGTGAAGCTCAGACCATCTCCTTGGAATGCGAATGACTTGATTCAAATCAATAACAGCCTACAGTATTTATTATGGTAATTCCTACATATCTTAAGGTCAAACTGAATGCATTGTAATGAGAGTCTTTTTGAGACGTGACTCTCTAACAGCAATTTAGACAGAGAATAATGTGTTTAAAAAATTCGAAGTACATTTTAAGGGTGTCCAATATTTCAGTCTAAGCTTTCCAGTAAAAGTAGTTCTGCATCTCATTTCTTTACATCATCACAAAGACTCTTAATCAGCAAGCAAATGAGCTAAACTGAGGGCTACCTATTTATACAAGCACACCTCATAAGTCATGAATGGTTCCTGCACCATTGTGAAACAAGGCTTTGAATACACCCTGCAGGAACTATTCAGTCAATGAGTACAGGACTTGCAGTTGTTTCTCTCAGGAGGGGAAAAAATTGTAAAGCAGAGAATCAGAATGTGCAGCATACAAAGGTAAGACCATGGAATGCATTAGATTCTGGTCTGTGACCATTGGCAAGAAGTCTCCAAGTGAATGTTTTTGATCTCAGCTCTAAGTTATCCAAAAGCTTGACAATACTTTGCAGCAGGACCTTGATCAGCTAGGGAAGTGGGCTGAGAAATGACAGATAATGTTTAATACAGAAGAGCGTGAGGTCATGCATTTTGGAAAGTCAAATCAAGGTAGGAGTTTCATGGTGAATGGTAAGACCTTAAGGAGTGTAGTGGAACAGAGGGACCGTGAATTCAGGTGCACAATTGTCTGAAAGTGGAGTCTCAGGTGCACAGGGCAATGAAGGCAGCTTTTGGCACATTGGCCTTCATCAGTCAGGGCTTGGAGTATAGAAGTTGGGAAGTTACGTTGCAGTTGTACAGATCATTGTGGTGAGGCCGCACTTGGAGTATTGTGGCCAGTTTTGGTCACCCTGCACTAGGAAGGATGTTGTTAAACTGGAAAGAGTGCAAAAGAAAATTGTGTTTGAGTTCTCCAGCATCTATAGCTCTTTGTTTTATTTCAACTCAAAAATATGTGTTACCACCTCTTTCCTCATTACTAGTGATTGTAGAAGATACCAAGTTTTCATTGAAGAGTCATAGAGCTGTACAGCATGGAAACAGACCCTTCGGTCCAACCCGTCCATGCCGACCAGATATCCTAAATTAATCTAGCCCCATTTGCTAGCATTTGGCCCATATCCCTCTAAACCCTTCCTATTTATATACCCATCCAGGTACCTTTTAAATTGTACCAGCCTCCACCACTTCCTCTGGCAGCTCATTCCATACACGCACCACCCTCTGGGTGAAAAAGTTGCCCCTTAGATCCCTTTTATATTTTAACTAGGTCTCCGCTACGTGATTATAGAATGTAGGATTATGTAGCTACATCCAGCGACAGTCACTTATATCTCTGTGGATGTTACAACTTTTAAAAGACATTTGGATAAATGCATGAATGGGAAACCTTTGGAGGGATATGGACCAGGAACAGGCAGGTGGAACCGAAGGGCGTGTTTCTGTGCTGTATGACTCTATGATTCTAAATTTAACCCTTTCAGATCAAGCACCCTATATAGCTGTGTACTGGCTAATCTCAACAATTCAATTCACCTCAGTCAAAAAGAATATCTGATCATCTTTACATTGCTGTTAATGGGGGTATGCTGTACACTTTGGTCACATGTCACACACACTTCATTGGCTGTGAAGCACTGAGGCTATGAAAGGTGCTATGACAATGCAAGTTCTTCCATTACTCCTGTTCCCAATATTTTGTTATGTTTTCATAAATTTTTGTAAAGGCAGAACTGCGTGCCTCACTTTATCCATGAGGGCTTCCAAGACAACACAATACATTGTGCGGTTATATTGAGCAGACGTTGGGAAACATAACTCATTAAAAGAGAGTGTTTTGAGTTGCTTCAAGCATTTTTGTAATGATAAATTCACAGCCTGGTGAGCACACCCCTGTCCATCAAGTCATGGCTCAGCGCAGAATTATTATTTGTGAAGCTGACTTGCCTGAAGGTGTTTTCCTTCATTCTTTCCCCATGATGAACCGATACTAGTGAGGTTGGACACTCTTAGTGGACTCAGCCAAAGAGCTCGCAAACACATCCCATATGTGAACTATTTTAGATAAAACACCAAACTTGCTCAAAGTCAAAGCACAGGAGATTTTGCTGCAGGACCTTCTGAATTGCACCAGGGCAAAGGTCTGACAGTGGTGACATTGTCCATCATGCTCAGAGGTACAAATATCAAGGGAAATTGTTGAAACCAAATACACAACAATGAATCCATAGAGTGCAGGAAGAGGGCATTCAGCCCATTGATTCTGCGCAAACCCTCCAAACCCAAACCCCAGACCCAACCCCATCCCCGCAACAGGGGAGACAATGGGCTGGTGATATTATCACTTGATTGTTAATCCAGAGACCCAGGTAATACTCTGTGGATCTGGGTTTGGGCCCTGCCATGGCAGAGGGTGGAATTTGTATTCATTTTTTTCATATCTGGAATTAAGAATCTAATGATGACCATGAACCCATTGTTGATTCTTGGAAAAACTCATCCGGTTCATCGATGTCCTTTAGGGAAGGAAACTACCATCCTTACCTGGTCTGAGCTACATGTGACTCTAGACACACAGCAATGTGGTTGGCTCTTAACTGCCTTCTGGGGCAATTAGGGATGGGCAATAAATGTTGGCCTGGTGGGCAATGCCAAGATCCCATAAGTAATTTATAAAACCCTGCATTTACTACGCTAATGCACCAAGCCTGATCACTATGGGCAATTTAACATGGCCAATACACTTAACCTGCATATCTTTGGACTGTAGAAGGAAATCAGAGCATCCGACTGAAACCCATGCAGACACAAGGAGAATGTGCAAAGTCCATACAGGCAGTTGCTCAAGGCTAGAACCAAACTTGGGTGTCTAGCGCCGTGAGGCAGCAGTGCTAACCACAGAACCACTGTGCTGCCCAATATTATTTAGTATTGACCAAAACTTCAACTGAATACGGAATGAAAAAGGACTGAATTTACATGGGCAACCCTCCATTCACTGTCCAGACAGGGTAATATTGTTAAGACACAGTGGTTTGTTAAACAGCAGAAGCTTTGCTTAATCGGTGAACTTTATCTCTCCCTCCCCCTCATTGATGAAGACTGATAAAGAGCTTAACTACCAACCTTCTGAACTGGGAATGGGAACCAGCTATAAAAGGTTGGCAATAAAATATCTCTTTAAATATGCCTTTATATCGTAGGAGTCTTATCCTCAATGACAAGGTCAAAGAAGAGACAGCATACGTTTAAGAAGAATATATGCCACGTGCATATATTCTTCCAACAAATCTCCACACCATTGACTTCCAAAGAAATCTGATACTTCCAATGTGTGTAGTAGTCCCTCAGAATGAGGACAATGCTTGCTCCTGACAAGAACCTTGTATGTGGAGTCTCAACGTCGGGGAAACTACTACACTGCAGCTACTACATCGTTCTGACATCCGGGAAACATTCTCACTCTCGCTGCCTGCCACAGATGAGTCAGCCAGCTTTACAGATTGATAATTGACCTTTCTGGCCCCATTAAGATGTACTTTCCATGGCCATCAAGTCCTGAAATTGGACTTCAACCTGAAGCCTCCAGCTCACAGCTATTAACCCATTGCACTGTAAGACCTTTTCGGGATGACCACTCGCAATTGTTCTGATGGTATCAAAAGTTTTTGCCATCTCCTAAAAGTGAAGGAAGTCAACAATGTCCAGGAACTCAAACTCTTCATCCCCATGAGAGACTTCTCTTTCCAAAATGATGAGTCTGCTCCCTTTCAACTTCTCCATGACCTTGTCTCTGTCCAGTATTATGTCTGTGGTTTTTGGAGGCTATTCCTATTGTGCTGCTCATAATTCTGTTGAGGCCTGATATTTCATCCTGTTCTTTTATTTCTCTTCCGTGAAAATCTGAAGCCAGACATCACTATGTTCAGAGGCTGAGATGTTTGCAAAAAGCAATTTACCTGAGGAATGGAGAACCCTCGAGGAACATTGTTTCTGCTCTCAGTGACAGCTTCTCATGTACTGAATTATGAAAGGTCCAGACACAAATTAGATCTTAAATACAGATTACAGACAAAGGATGAAATGATGTGTGGATATCTCTAAAATAAAATATGTACGCTCATTCAAAATTTAGAGATTTATATACAATAGCTCAGTGGTTAGCACTGCTGCCTCACAGTGCCAGAGACCTGAGTTTGATTCCCACCTCGGGTGACAGTCGGTGTGGAGTTTGCGCATTCTCCCCGTGTCTGCGTGGGTTTCCTCCAGGTGCTCTGGTTTCCTCCCACAATCCAAAGGTGTGTAGGTCAGATGAATTGGCCATGCTAAATTGCCCATAGTGTTAGGTGCATTAGTCAGGTGTAAATATAGAGTAGGGGAATGGGTCTGGGTGGGTTACTCTTTGGAGGGTCGCTGTGGACTCATTGGGCTGAAGGGAATCTAATACTCTAGAGAATCTAATCTATGTGAGCATGTTATGGGTTCTTTAGAGGTACAATAGTCTACGTACCAATGCTGGCTATAATGCAGTACAAGTATTATGTATAAATCAATTCTGTTTTACAGAGGTGTCTTGGCCCAGATCTTCTGGCTTCCTGACTGCCGGAGACTGGAAATGTGAACCAAGATGTGTGTCAGGACCCTGTGGAAGTCCCAACATGCTGCACTCCCTAGCGACTGCCAAAAAGTTGCTTGAGAAGTTTGAACTTCTGAAGGCCAATTCTTCTTTCTCTCAGGAGCTCCGGTAAAGTCTCTGACTCTGAGTTAGAGTTGGAGATCAGGACAATTATATGGTGCTTGCCTGAGTAACTACCCAGAAATGTTAGAGAGAAACATCCTAGTCTCATTCTGACACCTCCAACTACCTTCTGTTCCAATCCCTCCCCAACTCCATGATTTGACCAGGCCATTACCCAAAAGCTGACTGCCCCAAGCCTAGGGCAGCATGGTGGCTCAGTTGTTAGCCCTACTACCTCATAGTTCCAGGGACCTAGGTTTGATTCCATCTTCAGTTGACTCTCTGTCTGGAAATTGCACATTCTCCCTGTGTCTGTGACAGTTTTCTCCCATGGTCCAAAGATGTGCAGGTTAGGCAAACTGGCCATAGCAATGCAGGGTTACAGGGATAAGGTGGGTGGGTGTTTGATCTGGTTGGGATGCTGTTTGGTGGGGTTGTGTGAACTCAATGGGCCAAATGGCCTGCTTTCACGCTGTAGGGACTCTATGAGCTAGTTTCACATTTATTTTGCTTGGGCAACTCCCAGCCAGTCTGAATCAATTTACCAGCCACTCAGCACTTTTGTTTTCCTCTGCAATATAAATAGTGACTGATTGATTGAAATTTGGCATTCTTGCATGTGATCGTGATGAAAAAAAGACATTACAACATGTTTATTTTTTCAACAATATGCAAGTCCCGTATGACCAAGTGACTGCTGGTGTCATAGTGGTACGTACAAATTAATAGGAAAGTTTTGAGAGCATATGTTATATATCAAATATCACATCATACTTTTAACTCATATCTGCAGACACATCAGACTTAGTAACAGCAGTAGGTCATTCAGCCCTTAAAACCTGCTTCATTGTTCAATAAGGTTGATCTGATTGTGGTCTCAATGTTACTTCCCAGAACCCTTGACTCACTAACACAATTCTATCTAACTCAATCTTGAACAAATTCAATACATCAGCCTGCACTACATTCTGAGGAAAAGAATGTCCCAGACCCTCCAGGAGAAAATAAGTTCTCCTCATTGCTGTTTTAAAAGAAGAGCTTAGTCCTTTTCTTCCACAAGAGGCCACATCTTTCCAACAGGTATTTTCTTAAGCCCCCTCACAACTTTGGTGACCTCTCATTCTTCTAACCTCCAATGGTTCAACCTTTCTTTGTAAAACAACACCTTTATTCCAGGAATGAGTCGACTGAAACTTCACTAAACTGCTTCCAATCCTTTTACAAATAATGAGACCGAACCTGTACACAGTATTGCAGATGTAGTCTCACCAAGGCCCAGGACAGCTGCAGTATAAGTTCCCTCCTGTTACATTCCAATCCCCTTATAAACACCAAACAACATAGTTCAGACACCACATGCCAAACATCATTCCCCTTACCACAGATTCCAAACACAACTGCCCAGATTTCCGGTAGATACCACATTCAAGAAAGTGCAACAGCGTCTCTACATCTTCAGGAGGCGAAGTAAATTCATCATGTCTATAAGGACTGTTGCCAATTTTTATAGATGCACCATAGAAGGCATCCTGTCTGGATGATTCACAATGTGGTTTGGCAATTGCTCTTTCCCAGAACCGCAAGAATCTACAGAGATTCATGAACATAGCCCAGTACATCACGCAAACCAGCCTTCCATCCAATGACTCCATCTGTACTTCCCACGGCCTCAAGAAAGCTGCCAACACAATCAAAGACCTCTCCCACCCTGGTTATACTCTCTTTCATCCTCTTCCAATGGGCAGAAGATATAAAAGTTTGAATGTATGTACAAATAGATTCAAGAACAGCTTCCGCTCTGCTGTTACCAGAATTTTGAAAGGAGCTCTCAAATGTTAATTCTGATCTGTCTCTCTCTGCATCTTCTCTGCGGCTGTAACACTGTAATCTGCATGGCGCACAAAACAATACTGTTCACTGTATCTCAGTACATGTGACAACAACAAATCAATCAATCAATACGCCACCTATACGTAGATTAAGTAACTACATTGAAAGACACCAAGCAGGTATAAAACCATATGCACGTTGAGAAACAGGCACATGTGCACACCCTACAGATGTTCAATTAAGTTTTCACCCTCTGTATAAATCGCAATTGAACAACTTTGCAAAGGATATTAAAAAAAGAAACCAAAAGCCCCACGGGCAAGAACAGAAATTGCTGGGGAAACTCAGCAAGTCTGGCAGCATCTGTGGTGAGAGAAAGCAGGGTTAATGTTTCAGCTCCTTTCTGAGGGAGGGGCAGTACCTCAGCCTAATGAGACCAAGCTACCTACAAGGAGCACCAGGGAGATTAGCTCAGGGTATGCAACAACAAAATACTCAACAATGCATGATAATCTTCTGGTTATGCACAGCACCATAAATGGGGCATGTTGCAATAGCAAAAAAAATCTTGTGTGTCGCCAGCTTTAAATTTCGTAATTTAGTGCCAGTCAGGAGATGGCACATTTCTGGGTGTCAAAGATTTGATTTTAAAGCAGACATTCTTATAAACGGTGCTTCTTTTGGAAATTAAGTGGTAGTGTACATTCAAATAGGTCCCTTATGACCTCATCCTGCAACAGATGCCAATGCGTGTAAAAGCACACACATGATGTGGAGGTGCCGGTGTTGGACTGGGGTGGACAAAGTTAAAAATCACACAACACTAGGTTGTAGTCCAATAGGTTTATTTGGAAGCTGTAGCTTTCTGAGTGCTGCTCAGAACAGGTAGAACACGCACACACACACGCACACACACGCAAGTGCATGCATGCACACTGGCACAAAAATTTCACACATGGCGCTCATGCCTTTGCAGCCAGTTCTGAAACACAAATCAACATTCCCTGAGAAGTTTGTGCTAATTTATCTGATTGCTTTACAAGTATATCATCCATATCATTGAACATGTCAAGAGATTTCACTATCTGCTAGAGCCAAAGCCAGTCATTCTTGACTAATTAAGATGGGACCATTCATTAAGCTAGTGTTTTCAACACATAATTGTTGCATGCCATCACATGGAGTTAACCACTGAGAAATAAACTTTTAAAAAGATTTGTGCTGATCAGATGAAAGGTGAATATTAATGCTCCCCCACTTTGTAAGAAATGCAGTGAACCTTTGTGTTTATGTACTTTCCATTACGTAGTTACAGCTGTCACTTTTCCAACTCCAGGAGGCATTAACCTTGGTTGACTGGTCACTGGAATGCCAGATTGGCTATCGGCAGACTTGAAGACTGATGGAGTCATGGAAAGAATGCTTTCTTAGACACACCACACTGGCAACTTGTGCAGAACCAGAGTACATGAAAATCTCTCACGTTAAAGTAAAAAGCACATTTTACTGAGTTTTTCATTCGCAAAGTCATCTTACATGGCACATGCAAAATTAATTTGCATTTACAGAAACAGCCCAAAGTGCTATACAGACGATTAACACTTAAGTGTTGTCACTGTTGCAATGTAAGAAAAGATGACATCCAATCGGTGTGCAGCAAGGTTCCAAAACTGTAATCAGTCTTTAATGGTGTTGGTTGATGCATAAATATCATCCATAACTTCACAGAGAAATTACCTGCTCTTTAAAATTGTTTCCCTGGAGGTTTAACATTCAGCTGAGGTGATGGACTGGGTCTTGGAATAACATCCCATTGAAAAACCATTTTGACAATGCTGCACTCTGCATATACTGCTATGTTTGTGATGATAAATATTACTCTGTTACACATTGTAATCTTGGGAGATTGGATAACATTAATTTCAAAGATATCTATTCACAGAGTAGCTGTGATTACTGAACTGAAGAATGTATAAGCAGATGTTGTTCTGGTCTTCAACACAGCAAGTTATTGCTGCAAAAAGTTCACATTTGGTCAAAGCTATTTGTTTTGAACTCATCGGAACATTTTGCAGAAATACAAATTCAAGGCAGAAGCCTACATTCATATTTCACAGAAGGGAGTCATGATTGATTCCGAGGCTCTGTAAGGTGCTGGTCAGACCACGTTTGGAGTATTGTGTGCAGGTTTGGGCCCCACACCTCAGGAAGGATGTATTAGCCCTGGAGCGGGTCCAGAGGAGGTTCATGAGAATGATCCCAGGAATGAAATGTTTAACATACGAGGAACGTTTGAGGACTCTGGGTCTATACATGATGGAGTTTAGAAGATTGGGGGGGTGGCAGGGGTGTTCTAATTGAAACTTACAGAATGTTCAATGGCCTGGTAGATGTTGGGAAGATGTATCTATTGGTAGGAGAGACCAGGATCTGAGGGCACAGCTTAAAGTAAAGGGAAAGTCCTTTTAGAACGGAGATAAGGAGTAACTTCTTTAGCCAGAGAGTGGTGAATTTATGGAATTCACTGCCACAGAAGGCTGTGGGGAGCAGGTCATTGAGTATATTTAAGATGGAGATAGATAAGTTCTTGATTGTCAAGGGGATCAAGGGTTACAGGGAGAAAGTGAGAGAATGGGGTTGAGAAACTTATCAGCCATGATTGAATAGCAGAGCAGACTTGATGGGTTGAATGGCCTATTTTCTGCTGCTATGTCTTATGGTCTTATGATTATTAAGTGGACTCTTATTGGTGGAGATGTTGCTATGGGGAATGTAATCGTTAATATTAAGCAACAGTTAACAGTTAAATTTTAAACCATGCAAGTGTACTGGTACATTCCTAATCCATGGTATTAACATATATTGTAAATAATTGTGGCCCCAGCACTGATTCTTGTGACATTTCATTAGTTATAGATTGCCATTCTGAAAATGTTGCCTTTATTCCACATCTCTGTCTTCTATTAGTCAGTCAATCCTCTATCCACGCTAATGTATCACCTCCAATGCAGTTGGCTCTTACCTTATTGAGTAGTCTAAAGTGGGATAGGTTATAAAAAGACTTCATATTGGTACCTTATGAAAAGTCTTCTAGAAATCCAAATATATGACTTCTTTTCTCCAGGTAAGGGAGTCTAAAACGAGGGAACACAGGTTTAAGGTGAGAGGGGAAAGATTTAAAATGGACCTAAGGGGCAACTTTTTCATGCAGAGAGCGGTGCGTGTATGGAATGAGCTGCCAGAGGAAGTGGTGGAGGCTGGTACAATGACAGCATTTAAAAGGCATTTGGATGGGTATATGAATAGGCAGGGTTTAAAGGGATATGGATCAAATACTGGCAAATGGAAATATATTAATGCAGGATATCTGATTGGCATGGATAGATTGGACCAAAGGGTCTGTGTTGTAAGTCTCTGTGATTCTAATTACATCTTTTAAAAGGTATTTGGAAAAGCTCTTGAATAGGAAAGGTTTGGAGAGATATGGGCCAAGCAAAGTCAGGTGGGACTAGTTTAGTTTGGGACAATGGTTCGCGTGGACTGGTTGGATCGAAGGGTCTGTATCAGTTCTATAGGACCCTCTGACTCTATATATTGGTTCCCCTTTATCTATCTTGCTTGTTAACTCTTCCAGAATTCTAATAAAATTGTCACACATGATTTTCCCTTCGTGAAGCAATGCTAACTCTGCTTGATTACATAAATTATTTCTAAATGCTCCTTTATTACATCCTTTGCAGACTCTAACATTTCCCCAATAAATGAGGTTAAGCTAACTGGGCTACAGAGGACCAAATAGCCTATTGAATCCATTGACTATTCAGTACAATCATAGCTACACTTGAGTGTTTAATTAACTAATTATCAATTAATGTCCCCATTATACCACTAAGGATATTCTATGATGCATTTTTTTCAGTGTTGCTGCCTGAACTGGGTATGAGAGAAGACACATCTCTATATGCAAAGGGACAGAGGGTGATATTAAGGATTGAACGGCTCTATCTTTCAGATTTTTGCTGCATGAGATGCAAACATTGCTGGCTAGACAAGCATGTTCCTTCCCTAACAAAATCAGAAATTGCTGGAAGAACTCAACAGATCTGGCAACATCTGTGGAGAAAAAGCAGAGTTAACATTTCGGGTAAGAAGTGTCCCTAGGCCTGAAACGGTAACTACTTTCTCGTCACAGATGCTGCCAGACCTGCTGAGCCCTTCCAGCAATTTCTGAATTTTGTTTCTGATTTCCAGCATCTGCAGTTGTTTTGTTTTCCATCCCTCATATCGCAGTGGGTCTAGAGTCACATTTGACAAGTAAATTGCCTTACTGGAAGAGCATCTGTGAAGCAGAGAGATTATTTAAAAATTAACAATGGTTATGTCAAGCTAGCTTTTCCTTTATCCCCACTGAATTCGAATTTCATCCACCATGGATTCAAACCCCTGACCCCGAGACATTGGCGTGGATTTGAACTGATACTGTCATGAAGCCTCTTTCTGCATACGTTAATAACCGATGAACTGAAGTGCAATAGGGCTGCCATAAGATGCAAAACCAGTCCATTCTGCTTTATTCCAGATTGATGCAGTCTATTCAGTGAGGTTTTGGGTAGCCTTACATCCATTGAAAGTTCAGAAAACAGATAAAACCCAATTCAACTGAACGAGTTGATTTGAAAACAGGACATCGGAGTATACAGTGGGTAAGAACAGTTCCCTTTTGTATTGACAAAGTGTATTTCTGAAGTTCCCTTACTTCTGTCTTCTGGGCAGACCCAATTGTGTTTTTCATCTCCATGTTCAGAGAGAGTATTGGGTGCAAGAAGGTATGATGAAAAAAACATTTTATTAAGACAGAGAAAATAGGTTATCAATCAGAATGCCCTGATGGAATTATCTTCAAAAACATGTACAATTGGGTCTGTCTCAACAAGCCGTACCTTGCAAACTTGGACGAGATCAACACTTGCTTTGCATCCACAAGTAATTGCCAGACAAACTATTCATAATAAAGCTGTGAGGCATACCTTAATCAACCTTGTATCGAGATACAGCTGAATGAAAGGGAAAGTTTTCTCATACCATTTTATTTGTAGATAATGATACCTTTGCTCACATTTTTAAAAAAATCAATTTTAAAAATATTTCACTCGCATTGATGAAGCAGCTGAAGATGGACACTTTCCTGAAGAACTCCTTCCAGGATGTTCTGCAGCTGCGATGACTGACCTACCATAACAACCATCCTCCTTTGTGACAGGTATCACTCCAGTTCAACAACACCCTCCAAAAACTCCCTCGATAAACTAGAAAGATATCAACATCAGGCACATGGGCGCACCACACCTGCAAGTTACCTTCTGAGTAATGCACTATCCTGTCTTAGGAAATATATTATTCTTTTAATGTCACAAGGTCAAAACCCTGGATGTCCATCACTAACGTCTGGATCACAGGCAGAATCCTCCATAACACATACTCCATAACATCCCTGTACAGTCAGCACTGTGGGTCAGTGGTTAGCACTCCTGCCTCAAAGTGCTAGGGACCCGGGTTCAATTCCAGCCTCGGACAACTGTCTGTGTGGAATTTGCACATTCTCCCCGTGTCTGCGCGGGTTTCCTCTGGGTGTTCCGGTTTCCTCCCATCTGCAGGTTAGGTGAACTAGCCATGGTAAATTGCCCATAGTGTATAGGGATGTGTAGGTTAGGGGCATTAGTCAGGGGTAAATGTAGAATAATAGGGGAATGGGTCTGGGTGGGTTACTCTTCAGAGGGTTGGTGTGGACTTGCTGGGCTGAAGGGCCTTTTCCATACTGTAGGGATTCTAAAAAAAAATTACAATCAGAGAGCACCATTTAAATGCAGTGATGTATCATCGATTCACATTAAAGGGTCAGCCTTTCTCGTCATCCCAAGCTGTCCAGCCTATGAATTTCATTAGACCATAAGATATAGGAGCAGAATTAGGCCATTCAGCCCATTGATCTTGGCAATATGCTTCTGAACACCATTCTTTTCCCTGCGATCCGTGATGCCCCTGGCTAATCAGGAACCCATCTATCTCTGATGTAAATGCACGCAATGACTTGGCCTCCACAGTTTTTGGCAACAGTGAGTTCCACAGATTCACCTGCTCAAAAGAAATTCCTCCTCATCTCAGTTCCAAAGTCCCTTCATTCTGAGGCTGTGCCTTCAGGTCCTAATGTCTCCTACTCGCAATTGAGAGTGTGTGGAGGCCTTATGTCAGAGCAGAGATAGCATGGGGCCACTGTGGCAGACTGAAATGGGGAAAGTGGAGAGAAGAAAGGTCTATTTCGCTCCACTGAAAGATTAGAAATCTAAAGAATACCGCACAAATGCAATTTTAAAATCATTCTTGGAATATATCTTGCATTTATTGCCGTTCCTCAGTTTTACTCAGGGGATGCTGGGTTATCTTTACTTATGAGTGATTAATTTACCAGGTTAATAAAACACTGATAAAACTGAACCACATCTTTTTGGGGACTGCACTCATATAATCGGTCACACTGACAAGGGCATTAGTGAATCAATTCATTTTTCAGATATCTTATGACCACTTTAACTGATCACCTGGCCTTTTTAACTTCAATCTCCTGATTTTTGAACCAACTCAGTTAAGATTCTTAGAATTCGTATGCAGACATGTTTACATTCGGACAAATTTCAAGGCAGCCTCAGTCTGTAATCCAGTAAGGTTCCTCTGGCATATTTTGGTGCCTGCAGCTGTTTTGTGTTTGCTCACTGATCACAACTAGTTAGGGCTGGTCAGGGCAAAAAGCGTTCTTTCTCTGTAATTGAATCGGGGAAAGCCACCAGTGATTGCTGAAATATTATCCGCACTGTTGGAGAAAGAGAGAGAAAAACAACTGGCAAAGATAGAATTGCATCAACTGGTCAACACAGGAACTCCCATAAGGTATGAAGGATTGTCAAAGGTCTCAGTGCCTCACACCACAGCCAGGGCTGAGGTAATGAAACATCGGTATGGACGTCTGTTAATCCTTATTGAATTGCACTTTATTGTCACGTGCACTCGAATAACAGGATAACCAGGTACAGAAACTTTAACTGTTGCCACAGAGCTGAATTAGTTTAAAAAAAACACTAGCATGGGAATACAGAGTTTAAAAGTCCAGAAAGAGAATGAAAAGTGTCTTTTAGGTACTCGAGTTCTAGTCCTTTTGCAACATGAGTTTGTGCCCACTGGATTTCAGAGCACGAGGCCACGCTACATCCACGTCCAGGATTCACACTGCTCCCCACCCTGGGATACAGCCTGAGACTCGCTCTGCTCCCCACTCCGAGCTCCACTCCGAGCTCCAGCCTGGGAATCGCACTGCTCCCTGCTCAGCAACTCAGCCCGTGACCCATTCTGCTCCTCACTCCGGGATTCACTCTGCTCCCCACTCCGGGATTCACTCTGCTCCCCACTGGGACTCATCACCCTTCATCTTGCCTCCATTCTCCATTCTAGGGTAGGGTTGTTTAAGAAGTTGAGTGGGGTTGGGAAGATAAACTGCTGCAAAGAGGGAGAAGAGGAAAAGGAACAGGTGAGCAGAGGAGCTCCGACTGGAGCGTCTTACTCTGCTGCCATACTGCAAATCAAGTTCCCTCATCCTCTGAAGGCAGTCCTTCATTACCAGCTCTAACTGAGTCAGTTAGCTCAGCTGGTTGAATGGCTGGCTTACAATACAAATGATGTTGATATGGACAGCACAGTCGCTCAGCGTTTAGCACTGCTACCTTACAGAGCTAATGACCTGGGTTCGATACCAGCTTGGGGTGACTGTCCCTGTGGAGCTTGCATCTCTCAAGTGAAGAATTATAAGTTTGAAATGTCTTACGACCACACCATTACAAGTAATTCCTTGAGGATACTTTCTGAAAAAAACTGCAGTTTCTACAAAATGGATGGCATCCTTGTTTTGTTTTACAGGAATGTATTGGGATAAAGTTGCATTATTGATGGAGTGGATTGAGTTGATGAGGCGCCTTTTACAGTAAAGGGGAGATCGGTTTTGTCCAGCTTCAGAAAATGTAAACTCATGCTGGTTAAAACATGAGCTTCCCAGGAATTTACAGCAACACAACAGACCTCAGTAAGTTCGGATGGGACAAGGATCTGCCGATTCCAGTACAATACTCTTCTCCACACTAACCTAACTCCTGTGGAATATTTAGATGAGGATGCCAATTGTAAAATACATTTCTAGAAAACGGAATATACATGTGCCTTGGAGAAATCTGTCCTACCGCTTGTATTAAAATCATAGAGCTGTATAGCATGGCAAAAGACCCTTCGGTCCAACTCGTCCATGTTGCAGAGATATTCTAAGTTAATCTAGTCCCATTTGCCAGCATTTGGCCATATCCCTCTGAACCCTTCCTTTTCATATACCCATCATATACTGCCTTTTAAATGTACCAACCTCTGCCACTTACTCTGGCAACTCATTCCAGAGACTATTTTCTTTTTCTCTATTTTTAATACAGGCATAGAGTCAACTGCCGCATGAAAAAGTTGCCCCTTAAGTCTCTTTTAAATCTTTCCCTCGCTCCTTAAACCTATGTCCCTCTAGTTTTAGACACGCTCCCCCTGGGGAAAAGGCCTTATCTATTTATCCTATCCATGCCCCTCATGATTTTATAAATCTCTATAAGGTCACCCCTCAGCCTCCAATGCTCCAGGGAAAACAGCCTATTCAGCCTCTCCATGTAGCTCAAACCCTCCAATCCTGGCAGCATCCTTGTAAATCTTTTCTGCACCCTTTCTAATTTCACAACATCCTTCCAATAGGAAGGAGACCAGAATTGAATGCAGTATTTCAAAAGTGGCTTTGTTTGCTTTTTGCCTGGACTGATTTGTCCTGTTTGCCAGTGTCATTTCAGCTTTAGATGGCAAAGTTTAAGTAAGAGAACATCCGACTTATGAACGTTTGTACTTCTGACCATGAGCCTACACAAGGGTGTAATTTTAAATATCCAATTTATGAACATTTCCTGTACTTACAAACAGCTCCTTTATGTTCATAGAATCCCTACAGTGTGGAAACAGGCCCTTTGGCTCAACAAGTCCACACTGACTCTCCGAAGGGTAACCCATCCAGATCCATTCCCCTACATTATTACTATATATTTACCCCTGACTGGGGTGGCACGGTGGCTCAGTGGTTAGCACTGCTGCCTCACAGCGTCAGGGACCCAGGTTCAATTCCCACCTCGGGCAACTGTCTGTGTGGAGTTTGCACATTCTCCCTCGTGTCTGCATGGGTTTCTTTCGGGTGCTCCGGTTTCCTCCCACAGTCCAAAGATGTGCAGGTCAGGTGAATTGGCCATGCTAATTTGCCTGTAGTGTTAGGTGCATTAGTCAGGGGTGAATGTAGGGGTATGGGTCAGGGTGGGTTGCTCTCCGGAGGGTCGGTGTGGACTTGTTGGGCTGAAAGGCCTCTTTCCACACTGTAGTTAATCTAATCTAATCTAATGCACCTCCCTGCACACAATGGGCAATTTAGCATGACCAATTCACCTAACCTGCAAATCTTTGGATTGTGAGAGGAAACCAGAGCACCTGCAGGAAACCCACACAGACACAGGGAGAATGTGCAAACTCCACACAGATAGTCACCCAAGCAGGGAATTGAACCTGTCCCTGGTTTTGTGAGGCAGCAGTGCTAACCACAGAGCCACAATGCCGTCCTCCATCCTGTTCTGACTTCTGCACTATTGGAACCCAGGGACTGTTTGTGGACAGAATTTTCTTTCTCTCTGTTTTTAGTAGAGTCGTGGAGTCATAGAGCACGGAAACAGACCCTTCGGTGCAACCAGTCCATGCTGACCGTAATCCCAAAGTAAACTAGTCCCACCTGCCTGCTCCTGGCCCATATCCCTCTAAACCTTTCTGATTCATGCACTGATCCAAATGTCTTCCAAACCTTGTAGTTGTGCCTGTATCCACCACTTCCTCAGGAAGTTCATTCCACACACTGTGCAAAAAGGTTGTCCCTCATGTCTTTTTCAAATCTCTCTCCTCTCACCCTAAAAACATGCACCTAGTATTGAAATCCCCCATCCCAAGGAAAGGACAAGTACCATTCACCCTTTCCATACCTGATGAAGGGCATGCCCGAAAGATCAACTCTCCTGCTCCTCGGATGTTGCCTGACCTGCTGTGCTTTTCCAGTACCACACTTTTCAACTCTGATTCTCCAGCATCTGCAGTCCTCACTTTCTCCTATCCTATCCAGACCACCAACCCACCCCCACCCTCCCATTATTTAAAAACGGGAACCATTATGGATATAATGGTTGCTAATAACCATTAAACAGAGAAGATGTTAGTACTAATGTTGTTAAAATTTGACAAGTAATTTTGATTTAATTATTATCTTTATTGCACTATTTCACATAATGTGTTGGTTCAGCTTGAAAAGGCTCTGTGTCACTTGAAAGAGAGTTGCAGAGACAGATTAATGTCACAATGATGTTCTGATTTGTAAAAATAAATCATTCTGCGGATATGTGCATCAGCAGAAAGTTGCATGTTCCTAGTTACTTTTAAGGGTTGTCTCGATTCTCTGTAAGGTCTGCTGTGAAGAAGATGATACAGCCCAGGTAGATGGGGACTGTCAGGATTTTGATCAAGCAACCATCGAGTAACAACCATATATGGCAAGTGTCAGAATACGGTGAGGTACTTATCGGAGATTCTGCTTTTCCAGGCTATTCCAGAACAAAGATTAGCGCTCGAAAAGCTCAGTAGGCCAGGCAGCATCCGAGGAACAGGAAAATCGACATTTCGGGCAAAAGCCCTTCATTTCCAGCACCCACTCTAATCTTGACTCTGATCTCCAGCATCTGCAGTCCTCACTTTTGCCTACCCCAGAACGAAGTTAGGAAACAGTCGGTCACAGAAGCAATCAACGGATCAGATCTAAGCTCTGAAGCGGAGGCCAGGTCACTGAATGTACTCAAGGAAGAAATTGATAAATGTTTAGATATTAAAGACATCAAGGGGGTTTTGGGGAGAAAAGATGAATATGGAATTAAGATAGACGATCAGCCAAGCTAATGTTGAATAACACAGCGAGCTCAAAGGGCTGAATGGCCTCCTGGTTGCTATATAAGTCTTGCCAAATCCAGTCCTGAATGCCTAGATCATGAAATTAGTATTAAAATTAATACTCAGAAAGATTGTACTGGTTATACTTGAGCTTCACTTTGAAGTATTTAAAATGATTTAGACCAACATGCGTCATACAGTCATAGAGATGTACGCACAGAAACAGACCCTTCATTCCAACTCATCCGTCCTGACCAGATATCCTAAATTAATCTAGTTCCATTTGCCAGCATTTGGCGCGTATCCCGCCAAACCCTTCTTAGTTATACACCCATCCAGATGTCTTTTGAATGTTGTAATTGTACCATATGTTTGCAAGTTTGACTGTTTTTTAAAATTCCTTCTGGGTAGTTTTAGACAATGAAACAACTCACGAGAGGATGATGCTCCACAAACATCCCCCCACCAACAATGGTAAAGCCCAGCACATGAAGGTGGAAACATTTTCATTCATCTTCAGCCAGACATGCTGAGTGGGTGAACCTTCATGAACTCCTCCTGTGTCTCCAGCATCACAAATTCCAGTCCTCAGTTCATAGGATTTCTCTCTATATGATATCAAGAAATGGTTGACTTGAAACTGCAAAGACTATGAGATTTGACAATATTCCAGCAATGGTGCTAAAGACTTACATTCCTTAACTACCTGTGCCCCCAAACAAGCTGTAGTAGTATAGTTACAACACTGGCATCCATCCGACAATATGGAAAATTACCCAGGTCTGCAAAAAACAGGACAACTCTAACTTGACCAATTACTGCCCTATCAGTCTACTTTCCATCATCAGCAAAGTGTCATCAACAGTGATATCAAGTGTCACTTGCAAAAGAATAATCTGCTCATTGACGCTCAGTCTGGGTACCCCCAGGGCCATGCATCTCCTGACCTCATTACAGCCTTGGTCCAAATGTGGGCAAAAGAGTTGAGGTGAGGTGAGAGTGACAGCCCTTCACATCAAGGTGGCATCTGATTGATTGTTGCAGAATCGCAAAACTGGAGGCAGTTGGAATCAGCGATGAAGCCCTCCACTAGTGGCAATCATTTCTGAGAAGGAGCAGCGCTCCAAAAGCTTGTGATTTCAAATAAACCTGTTGGACTATAACCTGGTGTTGTGTGACTTCTGACTTTGGCCACCCCAGCCTATTGAGTTTATGCCCGTTCTCCTTAGAACAATCCAGTCATTCCCACTACCTGGTTGATCCTTGTGACCTTGTTTATTTAATATTAAGTGTATTTCCTTCAAGCGCCCTTACAATTTCCTTTTGCAATCATTGATCATAATGTAGAAGCAGTGGTGCCAATTTACACACAGCAAGGGTAGATGGCGACATTGTTGTAATGTCACTGGATGAGCAATCAAAGCCCCAAAATAATACCCTGGGGTCATGAGCTCAAATCCCATCCAGGGACTTGGTGAAATTAAAATTCAATAAAATGTATAGCCAGATGGCAACCACCGTTGGTTGTTATTAAAAAATCTATCTGGTTTTGAACGCCTTTCAGGGAAGTAAATCTGCCATCTTTACATGGTCTGGTCGCAGTGTGACTCCAGACCCACAATGTGTTTGATTCTTAACTGCACTGTGATAGAGCCCATCAAGACATTCAGTTCAAGGTCAGCTAGGTTGGGAAACAAATGCTGGCAAGACCAGTGATGCCCGCATCCCATGAAACAATCAAAAAGAAAAAAGCTCTAACAGATTATAATGACAAGGTAATTTGTTTTAGATGTTGGTTGAATGCCAAAGCTCTTGGAAGAGCTCCCCTGCTTTTCCTCAAAATGGTGCCATGGCATGTTTCAAGATACTGGAGAGTGAAGGTGGGCCCATGGCTTAATGACCAATCAAAAATACAATTTTCCTGAAATTCCAACATATAGTTTCATTAAGTAAGGACAGGCTTAGGTCTCCCCTTCAGATTTAGGTCACCTTTCTAAGTGCCAAGAAGATAGATGAAGGCAAAGCAGTAGATGCTGTCTACAAGGATTTTAGCAAGGTCTTTGAGAAGGTTCCACATGGTAGACTGGTTTGCAAGGTTATCACATGGGATCCAACTAGAATTAGCCAATTGGACCCAAATTTGGCTTTAAGGTAGGGGATAGAGGGTGGTGGTAGAGGGCCGCTGATAAGTCTGGAGGCCTGTGACCAGCGGGTGTGCCACAAGGAACAGTGCTGTGTCCACTGTTGCTTGTCATTTATATAAAGGATTTGGATGAGACTATTGGAAGCATGGTTAGCAAGTTTGGGGATGACACCAAAATTAGTGGTATAGTGGAGAGTGAAGAAGGTTATACAAGAGTAAAATGGGACCTTGATCAATTGGCAGTGTGCTAAAGAATGGTGGATGGCATTTAATGTAGATAGATGGGAGGTGTTGCATTTTGATAAGACAAAGTAGGGCAGAACTTACCCAGTTAATGGTATGGTCCTGGGAAGTTTGAGACCTAGGGATGCAGGTAGATAACATCTTGAAAGTAGTGTCACATGTAGACAGGGTGGTGAAGAAGGTGTATGATATGCTTGCCTTCATTGGTCAGCGTATTGAGCACAGGAAGTTGGGGTGTTCAGTTACGGCTGTACAAGACATTGGTAAGGCGACATTTGGAGTGCTGCATACAATTCTGGTTGCCCTGCTCCAAGAAGGATGTTACTAAACTGAAAAGGGTGCAAAAAAGATTTACAAAGACGTTACCGAAAGGTTTGAGCTATAAGAAGAGGCTGGATAGGATGGATCTTTTTTCCCTGGCATATCAGAGGCTGAAGGTGACCTTATAGAGGTTTATAAAATCATGAGGGGTATAGATAAAGTGAATAGGCAAGGTCTTTTACCCAGGGTAGGGGAATTCAAAAGTAGAGAGTGTAGGTTGAGGTTAAGAGGGGTAAGATTTAAAAGGAACCTGAGGGGCAATGTTTTCACACAGAAGGCAGTGCCTATATGGACTGAGCTGCCAGAGGAAGTGGTAGAGGTGAGCACAATTACAACATTTAAAAGACATTTGGACAGGTACATGGATAGGAAAGGTTTAGAGGGATATGAGCCAAATGCAGGTAAATGGAGCGAGTTCAGTTTAGGAAACCTGATCAGCATAGATGAGTTGGGCCGAAGGGTCTGTTTCCGTGCTGGATGGCACTATGAACATACGACTATCGCACAACAAAGCTTTTGATCCACCAATGTCTTTCAGGAAAGGAAGTTTGCCATCCTTACCTGGTCTGCCCTATATATGACTTCAGACCCACAGCAATGTGGTTGACCCTTAAATGCCCTTTGGGCAATTAGGGGGTCAGTAAAAAATGCTGGCCTAGCCTGAAAGACCCACCTGCTGTGAACAAAAAAGAAACTGCAAAAAAGATGCTCCGAAGCTCTTCTTGAGGTACGGCAACATTGACGGTTAACGACTAGAAGGAGCTTGCTACTAAACATTTAAAATGGTGATAACTTGTCATGCAAACTGAGAACATCACCCCCTACAAGATGCCCTCCAAGCCATTCCCAACCTGACTTGGAATTTTGTCACTATTCCTTCAGAGTGGCAGGGGTCAAAATCCCAGCATTCCTTCCATGAGGGCATTGTGGATCTACCTCCAGCACATATGAACGACAGCTCACCACCACCTTCTCAAGGGTAATTAGGGATGGGTAATAAATACTGACGCAGCCAGTGATGCCCCACAAGAGAATTAAAGAAAAAAGTTTCATCAAGCTTTGAGTCCAAATGGCTTAACAATGAATGAGAATTAGGTTTTTATTGTAATGTGTACTCAAGTACAGGGATACAAGAGCACTAGAGAAAAGTTTACAATGTTGCCATTCACCACTTTATCATAAAGTCTCTACTGTATGGAAACAGGCCATTCAGCCCAACAAGTCCACACTGACCTTCTGAAGAGTATCCCACGCAGACCCGTCCCCCCACCCTGTTACTCTACTGTCGCCCCTGACTAATGCACCTAACTGACATATCTTTGAACACTATGAGCAATTTAGCATGGCCAATCGACCTAACTTGCACATCTTTGGGTTGTGGGGAGAAACCGGAGCAACCCACACAGACACGGGGAGAACGTACAAACTCCACACAGACAGTCACCCAAGGCTGGAATCAAATCCAGGTCCCTGGCGTTCTGAGGCAGCAGTGCTAACCACTGAGCCGCCATGCTGCCCCTTAGGTACAAGGTACCTTGGTACAAAATCTTAGGTAAACGTAGACAAAGAGATAAGCTAAGATTTCAACATTACGGTTCTAGTCAGTATAAAGTAGTAAGTAAGAAATAAAGTTAAAAGTTCCAAACTGAATCTGCGTGATGGCAGTTAAGGAAGTTCATCAGCGTCCCATTACCTCCTGCTCATAGATCTCAAGTAATGAATTGTTCAATCACATGAAGGCTTCTGACAGAAATCTGTGACCATGAGCAGATGTCACCCTCTCACTGAGGGGCAGATGATGATGAATTACTGCTAATTAACCCCTCCAGGGCCAGAATGGAAAGCCACAGCTCAACTGGTAGCAGTTTCAAGTTCTGGGTTCTAGTCCCACCCCAGAAACAACAGTGCAAAAAATCAGGTTTGTGCTGAGGGAGTGCAGCTGCCTGGGGACGACAAACAATAGTTAATTATATTGACATTTAGTAAGGATAACAATAAAATAAAACAGTAAACCAGCCAATACTGGTGCAAGTCATAGAATCATACAGCATGGGAACAGGGTGTTCAGCCCAACTTGAGAGGGATTCCAAAACTCAACTCATCCCATTTGCCTGCGTTTAAGCCGATATCCCTCTAAACCTTTCCTATTACACGTTGGGAACCTCTGCTTGCACCTCTTGCAAATTTCAAAATGAACCCCCAATTCCAAAAATCTCCCTTTCGACGTTAATGTATTTTTTTTTCCCCTCCTGATCCTCAAACCTCCTGCAAACGAAAAAAAAAACCCCAAAGCGAAACCTCTCTCTGAAGCGTGAAGAGACTTTCCAGTGCCATTTCAACTCGGGAATGCTAACTTTGAGCATGGATAGGGAGGGGCGACCAATGCTGTGAGGGCTGACCCGTTTTGTTGCCCGGAGGGGGATAGAAAATTGTAGGGGAGATCTCTGAACTTCATTTTCTGTTTGGAAATCCACTGGCGGTGGAGATTTTAAGGGAATGCAAGAGAGAGGGAAAAAAACATGCAAGTAATCGGTTGACCCAGCGGTGAACAGAGAGAGAGAGAGAGAGAGAAAAGTGAAAAAAAAAAGGCGGTGCAAAGTGTCGCAGAAGAAACGTTGGGAATATTTGAAGAGTTCTCTCTCTCTCTCTCTCTCATCTTTCACCATCACTCTGTCCCAACATGTCCAGTCTGGGGCTTTGCATACACAGAGGAGAGCAGCGCTAGGCAGAGAGAGAGAGAGAGGCAGCACATTTGTGAAGTTTTCCAGGCGAGTGGAGAGGGTTGGTGCACAACACGAGATGCAAGGGGCCAGGGAGAGGCGGGTGCTGCTGCTCCTGACCTGCTGGTCAGTTTCCTCGTTAATTTCCCTGCGCTTTCAGCCGGGCTCAGCGCAGCGGCCAGACGACAACTGGACGCAGATGATCCGCTGGGAGAACAACGGCCGAGTCTACAGCCTCCTGCACAGCGGCTCCGAGTACCTGCCCGCCGGGCATCACCCAGCCCGGAGCAGCCCCAGGGTCTGGCTCGGAGGTGCCAGCGCCCGGCACCCGCCCAGGAGGCAGCTGCAACGCCCCGCGGCCAATCACGGGCGCCGCCAGGCTCCGGCGCAGACGGGCCGAGTGGCCTCGGAGACGGTGAGGGGTCAGACCAGGCACCCTTTCGGTTTCGGGCAAGTGCCGGACAACTGGAGGCAAGGCCAATTCGGGGACCCCAGCAACACCCACCGGTACGTGCCACCCACCGTGAGGCAGGAGACCAGGTCCAGGCAGCACCAGCCTGGCGCCAGCTCCTTTGCGGATACCCCTTACGCCCAGCCGCCTTACCAACGTTACCCGCTGGCCCACCAGCCGTCCTATCCCAGCGCCTACGACCCTGGCTATGAGCCAGGGTCGCCGAGAGTCTTCGATGCCATGGATGAAGGTGTGCCGTATCGTCGGGTGCCAACCAGCCTACTCCCGGAGGGCAGGGGGTACGCCCTAATGCCCAGGACGAGATACGACGAGTACAGGGAGAACGCCTACCCTTACAGACCCCAGGGCCAGTACCCCGGCCAGGAGAGGTACCACACACCCCAGCAGCCCCCAGCCTTCGACGGGCTCGATCGGCGATACATGCACAGCCTGTACGATGAGAGCAGGGGACAGCCCGTCCTGGCGCCGGACACTCAGCCCGCCCTCTCGCCGTCCGGCATAAACCCCGGCCTTCAGTCCCCAGGCCCGTCCTCGGATCTTGGCCACTTGGTGCCTAGGGTGAGCTCTGACGGAGCGGGCGCTGGAATCTACCCGTTCAGCCGCAACGTGCCAGTGGACCCGTATGCCTCGTCCCGTTACAGTGAACCGAATGGTCCCACCACTGGTTTGGACCAACACGCCCAGCGACGAGTGGATCCCAGTGGAGGGACCGAGCAGCTCAGACGCCATATTCCTCTCCCACGTATGGCCCTGGGGAGCGTGTATCGACCAGACCAGAACGGCAGAGGTAATAGTGTTTAAAATGTGCAACAAGTTGTCAAACTGTGCTTGGTTTTTGCTGTTGAAACAGAATCCAGCATGAAATTACTGTTTCCTCTGAGCATGGTTGAAATTCTTCAAATACTTCCATGTCACGACTGCATTATTGCCCTGTTCAAACCCCCACCAAGTCCCAACCAGTGCACACATTAATGGGACAGTTTATAAAATGCTAACATGCATTACATGTTTCTTGAATGAGTGTGCCCCAGTTGTTGAGGATTTAAGCAGTTTATTCAGGTGTTCAGGCTGGTGATGTCCATTGCTAATGTCATATCAATGTTGGAGATTATTTCTCACCAGCACTGCTCATGTTTGACCGGTGATGTACATATGTTGCGGTGTTTTGGTCCCCTCTGCCATTGGCTTTCTGTTTTCAGTCTTGATTGGGAAAAAAAAACTTGCTTTCATTCGCAACTTTTTATAGCCTCAGGACAAATGCTTTACAATCAATGCAGTACTTTTGAAATGCATTCACTGTCATAATGCAGGAAACAGGACAACTAATCTGCACACAGCAAGCTTTCAGCAACCAGGGATGAAACTAATGATGAAATATTCTGTTTTTAATGATGTTGGTATTTGGGAACCTTGTTCAACAGAACTCAGGAGAACACACCTGAGGGTGGCAGAGTGGCTCAGTGGATGGCACTGCTGCCTGACAGTGCCAGGAACCCAGGTTTGATTCCAGCCTCGGGTGACTGTCTGTGTGGAGTTTGCACATTCTCCCTGTATCTGTGTGGGTTTCCTCCCACAATCCAAAGATGTACAGGTCAGGTGAATTGGCCATGCTATATTGTCCATACTGTTAGGTGTATTAATCAAGGGTAAATATAGTGTAGGGGAATGGGTTTGGGTGGGTTACTCTTTGGATGGTTAGTATGGACTTGGTGGGCTGAAAGGCTGGTTTCCACACTGTAGGGTATCTAATCTAATCTAAAGTGTCCAGGCTGGGTGGGCTATCCATGGGAAATACAGGTCACGGGGATAGGGTAAGTAGGGTGGGTCTGGGTGAGATGCTCTTTGGAAGGTGAATGTGGACATGATGGGCTGAATGGCATGTTTCCATGTTGTAGGGATTCTGTGAAAGCCTTCTTGCACTTTCATGAAGTGATAGGTGTCGTTGGCAACATTGGCATGTGTTTGCCATCCCTAGCTGGCTTACTGGCCCATTTCAGGGAACCATCGAAAGTTGACCATGTTATTGCTCATATGGAGCCACAGGGAGGCCAGATCATGTAAGGAGCACAGATTTCCTGCCCTGGGAAAAACATCAGTAAGTCAGGCAAGGATTTACAACAAGTGATGATAGTTTCAGTCACTGTGAGTGGGATTAGCTTAAATTCCAAATTTATGAATGGACTTTACAGAGGAACCTCGATTATCCGAAGGACATGGCCGGGGCGTATTTCGGTTGGTTAATCGAATTCCGGATAATCAAATGCCGGGTAACGTAGCTTAGCCAAGCATTGGGATCTTGCGATCTTGCCGGATAATCCGAAATTCGGATAATTGAATGCCGGATAATCGAGGTTCCTTTGTAAATTGCACCAGTTGCCATGCTGATAATTGAATACAAGAGTATTATTCAGGGCTAAATGTAAAATTCTGCAGATGTTGGAAATCTGAAACGAACATAGAGAAACTCAACAGGTTTCTGTGGAGAGAGAAACGATGTTAACATTTCAAGTCTGGTATGATTTCAGAATTAGAGTTCTTCTGCAGAGGAGTCATACTGGACTTGAAACATTAACACTCTCTCCCCCTGTCTCTCTCCCTGTCTCTCTCCCTGTCTCTCTCTCTCTCTCCCCCTACAGATGATACCAGACCTGAGTTTCTCCAACATTGAGTTTAAGGTCAGAAGTCACACAATACTGGGTTATGGTCCAATAGGTTTATTTGAAATCACAAAAAAATATGAAAGCGTGTGATTTCAAATAAACCTGTTTGACTATATACTGGTGTCATTTGACTTCTGACCATGTCCATCCCAGTCCTACACTGGCACCTCCACATCATTCTTTGTGATTGTACGGGGCTGAGCTATCCAGATTACAAGTTAAGTCTTTTCCCACTGTGCCACCATCTTCCCCATAATTGTCGTGATGTATTTTAAGCTGAGAAAGACCATTGAAGATTTGTTTTAACATGTATAACCCTCAGGAAAGCATTGGACTCTCCGATTTTGTATTTTGAAGTAAGACTTGAGCACAATCTCTGAACTCTTGAGACAAGGATATTAGTCTTCAGTTCAGCTGCACTGTAGGAGTCAGTTTCCAAGTTATTATTAAAACTACTGCAAGGCTTTTTCCTCACCCTTTCCACACAATTTCTGTGATAAATTTGTTTTTACACATCTCTAATTACTCATTATCTATCTATCTCTTTATGAAGTCAGAATGATCTAATTATGCAAGCTCTCTCTCCAAGATAAAGTTGAAGTTCTGCAGAGTAACAATACATCAGAAGGTTCAAAGACCTGAATTTATTTGCTCTTTGTTAAGAATGTTTGTGTAATGCAGTCCCCTGAGGTGGGTGTTAGGGCCATTGCTTTCATTATACATGAGTGAATTGGCTAGGTTGTAAAAGGGAATAAAAATCCTGAACATGCAAATGTGACACAGTTTGACATTATATGGTGAACAAGAAAGTAGCAGAAAATGTGGATATAGACTAACATATGAAATGGGCAAAAGTGAGGACTGCAGATGCTGGGGATCAGAGTCGAGAGTGTGGTGCTGGAAAAGCACTGCCAGTCAGGCAGCATCCGAGGAGCAGGAGAATCGACGTTTCGAGCAAACGCCTCAAGGGCTAATGCCCGAAACATCGATTCTCCTGCTCCTCGGATGCTGCCTGACCGGCTGTGTTTTTCCAGCACCACACTCTGACATATGAAATGGGCAGACACAGTGAATGCGCGAGGTGCGAAGTGGTGCAATTTCACTCAAACAACATGGAGAGGCAGTTTCATCCAAATAGTTAGAATTTGAGGAGGGGGGTGTTGCAAAAAAAAAGAGGAATTGTGGCGAATGTGTTCACAGTTTTTTTTTGTATCAGGGCAAGCAAATGATAAGGCTGTTAAGAAAGAATACATAAGATGCTGAAAACAAAAATGCTGGAGATCACAGCAGGTCAGGCAGAAATTTGAAACGTTCGCTTGCTCTCCCTCCATGGATGCTGTCTGACCCACTGTAATCTCCAGCATTGGTTGTTTTCAGTTCAGATTCCATCATCTGCGGTAATTTGCTCTAATAGATATGAGATGCCTTGCTTTATAATGAAGGAGCCAGTGTTGGACTGGGGTGGACAAAGTTAAAAATCACACAACACTAGGTTATAGTCCACCAAGTTTGTTTGGAAGCCCTAGCTTTCGGAGCGCTGCTCCTTCGTCACCTTCAACCACCTGATGGACACCTTCGTTGTCTAGTACTTCCCAGGAGCCGAATAACTACACCACGTTCTTCACAGCCTGCAACACATTATCAATGAGGATGAGCACCTCACCAAGACCTTCTCCACGCCTCACCTTTAAACAACCACCAAACCTCAAACAGATCATTGTTCGCAGCAAACTGCCTGGCTTCAGGACAACATCATCCAACCTTGTCACGGTAGATGCTGCAAGACTTGTCAGAGTGTCGACACAGATACCACCATTACCCATGGGGACAACACCCACCATGTACATGGCAGGTACTCATGTGACTCAGCCAACATTACTTATCTCATACTCTTCAGACAAGGATGCCCTGGTCAGACAAAGCAGAGGCTAGGGCAACAGATGAATGGACACAGCACAACAATCAACAGACAGGAGTGCTCCCCCCAAGATGGAGAACACTTCAGCGGTCCGGGACATTCAACCTCGGACCTTCGGGTGATCATCTTCCAAGGCGGACTTTGGGACAGGCAACAATGTAAAGTGGCTGAGCAGAGGCTGATAGCTAAGTTTAGTAACCATAGGGATGGCCTTAGGTCCAGGTCACCCCACTGCACTACACAGACACAGACACGCACACACACACATAGACACTTCTACAGACCCATACACTCACGCAGACCCTCTCTCATACACAAGCTCTCTCTCATACACTCACACATACCCTCCCACCCTCTCACAGAATTATACCCCTTTTACGCTCACACTCTCACACAGGCTCTCAAACCCCCCCTGCACACGCACACCAACATGCACACATACACACACGTAAATTTGTGGGGTAAATTTGTACTTGCTGAATTACATTTTATTTTCCTCAAAAGCTGCTTAAATCCATGTAAGATTATGTAAATCCCTTTTTTATATTAGAATTAATCTGAACATTAGGGCACAGACAACCTCACCACAAGGCACCTCACACCTTCAATGCATTATCTGGGTCAACATGGCGCCTATTGTTAAATTTCACTTGAGAATGTAACTTTAAGAAAGTTCTGGAATTTACGTATGAAAGAACTGAAACCAACATGCCCATTCTAAAAGATGAGAGATTTAACAAACAATCCAGGTCTTTTTCAATATATAATTTCAGTTACATCACACTGTAAACTTTTGTTATAAATTCTGTGTCTTGCAATCTTATACTCCACAACCACCTGATGAAGGAGCGGCGCTCCGAAAGGTAGTGCTTCCAATTAAACCTGTTGGACAATAACCTGGTGTTTTTTAACTCTGCAATTTTTAACTTTGCTTTGTAATCAGAAGATTGAATAGACAAAGAGAAGCTGTTCCCATTGCTGGAAGATGTAGAGATGTCGATGTTGGGCTGGGGGGGGGGGGGGGGGTGGACCAAGTCAGAAGTCACATGACACCAGGTTACAGTCCAACAGGTGACTTTGAGATCACGCAAGCTGATGGAGCGCTGCTCTTTCACCTGACAAAGAGGCTGCACCCTGAAAGCTTGTGACTTTGAATAAATCTGTTGGACTATAATCTGGTGTCATGTGAGTTCTGACATTGGTGGAGGGACAGAGAACAAGAGGTCGCAGATTTAAGATAATTAGCAGAAGAAGAAATGGCAATATGCAGAAAAGCATTTTGCACAGTGAGTGGTAAGGATCTAGAATACACTGCCTTTCAGGTATACTGAGGCTGCTTCAGTGACGACATTCAGAAGGGAATTGGATCATTATCTGTTAAGGAAAATCTTGCAGGGCTATGATTTAAGGCTGGCTAGTGGCATTAAGTGAACTGCTCTTACAGAGAGCTGGCACAGACACAATGGGTTGAATTCAACTAGGAGAAAGTGAGGACTGCAGATGCTGGAGATCTGAGTCGAGAGTGTGGTGCTGGAAAAGCACAGCCGGTTAGGCAGCATCCGAGGAGCAGGAGAATCAACGTTTCGGGCATAAGCCCTTCTATGCTGTTTCTTTTCTATAATTCTCTAAATTCAAAAGCATGAAAGTAATGCCAAATCTTTCCAAATAGCTTGTTAACCTGGCTTCTATCTACACTCATAGAATTCACTCTGTGTCGATCAGGTCAGTCAGAAGTTAATTGTTTTTGGTGAGGGGCATTGACATTTATTTGTAAATCTTCATTTCCAGCTTAAAAGAAACCAGACTGATTTTAAAAAAAAATAAACTTTGATCCTTGTAGCTACGATGTTTGAGATCACATGCTCCAAGTGTGTGGACATGGTCATATATTTCCTTCCTGTGTTAAGTTGTTGGTTGCAATCAGTGCCAGCTGTTCCCATTGCAAATACTTGAGCCTGGATTTCCGATCACTTTTTCCTATGTCAGCTTGCATTGTTACAGTTTGTTGATGAAATAATTGAAATCACTCAAAGATTTTTTTTGTCAAAATGTAATGCCAATTTTTTTTTCCCAGGGAGATCTTTTAAGTCCAATGTTTTAAATAAAATGCCTCAAAAAATGCACATATTGCAAACATGGTGAAGTAGATCACTGGAATTACTTTTGTACCTTTGCATACTTTTATTGGAGTCCATACTGAAAGCAGTAGTTTTTCCTAAGCTCCTGTGCTAGAGCTTATTTGAGTGAGATTTTAACTTGCTCAGAACACATCCACTTGCATTGAGATAAAACTAAGCTCAATATGAGGGGGGGACACAATGGCTCAGTGGTTAATACTGCTGCCTCACAGCACTCGGGACCTGATTCCAGCCTCCGGTGACTGTGTGGGGTTTGCACATTCTCCCCGTGTCTGCATGGGTTTCCTCCGGATGCTCCGGTTTCCTCCCACAGTCCAAAGGTCTGCAGGTTAAGTAGATTGGCCACGCTAAATTGCCCATAGGGTCCAGGGATGTGAAGGCTAAGTGGATTTGGCAGAAATGGGTACTGCAGATGCTGGAGATTAGAGTCAAAATTAGAGTGGTGCTGGAAAAGACCAGTAGGTCAGGCAGGGTTACATGGATTGGTTTGGGGGTGTGCAGAGTGGGGTGCTGTTCAGACAATTGGTGCGGATTCAATGGGCCAATGGCCTGCTTTCATATAGTAGGGATTCTATGATTTTTGAATCATACCCTTGTCACAGGCTCTCAGAGTTGTTACAGCACAAATGGAGACCATTTATCCCACTGTGCCTGCTAGCACGTTGACTGAGCGATCCATCTAGCAGACTTAGTAAGTCAGAACGTGTGTAGTGAGGGGGAGTTTGTGTTCTAGTCATCTGGATTGGGATTTAAAGCTGAAGTCTATTGAGCTCTAAGATAAAAATGGTTGTCTTCAGCCCAGCTGCATTGGATCATTCAGAAAAAATTCCCAGTGATGATTGCAAATCCTGTGGGAATTTCCCCTGACAAGTTACACACGGTTTCATTTTCTGTGATGGAACTGCGTTTATACATCTCTAGTTGCTCACTAAATATCAATTTCTTTATGAAGTCAGAATGATCTAATATTGTAGGCATTCCCTTAAAGATATTATTGCACTCTGCAAAACAACATTATAACAGAACGTCCAAGACCTGAACTTTGTTGGTGTTAAAAATATTTACCTAACTGGATGCAGTGGGGTTCCCCAGCAGTAAGCATTAAGGAATAGTGCATTTATTATGTACAAGTGATCTGAATGTGGGTATAACAGGATAGTAGCTCCAAGAGTAATTTCACCAGATCCATCAGTCAGTCAAATGATAAGCTTGGTTTGCAATGCAATGGAGAAAGTGAGAACTGGACATCAGAGTCGAGAGTGGGCTGCTGGAAAAGCACAGGTGGTCAGGCAGCATTCGAGGAGCAGGAGAATTGATGTTTCGGGCATGAGCACTTTATCAGGAACATCTTTCCTGATGAAGGACTTTTGCCCGAAACATCGATTCTCCTGCTCTTCGGATGCTGCTTGACCTCCTGTGCTTTTCCAGCAGCCCACACTCGACCCTTGCTGGTTTGAAATGCAGAGTGACACCAACAGTGGGGTTTCACTTCCTACACCAGCTGAGGTAACCATGAATTAGAATCAGAATTAGGTTTATTGTCACGTGTGCTCAAGTCACAAAAGAACAGGAGTACATACAGTGAAATGTGTACAATGTCACGAACACGCAGGGCTATCTTAAATACAAAGTACCCAGGTACAAGTCAAAATATAAAGAAAAGAAAGGTTACACCACATTGCATACATAAATAGTACAAGTTATAAATAAAAAATAAAGCTAAAAAGACCGACATCACAGTCTTTCTGGGCTTCCACATGGTCTGACTGGGCTCCATAGTTCCCCAACCAGTAGTTATCTTCGTTCTGGGCCGTTGGCCACCATAGGACTCCCCTTCTCAATCTCATCCCTTGCCTGAGGTGTGGTGACCCTCAGGTAAAACCATCATCTGGTTATCTCTCTCTCTCTCTCTCTCTCTCTCTCTCTCTCTCTCTCTCTCTCTCTCTCTAATGAGAGAACAGCTTTTATATTTTGTTACCATATAGCCAGCTATCCTTTTCACATTCTCTGTTAACGTCAATAGACAGACAGTTCCAGATTGTGAATGGCTTCTGTCCTCAAGTCTGTTTGTAAGTTGATTCATGTGTACATTTATACAATGCAGGACGATATAAAATAGCTGTTCAGGAAGTACAGGAAATGTTCAAATGTAGGATCTTTATCTATACATCCTTGTATGGAATCCCATTTGAGGCATTCATGGGCCGGATGTTTGTAGCTCAGAGACCCACTGTATTAGTTTTCCAGAATTATTTAAAGAAAAGTAAGAGGCCATATTTAATTGTCTGTTTTATTCAGGGAATATTTATATTGACTTTGTTAAACAAAGAGATCTTGTGTTTGTCTCAGTCTGGGAAAGCAAATGAGTAAAACAAGCACAACAAATTACTAATTACATACCTGGTGTAGTTTTATTTGATATTTGGACTATCCTTTCTAAACATCAAATGGCATATTAAGCTGAAAAAAAATCTGAGGGCTCATCATCCATAAAAGGAATAATTTTCTCCAAAAAAAACATATAATTTTTAAAGCAACAGAAAATCTTTTAATTGTCACTTTAGTATCGTGTGTGTGTTAATAATAAGATGTACAACAAGCCTCACTAAAATGACATATGCAGCCAAATAAGTTTTTGTGTCAGTTTTGTGGCAATGGTTGAGGCTTTATACTTGCACACACTTTGCTTTCAAATGGATACCAAGCCAGATGGTGAAATCAAAAACTAGATAAGAATCCTTTCCTTGATAACAGCTTTATTTGCAAGTGCAGCATTACATATGATATGGAGATGCCGGTGTTGGACTGGGGTGTACAAAATTAAAAATCACACAACACCAGGTTATAGTCCAACAGGTTTAATTAGAAGCACTAGCTTTCGGAGCGACGCTCCTTCACCAGATGCTCCACCTGATGAAGGAGCAGCGCTCCGAAAGCTAGTGCTTCCAAATAAACCTGTTGGACTATAACCTGGTGTTGCGTGACTTTTAGCATAACATATGCTATGTGGGCGGCACGGTGGCACAGTGGTTAGCACTGCTGCCTCGCAGCGCCAGAGATCCGGGTTCAATTCCCGACTCAGGCGACTGACTGTGTGGAGTTTGCACGTTCTCCCCGTGTCTGCGTGGGTTTCCTCCGGGGGCTCCGGTTTCCTCCCACAGTCCAAAGATGTGCAAGTCAGGTGAATTGGCCATGCTAAATTGCCCGTAGTGTTAGGTAAAGGGGTAAATGTAGGGGTATGGGTGGGTTACGCTTCGGCGGGTCGGTGTGGACTTGTTGGGCCGAAGGGCCTGTTTCCACACTGTAAGTAATCTAATCTAATCTAATATGTCTGCCTTCTTGTTTAACATTTGGTGTCCCGGAAATGTTTTTTCATGCACTCTTAATAATTTAGTGAGAGTTGATCAACTATACACATGATCTGTCACTTTTAAAAGGGATGCTTTGATGTTATTATACTAGATGAATATGTAGGTTTACTGGGAGAATGACACTGGGTATGTTGCTCATTCACAGACATGATGGGTTAAACATGGTTAAGCTGCCTTTGGAATACTGCATTCAATTCTGGTCTCCCTGCTGTCGAAAGGATGTTGTGAAACTTGAAATGGTTCAGAAAAGATTTACAAAGATGTTGCCAGGATTGGAGGGTTTGAGCTACAGGGAGAGGCTGAATAGGCTGGGGCTGTTTTCCCTGGAGCGTGGGAGACTGAGGAGTGACCTTATAGAGGTCTGTAAAGTCATGGGCATGGATAGGGTGAATGGGCAGGGTCTTTTCCCAAAGGTGGGGGAGTCCAAAACTAGAGGGCATAGGTTTAAGGTGAGAGGCGAAAGATTTAAAAGGGACCTAAGTTGGACCACATTAGCTGTCCTCCAGCACCTCCCTGTGTGAGCCAATCCTCACAGTTAAGGTACCTATTTCTGTCACTATTATTTCCAATCTCTTTTCCATCAGATCCCAGTTCTGTTTCTTCCATTCTGTTTGACCCTGAAGGGGTTAACTGTACGAATGAGCTGCCAGAGGAAGTAGTGGAGTCTACAACATTTAAAAGGCATATGGCATGATGGCACAATGGTTAGCACTGCTTCCTCACAGCTCCAGGGACCTGATTCAATTCCAGTTTTTGGTGATTGCCAGTGTGGAGTTTGCAAATTCTCCCCGTGACTATGTTGGGTGCTCTGATTTCCTCTCACAGTCCAAAGATGTGCAGGCTAGGTGCTGGCTGTGGGAAATGCAGGGCTATGGGGAATAGGGTGGTTGAATTAGCTCTGGGTGGGATGCTCTTCAGAGGGTTGTTGCAGACTCAAATGGGCTGAATGGCCTCTTTCTGCACTGTAGAGATTCTAGTGCAACAGGAGTCTCACTGTGTCTAACTACAAAAGCAAGATGGCATTTTCCAGGCATCTGATCCACCCCACATCGATCTAATATCACGGTCAAACAGCAAAGGAATGGAAGGAAAGAGAACTAGGATCTGATGGAAAAGAGATTGGCAATAATAGTGACCGAAATGGATACCTTAACTGTCAGGATAGGTTCAGGGGATGTGCTGGAGGACAGTCAATGTGGTTCAACTTTTTAAGAAAGGTGGTAGAGATAAACCGGAGAATGGCAGACCAGTGAGTCTTACATCAGTGGCACGGAAACTACTGGAGAATGTTCTGAAGGAGTGAATTAATCTCCAATTGGAGAGGCAAGGTTACATCAGGGATGGGAGAAAGTGAGGACTGTAGATGCTGGAGATCAGGTTAGAGAGTGTGATGCTGGAAAATCACAGCATCCGAGGAGCAGGAGAATCGACGTTTCGGGCATAAGCCCTGATGCATAAGCCATTCCTGTTGAAGGGCTCATGCCCGAAACATCGACTCTCCTACTCCTCGGTTGCTGTCTGACCTGCTGTGTTTTTCCAGCACACGCTCTCAATTTCCATCAGGGATGGTCAGTATGGCTAACAAGTCTGGTAGAATTTTCCAAGGAGATGACCAGATGTGTAGCTGAGGGTAGTGCAGTTGATTTAGTTTATCTGGATTCAAGCAAAGCTTTTGACAAAGTTCCACACGGGAAACTGATAAAGAAGGTAAAAGGGCATGGAATGCTGGGTAACTTGGCAAGTTGGATCCAAAATTCGTTTGGTGGAAAGAGACAGGATGCTGATAAAAGGCTGTTAGTATGACTGGAGGCCAGTGTGCATACAGGGATCGGTGCTCGATCCCTTATCAAATGTGGAGAGGATAAGGAGTTAATTTACGGATGACACGAAAATTGGCCGGGTAGTTGACAGTGAGGAAGAAGATTTTATTTGTAGGAGGATACTGACAGGTCGAACAGATTAGTGGTAGAAGGAATTTCTATCCTAAGTGTGAGGTTATACACTTTGGAAAATGTAATAAGATACAAGAGTACTCAATGAATGGCTCACACAAGGAAGTGTGGGGGGTCTTGGGATTGCTTATCCACAGATCCCTGACAGTGGCCGAACAGCTTAATAGGGTGGTTAAGAAGGCATACAGGAAACCTGCCTTTATCAGTCGAGGCGTGGATTGTAAGAGCAGGCAAGTCTGTTGGAGCAGTAAAAAAATTTCATTAGACCACAGCTGAAGTACCGTGTGTGGTTCTGGTCACCATTGCACTGGAGGGGCATGGACAGGGTGGATAGAGGGCAGTTCACCTTTGTTGAAGGATCAATAGCAAGGGGCCATCATTTTAAGGTGAAAGGCTAGAGGTTCAGAGGGAATTTGAGGAAAATATTTTTCACCCAGTGGATGGTAGGAATCTGACATGCACAGCCTGAGAGGGTAGTTGAAGTGAGAAATCTCACATTGTTTAAAAGGTATTTGGATGAGCACTTCAAATGTCGAACCATGCAGGACAATAGGACCGGAGGCTCAGTGGTTAGCACTGCTGCCTGACAGTGCCAGGGACCTGGGTTTGATTCCAGCCTCGGATGACTGTCTGTGTGGAGTCTGCACATTCTCCCTGTGACTGTGTGGGTTTCCTCCCACAGTCCGAAGGTATGCAGGTTAAGTGAATTGGCCGTGCTAAATTGCCCATAGTGTTCAAGAATGTGTAGATTGGGCATAAATGTAGAGGGAATGCGTCTGGGTGGGTTACTTTTTGGAAGGTCGGTGTGGACTTGTTGGGCCGAAGGGCCTGTTCCCACACTGCAGGGATTCTATAATTTTAGAGGCGCTTTTTTGGTACAGATATACAATGTGCCTTTTCTGTAATGCTTGATTCAATGATTCTATGATAGTTACTAGACATAGAGAACTAACCTCAATGAAGCATCATGAAGCCATTGATTTGGGGGAGACAGTGGTGTGTTGAACTACTGATGGAGAAAAACAAGTGAATGTCCCAGGGACGTGGGACCACATCTCACCGGGATAGTCGAGGGAATTCAAATTTACTGAATACATCTGGAACTGAAAGCTAGTTTTTGTAATGGTGGCCAGGGCAGCTCTGACAGGTCTTGCCTAAACCCATCTGGTTGACTAATGTCCTGCAGGGGGAGAATTCCTTACCCTGTCTCGCCTACATGTAACCCCAGACCCACAGCGATGTGGTGGACACTTCAGCCAAGTTGTTTCATGCCAGTGACAGCCACAACCCATGAAAGAATAACGGAAAGAAAAACTCAAAATCTGTGGTATGATTACAGAGAATTGAGAGCGTATTCGGCCCAATGAGTCCATGCTGGAAAACTCTTCAACCGGCCTCTACAAGTGCATCCTTTGATATTTTTCCTCCTTCAATGACTTCAACATAAAAGTATTACCTGCCATCCATCACCTTGTGGTCACAAGCTCCACGCTCTACATAAGAAGGTTCCTCCCAGACTTCCTCTTGGATACGCCGTCTTCCTGTTGATTATTTCGCAAATCAGATGCATTGGACCTGACTCCACGCTGGAGCTCTTTATAGCTTCACACATTCCTGCACTGTTTACTGAGCAAATAGAAAAGCAGCCAGTACTCTTACTGTGTCTGTTCCTGTTTCGCACCATCCAAAAGGCGTGTTTTTTATCAAGCAAAGCCGAAACAGAGCCCACATCTTAATTTTAAACAAAACACGTGCCCAGTGCTAATAATCGTTAAACCACAACAGACGGTTTTAAAATTGCAGCAGACCTTGTGTAAACAATGAGGCCAATACTCCTGGGCAGATTACAAAGGATTGTGCCCATTTGCAATTCAGTTCAATGTGCCACCATAAATCATGTGTGCTCTCACTGCAAATGTAGACACCCGACTAACAAAGCGCCAATAAACCAGAATCTAACTTTCAATGAAATTACAGCAACCTTAACTCTATGACTATGACTAAACAAAGGAAAAAGCAAATACTGGCCATACATCCCATTATATACCCCACTGGACAGGTGCAGGACAACCTCGATTATCTGAACGACACGGGAGGTAAGTATTTTGTTTGGATAATCGAATGCTAGGATAATCGACTGTTTGGATAACACCGTTTGCCCAAACATCCGGAGATTTTGTTCAGATAATGCGAAATTCAGATAATCGGTGTTTGAATAATCGAAGTTGTTCTGTATATGAATAAGGAGGGTTTACAGGGATGTGGGACAAATGATGGTAGATGGGATTAGATTACTTTAAGAAATCTGGTCGGCATGAATGAGTTGGACCGAAGGGTCTGTTTCTATGCTGTACATCTCTATGACCGCATGACTCTGTATAAAAGTTAATGCTGATGCTACATTAATATCATTAGCAAGTTAAGGGTACGCAGATGAAGGGTGTGGATTCAGTTTCTGGAGGCTCACTAGACCCAAAACATTAACCCTGTTTCTGTCTCTCCACAGAAACTCAAATCCTGCTGAGTTTCTCCAGCAATTTTTGTTTTTGTTTGAAAAATACTTCTATTTGTTAATATGCTCGGAAGGAGTCTGGGGATAGAGTTTTCTGACCAAAGGGATCACTGACATATTCAGGCAGTGGGCTATGGAGGAGTTCATTAGTCTTGATTGTCGGCCTCTCTTCCATGGTAAAGTCCATTCAGATAATCGGAGAATGACAAAATCAGACAGCATTGAAGAGGCTCTTCAGCCCAACGACTCTGTACTACCAAAAAATACTCCATTACCTACACTGGTCCCAGGGGTCCTCAAGAGGGAGTATGCTTCAGGCTTTGGGCACTTCCCTGACCTACCTGTGACAGGGATTATGTCATATTGCCAGGCCCAGGAATAATATTTTAAGTTTTTAAACTTTCCATAAATGTTCAATCTTTGTTACAGTGCTCCTGTAAGGTTCTGTTAAATTAATGAGTTAATTTGTTTTCTTTAGTTTCCGAAAAAGAGTGTAAAGCAGAACAGAACCTGGCCAAGATGACTACAAACAGGCCTAGCTAGCAGCCTGTCTAAAGGCCTCGGTCATCCTGACTGACTGTCTGTCTGTCTGTCTCTTCATGGTTATATCTACATTGAAATGTTCAGGAACAACAATTCCACTAGTACATTTGATGTCTTCCACAACCCAAAAATGTTACTTTACTTTGATGAAGAGTTATACAGGACAGAAACAGACGTTTCTGTCCAACACTTCCATGCCAACCAGATATTCTACATTAATCTCGTCCCACTTGCCAGCATTTGGCCCATATCCCTCTAAACCCTTCCTATTCGTGTACCCATCCAGATGCCTTTTAAATGTTGAAATTGTACCAGCCTCTACCATCTCCTCTGGCAGCTCATTCCAGACACACACCACCCTCTGCGTGAGAAAGTTACTCCTCAGACAATTAAGTGTATAAGTCCTGGCCCTGGTTTGCCTTACCAAAATGCAACACCTCACATTTATCTAAATTTAACTCCACTTGCCTCTCTGCAGCCCATTGGCCCATCTAGTCAATGTACTTTATCTTTTAAACTTTTCAATTCTGACAAAAATACTGGTTGATTGCACCTCCGAAGGACGTAATTAGAGTCATAGGGCAACATCAAGGCCAAAGGGCCTGTACTGTGCTGTAATGTTCTATGTTCATAGAATCATAGAGTTGTACAACACGGAAACAGACCATCCAGTCCAACTCATCCACGCTGACCAGATATCCAAAACTAATCTAGTCCTATTTGGCAGAACTTGGCCCATATCCCTCTAAACCCTTCCTATTCATATACCCATCCAGATGCCTTTTAAATGTCGTAAGTTTTCCAACCTCTACCACTTCCGTACACGCACCACCCTCTGTGTGAGAAAAGCTGCCCCTTAGGTCCCTTTTAGATCTTTCTCCTGTCACTTTAAACCTATGCACTATAGGTTTGGAATCCTCCACACTTGACTCTTTGACTTATCCATGCCCTTCATGATTTTATAAACCTCTGTAAAGTCACCTCTCAGCCTCTTACACTCATGGGAAATATTCGGCCTCTCCCAGTAGCTCAAACCCTCTAACTTTGTGGCAACATCCTTGTAAATCATTTCTGAAACCTTTAAAATTTCTGTGTTTGCATTTCTACCAGGGATAAACTAGGTTGGAGATGGTGAACAAGATATAAAATCTAGAAAAGAGCAGTGGTTTCCCTTTACTATGAACAGGTCAATAGCGAAAAGCATTGATCTATGGGGAATGTTCAAATTGGGACGTGATTAATATTCTATCTCAGGCTCTAATCACATTGAAATGTCCAAACTAAAGACACATTCAATTCTTAGAGAGCTTGTCAGGGTAGATGCTGAGATGCTGCTTCTCCTGATAGGACTAGGACAAGAGCTCGTTGTTTCAGGATAAACATGTGACCACTTCTGCATTTAAACCAGAGATTTTCTCACTCAGTGGATTATGAATCTTTGGCATTCGGAGATCTGTGCCCACTCTGGTCATTGAGCACAATCCAGATTGAGATTGATGTAGGTTGGAATACCAAGGGAACACTCGACGTGAGGTGGGATTGAGGGGCAAAGGTGAGCCATGCTGAATGGTGGAACAGGCTCAGGGTACCCTACGATGGACCTCTGCTCCTCGTCTTCATGTTCCCTCAGTTGAACTAGGTGCAAAGTGTGGGCAATGAGCTGAATAAGGTCAGATGGACAACGTCGGGCATGATTCCTCCATCCATCCACTGTGGAGACCAGGATGTTGCAGTGTGTAAAGAAATTTGGACAGTAATTTGATGGTCTTCCCTTCAAAGTATTTTAAAGTACAGGCCTCATAAGTTTTTAATGTTTTTTCTCATCAAAAAACGTGACACTTGACGTTTCAGAAAGCCTGCACTTGACAGTAGGGACCCTGCAGCCTTCTGAATTCGATATTGAGTTCCATAACTTCAGAGATTGAGGTTTGCCATGTCCTTGCCTCAACGCTCCCACATCAGGCCTTGTTATCACACAGTCTGCTATTACACGCAACCTATTGTTAGCCATAGACAGTCCCCATTAACAGCTACAGGGTGGCATGGTGGCTCAGTGGTTAGCATTGCTGCCTCACAGTGCCAGGATCCTGGGTTCAGTTCCTTCCTCGGACAACTGTCTGTGTGGAGTTTGCACATTCTCCCCATGTCTGCGTGGGTTTCCTCTGGGTGCTCCAGTTCCCCCTCACAGTCCAAAGATGTCCAGGTTAGGGTGGATTGGCTGTGCTAAATTGCCCATAGTGTGAGGTGTATTACTCAGGGGTAAATGTAGGGGAGTGGGTCTGGGTGGATTACTCTTTGGAGGGTTGGTATGAACTTGTTGGGCTGAAGGGCTTGTTTCCATTCAGTATGGAATCTAATCTATTCACCATCCCAGCCAGATCATTATCCAATCCTTTGTCTGTCCGGCTACTCTTCTCTCTCTTTGGGCTCTGTCAGTTACTCCTTACCCACCCCCGCGCCCCAGCCTATCTTCTGCATGTAAACCAACATTTTCCTAGCTACTATCAGTTCTGAGGTAAGGTCACGCAACCTGAAATGTTAACTCTGATTTCTCTCCACAGAGGCTGCCAGACCTGCTGAGCTTTTTGAGCAATTCCTGTTGTTTTTGAACCTGACGTTTGAGTTAAAATTTCATCAAATATTAATGCTTCTTTCTCTCAAACCTCACCCACTCCTCCTAGCTGTCAAATACAATCACTTTGGAGAGGAAGCAGATTTCAGCTCATTGAAGAGCATCTCACAAATCTTTGGAGGACTTCTCAATGCCCCTTGCAATCTCTGATGAGTATCTACCACAGCTTCCCTTCCAGATTACCCGCTCATCCCCTGAGATTGACTGTCTCCTCCCTTCTCTATTTCAAGTCTCCCTTCTGTTGGAATCATCAACTGGTTACATCTCAATAGGAGGCCATTTGACGTCCGTGCCAGCTCACATAAGAATGATTCAGTTTGTTCCATTGCCCCACCTATTCACTGTAGCCCTGTAGATATTCCTGTTTCACACAGCTATCCAATCCCCTTTTGAAAGCCACAATTGGAGCTGCCACTACCACAGTGTATTCAGCTCCTTGAACACTTACGTCACTCTGGTCCTCTGCCAGTCACTTTCAATCTGCGTCCACTGTTTCCCAACCCTTTTGATAAAGGCAACAGGTTGTCTCAGCATCCCCCTCCTGTGGTTTTCGAAAACCTCCATCCTGTGGTTTTCGAAAACAGCTGACTGAGACAAGGAGAAATATCACACAGGGAGTAGTGAGCTAGTGGAATTCACTACCACGGAAAACAGTTGAGGGCAACACATTGTCAGTTTTTCTGGCAATGAGTTCCATATTTCCACCGTCCTCTGTGTGAAAAACATTCTCCTCAGCTCTCCGCCTCTTGCCTGAAATCAATGCCCCCGGTTATTGGCCAATCCACTAATTTATAAAGTACCTTCCTATCTACTCTATCTATACTCTGTATGATCTTATACACAACAGTCAGGTCCCTGCTCTACACGCGCTACTTTGTGGAAAATGACCCCAGACTATCCAATCTTCCCTCATAGCTCAGATCCTCCAGCCGAGACAGTCTGGTAAATCTCCTGAGCATTCTCTCTCATACAATCACATCCTTTGGTATGATAAGCAGGACTGCAAACAGCTCTCCTGTTGTGGCCTATATGGAGTTTCTTACAGCTCAAGTATAATCTCCCTGCTGTTGTATGCTATATATTGGCTAATAAAGGCAAGTGTCCCATATGCATTCTCAGCCATCTTATCCGCTTGCCCAGCTACCTTCAGAAAACTATGGATATGCACACCAAGATGCCTTCTGATCTTCCGTACAGGGTGCTAGCATTCATTGTGTTTAGCTCTTCCCAAGTATACAACCTCACACTTTTCTGGATTGAGTTCCATTTGCCACTGCTCACCAGTCCATTACTATCCTCTTACAGTTTACAACTATTCTGCTCACCACTAACCACCCAACCACAATTTGCCTGTCACTGTGAAATTCATGATCACACCCCTTATTTTTAAGTCCAGATCGTTACTGCATACCGCATACAGCAAAGGCCCCAGTACGGAGCCTTACGGACCCCCATCAGAAATAGTCACAGAAATATCCCTCTACCATCACCCTCTACTTTCTGTCTCTTGGCCAATATTAGATTCAATGTGCCATTTTATTTTTGTTGCCATGGGTTTTTCCTTTCTTGATCAAATTGCTATATCAAAGGCCTTGCTAAAGTCCAAGTTGACCACATCAACTCTCCAGTCACCTCAACAAATCCAAATTTGTCAAACACGACTTAACAAATCCATACTGAGTCTCCCCAAATTTTGTTTTGTCCCTAAGGATTCTGGGAGAGACTGTTTCAGTAGGTTGGTGAACCGAAGACTAGGGAGCATTGCCAAATTAAGATATTGTTTTTCACACAATGGATGGTACAAGCTTGGAACTCTTTTGATGTGACCAGGTCATGAACTAATTGCAGTTTTAAATATTGCGATTGATAAGTTTTTTTTGTCCAAAAGTATTATGAAGTTTACGACAGGCCTGTATATGAAACATTATACCTCAGTGGGATAATGCCCTAAACAATCAAAAGCCAGTATTCCCAGAACCTTCACAAAAATTAAAAATTTAATGAATCTATATAAAATTCCCTAATTTACCTGTCTTTTTAGACCCAAGTTGACTGAAATCACAAACCACATCATCCTTATATTGAATAAATAAAGATTGTAAAATCTTCCTTGGGATTAATTAACTGTGGGAGTTCTTTCCTCTGGCTCCTCTTCATACTTTGTATATTTTCCAGCTGTTAAACCTGTTGTGTTATGTCTCACTGTCAGGATGTCCATGTACATATAAGAGACAGAGTCGTGATAGTGTCACTGCATTTTAGGAAGAGATCTGAAGGGTCTGAGAAAGTATCATTGGACCCGAAACATTAACTCTGATTTCACAGACCTGCTGACCTTTCCCAGCAACTTCTGTGTTTGTTTCTGATTTACAGCATCCACAATTCTTTTGGCTTCCGCATGACATGCAATCTGGACTCTGGATTCCCTCTCGCAGTGGGGAAAATTCAGCCCATTCCCAACAGGAGATAACTAGAAATGAGTAAGTCCAACAGAGGGGAGATGGAGATGGGAGTAAGTCATCCAGAGATCCAGCCAGATTATCTTGGGGCATTGTTTCAAATCCCATCATGACCTCTGGTGGAATTTAAATTTAATTTATAATTTCAGTGGTATTTTCCCAGATATCCATTCCTGGCACCTGTGATATATGCCAGCTCTCCTGTATGTGACATTGGGTAGGCGTAGTCTGCAGTCTCTTATTCTATTTTGTCTTTGGCTAGTCTTGGACCTATTTAGTAATTGATGGTCAAGGATACATCACTGAAGAGTATCTACAGTTCAGGCATCAGTCTTGGATAATTAGATTTATTATTTTCATACCAAGCTCCCTGGTCTCAGATTTCCAACTAGCAGAAACAGTTTCTCACTATCTATCTAATTTATCAGTGGCTTTTAATACTTTGCCATCAAATAATCGAGACTTAATCTTTTATATTATGGCCAAAAAAATCCTACTTTTTTAAAAATTCCCTACAGTGTGGAAAAAGGCCCTTCAGCCCAACAAGTCCACACCAACCCTACGAAGAGTAACCCACCCAGACCCATTCCCCTACATTTACCCCTGACTAACGCACCTAACCTACACATCCCTTAACACTATGGGGCAATTTAGCATGGCCAGTTCATCTAGCCTACTCGCCTCAGGACTGTGGGAGGAAACCGGAGCACCTGGAGAAAACCCACGCAGACACAGAGAGAATGTGCAAACTTCACACAGATAGTGACCCGAGACAGGGGTTGAACCCAGGTCCCTAGTGCTGTGAGGCAGCAGTGCTAACCACTGAGCCACCATGCCACCCTTTTGTGCAATCTCACCTTGTAATCTAACCTTTTGTTGTCCATAATTCTGGTAAAACAAACCCAAACTCATTCCAAAGCTAAAGGATCCTTTCTAAGGTGTGGTGTTCAAAGCTGAACATTGTATTCCAGGTGTAGTCTATCTTAGTCTACGCAACTTGGGAGTATACACACTTCCTGCTTCTAGTCCAATTCTTGTAGACCTATAAGCTACCATTCCTTGGGGGTAAAATGTTCAGGGGGGATGCAGGATAACTGAGTAATTGCAACGTATAGATTTGCGTTTGGTCAGGCATCATTACCAAGACTGTAGGGAGCTAGCACAGATACATAGAGTTATGCAGCATGGAATCAGACTCTTTGGTCCAACTCGTTCATGCTGACCAGATATCTATCCTAAACTGATCTAGACCCATTTGCCAGCACTTGGCCCATATACCTCTAAACCCTTCCTATTCACATTCCTATTCAAATACCTTTTAAATGCTGTAATTGTACCAGCCTCCACCACTTCCTCTGGCAGCTCATTCCATATACGCACTACCCTCTGCATGAAAAGGCTTGCCCCTTCGGTCCCTTTAAAATGTTTCCTCTCTCATCCTAAATCTATCCTCTCTGAGGTCTGGACTCCCCCACTCCAGGGAAAAGACCTTGTCCATTCACCCCTCATAATTTTCTAAACCTCTATAAGATCACCCCTGAGCCTTCAAGTTGAATAGCCCCAGCCTATTCAGTCTCTCCCTATAGCTCAAATCCTCCAAACCTGGCACCTGCTCCCTCTGATCACTGGAACAGTACTCCTGATCTCCCTCTGTAGACTGTATGTGACATTGGTATTTGGAGTCAAATAACATGAACAGGGTGGCACGGTGGCTCAGTGGTTAGCACTGCTGCCTCAAGTACATGGCACTTGAGTTGATTCCAGTCTCAAGTGACTGTGTGGAGTTTGCACTTTCTCCCTGTGTCTGAATGGTTTCCTCCCACAGTCCAGAGATGTGCAGGCTGGGTGAATTGGCCATTCTCAATTCCCCATAGTATCCTGGTATATGCAGGCGAGGTGGATGAGCCATGGGAAATGCAGGGTTACAGGGGATTGGTAGTGCAGTGGTTCTGGGTGAGATGCTGTTCGGAGGGTCAATGTGGACTCGATGGGCCAAATGACCTGCTTCCACACTGTAGGGATTTGATGAACATTAACCCCTTCAGAAACCTACACAACAACCTTAATATTTTCTATTGATTTGTAGGATATGAGTGTCACTGATTGGCCAACTTTTATTGCTTGTCCCTACTTGCCAGGTGATGTTGAACTGACCTCTTGCACCACTGCAATGCGTATGCTGTAGGTAGACCCACAATGACCTAAGGGAGGGAATTCCAGGATTTTGATCCAGCAACACTGTAGGAACTCAGGATGTTGATTGGCTTGGCGGAGACCTTGTAGGGCGTGGTGTTCCCATGTATCTGCTACCTTTGTCCTTCTAGATGGAAGTGGCCGTGGGTTGGAAGGCGCTGTCTGAACGTTGATGGTGAAGAGAATGGATGTTTGTAATGGTGCTAATCAGGTGGGCTGCTTTATCCTGGATGGTGTCAAGCTTTTAGAGTGTTGTTGTTGTTGTTGTAATAGTGATCTTTACAACCGTCGATTGTCATAAAATCTATCGGGTTTGCTGACTATTTTTTGGGAAGGACATTTGCCATCCTTACCTGGAATTGCAGACCCACAGTGACGTGGCTAACTCTTTATTGCCCTCTGAAGTGGCTTAGCAAGACACGCAATTCGAAGGGCACTTGGGGATAGCAACAAATGCTGGCTTCACCAATGATGCCCACATCCTCCATGAGAGAATAAACTTTAAGAAGTCCTGGTTCAGTGATATCAAACATGTTGTTTTCACAGTGTACTGTGGTATTCTGGAATGTTCCCCCGCAAGGAGACATGGGGATATTTGGGGAAAACATACTGTACCACTCATTGCCTGAAGGTGTCTGGAGAGTGTTATGTCATTACTTCACTGTAGATCTGTTAAACATTTGAAGCTGCCAGAACAGAGATTTGCACTTTCATTGACCTATGTGGTAATGATGAGTAGAGGCAGTCCCACCTCTTGTTCCATGTAGTGACCTTTGTGTGTTAACCGCATTAAGGACCTTTCAGCTGGGTACTTTATCCTATAAATCTCCCTTCTCAGGTCTATAGTGAGCCCTACCTTAAGTTCTACAAATGTTTCTCCAGGACCTCTGAGAGTTGTTGGGCAGAACTCCAGGCTATCTTTTTAACCTTTCAACCTCTTATTATTCTTTGCTAGCTGGTTGCTTTTCCACAGATGGCATCTGCATTGTTGTAGGAGTATGAAGATTGTAACAGGCCCTGGAGTATTTAATCATCTGCCTGTATTTAACCAAGTAACCTTCAATTACATTTCCAATCAGATATTTATCCAGCTGTTTTTACAAGTTGTGGTAATCATCAAGGCATTAACCTTTGCTGAAAGTCAAATCCTGTATTTTAGTTCCCTGGTTCTTGCACTTTGCAATTAAATGTAAATATGGGATAAATTGTGTTTGTTCCCAAATGGAAAGCTTCCCAATATTGGGAATGTGCTTCAGGAATTTTGGATCAGAGGTGCTGGTTTGTAGGGTATACCATTTCCCTTCTGCTCAGAACAAGTCAGCTGCAGACATGCCTTAGAATAATTGCAAATGTTAAAGGTGCTCTATCAATGCAGGTTGTTGTTGAGTACTGTCCCTCAAATTCAAGATTGCCATCAAAACTTAATTCCAAGAAATTAGCCTTTAACCATCGAGATTCAAATACTTTGGCTCACTAATCGTGATGAGGTAGAAAGCTCAGCTGCTGGAAGTGTCTTTATCATGTTCATAGACACTGCTCATTAGATGGTTTCAAAATATCTCGTGGTTTCATTTTGAGGAGAAGTCTTGTTCCAGTGTTCTGACCATCAATTGTAGAGTCATAGAGTCATACAAACCCTTCGGCCCAACCAGTCCATGCTAACCATAATCCCAAACTAAACCAGTCCCACCTGCCTGCACTTGGCCCATATCCCTCCAAACATTTCTGATTCAAGTTCTGAGGAAGGGTCAATGGACCTGGAACATTAACTCTGATTTCTCTCCACAGTTGCTACCAGACCTGCTGAGCTTTTCCAGCAACTTGCTGTTTTTGTTTCTAATTTACAGCATCCACAGTTCTTTTTGGTTTTTATTTCTTATTCATGTACTTATCAAAATGTCTTTTAAATATTGTAACTGTATTTGAATCCGCCACTTCCTCTGGAAGTTCATTCCACACACGAGCCACTCTCTGTTTAAAACAAGTTGCCCCTCATATCCTTTTCAAATCTTTCTCCTTTCATCTTAAAAATATGCCCTGTACTCTTGAAATTCCCCACCCTAGGGAAAAGATACCTGCCATTCACCTTATCTATATCCCTCATTTTTTTTAAGCATCTATAATATCACCCCTCAACCTCCTACGATCATGTCCCAGCCTATCCAGTTTCTTCTAATAACTCAAGCCTTCCATTGCAGCAACATCCTGATTGAAGCACATGATTGTGGGCAGCACGGTGGCACAGTGGTTAGCACTGCTGCCTCACAGCGCCAGAGACCCGGGTTCAATTCCCGCCTCAGGCGACTGACTGTGTGGAGTTTGCACGTTCTCCCCGTGTCTGCGTGGGTTTCCTCCGGGTGCTCCGGTTTCTTCCCACAGTCCAAAGATGTGCAGGTCAGGTGAATTGGCCATGCTAAATTGCCCGTAGTGTTAGGTAAGGGGTAAATGTAGGGGTATGGGTGGGTTGCGCTTCGGCGGGGCGGTGTGGACTTGTTGGGCCGAAGGGCCTGTTTCCACACTGTAAGTAATCTAATCTAATCTAATCTAATCTAATCTAATCTGGCCATTTTACTCAAGAGAGAGCTATGAAGGGACTGGAGGAGACATGAGAAGGATCAAGGAAAACCCTAAAGCTTTCTATTGGCATGTCAGGAATAAAAGAATGATGAGAGTAAGATTCGGACCAGTCAAGAATGGTAGTGGAAAGTTGTGCATGGAGCCCGAGGAGATATTGAAGCGCTGAATGAATATCTTTTATCAGTATACACACTGGAAAAAGACAATGTTGTCAAGGAGAATACTGAGGTATAGGCTATTAGAATAGATGGCATTGAGGTTCAAGCGGAGCTGTTAGCAATTCTGGAAAGTGTGAAAAGAGATAAGTCCCCACGGCCAAATGGGATTTATCCTAGGATTCTCTGGGAAGCCAGGGAGGAGTTTGCAGAGCCTTTGACTTCGATCTTTATGTCGTCATTGTCTACAGGAATAGTGCCAGAAGACTGGAGGATAGCAAATGTTCTCTTGTTCAAGAAGGGGGTAGAGACAACCCTGGTAATTATAGACCTGTGAGCCTTACTTTGGTTGTGGGTAAAGTGTTAAAAAGGTTATAAGAGGTAGGATTTATAATCATGGAGAGAGGCATAAGTTGATTAGGGATAGCCAGCACGGTTTTGTGAAGGGTAGGTCATGCCTCACAAACCTTATTGAATTCTTTGAGAAGGTGACCAAACAAGTGGTTGAGGGTAAACCGGTTGATGGTGTATATGGATTTCACTGAGGCATTTGATAAGGTTCCCCATGGTAGGCTATTGCGCAAAATACAGAGGCATGGGATTGAAGGTTATTTAGCGATTTGGATCTGAAATTGGCTAGCTGAAAGAAGTCAGAGGGTGGTGGTTGATGGGAAATGTTCATCCTGGAGTTCAAGATACTAGTGATGTACTGCAAGGATCTGTTTTGGGGCCACTGCTGTTTGACATTTTTTTGAATGGTTGATGGGTTAAAGAGTGAGTTAGTAAATTTGTGGGTGACACTAAGTATGGTGGAGTTGTGGATAGTGCCAAAGGATGTTGCAGGTTACAGAGGAACATAGATAAACTACAGAGCTGGGCTGAGAGGTGGCAAATGGAACTTAATGTAGAAAATTGTGAGGTGATTCACTTTGGATGGAGTTACAGGAACAGAGAGTACTAGGCTAATGGTAAGATTCTTGGTAGTATAGATGAGCAGAGAGATCTTGGTGTCCATACACATAGATCCCTGAAAGTTGCCACCCAGGTTGTTAGGGCCATTAAGAAGGCATACAGTGTGTTAGCTTTTATTAGTGGAGGGATTGAGTTTCAGGACCATGAGGTCATGTTGCAGCTGTACAAAACTCTAGTGTGGCCGCACTTGGAGTATTGCATACAGTTCTGGTCATCGCATTACAGGAAAGATGTGGTAGCTTTGGAAAGGGTTCAGAAGAGATTTACTAGGATGTTACCTGGTATGGAGGGAAAGTCTTGTGAGGAAAGCTGAGGGACTTGAGGTTGTTTTCGTTAGAGAGAAGAAAGTTGAGAGGTGACTTAATTGAGTCATTTAAGGGAATCAGTAGGTTAGATAGGGTGGACAGTGAGAGCATTTTTCTTTAGATGATGATGGCTAGCATGAGGGGACATAGCTTTAAATTGAGGTGTGATAGATATAGGACAGAGTCAGAGGTAGTTTCTTCTCTCAGAGTAGTAGGGGCATGGAACACACTGCCTGCAACAGCAGTTAGACTCAGCAACTTTAAGGGCAGTTAAATGGTCATAGAATAGACATACGGATGAAAATAGAATAATGTAAGTTAGATGGGCTTCAGATTGGTTCAATAGGTTGGTGCAATATTGGGGGCCCAAGGGCCTGTACTGCACTGTAATGTTCTATGTTCTATATGCTCTAGTAGAAACAACTTCCCAGCTTCTATCTGATCTATTCCCTTCTTAATTTTATACTTTTATAAGATCCCCCTCATTCTTCTAAATTCTGGTGAATACAGCCCTCAGTCTCTCCTCGGCAGCCAACCCCCTCAACTCCAGAATCAACCTAGTGAATCTCCTCCAGTGCCAAACCATCCTTTCTCAAGTCAGGAGTCCAAAAGTACACAGTACTCCAGGTGTAGCCTCACAAACACCCTATACAGCTGCAGTATAACCTCCCTATTTTCCTCTAGCAAGGAAGGACAATATTCTATTTGCCTTCTTAATTGCCTGCAAATCAACTTTTTGAGATTCATGCACAAGGACACCCAGGTCCCTCTGCACAGCAGCATGCTGCAATTTTTCACCATTTAAATAATAGTCCATTTTGCTATTACTCTGACCAATGGATGACCTCACATTTGCCAACATTGTACTCCATCTGCCAGACCCTTGTCCACTCACTTAATCATCTATGTCCCTCTGCAGACTTGCAATGTCCTTTGCACACTCTGCTTTACCACTCATCTTAGTGTCATCTGCAAACTTTGATGCATTAGACTTGGTCCCCAACTCTAAATAGTTGATGTAATTTGTAAACAATGACAGTCCCATTGCTGATCCCTGAGGCACACCATTAGCCACAGATTTCCAAGCAGAAAAGTACTCTTTGCTTTCTGTTAGTTATCTAATCTTCTAACCTTGCTAACACATTACCTGGAACACTATGGGCCTCACTCTATGTATCCTCTCAAATCTGAAGATCATTCTTTCAAATTCATGGTTAGAATGCAAACAAATCTGCTTCTGTTAAATCTTGCAGCAGAGCGGAGTTTGTTTGCAGTTTCATTTCTAGTAGGCTGGGAGGAATTTGTAGCGATGATAATCTTATGCAGCAGCCTTTTTTAACAGCACCTTGTTGAATACCTTCTGGAAATGGACTGCAAGGCCTCTTTCTGCCCTGTAGGGATTCATTAGTTAAATACTCTTTGACTCCCTTGTTAGTTAAGAAAGATTTTTTCCTATGATGTGGACAAGTTAAGCATTTGTTGTCCATCTCTTGATACTGAGTGAAATGCTAGGCCATTTCAGAAGATTAAGAGTCAACCACAGAGCTGTAGATGAGGAGGCATATCTCGGCCAGACTAGGTAAGAACGGCAGATTTCCTTCCCTGTTAGTGAAACAGATGGGATTTTCTGGCAAACAGCTACAGTTTCATGGTCATTATTACTTAGACTAGCTTTGAATTCTAGGGCAATCAAATCCAAAGTCCATCAGATGCTGTAGTGGGATTGAGTCCCCTGTTCCCCAGAACATTTTCCTGGTCCTACACCAGTGTCTGCTCTCATCCGTTGACGCTACACTGTAACAATGAATAAAGTTGAAATTAATTTAGCTATGAAGTATGTGGGCTGCCACAGAAATGTAACATTTTTCTTTCAACTGCAGCTCACGCTAAAAATAAGGATGAATTTTTCCATTCACCCATCGTTCATTTGACAGTGAAATCCCTGTGCTGTTTTCTGGTACCTCCCCATCAACCCAAAGGAGAATCTTTAAGGAATGTGTCTCACCCTATGTATCCGCTCGAATCTGAAGATCATTCTTTCAAATTCATGGGTAGACTGCAAACAAATTTCCTACTGTTAAATCTTGCAACAGAGTGGAGTTTGTTTGCAGTTTCATTTTTAGTAGGCTGGGAGGAATTTGCAGCGATGATAATTGTCTCACTGACAGAACATTATCCTAACCTGGTAATCAGCTGGAGCTGGATTAAATATCTGACCCTTTGTATTCTTGGGCTGTGGACAGTAGTGTTGAGGCTAGTTGTTGTGATCTGTCTGGTTACCCTGAAGATATTGAGGAAGAACCATAGTTGCATACAGGTAGAATGACAGAGACTCTATAGTGAAGGACATTAGAGAATTGGTTGTGATTTTGTAACAATCTGGTAGTGTCCACCATTTTCAGATTATCAGATGTATTCAATTCAGTTTCATCACATACCCTGGTTGGATTTGAGCACTTGCTAATGGTTGTTTCCCCTCCACCATGGTTAATGGGGTCCCTATCCTGAGGGATGTAGTGTTATGAGTAGCTTACCGCAGCACTTTAGACACAACTGGGTATAGGAAAAGAGGAAGCTATGAAGAGTGACTGCTTGACCATGGAACAGAGCGGGTGGTTAGTACCAATGGCTTCTTGAATTTTTGTGGTTCAGCTTTCCGAAGAAAATTGGAGAGAAACAGAGACGTTAGATCATTTAAGATGGAGTCACAGGTAGACAGGATAGTAAAGAAGGCGTTTGATCTGCTTGTCTTTATTGGTCAGTGCATTAAATATAGGAGTTGGGATGTCATGTTGCGACTGTACAGAACGTTAGTAAGGCACCTTTTGGAATACTGCGTACAATTCTGGTCTCCTTACCATCGGAAAGATGTTGTGAAACTTGAAAGGGTTCAGAAAAGATTTACAAAGATGACATTGGGGTTGGAGGATGTGAGCTATAGCGAGAGGCTGAGTAGGCTGGGGCTGTTTTCCCTGTAGCATCAGAGTCTGAGGCGTGATTTTGTAGAAGTTCATAAAATCGTGAGGGGGCATGGATAGGGTGATTAGCCAAAGTCTTTTCCCTGGGATGGGGGAGTCCAGAACTAGAGGGCAGAGGTTTAGGATGAGAGGGGAAAGATTTAAAAGGGACCTAAGTGGCAACGTTTTCACACAGAGGGTGGTGCAAGTGTGGAATGGGCTGCCAGAGGAAGTGGTGGAGGCTGGTACAATTGCAGCATTTAAAAGGCATCTGGATGGATATATGAATAGGAAGGGTTTGGGGGATGTGGGCCAAGTTCTGGCAAATGGGACGAGATTAGGTTAGGATATCTGGTCAGCATGGAGGAGTTGGACCGAATGATCTGTTTCCATGCTGTACATCTCTATGACTCTAAATCCTCTTTCACCTCCTCGAGAGTATCCGCTCATTCCCATATCTCCATTGAGGGGGTTGGACATAGGAAAGCCGACCGGGATCCTGATAAATGTACAACTCACTGTGAGTGGCTTCATTTAGCTTAGTGCTCCCTTTTGATGTTCAACATTTTTTCATCCTCTCATAGATTAGATTAGATTCCCTACCATATGGAAACAGGCCCTTTGAACCAACAAGTCCACACCAACCCTCTGAAGAGTAACCCACCCAGACCCATTCCTCTTCATTTACCCCTGATTAATGAACTAACATTGTGGGCAATTTAGCACGGCCAATTCACCTGACCTGCACATCTTTGGACTGTGGGAGGAAACCGGAGCACCCGGAGGAAACCCACGCAGACACGGGGAGAATGTGCAAACTGCACACAGACAGTCGCCCGAGGTGGGGATCGAACCCAGGTTCCTGGTGCTGTGAGTCAGCAGTGCTAACCACTGAGCCACCATACTGCCCCATAGGACGTGGGGCCGGGGTTTTTTTTTGCCTCATCCTGAATTGTCCTTGAACTTGGTGGCTTGCTCAGTCACTTCTGAAGGTAGGGAAGAGTCAACCATGTTGCTGAGAGTCTGGAGTCACACTTAGGTTGGAGCAGGTGGGGACAACAGGTTTCCTTCCCTGGTGACCCAGATGGGTTTTTACAACAATTGATAATAGATTCATCATCACCAAAACTGACTCTAGCCTTGCATTCCTGATTTATGAAGTGAATTTAAGTTAGACCAGCTGCTATTTGAATCCCATTAGCCGAGGTCTCTGGATTATTAGTCCAGTGAGGTCGAGATCTTGGCTAATAGAAAAAATGTACCAAAGTGAGAGGCATTGTAGTTTTTAACCATTCCTCCATTTGCTGTAGTGCCACTTTGTGGCACATTGTAAGACCTTGTCATTGCTTAGGGCTATTGAACGAACTCCCTCTATACGGTTTTACTTTAAGTATTTGGACCGTTTTAGAGCTTGAAACTATTTTATGGTCAAACTGTTTATTTAAGGAGGAAATACATGCAACTAGGGCCATGAATCACTAATAAAACGACACAAGTTACATCCGCCTTGCTTGCTTGCTTGCTTCATGTACTGTAAATACTTTGAAGGATATGTAAACACTTAGGCCATTCATTTTTTTTATACATCAATAGTTCTCAATTCCTGTTTTGATAAACACTGGGCATCCACTTCACGTTTGGAAAATATAAACCTGGCTTGACTTCAAGCGGATGAGTATTCAAGAGAAGGTTTGGAGCAATAAAATTCCAGACCCGTGGTCCATCTCTCATTCCTGTGTAAGCTCTGCTCAGAGAAATTGCTGAATTCCTCATGAATCCTGAGTTGAGCGCCACTTTTGGGGCTTATAGTCCAAGTGAATAGTCTAGGGTACTGCTCAGCAAGTGTCCTCTGAGATGTTAAAACCACCACTGTCCCAATGGTTTATGAGAGTCATAGAGATGTACAGCACAGAAACAGACCCTTCCATCCAACCCGTCCATGCCGGCCAGATATCCCAAACCCAATCTAGTCCCACCTGCCAGCACCTGGCCCATATCCCTCCAAACCCTTCCTATTCATATACCCATCCAGATGCCTTTTAAAGGTTATAATTTTACAAGCCTCCAACACTTCCTCTGGCAGCTCATTCCATACACGCGCCACCTTCTGCATGTAAATGTTGCCCTTAGTTCCCTTTCAAACCTTTCCCCTCTCACCTTGAACCTAAGCCCTCTAGATTTGGGCTGCCTTCAACACTTTTTATTATCTAAATCTACCATTGCAACCCTCTTTCCCCCCCATCTCCCTCCTACAATTGTTCTGTTGTCCCCAAAGACTGAAGGAGACCATTCAGCCTACTGTGACAGCACCGGCTGTCTGACCATTCAAATTTGTGCCTACCTCCTGCCTTTTCCCCATGACCCCACACATTGATTCTATTTCCAGTGGTTAGCACTGCTGCCTCACAGCCCCAGTGCCCGAATTCAATTCCAGCCTCAGGCGACTGTCTGTGTGGAGTTTGCACATTCTCCCCGTGTCTGTGTGGGTTTCCTCTCGGTGCTTTGGTTTCCTCCCACTGTCCAAAGATGTGCAGGTCAGGTGAATTGGCTATTCTAAATTGCCCATAGTGTTAGGTGAATTAGTCAGGGGTAAATGTAGAGTAAAAGGGTAGGGAATGGGTTAGGGTGGGATACTCTTCGGAGGGTCAGTATGGACTTGTTGGTCCAAAGGGCCTGTTTCCACACTGTAGGGATTCTATTCTATTTAAACAACCAATTAAAACCCTCGTAAAAGGCTCAATTGAACCTGCCTTCAGCACAGTTCCAGGCAGTGCATTTAGTATCCTCCACACTCGCTGCATGTTAAGGTGGTTTTGCACTTTGCAGTTGCTTCTTTTGTAAAACACTTTAAAACTGTCAGGTCCTTGACCCTTTTCACGCATGGGAACTGTTCTTCCCTATCTACTCTAACCCGACCACAGGCATCACGAACTTGACTGTAATTTGAGGCTGACAGAAGACATTAAGAACCTGAGGATGGTATCTGTGATCCCCACTGTGATATCGCAACATGAAACAGGAGAGGGAAAGAGCAGATAGTGATTTCCTGAATACACGGTTGGTTGGATGAGAGAGGGTTGAAGTGACAGGTAGTTAATGGATGATGCTAGTTATTTTGGATTGAGATTTCTCAACACGACTTGATAGAAGTAACATTGTTTCAGCGCTGTATCTCTCTCGGGTTATAGGCAGCATGGGAAATATTGACCAGCCATCTTTTTTCTTGGCGGTGGTGGACATTCACAGCATACATTTCGGCATACACTGGCCTCACACCAGTGCCCTGCACTTATTGGCATAATAATAATGGGCAAATGTTGGTGCATTCCAGGGGCAGCCCTTGCCATTGTCAGCATTTTCTGGATTCCTCGCTCCTTGTATTAACACATTCCTGTGAGTGCAGTTGGTATTTATTGGCAAGTGCCTGAGGATTTGTACCCTCCAGCATATTTTGGCACAATCCCAGAGAACTGCCCTTGCTCGTATTTTGGTAGGATCCTCGGACTCTGTAACTTTTGGGGCAACCTTTAAGAAGAGGCTGAACAGGCTGGGGCTGTTTTCCCTGGAGCGTCGGAGGCTGAGGGGTGACCTTTTAGAGGTTTACAAAATTATGAGGGGCATGGATAGGGTAAATAGGCAAAGTCTTTTCCCTGGGGTTGGGGAGTCCAGAACTAGAGTGCATAGGTTTAGGGTGAGAGGGGAAAGTTATAAAAGAGACCTAAGGGGCAACGTTTTCACACAGATGGTGGTACGGGTTTGGAATAAGCTGCCAGAGGAAGGGGTGGAGGCTGGTACAATTGCAACATTTAAAAGACATCTGGATGAGTAAATGAATAGGAAAGGTTTGGAGGGATATGGGCTGGGTGCTGGCAGGTGGGACTAGATTGGGTTGGGATATCTGGTCGGCGTGGATGGGTTGGACCGAAGGGTCTGTTTCCATGCTGTACATCTCTATGACTATGACTCTATGACCTCCCGTACCTGACATGGAAAAGCCTATGTGGGCTACCTGAAAGGATAACTGTGCGGTCAAATATGGAGGAAACATTTATTTTATGGGGAGAAAAGATAAGACAATGGAAGAACTGAAGAAAGGTTGTGTTGCTCTCAAAAAAACATGAACTTTGTTTCTCTCTTTATGATTGGTGCCAGGTCTGCTGAGTTTCTGCAGCATTTTATTATTTACCCAGACAGAAATTCCACTCTTCGACCCATTTGGATTAGAAGACTCCACGTTTAAGAAAATGATCTGCCCTGGGCCTCCAGGGTGCAAAGCCATGTGTTGGCCATGAAGATGAACTTTGTTCAGTGATTCATGACAGTTTCTTTTTCCTTTTCCTCCCCTGTTTCATTCAGGTTTGCCTGACTTGGTACCGGATCCCCACTACGTCCAAGCATCCACGTACGTGCAGAGGTCTCACTTGTATTCCCTACGATGTGCAGCGGAAGAGAAGTGTTTGGCAAGGTACGCAACTCTGTTCTGGACTTGTTTCACTCACCCTGCAGACTTCTACTTGTTATCAAAGTCAAGGAGTCAGAAGATGTTTCCAAAGCCAGATTGTAAGGAGGATGTCTCTTTGCAATCACTTGTCCCAGCTCCTGGATTTAGATCAAACTTTGCCACACAGTCTGCAAAGGGATAGAGTTTGTTTTTGAGTAGTGATGTGCAGGTATCTGCTTCCCAATTGGACACGGGACCAAAGGCCGTTCTGAAGCTGATAGGTCCAATTTAAGGCTAGCCTCTTCCTTCAAATAGTAAAATAATCCCTGCATTTAAAAAAAAACACTTTTTATGACCACTGTCAAAAGTGCTTGACAGCAAATGAAGTACCACCATTATTGTAATGATCAGTTGGGTCAGTAGGCTGAGGATTGGCAGATGCAATTCAATTTGGATAAATATGACATATTGTGTTTTGGTAAAATAAACAATGACAGGGTTGATCCAATTAATAGTCGAGTTCTGGGTGGTGGTGTAGGACAGAGAGACCTAGAGATTCCAGTACATAATTCTTTTAAATTTTGCATCACGGAGACAGGGTGGTTAAGAAGGTGTTTAACACACTTGCCTTCATTGCTCAGACCTTTGAGTATAGGAGTTGGGACGTCGTGTTGAGGTTGTACAAGATGTAAGTGAGGCCTCTTCTGGACTACTGTGTCGCCCTGTTGTAGGAAGGATGTTATTAAACCGGAGAGGGTTCACAAACGATTTACCAGGATGTTACCGGGAATGGAGGGTTTAAGATCTAAAAATTGACTGGAATGACTGGGACATTTTCTCGCGGGAATGTAGGAGGTTGAGGGGCGACCGAATAGAGGTTTATAAAATCATGAGGTGCATAGATAAAGTAAATCGCAGGGGTCTTTTCCCTAGGGTGGGGGAGTTCAAAACTAATGGGCATATTTTTAAGATGAAAGGCAAAAGATTTAAAGAGGACACAAGGGGTAATTCTTTTACACAGAGAGTGGTTCGTATGTGGAATGAACTTACAGAGAAAGTGGTGGATGGGAGTACAGTGACAACATTGAAAAGATACTTGGATAAGTTAATGAATAAGAAATGGGTGGTGGGGGGTAGGTGGTATGGGCCAAGTGCAAACAGATGGGACTAATTTGCTTTCGGATTATGGTCAGCATGGGCTAATTGGACTGCAGGGTCGGTTTCCGTGCTGTCTGACTCTATGACTACGTAGAGAAAGCAGCAACCAGATTACACACAGCGATCTCGCATGAATAGCAATGTGGTAATGATCTGTTCTTGTGATGTTTATTCAGAGGTAGATATGGGCCAGGAAATCATAAGATATAGGAGCAGAATTAGGCGATTCGGCCCATGTTCCACCTGGTCTTCTCTGAAGGAGTGCCATGGGATCTTTATCATCCAGCTGTCAGCAGGTCGTTTTTGAAGGGTAGCACCTGAAACACTGCAGCACCTCCCTCGTTAATGCTCGAAATATCTGCCTTGACTTTTGTTCTGAGCCTCTGGAGTGGGTCTGAATGCAGGGTCATTGTGACTCAGCTGGGAGTGCTACCAACTGGTGCATTGCTGATATAAACAGTGCGAGGAAATATTGTGAAATCTGCTGCAGAACCATGCCCTGAACCGTTCCCCCTTGGTCGTTTATCTCGTTCCCAAAGCAGGTTGGCAGCTTAGTTGTCACCCTAATCGTGTTCGAGATGCTTTCCCAGGCATCCCTGTTAATGGGACATTAATTGTATCGTCAAGGATGCACAGTTAAAGGACATTGACTAACACCTTGAGTACATATAAAGAAAGACTTGGGATTTGACGTGCATGTTTGTTGTGCACAGTATTCCATTGCAATAGGAGATCCTGATGGATCACAGATTCTAACTCCGCTTGGATTGTCTACAACCCAGACAATCCGTGTTCCATGGGTTTCTCAATACTGCAGCCGCCCCCAACAGCTTGCACTTTTTGACAGGGCTACTGCTTAATTTCTGACTGCACTTTAGCACCACGCTGGTCATCTGCTGCAGGGTTGGTAGACAGTCTTGGAGAACCTCCTAATGGTTCTATTATTGGATCGAGCTGTAACCTGCGAGACTGAATCAGCTGGGATGATATTCACTGGAGTTTAGAAGAATGACATGGAGTGGGGGAGGGGATCCTATAGTGGGCGGCACGATGGCAGAGTGGTTAGCACTGCTGCCTCACAGCGCCAGAGACCCGGGTTCAATTCCCTCCTCAGGCGACTGACTGTGTGGAATTGCACTTTCTCCCCGTGTCTGCATGGGTTTCCTCCGGGTGCTCCGGTTTCCTCCCACAGTCCAAAGATGTGCAGGTCAGGTGAATTGGCCATGTCCGTAGCGTGAGGTGAAGGGGTAAATGTAGGGGGATAGATTGCGCTTCGGCGAGTCGGTGTGGACTTTTTGGGCTGAAGGGCCTGTTTTCACATTGTAAGTAATCTAATTTTAAAAAGAAACCTATAAAATTCCAACAGGACTAGACAGGGTAAAGGCAGGAAAGATATCCCCAATGACAGAGAAGTCCAGCATTTTGTTGGTGCTCCCTTTGAAGCCAGGAATGAACCGTAAGATAGGCAAGTAGTAAATCTGAACATGTTCACACCTCCACAGCCGGTTCTAGGCTGACCCCAAGCTCCGCCCAGCTTTACGTACCCCATACGTAACACACAGAATTTATGGGTAACAGTCTAAGGGTATGGGGTAGGCTTGGAATATTTTTACACCCAGGGAGTGGTGAGTCTGTGGTATTCTCTGCCACCGAAAACAGTTGAGGCCATTGAAGTAACTCTATAGAGGCCAGTATCCCGTCACCAAGTTACCCTTTCTTTACATGGCTAACGTCCTCAAGACTGATCCAGCTTCCTCACAGCCAGCTCTCAGAGTGGACAGAACCTCTGACATTCCTGTTTACATCCGTCAGCCAGGGCTCTCTGACTGACCTGGCAGATGGGACTAGATTGATTTAGGATATCTAATTGGCATAAATGAGTTGGACCAAAGGGTCTGCTTCTGTGCTTTACAACTGTATGACCAGATTAAAAGCCCCAATCAGGCAACTCATAATCTATGAGATCCACTTGGCTGACCTTTTGACGATCACTACCTCCCTCTCCCTCTGAGTCTGAGGACAAGGGCTGGTTCTTTTTCTTTTAGCTCCTCCTGGGCTGTTTTAGTACTGGGTCAGGTTCCTCCAATCCTGCCTCCGACACGGGCAGTGGGTAGCTCACCTCTTCCACCAGGAGTGTCTCAGAAGAAATTAATTCTCCTCTTCAGGCTGCAAGGGCATCAAGGCAGTGATAGCCATCGTGTCCATCTCCGATTCCAAGGGACTTCAAAGCTTGATGGAGAGGTAGAAGCCATGGGTTCCAGAACAGTCGGAAAGGCTGTCGTGGAACTGGGTGCGTTTTGTGCCCAGGCCGTTTGCACCTTTGTAGCTTTCATACAGTCCACATGCTTGTTCAGGTCTGTCACACCAACCAGAACTTTATACATCACTGAACCTAACCTCACATTGACCATGTGTCTTATCCATGCAGGACCATGACTGTGGTTCTTATACCAAACTTCATCCCCTGATGTAAAATGCCTCTGTCGATTAGTGGATTCTTGAGTCCGGCATTGGCAGTCCTTATGTTGTGACCCCCCCCCCCCATTCCACCACCACATTCACCATTCCCCTCCCCCACCCGATCTGGGAAGATCAGATTTAACCTGGTGCGGAGTCTTCTCCCCATTAGCAACTCTGCTGGAGCTATCCCAATAGTTGCATCAGGGGTGGTCCTCTCATCAAAAACAAACTGTCTGTTTCATCAAGGCTGCCTTCAAAGTTTGAACTGCTCTTTCTCGCAGACCATTGTATGATGGGTGGTATGGAGCTGTCCTTTTATGCTGAATACCATTTGACTTTAGGAAATACTCAAACACCCTGATGGTCCATTATCTGTGACCAACACCTCAAGGAGTCTGTGTATTGCAAAGGTTGTTCACAGTTTTTCTATCATTGTCCCCGTGTATGACGAATGTACTCTTTGCATTCCCAGCCACTTTAAGTGGGTGTCCATAATGCCTAAGGACATTGAGCCCATGAAAGGACCTGCATAGTCAATGTTTAACCGAGTCCAAGGTTTACTCAGCCATTCCCATGAATGTGGGGAAGCTGCTGGCGGTAATGTTTGTCCTTGTTGGCCCTCTGGGTACTGCCCCACCAGTGTGTCTGCAACCATTGCTGGCTACTAGTTATGATTCTTGCCAACATCTTCATTTTGGAAACTCCTGGATGGCCCTGGTGGAGTTCAGCCAGTATCTGGCAGTGACCTTTGCTTGGGTCAGTCACTCTTGCTCCCCCTAATAATAGGAGAAAGTGAGGCCTGCAGATGCTGGAGATCAGAGCTGAAAATGTGTTGCTGGAAAAGCGCAGCAGGTCAGGCAGCATCCAGGGAACAGGAGAATCGATGTTTCGGGCATAAGCCCTTCTTCAGGAATGAGGAAAGTTTGTCCAGCAGGCTAAGATAAGGAGGAGGGACTTGGGGGAGGGGCATCGGAAATGTGATAGGTGGAAAGAGGTCAAGGTGAGGGTGATAGGTCAGACTGGGGTGGGGGCGGAGAGGTCAGGAAGAAGATTGCAGGTTAGGAAGGCGGTGCTGAATTCGATGGATTTGACTGAGACAAGGTGGGGGGAGGGGAAATGAGGAAACTGGTGAAATCCGAGTTCATCCCTTGTGGTTGGAGGGTTCCTAGGCGGAAGATGAGGCGCTCTTCCTCCAGCCGTCGTGTTGTTGTGGTCTGGCGATGGAGGAGTCCAAAGACCTGCATATCCTTGGTGGAGTGGGAGGGGGAGTTGAAGTGTTGAGCCACAGGGTGGTTGGGTTGGTTGGTCCGGGTGTCCCAGAGGTGTTCTCTGAAACGCTCCGCAAGTAGCCGGCCTGTCTCCCCAATATAGAGGAGGCCACATCGGGTGCAGAGGATGCAATAGATGATGTGTGTGGAGGTGCAGGTGAATCTGCGGCGGATATGGAAGTTTCCTTTGGGGCCTTGGAGGGAGGTGAGGGGGGAGGTGTGGGCGCAAGTCTTGCACCTCCTGCGGTTGCAGGGGAAGGTGCCGGGAGTGGAGGTTGGGTTGGTGGGGGATGTGGATCTGACGAGGGAGTCATGGAGGGAGTGGTCTTTACGGAATGCTGATAGGGGAGGGGAGGGAAATATATCCCTGGTGGCGGGGTCCATTTGGAGGTGGCGGAAATGACGGCGGATGATGCGCTGTACATGGAGATTGGTGGGGTGGTAGGTGAGGACCAGTGGGGTTCTGTCCTGGTGGCGGTTGGAGGGGCGGGGCTCAAGGGCGGAGGAGCGGGAAGTGGAAGAGATGCGGTGGAGGGCATCGTCGACCACGTCGGGGGGGAAATTGCGGTCCTTGAAGAAGGAGGCCATCTGTGTTGTACGTTGTCCTCTTTAAGTAGACTCAGCAGGAGATTATGGCTTGGTGTTATTACGAGTTTCTATCTGTAAAGATATTGGTGGAACTTCCTGACTCCAAATATGACGTCCAAACCTTCCTTTTCTATCTGGGCATATTAACACTCTGCATTGGCCAAAGTCCTGGATGCATACACCATTGGGCATTCCTATCCATTGGGCAACCAATGAGCTAACACTACTCCGATGCCCTATGGGGTGGCATCACAGGAGAATATCAGATCGCGCTTGGAGTCACAGTGTGCCAACACCTTAGAGGATGATAGCTGGTTCTTCACTTCCCTGAAAGCTAGAGCTTGGCGACACGACCATTACCAAGGCTGACCCTTTTAGGAGTTGTTGCAAAGGTGCCAGGATGGAGGGCAGGGTTATGTATGTAGTAATTCACCGACCCAAGGGAAGTCCTGAGCTCCGGTACAGACGTGGGAACCAGAGCACCTCTGATCACCCTCACTTTATCTCCTGCTCAATGTTCTGTGTGTCTGTGTCTCTACATACAGATCCAGGCAGGAAACTGTGGACAGGGTCATTATATTTAACTGCTTGGCTCCCTTCCATGTGTAAACCCACTCCCAATGCCTCTGAGGAGGGGCCACTAAGTGTCCAGTGACAGGCCTGAAGCTGCCTGTGTCCTATTAGCATCGGTAGGGGCAGTGGTGGGGCTGAGGTCAGGGGTGGGGGAAGTTCTGGCAGTGTGGGGATGGTGTTTATGGGGGAGCGGTATGGAGTGCATCAGTTCTGGCCAAATTTTAATTTAAATTTGCCTTAATTTTTTTTGTTATGAATGGTAACTTCTGATTTGACATAACTCATTCATTCCCATGTTTATTTAAACTTTCTAGAGTCTGAAGCATGTCATCAGCCTGGGACCATAGTTTGAGTTTAATTTATTAGATTTCCTTTGAAGATTGCCTCTTTAAGCACCTGTCAATTAGTCGATTGATTTTTTTTCATTCGGTTGACTTGATCAAAGTAAGATATGGAAAGATGTCGAGAGTGTGGTGCTGGAAAAGCGCAGCAGGTCAGGCAGCCCGAGGAGCAGGAGAATTCTCGTTTCGGGCATAAGCCCTTCATCAGGAATGAGCTCATGCCCGAAACGTCGATTCTCCTGCTCCTCGGATGCTGCCTGACCTGCTGCGCTTTTCCAGCACCACACTCTTGACTGAGCATCTGCAGTCCTCACTTTCTCCTAGGGTATAGAAAGATGCCTAGAACGCTGAGTTGGAGGCGGACATATGTAATAGCACAGTGGATGCTGGGGACACTGAATAAATTTGAGGAGGAGATAGATTTTTAATTAGGAAAGGGTTCTGGGAACAGGGTAGGAAATTGGGGTTTGAGGATGAGTGTGATTGTATTAAATAATGAAGGAGGCTCGAGTGAATTGCCCCCTCCTGCTCCTAATTCTTATATTTCAACTGTCAAGCTTCTTTTTCCCATCTCTCAGGCTTGCTTTCGCGACGCAGCCTCATTGCATCCTGACAGATTTGAATTCTGCCTGACGTTTATATTTACCATTGTCTGTCATCACCCAAGATCAGAGCTGATGGAACTAAACCACTCTTCTGTGACAGATGATGCCAGTGGTTGATATCGACATGTCACCTTTTAAAAACCTCTTGTTTTCAGACAGAACCATTTAAAGTGAATGAGCCTTAAGACAGGGGACTGAAGAAGCATTATTCCCCCATTCTCCTCCATGGCATGGAGTGTTGGGACATGCAGTGATTTCCTTGTTCTGCTCCTGTTGAATACTGGGGTGCTATGTTCTTGCACTGCAAGGAAGATGTGCATTGATACAGCACCTTTCATCACTGCACCATGCCACATTGCAAACGACAATACAATAATGGTCAGAGGACTTGCTTGTATCATATTGATTGTGGGATTTTCCAGGAGTATCCACCTGCACGTTTTCTATATTGTGCGTTGATTCAGGAGAGCAGTCCGGGTTTGATCTCCTGTCCATTGTCTCCAGTGCTTCCTTGGAGGGGGGACCTGTGTTCAAGTTACTGGAGTGGGACTTTAACTTAACCTTCTGATTAAGATGCTTACATGTGATCCACGAAGCCACCAAAGTGTTCTCTAAAGGCTGGTGAACCTCGAGGTGAGACTTAGTGCCAACTGGAGGTTGGTGTCAGCGTGGACTGGGTTGGAAGGACTGTTCTGAACTTGTCATTTCTCTATTTTCTAATTTATTCCTACAATCTGCAATGCTGGGCATTTTATTTCTTTAAGTATGTAGGTTAGCTCACTGAGCTGGAAGGTTCATTTTCAGACGTTTCATCACCATGACTAGGTAACATTCTCAGTGAGAGTCTCCAGTGAAGCGCTGGTCATATGTCCTGCCTCTCTATTTATAGGTCTTGGCTTTTTAACGTGGCTGATGTCATTTTTTTCAAGGCAAGGTAGATAGGATCTAAATCGATGTGTTTATTGATGGAGTTCTGGTTAGAATGCCATGCTTCTAAGAATTCTCTAAGAAACCGAAAATGACATCACCCACCTTAAGAAACCTGATGATGACGAAACATCTGAAAACGAACCTTCCAGCTCAACGAGCTAAGTTACCTACTTATCATCAACTGAGCTATAAATCTTCTCAAAAAATTTTATTTCTTTGTCTTTGTATTGTTTTTCCGAAGAAATTTAAAAGGAACCTAAGGGGCAACTTTCTCATGTAGAAGGTGGTGCGTGTATGGAATGAGCTGCCAGAGGAAGTGATAGAGGCTGGTACAATTACAACATTTAAAAGGCATCTGGAAGGGTATATGAATAGGAAGAGTTTAGAGGGATACGGACCAAGTGTTGGCAAACGGGGCTGGATTAGTTTAGGATATCTGGTCAGCATGGACAAGTTGGACTGAAGAGTCTGTTTCTGTGCTGTACATGTCTATGACTATGAGTTTATAACTTGTACTAAAGAAGCTGTACCAAGGTACCTCGTGCAAATTATCAACTTTTTACTCAACTCCCCTTAGTACATGTGACAATAAAGCTAATTTTATTCAATGTGCACAGAAAGCCTGAATGAACCAAACAATTTATTCCCTGGAATTACCTCAGAGATCGAATGAATTCAGTAGCAGTAGGAATATGGCTGATTAAAGAGGCTGTCAAAGGCTCACAATATATCCGCAGAAAGCCTCCACTCCAGAGTGGAGTTTTGTGAAGGCAGGTAGAACTAGATTGGGTTGGGATATCTGGTCGGTATGGACGGTTTGGACCAAAGGGTCTGTTTCAATGCTGTAGATCTCTATGACTCTATGACAGTTGTTTGTTTGCTTTCGGATTGTCCCTTTTGTAGTCTCTCCATTCAACCAGCTCTTCATTCACTAGACAACTCCAGCAGGAATTTTAACATAAGGAACTCTTTGAGAGACTCTTTTGAAAATCTTCTTGATTGTTTGCTGCCAGATGGTAGCAGGATAAAACTTGTCACATCATTTTTGCAAGGCTTTGTTGTAATAAGAGCGATATCTATTTCTTGATCTGCAAGCTACTAAAATTTGATAAATGTTTTTCAAGTAGATAATGCTTCTTTAATTGCAAGAATAGAATGAGAATCAAGGGGGGTGAGGATTATGTTACCATTGTTAGATTGCATCAGTATTCTGTTCTGGGCATTACATCTATCAGCCTTGCAGGAAGTGAACAGAAATGTAAGAGCATGAGATTGGGCCATTCAGCCCTTCAAGCCTGCTCCTCATTCAATACGGTCAGGAGTCACACAACGCTAGGTTATAGTCCAACTAGTTTCTTTGAAATCGCAAACTTTTGGAGGGCAGCTCCTTCATCAGGTGACTTCACAATCATGGTTGATCTTATCTCTGCTTCAACTCTGCTTCCCTTTAAACCCATTGCTAATTAAAAATCTGTCTCCTCCTTAAATTGTCCCAGCATCCACTGCACTCTGGGGAAGTGAATTCCATAGATTCATGACCCTTTGAGTGAAGTCATTTCTCCTCATCACTGTTTTAAATTTGCTATCCCTTATCCTAAAACTGACCTCTCATTCTAGATTGTACCACATGTGGAAACATCCTTTCTATGTCTGCTTTGTCAATACCCTTTAGGATCGATTAGATCTCCTCTCATTCTACTAAACACCAGAGAATGTAGGCCTCAGCTGCTCAATCTTTCTTCATAAGACAGAACCCCCTATTCTCTGGAATCAACCTGGTGAGCCCTGCTTCCAATCTAACTCCATCCCTCCTCAGGTAAGGGGACCAAACTTGAACACTATGCTTCAGATGTGGTCTTGCTCAAACCTTGTATATTGATTTGCTATTGGGCCTGATGGTAAATTTTGGTATATGTGAGACTTGAGGTGACATCTGAGTACAAGTAAGCACAGTCTTCCAAACTTTCCAATTGTGGTAACGGTGGTTGACCTTGTTGATGTTCTGATTAAGCCAGTCTTTGATGTTTTCTAGTGCTATCCACAGTTCATACAGCACTGAACCAAAACCCTTCGGTCCAACTAGTCCATGTCGAACATAATCCCAAAACTAAATTAGTCCCACCTGCCTGCTCCTGGCCCATACTCCTCCAAACCTTTCCTAATCGTAAACCTATCTATATCTTTTAAATGTGGTAACTGCTTCACCACTTCCTCAGCAAGTTCATTCCACATGAGAACCACTTTCTCACGGAAAAATTTTGCCCGTCATGTCTTTTTAAAATCTCTCTCTTCCTTCATGAATGTCTGTACAGAGCAAAGGGTTGGCACAAGTGCTGCTAAATCCATTTATGTTGTTTGCTTTGATCGGAAATGTTTGTACTGACTGAGAAGGAAGGGAAGTGTGAGTCAGTTTTCCTTTTGTCCTCTCGCCCAGGGGTGTCCTCTGACTGACACCAACCAGTTGCCTTCCTCTGAGATCCGTTAGTTTACCTGTCATTGGGAAGATAACTGGAGGTATTATTGTTATGACATTTTAGGAAGGAGCTTAAAGAGGTTTGTAGTAATCGTGCAGTGTCAACGTGGTTTTGTGAAAAGTGATATCGTGTTTAACCAATTTGTTGGAGTTCTTTGAGGAAGTAGCTGTGCTTTGAACAAAGAGTGAATGGGACACACTTAGATTTCCAGAAGGTATTTGTTTAGGTGTCACACTAATTGGCATCTTATTGCTGACTTGGAACTGTATTGCCATTCCTTCATTGTCGCTCAGTTAACCTCCTGCAATTCCCTTCCTCACTGCACTGTCTACTCGGAACCTGCCTGTCTACTCAGATGGGTGTGAATGATCCCAGGGCACTCTTATGAAGAAGAACAAGGTGGTTCTCCCTGATGTCCTGACCAATATTTATCCCTCACCATCAAGTATGGGTGTCCATACTTAGGAAGTTCAAGAGGACAACTCACCATAACCTTCCTTAAGGAATTGGCTATGAGTGCTAAAGTCCAGCCAATGGTGTGCAGATGCCAATGAATTTGAAATCAAAAATCTCATGGTGTAGGTGGTTGCATGTCAGTGTGGATGGAAGATTGGCTAATGGAGAGAAAATGATGAGTCAGCCTAAATGTGTCATTTTCTTGGTGACAATCTGTAAGAGCTGTGTGCCGCAGAAATCAACCCCTGGGTCCTCAACATTTCTGCAGCTTTTACAAATGATCTGGATGAATAGTCCAAAGGTACAGTTGTTAAATTTTTCTAATGACTCAATGACAGGTCGGAAAATTGTGAAGAGAATATACAAAGGGATGTAGATAGGTTCAGTGAATGGGCAGATATCCGACACATAGCGTATAATGTGGGGAAATGTTGTCCATCCTGGTGGAAAGAATAAAAAAGAAGTATATTATCTAAATAGTGAGAGATTGCAAAACTCTGAGATGCAGAGGGATCTGAGTGTCCTAACACGTGAATGGCAAAACATTAGTATACAGGTAATTAGGAGAATGTTCCTGCTTATGGAATTGAATACAAAGATGGAACGGTTATGCTTCAATTATACAGGACATTGATGATTCTACATCTATAGGCCTGTACATAGTATTGGCTATCTTATTTCAGGAAAAATTAACTGTGTTGAAAGGGTTTACTCGACTAATACTAGAATAAGGAAGGTTGTCTACTGAGAAAAAGTTCTACAGGATCAGTTTGTATCCAATGGAGCTTGGAAGAATAAGAGGTGACTTAACAGGTGACCGAAAGATCATGAGAAGTTTTGACGGGGGTCAATGGAAATAAGATGTTTCATCATCTGTGAGAATCTAGAATCTCCCATTTCAGATAAATTTATTTTCTTCAAAAGAGTCATGAGTCTTTGGAATTGTCATGCACCAGACCAAACCGCCCCTCAAAACACATCAAGGAGGTAGCTCAGACCTGAATTCTTCTTTCTTATTTAATCTAATCTAATCTAATTTAAACCTTCTTCAAACTGCTTTCAACACATTTAATCCTTCCTTAAATAAGATACCCAGTACTGTATAATGGACTTTGTCCAGTGGAGAGAGTTGCCTGAGGTCCTTTGTGGAACACAGCGAGTTATTTAGTATTTGTTTGCCCACAAAGCTTTGTCTGCACATAGCCAATTATGTATTCATGAGGTAATTAAAGTATTTAATTATTTTTAAGATTGAGCTGTAGATTCATGGACTGCACGCTTGCCTCTGCGTTGCAGGTTTCTAGATCAAGTTCCCCTCCAGGGTTGGGCACAGAAATGAAGGTTGATTCTCCAGTGCAATACTGTGGGTGTGCTGCACTGTCTCCTCGGAACCTGCCTGTCGACTCAGATGGGTGTGAATGATCCCAGGGCACTCTTATGAAGAAGAACAAGGTGGTTCTCCCTGATGTCCTGACCAATATTTATCCCTCACCATCAACATCACAATTATCTGGACTTTACCCTGTTGCTGTTTGTGGAAGTTTGCACCACTGCCACCACATTTGGGTGGCATAGGGGCTCGGTGGTTAGCACCAGGGGCCCAGGTTTGATTCCAGCCTTGGGCGACTGTCTGTATGGAGTTTGCACGTTCTCCACGTGTCTGCATGAGTTTCCTCCAAGTTAGTTGGATTAGCTGTGGGAAATGCAGGGTTACTGGGATCAGGATGAGTCTGGGTGGGATGCTCTTCGGAGGGTTAGTGTGGACTCGATGGGCCGAGTCATCTGTTTTCACACTGCAGGGATTCTATAGAAATCTCAAAAATGTTTGATGGGCTGTAAGTCCCTTTTGATACATCCGGGGGTTATGTTAAGTGCTATATCATTGAAAGATTTTTAAAAATATGTGTTGTATTGATATAGCACCTTCACACTAACAGGATGTTCCATGGCACTTTATTGTTAATGGGGTGCTTTCCAAGTTTAGTCGCTGTTCCAACGTAGGAAATTGTACAGCCATGCTGTGGGAAGGATGTTACTGAATTGAAAAGGGTATTAAAAAGATTTACAAGGATGTTACCGAGACTGGAAGTTTTGAGTTATAAGGAGAGGTTGGGTAGGTCGGGACTTTCTTCCCTGGAGAATAGAGGCTGACGAGTGTCCTTATAGAGGTTTATAAAATCACGAGGGGCATAGATAGGGTGAGTAGACAAGGTCTTTTCCCTGGGGTAGGGGAGTCCAAAACTAGAGGGCAAAGGTTTAAGGTGAGAGGAGAAAGATTGAAAAGAGACCAAAGGGGCAAACTACTCACAAGAGGTTGGTGCATTTATGGAACGAGCTGCCAGAATAAATGGTGGAAGTGGGTACAGTTACAACACTTAAAAGACATTTTGGACAGGTACATGGATGGGAAGGTTTAGAGGGATATGGGCCAAATGCAAGCAAATGAGTCCATTTCGTTGTAGGAAAGCTGGTCAGCATGGACACGTTGGACTGAAGGGCCGGTTTCCGTGCTGTGCAACTTGACGACTTTAGTGATTGGATCCAGGTGGACCTCGTTGACAATGAGATCCTCGATTAGGATCATGAGCCTTGGTCAATCAGGAAGCCCTGGCTGACGAAGATAAACAGGGGATGCTGGGCCTGACCAGGCTGGCCATTAACAGGCTTGGGCAGCGGGCTGTGGAGGGGTCATTATGGCTGACTGCCTGCCCCGTTCCGCTGTTATGTTCAAGTTTGGGTGTCCCTGGAGCAGGTGCACGTGGTGACCACCAATATTCTCAATGCCGTTAGAGAGAGATGGACACTGAGAGGATTTGGAGTGCTTTATGTCCCCCTCCAATTCTGTTTTGTTTTAATCTCTCCCCTCCCCTTCACTTTCTTCAAGTAAGCACTGCTCGCTCTGGGCTTTTCTTGTCACTGGTTCATTGGCCACATTGGGTTCTTTCTTAGTGGTGGAATATTAATGAAGTTATTTACACAACTGGTATTTTTCACTGTGTCCTGCACCTACACATGTACACAGTATGGGTGAAGAGCAAAATAAGCACTGCTACTGTGTGGCAGCAGTACAGGGGAAAGGAGAAAAGATTTTTAAAATAAAAAAAAAAGGGGATTTAGAATCACCTCCGTTGAGGGACAAAAATCACATGACACCAAGTTATCGTCCAACAGGTTTACTTGAAATCAGAAGCTTTCAGAGTGCTGTTTCTTGGTCAGGGGTGACTGGTAACAGCAAGTATCCTGTGCATGTGTAAATAAAGGGTGATTCAGTGACAGGATACCGGCTTCTCTGTAGCTACTTCAATGACTGAACAAAATGCATCTAAAGGTCAAAGTTGGTCCCACCGTCATGGCTGCCTCCTCAGTGTGCTTGGGTGCGTGAGTTTTGGAATGACATCCTTTTGTTCCCAGCATTCCAGAGTACCCTCACAGGCTCAGACCAAACTTCCTTTTCTCCCTTTCAGCTCTGCGTACGCTTCTGACGTCACGGATTACGACATCCGAGTCCTGCTGCGGTTCCCCCAGCGAGTGAAGAATCAGGGGATTGCTGACTTCCTCCCGAACAGACCTCGCCACTCCTGGGAGTGGCATAGCTGCCACCAGTAAGTGCTCCAGAACAGCGCTGCACATTTCAACATCCCTTTGGTGATAAAAAAATGGGGCAAATCAGAACCACAGAACCTATGTACACACCATTGGCCCAGGGATTCAATTAAGATAACATTACACCAACGCCACAGTAATTATTTCTGTATAATGAAAATGACTCAAGAAAGATTACAGCTCATTTAAAATGTCAAGTGAAAAGGTTAAGATAGTGACTGCAAAACTGAATAAATTATGGAAGTTGATGCATCTTTCATAGTTAAAAGCAGGCATTAATAATTATTAAGGATTTTATTTCTTATTCTGTTTGTTTCAGGTTCACCGTCTATTGGTTTCCTTTTCAGATTCCATTTATGTACAGTTGGTTGAACATTACACCCTCAATGTACTTGAAACTGTATCAAGTCTGTTTTCTATCAAGTAATGAATCCGTGTCAATATTTCAAAGCCTCCATATTTTGGGGAGATCACCTTGCAGTAACTTAAAATGACAGAAAACCATTCTGCCTGTTTCATTGTTATGATTGAAATTGATATTTACATTCACATTTGTACAACAATCTGTAATTCTTGATCCAGGCACGGAAATGAGTGAGTTCTTGACTAGTTACAGAAAGGGTGAAGAAACTGTCAGTAAAGGAAAAGGCACAGAGAACCCTGAAGAGACTCAGGAGGTTCTGGCAGCATCTGTGGAGTTAAGCTACATTCGCAATATTGCATACAGTTCCGGTCACCACACTACCAGAAGGCTGTGGACACTTTGGAGAGAGTACAGAAAAGGTTTACCAGGATGTTGCCTGGGAAAGTCTAGCTATGAAGAAAGGTTGGATAGACTGGGTTTGTTTTCACTGAAACGCAGGAGGTTGAGGGTAACCTGATAGAAGTTTATCAGATTGTGAATGGAATGGATAGAGTGGAATGTATGAGGCTGTTTCCCAGAGTGGAGGGGTCAGTTACAAGGGAACACAGGTTCAAGGTACGGGGTGGGGTGGGGGGGAAGTTGAAGAGATATGCAAAGCATGTGAGTGAGGGTGGTGAGTGCCTGGAGAATATGTTGCCAGAGGTGACACAATAACAGCATTTAAGAAGCACCTGGACAAATGTATGAATAAGAAGGGAATAGAGAGGTGTGGATCATGTAAGTGAAGACAGCTTTAGGGCAAAATGTGGTGACATCGGCTCGGAGGACTGAAGGGCATGTTCCTGTGCTGTATTGTTCTTTGTTCTTAGAAGCAGAATCAACATTTCGAGTCTGCTATGACTTCTTCAGGACTTAGAACTGTTTGTAGGAGAGTTGGGTTGCATGTGCCAGTAAACCGAAAGGTGTTTCTGTCCAAACATCACTTCGCTCCCATCATCAATGGAACTATGTTTGGTGTAAAGACATCAATTTTCCAATGCTGAATACTTTTAGAGATGACCTGATCCAAAATGGTCGACAGTTCAGTCTAAAACATTCTTTACAATTTAGATGCAAACTTTTATCTTAAGCTCATACAATATATCATTGTCTAATTACTGGATAAAGCATCAATTTTTGTTTTGCCTTTTGTAAATAATTGGATAGCTCAGCACCCTACCAAGCAATTAGCGTATTACTGAAACTAGGTCTTGTTATAAGATTCAGACAAACTAGCAGGGAACTTAACACATGAACACCAACCAGCTACCAAAAGACACGACTCACTATCACTAGTTTCCCTACATACAGACAAAGAAGGACACCACTTTGACTGGGACAACACGCACATCCTAGGACAGGCGAAACAAAGACATGCACAAGGATTCCTAGTGGCCTGACATTCTAACCAAAACTCCAACAATAAACACATCGATTTAGATCCTATCTACCTTCCCTTGAAAAAAATGAACCGGAAATGACATCACCCACCTTAAGAAGCCTAGACCTTTAAATAGAGAGGTGGGACATAGCACCAGTGCTTCACCAGAGACTCTCACTGATGGTGTTTCCTAGTCATGGTGACAAAACGTTCTGAAAACAGACCTTCCAGCTCAGCGAGCAAACTTACATACATATTAGCTACATTAATCAACACTAATTCTTCAATTATTTGATCTGCTGCTGGATATTTAAACATTGATGAAATAATAGTATCCAGCAATGTCAGTTGGTTAGCTTCAGTATTCCCCAACACAGCACTAATTTGCACGTGTACTGTGCAGGGTAGTGTACAATCAGGGCCGCATAAAGCAAACTGGTGAATCGTCTGGGTGTTGAACGAGTCACTGTTTGGCCAACAGTGTGGTGGGGAAGAAATTTATGAATGCACAAAATGGGCTGAATTGGCTTCTTCATCTGTTTGCACAGCGTGCTCAGTGCTCTGTTGTACTGAATCTTTCTGGGACTGAATTTGGGGAGGACCAATCATTGACTGTGGGGGTGATAAGTGAGTCATAGAGTCATACAGCAAGGAATCAGACCCTTCAGTCCATCTAGTCCACGCTGACCATGTTCCCAAAATAAACCAGTCCCATTTGTCTCTGTTGTGTAGAATCTGTCCAGTGTGGCAACAGGCCATTTTGGCCCATCATGTCCACACTCACCCTCCGAAGAGTAAACCATCCAGACCCATTCCCCTACCCTATTGTTCTACATTTCCCCCAACTAACCTACCTAACCTACACATCCCTGAACACTATGGGCAATTTAACATGGCCAATTCACCTGCACATTTTTGCACTGGTCACCTCTCAACTTCCTATGCTCCCAAAGAGAAAACATCCCAGCCTATTCAGCCTCTCGTTAGAATTCAGACCCCCCGGTTGAAGAACCTGTGCAGCTAATGAGGAATGCACATTTTTTCAAAATGCATTCAAAAGACAGCATTAATTGCCCATCCCCAATTGTCCAGAGGGCAGTTAAGAGTCAACCACATTACTGTGGGTCTGGAGTCACAGGTAGGCCAGACTAGGGTGGGGGTGGTGGTCAAGCCATGGTCAGTCTTTTAGCCGAACCCAACCAGATTTATTCCTGCTGGATATTTTCTTCAAAATAAAAAGACTTTTCATACAATTGTTCCTTTTTCCTTTCGGATTGCATTAACAATCCGGGGACTAACCTCATATGGAAACTTGGCCTGTGCTCGCCCTCTTAAGACCAATTATTTCACCAGCAAATTGTCAGAATACATCATGGGGAGATCCAGGCCAACCTTGCATTTGCCTCAACGTTGTCAAATCTGGACAGGCCAGTAACTTCATTAGGGGCCAGCGGCTCAATTACATCCAGATGCAGTGACTGACCTCGTGCTGGTGTGAATGTTACGTGGGACTCAATCCAACCTGTTTCATCTTGGCCTTGCTAAGCTAAACTTTCATGTTGGTGAGATGAAAGATCCTGTGGATGAAGGGTGGGTGTATGACCGTTTTGATGCAAAATATCCTGCGTTTGACCACCTACCCTTTACTCCTGGGGTTTGGATTAAAATGAAACACAGACCCCGGCCTGGATTCTCGTTCCTAATGTCGGGAAACATGCCAACTTGACACATGGGAGATTGTCTCCTGAATAGTGAGACCTTTGCCTCTGAACAGAGGTTGCAAGAGGTTCTGGGAGTAGATTTAGGCTCACTTACTCCAGATGTAGTTTAGAAATGGCCGGTAATACTCTCTTCCATTCAGCAGAAGATACAGAAGCTTGAACTCGCACACACACACACACACACACACACACACCAACAGGTTCAAGAATAGCTTCTTCCCCGCTGTTCTTAGACTGCTCTAACTACAAATCAAATGTTGACCTTTTGTGTAGCTCCTGTGCAGTCATAACCTTGTATGTCTCGCTCTGTCTAAGCACCCTCTGATCCCTCCTGTACTGCACATAAAAACAAAACTTTTCACTGTACTTAGGTACATGTGACAACAATAAATCAAATTAAATCAGGAGCAACTTAAAGGCTCACCAATATTTTATTAAATCATAGTACCTTTAGCCTCACCCACTATATACAAATACCAAGCCACCTCCATGCCCCGATACCAACCCATACCCTGCCATTGTCACCGTTGAGCCCTGCACAGTGCTAGCATACACATATTCACCACCTCAGGAGCTTTGTTGAGATGAAATAAAATGAATATCAAACTTCCTTCTCCGGCCTTCATTATATCAAACAAAACTCTGTTCCAAGAAAGCCCCCTTAAATCTTTTAAACCTCAAGTGCTTAAGGCCTTGCATAAACAGACATCTGTTCATAAACCCATATCAAAGACAGCTAATCCTTTAATAACTTCTTTGAGCTGTCAATCAAACAGTGAACTTAAGAACGACCTGCTTTCACTCTGTCTCACACTTGCACACACACACACACACAACATGGATGCTGGAAAAAAAATAAGCACTACCGCAGTTAGGTAGTCGTGTAGAGGTAAACGCAAAGCAAAAAAAGCAAGAAATAAAGAGAGAGAGAAAAAAAACACCTGCTGAGGTAATTATAGCTTGTGGTACACAGCCAAGCATTTATAATGTTGAAATGGTAGTGCTCTTTCTACCTAATGGTAGAAAGGTCAATAAATAGGTTTTGTAACAGAGAGCTTTCCAATCAACTTCGATTGGCATAGGCAATTTGTTTCTTCCGATTATTAAGGGGTTGGTGCTTTGAATAACTTCACGGCTTGGGAGTTCTGCAGCCCTCATCTCTCCTTCAGGAGCATTCGAGAGCGTCTGTCAAGGTGTGGCTCCCACAATGTGAGTTAAGGCTGTTCGAACTGAGCACTGAGTTTAAATAATGTTGCTGAGTTTGGCTGAGTCCCAGCTCCTCCATGTTCCCCTACAAACAAAAATTAAATTTTGAGGCCAGAGTTTCCACATTTGGTCCCCACACTAATAGGCCTCCCCTCTCATGGGAAATTAGTTTAGTTTGGTGAAATTCTGATTCTAATTGTTAGTGGCCCATGGGGCAAATGTATTCCATTTTCTTTCTCCAAAACATCGATGTTTCTTGGAAAATCTTCAAGCAATTTATAGTATAATACACTATTAAGGCCACATCTGGATTATTTGTATGGGGCAGCATGGTGACTCAGTGGTTAGCACTGCTGCCTCACAGCACCAGGGACTCAGGTTCGATTCCACCCTCAGGTGACTGTCTGTGTGGAGTTTGCATGTTATCCCCGTGTCTGCTCGGGTTGCCTCCAGGTGCTCCAGTTTACTCCCACAGTCCAAAGATGTGCAGGTTAGGTGGATTCGCCAAACTAAATTGCCGCATAGTGTCTGGGGATGTGCTGGCTAGGTGGATTAGCCATGGGAAATACATGGGTAAGGTAGAGAGGCTAGTCCTGGGTGGGATGCTGTTCGGAGGGTCGGTTTGGACTCGATGGGCCAAATATCCTGCATCCACAGTAGATGGATTCTATGGTTCTGGTCAGCACGTTATAGGAAGGATGTAATTCCTTTGGAGAGAGTGTACAGAAGATTTACTAGAACGTTGCCGTAGCTTTCGGGTGAGGTTGGAGGTGTTTTCCATAGAACAGAGCAGGCTGAGGGTTGACATGACTGAGGTATACAAAATTGTGAGGGGTAGAGATAGAAGAGACAGAAGCAACCCCTGTTTCCTTAGGCAAAGAGTTCAAAAACTGGGGCTCTTAGTTTCAAACGAATTGGCAGAAGGATTGGGGGACTTGAGGAAAAAAGTTTTTTTTTTATGCAGAAGGCGGTGGGTGTCTGGAATTTGCTGCCTGAGTTGGTGGTGGAAGCAGAGACCATAAACAGTTTTTTAAAAAACTCAGCAGGTCTGGCAGCATCTGTGGACGGAAAGCAGAGTTAACTTTTCGCATCCAGTGACCTTTTAAAAAGCTTTTGAGAAAAGATCAGACAAGTTGGCGCTCTTTTAAAACGTACCTGGGCCTGAACCTTAAATTCAATAAATTGCAGGGCGATGAGCCGTTTGCAGGAAGACAGGATTAGAAATAGCATCTGGGTGTCTTTAGATTGGCATGAAGAAGATGGGCCAAATGGCCATCTTCTGTGTTGTATCATTTCTATGGGTCAATCTCTTACTTGACCTGAGGCAAATGTGTGACAGGTATGGATGGATCAATCTTCATCACACCATCCTTGGTGGGTGACCTCTGTCCAACAGGCTTTGGGAGGTTACTCCCAGTAATTTGCAGCAGGTTATCAGTAACACTGATTGGTGGAGAAAGCTGCAGGAAGGTATCAGTGCACTGGTCACATCGGCAGAGAAGGTGGAAAATGGAACTCAATCCCAAAAATTGTGAAGTATCACATTCATGGTGGCCAGACAAGGCAAGGGAAAACTCAGGGGTAGGATTGTGAGCAGTGTAGAGGAGCAGAGTACATGTCTGTAAATCACTGAAGACTCAGAATCACAGCAGTGTTATGGTGCCCAAGGAGGCCACTGAGCCCATTGCTCTTACTCGATATGTCCGTAGAATCCCTACAGTATGGAAACAGGCCCTTTGGCCTAACAAGTCTATACCAAGCCCTTCCCCTACCCTATTATCCTATATTTACCGCTGACTAATGCACCTAACGCTACACATCCCTGAACACTATGGGCAATTTAGTATGACCAATTCACCTAATCTGCATATCTTTGGATATTGGGAGGAAACCCATGCAGACACGGGAAGAATGTGCAAACTCCACACAGACAGTCGCCTGAGGCTGGATCAAACCTGGGTCCCTGGTGCTGTGAGGCAGCGGTGCTAATCACTGAGCCACAGTGCCATTCACGGTAAGCATCATTACCTGGTGCCAATCTCCTTTCTCCCTAAACCCTTACATGTTACATTTTATCCAACTAATCATCCAATCCCCTCTTGAATGCCTCAATTGAACCGCCCTCCACCACAATTCCAGGCAGTCCATTCCATATCCTCACTACTCACCGAGTGAAAACATTTTCCCTTAGTTCGCCTTTGCTTCTTTTGCAAACTGCTTTTAATCTACGCCCTCTTATCGAGTCATATGGCATGGAAACAGGCCCTTCGGTCCAACCAGTCCATGCTGACCATAATCCCAAACTGAACTAGTCCCACCTGCCTGCTCCTGGCCCGTATCCCTCCAAACCTTTCCTATTCATGTACTTAACCAAATGTCTTTTAAACATTGTAACTGTACCCATGTCCACAGCCTCCTCTGGCAGATCATTCCACATATGAATAATTGTCTACGTTTAAAAAAAGTGCCCCTTTTTAAAATCTTTCTCCTCTCACCTTAAACATATGTTGTTAGAGTCTGTTAAAGTGATTATTTACATAACCACATATAGTTCTTTCAATATTCTGTCACTTCCATCTTCTGCTTCGGATACATATTTAGCATACATTTGGTTATCTTTAGACCTCACATTATCTCATCAGCAAGTCAATCATAGAGTCATAGAGCTGCACAGCATGGAAACAGACCTCCTCCACCCCCCATCCATGGTGACCAGATATCCCAAATTAATCCCTACCTCTTGTTCTTGTTTCTTACATGAGCAGGAACAATTTCTCCCTATTTATTCTATCCAGCCACTAACGATTTTGGAAACCTCTATCAGATCACTTCTCAACCTTCCTCTCTCCAAATGCAGTCTGAACTTGGTCAATCTCTGTTCATAATTAAGTTCCTCATTCCTGCAGCCTTTCTTGTAAATCGTTCTTGCACAGTCTCCAATGTACACCCTTCCTATAATGTAGCATCCAGAACTGTACACAATAGGTTGCAGGAGATGGTCCCGAAGGCACTTTTACTGCCTGAGGTTTAGAATGTAAGAATGTGAGGATTAGGCTAGGAATCTACAAAACACCACTTAGACTGCAGTTTGTACTGTGTACTGGTCCATTCGCTGCATTGAAAGAAGGATGTGATAAGCAATCAAGAGATTGCGAGGATTTGCGAGGATGTTGGCAAGAATGGAGCATTTAAGACGCAAGGAAATATGGGATAAACCAGCGTTGTTTTCCTTGGAGGCTGAGACTTAATTGAGGTGCATAATGTTGAGGGGTGTGGATAAATTGTATGGGAAGGATCTATTAACAGGGATATCAATAACCAGGTGAGGTACAGATTTAACATAATTGGTAGACAAGTAACTTTGTTTACCTGTGCTGAGGTAGGGTGGGGATTTGGAGTTGAAAGGGCAGAAGAGGCAGAAACACTTCTAAAAATGTAATTGGATAGTATCACAAGTTATAGAGATGTGCAGCATGGAAACAGACCCTTCGATCCAACTCGTCCATGCCGACCAAATATCCTAAACTAATAAATTCCCATTTGCCAGCATTTGGCCCGTATCCCTCTAAACCTTATGGGTTAGTCCTGCTGTATCCTAGAATGTTTGCTCTAAGCTACACAGGCCAGAACTCAACATGCAGGAGACAAACAGGCTGTGTGTGAGTGGATCCTTTAAGATGTGCAAAATTGCCACAAAAGCTCTGAAACAATCTTCAAGGGTCTGCAGATGGAAATAAAAGGGAACATTCGCTATGTAACAAGTGATCTAAAGTGGGATTAGGCTTGTTAGTTGTTTTTCTGCTGGTAACAAGCACAATGGGCTAAATTTGTGACACATTTTTCAACGTTATGTCCTGTTCCTTTTTTAGTTTCTAAAGAAATAGCATCTCTCAACCCTTAATCACATAAATGAGCTTTTTTCCTCTTTGCTGGCAACTTGCCGACTGGCCATAATTGCACAACAGCAAGCTTGTAAACTATGTGAAATATTCCTAACAAACAAGTCCGAAGTTTGTGACTACAAAGGCCTGACTGTACGGGGTGGATAAATGATCTTCAAGTTTGTGCAAGTCCACTGCAATGCTTTTTGCCTTCTGCTGTCAGCCAAGAAAATAGCCACAGGAATTCCTGAATTGTTAGCTGTTGAAAGGGGGTGAATGAAGTCGGGTCCGTAACACAACAATTCAAATGTCAAAATAGGAAACCAGAGCTGGTATTAACTTGATGTATCAAGCACCAGATATAAGTGATGGGATTCAGACCCTTTTCTGAATGCAGTTCTTTTAGATCCCCATTTTAACCTAATCATCATGTTCTTGTTGACGTCATGTTTGGTGTGGTGTACACCAATGTGCCATTCAATTCTATAGTGGTCCGAGTTAGGCCATAATTTGTAGGAACAGAAGTACACCATTTGGCCCATTGAGTCTTCCCTATCATTCAGTGAGATCTTGACTGATCTGATAATTCTCAACTCCACTTTCCTGCCATTTCCCCCATAACCCTTGATTCCCTTTACTGATTAAAAATCTGACTAACTGAGCCCTAAATATACTTAACAACCCATGATAGAATAAAAGGAGGGAAAAATGGAGTAAAAGGAAGACTTGCATCTATCTAGCACTGTTCCTGGGAGCCGGACATCGCAAAATGTTTTTCTGCAAATGAAATGCAGCTAAACGCAAGACATGGGGAGAAGTTGCAAACTCCATGCAAACCATTGCCCATAGGTAGGATCAAACCTGGGTCCCTGGTGCTGTGTGGCAGCAGTGCGAACCTCTGAGCTATTGTCCTGCCCTATTAACGAAGGTGTATCATTTCGCAAGAAATGCACCTACATGAATGCAACATCCCATAAATAATTCTGGAGAGTTAACCTCATCTCTTCACATTTTCTTTCTGCCAGATCACTGGGTTAGATACCATTAGATGTTTCATTGAGTGTCCTGCTCCTCGGATGCTGCCTGACCTGCTGTGCTTTTCCAGCGCCACACTTTTTAACTCTGACTCTCCAGCATTTGCAGTCCTCCCTTTCTCCTACGTCCAGCATTAGAATGAAGCTTATGAAGGAGCAAATCAAATCGGATGGCAACTTTCTTATTTCTTCTTTCCACATTGTGCATTGGAAGAGTAGCTGTTGAAGATGGTGGACGGGGTGCTAGTTAAAGGTGCTGCTCTGTTTTGGGTGCTTTTGAACTCCTCGAGTGTTGTTGGAGCTGCAATCATCGAAGCAACTGGAGAATATTCTGTCACCCTCCTGATTTGTGGCTTATAGAAGTGGACTGGCCTAGGGGAGCCAGCAAGTGAGTTAATCACCTGTAGAATTCCTAATCTGACATGTCTGTGTAGCCACAGTATTTATATAGATGCTCCATCTTAGTTTGCAGTCAATGCTAATCCCCAGGATGTTGATTGTGGGGGATTCAAATGTGGTGATGCTGTTAAATGCCAAAGGGAAATAGTTAGATATTCTCTTGTTAGACGTTATTATGTTCCAGGCACTTGTGAGCTGTGAATGTTTCTCGCCTCTATTCTGCCAAAGTCTGAATGCTGTTCTCATCTTGCTGCATACAGGCACAAACTACTTCTTTATCTGAGAAATTGCAACTTGTACTGAACACGTTACACTCCTCAATGAATATTGCCACTTCTGACATCATTAGTTGGTTAAAGTGCCTGTCTGTTTAGCAGGAGTTTCTGTGTTCATATCCCAGTGGTGCCTGTACCTTCCTTTTAGGCGGTTCAGCGGTTAGCACTGCTGCCCCTCAGCGCCAGGAACCCAGATTCGATTCCAGCTTTGGACGACTGTCTGCGTAGAGTTTGCACATTCTCCCCGTATCTGCGTAGGTTTCCTCCAGGTGCTCCGGTTTCCTCCCACAGTCCAAAGATGTGTAGGTCAAGGTGGATTTGCCATGCCAAATTGACCCGTAGTGTCCAGGGACGTGCAGGCTAGGTGGGTTAACCATGGGAAATGTGGGATTATGGGGATAGGGTAGGGGGATGGGTCTGTGTGGCCTCTATCTGCATTGTAGGGATTGTATGATTAAAGTGTAAATGTTGGCTTGGATTCCGAGGAGGAGAGGTTAGGTTGAAGGAAAAATGCACGATATTGGGCCAGCTGCCTGTTAATATAGGATTTGTTGTAATTTGTTGAGTCCAGGGCGGTGATATCAAACTGAAGTTTATGCTTTTGCTGAAATGCTAGGGCGTCACTGTCAAATGATAATTGGGCTCCGATACGTTTCTCTGCAAGGGAATATCTGTTGAGATCCCCTTTCTAATTCTCCCACGTTGTGCAAGGTGCAAAATGATCTGCAGCACTCCTGGGATTGTGCCCCGGCAGGACTGTGCGGTGGGAAGGGAGCAGAAATGCAAAGATTTCATTGGGGAAGATGGGAAAGAGCCTGCTTTAACTGCATCCCACAGTACTGCATGTGCGATGCAAGAAGCAATATCAAATGATGCAGAGCTTCTGGCCAGTGTATGGCTGCGTTACCTGAAAAATCCTGGCCTGATTACAGCTCACACGAAGGCCATTTGACCTGTCATTTTCCTGCTGGCTCGATGCAGGAGCAACTCTTTTAGTCTTGTTCTTCTCCTTTTTCCCTGTAACCCTAATTCTCTCCAAATATTTAATTCTCTTTGATCTCAACTGAAGCTGCCTTCACCATTCTCTGAAGCAATGTATTCCAGATCCTAGCTATTTGTTTAAACATCGGTTTTTCCTCGAGCTGCCACTACCTGTTCCACCTTAATTTGGTCTCCTCTTGGTCCTTCCGTGCACATAAAGAATATCTCTCACTCTTTGCAAATTTCATACCCCTCGAGGCTTTGAAATATGTTCTTGAGATTACTGGTTGGGCTAGCATTTCTTATTATTGCCCAGAATAAGGTCAGAGCCAGCCACATCACTGTTGGTCTGGAGTTACATGTAAGATTTGCTTCTCTAAAGGACTTTAATGAGCCAATTGGGTGTTTACAGCAATGCACCATTAGACTAGCTTTTTATCAGATTTGAATTTCATCGCTTGCCCTGGTGAGATTTGAACCCCATGTCCCCAAGTGGGGAAGGGGGCCTAGATTGTTAATCCAGTGGCGTTACTGCCGCTTTCTCCTTTTAACTTTCTTCCTTTCTCTCAACGGCAGTCGGAAATGCTCTCCTCGAAGCCATGTAAGTTGCTAACTTTCGTCAACAGATCGTCATTCGATCATCAGGAGGTGGAATAGTATTGGCAGTCAGCCTTCGGTTCACTTGCCAGCTGTATCTGGAACTGGTACTGAGTCAGGCTCCTTCAGGAAAACATCTTGTGCATGATCAACTCCTTCATGAGTCATAGTGTTGCTGAAGTGGAAGAAAAGTCCCTTTCAGGCTTTCAATACTACATGTGCCAAATAACAATAGCCAAGCTAAACATTTCAGTTTGTATCCTCCCTGTGCTTGTTATAATCCAGGCTGCAAGTGGAGTTGATTATTAGCCGTCTTCTGATCACATTTAAAGATACCCCCATCTCTTCCTGCTCCCCTCCCCTCGTTCCAGAATGTATTGTATATCTTGCAACATGTAAGCACCATACTCTTTGCTACATTCCACACCTTCAGCTACCTAATGTCTGCTGGAGTATTAAGCAAGTTTTCTTTACATTGACTTTGCCATTCATCAACCAGTGATCTCCATTCCTCGAACAACTTAATGGACAATAAGAAAAGGGTGTATTCACAAAGTAGTGTGTTGTTGGAATCTTTCCCTATTGTATCGAACACCCAATGATATAATGCTTTGTCCTTGCCTATGTCAATGCTTTCATCTCTGAAGATTTACCATTCAACTTAGGGCAGCTCAGTGGTTAGCAGTGCTGCCTCACAGTATCATGGACCTGGGTGTGTGTGTGTGTGTGAAAGATGTGCAGGCTAGGAGGGTTAGCCATGGGAAAATGCAGGCTTACAGGATGGGGGAGGGGAGGCGTCTAAGTGGATTGCTCTTCAGACGGTTGGTATGGACTTGATGGGCTGAATGGTCTGCTTCCACACTGTAGAGACAGTGTGGCTGCTTGAATAACACCTCAACCACGTCCGAAACATTTATCCCATCCAGCATTAATGCACAGTAGCAGCATCAATGTCTGCACCATCTGCAAGATGCACTATGGCAACTCAGTAGGCCTCCTTTGATAGCACCTTCCAAACCCAGGAGAACTACATCAAAAAGGGCATTGAAAATACTTGCACCACTACCTGCAAGCTCCCCTATGAGCCTTGCACTGTCTTTACTTGGAACTGTATCTCCATTCCTCTGCTGTTGCTGGGTCAAAGTCAAGGAACTCTCTACCACCCAGTGCTGTGGATTGTATATACCTGGACATGACAGGGAATGTAGCAGCCCAAGAACCTGACTCTCCAACAGCTTTTCAAGGTTTAGACAGTCCATTAAACCCACTTATTTGATAAAACATGTGATATTCCTTCCAAAATCTCCTCCTTTGTCGCAACATCAATTTTGTTTTGAGCAATTATGCTTCACTGCACTGTGGAATATTAAAGCCACCAATTACTGCCGTTGTTGAGGGTGTAACATAAAGCATTTATTTATATTGTGGAAAATGATCTGAGCTAATGTGCCATAAAGCAATCCAGGCATTTTGTTGATCCACTTTATAACTCCCTATATGGTTTATCTCACATATAAGAATGTAAGAATCTGGCTAGACGGAGGTTATTGATAGGAGAGAAGACAACAGCAGTAGAAGAGATAATGGTGTTACAATGGTGCTATGTTGACTGTTAAAACAATTTCAAATTGACTGTCATTTCAAAATGGCTCTTGACTAAAGTTCCTTAAGAGTTATCTGAAAGCAGATTTGAAATGAATGTGAGTTGGATCTGAATCCAGCAACAGTTATTCATCCCCATCCTGCTCGTTACAGGTAAATTAAACGAGCCCAACTTTTTGCACTGGTGATCGTGTCCCAGGTCGTAAGCAGCAAGTTGGTACTCGAGTCTCATTTCTGAAGACAGAGGCGCTGGATATTTTGAGATTAAATTGTTCGACTTGTTAAAACGATGGATTATTTTGCATTTCTGGCACCCAGTGGTAGCACAGACATGCCCAGGCCATGTGTAGCGCGGTTAGATGCTGCTTCGAAAAGTGTGTCTGCGATTCTACCTTGAGACAGCGATACATTCTGACACTGCAGACATGGCGCGGGTTTCCCTTCTTAAGCTAATTAATGCCAATTAAGGCCTGATTTGGACTGCTACCAATTTCCATTGATTTAAGCCTCTTCAAATTCACTCCACGTTCCATAGGAGTTAACTCCTATCCCAATTCCATGGCAAAGAGCAGCACGAAGAACCAGAAGCTATTGCACAATGTGTCCATTCGCTGTGACATGTGCTTGCCCCTGGTCCCCAGCCAAGTGGCAATGATGGCTTTATTTCCAAATCAACCTCTTAAGTTGTCCCTGTCTTGCATTGCCAGGCACTATCACAGCATGGATGAGTTCAGTCACTATGATCTGCTGGATGCGGCTACTGGAAGGAAAGTGGCTGAGGGACACAAAGCCAGTTTCTGCTTGGAGGATACCACATGTGATTTTGGCCATCTGAAGCGTTATGCCTGTACGGCACACACTCAGGTAGGAGGTCCATCGCAGGCAAAGTAATTCGGTAGATCTATCAGCTATCAACTCAATATATTCCTTTGACCCCACCTTCCAAACCCTGTACCACTGGGAAGGACAAAGGCAGTGAATGAGCAGGGGAGCACCGTCATCTGCAAGTTCCTGTTGAAGTCAAACACCATGTTCACTTGGAACAATATAACCATGCTCACGGCACTGCGCCACAATCTTGGCGCTCGTTTCCAAACAGCACGGTGGGTGTACCCGCATCCCTGACAATGTCAGGATTCAAGAAAGCAGCTCACCACCTACTTTGCCAGGACGCTGAGGGAGGGGCAGATAAATGCTGACATAGCCGGCAATGCCCGCTCACCCTTGAATAAATTTTAAAAAAACATATCTCCAGTATGTGTCACAAAGGCTTTTTCTTCTGGGCTTTGAAATGGTGTCTTAATTTATAATGGAACTAAGGGGCTGAGTTCCCACCTCCCCTTTTTCTAAACAGGATAAGGGGGCTCTGTTTGTTTGGATCATTCATTTGATTCAGGCAAGGATTCTGCACCCCCCACCACCACCACCACCACCCGCCAGGAACAAATCGCACCTCATGCAAGCTTCCAGCCAATCAAACAGTCGGCAGCTTTCCAGTCCCAGTGGCGCCACAGGAAGTGGTGGTCACTGCTGGGACTGTGGGGAGTCTCCGTGGAAGCAAGCCTGGACAAAGCTTGCGGGGGGTTGCGGGGAGAGGGGGAGGGGCGAGTAGTATCACTAGGGCAAGTCTGGCATTCCCCAGAGAAGGGAGGTGGGGGGTCCACAATGGACAGGGTGGCAAGGCAGGGGAAACGCAGGTGAGGAGTGGGCGTTGGGATGGCTGCTGATGGGCATGGCCGTGGGTAAAATCCTGAAGTTGCCATTAATTGGGCACATCAGAGGTTCGCCATATCTCCAAGCAAGCTGGCTTCCCCAGCACAGCCTTTACTGCTGATAAACTAGTAGCAGGTAGAGGGTGGGCCCTGAAGTGGGAGCATAAACTAACCTGGGTTTTATTTGAGTGCGACTAAAAAAGAGATGAGCTGGAGCAGAATGTTATTGGACTTTAAGGAAAGTTAGTCCAGGAAGAAAGTGGAGCGTGACTTCAAAGAAAATCATCACACTTTTCAAATTCATAGGCATGCTGCTTTTCCATTCTGGTCAGCGTTAGGGTAACTACTGTTTGTATTTCTGCTATTGATTTACTTACCCCTCAGTCTGCAGGAGAAGGTTTTGAATGTGTTGGCTTTACTGAATGTGGTAAAGATAAATTAGATTAGATTAGATTACTTACAGTGTGGAAACAGGCCCTTCGGCCCAACAAGTCCACACCGCCCCGCCGAAGCGCAACCCACCCATACCCCTACATTTACCCCTTACCTAACACTACAGGCAATTTAGCATGGCCAATTCACCTGACCTGCACATCTTTGGACTGTGGGAGGAAACCGGAGCACCCGGAGGAAACCCACGCAGACACGGGGAGAACGTGCAAACTCCACACAGTCAGTCGCCTGAGGCGGGAATTGAACCCGGGTCTCTAGCACTGTGAGGCAGCAGTGCTAACTGCTGTGCCACCGTGCCGCCCACGTAAATATGATGCCTTGGGTTAAGGCGCAAAGCTGTATTTAGTTGGCTTGAATTGTCCTATATTAAATCAACCCAAATACTTTTAATTGAGCCAGTTCATTCTTGGAATGCCAGAGCTGTGGAGAAATGAGTGCCCATGTGGATTTGAATCTATTAACAGGGAATATAGAACAACCATTGGATAATAAAAATAATAATGCCATAATTGTAGCATGTACTGAGTTGTGTTCAATTTAACAGAAAATGTTGGAGAATTATGCTGCAGTTAGTTTTTGCAATTTGTGCACGTGTTTAAGAACAGACACTGATTCTATTTCACTCTGGCAGTGGTTGATGACATCTTTGTTCTAAAGTATGTTTGTCCGCAGCAAGCTATTTCTGCCTGTCTGCAGTGTTCTGGATATGTCCAGAAATGGTGTGTTGGCTGTGCAGACTGTGAGCCTTTCACAATCATCCTTTCCTCCTCCTCGTCCAATCCAGGTTTGGGGCCATCAACCAGTTGATGTCTTCATTTCTCTCAAGCGTGACCTTTTTTTAGCTAGGCTATTAATTCATAGTCATAGAACTGCTCTCTGAATTGAGTTTGGTTCCTCTCATTCCTCGAAGCAAGCTGCAATCAGCTTTGGAAGAGGAGTCATTTCTGACTCAAGACATTAACTCTGTCCCCAACTCTACAAACGGTATGTAACCAGTGGAGTTTTCTCCAGCATTTTCTGTCTTTGCTTGGGGCAGTGTCTGATAAAGCTCAAACCTTCCTGAATTAAAAAGTGACTCTTCATTTAATGTGCTAGGCAATAATTGCAGGTACACTGAACACTACTCGCTACTAGTCACTTTCTGCTGGAACCTTTAGATCACGTCAATGTGTTCTGTCTCTTCCTAATTCCATTCAGACCCAAACTCTCTCTGCCTTCCACCTCTTCACCCATCTGCTGGTTGTCCAGTATCCAGTACTGAATGAGCTGAAAAATTTTCCAGTTAAATCTCAAATCTCCTTCCCCCTCAATTCCTGGGATCAGACTTGGGTAACTTATCAGGTGTATTTCAGACTTCACAACCTTGATATACTGTTTGACCCCAATCCAAGCTCTCAACTCCATCTCCATCACTGAGACCACCCACAATCCCCACTGCCACAACACCCAGAGCTCAGCTCAGTTGCTGAATCCCTTACCCACACCCTTGTTACCTCTAGACCTGACCATTCCAGTGCTTGTCAGTCCAGACTCCTGCTTGTCATCCTTTGTGAGTGCACACTCATCCAAAATTCTGCACCCATCAACTTCTCCACCTCCTGATGCTGCCTAGCTTGTGGTGTTCTTCCAGACTCCTGCCTGTCAACTTTGGATTCCAGCATCTGACAGTTTTTGATGCACATTCCGTGGAAGAATCATCCTGTAATCACTGACCTACATTCGTTTTCGTTCTAGAAGCACCTGCATACTAAATTTCAAGTAATTCTGCTTCATCTTTCCATCACTTTATCCCCCTCATTATATCTTGAAAGCCTTGTCACTGATGACATTTGTTCATGTGGTTAGTCTGGTATTGTCTCTTGCTGTCCCCGATAGCTTTGTGATGATCGTATCTAGATTTCCTGTATAGGTCAGGGTCACCCGACTTGAATGCCTCAGACCTGGACTTCAGTAGGGAGTGGATCTTTCTTTTCATCTGTAGCTTCCAGTTGGGGAACACTTGGATGGACTTCTTTGGCACACAGTCCTCTACACACTTGCAATTGAAGTCTATGACGGTGGTGGCATACTCATTTAGGTTGACCGCTGGGTTTTTGAGTACGGACCAGTCCATCAATTCCAAATGGTCATGTAGGAGCTCGTCCATTACCTCAGACCAGCACTGCACCAGATACTCACACTTCGGTTTCTGCTTGTAAGGTGGAAGAAGGATCAGAATCTTATGTGCTGATTTACCAAAGGACGGGTGGGGAATGGAGCAGTAGGTGTCTTTGATGGTTGTGTAGCAATGGTCCAGGGTGTTTGAACCTCTGGTGGGACAGGAGACAGGTTGATGGTACCTTGGTAGCACACTCTTGAGATTGGCCCGGTTGAAGTCACCATCTACAATGAACAAAGCCTCAGGTATTCCATTTCAAGGCTATTTGTAGCAGTGTATACCTCATCAAGTGCCTCTTCACTTTTGCATAACCTGCTGCCATGATAGCAGAGGTAGAGTCCCATGGCAGGTAGTTGGGATGGGACTTCACTGTTAGATATTCTAGATCTGGAGACAGTGACTCATCAGGGTCATCATGTTCGAGCACCAAGAGATTGGGAGATAGATCCCGCTGTCCTTTGCCTTGCCCAAGGACGCTCTGCGGTCCATCTTGGTGGATTGAGAAACCCTCAGGCTGTAAGGTACAGTCAGGTGAAGCAGGAGTGGGCCATGTCTTTGTAAAACACAGAACACTGCAGTCTCTCAATTCCCTTTGATAGATGCAGTGAGACTCCACGGAAGCTCCAGCATCTACATCTTGTCTTCCACTTCGACACTTCCTTCTGGATTCAACATTAACTTTAACAACTGCAGATTGTAAAGTCTTCTGCACCATTTTGTTTCCTTTTCTTTGCTGGGTACATTCCTTTAGCCAACAGCTCACTGGCTCTACATTTGGAAAAGTAAACTTTCAGGACCAGAGAGATTCTTTGCAATAATAAAGTCTTATCTTGCCATGAAAAACACACTTAAACATGAATGGTGTGTACCTCCAACAGTGCAGCTGTTCCTCAGTACTAACTTGGAGTGGCAACTTGATCTTTGTGTTCAAGTTTTTGTTAGATTCAGCAATGTGTTTTCTCTGAATTGGATTTCATTGTCAGGCATTTCTGCTCTTTGACTTTGTTAATACAGAAATTGAAAAACTACTTCCACTCTGTGACTACGTTTTGGAAGGTCAAATTGAAATACAGATTACAGGGTTAAAGGCCGGATTCTTGGCAGTGTGGATGAACAGTGGGATCTTGCCACCCAAGTTGATAGGATTGTTAAGAAGGCATATGGTGTGTTGGCTTTCATTAGAAGGGGGATTGAGCTTAAGAGCTATAAGGTTATGCTGCAGCTCTACAAAGCCCTGGTTAGACCACAGTTGGAATATTGTGTTTTGGAGTGAAGAAGGATGAGAGGTGACTTGATAGAGGTGTACAAGATGATGAGAGGCATAATGGAGTGGATAGTCAGAGACTTTTTCCCAGGGCGGAAATGGCTATCACGAAGGGGCACAATTTTAAGGTGATTGGAGGAAGGTATATGAGAGATGTCAGAGAGGTGGACGCTTGGAATACACTGCCAGCAGTGATATGATAGTACAGTCAGATACATTTGGGACATTTAAGCAACTCTTGGATAGGCACATGGATGATAGTAAAATGAAGGGTATGTAGATTGGTTTGATCTTAGAGTAGGATAAAAGGCTGGCACAATATTGAGGGCTGAAGGACCTGTACTGTACTATACTGTTCTATATTTGATGTTCTAAGTAGACATAGGTTTAGGGTGAGGGGGAAAGATTTAAGAAGGACCTGAGGGGCAACTTCTTCACAAAGAGAGTGGTGTGTATATGGAATGAGCTACCAGAGAAAGTGCTCAAGGCAGGTACAATGACATTTAAAAAAACATTTGGATAGGGAAATGGATGGGAAGGGTTTTGAGGGATGTGGACCAAATGCGGGCAATTGGAACTGGCTGAGTGGGCACCATGTTCAGCATGGATCAGTTGGGCCGAAGGGCCTGTTTCCTTGCTGAGTTACTCTGAGCCATAAACCCAGAAGTAATTTTTTTTTTACTGGAGAACAATTCTAATTCTAATCTTTTGCAATGCTATTTTGGCAAGCTTAAGCCTCATTCTCATTCTCAATCTGTGAATGCTCGAACCTATGCTTCAGGTGGAATTATCCAAAGTTATTATCCACTGCTTCACACAGTTCAGCCCCTCTGTCTTACTGAATGGACCGGTTTTTCCTTCCCCAGTCTCAGAATCATATTCCGTTTCCCTACAGGGATACGCTGAGAGCAGGCAAGCTGCACTCAAATCTCTTGCTGCTCCTTGACTGAACACTCACTGTTGCATGAGACACCTGAGTATCGGGTTGTCATTTTCGCTTCACGTTCTTTCTCCCCCTGTGGCGTAAACATCTGTTCATCACCTTACTGTCACAGCCTGGGTCAAAACTGACAACTTGCCCCGCAGGGAAGCACTGGTAATGAAGCCATAGCCCCTATCGTGATGCATGGTCTGTTGATCGTTCTCATTACGCAGGCATTCAAAATTATAGGCGTTTGTTTAGTCAGTCCGTGAGTGAGGGCTCCTGTGGAGATGTGGTAGTGTCTCTACCTCTGAGCCCAGTGGCCTTAGTTCAAGTCTGACCTGCTCCAGCAGTGTGTGGGTAACATATCTGAACAAGTTAATCAGACAATATCTATTAAAGTATGAGGCGAAATGGTGGCAGGAGTGTTGATACCCAGAGGAAATATGTTCACAATAATTGGAGGGGGGGAAGAGAAGGATACTTTTTTTAATGCAATATCATTTGAATCGGATTGTCAGGTTTGAAAAGGGAGCAGAAATAAATTGAAATGCACCTTTTGAAAGATAATTGGATGTATACATGGAAAAGAGAGTGAGAGAAATACTACAGGACTATGGGGAAGGAGTAGTGGACTTGGGATAGTTGGATTGTGATTCTGAGAGAGCCTGCACAAGAAAGATGCACTGAGTAATTTCTTTGGCCATATTTTGAGACTCCATCAATTGCTTTGGTAAAGTACACCATTCAGTGACAATTATAAACACGACATTTATTTTTCATTCAGGGTCTGAGTCCTGGTTGTTATGATACCTACAATGCGGATATAGATTGCCAATGGATTGATATCACAGACGTCCAGCCTGGGAAATTCATACTGAAGGTACAACCCTATTTCTGCTGCTGCATGCAATCCTGAACTGTCAGCAAATTACACATTTACGTCCCTTATTTGTATTTTTGTGTTGTAGCTTCAAGTGAACCCCAATTATCTTATACAAGAATCGGATTTCACAAACAATGTTATCAGATGCAATATCCACTACACAGGGCGATACGTAGCCACGACAAATTGTAAAATAACACAGTAAGTACTTTGAGTCTTTTTTTTCTGTGATTTTGGAGTTGTCACCAGCATATAATTCCAGTCTATGCACAGTTCCATTTGCCTCAAAGCTCTGAATGTTCACAGTCCATTTGAAAGCCATAACCCCTCCCACCTGGGAAAGGATAAGGACAGCAAGTGCCATGGACAGATAGAAAGAAGCACTCAATCCATTCCCTGGCATCTTTATTGACCACCCCTCCTCCCATTGTCTCACAACAGAGAGAATTCCAAGTCCTCATCCATGTTTGGATGTCTTTCCAATACTTTGCCAAGTCTGTCCTTATTACCTTTCTCCGACATTGGTCCTTTCCATCTGAGCTTCCAGCCTAGGCTTCCTGTTCCCTCTATTATGCAGCTTGATCCCAAGTTGTTAGCTGCCTTGAACTTAAGCTCTTGACCTCCTGTCAGTAATGTCATAGAGCTGTACAGCGTGGAAACAGACCCTTCGGTCTAACTCATCCATGCCAACCAGATATCCTAAATTAATCTGGTACCATTTGCCAGCACTTGGCCCATATCCGTCTCAACCCTTCCTATTCATATGCACATCCAGATGCCTTTTAAATGTTGTAATTGTACCAGCCTCCACCACTTCCTCTGGTATGCATTCCATACGCACACCATTTTAGGCCCCTTTTAAATTTTTCTCCTCTCACCTTACACCTATGCCCTCTAGTTCTGGACTCCTCCAACCCAAGGAAAAGACCTTGCCTATTCACCTCATTGATACCCCTCATGATTGTGTAAACCTCTATTAGGTCACCCCTCAGCCTCCAACGCTCCAGGGAAGACAGTCCCAGCCTGTTCAGCCTCTCCCTATAGCTCAAATCCTCCAACCCTGGCAACATCCTTGTAAATCTTTTCTGAATCCTTTCGAGTTTTACAACATCCTTCCCATAGCAGGAAGATCAGAATTGCATACAACATTCCAAAAGTGGCCTAACCAATGTCCGCTACAGCTGCTCACTTTGCTTCACTCCTCACATTCAGGAGTCACCTCAGAACCTTTTCAACTGTATCTGCAGTGACATCCCCTTTCTCACCTCGCTCACAAAGTTTTGTGTTCAAACCCTATACTAGGATTTGACTGTTAAATAAAACATGGTTGACTCTCCAATGCTTCAGGGTGAGAGTACTGGCTGTCTTACGTTTGGGATGTTAAACAGATGCTTCGGTCAGAGATTCTGTGGCTGTTTTGAGGTAGAATAGGGCGAGTTATCCCCTGTGTCCTTGCCAACATTTATTCCTCGACTGGCAGATGATCACATTGTTGTTTACGGGAGCTCGCTGTGCACTAATGGCCCTTGGTGTTTCCTGGAGTACATTTCATTGGCTGAAAAGTGCTTTGAGATGTCTGGTGGGTGAGGAATCCTTCATCATGGTAGGTGCATTAGTCAGAGGGAAATGGGTCTGGGTGGGTTACTCTTCAGTGGGTCGGTGTGGACTGGTTGGGCTGAAGGGCCTGTTTCCACATTGTAGGAAATCTAGTCTAACCTAATACAAATATTTCTTTCCAACGCATCCCAATGTTAGCTCATTCAACCTTTGCCCAATAACTGAGCAGCTGTTTTTCTCTTTCGGTGAAGTTTGGTTTGGGGAGGGGTCTCTTCTATGTTTGAAGGTGCTCTCTAAGTATCAGTTGTTGCTCGCGAGATGATAAGCAAGGGTGTATTAAAGAAACTATAAGCAGCTCTTAGAGAAACGCCTACTGTTTTTTTTGCATATCAATATATGTGCTTTAAGTGCTAGGTTTCACATTCCCTTAGAACTTGTATCATTAAAATTCCTGTTTGAAATACAAACATTTGTTGGAAGGTTACCTTGTCGTGCCACAATATGATACCACGCAACTCATTCACAGTCTCTGTTGAGTGCAGTGTTATGCCAAGAGATGTGTACATATGGACATGGGCGCCATCATGTGGTCACTCATTGTCCCAAGTCTCCAATATCCCTTGGTGGGACGGGGAGAGAGGAGCAAGTGTTAAATCTGACTGTTATTGACCATGAATAGAAGGGGAAGGAACTCAGTTATCTCCCTGCCTCGTCCAGTCTCGATTTCATAGTGGGAGGTGGTAACTGACGATTGTATAATTGACAACGGCTCGCTGATGAGTGCACCTCTCTGTCTTTGTCCCGCTACTTGCCTTTGCAAACTTGTATGAAAAGCAACAATTCCATTGTCCAGCTTTTAAGGCTGAGATGAGGAGGAATTTCTTCTCTCTCATTTTGAGAGTCCTTGCCTCAGAAAGGGGCTGTGGGGGCAGAGTCCTTGTGTATATTGAAATAGGTAGATTCTTGAAATCAAGGGTTATGGGAAAGTGGATGTGAGGAATGTTGCATCAGCCATGATCTAAGTCCATAGTGGATCAGGCTGGAGGAGCCAAATGGCCTACTCCCTAGATTGATTTGATTAGATTGATTATTGTCATTCACCGAGATACAGTGAAAAGCATTATTTGACATGTTAACCAGACAAATCATAACTTACCTATGTGCATCAGGGTAATCAAACAGAATGCAGAATATAGTGTTACAGCTACAGAGAAGGTACAGAGAAAGATCACCTTTAATCACTAAGTAATCCGTTCAGAAGTCTGATAACATCAGGGAAGAAGCTGTTCTTAAATCTGTTGGTACGCGTTTTCAAACTTTTGTATCTTCTGCCCGATGGTAGAGGGTGGAAGAGAGTATAACTGAGGTGGGAGGGGTCTTTGATGATGTTGACTGCTTTCACAAGTCAGTCAGATGTACTGGGTGGAAGGCTGGTTTGCATGATGGACTGGGCGTGCGTTCACAACTCTGTGTAGCTTCTTGTCATACCAAGCTGCGATGCATTTGAATAGGATACTGTCCTATTGGGATTGTGGACATGCCTAATTTCCTTAGCCTTCTGAGGAAGGAGATGCATCGCTGTGTTTCCTTGACAACAGCATTAATGTGGATGGACCAGGACAGATTGTTGGTGATAGTTACTCCCAGGAACTTGATGCTCTCGACCACCTCAATCTCAGCACCGTTGACACAGACAGGGGCATGTCCTCCACTCTGCTTCCTGATGTCGATGATCAGCTCCTTCATTTTGCCAAAATTGAGGGAGAGATTCTTCTGTTTACACCATGTCACTGAGCTGTCCATCTCCTTCCTGTACTCTGTCTCATCATGATGGTGGTGTCATCAGCAAACTTGTAAATGAAGTTAGAACTGAATTTGTCCACACAGTCGTGAATGTATAAGGAGTATAGTAAAGGGCAGAGTATGCAGCCTTGCGGATACCAGTGTTGAGAATTATGGAGGAGGTGTTGTTGCCTATCCTTACTGATATGTGGTCTGTGGGTCAGGAAGTCGAGGATCTAGTTGTAGAGGGAGGAGCAGAGTCATAGATCTCGGAGTTTGGAGATGAGTTTTGTTGGAATTATAGTGTTGAAGGCAGAGCTAAAGTCAATAAATAGGACTCTGAAGCAGATGTCCTTGCTATCCAGATGTTCCAGGGATGAGTGTAGGGCCAGGGAGATGGCATCTGCTGTGGACCTGTTGTGACAGTAGGTGAATTGTAGGGGACCTGGGAGGCTGGAGTTGATGTGTGCCATGATTAACCTCTCGAAGCACTTCATAATGATGGAGGTCAGAGCCACCAGATGGTAGGCATTAAGGCACATTGCCTGATTTTTCTTTGGCACTGGGATGATGGTGGTCATCTTGAAGCAGGTGGGAACCTCACATTGTAGTACAGGGAGGTTAAAGATGTCTGAAAATACTCTCACCAGCTGGTCCGCACAGGATCTGAGTGCACAGCCGAGGGCTACATCCGGGCCTGTCGCTTTCCGTGGGTTCACCCTCCAGAACGCCGATCTGACCCCTGTGGCAGTGAGTGCGGGTACAGGTACACCCGAGGCTGTCAGGATGGGAACACCCTGCTCTGTTGACACCTTCTCTCATTCCTATTCCTTATATTCTACTCATGTTCTCCATCAGCTGTGGCTGCCGGGGTTCCCGGTTATGTTGCTATGCTTTCCTGTCCGTGCTAAGGTATGGATGTCGACGTTCTTCCATCAAGCTAGGTCCTCCTCTCTCTCTCTCTCTCTCTCTCTCTGTCTCACACTCTCACTCTTTCTCTCTCTGTCTCACACTCTCACTCTTTCTCTCTCTCTCTCTCTCTTTCTCACTCTCTCTCACTCTGTCTCTCACATTCTCACTCTCACTCACTGACTCTTACTCACTCACTCCCTAGCTCCCTCGATCCCTGTAAGGTTGAGGGCCTGTGTGGTTGGTGCAGCCCCCTTCAAAGTGTTAAGAGTGAACAGATTGAGTGCGGCATTCTGATGGTGACCCTGGTGCAGATTTTATTTTAAGACTTGCATTTACATAGCACCTTTCATAATCTCAAGATGTCCTGGTCCAGTTATTGCTGACTTGAGGAGATTGAAGTGTAATGGTTTTCTTACTGGGCTAATGTTTGAAGGCAAGGCTAATCCTTTGCCATGCCGATGAAGAGTCAGCGCACTCGAAACATTAACTGTGCTTTCCTCCCACTGATGCTGCCAGACCTGCTGAGTTTCTCCCGCAATTTCGTTTTTTGTTTCAGAACTCCAGTGTCTGCAGTTTTTTTTAATGTAATCCTCTGGAGGCATGGATTCTAGGCACACAGCTGGTGGGATTTAAAATTAATGCATACATCTGGAATCCTAATCTCAATAATGGCGACTGTGGAGGTATCATCAATCATTGTTTAAAGGTCGCGTGGTCCTTCAGAGAGAATCATAGAATTCCTACAGTGTGGAAACAGGCCATTTGGCCCATTGAGTCCACACCATCCCTTCGCAAAGCATCCCACCCCCATACCCATCCCTCCACCTGATCCCTGCATTTCCTTAGCCTGCACCTTCCAGTTTACTATAGGATAATTCAGCATGGCCAGCCCACCCTAACCTGCACATCTTTGGACTGGGGGAGGAAACCAGAGCACTCAGAGGAAACCCACACAGACACGGGGAGAATGTGCAAACTCCACACAGACAGTTGCCAGAGGCTGGAATCGAACCCAAGTCCTTGCCACTGTGGCACCCAGAAAAGCTGCCATCCTAACCTGGACTGGTCTACGTCTCACTCAGACCCACAGTAATGAAGTTGGTTCTTTAACTGCCCTCTGAATTGCCCCAGTAATCACCTCAAGGTGAAGGCCAGTTTAAGGATGGGCAACAAGCATTGGCCTTCCCAGATCCTGTTGATCCTTTTGCACATCCTGTGGATAACAAAATTAGTAAAAATATACATGGTGTATTTGAAGTGTAATTAGTGGGGTCATGTTGGCGACTCTAATTTTCACACAGCAAGACTCCAGCAAACATAACAAAGAGGTACCCTGCTTTTAGATGCTTAGTGTCGACAATGATGATGGGCAAGAAACATTGCTGCCACCCAAATACCAGGCAATGATAACCTCCAAAACCAGAATCTAACCCTCACCCCTTTTACATTCAGTGGTATCACCATCACTGAACCCCCCACTGTCAACATTTTATTGGGGTTTTACCATTGACCAGAAACTGCAGCGTACCAGTTATGTAAACACTGTGGGTAGAAGAGCAACTTGGGGGCTAGGGATGATGCAGCAGGTAACTCCTGGGTCCTCAAAGCCTATCCATCATCTCCAAGGCGACAAGAAAACATCAACGTGTCGGGATGAGGCTAGCTCCAAATAACACTTAAGAAGTTTGACATGGTTTTGGCCTGCTTAATTGGCACCGCATCCATAAATATCCACCCCGGATACTCAGTGGCAACAGTGTGCACAATCTAGAAGATGCACTATAGAAAACTACCCCACCCCCACCCCCACCCCATGATCTAGATGATCATGGTCAATGGTAAACCCACAACCATGATCATCTAGAACTACATGGGAACCTCACCACCTGCAAGTTCCCCTCCAAGCCGCTCATCATCCCTAATTTGGAAATATTATTGTTGTGCGTTCAGTGTCACCGGGTCAAACTCCGAGAACACCCTCCCTAATGGCACAGTTGGTGGCCCTACACCAAATGGACTGCAGGCAGTTCAAGAAGACAGCTCACCACCACCTTCTCAAGGGCAACTAGGGACGGGCAATAAATACTGGTCCAACCTGTGATGCTCATGTCCTACAAGTGAAGAAAGATAGTTTCACTTTGCTACTCTCCAGACTAGAGCCATGGGGTCTTTCATATCTACCTGAGAGGGAAGATGAGACTTCAATTTAATATTGAGTTTGAAAGGCTACAGTGAAATCTGAACCTCAGGCAAACAAAAATTAAAAACTGCATCTTTGTTTTGATTAGACTCTCTACAGTGTGGAAACAGGCCCTTTGGCCCAACAAGTCCACACCGACCCTCCGAAGAGTAAACCACCCAGACCCATTCACTACTCTCTTCTAATGCACCTATGACTATGGGCAATTTAACATGACCAATTCACTGACCTGCACATCTTTAGACTGTGGGAGGAAAACGGAGCACCCGGAGGAAACCCACGCAGATACAGGGAGAATGTGCAAACTTCACGCAGACAGTTGCCCGAGGCGGGAATCGAACCCAGGTCCTCTGGCGCTGTGAGGCATCGGTGCTAACCTCTGGACCACTGTGCCACCCCAATTTTAGCAGCAATTTTGACATCTTCTGCTCTTGCCTCACCACAGATTGCTCAGGAACTTGGTTAGGCCACACAGTACTCTTAATGCAACTTTTGAGGGGCCCTGCATTTGGCACCTGCCCCTCCTCCAGTTTTTATTAACCCAGTTGTCTCCTGGCAAAAGGTATTTGTCCACTCAACCACAAGGTTTCACAGAAACGGACCTGGGCGTCATTTTTTGTCTCCAGGTTTGAAGCCTCTGTATGGGTGCATAAGTGCAAGTTTTACAATGTTTTCTCAATTGTAGAAGGTGATGGAGATATTGTGCAGGAGATCAGTTTATTTACTGTAATGGATAGCAGAGAGGTTTACCAAAAATTACCAGAGACAACAAGCAGTGGTGCCTTTGCACCTTCTGGTTTTGAGCAGAACCAGATTGACTGAGTGAGAGTCTATTTGGCTTGTTATGGTGTGATTGAAAGGAGGTTCAGTGTCTCCTTGGTCTTGTTGGTGTTGATGGTGCTTTGTCTACCTCCTGTGCAGTGTAATCCTGTACGCCTCAATCTTGACTAAGCACCCTATGATCTGCCTGTATTGTTTGCAAGCAAAGCTTTTCACTGTAGTTAGGTACGCGTGACTGCAACAAATCAAATCAAACCAGACATCCGAATTGGCTCAGGCGAAGACGCAGAACAGCCTCTCAATTTTGGCATAAAATTAGCATGTTCTTTAGACAAACTGAAAGGAAAGCTGGGATTGAATGAGGAGGAATTGGCTTTGATGGTGATTGGTGGCCTCTGATGATGGCAGGGAGGATTGTCAGCATCAGTCCAAGGTGATGGACGTACAGCTAATCCATTGGGGGCGCTTTTTCCTGATTAGATTAGATTACTTACAGTGTGGAAACAGGCCCTTCAGCCCAACAAGTCCACACCGACCCGCCGAAGCGCAACCCACCCAGACTCATTCCCCTACATTTACCCCTTCGCCTAACACTATGGGCAATTTAGCATGGCCAATTCACCTAACCTGCACATTTTTGGATTGTTCGAGGAAACCGGAGCAAACCCAGGCAGACACGGGGAGAATGCGCAAACTCCACACAGTCAGTCGCCTGAGGCAGGAATTGAACCCGGGTCTCTGGCGCTGTGAGGCAACAATGCTAACCGCTGAGCCACCGTGCCGCCCTGATGGTTGAAGAGACTTAATTTGAGAGAGGCAGGATCTGCCACATAGGGGCCCTCTGTATGAAATGGCTATTTGGTGTCTTCATGGGTTTGTACTTAGTGCAGCCCTTATTTATTACCTCAGGACATCCCTTAGCACTGCGTAATGCTCCATTAATGTACTGCAAAGCTGTTATAATGTAGCCAACGCAGCTGCCAAATTTCAATCAGCAACAACAGCACTGAGAGAAATGTTTTTTTTTAGTTATTAGTTAACAAATCAATATTGGCCAGACTCCAGGGCAAACCTCCATTTGTTTCTTCGAATAATGGCGTGGAATCCTTAACATTCGGCTGACACTACAGATGAGGCTTCACTTCAATGTCTCATCTGAAAGACAGCACTTCCAATTTTGCAGGACTGAGGAGCCTTTGGTTTTGTGTTCAAGTTTCTGAAAGTGATGCAGACACGTTCCAAATCATTAGGTTCTGGCGTACTCTGTTTAGATTGTAGGATCCTACCTCCTTACCTTTTGGCTGCAAGGTAAGTACAGCTATTTTCAGTGTAACTGGTGATGGAGCCATAGAATCCCTACAGTGCAGAGAGAGGCCATTTGACCCATCAGGTTTGCAATGACCCTCTGAAGAGCATCCCACCCAGACCCACCTTATCCCCAATATTAACCATGGGTAACTCACCTCGCCTGCATGTCCCTGGACAATACAGGGCAAGTTAACCATGGCTAAACCACTTCACCTGCACATCTTTGGACTGTGAGAGAAAACCAGAGGGGATCCACACAGACATGGAGGGAACATGCAAACTCCACACAGATAGTCACCCGAGGCTGGAATCGAACCTGGGTCCCTGTACTGTGAGGCAGCAGTGCTCACCACTGAGCCATCCTATCTGCACCTAAATCCCTCATATTGGGATCAATGGAAAGTTGCATGAATCTCTAAGCGAGCACATTGGCCTTTAAATCCCCAGTGTCTACTCGTCTTGTGTGGATCATAAATCTTTAAAACTATATATCAACCAGTTATATTCTGTAATGATCCCGTGCAGGGACAGCTTACTTTTGTCTCAGTTATTTATCCAGGAGACCGTCATTTAAATGGCCGTTATTCATGTGTGAACCTTGGGGGGAATGTATTTATACAGATGTACTAACTCATCTAATTAGCTGAACTCCAACATGGCATAACCCGTCTATATCTACTTTGTCAGTCCCTTTTTGTAGCTTCTAAACCTTAATTAGATCTTCTCTCGATTTTTAAACTCCAGAGTGTAGGCCTAAACTGCCCACTCTCTGTTCATAAGACAAACCCTTAATTTCTGGAATCAATCAAGTGGATGTCCTCTGAACAGTCTCCCATCTATGGGGTGGCACGCTGGCTCAGTGGTTAGCACTGCTGTCTCACAGCGCCAGGGATCCGGATTTGATTCCAGCCTCGAGCGACTGTCTGTGGGGATTTGCACATTCTCCCTGAATCTGTGTGGGTTTCCTCTGGGTGTTCCGGTTTCCTCCCACAGTCCAAAAGGTGTGCTGCTTAGGTGAATGGGCCATGCTAAATTGCCAAGTCAGGGGTAAATATAGGGTATGGGAATGGTTCTGGGTGGGTTTCTGTTCGAAGGGTCGGTGTGGACTTGTTGAGCCGAAGGGCCTGTTTCTATGCTGTAGGGAATCTAATCTCAGAAACATACCAATCCAACTATATCCCTCCTGAAGTAAGGGGGCCAAAATTGTACATAATACTCCAGGTCAGATCTCAGTAATGCCTTGTAACAATATACTAGCCTACTTTCATACTCTATTCCTTCAGCAATAAACGCTAGCATTCCATTTGCTTTCCCTATTCCCTGCTATACCTACAGGAGACTTTTTTTTGTCCGATTAATTCATTCACAGAATGTGCAAGCTAACTTTGTCTGCACATTTAAAATTGCTGTCGTGGTGAGTCATCTCCTTGAATCACTGTTGTCCAGGTGTCCAAGGCATGTAGACCATTCCAGGGTTTTCCTCAATGAGGATATTTTTCCAAATCTGGAACGAGGTTTGACTTAGAGGGAAGCTTCCATACATCGGCTGCATTTAGAGTAAAGTTAAAAATCACTCAACACCAGGTTATAGTCAAACAGTTTATTTGGAAGCACTAGCTTTCAGAGCGCTGCTCCTTCATCAGTGGTACTATAAGGGAGCAGTGCTTACCACTGAGCCGTTGTGGATTTGGGAGAAGACTATGCAATAAACTGAAAAGGGGAACTCCAGCCAATTTGCCAAATAGTTTTGAGTTCATTTGTACTGCAGCTGCCACTGTCTCTTTAAGATTGACTAAGCAGCAATTGTGATAGAACCTCGGGTATACCTCAGCTATCCATGGGTTAAACCCATCGATGCATTGGTGATAGTTTAGCTTGTTCTGCTATAACGCACATTTCATTAACATGAATTCGCTACAACACAATTGAGGAATTGGGGACACTTTTCTGTGGTATGAACTTTTAAAGCATGTATTGGTTATAATGCAATTCCAGCCCCATGTTAGTTTAATGGTGCTGCTGTTATGTGATTTTCTAATAACATGGGGTTGCATGAGAACAGAATTACTGCCTTACAGCAGAACTGACTGTCTAAAACTGCATTGGTCTTTTTAATCCAGCATTTAGGTTTGAAATATTAAGTTTCTGAGATTGAAAGAGCCAATCTGGAAAGGATTCTTGCATTTTTATGCAGTCTTGACCATGAATTTAATTCAAGCTGACTGCTGGCCAGTCAAATCTGAAATTCCTTCTGAAATTTCATCCCTTCATTTTTTAACAGGTCGTGATCTACAAGGTTTCAATTTCAAAACACGACACTGTATATCCTGAGCAAACATCTGGTGCGTGTGGAACTTGATCGTGCAGCAGCTGTGATGTTTGGTAGCCGTCATCGGGAGTTAACAGGACTTCAGTCATAACCAAAGAATCTGCCCGTGAAGCTACAGGATATTGAGCCAACAACTGCGAACAATCCTTAACATGGACTAGGCACCAGATTATTTCCAGTGAGGTTGTGTGGGCATCTGAGAAATGTTCTATTATAATTCGCAACACTTGTATGAAGTGAGCTTGACTTATTAGCAAAAGAATCACTGCAGTCACACTTTTAGCAGTGCCCTACTATTCCACTATTCAGTGCGATCATGACAGAACTTTTACATCAATTCCACTTTCTCTCCCTATCTCTTTATTTTCTTAGTTTCTAAAAATCTGTCAAGGTCAATTTTGACTACACTCAACGACTGAACATCCTCAGTTCTTCAGGGTAGATTGTTCCAAAGATTCATAACCATCTGCATGAAGACACTTTTCCTCATCTCATATCTCAATGGCTACCCTGTATCGTTTTTTAAAAATTCAGTCACAGGATGAGGGCATCGCTGACTAGGCCAGCATGCATTGCCCATCCCTAATTGCCCTGAGAAGAGTTAAGAGTCAACCACATTGCTGTGGGTCTGGAGTCACATGTAGACCAGACCATGTAAGGATGGTAGTTTCCTTCCCTAAAAGATATTAATGAACCAGATGGGTTTTACCGACAATGGTTCCATGATCATCAGATCCTTAATTCTAGGTTCTTAATTGAATTCAAATTCCTCCATCTGTCATGGTGGAATTTGAACCCAGGTCCCCCAGAACATTAGCTGAGTTTCTTGGCCATTGCCTCCCTTTTTGTGATCATAACAACATAACAATTAGGAGCAGGAACAGGCAGTTTCAGCTCCTTGGGAGTCTCTATTCAATACAATCATGGCTAATGTCATCTTGACCTCAATTCCACTTTCCTGCCCACCTTCCATATCCATTCAACCCGTTCCTAATTAAAAATTCGTCTTCCCCTTAAATTACCACTCCTGGTTCTAAAGTCTCCAGCACAAGGAGACGGTCTCTCCACATCTGCACTCTAAAACTTTTGCAGACTTTTTTTTAACCTCTCAATAAGATCATCTCTCATTCTAAAACATGAGAGAGTACAGGCTCATTTTGCCCTGTATGTGGCCCTACTTTTCAGTTTTGGTACTCTGTCCATTGCAGGAGCTTGCTTTGATGCCCTTGGATTATAGAAAAAGCAAATTAGTCATTTCTAAGGAAAAGATTAACCCTGCTTGTGTCTCCCATCTATTTGAGAACAGTCTAAAGGGTCCAATGTCCTTCTCTTCCTGTGGTCCAGGATCCTTCTCCACTGTCATTATTGTCCCTATCTTTTCACAACTGCTGACTGACTTAGAGCTGCACAGCATGGAAACAGACTCTCGGTCCAACTCATCCACGCCGACCAGGTGTCCTGAATTAGTCTAGTCCCATTTACTAGCACTTAGCCAATGCTCCTCGAAACCCTTCCTATTCATATACCCACCCAGATGCCTTTTAAATATTATAATTGTACCAGCGCCCACCACTTCCTCAACATTGAAGAAGTGGTGGAGGCTGGTTCAATTACAACATTTAAAAGATATCTGGATGGGTATATGAATAGGAACGGTTTGGAGGGATACGGACCATAGGCTGGCCAGTGGGACTAGATTGATTCAGGATATCTGGTCGGCATGGATGAGTTGGACCGTAGGGTCTGTTTCTATGCTGTATGTCTCTTTGACTTTAAGTCAGTCAACATCTGTGAAACGGCAGGGACAATATTGAGAGTGTCAAAGAACCCTGGGCACGTTAGAAGAGGATGATTTGGACTTATTCTGCATTCCAAGCATTTTGCATCATTGTTACAGATCTCCCTTCTTTTATTCATGGTCTGAATCAAAATAAGAAGCAAAAACAGAAGAAATCGAGTGTTGCTGTGAAAAGACACACGTTTGTTGAAGCCTTTCATCTTGCATTCATCAAGACAGTTCCCAGGAATTGTCAAAGGAAGGGGTAAACAATGTTTATAATGTAATGGAAATATGAAAATAATAATCCCAAATTGCTTTACGTACTCAGAGGATCATCCAAAATCTATGGAGAGGGATTAATGTTTGTGATGTTTTGGATGTGGAGCCCTTCACCAGAATTGCAACCACAATAGAACTGGTGAAAAATTGACCAAGAGAAAAATAAATGTGGGAAGGTATGTTACAGTGAGGAGAGAATCGAGTGAAAGATCAGAAGTAGATCTCAGTTCTGAATACTATTGGTTCAAATCTTCTTTTGCTGATACTTCTCAGTTGGTCAAGTTTGTTCTTCCTCCTCCCTGTCCTCCTCAGTTTTAAAAATCAGAATTCATCTCCTCACTCATTCAACGGACGTAGAAAGTCTGAAGATCACTTCACTTTACGTAAAAGGCGCATTTGCAGTGAGCTGATCATTACCCCTTGGCACTTGTTACAATACCAATTTGCGTCGCTATGGTAGAATGTTCTGACGTTCTTCCTGGACAGCAAGGATCTGCACAGGCTGCCACAATGGAGACCCGGGGAAGGTATTCCAGGAGGGTCTTAACAGAGGAGCCAGGGAGGCTTTGTGACACAGTGGGTATTATCCTTACCTCAGACCCAGAAGGTGGAGTTTGTGTTCCCAATCCAGGGCTCAATGGCAAAGTATGTTGACTATCAGTTGGCAAATCTTTCTGATGAGTTCCGATGACAGGGAGCTAAGATTAGGAGAAGGTCCTGGTCAGACATGGGATGGAAAGAAAGCTGGAACTATCACTATCCATATAGCTGCAGACTGCAAAGTCAGAAGTCACGTGACAGCAGGTTATAGTCCAACAGGTTTATTTGTAAACCTGATGAAGGGGCAGCGCTCTGAAAGCTTGTGATTTCAAAGGAACCTGTTGGACTATAACCTGGTGTCGCGTGACTTCTGACTTTGGCGACCCCAGTCCAATACCGGCATCTCCCCAACGTGGCTCCAGACGACAGCATGCTGTTATGGCAATGCAGATTCCCTGAGTGGACACATCCTCCAATGGAAGAGAGAGAATTATGTCAAGTTGTGGGGGGAAAGCTTAAAGATATGCGGCTAGACAGCTGCAAACATATTTTAAAATTACTTTTTAATGTATTCCTGATGATATGGTTGTTTGTACCTTTACACAACTATATTACTTAATATCTCGAGGAACTTTGAGTGCTCTCCATTTGTCCATATCTTGGCTAATATTTCTCCAGCAACTTTTATTTCTCTCAAAAGAGGCCCAACCTCTTTACCCCTTGGCACTTGTTACAATACCAATTTGCGTCGCTATGGTAGAATGTTCTGACGTTCTTCCTGGACAGCAAGGATCTGCACAGGCTGCCACAATGGAGACCTGGGGAAGGTATTCCAGGAGGGTCTTAACAGAGGAGCCAGGGAGGCTTTGTGACACAGTGGGTATTATCCTTACCTCAGACCCAGAAGGTGGAGTTTGTGTTCCCAATCCAGGGCTCAATGGCAAAGTATGTTGACTATCAGTTGGCAAATCTTTCTGATGAGTTCCAATGACAGGGAGCTAAGATTAGGAGAAGGAGAAGGATTTATAGGATCAAAGTAAATGGAGTACTTTTCAACTGAATACTTTCAAGTTCAGTGTCATTGTCATGTAACCTATGATTTATCCTTATGGATTGAAACACTGCATGGACATAATGCATTATGTTTTTGAATAAGTCTCTTTCGAAATCATGTCAACATATCTGCACTGTGTTTCCTTTCCAATCCGACATCAGCTTTGATGTGATTTTTTTTGTTTTAAAGTGAAGCCAATTTCATAGCAATTTGCCAAAGAAAGATTGTTTTTAAATCATTCCAGGATACTGTAATGGCTGACTTATGAAACTAACCTGGAAATGACAAGGGGTCAAAAGGGGGAAATATATAACTTTTATATTTCTCTAGTAGGATTTGAGGTGCAGATCAGTGTAACATACCCTCTTAGCCTTCTAATTAATGTCAATCCAAAGTTTCGGTTAAAATCTATTTCATATTTTCTCCTGATTATTTGAACAATCCTATTTCTCAGGCTTTTTGAGGTTTAGTTACACCACACTGTTTTTAAAGATGTTTGATTTACAAAGTATGGGCAAAAGTAAGGACTGCAGATGCTGGAAACCAGAGTCTAGATTAGAGTGATGCTGGAAAAGCACAGCAGGCCAGGCAGCAACCGAGGAGCAGGAAAATCGACATTTCGGGCAAAAGCCCTTCATCAGGAATGAGGCAGGTAGCCTCCAGGGCACCCCTCCCTTCCCATTTATCTCTCCACTCTGGAGGCTCCCTGCCTCCATTCCTGATGAAGGGCTTTTGCCCGAAATGTCGATTTTCCTGCTCCTCGGATGCTGCCTGACCTGCTGTGCTTTTCCAGCACCACTCTAATCTAAACTCTGATTTACAAAGTATGCCTGATGATTTCCAAGTTTCTGTGTATTAGGAAGTCCTGAATTGCTAACTGCTTCAAGCACCTTTGAATGAAGAGGCAGTTATGTAGCACCTATTGTGGCCTCTGGATGTCCCAAAGTGCTTTACAATCAATTTTGAAGTCTGCTGTTGTCACATGGAAACTTCAGAGGCCATTTGGGGCGCAGCAAGATCCCACAAACAGAACAATGATCATGATCCGACTATCCTTTTGTTTGTAAAGAAAATAAATCTGTGAAATGCTCAACTGGTCTGGTAACATCTGAGAGGAGAGAAACAGAAGGTTCTTGTGACTTCTCATCAGAATTGGGGAAAATCAGGATTCTGAACAAGAGAACGTTAAGAGAAGTGGGGATAGTCAAAGAACAAAAGAGACAGTAATGGAGGTGGACGGCAGGAGAGATTAAGCCACAAAAGGGTTATTGAAGCAAGTCCAATGAGAGTGGTAATGGGACAACTCAAGGAATAAAAAAATAATTCCAGAGGAGGTGGGAATTGTACACAGGATCCTGGATGGCTGACATCTGAAAGCTTAGGAGATAAGAGAGAGAAAGAAAATACAGGAAGTGAACAAAACAGGGGAAGATGTTAAAGAAATAAAAGTGACGTTGAGTCCAGAAGTCTGTAAAATGCCCAGTAGGAAGATAAAGTACTGTTCGTTGAGCCTGTGTTGATGTTCATTGGAATATCTGTATTTGTAATGTTTGAAAGATAAATATTGTCCAGGAAACTGGGGGAAAATAAGCTGTTCTTCTCCCACAGTTGCACAGAGATTTTTACAAGCACTGGAGGGGGCAGACTTAGCTTCTGTTTAAGTCTCGTCCAAAAGCAATTTGGCTGAGAGATAGTTAATATCCCCTCCATATAGTGGGAGAGAGAGAGAGGAGGTCTACCTATTATTTCTGGGCCTCAGACTGAGCAGAAAACCATCTCTACGCAATGATAAGACAGTAAAATAGAGTTGCCATTGTACTAAACTCTCATTAGAGAGAGGTGACTGAATGGTGATTTAAGCTGAAGGTCACCTCACCTCAGGCAAGGGATGAGGTTGAAAAGGTGGGACTTCCATGGTAACCTCAGCTGGCATAAGGATTGAACACTCCACTATTAGCATCACTCTACATTGTATACTAGCCACTCAGCCAGCTGAGCTAATCAAGCAGTCAGCCATTTGCAAATATCTCAATTATAAGTTAGTAGAAGGTTTCAGGTTAGGCCTGAAAGCTGATCTTAATGTGGCCTTTGACTCCAGTCTGTGTGAAAGTTCAAGCATTTCTGCTAATTTCACTGAGGTGGTTGGCAGGATACTCATTGTTAAGAGTGTTGAACATCTCTGGGGAGCTGCTGATTATATTTTAACCTCTGGCAGTGAGGGCAGGAGGAACTGCTTTGAAAAAATTCTTTCACGTTCTTGCCTAGTCTTGGCAACAAAATTAACACAATAACTTCCTTGATTTTTGCCTTGAATGGGATCTTTTAATTGTTTTGTGTAAATAACTGTAGTAAAAAGAAAATCTTTACTACTGACAAAAGAAAATAATGATATACTGTGTACCAGAAGGAACTGAATGAAATAATAGTGGTGGGAAGCAATTAAACTATTTGTTTTTACTAGAATAACAGCATAGAGCAATGAACTGGACACAACTGCACATGAATTGATTTGTGCTTTTATTCCAGACACTCAGGAACCAAAAACTGGAAAACCTGACGACAAGCTTAACCCTACTGAATGACTCACCTTTTAACTGAACCAAAGTGATTATATGAGATATAACATTGCACTCAAAGGGCTCTGCCTGGTAACTATGTGTAGACACCAAATAAGTATCAGAAATATTTCATAAGAAATAGATAATTTTTGCTCAACTTCTGTAGGTCGGATGTTTAGTTACAATATTAATAAGAATAAAGGAAACATTTCACTTTAAGTTGTGGTTTGAGACCATCTGATTCAGCCTCCTTTTACTATGTGTCTCCTACTGTTCGACTACCTCTATACGTGAGAACACTTTTAAGTGTTTGGAATGAAGGTTTTCCTGTGACTGATTATCAAATTGTACAGCACACGTTGAAGCACTTTCCTCATTTAATTTGATCTGATTTGATTTGTTTTATTGTAGTCACATGTACCTACGTACAGTGAAAAGCCTTGTTTTGCGAGTGGTACAGACAGATTACAGCAAACAAGAACATACAGATCACAGGGTGCTTAGGCAGAGCGAGGCGTACAGGGCTACACTGTACAGGAGGGGCACAAGGCAAGATCAACATTATTTGATCAGAAGTCGCACAAACCTGACGAAGATGCAGTGTTCCGAATTCAAATAAAGCTGTCGGACTATAACCTGGCGCCGTGTGACTTCTGACCTCGTCCACCCCCTGTTCAACACTGGACCCTCCATATCAAAACATTATTTGAAGTTATAAAAGTCCATTCATTAGTCTAATAATGGGAGAAAGAATCCGTGGGTGCATGTGTTCAAGCTGCTGTATCTTCTGCCTGATGGAAGAGGTTGTAGGAGAGCATCACCAGGGTGGGAGGGGTCTTTGGTGATGTTGGCAGCCTTTCTGCAGCAACGGGAAGTGTAAATGGAGTGGAGATTGGCTTCTGTGATGGTCTGGGCTATGCCTCTGTGGTTTCTTACGGTCCTGGTAAGGCTGGTCATTATAAATGTGATATGTGTGTTCTTTGCAAGCTCAAATTTAGATTAGATTCCCTACAGTATGGAAACAGGCCCTTCAGCCCAACAAGTTCACACTGACCCTCTGAAGAGTAACCCACCCAATCCCATTGGCTAATGCACGCACTTAACACTACGTGCAATTTAACATGGTCTGTACATCTTTGGACTTGTGGGAGGAAACCCACACAGACACAGGGAGAGTGTGTAAACTCCACACAAACAGTCACCCAAGGCTGGAATCAAACCTGGGACCCTGATGCTACAAGGCAGCAGTGCTAACCACTGAGCCACCATGCCATCCAGGATTTAGGATGTACTGTTCAGGTAAAGGATACAAAGGTAAACATTCGGCATGAGGCAGGAGCCTGGTCTGATGCAAGTTTACTTCACAACCAGAAATACTAGCAAATATATTAATCTTAATAAAGAAACAGAAGAAAGGAAGGTTGCCATCCTAGAGGGAAGTCAAAGATGGGAAATAAATGCCGGCTTTCCCACTAGTTGTGGTTACAAAACAAGCTCAGGGGCTTGGAATTTAGTAGTGACTGTCTGACTCCCCAAACCCTGACCGCCATCTACAAGGCACAAGTCAGGGGTGTGATGGAATATTCCCCACTTGCCTGGATGGGTGCAGCTCCAACAACAATCTAGAAGCTTGGCACCATTCAGGACAAAGCAGACCACTCGATTGACACCCTATCCACCTCCTTTAACATTCATTCCAATCACCACCAATGCTTGGGAGCAGCAGTGTGTACCATCTATAAAATGGTATTTCAGTAACTCACCAAAGCTCCTTCGACAGTACTTTACAAATCGAAGAAAGACAAGGGTAGCAGATGCATGGCAACATCACCATCTGCTAGTTCCATTCCAAATCTCTCACCGTCCTGTGTGAAAAATATAATCTTACTCCTCCCCCATTGCTGGGTCAAAATCCTGGATCTCACAGTCAAACTCAGGGTGGCTCCACATCACTTGGCAGCAATGATTCAAAAAGACACCTCACCACTACCTTATTCAAGCCAATTAGGAACGGGCAATAAATGCTGGCCTTTCCTGCAAAGCCCACACACTATGAATGAATATAACTGAACTGTTCTTTCGGATATTCTCACTTCACATAGAAATGGGCCAGCTAACAAGTTGTAAATGCTTCCGAAGAAAGCAATGATTCACACCAAATATTGGCCAAATTACTATTATTCCAAGTATAAACTAACTTGAACATGATGAGGTCAAGGTATTTATGTGATCCAATAAGATAGTGACTATTGGGATTTCTATTTGGTATATAGTTATAAGGGAATGGGCCAAAAATGAAATATGTAATACAAAGGCAGTTTGGAAGGGAGAAAATGGGGATTTTCCAGAAAGCGATGATTAATGGATGTGAAACTTTGTGTGCAAGAGAGAGAAGTTGGAGAGTAGGATTTTTCATCAAACCTACTACCAAAACTGAAAATGGGGTCAGGCAAGACTTTTGACCCTGACCCATTCTCCTGTGTTGGAGTCAATCATCTGTTCACAGTCGGATCCTAGCCAGTTTGGTTCTCCAGAGGCAGTTCCTCATTACCGAGAAAGCAGAATTGCTACTACGTTGGAGGATCCTGTAATGGATGGGATAAGCAGTCCCCTATACTTGTGTTGTATCTTGATTTGGTTCTGACTGAGACCAGTACCCACAGTACAAACATTTGGAGCGATAGAGAGAAGCCGTCATCACGTAACTTAGAATTTGTTTCTATGAAATGTTAAATAAAATCAGAATATTAAAAAAAAAGTTAATATCGTATAATAAGGATGATGCATATGAGGACTGGTGTGAAATTTGTCCCAACAAGAATTTGACCATCAAAGTTGCCTTAACAATTGTTTCTAGGATATATCCATAGTGACAAGGCCCAATCTAACCCATCCCTAGATTCCCTATTGTCATAGTGGCTGACCATTTTCTGGGAAACACTGCAGTATTTGCAGGGAGGGTTACCAATAGTATATCTTCGAGATGCCAGAAAAATTAAAAAGTGGCCGCTATATTTGACCAAGTTGGCATTGTATTATCAAACCAGTTGATGGCAATGCTGGACAAAGCAGTTTCCAAAGTGAAATCTGGGACCTCATACTTTTAATGGTTACCATGGTAGTTAGTCACTGAACATTTTCACATGAGCCTGCCAATGTCCTTTACAAAAGAACGCAAGTTTAAAAGAAGGAGGGAAAAACAAGAAAATCTAAACTATACATATGTGATAGTTTAGAAAGATCTTAAACAGCAAAACAAAGTTTCAACCTTTTTTTGAGTGATATACTTTAAAGATACTTAATCCAATCAAAAGTGTCACTTCTACTTTAACTCTTTCATTTCTTACTTAACTGACTTTTCTTAGTTTTGATGGGCCAGAGACTTCTTTCCAGTTTTGACAGCTTGTAAACTTTTGACAACATTCTCTCAAGTCAGAGACTTCACAACTCTGCTATGAGGGTGAAACTGATCTCTGAACTGAACTGAAAACAAAACTAGTAGCCCCAGTCTGTTTTCTCTGTATGTCATAAAATATTCACCAAGTTGAACATTTATTAACCCCACAGATATCCTTCTAAGCATTTAAGTCACATACCAATTTGCAAATGATGTAGTTAGTGACCTCTATTAAAAAAACAGTTACCTTCACCGTACTGAAATCACAGATCTAGTTTACTTCTACTTTAAAATCCAGATTGCCAAATGGCCATAACATATAGATACATCAATATGATATGGAGGTGCTGGTGTTGGACTGGGGTGGACAAAGTCAGAAATCACAAGACAGCAGGCTATAGCCCAACTGGTTTATTTAAAATCACAAGCTTTCGGAGCGCTGCTCTTTCAACACATAACCTGATAACGGAGCAACGCTCTGAAAGCTTGTGATTTTAAATAAACCTGTTGGACTATAACCTGCTGATGTGTGACTTCCAGCGCATCAATATAGTGTATGTATGGTGGGGAAGCTGGAGTTTATGGTGTAGCTATTAAATTACTGCTCTTGCCTTCTGTGGGGTTAGAGATCATAAGACATACTTTGATTATTCACAACTTGCTTCATCTTCTACATGAGAATTCCCAGTTTTTGGAACTCTCTTACATAAATGACAGTGGATGCTGCATCAGATGTTTGTTTAAATCTGAGACAGGCAGATTTTCATTCAGCAGAAGTATGAAGGGATATGCACCAAAGGCAGTTGTGTGGAGTTGGGATAGACATCAGCCCTGAATGGTGAACAGGTTTGAGGGGGTTACCTGGCCTATTCCTGTTCCTGTTCCTCTGTTTCTATATTCCAGTTTGGAGAAAGATATGAAATTTTCATGTGGCATTGATGTGCCATGTGTGATTGAAGTAATTCGAGGGGATTTGATAGAGACATACAAGATCATCAGAGGGTTAGATAGGGTAGACAGGATAATGATAATGATATCAGCATGTACGAGGGGGCATAACTACAAATTGAGGGATGATAGATTTAAGACAGATGTCTGAGGCAGGTTCTTTACACATAGAGTGGTAAGGGCATGGAATCCCTGCCTGCAAATGTAGTTAACTCGGCCACATTAGGGAGATTTAAACAATCCTTGGATAAGCACATGGATGATGTTGGGATAGTGTAGGGGGGTGGGCTTAGATTAGTTCACAGATCGGCGCAACATCGAGGGCTGAAGGGCCTGTTCTGTGCTGTATTGTTCTATATTCTATGTTCTATGACCCACCAATAGCCTTGTATAATGCAAGGGAGCTAATTATCTTCAGATGTGAGGCATGCATAAGGTGAATGTATTCAGTCTTTTTCCCAGGTTTGGAGAATCGAAGAATAGAGGGCATCAGTTTAAGGTTAGAGGGGAAAGAATAAAAGGGAACCTGAGGGGCAACTTCTTTACACAGAAGGCGGTATGCGTAAGGAATGAGCTGCCAGTGGTTGAGTGGGTACAATAACAACATTTAAAAGACATTTGGACAAATACACGGATAGGAAAGGTTTAAAAGGATATGGGTCAAATGCAAGGAAATGGGGTTAGTATGGATGGACATTTTGGTCAGTATGGGCCAAAGGGCCTTACTCCGTGCTGTAGGACTCGATGACTTTCTAACTCTCTGTGTCAGGTGCAAGTGCTGGAAGCACATAAGACATATATTGCAAAATACAAAGTTATCTTGATACTTCTCATTCATTAAATATTAATAAATACCTGTTTCAAAGCATCTAATTTATAAATGCGTAAGCTAAAATTTGCTAGAAATTTTCAACAGTCAGCATTATGTGACTTGTTAGCCACCAGGAAACCAAACATGAGCCACAATCACCTCTTTGCAGTTCAACACAGAAAATACAGACAACTTGATTGTGAAAGCTTCAATCCAAGTTAGACTATGCCAGTTCTGTATCTAACCAACAACTCATCAAACATCTTTTGATGTTAATGAGCTAGATTACTGATTAGATTAGACTACTTACAGTGTGGAAACAGGCCCTTCGGCCCAACAAGTCCATACCGACCCTCCGAAGAGCAACCCACCCAGACCCATTCCCCTACATTTGCCCCTTCACCTAACACTCTGGGCAATTTAGCATGGTCAATTCACCTAACCTGCACATCTTTGGACTGTGGGAGGAAACCGGAGCACCCGGAGGAAACCCACGCAGACACGGGGAGAATGTGCAAACTCCACACAGACAGTTGCCCGAGGATGGAATTGAACCCGGGTTAGCTTTTATTTAAAAAACAAAAGAGAGGTAATGGAATTCAGATTTTACCAGCTACCCAGGCAGGATTTGACCCCATATTCCCAGAACATTAATCCAGCATTCAGAATTCCTAATCCAAGGACCATTGCCAACATCCCACTCCCTCCCAATTTGGGATGGCAAGCCATTGACCAGAGCCATTCACTGCTGATTAATATTGGACTGATGTATTCTTTTGAAGATGGAGTTCTTTCACCTAATGAAATCTATTACTTCAGCTTGCCAATATTGGATCTTGCGTTTGAGCCACTGTCAATCACAACACTCTCATAAACATTGCTCAAGCAATATGTTGCCTCTCAGAAAGCATGATTGAATTTTCTGCTTCACTCCTTGAGGATGCAGACTTCAGTATCTCAGGTTAGAATAAACCGTGACTTATAAACTAATTAGAGCAGAAATGTACCATCTAATAGATTCTTCATATCTGAATGAAAGAAAGCAATTTAAAAATAATTACAAAATTATTTTCAATTATTGAAGTGCTGCGCCAACTCAAAGCTCAGGAAACAGATAATTACATGTGAGAAGTTCTAAGTTAATATTTTCCTGTTGCAAACAGTTGTAATGTGATACCTAGGAATGATTTTCATATTGTGTTTAAAATCTTACATCATTTTTTTACCATTTAGAATGCATACATTTCTAATGAAAAAAAAAAGAGATTTGCATTTGAATAGTGCCGTTCATGACAAAAAGCACTTGGTGGCCAATCGAGTACGTTTTGAATTGTTAATTCACTAATACAATGTAGAAAATATAGCAGCCAATATCTATGCTGCATGATCCCACAAATAGTAATGTGGGAAGGACCAGATTCTGTGTTTCCTGATGCAGATTGATGGGTCAGAACACCAGGGCTAACTATCCTACTTTTCTTCAAAACATCTTTAATGTTGATCTGAGAGGACAGAGGTGAACTTGTTTCAGTATCTCAACATGAAGGTGGCATAGACAGCAGGGTTTAAATCTTGATATTTGTGCTCAGGGCTGGGACATGCAATTAGGATTTTCTGGTTCATTGACAATTGAGCTGGATCTGATACACTGTCACACTATAATAACAACACCCTTGAGTGAAGATGCTATAGTGATAGGCTAATGATAGGGTTCAAGTGTGACAGCGTTGTAGATGTGATGTTGATTAAAGGTTAAGATTAAGTAGTGACCAAAGCACCAGGAAGACTTCCCTGCTCTTCCTTAAACCATTAAATCTGAGAGGAAAGATGGAGTGTCTGAAAAGCGAATAAACCAATAAACTAGACTTATTAATAACACAAATTTAAAAATGAAAAATGCAATTTACATTGCATTTTTCACAATCCCACCTGTCTCGAAAAGTGTTTTTATTATTCACTCACGGATCTGGATGTCATTCAGTAGGCCAGCATTTATTGCCCATCCTTAATTACCCAGAAGGCAGTTAAGAATCAACCACATTGCAATGGGTCTGGAGTCACATGTCACCCAGACCAGGTAAGGGTGACATACTTCCTTCCCAAAAGGGAATTAATGAACTAGATGGGATTTCCCAACAATTGTGTTTTGATCATCATTAGACTCTTGATTCCAGATTTTTAACTGAATTCAAACACCACTATGGTAGGATTTGAACCCGGATCCCCAGAGCATAACCTGAGCCTCTGGATTAATAATCTAGCAATAATACCACAAGACCATTGCCACCCCCACTTGAGAGCTAATGGACCACAAATAGAAATCTTGGCTGCCAATTTGCACCCAGCAACCTTCCACAGACAGTGGTGTGAAAACACCACTGTTTGAATCAGTTTATTAGTGACATTAATTGAGGGCTTTGCATTGCCAAGGACACGAGGTATGTCCTCTTCTGGTCTTCACACAGTGGTGTGTTATGAACACTGTTGCTGCTACTATTGGACAAATTAGACCCCAGACTGAAATTTGGCTTGATAGATCATATTTTATTTTATTTTGGTTTTAATGAGGTGAACTTCGTTGAAACACAAGCACACTATGTTGCAGATTTGACTATAACAAATAAAATGAGTTTAAACGTAAAACAAAAGACAATAATATGGTAATAAACCAGACTATCTATTAATAACACAAATTTACAAGTTTGAAAAATGTGATCACATATAATCCTATTAAACTCAAAAACACTCTTTCATTAGATCTCCACATACATCTTTACAGATCTCCAAAACAATTTTGTTTGTACTCACTGTAGCAACAATCACTTCTCTAACACCTCCATAGAGTTATTTCCACTCAGTCTGAAAATGCAATATTATCTTCCTCAAGCTCTCACATGCCTGAGCTTAAACTTTCTCAACTTCAAATTACTGCACTGGGTTTTATTCAAATACTTTTGATCTGGCACTTTCACAAAACTATTTAAGGTAATGCATTCTTACTCTCTTCTCCCTTTCTCAGGAGCAGCCATTTTAAGCATCCATCTTTAACCAAGATTTCTGTAGAATTACCCCAACTGAAACTAAAACCAATTTTTTTTCAGTCAAGGGTATTTCCCCTAAGCTTGCACTAAACAAGCCCAGAAGCTTTTATCCGAGCTTTAATGTACGTTGCTCACTCATACACTTCCCCTATATGAACAAAAATCCATTAGTCCTTTGAGACTATCTCCCCTAAACTGTTTTAAAAGAAATAACCATGGTCACACAGATGCTTCCAAATTAATGGTTAAACCCTTGAGACATGGATCTTGATTAGATGGGCTGAGGAGTAGCAGATAGAGTTTCATTTAGAGAAATGTGACGTTCTGCATTTCGGAAAGGCAAATCAGGGCAGGACCTACACATTTAATAGTAAGGTCATGGGGATTGTTGCCAAACAAAGGTACCTTGCGGTGTAGATTCATAGTTCCTTGTAAATGGAGTAGCAGGCAGATAGGACAGTGAAGAAGGCATTTGGTAGGCTTGCCTTTATTGGTCAGTGCATTGAGTATAGAAATTGATAGGTCATGTTGCAGCTGTACAGGACATTGTTTAGGCCACTTTTGGAATACCACATTCAATTCTTGTCTCCCTGCTATAGGAAATTTGCTGTGTAGCTGTAAAGGGTTCAGAAAAGATTTATAAGGATGTTGCCAGGGTTGGAAGGTTTGAGCTATAGGGAGAGGCTGAATAGGCTGGGGCTATTTTCCGTGGAGCATTGGAAGCTGAGGGGTGACCTTAAAGAGGTTTATAAAATCATGAGAGGCATGGATAGGGTAAATCGGTGAGGTAATTTCCCCAGGGTAGGAGAGTCCAGAACTAAAAGGCATAGGTTTAAGGTGAGAGGGGAAAGATTTAAAAGGGACCTGAGGGGCAACTTTTTCATGCAGAAGATGGTGTTTGTATAGAATGAGATGCCAGAGGAAGTGGTGGAGGCTGTTACAATTACAACATTTAAGAGACATCTAGATGTGTATATGGATAGGAAGTGTTGGAGGGATATGGGCCAAATGCTGGCAAACGGGACTAGATTAGTTTAGGATTTCTGGTCTTCAATGACGCGTTGGACTGAAGGGTCTGTTTCCATGCTGTATGTCTCCATGATTCTTTGACATACAGAAAAACCCAGATGCCACTTATTCAAAATCCAAACTTAGAGGAAGTGACATTAAAATGCATCACACATGAGATCTTGAACATCTCCAAGCAGATGGATTGCTCCTTTGTTTAAAATGTCATCCAAAACAAAAAGCAGCATTTCAAACAGTAATGAAGCATCAGCCTTGATCTATATATTGATGTCCTGGAGTGGGATTTGAACCTTGAGATTCATTATTGAGCCACAGTCAAAAGGATATGTATCTCACAGTCATAGGTGGCCAATTGGTTATTGTCAGTTCTTTCTGAAATTATTATGACTGTGTAGCACATGCCTAATGGTTCTCAGCTGACTGTCAGTTTAAGATCAGTGTTATTTGACTGTAGAGAGATGTTGCTATCATTAGAAAAGTAATAAATGCTGTTGGACAAAGCTCTTAGGTAAATTAATTTTAAATACCAGACATTGGTTAAGAAATGCACCATATGCTGGTTGGAAAGCAGTTCAATTTAATGAGGCAGTACAAAACAGGATTTTAATTTTCATTTAGTTTCAGGCCATTTCTGAGATTGCTGTCAAATGGGGCATCAATGCTGCGAATATAAATGTTGTGGTTATATCTTCTTCTCCAGCCTCCCCTGATGTGGGTTCCTGCCAGACTTCCTGTCCATAGTGTCTATTAACTGCTCTTCCAGTGGAGAATGTGTATGAATGAAGGGCTATCCCTTCCTCCAACAACTGTCCACTGCAGGAGCTTGCTGGCAGAGAAGTGAGTGTGTCAGTGCTGGACTAGTGCTGGGTTCTGAAAGCCTGAGTGTGGGGTGGTGTTGTACAGTGTGGTGGTGTTGTACAGTGTGGTGGTGTTGTACAATGGGGTGGTGTTGTACAGTGGGGAGGTGTTTTACAGTGTGGTGGTGTTATATAGTGGGGTGGTGTTGTACAGTGGGGTGGTGTTGTACAGTGGGGTGGTGTTGTACAGTGTGGTGGTATTATATAGTGGGGTGGTGTTGTACAGTGGGGTGGTGTTGTACAGTGGGGTGGTGTTGAATAGTGGGGAGGTGTTGTACAGTGTGGTGGTGTTATATAGTGGGGTGGTGTTGTACAGTGGGGTGGTGTTGTACAGTGTGGTGGTGTTATATAGTGGGGTGGTGTTGTACAATGGGGTGGTGTTGTACAGTGGGGAGGTGTTGTACAGTGGGGTGGTGTTATATAGTGGGGTGGTGTTATATAGTGGGGTGGTGTTGTACAGTGGGGTGGTGTTGTACAGTGGGGTGGTGTTGAATAGTGGGGTGGTGTTGTACAGTGGGGTGGTGTTGTACAGTGGGGTGGTGTTGAATAGTGGGGTGGTGTTGTACAGTGGGGTGGTGTTGTACAGTGGGGTGGTGTTGAATAGTGGGGTGGTGTTGTACAGTGGGGTGGTGTTGTACAGTGAGGTGGCGTTGAATAGTGGGGTGGTGTTGTATAGTGGGGTGGTGTTGAATAGTGCGATGGTGTTGTTTAGTGGAATGGTGTTGAATAGTGGGGTGGTGTTGTACAGTGAGGTGGTGTTGAATAGTGGGATAGTGTTGTAGAGTGGGATGGTGTTGTATAGTGGGGTGGTGTTGTGTAGTGGGGTAGTATTGAACAGTGGGGTAGTGTTGTATAGTAGGGTGGTGTTGTATAGTGGGGTGATGTTGTACAGTGGGGTGGTGTTGTACAGTGTGGTGGTGTTGTACAGTGGGGTGGTGTTGTATAGTGGGGTGATGTTGTACAGTGGGGTGGTGTTGTACAGTGGGGTGGTGTTGTACAGTGGGGTGGTGTTGTACAGTGGGGTGGTGTTGAATAGTGGGGTGGTGTTATATAGTGGGGTGGTGTTGTACAGTGAGGTGGCGTTGAATAGTGGGGTGGTGTTGTATAGTGGGTTGGTGTTGTATAGTGGGTTGGTGTTGTATAGTGGGGTGGTGTTGTACAATGGGGTGGTGTTGTACAGTGGGGTGGTGTTGTACAGTGTGGTGGTGTTGAATAGTGGGGTGGTGTTATATAGTGGGGTGGTGTTGTACAGTGAGGTGGCGTTGAATAGTGGGGTGGTGTTGTATAGTGGGTTGGTGTTGTATAGTGGGGTGGTGTTGTATAGTGGGGTGATGTTGTACAGTGGGGTGGTGTTGTACAGTGTGGTGGTGTTGTACAATGGGGTGGTGTTGTACAGTGAGGTGGCGTTGAATAGTGGGGTGGTGTTGTATAGTGGGGTGGTGTTGAATAGTGGGATGGTGTTGTACAGTGGGGTGGTGTTGTACAGTGAGGTGGCGTTGAATAGTGGGGTGGTGTTGTATAGTGGGGTGGTGTTGAATAGTGCGATGGTGTTGTTTAGTGGAATGGTGTTGAATAGTGGGGTGGTGTTGTACAGTGAGGTGGTGTTGAATAGTGGGATAGTGTTGTAGAGTGGGATGGTGTTGTATAGTGGGGTGGTGTTGTGTAGTGGGGTAGTATTGAACAGTGGGGTAGTGTTGTATAGTAGGGTGGTGTTGTATAGTGAGGTGATGTTGTACAGTGGGGTGGTGTATAGTGGGGTGGTGTTGTATAGTGGGGTGGTATTGTATAGTGGGGTGGTATTGAACAGTGGGGTGGTGTTGAATAGTGGGGTGGTGTTGCACACTGGGGTGTTGTTGTGTGGTGGGGGTGGTATTGAATAATGTTAGGCGTGGGAAAGCTACAGAGGAGCATGGGTGTGTAATTTCTGTGGCCAGGAGGTGACGGTGTTCAGCTCAGTTTAAGATGTCTTACGTTGTAGCCCATTGTCTGAGTGGGCTGTTCCTCAAATTCTGATCGTACTTCAGTCCCAAACACGTAGTCAAAGACGGGCCCCGGCAGTGTGCAATCAAGTGGATTGTTCGACCTAATGTTTGCATAAATTAGGAGTGTTTATGACTGACTAACCCTCGACAATGCCCACATTTCTGGGTTTCTGTGACCCTATCTATACCCTTCATTAACCCTATCTATACCCTTCATGATCTTATAAACCTCTATAAGGTCATCTCTCAATCTCCTACACTCCAGTGAAAAACATTCCAGGATGAACCGTTGATTCTCCTGATTCTCGGATGCTGCCTGACCTGCTGTGCTTCTCCAGTACCCTGCTCTTGACTCTGAAGAACATTTCAGCCTTTCCAGCCTTTCTTTATAACTCAAACCTCCCATGTCCCGCAACATCCTGGTACATCTCTTCTGAACTCTCCCCAGCTTAAGAATATCCTTCCTATAAAAAGGCAACCAGAACTGGACACAGTATTCCACAAGAGGCCTCACCAACATCCTGTATAACTTTCCAACTCCTATACTCAAAGGACTGAGCAATGAAGGCAAGCGTGCTAAATGCCTTTTTTAACTACCCTGTCTCCATGTGATGCAAACTTCAAAGAATTATGTAGCTGAACCCCCTAGGTCTCTCTGTTTTACAGCCCTACCAAAGGGCCTGCCATTAATTGTATAAGTCCTGCCCTTGTTTGTTGAACCAAAATGAAATACCTCACATTTATCCAAGTTGAACTCTGCCTTTCTTTAGCTCATTGACCCATTATTGGAATAAAAGTGGAAAGTGCCGGAGATACTCAAGGGGTCTGGCAGCAGCCATGGAGAGAGGAAAACAGAGTTAATGTTACGAGTCCGATTGACTTATTCGCAGACCTTTCTGTTTCTCAAGCATCTTGAGTAATTTGCTTTACTGAAACTGAGCAAAATATTGTGGAGAGCAGAAATATAAAGTGATAACTTTGTTGGGAGTGGTGTATCAGATGATTTGCTTGTGGCCCATATGTGTTGGCATGGACAGGTGTGAGATGATGGTGTCTGCCAAATGCTCACATTTAGCTTTTGGCCTTCTGTAATACAGCAGAGAAATTCAGCTCAAACAATAGAAACAAACACTGCTGGCACTGCAGTGCAGCACGAGGTCAATTGTACCTGAGCCAGCATTTTGAAAGAGCTATCCAACTGGTCCCAACCCCCTTACCTTTGCCAAGGGTCCGACAAATATTTCCTTTTGCAATTCCCTTTTGAAAGTATCTATAATGCTTGTCTCCAAAATCCTTTCAAGTGGCACATTGCAGATCATAAATCATGAGTGGAAAAAGAAAACTCCTCATCTCCCTTCTGTGTCTTTAGCCAACTAATTTCAATCTGTGTCCTCTAGTTACCAACTCTCTTGTCAGTAGCATGTTTTCTATTTAAATCCCTCACAAATTTTGACCACCTCTATTAAGTTCCTTAATCTTCCTTGTTATGCACTCAGGAGAAAATGTTTTAGCTTTTCCACATAATTGTAGCCCTTTACGCATGGAATAATCCTGTAAATCTCCTCGGCACCTGCCGTCAGGCTTTATATCCTGAGGAGTACAATCTAAAGGTAATCAGCATTACATGCAAGTGACAAGAAGTTATAGTACAAGCTCAGCAAGAAGGTATTGTAACAAGTCATTCAATTTGACTTGATTTGATTTTGATTTTATTGTCATGTGCACTCAAGTACTAAAGTACGGGAGTGCAGTGAAAACTGTATAATGTCACCACACAAGGCACCATCTTAGATACAAGCACCTAGGTACAGAATCTTTACAACAAGATAGAGTGAGTTCTGTTTTAATGTGTATTTCTTCAACACAAATTGGCTTTAACGTGATTGAAGAATTTAGAACGTTATTTGTAGAACACAAACTTTCCTCACCTGCATTGGCTAAAACACAATTCCGGCCTCGTTAGTTAAACTGAAGTGGCTAATGTGCGGTTTTCTTACAAGGCGAGATCTCACAAAGACCGAACTACTGCGTTATATCTGAACCGACTGTAAAAAGAACAAAGTTAAAAGTTAAACTTTGCATAATTATAGTATAACGAAACATATCCAAAAGAAGGTTAAAAATTAAACATTGCAAACTTTCTTAGTTTTAAGTAGTAAGTAAAGAAATAAAGCTGTAAGTCAAACATTGCAGTATCTTTTAATCACTTAACCAAGAGGGACTGCACTTCAAGGAATCAACTCAAGACCAAAAGTCCATGCTGAGGCCACACCGGGTTAAGAGACCACTACATACTGCTGAAAGACCACAATGCAAGGTTGAGAGATTGCTATGCTGGGCCACTGACAGCTCTCCACGCTGGGCCACTGAGAGATCTCCGTACTGGGATACTGAGAAATCTCCATGCTGGGATACTGAGAAATCTCCGTGCTGGGATACTGAGAGATCTCCGTGCTGGGATATTGAGAGATCTCCACGCTGGGATACTAAGAGATCATCATGCTGGGATACTGAGAAATCTCCGTGCTGGGATATTAAGAGATTTCCACGCTGGGATACTGAGAGATCTCCGTCCTGGGATACTGAGAGATCTCCACGCTGGGATACTAAGAGATCATCATGCTGGGATACTGAGAGATCTCCATGCTGGGATATTAAGAGATCTCTACGCTGGGATACTGAGAGATCTCCATGCTGGGATATTGAGAGATCACCAGGCTGGGATACTGAGAGATCTCCACGCTGGGATACTGAGAGATTACCATGCTGGGATACTAAGAGATCACTGTGCTGGGATATTGGGAGATCATAATGCTGGGATACTGAGAGATTTCCATGCTGGGATATTGAGAGATCTCCACGCTGGGATACTGAGAGATCTCCATGCTGGGATACTGAGAGATCACCAGGCTGGGATATTGAGAGATCGTCATGCTGGGATACTGAGAGATTTCCATGCTGGGATATTGAGAGATCGCCACGCTGGGATACTGAGAGATCTCCATGCTGGGATACTGAGAGATCACCAGGCTGGGATACTGAGATATCTCCACGCTGGGGTACTGAGAGATCTCCACGCTGGGATACTGAGAGATCACTGTGCTGGGATACTGAGAAATCTCCACGCTGGGATATTGAGAGATCTCCACGCTGGGATACTGAGAGAGCATCATGCTGGGATACTGAGAGATCTCCATGCTGGGATATTGAGAGATCTCCACGCTGGGATATTGAGAGATCATCATGCTGGGATACTGAGAGATCTCCACGCTGAGATACTGAGAGATCATCATGCTGGGATACTGAGAGATAACTGTGCTGGGATACTGAGAAATCTCCGTGCTGGGATACTGAGAGATCATCATGCTGGGATACTGAGAAATCTCCTTGCTGGGATATTGAGAGATCTCCACACTGGGATATTGAAAGATCGTCATGCTGGGAGACTGAGAGATCACCATCCTGTGATATTGATACTTCTCCATGCTGAGATACTCAGAGATCTCCACACTGGGGTATTGAAAGATCTCCACACTGGGGTACTGAGAGATCTCCATACTGGGAGACTGAGAGATCTCCACACTAGGATACTGAGAGATCTCCACACTGGGATTCTGAGAGATCTCCATGCCAGGCCACTGAGACATCTCCATCCTGGGATACTGAGAGATCTCCATGCTGGGATACCGAGAGATCGCAACACTGGGATACTGAGAGATGTCCATCCTGGGTCACTGAGAGATATCCAAACTGGGATACTGAGAGATCACCAGCTTTGCTGTACCAACTAATGTTGGCATTTGAAGACTTGGATCAAATTGGTGTATTGAAACTTTATTGCTGGAACAGCACAGCAGGTCAGGCAGCATCCAGGGAACAGGAGATTCGACGTTTCGGGCACAGGCCCTTCTTCAGGAATTCCTGAAGAAGGGCCTGTGCCCGAAACGTCGAATCTCCTGTTCCCTGGATGCTGCCTGACCTGCTGTGCTGTTCCAGCAATAAAGTTTCAACTTTGATCTCCAGCATCTGCAGACCTCACTTTCTCCTCAAATTGGTGTATTGCTGTTTGTTGCTCACCCAGCATTTTACCAGTGATTAGAGGAAATCTGTTCTATAATGTGACAACTTTAAGTGTTCCCAGTTGAGGTTACGCACCTACACCATTGCTGTTGTATATGCTCCTCCTGTAGATTAGAACTGCTCTTTCAGTACAACTAGAGATCATGTAGTGAAATGGTTAGTGCCCCTTCTCCAGAATAAGAAGCTTGGGACGAGTCCCACTCCAGGACTGGTGGGTCAAGGAAGGAGCATTTTGACGGGGCCATATCTACCGGAAACCATTCTAACACATGCTAAAGCCAGGCAGTTGGATTGGGAGAGAGTTGTGGTCAGCCATCTTATGGAAAGGATTTGGGGCCTGTCCTACATTTCAGTACCAACCACCACAGATGGGGTACAGTGCTGCCACCAAGCTTCCTTTCTGTACTGAGGGCCTGATTGCTGAACAGTAGTGGAGAATGAGCTACTCATGGGTCTTAATAAGAACAGGCACCCAAGTCTGATTCACAAATTCTGATGGTCTAGAGTTTTCACATGGCTTCCACAATGTGTTCTCTTCTGATTTGGATGATTGATACCTTGAATTATTCACGTTGATTCCGATTCAATACAAATCATTTCCAGTGGAGATAGTTTGCCTCCCATCACTTGCAGGTGTTGTTTCAGCTAAACCCAATAGTTGGTCCATTACCTGATCTAACAGACGTTTATTCTCTTGAATTCCCATCACAGAGGTACGTTTCCTTGCTAACACTTCTGCAAACATTGTCCAGGGATTTTTATTCTCATGAATGTCCAACATATCTACCTGTCTTTTGGAAACGCATGCTTTCCTTCTCATAGTGTCCTGGTCTTTACACAGGGTAAATTCTTCTTAACCATGTCCTGAATTTGAAGATGTTTGTCTGGCATCTATGCAGTTACATGCAACTCATCTCCATTTTGTTCAAGCAACCCTTTATTCTCAATCTGCTGATAACCCTATATTGAAGTATGTGAACCCTTTGCCACAACTCATTGATCATGGTGGCACAGTGGTTAGCACTGCTGCCTCACAGCACCAGGGACCTGGGTTTGATTCCACCCTCAGTTTCCCATCTGCTTGAAGTTTGCATATTCTCCCAATGTCTGCTTGGGTTTCTCCTGGGTGCTCGGGTTCCCTCCCACAGTCCAAAGGTGTGCAGTCCAAAGCCTACATAAAATTATGAAGGGAGTTGACAAGATAGAAGTAGAGAGGATATTTCCACTGACGGCTGAAACTAGGACAAGAGGGGGTTGCAGATTTACGGCTGAGTTGAGGAGGAACGTTTTCATCCAAAGGGTTGTGAATCTGTGGAATTCCATGCCCAGAGAAGCAGTTGAGGCTTCCTCGTTAATGTTTTTAAAACTAAGATAGATAATTTTTTGAACAGTAAAGGGATTAAGGGCTATGGTAAGGTGGGGAGGGGACTGGATCTGAAAATATTAGCCATGATCTTATTGAATGGTGGAGCAGGCTCAAAGGCCTACTCCTGGTTCTTGTGTTCTTATGTTCTGAAATCATGGTGACCCTCATGTTAAGCTCTTCCTCTAATAAGGAGTAAGCCTCTGGGACAATAGTGACGTTACCTTTATTTGTACTATCTCTGTTTTACAGGAAGAGTGACCCAACTCTTAAACTCCGCAAAGCAAGGGCCTTCTCAGCGTCAGAGCCGCTTTTCCAAGTAGACCCCAATTCTGAACCTTGTGAGATGTTCTTCCATGCATTGTCAAATACAGAGGAACCTTTATTATCTGAATGACATGGGCGGGGAGACTTTTGTTTGGATAATCAAATATCCAAATAATCGAATGTCGGATAACACAGTTTAGCTAAGCATTGGGACCTTGCGATCTTGTCCACATAATCTGAAATTTGTATAATTGAATGACAGTTAATTGAAGTTCCTCTGTATTCAACCAACAACTTTTCTTTCTATAGTTGTTGCTTCATTACCTCAATTAAAGTTGTCACAACTCAATTTTCTTAAGCTATTTTAATTAAAATTAAGCAAGAGATAAAATCTATAAGAACAATAGAAATAGACATAAGAGTGGAACATATCGACTCTAATGTGAGGAGTGAAATCACACTACTGATGAACTTAAGGGAAAAGCTGAGAGAGTTTAGGCATGTTTCTCAGAGAGAAGGCAATAGGTGGGTAATGGGCCTCAAACTAGATGAGGGCTATTTTCCATCGAGTATCGATGGCTGAGGGTGACCTGATAGAGGTTTATAAAATCATGAGGGGCATGGATAGAGTAAGTGGGTCCAAAACTGGAAGGCATTGTTTTAAAGTGAGACCAAAAAGATTTAAAAGAGACCTAGGTGGCAACCTTTTTTTGCCAAGGGTGGTGCATGTATGGAATGAGCTCCAGAGGAAGTGGTGGAGGCTGGTACAGTTACAGCATTTAAAAGGCATCTGGGTGGGTATATGAATGGGAAGGATTTAGAGGGATATGGGCCAACTCTGGAAAATAGGACTAAATTAATTTGGGATATCTGATCGGCATGAACGAGTTGGACTGAAGGGTCTGTTTCCGTGCTGTACAGCTCTATGACTCTAGTGCCTCAAGAAAAAACATTCTTTCAGCATCCTCTCTGGGTCGTACAGGTTTCATTAAGATCACTCTTGATTCTTCTAAACTTAAATGGGCATTGGCCCAACTTGCTCAACCTGAACGGCCTGTTTCCGTGCTGAACATCTTTATGACTCTAAGTTGACTGTTACGTGGAGCATAAACACCAGTGTTGAATGGTTGGGCTGAATATCATATTTTGGAGCCGCAAATGTTTTGCATTTAGTGGTCCACTCAGTTTATTGGGCAATGAAAATCAAGTAGCATTATGGTTGTTCCATTAAAGCAAAGCAGTTTAGCAGATGCTAAAAAAGTGTCTCTCATTCTGACATGCAAATAATTATACCTTGGCAGCCTTCTTCTCTCAAGCTAATGGTTTGTGCTGTGGAAGTAAACATTCTCTTTGGCATTGCCTCGTACAGCTCTGGATCCCCTCTCTTTCATTGCAGAGAATGACAGAAGCCCAACTGTGGCAGCAAGACATTTGGTCCTTCCAGTCCTCACTGACCTTCTGAACAGCATCCCATCCAGACACACTCCCCTATCCCTGTAACTGCCATGGCTAATCCACCTTTGGGCTGTGGGAGGAAACTCACATAGACACAACGAGAACGTGCAAACTCCACACAGACTGTCACCTAAGGCTGGAATCGGACCTGGTGCTGTGAGGCAGCAGTGCTAACCACCGAGCCACCTTGGAACACAGAGGGTTAAGAATGTGCATGATTCCCTTTTTCATAGAATTCACCTAACCTGCACATTTTTTTAGACTGTGGGAGGAGACCCACGCAGACACAGAGAAAATGTGCAAACTCCACACAGGCAGTTGCCTGAGGTGGGCATTGAACCCGGATCTCTGGCGCTGTGAGGCAGCAGTACTAAGCACTGTGCCACTGTGCTGCTCGTGATTCATTGGCCTCTTTTTCTCTGGGCCTGCTCAGCCAACAAGGTTTTTTTGTTTCTGTTTGCCCTTTGTATTGTCCTCCCAGACAGAGGTCACTGATGTCAGCATCTGCGAGAATAAAATATTGTATCAACACATCCCAATCATTATGGACTTGAACAAAGCCTTATGTTTTGCCATTTACCATTATCTTTAGATGACACTGTTTAAGAAGGGTGGTAAGGACAAGCCAGGGAACTACAGACCAGTGAGCCTGACCTCGGTGGTGGGCAAGTTGTTGGAAGGAATCCTGAGGGACAGGATGTACATGTATTTGGAAAGGCAAGGACTGATTTGGGATAGTCAACATGGCTTTGTGCATGGTAAATCACGTCTCACAAACTTGATTGAGTTTTTTGAAGAAGTAACAAAGAGGATAGATGAGGGCAGAGTGGTAGATTTGATCTATATGGACTTCAGTAAGGCATTCAACAAGGTTCCCCATGGGCGACTGATTCGCAAGGTTAGATCTCATGGAATACAGGAAGAACTAGCCACTTGGATACAGAACTGACTCAAAGGTAGAAGACAGAGGGTGGTGGTGGAGAGTTGTTTTTCAGACTGGGGGCCTGTGACCAGTGGAGTGCCACAAGGATCGGTGCTAGGTCCTCTACTTTTTGTCATTTACATAAATGATTTGGATGCGAATATAAGAGGTACAGTTAGTAAATTTGCAGATGACACCAAAATTGGAGGTGTAGTGGACAGCGAAGAGGGTTACCTCAGATTACGACAGGATCTTGACCAGATGGGCCAATGGGCTGAGGAGTGGCAGATGGAGTTTAATTCAGATAAATGCAAGGTGCTGCATTTTGGGAAAGCAAATCTTAGCAGTACTTATACACTTAATGGTCAGGTCCTAGGGAGTGTTGCGGAACAAAGAGACCTTGGAGTGCAGGTTCATAGCTCCTTGAAAGTGAAGTCGCAGGTAGATAGGATAGTGAAGAAGGCATTTGGTATGCTTTCCTTTATTGGTCAGAGTATTGAGTACAGGAGTTGGGAGGTCATGTTGCGGCTGTACAGGACATTGGTTAGGCCAGTGTTGGAATATTGCATGCAATTCTGGTCTCCTTCCTATCAGAAAAATGTTGTGAAACTTGAGAGGGTTTAGAAAAGATTTACAAGGATGTTGCCAGGGTTGGAGGATTGGAGCTATAGGGAGAGGCTGAACAGGCTAGGGCTCTTTTCCGTGGAGCATCATATGCTGAGGGGTGACCTTATAGAGGTTTACAAAATTATGAAGGGCATGGATAGGGTAAATAGGCAAAGTCTTTTCCCTGGGGTCGGGGAGTCCAGAACTAGAGGGCATAGGTTTAGGGTGAGAGGGGAAAGATATAAAAGAGACCTAAGGGGCAACTTTTTTACAAAGAGGGTGGTATGTGTATGGAATGAGCTGCCAGAGGAAGTAGTGGAGGCTGGTACAAGTGCAACGTTTAAGAGGCATTTGGATGGGTATATGAATAGGAAGGGTTTGGAGAGATAGGGGTGCTGCTGGCAGGTGGGACTAGATTGGGTTGGGATATCTGGTCAGCATGGACTGGTTGGACCGAAGGGTCTGTTTCCATGCTGTATATCTCTATGACTCTATGACTCTATGACTCTATGGCTACAAAGAAATCATTTGGAGGTACTGGTGTTGGACTGGAGTGTACAAATTTAAAAATCACACAACACCAGCTTATAGTCCAACAGGTGTATGTGGAAGCACTAACTTTCGGAGCGCTGTTCCTTCATCAGGTTGTTATACTCCACAACCACCTGATGAAGGAGCAGCGCTCCGAAAGCTAGTGCTTCGACATACACCTGTTGGACTATAACCTGGTGTTGTGCAATTTTTAACTTTGTACAAAGATGTAATTATTGCAGAAGATAAGTTCAAGATAAGGGAAAGCTCTGTTTTGGGCCCTTTGCCTTCCTACTTTGAAGTTTTAAGCTATACCCTCTCACCCTTGTTACCTCCAACCCAAGTGAAATTGCTGACAGGAATTCAATGATGTTCTCTGCAATTGCAGCCCATGTCTTGCGTGGAAAGTTCCTGGATGTTTTCAAAGTTCAAGAAATGTCATACTATAGGGGAAGCAAATGCTCAGTGGAATGCTGGGGATCTGAGGCATTTGGCAACTGAGTGGCAACATTAAGTGGAGCCAGGAAGGATGATAGATTAATAAGGGGGGGGCAGAATTTCTGCTCAGGCGTATTGATTCTTTCGGTATGTTTTCCCTGAAATTGTCATAATGCACGCAAAGAGTTGCAAAATGTTAAGCATCAGTTGTGATTGGCGCAAATCAAGTTTCTGCAACTGTTGGCACTAGTTTACAAAACATGTACTGTCTGGGAGGTTCCACCCCCCAATCTGACCATACCCCAGAGTGAATTAATCGCTTTTGGGAGTTCCTGATATTTGTATTCATTTGCGAGCCTACAAGGAATATTTAAACCATGTTAACATTAAACACGATCTTAAAATTAATGTGTTGCAGAAGTTCTTCCCTTATGTCAAAATATCAAACACATTGCTGGTTTACTGTGTTATGATTTTAAATTATTTAAGGTAATGTGAATGATCCATCAGTTGTAATCCGTGGTATGGAGCAAGATGTTTTTTAGTAAATGTGATGTTTTTACATGTTACATTTTCCAAATGTTTTAGCATGATACCATTGACTTGTATAACCAGAAAGAGCTGTTTGTAACTGTACAAAGAGTTGTTGAGTTTCCTCAGCCAAATTTACAAGATATCTTTGTTTCAGTTTCAACCAGCTGAATCTCACTCTTGTGCCTCTTGGATGTACAATACAAATACATCTGCATTCACTGTTTTTTAAGCATAAACGCAGGGCAGACCCTCCACTGCAGTCCTTCATTATTAGGAGTATTGTCTCATACAAGATGGTAAAGAGCTAAAGAAAAATAGGGGAACAGTTTCTGGCCAATGCCTTGTCCTTCAACCATCATTTTGCTAAAATAGATTATTTGCTGTTTGAGAATCCTTGCAAAGTGCAAATTGGCTATTGTGTTCCCTCACTTATAACAATGACTCCACTGCTGAAGTAAAGTTATTATCTACAAAACCACTCTGAGACATCCTGAGGTGACAAAAAGTGCTAAATAGTTTGAAGTCTTTCTTTGACTTTATTAACTGACTCCTGCAGTGTAGTGTCCTGCTTTCAAAGATTCATGTATGTAAACAACACCTGTCATTGTTTCATGCCATTGTTATATGATAGAAGACCTAAAGGCCTTCACAAGAGCAAGACTTGACATCAAACCACACAAGTTTTTGACTTGGCTATTTGCAACCTGAATGAAATAATTGACAGGAAATTCAATGATGTTATAAGGGATGTCTTCAATCACCACCCATGATTTGAGTGGGAAATTCCTGAATGTTTTCAGAGTTCAAGAAAAGCCACACTGCAGGGCTGTGGAGGTGCTAGTGTTGGACTGGGGCAGACAAATTCAAAAATCACAGGTTTATTAGAAAAAGTATGTTTTCGGAGTCACCAGCACCAGAGGAAGGAACAATGCTCCGAAAGCTCGCAGTTTCAAATAAACCAGTTAGACTGTAACCCAGTGTCATGTGATTTTTGACATGACAGGGGAAACAATATTTGGTGCAATGCTTGGATTTGAGGCATTTTGCAACTGAGAGACAAGGTTAAGTGGACCCATTCCGTGCAGAAGGATAACAGATTAATTAATAGGGTTAAACTTCCGCTCAGTTGCATTGATTGTTTCGATATGTTTCGCCTGAAATTGTCATAACAAAGGTTTGCAGAATCATAAGCACCACTTGGTATTGGTGCAAATTTAACAAATATTGCCTCACGAACTGGCAGATGTCAAGAAGCATCTTCAAGGTGGAAAGGTTAAGGACATAATTCTAAAGCTTAGGGTTTTAAAGTTGGACAGACAAGTCAAAAATAGTGGAGTATGGATATCTTGGAGACTTGAAGGAAGTTGCAGACTTACTGAGCAAACAAGTTTTGGATGAGAATTTTTAAATCAAGGAATCGCTTAACCCACATTAAGTCATGGAGTCATACAGCATGGAAACTGACCCTTTGGTCCAACCAGTCCATGCTGACCATAATCCCAAACTAAACTAGTCCCGTCTGCTTGCACTTAGTCCATATCCCTCCAAAGATTTCTTATTCATGTGCTTTTCCAAATTTTTTTAGCATTGTAATTTACCTGCATCCATCACTTTCTCTAGAAGTTGATTCCACACATGACCCACCCTCATTGTTGCCCCTCAAGTCTTTATTAAATCTTTCTTCACTCACCTTAAAAATGCCCTCTTGTCTTGAAATCTTCCACCCTAGCGAAAACACACCAGCCATTCACCTTACTTGTACCACTCATGATTTTATAAACTTCTATAAGGTCACCTACTGTGCTCCAGAGAAAAAAGTCCCAGCTAATCCAGCCTCTCCCGATGATGATAGTGAGTAAGAATACAGATAGCGGAGTTTTGGATAACCACAAGCTTGTGGACAGTAGAAATTGGGAGACTAACCAGGTGTGCATTGAAATAGTAGAAGTGAAAAACCACACAACATGGGTTATGGTCCAACAAGCTTTCCATTTCAAATAAACCTGTTGGCCGATAACCTGGTGTTGTGTGATTTTTGACTTTGTCCGCCCCAGTCCAACACCGGCATCTCCACATCTTGATATAGTACGGCCCAGAAGTGAAACTAGTGTGGATTAAATTTTCAGCTATAAATGATCTCACTGCCCCCTGACTTAAATTTCAGTGGTTTAGGAGGGATTGTAGACATTAAGAGGAGGAATGGGCCATTCAATCCCTTGAGCCTACTTTGACATTGAGTTAAATCAAAAGACCATAAGATATAGGAGCAGAATTAGAGCATTTGGCCCATTGAGTGTGTTCTACCATTCGATCATGGCTGATATGGTTTAAACCACGGTTTATCTGATTTTAGACTCAACTCCATTTTATGGCAAAACTCTCCATAGCCACTGGCTCCTTAACAAAAACACGAGAAGAACTTGCTGGAGCAATTCAGCAGAATTTGTGGGGAGAAAACAGAGTCAACATTTCAAGTCCAGTAACCCAGCATCGAACTGAAAATACTTGGGGGGAGAAAGCAATATTTTTTGTTGCTGACAAAGAGTTGAGGGGATGAAGGAATAAGCTGAAAGATAGAGACAGAGCCCAGAGAGACAGAGAGAGGGGCAAAGTGATTGTTGATAAAAGACCATGAAAGATCAAAAGCTAGTTAGGTGATAATGGGGACTGTAAGTGGGTGAAGGTGCACTGGCTGTGATGAAAGATTCCACATCATGACAGGATTTGGGGTGTAAGGGGGAAGGACATGGAAGAAGGGATTCAGGCCCTAAAAATCATTGAACTTGGCATTGAGTCCTGAAGACCGCAAGTACCCATGAAGAAAATGAAATGATGTTCCTCCAACTTACTCTGACTCTCACTGGAGCACTGCAGCAGACCTAAGACAGAAGAGTTGGCCAGGAAACTCAATGCTCAGGGTCATGATTACAGGCATTCCATGCGCCATTAACTTTTGTTAGTTAAGAGCCAATCTACTTCTTTCTTAAAATAATTCAATGATCCTGTCTACATTACGCTCTAGCGAAGAGACACACGATGCTTCAACAGAAAAGAAAATTCCCTAATCTCCATGTCAATTATTTTTAAACTGTCTTCTTTTCTAGACTTGCTACAGGAAGGAGGTTGTGAAACTTGAAAGAGTTCAGACAAAATTTACAAGGATGTTGCTAGGGTTACAGGGTTTGAACTATAGGGAGAGGCTGAATAGGCTGGGGCTGTTTTCCCTGGAGCATTGGAGGCTGAGAGGTGACCTTATAGAGACTTATAAAATCATCAAGGGCATGGATAGGGTAAATAGCAAAGGTATTTTCCCCAGGGTAGCGAAACTAGAGGGTTTAGGTTTAAGGTAAGAGAGGAAAGATTTAAAAGGAACCCAAATTGTACCTGAAGGTAACTTCTTCACACAAAGGGTGGTGCGTGTATGGAATGAGCTGCCAGAGGAAGTGGTGGAGACTGGTACAATAATAACATTTAAAAGGCATCAGGATGGGTACCTGAATAAGAAGGGTTTAGAGGGGTATGGGCCAATTTGGCAAATGGGACTAGATTAGGTCAGGATGTCTGGTTAGCATGGACGAGTTGGGCCGAAGGGTCTATTCACGTGCTGTGCAGCTCTATGACTTTAGTGCTTCAGGAAGAAACATTCATTCAGGGTCATATACAGGTCGTTCTGGTATAACGTACGTTTCGTTAATATGAATCGGCTATAATGTGATTGATGAATCATGAACACTGTTTGGATGGTGCAAACATTTTACTGAACGGGTATAGCGATTTTCTACAGCGTGATTTTTCTATAATACAAGGTTGCAGAGGAATGCAACTGTTGCGCTATAGACCTGTATGTTTCATTAAGATCCTCTTGATCCTTCTAAACTTCAATGGACATAAGCCCAACCTGCTCAACCTTTCCTCCGAATCGACCTCCATCAGCCCATGAATCAGTCTGGTGACCATCATCAGAAAGCACCTAATTGTTTGCAATGGTGACAGTAGCACCCTTTTGTAGGTGCTCCCCCATCTCTGAGAGGGTTCCGTTCCTGAGAACCCCGAAAGTGAAATTGATGAATGCAAAGCATGTTAAATATAAGTTAAAATAATTAAAAATATTGTGGATACTCAACTTCTGCCTGTTGATTTTTGTTGTCACTTATTTTTTAGTGCAGGTAGGCAAATTTGTGACTTGTGATTTTGCAGAAACAGAGGATTTACTGTTTGTGCTTTATTTGCTTGATGTTGGAAGTGATGACCGTTGCACAAACATTTCTGCTGGAAGCATTTTGAAAATCACTATGAAATGAGAGAATTAATTGAACTGAAAGTGCCTCGATATAATCTCTACAAATGAATAATTGTTTCATTTGATAAAACATATACCTTTCCCCAATATTGGCAAAGGAAAGGAGGGGGGGGGGTAGCTTCAGTTTGAGGGAGGGACTTTTTAAGAATCACTTTCTTGCACAAAATACAATCCTTAAGTTAAAAATAAAACCCAGTACTGCCAACTGCGGAAGTAATAACAAATCGCTGATATTAGAACAATATTGGAGGTGCATGTACTTAATCTTAGCTGCCATAGATAACTAACAACTCAATAATCCAATTGCTTTGCAACTTAATAATAAATGGATCATTCTTTGAGGAGGTTCTGCATTATTGCTATTCAGTGGGTTTTTTTCGCGAATGGGATAAAATATTGCTGATGTGGTGAGGCATTACTGCATCTTGAAACTGAATAATGCAAATGGAGTGCCTTTGTGCACTTCAGAACCCTAGAGTTTTACCAGGTAAAGGTGACCTTTGCTATGATTTGGAATTTACATCCCATTCCACCCAATTTGATACATCTCACTGCTTATGCTCCAATCGAACCTCTATTTTTCACAATCCAAAATGCGTCTCATGTATGGGATGATGGATAATTTGATTTGCAACATGATGGATAATGTTTGGAATGAGATTTGTTTGAAGTCAGCTTATCATCGTCAGTTTAAGAGTATTTAAACAGGCTGCATTTTTGTCGACTGAAAGTGGTGAGGGGGAGCTGCTAATGGTGAGCAGTCAACATCAGAGCTAAAAACAAAAAGACAAAATCGCCAGGAGGAAACATAAAGATATTAATCAGTATCTCTGAGGCCCTTGTTCTGTCAGGTTTCTTCCTTCTTTATCAAAGCATTTTTTTTGGATGATAACATCTGAATTCATCTCAAACCATCAGGAATGTGCGTACAGTTGAATACAAGGCTTTGATGAGGGGTGCTTTAAGGTGATTTCACTCCTTTTATATCCTTGCTAGTGAGTTAAAAACCACATTCTAATTAAAGCTGAAGTAAGCATTGTGCTTGGAGGTAATAAATCTTCAGAAAATAGCAGAGATGAAGGGTGAATCAACAGAACATGTTGTTTATATAAAAAAATTAGGGACTTCTGAGGGTAAGAAACTTATTCATGGATTTAAACTAGTTATTTGAGTAATAATTTGTAGAATCTCAACAAAGAGGCCAGTTAACAAGTCTGGGGGTTTAGTTTAGCACTAAGTACACAAGATTCAATCACCTTTCTGGCTGACGTAGTCCTCTGAGGAGTAAATATCATCATCAAACTGACCTGCTCCATCCACGTCAATGCTACAGTCAAGAAAGCGCAACAACGCTGCTACTTCCCCAGAAGACTAAGGACATTCAGCACGACCACAATGACTCTTACCAATTTTTACAGATGCACCATGGAGAGTATCCTATTTGGATGCATCACAACTTGGTATGGCAACTGGTCTGCCCAAGGACGCTAGAAATTACAGCGAGTTGTGAACACAGTCCAGTCTATCATGAAAACCAGCCTTCCAGCAATTGACTCTGTCTACACTTCCTGCTGTTTTGGCAATATAATCAAAGAACCTTCCCACCTGGTTATAATCTCGTCCACCCTCTTCCATCATGTGCCAACAGGTTTAAGAACAGCTTCTTCCCCACTGTTATCAGACTTATAAATGGATCTCTCTGTTTCTCTGTGTTGTTTCTCTGCACCTTCTCTATAACTGTAACACTATATTCAGCATTCTCTTCTCTTACCCTGATATACGGATGTAAGGTATGAATTGTTTGATTAGCACACAAAGCAATTCTTCTCATTGTATCTCAGTACATATGACAATAGTAAATCAAATCAAATCAGACTCAGCAGCATTTTCCAAAACCAAAATACTGTGGGTGCTGCAAATCTGAAATAAAATCAAGCATTGCTGGAAGGAACTAGATAGGTCTGGCAGCACCAACAGAGAGAGAAAGTGACAGAGTTAACGGCTGTCAATAGAATTTTTAAAAATCACTTTCCAATCCCTTTCAGTTAGAGTCGTAGAGTCATAGAGATGTACAGCATGGAAACAGACCCTTCGGTCCAACCCGTCCAAGCCGACCAGATATCCCAACCCAATCTAGTCCCACCTGCCAGCACCTGGCCCATATCCCTCCAAACCCTTCCTGTTCATATACCCATCCAAATGCCTCTTAAATGTTGCAATTGTACCAGCCTCCACCACTTCCTCTGGCAGCTCATTCCATACCCATACCACCCTCTATGTGAAAAAGTTGCCCCTTAGGTCTCTTTTATATCTTTCCCCTCTCACCCTAAATCTATGCCCTCTAGTTCTGGACTCCCCGACCCCAGGGAAAAGACTTTGCCTATTTACCCTATCCATGCCCCTCATAATTTTGTAAACCTCTATAAGGTCACCCCTCAGCCTCCGACACTCCAGGGAAAACAGCCCCAGCCTGTTCAGCCTCTCCATATAGCTCAAATCCTCCAACCCTGGCAACATCCTTGTAAATCTTTTCTGAACCCTTTCAAGTTTCACAACATCTTTCCGATAGGAAGGAGACCAGAATTGCACGCAATATTCCAACAGTGGCCTAACCAATGTCCTGTACAACTGCAACATGACCTCCCAACTCCTGTACTCAATACTCTGACCAATAAAAGAAAGCATACCAAATGCCTTCTTCACTGTCCTATCTACCTGCGACTCCACTTTCAAGGAGCTATGAACCTGCACAACAAGGTCTCTTTGTTCGGCAACACTTCCTAGGACCTGACCATTAAGTGTATAAGTCCCTGCTAAGATTTGCTTCCCAAAATGCAGCACCTCGCATTTATCTGAATTAAACTCCATCTGCCACTTCTCAGCCCATTGGTCCAACTGGTCAAGATCCTGTCGTAATCTGAGGTAACCCTCTTCGCTGTCCACTACACCTCCAATTTTGGTGTCATCTGCAAATTTATTAACTGTACCTCTTATGCTCGTACCTTGCTAACCTTGCGAATCAGTCTCCCATGGGGAACTTTGTCGAATGCCTTACTGAAGTCCATATAGATCACATCTACCACTCTGCCCTCATCAATCCTCTTTGTTACTTCTTCAAAAAACTCAATCAAGTTTGTGAGACATGATTTCCCACGCACAAAGCCATGTTGACTATCCCTAATCAGTTCTTGACTTTCCAAATACATGTACATCCTGTCCCTCAGGATTCCCTACAACAACATGCCCACCACCAAGGTCAGGCTCACTGGTCTATAGTTCCCTGACTTGTCGTTACCGCCCTTCTTAAACAGTGGCACCACGTTTGCCAACCTCCAGAACCTCCAGTTCTAAAGAAGAGTCAAGTTGGACTCGAAATGTTAACTCTGTTTCTCTCTCCATGGATGCTAACAGACCTGCTGAGATTCTCCAGTATTCTCTGTTTTTATTTCACTGTATGAAATAAGTCCTGCCCTGATTTGCCTTTCCAAAATGTAGCACCTCGCATTTATCTGGATTAAACTGTGCCTGCCACTCCTCGGCCAATCTGCCTATCTGATCAAGGTCACATTGTACGCTTGGGTAGCCATCTTTATTGTCCACTACACCACCAATTTTGGTGTCAGCTGCAAATTTGCTAATTCATTGTTACAAATGACAAAAAGCAGTGCACCCAGCACAGATCTCTGTGGCACTGGCCTCTTGTCCGAAAAACAACCCTCCACCACCATAATCTGTCTCCTACCTTCAAACCAATTTTGTATCCAAGTCTATGGGCCAAGTGCTGGAAAATGGACTAATAATAGTTAGGTGGTTTTGACTGGCAAAGACTCAATGGACCGATTAGCCTTCTTCTGTACAGGAAACCTTTATGACTCAATGATTCCAGTTTTGTTAAGGGTCCTTGATGCCACACTTTGTCAAATGCTGGGAGAAAGTGAGGACTGCAGATGCTGGAGATCAGAAGAGTGTGGTGCTGGCAAAGCACAGCAGGTCAGGCAGCATCCAAGGAGCAGGAGAATCAACGTTTCAGGCATAAACCCTTCATCAGGAATTGGTCAAATGCTGCACTCGTGTCAAGAGCAGTCATTATGGTTCACCTTTTTGAGTTCACCTTTATTCTCCATATTCTGGCCATGGCTGGAATGAAGTCAGAAGGTGATTGGAGCTGGCAGAGTTCAAACTGAGCATCAGTGTGCAGTTTATATATCTCCTTACCTTCCACTTAATAGCACTATCAACAACACCTTCCATCACCTTGCTTACGGTTGTGAATAACTTAATGGGGTGGTAAGTGGTTGGTTTATATTTGTCCTGCTTTGTGAGAAAGACATGGCTGAGCACTCTTTCACATTGTTGGGTCGATGTCAATTCTATAGCTGTGCTGGAACAACTAGGCTAGGGGGTATGGTTAATTCTGGAGCACAGGTCATCGGTATAATGTTGTCAGATTTTACAGTATCCCATGCCTTTAGCTGATCCTTGATATCACAATGAATGGATCAAAATTTCTGAAGACTGACGTCTGTGATTCTGGAAACCTTAAGAGAAGGCTGAGATCAATCATTCACTCAACATTTATCCAATATCTAAAAACCATTATCCATTGTCAGCACAATAAACTCTTTAACACCGCCAAATGTGAAAAACAGAATTATCACTTATTCAGGAAAGCCATTAAATAATTGTGCAAACATCTCTCCTCAGCAGATGCTGTTTGCCAAAACAAGTGTGTTTTAAGATTATTTGTTAAGTTCCCAGGAGTTAAATACCTCTTGCGATCACGTCTCTGCCTTTGGGTGAGAAGTCCCAGGTTTAAGTCCCACCAGCTCCAGACGTGTGTTTGAACAGGTTGATTAAAAGTATCTACGAGGAGTTCAAACTGCGATTCGCAGCTTCTCAATAACTAATCATTTGTGAGCTTTAAAATGTTCCAGGAAACTATGGAACCTCGGTAGATGCAGAATTTTATTTGTGAAATGAAAAGATTTTTGCAGGAACTAGTTTTGAAATGCCACAGCCCATCAGTAAAAAAAGGCTAGTGTTTTCATAGCAATCTGCAATAATCGTGTGCAGACATTTTTTTATGAATTGCTTTAGCCGCAGTTTTAAAATGGGATCAATGACTTGGGATAGGAATTGGAGATACTGTGCAAGAATGCATTAAGCTTTCGTACCTGCATTTGTACATAGTATCGTTTCAAAGCTTCTGCAAAGCATGTGATAATACAGACATGGTAAACAGCCACAAAGATAATTCGAGAGTAGAGAAGTGTAAGTTTTAATTTACAAAGAACCACATGTGATCATCCTTTTAATGCTTTGTGTTGCAAACAGAACTCTGTTGTGAATTTTACATTAATTTCTCACCCTGCTCTGACCCCTATACAGGTACCATTCCCAATTTGCTTTTATGTATTTCACGTCTATGGGCTTGATGACTACTGTCACACAATAGATCTGCTTAATTACCTCTGTCTAGTTCAATGCTATAATCATGAGCCTATTTTACCTTAATATAGGTCTGGGAGAAAGTAAGGACTGCAGGTGCTGGACAGTCAGAGTCGAAAAGTGTGGCGATGGAAAAGCACAGCCAGTCAGGCAGCAACCAAGGAACAGGAGAGTAAATGGATGAAGTGCCCGAAACGTCAGTTCTCCTATTCCTTGGATGCTGCCTGAACTGCTGTGCTTTACCAGTGCCACACTTTTTAACTCTTAATATAGGTCTGGCAATTAACCTTGGAACATAACCATCAGTTGATGTCTGAAGGTTGAGAATATTTCAGATTACATTTCAAAGTTGAGGAAACATCACTCAGCAAGACTGTTTCTTAAAAGCTGAAGAACTGGTTTAGATTTATTGATTTAAAAAACCTATAACCAATGAACACTAACTGTATAACGTCATATTCCCTGTATAAACCTGCTTTGTTTTAAACTGCAACGTTTCTTAAAGCAAATCTCGCATGATTTCTTCAAATCATGATTTATTCTTGATGAAGGGCTTATGCCCGAAACATCGATTCTCCTGCTCCTCGGATGCTGCCTGACCTGCTGTGCTTTTCCAGTACTACATTCTCAACCATGATTTCTTCAAATGTTTGTTTTAAGATTTTTTTTCTTTCCCTGTCAGAGTTAGCAAATGAAAATTTCGGAAAGACAAGGAAGTTGTAAGGTGATAAGAAGTGGTGGCTTCTCTTTTGACAGAATTGAATTCCTGTTGTCTTTTAGGGTTCACATAAACTCAGTCACAGGGTAAGAATCTAATCTCCACCAGATGGTGCACATGCCACTGAACCTGCCTCTTAAATGGGGAGGCGGGGGCAGGGGTTGTTAAAATTAATATGTTTTTACGTAGCTATGAACAAGATCCATTCATCAAGCCGGTTTATATGAATCTCGGGCTAGCCCGTAAAACAAGCTGTGCTTTGGGGAACTGGATGGTGACAAGGGTCAATAAATAACATCATTAATAAGTCGCTCTTTGCATTGAACTGACTTTAGCTAACCCTATAGCTGGGCTCTTACTTCATCCTCTGGAAGTTAATTGGCAAAAGACACAAGGAACGGTAGGGAAGTATTTTTAATGCAGGGAGTTTTTATGATCTATTATTCATTTGTATTTACAATTAGTAAATGCAGTTTAGTATTAGTATCTACAATTTAGTTTCAAAAGATTCAAGAATAACATTTAAAAAAAAAATAAGTTAAAACTGGAAAAGGAAAATGATGGCTGTAAGAGCTGCAGGGAAAGTGCAGGGACAAATTGGATAGCTCTTTGAAAGAGCCCAAACAGGAAAGATGGGCCAAATGGACTACTTCGGCTCTATAAGGCTCTGTCAATGCTGGTCCAAGGGCAAATAAATATATCCATTCATGTTACTTATCTGTACTGAAATTACTGCACAGAGGTTGGTATCTCATCACCAAGTCAATTACATGTGCACAGTAAATGGGCTCTGACAGCAAAAAACAGGAGCTTCAGAAGGTCTCCTCAGTCTAGGGATAAGGACCTCACAGTCAATGAGACCTACCTGGCCCTGGTTCCAGTCACTACATATATATACAAAATGTAAAATCAAATTCCTGCTTTTCATTATAGATTCTGAAATGCATGCAATCACAGGGTTGACATATCTGCTGGATCTCATGACATCAGTAGATCATAGCCCCAATAAATTCCCTGCATTCCCAGAGACTCTGGAGAAGATGTAGATAAGAAGGTACAGTCAGGGTGAATGGCAGGTGACTTTTCCCTCGGAGGGGGATTTTAAGTCTAGCAGGCATATTTTTAAAGTAAGAAGAGAAAGATTTAAAAAGGACATGAGGGACAATGTTTTTACACAGAGAGTGGTTCGTGTGTGGAATGAACTTCCAGAGGAAGTGGTGGATGTTGGTACACTTATGAAAGACATTTGGATAATACATGAATAAGTAACGTTTGGAGGGATATGGGAAGGTGGGACTAGTTTAGTTTGGGATTATGGTTGGAATGGACTGGTTGGACCAAAGGGTCTGTTTCCATGCTGTATGACTCTATGACTCTATAAGATTGCCCGAGCAGAGATAACAGCTGCACCTGTAATCTTTGAACCCATTCCCCAATCACATGTCAAATTCAAGTTGTCTTTCAGCCTGACAGGAGTGCCACACAATGTGTTAAATCTTACCCTGTTCCTTCACATTTTCAGGAAAACTTTGGTTCTTGGAATTAAGTGAAGAAATTATTCATTTACTTACCGTGATGTGAATGGTGATCAGCAACATTTTGGATCCTGCAAGAGTATAACATTCCTTTTAAGCTGCTTGATGCTCACTTGAGTACAGAATGTTCTTGGTTCCCATTACACACAAAAAAAGGCTATTTCCCACTCTAAAGCCTAAACATAAATATATTTCTAATAGCTTGTAATGAATAAAACTAGATTGCTTCATTTAACTGGTGAAAATGCCTTTCAGAATTTTTCACAACATGATTATGATTTCCATACATTACATTTTGTTCTGCATTTTTCTTTCTCAGCATCGTCTCCATAGGGTACTAATCATACATCTCATTAAAATGTTATTCTTTTGCCTCTATAGACTTGACTCCAACTACTAATGAATGGGGTTACTGTCTTTTCTCTGTGGGTTAGCTGGAAAGGCAGTAGATGAAACACGCTAGGTCAGTTTCCATCCAATGAATGGGATGTCAATGTCAATTTTGAGCTGGAGTTGAACAGGTCAGGAGGTCTGGGGGAAACTGAAGTGTAGACTTGGATGCATAGAGTTTAAGATTAAAATTGTGCTGTGTTTTTATTTTGGTTTTGGTCAATTTTGCTTTGCATCCAACTCTGCAACCTCAGAGTGCTTGCTACTGGTGTACGGCAGTAGGTTATGGACACAGAGGTAAAAACAATGACTGCAGATGCTGGGCACCAGATTCTGGATTAGTGGTGCTGGAAGAGCACAGCAGTTCAGGCAGCATCCAAGGAGCAGCGAAATCGACATTTCGGGCAAAAGCCCTTCATCAGGAATAAAGGCAGAGAGCCTGAAGCATGGAGAGATAACCTAGAGGAGGGTGGGGGTGGGGAGAAAGTAGCATAGAGTACAATAGGTGAGTGGGGGAGGGGATGAAGGTGATAGGTCAGGGAGGAGAGGGTGGAGTGGATAGGTGGAAAAGGAGATAGGCAGGTAGGACAAGTCCGGACAAGTCATGGGGACAGTGCTGAGCTGGAAGTTTGGAACTAGGGTGAGGTGGGGGAAGGGGAAATGAGGAAACTGTTGAAGTCCACATTGATGCCCTGGGTTGAAGTGTTCCGAGGCGGAAGATGAGGCGTTCTTCCTCCAGGTGTCTGGTGGTGATGGAGCAGCGGTGAAGGAGGCCCAGGACCTCCAGGACCTCCATGTCCTCGGCAGAGTGAGAGGGGGAGTTGAAATGTTGGGCCACGGGGCGGTGTGGTTGATTGGTGCGGGTGTCCCGGAGATGTTCCCTAAAGCGCTCTGCTAGGAGGCGCCCTGTCTCCCCAATGCAAGGAGATTATGGAAACTGGTAGATTATGGACACATATGTCCTTTCTTAAAGAGACAGCAATTGCATGGTTTGACTCAAAATGGGCTGCAGCTTCAGGACAGCAGCTCCCCATCACTTTCTCAGGGGCACCTTTCTGTGAATTAATAAATAAAAAAGTCTAGAAGATCCACTGTCTTTGCAAACATTCAGTGCATTTGATAATGCCACCAGCTGATTATTCAGATCATGGGCCAAAAGCCTGAGAGTACCAATGGAAATCCTAAATGTCAACGTTGCTCCTGTTAGCTGGGCTGGCTTGGATAGTCAAGTTGGTTATTTCAGAACTTGACTCAGGGCAATTAAAGGAAGCCAAATTAAATTTTCCATTTGGCTTTCAGGATTCTGCACCAGTATTGAATGACATGGATGCCTGAATGCAGCAGGTTGGAAGGGGTGCTATGGGATAACATTCCCTGCATGAAGGTAGCGTGGCTAAAGGTCAGCCTGTAGAGAATTTGAAACCCCTCCTACAGGATTGGCCCATTTGCAAGAACCATATTTTATTCAAAGGGTTAACTCAGTGCCTGCATGATGAAGCACCATCTTTAACCTGACCACCATCACTGCCTATTTCTCCTCTTAAACTGGTAGATTATTCATTCCACTACCGATGCCACAGTGAGAACATGGGAAAATAAGCCACAGTTTAACCCTGGAGTTAGGTTGAGGTTCCAGAAAGACCTTGGAAACCCATGAGGAGAAAGGGAGGACTGCAGATGCTGGAGAGGTCAGAGTTGAAAAATGTGGAGCTGGAAAAGCACAGCAAGTCAGGCAGCAACTGAGGAGCAGGAGAATTGACGTTTTCAGCATAAACCTTTCATCAGGAATGTGGAGGGGGAAAGGGAGCTGACAGATAAATAGGAGGGTGGGGCTTGGCTGGGGGGAAGGAAGCTGGGATGGCGATAGGTGGGTGCAAGTGGGGGGTAATTTTGATAGGTTAGTGGGAAGCACATAAGTGAGAAGGAAGATGGACAGGTAGGACAGGTCATGAGGGCGGTGCCAAGTTGAAGAGTTGGATCTGGGGTGAGGTGGGTCAGGAGAGATGAGGAAACAGGTGAAGTCAATGTTGATGCCGTGTGGTTGGAGGGTCCCAAGGTGGAAGATGAGGTGTTCTTCCTCCAGGCATCAGGTGGCTTAGATTTGGCAGTGGAGGAGGCCCAGAACTTTCATGTCCTTGGTGGAGTGGGAGAGGGAGTTGAAGTGTTCTGTGGTTGTTTAATGTGTGTAGCAGAGTTATTCCCTGAAATGCTCTGCGAGTTGGTGTCCTGTCTCCCCAATGTAGAGGACACCACATCTGGAACAATGGACACAATAGATGAGGTGGGTGGATGTGCAGGAAAATCTCTGCCAGATGTGAAAAGAAACACTGGGGCTTTGGATGGAGGTGAGGGGGGAGGTGTGGGCGCAGATGTTACATCCACCTCATTCACCGTGTCCATCGCTCTCGATCTGGTCTCCTCGACATGAGGAAGACAGGATGCCAACTTGTGGAACGTTTCAGGGAACTTCTCTGGAACCCATGCACTAAACAACCCCACCACCCTGTGGCCAACCACTTCAACTCCCACTCCCACTCCACCACGGACGTGCAAGTCCTGGGCCTCTTCCACCACCAAATCCAAGCCACTTGATGCCTGGAGGAAGAACGCCTCATCTTCCACCTTGGGACCCTCCAACCACACAGAATCAATGTCAATTTCACCAGTTTCTTCATCCTGCCCCCACCTTATCCCAGATTGAACCCTCCAACTTGGCATCGCCCTCTTGAACTGTCCTACTTGTCCATCTCCTTCCCACCTAAATACTCTAATCTCTCCTCTGACCTCTCATAATTACCCCCACCTACATCCACCTATTTCCTGCCCAGCTACCTTCCCTCCAGCTCCACCTCCGTCCCACTATTTATCTCCCTCCCTCTCCCAGCCACATTCCTGTTCACCTGTTCACAGGCTTATGCCTGAAACTTCGACTCTCCTGCTCCTCGGATGCTGCTTGACCTGATGTGCTTTTCCAGGACCACACTTTTTGACCTGGAAACCCACAAGCCTTGAATTGAACAAAGGTAGACTTTGTCTTAACTTTTTAAATATATGATATCTGGTATTACTTTAGGTGTTGGATTATAGCGAATTAAACACCTTTCATTGTATTTATTTGTAAAATAAGTTCCTATTCTATTCTATTCTGTCCTATTTGCCCTCCTGAAGGGAAAATCCACCTCTCACTTTTGCATGGGCTATGTACAGTGCTTAATCTTAGTGCTCAAAATCTAGAAGAACAATTTAAAATTTACCTCTTGTTGTCTTAGGATATCCCAACATTGCAGTTGATGAAATATTGTTAAAGGATTGTCACTGTTGTAATAAAAACAGAAATTGCTGGAGATACTTAACAGGTCTGGTAGCAAGGTTAAGTCTGACATAGGTCTTCTTCAGAACTAAAGAGGGCTGGAAGATAATACTCTTTCAATGCCATTGACAAAGGGGCAGGAGGAGTGTAAGGAACTTAAGGTAAGAGTAACAAAAGCAAAAGACAAAATGGAGTGCTAATGATTGTAGAGGAGTGTTATTGCTATGGAATAGATGCTAAAAATAGGTGTGAGTAGCAGAAAATATGTCAATTCTGCTAAGAATAAACCCACGAGGAGAGGGTGTAGGGGGAAGATAGGTGAGTTTGGTTATCTCAGTATTGACTCCTAGATCTGCTCCTGGTATTGGCCAAGGTAGCCAATGACATACCCATGCAGTGGTTCTTGGAGGTAGTCATAAGAGCTGAATGCCTGCCTCATCTGAGTCTATATCCACAGCTGGATGGCTCTGAGGAGGGAGCATGTATACGTAGAAAGAATAAACAAGATTAGGCCACTCAGCCCTTCGGGACTACTCTGTCATTCAATAAAATGTGGCTGATCTAATTGTAACCTCAATACTAATTCCTGTCCACCCCCAATAATCTTTCACCCCCTCGGTCAACAACAATCCTTTGCCTGAACAGATTGAAAAGCAACCAACACAACCTCCCACCCAGAGTATGCTCTCTTCCATCATCTTCTGTCAGGTGGAAGATATAAAAGTTTCAATACATATATAAACAGATTTGAGAACAGCTTCTTCCCTGCTGTTATCAGACTTTTGAATAGACCTCTCAAATATTAATGATTTCTGTCTCTCTGCACCTTCTCTGTGGCTGTAACACTGTAATCTGCATTCTGTTCTGCTACACGATGCACTTTGTGTGGCACAATCTTCCTGTATAGCACGCAAAACAACACGTTTCACTGTATCTCGGTGCATGTGACAACAGTAAATCAAATCAAACCAGTTAAGATTATCATGATGTAGTGATAGAGTACCGGAGGTTATTTCAAGTTCTACCTGCTCCAGAGGTGTGTCGTAACATTTCTGAGCAACTTGATGGAAAAATATCTACAAATAGAGATTGTGGGGGCTCTTGTGGTTCAGGGGGAGTGTCCTTAACTATGGGCAAGGAGTCTTGGATTCAAGAAGTGGATCATGACATCCTTGATCAGGTTGATTAAAAACATCTATAAGGAATGCTTGCTGGCCAATTATTAGGAAGCAGTCATACGCAATTAATTGAATAAAACAATTCCCTAAGAAAAAAATTATGTCTAGTTTTCTGATTTTCTTGGAACTAAATTAATAATTACATTGCTTTTTTGTTTTGATACATTTCCTATGCACAAAGGGGTTACAAAAATTCAACTGCAGCTAACCCTCTTGGAGAAAAGCTGAATCCAAATATTGATACATGTGGGAAAAGAAACATTCATTTATATAGAATAAGTGCCGTTGTGAATGCATAAGAAGGTAGTGTCATAAAGGTGGACCAACCATGGGAACATCTGGTGATAGTTTTTCTTAATCCTTCCATTTTATGAGTCTAATAACTTGTGTCATGTAGTAGAATTAATGATGTGAATCATGATACTTTGAATTGGGGATATAGCCCAGATTATTTCCCTTCTGCCTTTTAAAGACTGAACATTAATTTTAGTGTGGAGCAGATGTGATGACTTATTTGGTCATGAGGCTACAGATTGCACCTTGCATACAAAGCAGGGGAATGCTTCATTTTATCAAAATATTTCTAGCTCTGTTTAACTCACACTGTGAGTGCCGGGTCTGATGATGAGTGATGTAAAAATAAAATCCTGCACTCATATCACACCTTTCGTGACCTTTGAAACGATTTTGAGGCAATGACTTGCGTGCAATGAATTACTTTTGAATTGTGGTCATAGAGTCATACAGCACAAAAACCGACCCTTTCTGCGGCATGGTAGCTCAGTGGTTAGCACTGCTGCCTCACAGCACCAGGATCCCAGGTTCGATTCCATGCTCGGATGACTGTCTGTGTGGAGTTTGCCCATTGTCTCTGTGGGTTTCCTCTGGTTTCCTCCCACAGTCCAAAGATGTGCAGGTCAGGTGAATTGGCCGTGCTAAATTGCCCAATGGGCCTGGGTAGGTTACTCTTCGGAGGGTTGGTGTAGACTGGTTGGGCTGAAAGACCTGTTTTCATATTGTAGGGAATCTAATCTAACCAGTCCATGCTTACCATAATCCCAAACTAAACCAGTCCCACCTGCTTACTTCTGGCCCATTTCCCTCCAAACATTCCTTATTCATGGACTTATCCAAATGTCTTGTAAATGTTGTGAATAATCTGCATCCATCATTTCCTCTGGAAGTACGTTCCATACATGACCCACTCCCTGTGGAAAAAGATTGCACCTCATGTTTTTTTTCCAATCTTTTTCCTCTCACCTTAAAAATATGGCCCCTAGTCTCGAACTCCCCCACTCTTGGGAAAAGGCACCAGTCATTCCCCTTATCTATACCTCTCATGATTTTATAAACCCCTGTAAAGGTCACACCTCAACCTCCTACGCTCCAGTGAAAAAAAGGGGAATGTTTAAAACACTATGGCCAATTTGTGAACAGCAAGTTCCCCTCATTCAGCTACGTTGCAGTGAGCTTGGAATTTGGAATGATGTGGCTTGAGGGATATTGGCCCAGGCAAACAGCGAGAATTCCAACTCACCATGCCCTCCCCCTCCAACTTCCAATCCTTGCTTCCCTCCACCCAGATTTACTCAGGGTCATGTCATCTTTTGCATCCACCTGAGAGGTGGAGGGTGGGGAAAGGGGTGAGGATGGGTGAGCACAGTGGGTTTCGTGGGGAGGGCACAAATCATTGGTTTTGTCTGGAGTTTTTCCATCCTGTTGAATTGGAGTGACAACCAAAATAGCTGACATCACAACTTAATCACCTTGGGGAAATGTCACCATCAGTTCTTCGGTTAGGATGTTACATAATTTGACAAGGTTTGCTCTGCTTCTATTTCTTTTTACTTTTGGTGTCACCCATTTTACTTGGTTGCCATGACAATGGTTGATCGGCCTTCTCCATCTCCTCCTACCATTCAGTTACTCCTTTTCCAATCCTGATCTTTTTCAGATTATCATCACTGTGTCTTTTCCATCTGCTCTTAAACCTCTTTCTCCTCCATCCATTTGGCACTCCCAATTTCATCATTTGTTTTCCAAAACGATCCACAAGAATGGAGGGTTTGAGTGATGCTGAATAGGCTGAGGCTGTTTTCCCTCAAGCATAGGGGTTTGAGGGAGTGACCTTATAGAGGTTTAAAAAATCATGAGGGGCATGGATAGGATGAATAGACAAGGCCTTTCCCCTGGGGTGGGGAGTCCAAAACTAGAGGCCATAGGCTTATGGTGAGAGGCGAAAGATTTAAAAGGGACCTAAGGGGCAGCCTTTTCATGTAGAGAGTGGTGAGTGTATGGAACGAGCTACCAGATGAAGTGGTGAAGGTGGATACAATTACAACAGTTAAAATGCATCTGGATGGGTATGTGAATAGGAAGTGTTTGGAGAGATATTGGCCAAATATTGGCAAATGGGGCTAGATTAATTTAGGATATCTGGTTGGCAGATGAGTTGGACCGAAGGGTCTGCTTCCATGCTGTACATCTCTATGACTCTATTTGAAAGGGACCTGGGGACAACGTTTTCATGCAGAGGGTGGTGCGTGTGTGGAATAAGGTGCCAGAGGAAGTGGTGGAGGCTGGTACAATTGAAACATTTAAAAGGCATCGGAATGGCTATATGAATAGATAGGGATATGGCTAAATGCTGGTAAATGGGACGAGATGAGTTTGGGATATCTGGTGGACATGGACAAGTTTTCATGCTATACAATTCAATGACTATGTCTCCCCCAACAGATGGATACCATTTCAATCTTCTGTTGGCTACTTGCTTTGACTCTTGCACAATCTTTACTGAGCACCTGCTTCCTGCTTTTGCCTTCTTTGGCTACTCACCCATCCCAACATCCACAACTCATTAATGTCTGCTCATCATTCCTGTCTTGATATTTTTCGGGTTTCTGCAGGATAAAGCAAAGGCTTGTAGATTCTTCCCTTCAATTTGAATTATATTTTTATGTCACACAAGACCCCACTGTGCTTCTTTCAATTACTCCAATCAGAGAGAAACACAGAGAGAGAGAGAGAGAATGAGGAAGCCTCGCCACTATACTGTTACAGATCCCTTATTTGTCTCTCTACTCTGCACATAAACTGCAGCTTGAAATACAATTTCTTTGTCTCTTCCCACTTCTGGCTGCGAAGTTTTCCTTTCAAGTTAGGTAATCTACAGGCTAGTCTTTCATCCCGATTTGTGAAACTTCTAGAAAGTTTTAAAATAAAACTGGGTTATTGATGGAAGTGAGTGGTTTCTGTCAGGTTGGTGACATGTTAATTTCAGGAGTCTTGTTCTTTGATTTTTCCATGGTCTTGATCAGCCTGGTCAGGTGATCCCTGTGACCATCTCAAATCAATGTCTTGTCTTTGATAAAACCATTTGAGTCCATCAAAGGTTCCAGACATTAAAATCTGATGGTAAAAATAAAAAAAAGCTTGCTTATTTTTACCAATATCTAAACAATCTCTAACTAACAACTCAATGTCATCTCCAAACTTCATCGACTAAGAGGTATTCACAAAACATCCATGATAATTAGAGAGGGGAAAGGACTCCATGTCAACTGCGTGTCTCCTACTCACGGCTTCTGTCTCTTTTCTGCCACTCTTTGTACGTATCTTCAAATATGTACAATTTCTAGCATACCTCCGGCCTTCCTCCTTAGACATCCAGTCATAAGCCTTCTCTAGATTGATGAATGCAATCTTCATGTTGCATTGTCCTTTCTGATTTTTCTTTGAGTGGATTATCTCTGGCTGACATTTGCTAATGAGACACAGTATACAATGTCGCAGGCTGCCATGAAACATCCAAAGATCTTTCTCTCACTCCTTCTCCACTGGGCTCACTCTGTCTTTCTCTCTATCACACTCTCTCTCATCCTCTCTTTGTCTCGCATTTCTCTCCCTCACTTGTTTTCTCTCACTCTCTCTCGTGCTCTCTCTCATCCTCTTGCTATCTCCCTCCCTTACTTGTTTCCTCTCACTCTCTTTTTCTCTGTATCATGTTTTTTCTCATCCACTCTCTGTCTCACTGTTTCTCTCTCCCTCACTTGCTTTCTCTCACTCACTCTTTCTAGTGCTCTCTCTCTCATGCTCTCTCACTCTTTCTCTGTCTTACTCTTTGTCCCTCTTCCCCGATCTTTATCTCTTGATCAGTGTGTGCCTCTCTCTCTCTCATTTCGCCCACTTCCACTTCCTCTGAGTCTTGCTCTGTCTCTCCATTGTGCTCTCTCCCTTTTATGCTCGCTCTGTCTGTCACCCTCCCTCTTATTCTCTCTCTGTCTGTCACCCTCGCTCTTATGCTCTCTCTGTCTGTCACCCTCCCTCTTATGCTCTCTCTCCCTGAAACTCCCTTTCTCTCACTCTGTCAGCCCTTCTTTCTCTCACTCTGTGTCAACACTCTGTCATTCGTGCACAATCCTTTGGGTGGCATGGTGGTTAGCACTGCTGCCTCACAGCGCCAGGGACCTGGGTTCAATTCCACCTTTGGGGCACTGTCTATGTGAAGTTTGCACGTTCTCCCTGTTTCTGAGTGTGTTTCCTCCCACAATCCCAAGATGTGTGGGTTAGTCATGGGAAATACAGGGTTATTGGGTGAGTGTGGACTTGATAGGCCAAATGGTCTGTTTCCACACTACAGAGATTCTGCGATTTCTCTCTCCCTCTTTTTACAGCTGGTGGCAAGATGAGGACTCAGCAACATGTCCTTTAAATAAAGTTGATATGTTCCTTACCACAGCAGATCCAATAAATATTCTGTAGCGGCCCAAAGGATCAAGAATATTATGTTCTCCATCACTTGTCTGCAAACAAAAAAAATGGCATCCAGTAGTTTATTTCTAAAGAAGAATTCACGGGGTTGGGAAATATGGTTACAATATCCTACTCTGGCATTCAATGTCACAATACAACGGTCCATTAGCACACCATGTCTTTATCTCACAGCTTGCCTTGCAATAACGAGTTGAATACTGCTAAATTAGCATTACGAATATTAGGCTGTCAGCAATACAATTCAGGAGAGATATTAAAATAAAGAAATTCAGATTAAATTTGCATTTTGGTCTTCCAGGTACAGCTCATTTACAGGATAAAGAAGGAGAGGTCAGCTCTGGAGGCTACAGCATTAACAGATCGCTAAGGAACAAGATGTACTACATAATATATATGTGGTCCCCACTTCAGCGTTGATGCATCAACAAACCCAGATGAAAATTGGACTGTTTCCATGGCAACGATTGACAGCATGCAGGAACTTGGCTTTGAAGTAGCTAAGCCTCGTGGCAATCTCTTCTCTTTGAAATTGAAACAAAAGCTCGAGGGAGATTGCCTGTGCTGTTATTAAACACGTGTCACAGGCCGACCAGCTGCTGTAGCGACACTGAAGTGGACGAACAGGCCATGGATCGGTAACGTGGTTCCCTTTCACGTGGGGAACCCATGCAAATCCAGGGCAACCCTTGGCAGATTGAAGAGGATGTGGGTGAGGCGGTGCGGAGGGGATTGGAAGAATCTGAGCAGCCACGGATGGGAATCAAACGCAAACATAATCTCGCTCACTCAGCCTGCAATGGTAGCTTTGTCCAGATTCACAGGAGGGAAACTGTGGGAACTGCAAGGGCAGTGAGATTCCATGTAAAGAATTTGAATGAAGAAAGCAGTATTGATTAGTGTGGGTGTGTGTATTGAGAAGGTCTCATCATCAATAGATATCCCAGTGAGATCTGGGAAGCTGAAACAGTTCAATCACACAGAATGTACTTCGGATAATCTCTTTAAGTTGTAATAATGACATTAACTCAGTGAAGTTGTTCGAACTGGTCCGATGTAAACTATAATTAAAAGTCTGTTAATTAAGCAATTGCTGTAATAGGTATTACACCAGTGCCAAACATTCAATATATTGTTATGTGTTATTACGACACTGTGTTGACTTAAAAAAAAAATAAGAAAGCACTGAATTAGGAAAAGGAAAACTTGAATCTTGCTGAAAAGAGAAACATGTCGCTGAAGCTTTCCATTATGCACTCATCAGCACAAATGCAAGAATACCAAGTTTTATATGTTCATAACAATTTGCCAACAAAGACGAAAGCTATGCATCTATTGAATAGATTCCCTCCACAGTTGTTCATTAGAGCAATTAGAGTTTAGTAATCCAGGAAAAAACTTTGAGAGACGTGAATTCACCATCATACATATTTAACACAGTTTGGAATGTGAAACTTGCCTCTTGTGGTTTTAACCAAAGTTATCAGATTGCCCATCTGGTTCACATGCATCCTTTAGGGAAGGACATCTATCCTCCTTACCCAGTCTACTATTCCAGATCTACAGCCAACCTCTGGAGAGGGCCAGACAAGAGCAGCAGAACGATTACAGATCAGGAGGCCTTTCTCCTCGTTGTATCCATACGAGCTCTCCAAGAGGGGATGACAGTCAGTGCTGGGGACGTAGTCCTTTCTGGGGAAGGCAATGCAATTCATTGCTGTATATTCCATGTGCAATGTTTGAGAAGATTTGTAGCCCAGGTTGAGGTTGTGTAAGTTTGCTCACTGAGCTGGAAAGTTTGTTTTCAGAAGTTTCGTCACCATATTAAGTAAAATCATCAGTGAGCCTCCAGTGAAGCTTCACCAGAGGCTCAGTGATGATGTTACCTAGCATGGTGATGAAATGTCTGAAAACAATCCTTCCAGCTCAGCGAGCAAACTTACAACCCAATTTATTCCTGTATTTTCTTCCTTTTCAGATAATACTCCAATTGCCTCTGAAATACCTTGATTAAATGTTACCAGACTCTCAAGTAGCACATTCAGGTCTTAGCAGCTTATTGAATGAAATCTTTTTCTCATGCCTCCATTTCTTCTTTTGCCAATACAGTAAATCCTATGCGCCAGTCGGAACAGTTTCTCTCTCTTGAATCTGCCCACACCTATCATGGTATTGAACGCTATCCCAACATCTCCCAACTATTCACGGAATTGATGTAAAATTGCCACAATGTGATTGGAACTCTAGCTTGAGATGCTAATCCAGTATCATGGCGACTTCTTATCCCTCATCATTGTTCAGTTTGCTCTTCATATTATTAGATCTTTACCTGTTCTCTTTAAGTTGTTCCAAGCCACTGGGAGAATATTTAATGAGAACAAAACTGGATGGAGGAGGTTAAAACAACGCCACGCAGAATGCAGCGGCCAAGACCAAAAGACCATAAGATACCCAGGAGCATCAGAGACTGAGGGGTGACCTTATAGAGATTTATGAAATCATGAGGGGCATGAATAGGGTGAACAGATAAGGTCTTTTCCTTGTGTTGGGGGAGTCCAAAGCTAAAGAGCACGGGTTTAAGATGAGAGGGGAAAAGTTTAAAAGGGACTTAAGGGGCAACGTTTTCATGCAGAGGGTGGTACGTGTAAGGAATGAGCTGCCAGAGGAAGTGATGGAGGCTGGTATGATTACAACATTTAAAAGGCATCTGGATGGGTATATGAATAGGAAGGGCTAGGTTAGGTTAGGATATCTGGTTGGCATGGATGAGTTGGATCGGAGGGTCTGTTTTCATGCTGTACATCTCTGTGACTCTATATAGAGTAGAATTAGGCTATTCAGCCCAGTGAATCTGCTCCACCATTCGTTCATGACTAATGTGTTGCTCAACCCCATTCTCCTGTCTTGTAGATATGGAAGGGAACTGGTGGGTAAATTAAATTAAGATACCTTTGTTTGATGGGGAAGTGTAGGATGAGGGGCTTGGTCTAAAGATTAATTTTGGAAAATTTTAGAAAATAAAAATCATCCAAAAGTTCCTCTGTATAAAGCAGGCTTCTTGATCAAGATCTGCCAACAGGCACCCTTTGGATCAAGGAAGTGAAACACATGAAGTCACCAGAAACTTCCATGATCCCCTTATTAATCAATTAAATACCTGCCATTATTTGGCCACCATGGCCTTCCGCGGCAATGAGTTCCGCAGATTCCCCACCCGCTGGCTGAAGAAATACCTCCTCATCTCAGTTCTAAAGGGCCGTCCCTTCACTCTGAGGCTGTTCCGTAAGGTCCTAGTCTCTCCGACTCGGGGAAACATCTTCTCCACGTCCACTCTAGCCAAACCTCTCTCTATTCGGTACGTTTCAATCAGATCCCCCTTCACCCTTCTAAACTCCATTGAGTGCAGACTCAGAGTCTTCCACCGCTCCTCAGGTGACTTGTCTCCACTTTCTCAAGAGAAGATAGAGATGAAGAGTAAATGTTGTAATTTGCAGTGATATCCCACATCTCACGACAAATAGAAAAACAACATCACCTGCATAAGTGTTGATTCAAACAAATTCCATTGCTAAAAAACATCATTCAGCCCATCACCCTAATTTCATCTATCTCTTCACTTGGAACCAACAACATTAATGATGATTCCCTCTCCCTTATTGGCATTGCTAATATTTCATCTTCCAAATGTTTTCTATAGCATCATTTTAAACAGGCATTCAGTATAAGATTAAGGAAAGAATATTTGTGTTAGCGATTGTGTTCTTTGCCCACCATGTTGGTTTGGTATTAGTTGGAACCATAATGGCTGGAGACACATTGTACAGGAAGTGGGAAGCAGGAATATTTCTGGTGTGTAACGTACCTGATATATTTACTTAACAAGTGTCTCTGTGCCACAATATGTTTCCAGCTATTTCTAAGTTAGTTAGATTGTCCCTTCTCAAACGGATGAATAATTATAATAATACTTCCCATTATCATATTCTTGTTCTTCATTCTTATTGGACCTGAAATAAATTCGTCTGTTTAGGAGTTAATTAGCATTTAGTTGTCAGAGCTGCTGCACAGTGAAAGGGCTGGAACAGCCTCTAAGTTAAATATAGAAGACTTTAAACATGTTGATGAATTGAAGTATTAAAGATCACTTTACAACAATTGCACAAGATAATGTTAAAATTGATGGTTAAGATGTGATTTAATCAACATTTTGAAGATATGATGGGGAACTGATGGGTAACTTAAATTAAGGTACTTTTGTTTGATGGGGATGTGTAGGATGACGGGCTTGGTCTAAAGATTAATTTTTGGAAAATTTTAGAAAATAAAAGTCATCCAAAAGTTCCTCCGTATAAAGCAGGCTTCCTTTTGGATCAAGGATGTGGAACACAAGAAATCACCAGAAACTTCTCATTATAAATCCCAAATGTCAATTGACAGACTGTGAAGTGGGTGGTTCTTCATAAACAGCTTCAGGATAAGCCAATGTCCCTGCACAACAAATCTCCAGCACAGGCCCTTCAGAACGTTAGTGGAGAGACATTAACAAAGCTACACACTGCAGAGGTGTGTCCCTGATACAGAGTTAGTAGCAAACTCAGTGTCTTAAGCTCAGCAAATCAGAAAACTTTCACTGGTCATAGAGTCATAGAGTCATTTAGCATGGAAACCTTCGGTCCAACTTGTCCATGCCAACCATATATCCTAAATTAATCTAGTCCTATTTGCCAGCATTTAGCACACATCTCTCTAAACCCTTCCTATTCATGTACCCATCCAGATGCCTTTTAAATGTTGTAATTGTATCAGCCTCCACCATTTCCTTTGGCAACTTAAACACTGGGCTAGCCAGCAATATCCCTGCCATATCAATAAATTAAAATGTAGTTGAGGATTCAGCATTAGGATTAACCATTAAGAACAGCTAGTTATTCAGGTCATTATAACGTTTTACAGTTGCGATTGTGTTGATATTATGTGAAGCTTAAGTTATGATGGCATTTACTGAGGGGAAAAAGCTTTCAAAAACAATAATGATTGTGGAAAATTATATTTCAAATTGTCATTAGAAGAACTTTTCATTAAATTATTTGTTGAGTGGTTCTTTAATGTTTTTCAAATACTTCATTGAGACTATTAAATGAAGAGGGGAGAGTCGAAATGAAATTAAACTTACTGCTGCTGTATAAACTAATCTGACATGGGAATAGAGCAATTTATGTGCTCTATTGGTGCAAAGAAATGACAACAATTTTGTGACCATCCTGGCTATCATTTCCTTTCTTTCCTGATTTCAGTACAGGAATGGATTTGGATAGGAGGTAGTGGTCTGCCAATCAAAGTTGTTGCAGACAATACTGCACCCCAACTGGATTCCACGATGCCAGTTTCAAATTGGTCCTGGATAATATTTATCCATTAACTGCTACCTCTGTTTAGAAGTATACAAACATAGAAAATAGGTTCAAGAGCAGGCCATTCGGCCCTTCAAGCCCGCACTTCCATTCAATATGATCATGGCTGATCATGCAATCTCAGTATCCTACTCCCACTTTCTCTCCATACCCCTTAATTCCTTTAATCACAAACACCACGTCCAGTTCACTCTTGAATCCATCTAATGAACTGGCCCCAACAGCTCCCTGTGGGAGACAATTCCACAGGTTCACAACTCTCTGAGTGAAAAAATTCTTCCTCATCTCGGTCCTGAATGGCTTCCCCCTTATTCTTAGACTGTGACCCCTAGTTCTTGACTTACCCAACATTGCAAACATTCTTTCCACATCTAACCTGTCCAGTCCCATCAGGATTTTATGTTTCTATGAGATTCCCCATCTCATTCTTCTAAATTCTAGGGAATACAAGCCCAGTCCATCCAGTCTTTCCTCAAATGTCAGTTCTGCCCTCCCGGAAATCAGTCTGATGAATCTTCACTGGACTCCCTCAGTAGCAAGAATGTCCTTCCTCAGACTAGGAGATCAACACTGGGTTCTCTCTCCACAGATGCTGCTGACTTGTTTCAACATTCTCTGTACCTGTTCCATCCCCAAAAAAGCTGATTTTCAGGCCAAGGTCACAAGACTTCTTGCTGGAACCTGATGTGTGACAAACGAATGCATGTTATATTAGAGACGACACTTCAGAATGTTATTAAATGTGGTTTGGAGCCCCCTGAGAGTGTGAAAGCTACTGTGCAAATGCTAACCATTCCTGGTTTCCAGCTCTGAGTACCAATAGTGTCCCTCAGATGAGAAAAGAATGTGGACAGGGTGAGTGAGAGAGAGGCTGATAGTACAGTGACAGAAGGCATTGAGATTTGAGATGGGGAAGGTGTAGCCTGATGGTATTGTCTCTGGACTGTTAATCAAGAGACCAGATAATGGTCTGGGAACCTAAATCCAAATCCTGAATGCAATAAAAATCTGAAATTAGGGGTTTAATGATGAGATTTGATTCCAGCCTTGGGCGACTGACTGTGTGGAGTTTGTACATTCTCCCCATGTCTGTGTGGGTTTCCTCCAGGTGCTCCAGTTTCCTCCCACAGTCCAAAGATATGCAGGTCAGGGTGGATTGGCCATAGGAAATTGCCCATAGTGTCCAGGGATATGCAAGCTAGGTGAATTAGCCAAGGTGGAATGCAGGGTTACATGGATAGGGTGGGGGTTGGTTTGGGTCTATGTTGGATGCTTTTTAGCAGGTAGGTCTGGACTTGAAGGGCTGAGTGGCCTGCTTCCACATTGTAGGGATTGTATGATTTATGAGGGAGTTCTGCGGGGTATGACCCAGCCATTGTCACAACGATGTAAGACCGCAAGCATCCAGAATATTCTCGCTGTGTGTGATAGATGGTGACATGGAGTAGTCTCCACTCCCAGGTTTGCCAACACGGGCCTGGGTTTTTCAAACTTACCCTTTTGCACCCAGGTCTGTGGAATTGCAGGCTTCACCAGCACTTGTCTGCGATCTCAAATCACTCTGATGAAGGTGAGTGGTGAGCTGCCTTCATGAACCACTGCAGACCATGGGCTGTAGGAGCCATCAATGCACCAGCGGGTAGGGTCCTCCAGGAGTTTGACTCAGTGACAGTGAAGGAATGGGCAATGTAGCTCCACACCAGGATGGGCTGTGCCCCATAAGAGAACATGGTGTGACTATGCATACATTATGTAAGAAATCCATTAGTGATTCACCAGTGTCATTATACCAGGATGGATAGCACGTTGGCTTGCCATCAATTTGTGGTCCCTCCTAAAGCTAATTGTGCTCACAATGTAGCCTTTTGACACACACTATTGATGCCTATTCCAGAGGGCTGTCTATTCTAAAGTGCCCAGTTGCTTTCGTTGTTTCTATTTCAGATATATCTGCTTGCCTAACTTGCCAGGCCCACTATGATGTCTGCAGCAGAACACTGTAGTTTTGTCTGAACGGATGACTGCAAACAGTGCTGTACACATGGGCTAATTAACATCTCCTGAAAACACTGAATAGACAAAAGAGCTCTTCCTTCAGCTTGCCACTTTACTGTCTCTTTGATAAACCTGCCATTCTGTTCCTTTATGCAATCCCGTTTATATAAAGCAAAATGATCTGATGTGACAAATCTCGTTAATGCGCCTAATCATTCTCACTCTACTGTGTCGGCATCTCATAGATGACTAGTCTTTCCTCCAAATGAGAGTCTATTGATCTGGGGTCAATAACTTCACTCCAGCAGAACGGAGAGTTTAGATCATTTGGTCTTGAAATAAATAAAATATGATTCTTAAATTTCAACTGAAGGGTGTCATTGTTTTTGCAATTGTATTGTCTTTTTTGTTTGGTTCAAGGGGATGTGTTTGGCAATGAAAGACTGGACTGAGGCAGATCAGACTGCAGTACTTTAGGCTCATGTACTGCGCACAGCTCCAGGCTGTTGCGAAACGGAGAGAGAAATTTTGGAAAAGTGCAGCAAAAGATTCACCTGGACGATGTCAGAGCTGAGAGGTTGAAATCATCAGAAAAGGCTGAGCCGACCGCAGCTCAGTTTTCTTGAAAGGAGAATCTGACCTATTTGGGAAGTTTAAGAGACTGGAAAGGTTTATGGAGTAGCCAATAGAGAAAATACATCCACTCCTAATGGAGTGTGAAGCTAGATGTAAGACAGTCACCAGTTCAGGCTTTTGTACCTTCTGCCTGATGAAAGAGATTGTAGGAGATCATTACCCCAGGGTACGGTGGGACTTTGGTGATGTTGGCTGCCTTTCTGCAGCAGGGAGCCATGTAGCTGGAGTCTATGATTGGGAGGTTGGCTTCCGTGATGGTCTGGGCTGTGCACACAACGTCCTGTAGCTTGTTCTAGTCATGGGCAGATCAGTTGTCGTACCAGGCCGTTATGGCCTGGATGGTATGCTCTCAATGATGCATCTGTTGAAGTTGGTGAGGGTCCTTATGGACATGACAAATTTCCCGAGCCACCTGAGGAAGAAGAGGCGTTGTGTCTTCTTGATTGTTGCATCTACGTGAGGAAGTCCAGGTCAGGTTTCCAGTTATCGTTATTCCGAGGAACGTGATGCTCTCCACTCTCTCAATCTCAGGACAGTGTAGTGTTGGAAAAGCACAGCAGGTCAGGCAGCATCCAAGGAGCAGAAGAATCAACTTTTCGGGTATAAGCCACAGGGCTGTTTCAGATTGTATCTTTTCAGAGAACATCTCTGGGACACAAGCACCCACCAAACCCATCGCCCTGAGGCTGAATACTTCAACCCACCCTCCCACTCCATCAAGGGCATGCAGGTCCTGGGCCGCCTCCACCACCAAATCCAAGCCACCCGATGACTGGAGAAGGAACACCTCATATTCCGCTTGGCAACCACACGGGATAAATGTGGATTTCAACAGCTTCCTCATTTCCCCTCCCCCAACACTATCCCAGGCCCAAACCTCCAACTCAGCACCGCCCTCCTGACTGTCCATCACTACCCCCTCTGATCTATCATCTTCTCCCTCACATTCATCCACCTATCGCTTTCCCAGCGACCTTCCCCCCAAGCCACCCCCCTTTCCCATTTGTCTCTCTTCTCTGACCCATAAGCCTCATTCCCGATGAAGGGCTTATGCCTGAAACGTCGACTCTCCTGCTTCTCAGATGCTGCCTGACCTGTTGTGCTTTTCCAGCACTACACTCTTGACGCTGAGCTCCAGCATCTGCAGTCCTCACCTTCTCCTACCCTCTCAACCTCCGCTCTGTTGATATCGATGGGGGTGTGTTCTCCTTCTTTCTTCTCCTTCCTTACCAAACCTCTGAGATCACCGTGCTTCCGTAATTGTGGCATCTTTCGCTTTCCCGATTTTAGTGGCTCCAATGTTGGCACCTACACTGCTAGCTTCCTGTCCCCAAAATTCTGAAATGCCCTTCCTAAACGTTTCTGCCACTACCCCATTAGTTTAGACATTTTTAAAAACCTGCTTGTTGATTCAACCAAGGCCTCATATGCTCCCATAACACTCTGTGTGGCCGGATTTAATTGGCAGCGACCCTCTGAGGCACATTGGGAAATGTCACCATATTGAAGGTGCTACGTGAATGGAAATGTTTGTTGTCTATGAATATGACTGCACATGTGTACTACCTCTGTCTTAAGATTTACCTCTTTTTTTTTAATTCACTCATGGGACATAGGTGTTACTGGCTGGGCCAGCATGTATTGCCTGTCTCTGGATGATTGATACCTTTCCTGTACTTTTAGTTATTTGCCTTGTTTTTCTCTGTATTCTTAAATTATTCAAAATGACTCTGTTTTGTGGTGACAAATGAAAGCTTTTCACTGTATTTTATTGTACTTTTACTGTAAATTGCACGTGACAATAAAATCAAAATCAAAAAGACCTTGAGAAGATGATGGTGAACTACCTTATTGAAGCACTGTATTTAATACCTTGTTAAAGCTTAGACTATATTCCCAACAATATCATAATTTATTAGTGGCACGGTGTAATTGTGAAGTTTTTTTTCATGCAGCTTTTAGAATTGGCATTAAAATTGAAATAAATCAAAACTCAGTAATTATATGATTATATATAATAGACTATTTGAGAATTCTGTTGGTCCATTGTTCCACTAATCAATGGCTTGTGTTATGATCTCGCTGCTCCAAATCTTGCCAAACCGGAGCTTAATTCAGAGTGAGGTTTGTATTTGAAATATTATTATTCCCTCAGAAAACTCAGGCTTCAGAACATCCCATTAAAACTCTGAAATTAACAACTTGTCCACTTCAGTCAATGTATCCCCATGGATACAATCAGCAGTATTCTTTACTGATGAATAGAATTTGAAAGTCAGACCAACATTTCCTGATTTGGAAATCTTCTATTCACTTTAAGCAGATGATTGATAATTATCGTTAGCTGGCATTTAGGGGTAGATGGAAATTTTCTCGCAATGCTGTCTTCGTGTTCATAAATTAGAAACGAAAAAATGATGCTTAAACAAACATATTTTCTCATCGTTGAAAATGTGTTGCTGGAAAGCGCAGCAGGTCAGGCAGCATCCAAGGAACAGGAGAATCGACGTTTCGGGCATAAGCCCTTCTTCAGGAAGGCTTATGCCCGAAACGTCGATTCTCCTGTTCCTTGGATGCTGCCTGACCTGCTGCGCTTTCCAGCAACACATTTTCAGCTCTGATCTCCAGCACCTGCAGCCCTCACTTTCTCCTCGAATATTTTCTCATCGTGTCAGATTGTTATTGCACAGATCTACCCTCTGTTACATTTGCTCTTTAATGGCTAATATAATACTTTCATATATGTTTGGAGTTTGAAAGAAGGAGAGCAATGTTTGTGGAATGCTGGCATTATATTTTCTGCACTGCGTTGGCTGATAGAAAATGTTGTTATCACAATTTGTCTTTGATGTTTTGTCTTGTCACTTCTACTATTATTTGTAGGAACAATTCAAGATGAGGGCTATAATGCTAAACCATTTACATCATTCCTTCATTTCAAAATTTTCCTGCATTCATTTTTTTAATTACCTATTTGAATCATCAAGGTGCTTTATACAAGTAACATGGGATACTCACATGTGAGCATTGAATGTGTGCCCTCCCCCCGCCCCGAAAGCTGTCGCCCTTACACTTTTGGAGAAAGGTTTTTGTTTGAAGGCTTATACATTTGGAAAGTTAACACAAGTGCACCTTTGAATAGACCTGACACTCCTTCCCAAACAACTGATAAAAAAGAGAGGATTTCACGTTCTGTCAGAATCGCAGACACTACTGTTCATTTCAAAAGGAAGCAAGGTAGGGGAAGGCAGGTCTATAGAATTGGGATGCAGTTTCATACTTTCCTGAAAGTGGAGTCACAGGTGGACAGGGTATTGAAGAAGGCATTTGGTGTGCTATCCTTTATTGATCAGTGCATTGCAGAGAGGAGTTGGGAGGTGATGTTGAAGCTGTAATGGACGTTGGTTAGGCCACTTTTGGAATGTGTTCAAATCTCCCTGCTATAAAAAAGATGTTGCAAAAACCTGAAAGGGTTCAGAAAAGATTTACAAGGATGTTGCCAGAGTTGGATGATGTGAGCGAAAGGGAGAGGCCAAATAGACTGGTGCTGTTTCCCCTGGAGCATCAGAGGCTGAGGGAGGATCTTTAAGAGATTTATAAAATCATGAGGGGCATGGATAGGCTAAATAACCAAGGTCTTTTCCCCAGAGTAGGGGAGTCCAAAACTAGAGGGCATACATTTACAATGAGAGGGAAAAGATTTAAAAAGGATCTAAGAGGCAACATTTTCACACAGTGGGTAATGTGTGTATGAACTGAGCTGCCAAAGGAAGTGGTGGAGGGTGGTACAATGACAACATTTAAAGGCATATGGGTGGGTATATGAATAGGATGGGTTTAGAGGGATATGGACCAAATGCTGGCAAATGGAACTAGATTAATTTAGAATATTTGGTCGGCATGGATGAGATGGACCGAAGAGTCTGTTTCTGTGCTGTACATCTCTATGAATCTATGATCTGTAAGTTGATTTCAGTTTATGAAGCGACTCATTTTGAAATGGGGCACAATTCTAACATGTCAAATATTCATTGAGTTCTGAGTTTTCCATAATTCAAATTAATTATAATCTGTCAATAGGTTATAATCACTGCATTCTGTCATTCAGGTCCACGTCTGGATTGGACACTGGTACAGAGATCAATTGTGACATTATATGACTTCCCTGCTCTTCCTCCAGCTTAGGACGGTCTTTTGAACCTACAATAAATAAAAAACAGGGAATGCTGGAGAAACTCAGCAGGTTTAGCAGCATCGATGGAGAGAGAAACAGAGTTAATGTTTTGATTTTCCTATGACTCTTCATCAGAACTGAAGAAGGTGGAGATGGTAAAAGGGGATGAAGGGGAAAGATAGAGGGGAAGGATCTGTGGAGAAGGAAAAGGGAAAGGGAAGGGGAGAGTGGGTGGGGAAGGGAAGAGGGGAGGTAGTGGTTGAATTGGGGGAAGATGCCAAAGGAGGATGGAGGGGTATGGAAGGAAAGAGGATGAAGGGGGTCTGGGAATAGGGAGAAAACAGAAAAAAGGTTGAAACTAGTTTTAGTATTGGACTATAGCTCAACAACTGCAAATCTCTCAAAGTGTTTTCCTCTCTGATTCAGCATGTGGATATTTGTCTGCCAAATATTCTGTGGGCTAGATTTAAGTTCTTTGTTCTTTACAACACATTGTATTTAAATAGTTTTCCTCACATTGGAAAGATGTCTCTGGAGCTGGCCTAGTACAGGAGACGTGTTGGCCGAGTGGTATCATTGCTAACCTATTCATCTGGAGACCTGGGCAATGTTCAGGGTTCAAATTCTGCCGTGCTGGGAATTTAACATTTCTTTAAAAATCTGGAATTCAGAGTCCAATAATGACCATTCAACCATTGTTAGTTGTCAGGAAGGATCCATCTGGTTCACCAATGTCATTTAGGGAAGGAAACTGCCATCCTTACCTGGTCTGGCCTACATGCAACTCCAGACCCACAGCAATGTGATTGACTCTTAACAATCCTCGGACAAAAAATGCCAATGACATCCATAACCCTGTGAATGAATTATAAATATCTGTGGAGGAATTACAGAGAGTTCTATTGGAACTATTGTGTAGAGTCAAATTGGAGTCAATGTTACCTCGGTTTCTCTCTCCATAGACACAGTCAGACCTGTTAAGTTTCTCAAGCACTTTTTGTTTTTATTTCAGATTTCCACCATCTGGTTTAAAATAGACTTGCTCACTGTTATGTCACTGATCCCACTATGAAACAATAATCTCAGAGTGACTCACTCCTGTTTCCTGTTTTCTGTTCAGAAATGCAATTAAACATGTCGCAAGCAGGTAGGAATGAATTCAGGCCCCTTGGCTCAGAGGTTGGGACATTACCACTGCATCACAAAGAGTCCTCTATGTTATTTTACCTGATGAAGGAGCGTCGCTCCGAAAGCTAGTGTGCTTCCAATTAAACCTGTTGGACTATAACCTGGTGTTGTGTGATTTTTAACATTTTACTGAAGGTATTTTTAATTCACCTGCTCAATTATACATCTCTACAGCAGATGGGACTCAAATCCAGGTTTCCTTGCTCAGAGGTAAGGATACTACCACTGCACCAGACGAGTCCCTCTTAATTTACTGAACTTGCTTTCAATAATTTACCCTATTTTTCTAACTGGCATTCTTCTGGAGCAGATAGGTCTTGAATCTGTGCCTCACGGTCCAGGAACACTACCACTACAGTACAAGACTTCCTCTTACTTAAATAAAAAAATCATCTCGATGGTTGACAGCTGCGCAGGTCAATTTAGTTTCCATTGTATGATTTTAATGGCTAGTTATAATGAGCAGAATCAATCATTTTAATTGTCTCAAAATCCACATCAATTGTGCGATAGCAGCAAATGTGTAATTAGTTATAACACTACAATCTCGGAAGAGACTGGTGTGATGGTTCTGTGACTTCACTAACTGCTTATGTGGACTTTTCTCCAGGACCAGTTTATTGCTTTGCTGATTCTTGATGAAGGAATTCCCAAAATATCGACTCTCCAGTTCCTCAGATGCTGCTGCGCTTTTCCAGCACCACACTCTCAACTCTGATCTCCAGCATCTGCAGTCCTCACTTTCTTCTGCTTTGCTTAAGCACACATATTGGTGCCTTAAAGCTAACCTTAGTGCATTCATGGTTAACATAATTGCACTTTTCTCAAGGGGGATCTGCGTTAAATGCCCATTCAAATACCAGTGTACTTCAGCTTGCTCATAGATTCCCTTGGCTTTTCTCAATGTGCTTTGCTTCCATTTCTCTCTCGATGTCATCCTCTCATTGAAATCCAAAAGACAACCACAGAGTCTCTATAGTGTGGAAAGAGGCCATTCAGCCCATCAAATCTGCAGGAACCATCTGAACAGCATCCCACCCAGTCTCAGCCCCAGCCCCAGCCTCCTACCTTCTCCCTGTATTTACCAAAACAGAAATTACTCGAACGGTTCAGCAAGTCTGGCAGCAACTCTGCAGAGAAATCAGAGTCAGCGTTTCGGGTACGGTCACGGTAACGTGTGGATAGAATCATATATGAGTGACACCATAGAGTTGGGGTGGATGGTTAATCAAGTGAGTTTCAGTAAGATTGAGCAAAAAATCTTGCCAGGCCTCACAGTGAGCATCTCTCCAAAGGTCCTGAACCCAACTTGCACTTAGCCAAAGCAAAATAAAATTGTCCCAAAGATTTTACACCATCGAAATGTTTCTGAGTACCAAGCTGAGCAAAATCAACTTGGGGGTTTTTAAGCTGAGACATTGGAGAATTATCAGAGAATTGCACAATGAACACAAAGGTTGTGCAAAATATTGTTGCTCACAAATGTCAGCCCGGAAATTTCTAACAGAGACCACGGACTTTTATCCTTCAGACTATTATCTAGGTATTTGGGAATATCTTGTGCCATTGTAAGCAGAACTCTTTGCTTAATTGGGAGAATAATATTGTAGTTTTTATTGCTGCATATTGGCATGATTTACTGTGCAAGAAACACTTTGGAAAGCATCAAGCGGGAAAGATGAAAAGATTGACGCAGCAGACCTCGCACAGTCTATTTGTCTGATTTTTGAAATGGCTCATTGAAGTGATCTGACAATTCCAATTCCTTTCAGCCCTAAATTTCCACTGTGCTGTGTTATCTGTGTTGTGCCATTCAAACTTTAGATAACGCAGTGTGTCAGTGCAATATAAAAAGTGCAAATAGATTAGAGATTGAATTAAATTGAGAGGTAAGATAAAATAGAAATCAGATAATGTAAAGTAGCAGGCCAATAACTACCGAAATACTAATTTGTACCAATTTGTTTGTAAACACTTTGATTGCAAAAATAGATATACACAAGTGACCTAAGTAGGTAAATATGAGAAACAGTTTATGCAGATGTTACTGAGCTGTGGTCCATTTTGCCTACTGAGCCATGAGAGATAACGGTCTAGTGGTATTGTCACTGGACTGTCAGCCCAGAGACCCTGGTAATGTTCTGGGGACGCTAAGGTTTGAATCCCATTGTGGCAAATGGTTGAATTTGTATTCAATAAGTATCTTAGCAAGTTTTGAGGAGATTTGTAGCTCAGTTTTGAGGTTCTGGATGTTGGTTTGTTCGCTAAGTTGGAAGGTTTGTTTTCAGACATTTCGTCACCACACTAGGTAATATCATCGGTGAGCCTCCGGTTTTTCCAAAACTGAGCCTTCCAGCTCAGCGAGCAAACCTACATTGCTAAATCTGGAATTGACACCCCATTGGTAACTGTGAATTGATTGTGGGGGGGAAAGCCCAACTAGTTCATTCATATTGTTTAAGGAAGGAAACTACCATCCTTACCTGGTCTGACCTACATGTGACTCCAGACCCCAGTGAGGTTGGTAATGCTGGCCTAGGCAGCAATGCCCTCATCCAATGAATGAATTTTTAAAAATTTGTTCCAATGCAGGAAGAGTCCATCCAGGCTAGCTCTCTGATTGAACATTATAACTCAGTGTTATGATCCCACCTTTTCCCTTGTACATTGACACCCTTCAAAAAATCGTCTAAAATCCTCCTGAGTGTTTCGATTGGTCCTGCCTCCTCCATGTTACCAGGCAATGTATTCCAGACTCTAACCCTTTGAAGAAGGGTCACTGAAACCTGAAATGTTAACTCTGATTTCTCTCCACAGATGCTGCCAGATCCACTGAGCTTTTCCAGCGATTACTGATGAACGATCATCTGTGATTATATTGAATAGCAGAACAGGCTTTAAGAGCTGATTGGCCCACTCCTGCTCCAAATGTTTTCTACGAGTCACATAGACAAGTTTACAATGACTTTCGATTTTCTCACAATGTCACCCGAATTGCATTTCCGACATTTTATGGGCAAAGTTTTGTGGAAGCGATGGAGGTTTGGAGAGTTGTTGAAAGGTCCATGTGGCCTCTTTTCAAGAATGCACAAGAACATATATCTTAGGAACAGGAACAGGCCATTCGGTCCTTTGAGCCTGTTCCACCATTTGGTATGATCATGACTGACCCGACTTTGGTCTCAACTCTACTCGCGTGTCCTACATAACTCTTGACTCCCAAAAAATACTAATTAACTCAGCCTTGAATAAGTTAAATAACCCAGGATCCACCGATAAGAATTCTCACTTGAATGACCCTGAGAGAAAAATACATTTCTTATCTCAGCCTTCAATGGGAGACATCTATATTTTGAACTAGGCCCCTGATCCCAGGTTCCCCTATAGGATGGAAAACATCCAACCAGTAATCACCCTGTCAAGTCTCCATACAGCTTTACAGGTTTATATGATTCTCATTCCCCTAAACTCCAATAGGTAAAGCCTCAATCTTTAAATGAAAGATATGCCCTTCATCCCATGAATAAATTGAGTGAACTTTCTCTGAATGGCTTCTAATGTAATTACAAAACAGGGATCATTTTAAACTCCATATATTGCAGGATAGGAGCCAGTCTAGGTCAGAGAGCACAGGGGAACATGGTTTACTCTAAGTTAAGACAGGGAAGTAGTTATTTCAAATGTACAGAGGTAAAATGTAGAAGATAAATCATGAGTAAAGACACATAAGCCATACTGTAAATAGGATCTTAATGGTAATTCAACATGCTGCCCACTTTATGTGTTGCTTGTAAGATAAAGGCAAACCAACAAGGAATGGAATTTTCAAATTAGCAACATTTACCAAATTACACAGATACATCAAGTTCCAATTCCATTTAAGTGGTAAACATCCACAGATATGCTCCAAAATCTCCAAGCCGTTCTCTGCCTCTACATTATCTTTATGGGCAGTCCACACATCGTCATTTGCTGAAAGAAATAAAGTTGAAAAGATGTTTCCAAACAGACTGAAGCTCAAGCGTTGTATTAACACAGCGAGGAAAACAAACAGATTATGGGGCCAGTACCTCTGGGCCAGGAGACCTGAGTTCAAATCCCATCTGTTCCAGAGCTGTGTAATAATGTCTCTGAACAGGGTGATTAGAAATATCGATAAGGGAGATCAATTTTCCCGACCACTACTAGACAAAAACCTCAGAGTAGAGTTGTTACCTTTACAGTCTTCTTCACACTCGTGATTGGTAATTTAGTTAGAAAATAGTTACAGCCTAGAAATGGACACATTCAGTCCAAGGGTCTCTAGTATCATGGCGACAGATCTTAGGAATAACTGTGTCCTTGTTAGGATCTAGAGAAACTGCTAAGGTCTAAGTTAGTAAGACCACCTTTTTTAATTTAACCTTCTGCTAACTATTAATGTAATTAAGCTTAGCATGAGGCTGTGCACAGAATAATCTCTCTCTGGAGTCTATTGCCATGTGTTCTCTTACATCTGATGTGGTTTAACTTATTACATATTTGAACATTAACTCTTTATGCTACACTCCTCTTTCTTTCATCTCATCAGAATGTTTTTTTTCCTCAAGAATCATAGAACCCTTCCAGTGTAGAAGCAGGCCATTCAGCCTATTGAGTCCACCCCGACCCTCCGAAGAGCATCCCACCCAGAACCAGCCTCCTAACCCATCTGTGTAACCTTGCACCTATCAAGGTAAACCCACCTAATCTACACATCCCTGCACACTGCAGGACAATTTAGAATGGCCAATCCACTCTAACTTGCACATCTTTGGACTGTGGGAGGAAACCCACACAGACAAAGGGGCAATGTGCAAACTCCACACAGACAGTCAGCCAAGGGTTGGAATCAAATCTGGGTCCTTGGTGCTGTGCAGAAACAGCGCTAGCCACTGAGCCACCATGCCATTCTTATTTTCTATCACCCTCGTCCTTCCCCCTTGAACCAATCATCTCAATTACTCAGTGAATCATGCATTTCATTTGCCTTTAGCTCAGTTGTCTAGATGGCTGGCTTACAATACAGATTGATGCCAACAGTGTGGCTTGAATTCCCACACCAGCTGAGGTTATCACAAATCTCTCTTCTTCTCAACCTCTCTCCACATCTGAGGCATGGTGGCCCTCAGGTTAAACCAGTACCAGTTGTCTCTCTCTCTCTCTCATGGAAGAGCAGCCCCATGGTCTGGTAGAACTAGGAGCGAAATCCAGAGCTTGGATCTGTCATGGGCCAGACCAACTCAAAATATTTTAAGAAGGTAGCCTAGGCCTTAACCTTTTCCTTATTTTACAGGTAAATGTAATATACTGTGCTCTGATGCAATTTGATTGGTCAAACTACTCGACATTAAGCAAGACACAATTTATTTGAACACTATAGTTAAAATACAAAAAGAGACTTAGAATAACTGAACTCTGTCGGAAAACTTAACTGAATAAAAGATACAGTAACTATGAGGAATTAACTGTTCCAATATAGCAACATCCCAAAAATATAACCCTCAGCAAAAAGGAAAATTCAGACAATCAATTTGTCTCACAGCAGCAGACAGAAATCCCCAGCTTCCATCTGTAACTGAGAGAAGGAAAGGATAATTTCTACTCCAAAACTCCAGCAGCTTCTGTAACAAAAGTAGATATTGCTGGAAAAGTTCAGCAGGTCTGGCAACAGGAAGGTTCACTCGACCTGAAACGTTAACTCTGATTTCTCTCCACAGAAGCTGCCAGACCTGCTGAGCTTTTCCAACAATTTATATTTTTATTTCTGGTTTACAGCATCTGTAGTTCTTTTGGTTTTTATCCAGCAGTTTCTGCCCTATTGAGACTCCAACAGCAACTGCTTAAAGCTAAACCTAAAATCTAAAAAAAAGCTTGAAATCCTGGTCTGTGAAAGCTGGCCACACCCATCCATGCTGCTTCTATTGTTCCAACTTTAAAGAAAAACACAAGGCTTCCCAAGCTGTTTACTGTATGGATCTCTACTAGCCAGCTCTCTACCTCTGCCTTAAAACCTATCTTCGAAAAAAAAAGACAAAATGAACCTCTTAAAACCACAGCATCGTCACAGACCTTAGACAACTGAAGGCATGGTCACCAATGGTAGAGATATTATGACTGGGGATGTACAAGAGGCCAGAATTAGAAGTGCACCGATATCTCAGGCAGCTTTGGAGCTGGACAAAATCTGAGAAGTGACAAACTGCGCAATGGATGTGAAAGCAATGATTTGAATTTTAAAATCGAGGCACTGGCTTTTGGAAAAGGCAATGTAGGCAAGTAAGCACAAGGGAGACTGGGGAATAACACTTACTGCAACTTAAGATATGGGTGGATGAGTATTGGATGATAAGGATGACCAACTCCCCTTAAAGATGGGGTGAAATCCATGCTCCATTACTAAAGGGCGATAATTTCTTCAGAGATTTCTTGAATTCATTTACAGTGCATTGTTGCTAATTTACTTCTTCATATGCCATTGTGAATGCACATTTATTCATTGCTCATTAATAACCATTAGTTTAGGCAGAAAAGTTCTGCTCCCACTATAAAGGAAATGGCTAGGAAGAAGGCATGTGGCTCATGTTACAAAGTAGGTCTGCTGCAGCGGGAGGTTGCACCAAGCTAAATCTAACAAGCAAATCATCTGTGTAATCCTTGTGCCATGGAGATGCAAGTCAGCTGTGAATGGTGGACCACACAGCACCTCCCAGTCGGTTTACGCTAATGGCTTCCAAGGAATTGTTGTAGCATGCACTGATCTAGAGAAGGATTAGAGTTATGCAAATGGTCACGTTTCCTAATTTTACGCACTTTTCGGGCTTGATTATAGTGATGTGAATCGAGTGGGGCCTCCCCTCAAGCATATGCAAATCAGGATGAAATGGTGCAGAGTTTGGTCGGCTGCCATTTTGAAATGATTTTTTTAATCAGAATCATGGAATTTTTATGGTGCAGAAGGAGGTCACTGGGAGGTCACTCGACCCATCACTGGCCTTCCAGACAAACATCATTACCAAGTGCCCCTCTCCCTCCGTAGACTCCATGCTTTTGCTATTCTACCCCCTTGAATACTCTCATTCACCCTGCCTCCCCCACATCTCCAGGCAGTCCATACCGTAACCACTCTCTGCGTGACAAAGTTTTATCTCATGTTACCTTGGCTCCTTTCGCACATCACATTTTCTCCATGCCCTCTTATTCTTGTTCTTTTCACAGAAACAGTTTCTCCCTATTTACTCCATCCAACCCACTTTGTGATTTTGTGAAACCCATATCTAATCTCCTCTTTCTGCGGAGAACAGTCACAATTTCTTGAATTTATCCTCACAATCGAAGTTTATGATCCCTGAAACTGTGTTCTCCAATGCAATCACATCTTTCCTATAATGTTGTGCCCACAACCATAGACAACACTCTAATTGGGGTTCGACAAAGTGTCTTGTATTAATGCAACATCACCTCATTGCTCTTGTACTCCAATGAGCTACTGAGCTCACTGACACCCCGATCATCTGAAATTTCCCATCCATAATTCTTTCACAGGATGTGGAGGTGGCTGGCGAAGCCAACATGTCGTGCCCATCCCTAATTGCCCAGAGGGCAGCTGAGAGTCAACTACATTGTTGTGAGTCTGGAGTCACATGTAGACCAGACCAGGTAAAAATGGCAGCTTTCCTTCCTTAAATGACAATAGTGCACCGGATGGGTTATTGTTCCCCAACAATCGATAATGATCATCATTAGAGAATCATCAAATTCGAATTCCACCATCTGCTGTGGTGGGATTTGAACCTGTATCCCCTGAACATTAACTGGGTTGCTAGGTTAACAGTCCAGAGGTAATGCCACTAGGCCATCACCTCCCCTTTGTGGGGTGTTGACTGTGAAATGATTTGAGAGTGGCCAATGGCAGCTCTGTACAAAGCTGGAGGAGAACACCTTGGCACTGGGAGTGTGGCAACCACCTCCCTGGAGTGAGAAATGCAACCTATGAGAATTTCATTACCTCAATCTCCAATCTTTTTGCCAGAAGTGTGCACGCTGGCTGGGGCTCCATTTAATAATGTGCAATAATGATTGTGTCTGCTGGAATTTAGAAGAACAAAGGGCAAACTTACTGAAATGGGACCTGAGCGAAAAGGAATATGGCAGGATTTGTGGCAGAATTGGACAAGATGTCTGGTGATGCCTACCCAAACATTGAGAACAATTTGCTACATCTTTTATACTATGGTCGAATAGTGATGGCAGGAGCAAGTTATCAATTAAAGGGGACTATGTATTGATGCCACAGTAAAAAAGGCAAAATGATGCCTCTTTTTCCTCAGGAAGCTAAGGAAATTCAGCATGTCTATAAAGACTGTCACCAACTTTTACAGGTGCACCATAGAAAGCATTCTGTCTGGATGCATCACAGCTTGGTATGGCAACTGCTCTGCCCAGGACCACAAGAAACTACAGAGAGTTGTGAACACAGCCCACCCCATCATGAAAACCAGTCTTCCATCCATTGACGCCATCTGCACTTCCCGCTGCCTCGGGAAGACAGCCAACACCATCAAAGACCCCTCCCACCCTGATGATAATTTCTTCCAACCTCTTCTGTTAGACAGGAGATACAAAGGCTTAAACACATGGACCAACAGATTCAAGAACAGCTTCTTCCCTGCTATTATTAGACTTTTATTTGGACCTCTCAAATTTTAAATCAAATGTTGATCTTGCTTCTTACGCACCTTCTTTATAGTTGCAACATTGTATTCCTCACTCTGTTCTATCACCCTGTGGCCTTTGTGTGATCTGCTTGTGCTACACACAAAAAAAGCTTTTCATCGTACCTAGGTACACGTGACAATAATAAATCAGAAAACAATAACTTGCTAAAGCCTCATTAACATTGCAACTCATCTTATTAATATTTCACTTCCCATTTTATGAAATGAACTGCATAAGTTGGATGTCAAGAAGACAGAGCAGGTAAATGGTGACTTCAGGTCACCACTGCCTGTGAGGAACCTCCATGTTACAGTCATACAATTAGACACAGGGCCTTCAGCCCACCATGCCTGTTTTGACCAATAGAGACCAAGCTACACTGATCCCATTTACCTATACATGGTCTATAGCCCACTATCCCCTGGGTAAGTTCTCATCCAGATGCTTCTTAAATGTTGTTACACTGTCTGTTCCACTGCCCTCACAGGCAGCATGCTCCACATTTCAAACACCATCTGGGTAAAAACATACTTTCTCCCACTTCCTCCAAACCACTTGCCCCTCACCTTAAACCAATGCCCTCTGGCTGAAGCTGAATGGGTGATGGAGATACGGTCTTCATTATCGGGCTGCTGTGTGTCTCACTATGTGGAAGAGAATGTGAGCAGCCCTCAGCCACCGGGAATGCCATCAGTGATTCTCCTGAGATCTCAGAACCTCCTTCGCTCCTTACGTTTCCAGTGTAAGTCACTGTCACTGGGAATCCCATGCCCTGTTACTGCAGGGATGTTGGTCTCCATAGTTGCCTTCCTAACAAGATGCAGGTAAATGCAGAAATTCCAAGCGGATGATAGGTGGAGGTTTGAAAACACCCAGACCAGGAACAACACTCAATTGGCAGGCCTGCTCAGGATGCATAGGATTGGCAGGAGGTACAGAGTTCATATCTCCAACTCCTGGGGATGAGCAAGTCGCTGTGTCAATGCAGACTCCCAGGACACTATGTCAGAGTGGTGCTGGACGCTGGAGACCATCCACTCCTTGTGGTTGAGAAGGTGTTGAACTCCGATGGGACCGTATCCTTACAGGGAGTGACAGGTAGCCTGTGCGAGAACTCTCTGTCGTGCTCTGACAATGCACTACAATAGTAACCAATGCCAATGGGGATGGCCACACTAGTTTACTGTGTTGCCTGATGACAGGGTAGGGCAGTTGGGTTCAGGAACACAGTTGGCTCCTGCCCCAGGTGCTATCGACTGCAGACACGTGGCACTGCGTGGATTGTAGCACAACACAGTGGGATTCCATTGACAGGAAGGGTTTCCATTCGATTCACATGCAGGCCTGTGTGTGCCCACTATCCTGGCAGCTACTGCCATTCCTACGGCCTGGAGCGGTCTCTTACACCTGGTGTGTTTGAGGGCCTAGGTACCTGACGATGCTGGTTACCGGGGAAACAGATTGTCACCATGGCCATGTCCAAAGATGTGCAGTTTAGGTGGATTGGCCAAGCTACATTGTCCACAGTGTTCAGGGATGTGTAGGTTAGGTGAGTTTGCCAAGCTAAATTGACCAGTGTTCAGGGATGTGTAGGTTAGGTGAGTTGGCCATGGGAAATACAATGATAAGTTAGGGGGATGAGTCTGGGTGGGATGCACTTCAGAGGGTTTGTGTGGACTTGTTGGGCCGATTGGCCTGTTTGTGGGGATTCTATAATAAAAATGAAACCATTGTATCACTGCCCTGACTGAAGTGGTGCACAGATGCAATGCTGTGCTGTGACTGGGTGCCATGGTGGGGGGTGGAAGTGAGGTGGGGGGCAGATCCTGGCATTGTTGCAAATGTAGGTCCACTGCTTGGAGCCAACTGGGTGCTGCCTTCCAGCATAATCCAGACAGAGAGCACTAAGCCATCCTGGCACACTGTGGTCCTGAACAATTGGAGCACGCAATGTGTGATATGTTAGAATTTTACCCAGATGGTGGTTTGTGAGTGGAATGAACTTCCTGAGGAAGTGGTGGATGTGGGTACTATTACAATGTTTAAAAGACACTTGGGTAAGTACATGAATAGGAAAGGGGTGGAGGGATATGGACCAGGAGCAGACAGGTGGGACTAGTTTAGTTTGGGATTATGTTCGGCATGGACTGGTTGGACTGAAGTGTCCATTTCTGTGCTGTATGACTCTATGATTCCATACTGAGGAACTAGGGCAAAGGGGGTAATTTTCCAAGGAGGGGAACCCAGAGACCGGGGAAGAGGAAGCTGACATTGTCGGTGACCAAGCTCAGCTGCATTAGGGCTATAAACCAGTGTCTTAGCGTCACCTGGTTCCAGCAGATGCCAGTTGAGAACAGCAGACCATCGTGGAATGGTAAATAGTCAGTGCCCTAGATGCCAGAATTTCACAGAATCCCGACAACGTGGAAGCAGACAATTCAGTCCATCGGTTCCACACCTATCCTCTGAAGAACATTCCACCCAAATCCACCCTGGAACCCGACATTTCCCCTAGCTAATCCACCAAACCTGCACTTACATCCCTGGACACTATAGAGCAATTTTGCACAGCTAATCCACCTAACCTGCGCATCTTTGGACTGTGGGAGGAATCCAGAGCACCTGGCAGAAACCACACAGATATGGGGCAAGCATTTAAACTCCACACAGACAGTCGCCCGAGGGGGACATTGAATCCAGCTCCCTACTCTGTGAGGCAGCAGTGCTAACCACTGAGCCACAGTTCTACCTTTGTGGTTCACATGGTGGGGGTGAGCTGCAGCCTCCACTGTTTGTATTCACGGTTGCTGGCAGTCAGTAAATTCTCATGTTTGGAACTGTCCCATTGCTTGCTTGGGTAAGTGACACTTTCCAACAGGATAAAGAAAAGATAAGTGTCTCCAGTGGGCTTTGGACACAGAGTAGCTGTGAACGTTTCTTGCTTCCTGGCTAACTATCAACCACCCCCTTGTTCTCCTCACTTTCTCTCTCTATCCCGCTCTGAGCTCTATCTCTATTGAGGTAAAAACAATGACTGCAGATGCTGGAAACCAGATTCTGGATTAGTGGTGCTGGAAGAGCACAGGCAGCATCCAAGGAGCTTCAAAATCGACGTTTCAGGCAAAAGTCCTTCTATCTCTATTACCTGCTCACTTGCCGCCCCATCACGCCACATCTCTGTCATCAGCCAATACACCAACTTTTCCTGTCTACTATCTGAAGAAGGCTCTCTGGACTTGAAACGTTAACTCTGTTCTCGCCTTGCAGATGCTGCCAAACCTGCTGAGCTTCTCCAGCAATTTTGGTGGCATGGTGCCTCAGTGGTTAGTGCGGTTGCCTCACAGCGCCAGGGTCCTGGTTTCAATTCTACCCTTGGGCAACTGTCTGTGTGGCGTTTTTGCACCTGCTCCCTGTGCCTGCATGAGGTTTGCTCCCACAGTCTAAAGCTGTGCAGGTTAGGAGGATTGGCCATGGCAAAAACCCCATGGGTCTGAGTGGGATGCTCTTTGGAGGGTTGGTGCAGACTCGATGGGTAATATGGATGTGGAGTAGGGCTTCTGAGCTTGGGTTTTGTCTGCTTTTCTTTTAGCTTCTTTTCTTTTTTGCCTCTCTTCTGTCGGGATTCTTTTTCTCCTCTATTTTATTTTACTCACCTCTTGGTGAAGAGCTTGATCATGGCGATGGCGTTGGTGAGTGGGCCCGGCAACGCTGACTTGAATAGGCCCGATCAGGCCCAACAGCCTGCACTCTCGGAGTTTGGTGGCGGGCCCAGTATGAGACTCGAGGGCATTGGTGGCATTGGCATTTTGTGAGGTCCAGCAAGGGCCCAGAGTAGGGAGGGTGTTGGAGGAGGTAAAATGGCGCCAAAGGGTGAATGACTTTCACTGTAGTGGCAGTGGCATGGTATCAAGGACTCATGTCTGGTCACCAGGAGCACTTAACAAGAAGGACTGTAAAGTTGGACACTTTCTTGACTTCTTCATTTTTCTGCCTTTATATTTTATGTTTTGACTTAGTTTTCTGTGTTTTAAATTGGCGGCAGAGAGTGGCGACACTATACAACACTTTTCACTGTATTTTGTAGTAATATATACATGACAATAAATAAATCAAACCAAAATCGAATGGCTCCTTTCTGGTCTGTGGGCATTCTATGAGTTTCTGTTTCTGCCAGTGATCTAGAGAAGGTGATGACATGGGGTGTAGTTAAAAACTGTGTGGTGGCATGGTTAATCAAAAAATACCCAGAAGATTCAGTCTTACCTAGCCATTATCTTGTCATGTATGGTACTGTTGGATATCCTGGAAAGTTGCATTTTGATGTAGATTGATAATTGGACGTCTTCACATCTTGAAACAATAGGCTTTTCAACATGATGTGTCTCAGGAGGAAGATGTGGTATATTTTCTGGTTTGGGTATTTGAGTGTTACCTTTAGGAAAAGCTTCAGTAAGTAAATAACAAGTCCTAACATGGTTAGTTAAAAGAGATTAAGGTGAAACTTCAACGGTTAATGTATTAAAGATAGGCAGCCTGATCGAATAATCATTACATCAAATCACAATAGTCAACAATAATTTCTGTAAAGTACTCACGAAGGGTTAAGTCAGGAAGACTTATTTGAGAGAAGCATTTTGTTGAAATAAGGATGCAAATAGGTTATTTTTCAAAGGAGACGGAAGTGAGGACTGCAGATGCTGGAGATTAGATTTGAAAGTGTTGGTGCTGGAAAAGCACAGCAGGTCAGGCAGCAATCTGAGGAGCAGGAGCATTCCCGACGAACGGCTTTTGCCCAAAACGTCGATTCTCCTGCTCCACGGATGCTGCCTGACCGGCTGTGCTTTTCCAGCACCACACTCTCGACTTTATTTTTCAAAGGACTCAGGATCAGAGGTCTTCTCTGGGATACGTACCTTTAATGTGAGCAAAATATGGTGTGTGTAAAGGAGCAAAGGTTTCATTGGTTATTTATAGCAGTGTAAGCAACAAACACTTCACAGTGCTCTCCATATACAGATGGATTGATTATGTATGTTATACAGGGATACAGTAGGTTCCATATACTTAACCATGAAGTAACCACTCAAGGTGCAACTGTGAAACAAGTAAGGAAAGCTTTTGACTGGATGGATGTTACCTATTGGTGGCATGAACTTCTCCATCAAATACATGTCCCGTGACAGGATTTAATATTGATGGAGGGCTTAACTAGCAGCTGGGACTCATAATCTAGGGAATACTTATGTAACTCAGCAGACATAGAGTCCCTACAATGTGGAAGCAGGCCATTCGGCCCATCAAGTCTACAGCAATCCTCTGAAGAGCATCCCACCAGAGCCTTCTCCCTAATCTTTCCTTGTAACCCTGCATTTCCCATGGCTGATACACCTAACTTACACATCCCTGGACACTACAGGCAATTTAGCATGGGCCAATCCAGCTGAACTTGCACATCTTTGGATTGTGGGAGGAATCCAGAGTGTCCAGAGGAAACCCACACAGACACAGCAAGAATGTGCAAACTCCACATAGACAGTCGCCTGAGGGTGGAATTGAACTCGGGTCCTTGGCGCTGTGAGGCAGCAGTGCTAATCACTGAGTTATCTGAAGTCAGCATTTTGCTTTCCAGATTGCAGATGTGGGGCTAAGATAACAGCGAACATTTAAGCAATACATTTTTAAAATGTGATTTCAGCTCTCATAGAAAGGGTGTAGAACACGAGAGGGTGTAGGAGTGAAACACTCAGATACCCAAACCAGAAAAGAGGCTACATTTTCTTTGCGAGATGCATCCTGTTGAAAAACCTATTGCTTCAAGATATAAAGAAGTCCAATTATCAATCCATAACACTCCAGGGTAACCAGAATGAAACTTTCTAGGATATCCAACAGCCCCATAAATCACATGATAATGGCTAGATAAGGTTGAATGCTGTGGGGTTTCTTTGGGGCAAAGTCAGTCATTTTCTACAACACCTGGGCAAAAGGTCTCTCTGGGAAAACTTTACCGGAGTGAAATTATCTCGTGACTTGTTAGCGTGCAATCACAGTCTCACGTGTTTCCAGCCTCTTCTGAAGATTTAAAAGCATTCCAATAAATGGGTTAACGCGTACAACTCGCAGATATTTCCAAGCAATATGTGGATGCACAGCATGGACCTGCTCTCTATAGAACTAACAGTCTCTGTAAATGCCATTGCATTTCTATGAAGCATGGACAAAATGCTAAAAGCTTTTCTCACTTCCCCTCCTGATGGTGAGCCTATCAACTCTGTAGAATTCCAGAGATGTGCAGCTGGAGAGAAAAAAACAATTTCAGCCTGCAAGTGTTTTGTGTAGCGCTGTCTGATGAGCAGGTAGATATGGTTGGTTGCCTCCAGATAGGAGCCACTACATTAATACCTGCAGAGATGCCTTTTATTTTTACCCAATTCACACATTCAGGCAAACAGGAACACTCCTGCAGAGGAGTTAATGTGCCAATCAGTTATTTCTTGCAGTGTCTAACACTTAGAACTGTGTGAAAGAAAGTAATGCCATTTGGAAATGTCTTAGGTGTCCGAGCTCCCTACTAAAGAGATGTGAAAGCATTCCTCTCCCTGCTGAATGGAACTTAGCAATGGGAGTCCACGTTTTATTGGTTTTTGGGAAGTGGACGTTGTTGTCAAAAGCAAACTTTTTTTTAATTGTCTTTCCCTAATTGCCCCAGGAAAGTGGGTACTGAGCTGTCTTCATAGAATCCCTACAGTGTGTGGAAACAGGCCCTTCGGCCCAACAGGTCCACACTGACCCTCTGAAGAGGAACCCAGCCAGACCAATTCCCCAACCCTATTACGCTGTATTTACCCCTGACTAATGCACCTAACCTACACATCCCTGAATGCAATGGGCAATTTAACATGGCCAATCCACCCTAACCTGCACATCTTTGGATTGTGTGAGGAAACCGGAGCACCTGGAGGAAACTTGTGCAGACACGGGAGCAATGTGCAAACTCCACATAGACAGTCTGCATGAGGCTGGAATCGAACCTAGTGCTGGATCCCTAGCACTGTGAGACAGTAGTGCAAATCACTGAGCCACCATGCCACCCAACGTGCCTTCTTGAGCTGCTCTACTCCACATGGTGGTGAGTGCACTCACTGTGCTATTAGGGAGGAATTCAAGGCATTTATCCGAACAACAGTAAAGCAGTAATGTTGCGATTTAAGGAGATGTGTAAGTAGCTAGCCAAGATGGTCCTGAGCAACTGCTGCCTATGTCTTTCTGGGTGGGGGAGATGTTTTTTTCCATAATCCTGACAGTGTGGAAGTGAGCCATTTGGTCCAATGTGTCCATACTGACCCTCTTAAGAGTATCCCACCCACACCCATCCCATCCGTTTTACCCTGCATTTCCCATGGCTAACACACCTAACCTACATATCCCTGATCACGAGAGGAAATTTAGCATGGCCCATCCATCTCACCTGCACATCTTTGGATTGTGGGAGGAAACTAGAGCACCTGGGGGGAACCCACACAAGGAGAAAGTGAGGTCTGCAGATGCTGGAGATCAAAGTTGAAACTTTATTGCTGGAACAGCACAGCAGGTCAGGCAGCATCCAGGGAACAGGAGATTCGACGTTTCGGGCACAGGCCCTTCCTGAAGAATCTCCTGTTCCCTGGATGCTGCCTGACCTGCTGTGCTGTTCCAGCAATAAAGTTTCAACTGGGAACCCACACAAACAAAAGGAGAAACTCCACACAGACAATCACCCGAGGGTGAGGCAGCAACAGTGCTAACAACTGAGCTATCGTACCACTGACAGCAGACACCGATGTCACTGTGTGCCAGTGATCGATGGAGTTAATGCTTAAAGTGGGTTGTGGATTAAATGGGCTGCTGAACCACTGTGCCACCATACAAGCTGGACAGAAAGCTAGGCAGATAAGACCAGACCTCAATGCCATGGTTACTGCCTCATGTCAATAAACCCAATTCTAATTCTAATTCTAAGACTTGTGCCTCGTAAATAGTGAACAGTATTCTGGGAAGACAGGTGGTGAGCAATTGGCTGGAACATTCCCAACTTACGACTTGTAGCCACAATATTAATATGGCATGTCCAATTCAATCTCCAGTTCAATATTGAGAGTTGGGACACGGCTGTTGAATTCCGAGGGGAGATCACGAGATACTCTCTTGTTGTAAGTGGTCCTTACCTGGTGCTTGTGTCACTTGCAAGTTATTTGCAACTTCCAAGCCTGAATGTTGCTGAAGGCATAACTATTTCTGCTGTTCAAATATCTCCTGCTCCTGTTAACTGTTGTGTTCTACCGCTGATGGGTGGCACGGTGGCTCAGTGGTTAGCACGGCTGCCTCACAGTGCCAGCAACCCGAGTTTGATTCCAGCCTCGGGCGACTGTCTGCGTGGAGTTTGCACATTCTCCCTGTGTATGTGTGGGTTTCCTCTGGGTGCTCCGGTTTCCTCCCGCCATCCAAAGATGTGCAGGTTAGGGTGAATTGGCCATGCTAAATTGCCCATAGTGTTCAGGGATGTGTAGGTTAGGTGCATTAGTCAGGGGGAAATATAGAATAGTATGGGAATGGGTCTGTTGGGTTACTCTTTGGAGTGTTCATGTGGACTTGTTGGGCCGAAGGGCCAGTTTCCACAGTGCAGGAATTCTAGGATTCTGAAGAAAAGCCCATATCAGCCTTCCCATTGATTAATAGGGTTTTCCTGAATTCTTCTGGAATTAAATATTACTCTCAAATACACTGTTGCAAAGTACAGTAAAGAAAAATGTCATGGGAGCATTAAAAATAAATGAGATGTTTTCTTTTTTTTCAAAAAGACTGCCCCATAAATTCATTCAAGAAAGAAATTGGAACTTTGGTTAAAAAAAGAGCAATTTTCTTGGTTTTGTCATTGTGGCGAACAATACAGTGACATGATGAATTACCAGTCATATTTCAGCAATTACATAGCTCTCTGCAACATAAATGTAATTATTTATGTAAGCAGCAGACTGTGCTGATTTAATCTCCCAAAACTTTTATTTAACTGTTTCAGTTAGACACAGACCACACCAAATCTGGAAAGGCTGATCTTTAACACATTCAAACTGGTCACGATTTCCCAAGAAGCTTTGAGGGATGAGACTTTAGCTTCCCTGAGCCCAAGGGGCAGTAAACATAGAATCCCTCCAATGTGGAAAGAGGCCATTTGGCCCATTGAAGTAGGCAGCAACCCTTTGAAGAGCATCCTACCCAGTCTCAGACCCCTACAGTATGCCTACAACTCCACATTCACTATGACTAATTCACCTAACCGGCACATCTTTGGGAAGGAAAGTCATGCAGAGAGAATGTGCAAACTCTACGCAGAGAATTGCCCAAGGCTGGAATCGAACCCAGGCCTCTAGCACTGTGAGGCAGCGATGCTGAACGCTGAACCACTGCGCCATCCTACAAGTGGGATAGCAAGCTGGGCAGATAAAACCAGGTCTCATTGCCATGGTGACTGCCTCTGCTCTGGATGTAAGTGAATTATCTGCCTGGACATTAAAATAGAAGGCAGCGACAGTGGAAGATCTGGGGATAGTTGGGTGTATATGTGTGTAGGGGTTGGGGAGACTGGAGATCTGTGGGCTGTATGTGTGTAGGGTTGGGGGAGACTGGAGATTTTGGGGCAGTTGGGTGTGTATGTATGTAGGGGTGGGGGAGACTGGAGATCTGAGGGCAGTTGGGTGTGTATGTGTGTAGGGGTGGGGGTGACTGGAGATCTTGGGGCAGTTGGGTGTGTATGTGTGTAGGGGGGAGGCTGGAGATCTTGGGTGTGTATGTATGTAGGGGTGGGGGAGACTGGAGATCTGAGGGCAGTTGGGTGTGTATGTGTGTAGGGGTGGGGGAGACTGGAGATCTGAGGGCAGTTGGGTGTATATGTGTGTAGGGGTGGGGAGACTGGAGACCTTGGGGCAGTTGGGTGTATATGTATGTAGGGGTGGGGGAGGCTGGAGACCTTGGGGCAGTTGGGTGTGTATGTATGGAGTGGTGGGGGAGACTGGAAATCTGAGGGCAGTTGGGTGTGTATGCGTGTAGGGGTGGGGGAGGCTGGAGACCTTGGGGCAGTTGGGTGTGCAGGTGTATAGGGGTGGGGGAGACTGGAGATCTTTGGGCAGTTGTAAAGAGAGGACATGATGGGGAGGTGGGTGTGTCTGGTTTACTCATGGGGGCTTTCAAATTGGGGAAATCTCCAGCTGGTAAGGTGGTTGGGAAGAAAAAGACAAGTCTGTGGATTCTTCATCCAGAGAATGATGAGCCTGTGGAATTCCATGCCACTGGAAGCAGTTGAGGCCAAAAACATTGACTGTTTTCAAGAAGGAGTTAGGTGTCATTCTTAAGAGTTTGGAGAGAAAGCAAGAACAGGTTGGATGATCAGCTATAATCATATTGAATGGGGTAGCAGGCTCAAAGGGCTGAATAGCCTACTCCTGCTAATGGTTTCTGTGTTTCTATAGGCTGGGGTTTTCCTTTGGATCATGAGCAACCCTTGAGGAAACTTGAGTCGATGGGCCTTGTCAGGCAGAGCAATTTAGCCCGAATTCCATATTTAAACAAGACCTCAAACTGTTTTACCTCGTAATCTTTGACTGGTGCACTTTCAAATTGCATAGGGGCCCAGACTGGGGCAGGAAAGGCCTAAATTATTCCTTAGCTACATCTGTAGCTCGTCTATTGGCAGTTTATACGAAATGATTGGAGCATTAAATTCATGGCACGTTTGGGCAAATTTGGCTTAATTTTTATGTTACTGAAGTGGGAGAGCACAACTCTTGGGATCCTCTGGCATCTGCCTTTATTTGAAAGACAAACACTTGACCCATATTTGGTCCTGCACTTTGAGCAGATGGACTTGACATTGAAAAGGATAAGTTTGATTCATTAACCTAGATCAACTGGGGTCCTGAATAGTCATGTGGTTTGGCCTCTTTTAAGTGGGACACAACTGCTTGTTGCCTTCTTCAGAGGTTGTAAAATAATCCTCAGCCTTTCTGAAGCCAATCATAAGTCCAAAACATGATGAAATAAATGTGGAACTAGCAAACTGAGCTAACTGGCATATATGAATGGATAATGGGTGTGGTGCTGGAAAAGCACAGCCAATCAGGCAGCACTCGAGGAACAGGAGAAAAGACATTCCTTACTTTCTCCATATTAATGGATAATGCCAAGATCCTGTTAGAGGTTTGGCATGTGTCGTTTTACCCTTTCCAGCACAGTCAAGGAGACTCTATGGCAACCTTTCCAGAGGGCCTGGCAAAACATGGGTATCAGATCACGAGAAAAATGTATGTGCATTTATATAGCACCTTTCAAAACATGCAGGCATGTCAAAGGTTTTCACAACCAATGAAGTCCTTTCGAAGTTCAATCACTGTTGCAACGTGGGTAACACGGCAGCCAATTTGTTCACAGCCAAGCTGTGCAAATAATGACATGCTAATGACTGGCTAACATGCTTTAATATGCTCTTGCGCAATATAGATTAGATTAGATTAGATTATTTACAGTGTGGAAACAGGCCCTTTGGCCCAACAAGTCCACACCGAACCGCCGAAGCGCAACCCACCCATACCCCTACATTTACCCCTTTTAACCTAACACTACGGGCAATTTAGCATGGCCAATTCACCTGACCTGCACATCTTTGGACTGTGGGAGGAAACCGGAGCACCCGGAGGAAAACCACGCAGACACGGGGAGAACGTGCAAACTTCACACAGTCAGTCGCCTGAGTCGGGAAGTGAACCCGGGTCTCTGGCGCTGTGAGGCAGCAGTGCTAACCACTGTGCCACCGTGCCGCCCACATATAATACTGAGGTATCTGTTAACTCACTCCAGTTACAAGTAAATTACTGTATGTGAAGTGAGTTCAGAATTCCTGGGGAGTTCAGTATTCCTGATGATACAAATTAGATGCACTTTCTTTTTCTGACTGTGATGATACCTCAAAACCTTCTGTTACCTCAGTCATACTGGTCTTATGAGTAGGTAGGTGCAATTGAACTGAAAACCTATTGAATTCTGCAAAACATTGGCAGAGATTCTGTCTGCTTTGTTTTACTCAATTTGGAGGGAGTATTGGGCTTGTGTTTTTTTAATCATTCACAGGATGTGGGCGTATCTAGCTAAGTCAGTATTTATTGTCCATCCCCAATTACCCAGAGGGCAATTAAGAGTCAACCACATTGCTGTGGGTCTGGAGTCAGATCAGGTGTGGATGGCAATTTCCTTCCCTAAAGAGTATTAGTGAACCAGATGGATATTTTTCTACTAACAATTGATATTGCTCATCATTAGACTCTTAATTCCAAACATCTATTGAATTAAATTTCCCCATGGCAAGGTTTGAACCCAAGGACCCAGAACATTATCTGGGTCTCTGGATTAGCTCAGTGACAATACCACCAGGCCATTACCTTCCCCTTGTTAGTAGATGACTATCATGCCATATCCATTGCTAAGATATCAATGGGTGAGGGGAGGGGTAGGGGAATACTCATCCACCAAGGGCCTCAACACTAACCTGTTGTGTTTCTGGAAATTACCGGACCTTCAGAGGTCAGCTGCTTCAGGGTCCTACAAGCTGCCTGTTAAAGATCTATTTTATGTGAGGGATCCAGTGCCAAAAAGGTAAGTCTTTTTTATCTGCCTCTCTCAGGGTGGGTGAGAGGGGGATCAGAGAGTGGGAGGCAAGAGCAGAGATGTGGCTTTCTGAGGCTACCCACTTTTCCGCCATCCAAACCTTTGAATGTCACCTAGGACGGGACAAGCAGGACCCCCCTCCCTCCACCAGACACAATAGGCAGGTTGGAGGCAATGATGCTAGAGATCAGAGTTGAGAGTGTGTTGCTGGAAAAACACAGCAGATCAGGCAGCATCCAAGCAGCAGGAAAACCGAAGTTTTGGACTGGAGTCCTTCATCATTCCTGATGAAGGGCTCTGGCCCGAAACGTCGGTTTTCCTGCTCCAAAAGGCAGGTTGGCTTGGTTTCCCATTCTGGAAATTAGCCACCTCCTTTGTCCCTGGTGGAGGCCGGTGATTGGGAAGTGGAGAGCTGAGGCCTTCATGCAGCGATGAGGATCTTAGTTGGTGGAGAGTTGAGAAACTTGCCTAAGAATCTTCTCACTCAGCAGTTAATGGTGGAGATGGCAATAGGGAGGGAAATTCTCTTCAGGGCAAACTTGCTCAATTGTTTCCATCTCCAGCAAAGGGATAATCCCATCCAGTGTCTGAAATGACCTCAATGCAGTGTTAATATCTCCTTTCAAGTTAACTTTTATAGGAGTTGGGACATCATGTTACAGCTGTACAAGACATTGATGAGGTCACTCTTGGAGTACTCTGTACAATTCTGGTTACACTGCTACAAGAAGGTTGTTAACCAAACTGTAAAGGGTGCTCAAAGGATTTACAAGAATGTTACTGAGTCTGGAAGGTTTGAGTTATAAGGAGAGGCTGGGAGGGTAGGAGGCTGAGGGGTGGCCTTATAGAGGTTTATAAAATCATGAGGACATAGGTAAGTGGTATAGTGACTGAGTGGTTGGTGCTGCTGCCTTACACCGGAATGGACTCAGAAGAGTCTGTTTCCATGCAGTATAACTCCATGACTCTATGACTCTTATGGTGACTTATACACATTTTACTATATTTTCATAAACTCATGTAACTATAAGTTACTATTATTAGTTTGCTGTTGTTTTCTTGTGAATTTGCAACACCTTTCTAACTGACATCAACATTTTTGTTTCTGCTAAGTCAACATCAAAAAAAGCAAGTGTTATTTGCCATGACCATGGATACATCGCCAGCCAGATAAACAAGGAGGGGTGGAACATCTGCTCGTCAGGCAATGCTGAGGCTACAGTTGGGTTGCAACACTCTCCAACACTGGCCATCTCTCAAACATCTGCTCATTGTCAAAACTGTGATCAAAACTTTGATGTTACTTCTCAGATGAAAGAGGTTTGTAAAGATCTGACAGCATTGCCGTTGGTCAGGAACTGGAGGCAAAGTTAAAATAACTGACAATTTTTAAAATAAAAATAGTCACAAGATGAGGGCGTCGCAAGCTGGGCCAGCACTTATTGGCCATCCCTAATTGCCCAGAGGGCAGTTAAGAGTCAACCACATCGTCATGGGTCTGCAGTCATATGTAGGCCAGACTAGGTAAGGATGGCATGTTCCTTCTTGAAAGGGCATTAATGACCCAGATGGGTTTTTTTCTGACACTCAACAATGTCAGGAAAATTATTATTAAACTCAAAGTTACCAGATTTTTATTGAATTCAAAAGCCACCATCTGCCATGGTGGGATTCGAACCCAGACCATTACCTGGGTCTCTGAATGAATAGCTCAGCTATAATGCCACTAGTGTACCACGTCTCTGATTGCACTGCTATAGCTGTAATGTCGCCACTCTCGCTCTCACATCCTTCCACCTTTCTCCTTCGGCATCACCCTCACTCATCCTCGTTTACAGAGTACAATCGGCAGTAAATTAACTTTGGCTCCAGTTCCACAGCAGCCTGCAAGACCAAGCACCTGCAGCTCTCTTAAAGGTTAAGGGTTTTTCAGGTTTGATAGCAACCAGCTTTGTTAACATTAAACACAAATGGGCTTCATATCTCCAGTCGAGCAGAACAATGAGAGAGGTGAGGACAACAATCATTACCAAATTAGATAGAATCTCTACAGAGAGGAAGCGTGCGATTTGGCCCATTGAATCCACACCAACCCTCTGAACAGCATCTCACCCAGACCCAACCCATCCCTGTGACTGTAACCCCCCATCCACCTAACCTATACATCCCTGGACAGCACGGGCATTTCCCCATGACCAGTTCACCTAATCTGGACATCTTTGGGCTACGGGAGGAAGTCAGAGCACCCAGAGGAAAGCCACACAAGGGAAAAATGTGCAAACTCCACAAACAACAGTTAGCCAAGGCTGAAATTGAATCCTGGGACCTTGGCACGGTGGCACAGTGGTTAGCACTGCTGCCTCACAGCGCCAGAGACCCGGGTTCAATTCCCGCCTCAGGCGACTGACTGTGTGGAGTTTGCACATTCTCCCCGTGTCTGCGTGGGTTTCCTCCGGGTGCTCCGGTTTCCTCCCACAGTCCAAAGATGTGCAGGTAAGGTGAATTGGCCTGTAGTGTTAGGTAAGGGGTAAATGTAGGGGTCTGGGTGGGTTGCGCTTCGGCGGGGCGGTGTGGACTTGTTGGGCTGAAGGGCCTGTTTCCACACTGTAAGTAATCTAATCTAATCTAATCAAACCCCATAGAGCACACAGCACAAAGATAGATGATTTGATCTGATGATCCCATGCTGATGTTTATATTTCTGCTAGGGATGGTGCCAGCAATTATGACCATATGAGCCACATGGTCACCTCCAACAAGGCCCCTGACAGCTACTTGCCACCACTCCATGATGCAAAGAGACAGAGTTGAATTAAATTCTGAAACAAAAGAAAAACCACTCACGACCAACAACAGAAAGCATTACAGTTACAGTAAGCGATTTTTCAAGCAATTGGATGTAATGTGCCTTTCAGAGATAAAAGGGACTACTCAATTGCCTCAAAGTGCACTGATAGGGGACTATTCATTTGCCTTCTGAGTCTGTTTATCATATATTTTGTAATGGGACTAGGAAAATACCAAATATACATCAATGCACATGTAACCAGATACATGAAGCTAAAATAGGATCCATGTATTTGTCCAAAAGATCCACAAAGGGAAAGCTAAAGTATCTTGCCTCTATACTTTTTCTGCTTAATGTGCCCAGTTTTATGATGCATGACTCTGGTTGCCAAGGGTCCAGAACATTATAGAACGTAGCAAAGCATGGCAGAGTTGACACATTCACCCGGGATAACTGAAGAAACTGTACTTTGCAATGTCAGTGCTTCTGTGTCAACATGTTCAATCAGCTGGCTAGAAACTTCTGCTTCTCAGATAGAAAGTTGTGGGTTCAAATCCCACTCCAGGAATTTGGGTACAAAATTGTGAGGCCAGCACCTCTATGTGGTACTGAGGGAGGGCTGCACAATTGGAAATGCCCACCTTTGAATGGTGGGCATGGTGGTTCAGTGGTTAGCATTGCTGCCTCACAGTGCCAGGGACCTGGGTTGGATTCCAACCTCGGCCAACTGTCTGTGTGGAGTTGGCACGTTTGCCCCGTGTCTGTGTGGGTCTCCTCTGGGTGTTCTGGTTTCCTCCCACAGTCCAAAGATGGTGCAGGTTAGGTGGATTGGCCATTCTACATTACCCTGTAGTGTCCAAGGATGTGTAGGTTAGATGCATTAGTCAGGGGTAAAAGTAAAATAACAGGGTAGGGGAGTGGGTTTGGGTGGGATTATTTTTTGGAAGGTCAGTGTGAACTTGTTGGGCAGAAGGGCCTGTTTCCACACTGTAGGGATTCTATACTTCTATTGAATAAGGGAAAAATATCGAGCTCCTGTTAGGTGGTAGTAAAAGAGTCCATGACAAATTTTCTGTTCCTGGTCAATATATGCATTCCTCAACCAATACCTTCTCTGGTCATTTATCTCATGGCTGTTTATGTGAGCTTTCTGTCCATAAGTTGGTGCTTTGTAGCAGCAGTGCTTCAAAAGCCTTTGATTGACTTCAATGTGCGTACATCCTGACATTGTGAAAAGTGCTAGATATGCACACAGTGGGTAGTACGTGGCTCAGTGGTTAGCACTGCTGCCTCACTGCACTAAGGACCCAGGTCTGATTCCAGTCTCGGGTGTCTGTCCACATGGAGTTTGCATGTTTCCACCCTGTCTATGTGGATTTTCTCCCACTGTCCAAAGATGTGCAGGTTGGGTGGATTGGCCATGCTAAATTGCCCATAATGCCCAGGGATATTCAGTTGGGGTTATAGGGATAGGTGGTGTGAGTCTGAAGGAGATAATCTTTGGAGAGTTAGTGTGGATTTGATGGGCTGAATGGCCTGCTTCCACACTGTAAGGGGTCTATGATGCAAGTGCTTCTTCCCTTAGTGACCTCAAGGCCTGTGCAGTGCTTGTAGCAATTTGGTTTGCTCAGTCAATTGGATGAGTGGCTTGTGATACCACCAATATGAGTTCAGTTCCTACACAACTAATGTTACCATGAGGACTCCTTCTCAACCTCTCCTCTTGTCAGAGATGAGGAGGCCTTCAGAGTAAATCATCAACCAGGCAACTCTTTCTCTAGTGTGGCAACTGTGGTGACTTTACCTTACATTCTGTGTTTGATGTAGCATTGAGTGAAGATGGTTGGAAAATTGTGAACAGAAGGTGTTGTTATAAAATTACAATCCATGAGCTTCCTTCTGGCAAGGTATTATCAAATTATCCAGGTAATTACTTTGCATTTTGTTGAAATGCTTGTTATGGGGAATATTCTGAATGCATCAGCTGCAAAATAGTTGCACAGTTGGCTAAATTCCACAGCAGACTGCTGAAAGTTTTGGTTACACGCTGCTCTATTCTACGACAGAGGTACACATTTACCTTGAGTTTTTAGATGCTGCTAGCTGATTTCAGGAGACAAATGACTATTTTTTCTCCACAGAGAAGAGAGATCTTGACAGAAATACACTTTTTGGACTTCAGCTAACATTTATTTGGGTTTAGGAAGCATATTTTGTAATTTATTAGATTAGTCCAACCTCAGACCAGTTGGTGAATTATGAAAGTAGACGCTAATATTTTCAGAATAATAGGTTAATTCAGCATTATGATATGGTCTGTTTCCTATCTACCAATCCAATGTCTCAGATGTCTCTCTTCTGAGCAACAGATTTCTTTGCTCATGGACCTTTGTGAACCAGATGGATTTTTGCAACAATCAATTATAGTTGTCATTGGTCACCGTTGCTGGGGCTAGTTGCACATTCCAAAATTGCTAACTCAGTTCAAATTCCACTAGCTGATGTTGGTGGGAGCTGAACCCAGAACATTAGCTGAGGCCTTTGTATGTCTCAGCCAGTGACATTGTCACTATACCACACTACTCCCTGCCTCTCCTCCCCCCCCCCCCCACCCCCTCTTTAGTTTGCAAGGTCTTTTGAATAATAGTTATTTAAATCAACTGATCCAGACATGCCTCTGGAACAGGTGGGTGGAAGGAGCAGTGTTACAAAAGCTTGTGATTTCAAATAAACCTGTTGGACGATAACCTGGTGCCATGTGACTTCTGACCTTACAAAAGTATAGGAAAGGAAGAGAGTAGCTCGAGCAAGTGTTGATCTTTTGGAGGATAAACTGGGAATTAATCATAGGAACCCAAGATATGGCAGAGAGTTTGAACAACTGTTTCATACCCATCTCATATGTTGAAAGATATAATAAAAGCAAGACAAGAATCATAGAAATTCAAGGAACAAAAGGGAGAGAGGAACTTAAAACAATCACTACTCATCAGAGATAAAAGGATTTGGAAAAATAATGGGACTGAAGTGAAATAATGAATTACAGGTAAAGGGCGATGTGAAATGTCCAAATTTCAACAGATAGGAATGTAGTGAGACTGATGAACAGTGCTGAAAACAAAAAATGCTGAAAATCCCAACGGGTCAGGCAGTGGAGAAAGTGCAAGCTAACATTTCGAGTCTGGATGACTTTTCACATAGCTCTGATGAAGACTCATCTAGATTCGAAACGTGAGCTTGCTCTCTCACCATGGATGCTGTCTGACCCACTGGGATTTTCATCATTTGTTGCTTACAGTTAACTGCTGCAGATCTTTGGTGAAGAGCTCTTATATCTGTTGCATAATTCAGTGCACTCATCACGAACGAGATGCTATGTCCCTTTACTTACAGAATTTCCAGTCTTAGTGAGTTAACATTACCTATGATAAACCACCCAGGGGTAAAACACGCTCAGCTGAGATGGTTTCTGTTTGACCTTTCTTGTTCTATTAAGTCACCGCAGGCAGCAACTGACTGCGAGTTTTCTGCTTCAGTAACAATTAGGATTTGAGGTAAATGTGACATTTCCAGGAGTCGGTAAGAACTGTTCTCCCACCAGTTGCAACACTTCAAATCTCTTCCTGAAAATAATTGGTTTCTTTCTGATTTCTGACTGAAAATACATCATGATAAGACAGGGAGGTTTTGTGTGCGAGTGCAAATCTGAAGGCTTCCTGGCTGCAGGCTGTGGGGAAATGCTCATCTTGAACTGAAGTGTTCTGCATTCAATTCTGAGCAATAATGTGAAGGCATTACCCAGGCTAAGAGGCTCTGCAAATGAAGGACTCAAGTGAATAGATCAGCAGAACTGGAATTCCTTTCCTTGGGGAAGAGCTGTTCAAGAGGAGATGTAATGACCGCCTTCAGGAGTCTAGATAGAGTATGGAGAGAGAAACCATTCCCATGAGTGGAAGAGGCAATAGCCAGAGGATATAGATTGAAAGTCATTGGCAAAACTGTGTCATGAGGAGAAACCTTTAATCGCAGTGAGTACTCCTAACCCAGAATGCACTGCCTGAAACCACGGTGGAGGTCCATTCAATCGTATCTTTCTGAAGAGAATTGGGTAATTATCTGGAGAGTAAACATTTAGAGTTAGAACGAGAGTTAAATTTCATTGCCATGTGTACTCAAGTGCAGGAGTACAAGAGTACAGCAGAGCCAGGCTCTCCTGGTTGAGGGGCGTGTGTGGGTCAATGTGGGATTTGGCAGTGTCAGTATGGGTCCACTGTGAAGGGATGGCTTCTAAAGAGTGGCTATTTCTACATTGTGGGGTCCATGGAAACATAGCAATATAAGAGCTGAAGGAGGTCATTTGGCCCTTCGAGCCTCCTCTGGCATTCATCACCATCATCGCTGGTCGTCCAACTCAATAGCCGAATCCTGCTTGCTCTCCATAACCTTTGATCCCATTTGCCCCAAGTGCTTTATCTAGCCACCGCTTGAATACATTCAATGTTTTGGCATCAACTACTTCCTGTGGTAATGAATTCTACAGGCTCACCACTCTTTGGGTGAAGAAATAACAAAGAGGGTTGATGAGGGCAGAGTGATAGACGTGATCCATATGTACTTCAGTAAGGCGGTTGTCAAGGTGTCTCTTGGGAGACTGATTAACAAGGTTAGATCTCATGGAATACAGGGAGAACTAGCCATTTGGGTACAGAACTGGCTCAAAGGTACAAGACAGAGGGTGGTGTTGGTGGAGGGCTGTTTTTCGGACTGGAGGCCTGTGACCAATGGTGTGTCACAAGGATCGGTGCTGGGTCCATTACTTTTCATCTTTTATATAAATGACTTGGATAAGAGCATAAGAGGTATAGTTAGTAAGTTTGCAGATGACACCATAATTTGGAGGTGTAATGGACAGTGAAGAAGGTTACCTCAGAGTACAATGGGATATTGATCAGATGGGCCAATGGGCTGAGGAGTGGCAGATGGAGTTTAATTTAGATCATTGTGAGGTGCTGCATTTTGGAAATGGTGAGGTCCTCGGAAGTGTTGCTGAACAAAGAGACCTTGGAGTGTAGGTTCATAGCTCCTTGAAAGTGGAGTCGCAGGTAGATAGGATAGCGAAGAAGGCGTTTGGTATGCTTTCCTTTATTCACCAGAGCATTGAGTATAGGAGTTGGGAGGTCATGTCGCGGCTGTACAGGACATTGGTTAGGCCATCTTTGGAATATTACATGCAATTCTGGTTTCCTTCCTATCGAAAAGATGTTGTGAAACTTAAAAGGGTTCAAAAAAGATTTACAAGGATGTTGCCATGATTGGAGGATTTGAGCTACAGGAAGAAGCTGAATAACCTGGGGCTGTTTTCCCTGGAGCGTCGGAGGCTGAGGGGTGACCTTATAGAGGTTTATAAAATCATGAGGGGCATGGATAGGAAAAATAGACAAAGTCTTTTCCATGTGGTGGCGGAGTCCAGAACTAGAGGGCATAGGTTTAGGGTGAGAGGGGAAAGATTTAAAAGGGCCCTGAGGGGTAATGTTTTCAAGCAGAGGGAACTGAATTGAATTTAATTGAATTTATTGTCGCGTGTACCGAGGCACAGTGAAAAGCTTTGTCTTGCGAGCAGTACAGGCAGACTACAGAGTTAAATAGCATAGATAAGTAAGTAATAGGTAAACAGCAGCAAGAACAAAAACACAAGTACAGGTGAATGGTAAGAGTTTGTGAGTCCATTCAGTATTCTAACAGCAGTGGGGTAGAAACTGTTTTGAAACCGGCTGGTGTGTATGTTCAGGCTTCTGTACCTTCTCCCCGATGGTAGATTTTGTAAAAAAGCATTGCCAGGGTGGGATGGATCTTTGAAAATGCTGGTGGCCTTTCCTTGACAGTGGGTCTAGTAGATGGATTCTATAGATGGGAGGTTGGCCTTTGTGATTGTCTGGGCCGAGTTCGCCACTCTTCTGTAACTGTCTCCGATCTTGAATGGTACAGTTGCCATACCAGGTAGTGATACATCCAGACAGAATGCTCTCAATGGCGCACGTATAAAAGTTGGTAAGGGTATTTGCCATGCCAAAATTCCTCAACTGCCTGAGGAAGAAGAGAGCTTGTTGGGCCTTTGTGACCAGTGCGTCCACATGAAGAGTCCAAGAAAGCTTGTTGTTGATGACCACTCCCAGGAGCTTGACATTCTCCACTCGTTCCACCTTTGTGACACAGTGGTGCGTGTATGGAATGAGCTGCTAGAGGAAGAGGTGGAGACTGGTAAAAATACAGCAATTAAAAGGTATCTGGATGGGCATATGAATAGGACAGGTTTAGAGGGATATGGGCCAAGTGCTGGCAAATGGGACTAGATTAGGTTAGGGTCTCTAGTCGGCATGGACGAGATGGACTGAAGAGTCTGTTTCCATGCTGTACATCTCTATGACTATGACTCTAAATGTCTCCTCATCTCCATTCTAAATGGTCCACCCCGAATCCTCAGACTGTGACCCCTGGTTCTAGTGAGGCAGTGGAGAATTCCTTCTATTGTAGAAGGTTAGGTGCTGCTGTGGACTGAGTTGGAAGGACAGTTATACTGAACTTTTAATTCCTCTACTTTTTTGATTTATTCCTATGACCTCTAATGCTGGACTTTATATTTCTTTATTTTTCTATCTATTCTTCCTAAGGATTTGCACTTCAGAATCTGTATCTTTGTACCTAAGATTGTCCCGCAGGCGGTTACTTGTAAACTTTTCACTGCATACATGTGACTGTCAAGTTAATTCAAATCCAATAAAGCTGATTTAATACAGTAAAAAGTGTACAAAATTGCTATTCTCTGGAGCTGTCTTGGTTACAAACGCAGAATTTTAAAAACAAGCAACAGGAGAAATAAAAGGAACAGAACCAAAAGGAAAGAAAAACGTCCATATCTTCTTAAAGTCCCATCTCAAAAAAAGATGTATAGAATGCTTAGGCAGCCTCCCATTGAACACCAGGAGGGGAGAGTAAGGACTACAGATGCTGGAAGTCAGAGCCAATAGGAATGGAGACAAGGCACAGTGGGTCAGACAGCATCCGAGGAGCAGGAAAATCAACGATTCCGGCCAAAAGTTTGACTTTCCTGCCTTTGAGTGACCAGATGGTAGGACGGACAAGTTTTGCCGGCAGTGCCACTGTCTCCAATCACCAGGAGGGGTCGCGACCTTGCTGCCGCTGTCTCCAATCGCCGTTAGGGGTCACAACCTTGATGCCACCATCTCCAATTGCCAGGAGGGGGTGGCAACTTTGCTGCTGTCCATCTCCAATCACAAGTAGGGGTCGCAATCTTGTTGAAGCCATTTCCAATTGCTAGTAGGGGTCACGACCTTGCTGCTACCATCTCCAATTGTCAGTAGGGGTTGCGACCTTGCTGACGCCAGCTCTAATTGCCAGGAGGAGTCGTGACGGTGTTGATGCCATCGCCAATGGACAGGAGAGGTGGCTACCGGAGTCTCCAATTGCCAGGCGGAGTCACAACTTTGCCACTGCCCCCTTTGATTGCCGGGAGGTTGCCGCAATTCCACGCACTGCCTATTCTGATTGTCATGTTGATGCCAATGACCCCACCGCAAAGGTAAAAAAATATGAAAAAAAAGGAAAGAAAAATGGAAAAGAAGCAAAACGCAAAAGCATTGCAAGTAGATGTGCCCTGGGCACAGGAGCCCAAACACAGGGCTGATACTCCACCACCATCTTAAAATGTTTGCAGAGCTTCGGGAGATGGTGATGGAGCTGAACTAACTGAGGGACTCTTGTAGCAACTTCTTACTGTGCTGACATAAAATCCTACGCACGGTATCTTATAGTGCTGGCAACTTGGCTGTTTATTCTCACCAGTCACGTTGCACTCAGTTGAAAGATTGAACTTCCCAAGCTGAACAGCGATTGCAGATTGCTTGAGGAGATAGTGATTTCTTTGCATAAAAAATATCAGTCGTCGTTTTGTTCATGATAATTGGAATGAATTTGAAGATTTTTGTCCTGCAGCTCAGCTTGTTGAATGTAGCCTGGGCAATGTGGGCTCAGGTAGGAATTATGGCAGAATCAGCTGAGCAGCTCAGTGAGACCAACCTCAATGGCGAGAACATCTTGCATCTTCTATGTTCTTGCTGAGTGATAGGGAGAATTTCTCACTAGACGGCTGCAATTTAAGGGAGATTAAAGCTTAATAGATGCCAATTAATGCAACAACTGGCCTCGCTAATATTAAGCTTCCCGTCTGACTGGATACATAAGGTGGACATGGGACTCCTCAACATGGAGGTCAGAGCAAGTAACCTCAGTGCCTTGTTAGCTGCAAATCATCTTCATTTGGGCACTGGGTACCAATGTAGACTCTTTTGGTATAAACCACACACCACCCCATGGACATTGGCATCTGATATGTGCCAGCCTTGAAGAACCTTCATGGCACATCTCAGATCCATTCGACAGGGTGACGCTGTCTGCTCTTCAATGTTGCACCTCAGGCTGCACTGGTGACCATTGTAACACTGTAGAAAGGACACTGAGCTCTCAAGGACATGTTTTTTTCTTTATTAAACAATATAGTTTACAAAACAGTTAATATTAATAGCTGTGTACAGACAAATAGCAATTTTACAAGGAAGAGGAGCAGCAAAGCCAAACCCCAAACCCTACCGTTCAACCAGTTTTCAGGGAAATGAGGACAAACCTCAAATCCCAGTTTCACAAAACAGTAACAATGATAACATATAAGACAGTCCAATGAGATAAGAAACAGTGCATACAATACAGACACCCAGCAAGCTACTCGTCCCTCCCACCTTCCGGCCACTCTAAGGCATCAAGGACATGTATATATATTTTTTTTCTAAGTACCAGTTAACAAACTGGCTAAATAATTCAGCCAGTTCAGGAGTCAGATTTCAAGGAGATGTATATCGCTCGATCCCCAGACTTTCACTCGCTCTGACAGTGCTCACTTACTCCAGACCTAGCTGGATGCTGACAGCGTCGCTGCCTTGCATGGCCTTTGTATGTTTTACCCCCTCAGCCCGAGGTTACCAGGCTCATCTTACTGTCTGGATCAGTGGTGCTGGAAGAGCACAGCAATTCAGGCAGCATCCGAGGACAGGCAAAATCGACGTTTCGGGCAAAAGCCCTTCATCAGGGATTTTGCCCGAAACGTCGATTTTGCCTGTCCTCGGATGCTGCCTGAATTGCTGTGCTCTTCCAGCACCACTGATCCAGAATCTGGTTTCCAGCATCTGCAGTCATTGTTTTTACCTCATCTTACTGTCACCTTGCCTCACTGGTTAATGCATACACAAAGCCGGGAAGCTTGTCATGGTTGTCAGGCAAGTCACAGGAGATGGCTTTCACCTGGGGAATCCTGGTACAGCAAGTCAAAGTCCGTCAGCCATTCTAGGCCATCAGAGTCAGGATGTTCTCAACGTAACGGGTGAGACGCCAACCCTGCCAGGCAACCTGCTACTTTTCTTGCCATATGGAAGACTGTTTTAGGACAGGACCAGGCCCTTTGGCCCTCCAAGCCTGTGCCGCCACATTTTGCCATCAAACTGCCTTCACTTACAGGATCCATATCCCTCTGTTTACTTCCTATTCATGTATTCACCCAAGTGCTTCTTGAATGCTACTATTGTAACTGCTTCCACCACCTAACTCTAACCCTAATCCTGACCCTTACCTTGACCGTGACACTGACCCTAACCCTAAACCTAACCCTGACCTTAACCCTAACCCTTATCCTGAACCTGACCCTAATCCTGACCCTGACCCTAACCCTAATCCTGACCCTGATCTTCCCTGACCTCGACCCTGACCCTAACCCTAACCCTGACCCTGACTCTAATCCTGACCCTGACCCTGACCTTGACCCTGACCCTAACTCTAACCCTAACCCTTACCCTTACCCTGACCCTGACCCTAACCCTGATACTAACCCTAATCCTGACCCTAATCCTGACCCTAACCCTAATCCCTGACCCTGACCCTAACCCTAACCCTAACCCTGACCCTAACCCTAACCCTTACCCTGACCCTGACCCTGACCCTGACCCTAACCCTAACCTTTTTCTGTTAGCGTGTTCCAGGCACTCACCAACCTTTGTGTGAAAAACATGCCCCGTGCATCTCTTTTAAACTTCCCCTTAAATCTGAGTAATTGACCCCTCCACCCTGGGAAAAAAGCCTCATATTTCCACTCCAGCTATGCCATTCGCAATCTTATAAACTTCAATCAGGATGCCTCACAACGCCAGTAAAAACAAACCCAGTCTATCTAACTTTCCTTGCTAAAATCCCTCATATCAACCACCACCCCAACCCCCCACCCCTGGTAAACGTTTTCTGTACTCTCTCCAAACGTCCACACCCTTCTGGTTGTGTGGTGACCAGAAATGTACGCAGTATTCCAAGTGTGGCTTAACTATCCTCTGATGCTGCCTGATCTGCGGTGCAATTTCCAACTCTACATTTTATCGACTCTGACATTCCTGCATCTGCAGTCCTCATTATCTCCAACTCATTAAGGTTCTAGAAAGCTGCAGTATAACTTGTCAATCCTTGCACTCAATGCCCCTTCCAATGAAGGCAAGCATACCATAGGCCTTTGTTACTACCTTACATACCTATGCCAGGAAATTATTGGTCCCCCCTATACTTATTATTTAAATGATATGAAATGCTAGGCCATGCTCCCTTTGCTTGCACAAGACAGGTCTCCTTGTATGAGTATAAATGGCATCTAGCAGTCTGATCCATGTTGCAAGCATATCTGATAATCTTAAATGGGTTATCTATTTTACTCTTGGGATTTTTCAGATAGTGTCATCTAATTGAGAAATCACATCTAACCTTAGAATTTTTAAAATCATGTCTGGGATATGGGTGTCGCTGGCTGGACCAGTATTTATTGTCCGTCTCTAGTTGCCCTTGATAAAGTGGTGGTGAGCTGCCTCATGAACCACTGCTGTGCATTATCCCTAACAGGGAGGGAATTCCAGGGTTTTGACCTAGCGACAGTGAAGGAACGGCAATATATTTCGGAGTCAGGATGGTAAATGAGTTGGAGGGGAACTTGAACCCATGTATCTGCTGCCCTTGTCCTTCTAGATGGAACTGGTCTTGGGTTTAGTAGGTGCTGTCTGAGGATCTTCAGTGAATTTGTACAGTGCACCTTGTAGATAGTACACACTGTTGCTGTTGGTGGTGGAGGGAATGGACGGTTGTGGATGTGGTGCCAAACAAGCGGGTTGCTTTGTCCTGAATGGTGTCAAATATCTTGAATGTTGTTGGAGCTGCACCCAATCAGGCAAGTGGGGAGCATTCTAACGCACTCCTGACTTGGGCCATGTAGTTGGTGGACAGGCTCTGGGGAATCAGGAGGTGAGTTACTCACCACAGTATTCCTAAGCACTGACGTGCTCTTATAGCCACTGTGTTTATTCTTTATTTTAATGTGTGTGTGTAGGTGTGAGACACAGTGAAAGACAACAGGTATACAAATCTTTATTTAATTTCTACCCCAGGAAGAAAGGAAACACTCAAGTGGCTAGTGATAAGCAGTTCCCTTCACATCAAGGGCCAATGCTGTGTGATCAAACAGTGAAGGGGAGGGCAGGGATTAAATCAAAATAAAGTTGGAGGGGAAAATAAAACACTACAATCCCTGCGGTGCTGACCTCTCCCTGAAAACCTTGGTGGTGATAGACACTGCGTGTACCTTCTCCAGGGACACCCGGGCTCGGACGTAGCTGAGGAAGAGGGGCAGGCAATCGCCTTAACAAACCCCTCCATGGCCCGCTGCCTGACCTGTTTATTGCCAGTTTGGCCAGGTCCAGGAGCAGACCCACGAGGAGATCCTCTGACCTATACTCCCCCCTTGGCACCAGGTGCCCAAAGATCAGGAGCGTGGGACTGAAGTGCAGCCGAAAACAGAGGAGAAGATTTTCCAGAAAACTATAAAGAGAGTGCAAACACCCACACCCAATATATACATGGTCCACGGCCTCCACAGCGCCACAAAACAAGCAGTTGGGCTGGGAGTCCATGCACCACCACAATCTGCGGTTGCAGGGGACCACTGTGTGCAGCACCCTCCACCCCAGATCCCCGCGAGAAAGGGGAAGGACTCACGCATGGACACCCCTCCACTGGGGTGTTCATGTGGTGAGTCCAATTGAGTTTTGGGTTGATGACAACTGCGCAGGCTGTTGATAATGGGGGATTCAGTGATGGGAACGCCATTGTCAAGGGGCAGTGGTTCAATCGTCACTTACGGTCAGAGCCTGGCATTGGTGTGGCATTCTGCATCTTGTAAGAACAGGCTGACCGAGGACAGGTCAGTACTCGCCTATTATGGAGGAACCTGCTATTTGATGCATTCCACCACTCATTGACATCCACAGCCTGCATAGCTAACATGGCCCCAGCAGGGAAAGTCATGTGCAACACATATTGACAATTGGCTTTCATGTGTCTGTCCTGGTGAGTTTCAAGATGAGAACCTTTGAGAGTACATCACTTTTGTCAGCAATATTTAAGTTGTGCACAATCATTTGACAACACTAATTTTACGCTTAGCTAGCCATTATTATTTAAACAGTTTGAAAATGTTTTCAGCCCTTCTCCTTGACCATTTCTTTAATCTCCTCAGATTAAAGCTTCAGCTATTAACTTTACTGAAATTCCGAGGAAGAATATTTTTCATCATGCACTTTAAGGAAGCAGCAAGTATCCAAGTTTTAGAAATTATTACCTTGCAATTTATGCAGCATCTTTCTGGAACTTCAGATGACATTAATTGGATGTCCTTCTGTTGTAGTTACTGTTGTAATATAAGGAAATATTGCAGGCAGTTTGTACACAGTTACTGCGCTGTGGTAATGATGAGAAAATGATTAATACTGTATTTACAAGAGCAGGTCAGGGGCTGGGAATTCTGCAGTGATTAACTCACCTCCTGACATCTCAAAGCACCACCTACAAGGCAGAAGTCATGAGTGCGATGGAATACTCGCCACTTGCCTGGATGGGTGCAGCTCCAACAACGCTCAAGAAGCTTGACACCATCCAGGACAAAGCATTCCCATCCGCGACCTTCTAATCTCACTCTCGCCACCACCAATGCACAGTAGCAGCCGTGCGTACCATCTCAAGGACACACTGCAGTAATTTGCCAAGGCTCCTTCAATAGCACCTCACAAACCTCTACCCTCTCAGAAGGAAAAAGGAAGCAATTCATGCAAACATTTCCATTTGCAAACTCCCATTTAGGCCACACAACTGTCTTAGAAAGCAGCACGGTGGCTCAGTGGTCAGCACTGCAGCCTCACAGCGCTAGGGACCCAAGTTTGATTCCAACCGCGGGCGACTGTCTGTGTGGAGTTTGCACATTCTCTCCCTCTGCATGGGTTTCCTCCAAATGCTCTGGTTTCCTCCCAAAGCCCAAAGACGTGCACATTAGGTGAATTGGCCATGCTAAATTGCCCCATAGTGTACAGGGATGTGTAGGTTAGGGGCATTCATCAGGGGAAATGTAGGGGAATGGCCCTGGCTGAGGCCAGTGTGGGTATGTCGGCCAAATGGCCTGTTTCCCCACTGTAGGGATTCAATATTGCTGTTCCTTCATGTCACAACCTTGGAACCTGTTTATTAATGGCATTATAGATGTGCCCACGCTGTATGGACTACAACAGTTCAGAAAGACAGCATGTTATCGAGAGCAATTAATTGTAACTGAATTTGAAAAACAAAAAGCATTTGCTGAGAGAAGACCTCCATGGAAAATCTCCCACTCAGTTACTTCCCAACACCTGGAGGCTGCTGCATCTCCACAGCTGGAAAGTTTCTTTGTTTCTCAATAAAGGCCTTCAGTTTCTTCATTACACCACAATCTTCCTCTTTGACTCACTCCCTACCTGGGCCTTCCCTGGGTCAGTGCTCACATTGATCACCTTTCCTGGAACCTCAAAGACTTGTGCATTTCAGAGTTAAAACTGTGCTGGGGTGTGAATCATATCTCCAAAGTCTGATAGCACGATATGAACAAGACCACATCCATTGACATTGCTGAACCCTGGCAGTTACAGTTGGGGTACAGTAGAAGGGAGGGGGAGAAGTGGTACTTGCTCGGATCAGCTTTGAATTTATCAGAACCGAACCACTGAGACTTACACCATTTTAAGTTAGCCGGACAGATTAAAATTAAGCCTCAGGTATTGTTATAAACCAGAATTAGTTGCTTGCAAGAGGAGGAATGTGAAATGCTGTAAGATTGCCAGCACGTCTTTGGGCTTTGGGAGGAAACCAGAGCATTTAGAGGAAACCCATGCAGAGGGAGAGAATGTGCAAACTCCACACAGACAGTCGCCCGTGGTTGGAATCAAACTTGGGTCCCTAGCGCTGTGAGGCAGCAGTGCTGACCACTGGGCCAACCTGCTGCTTTCTAAGACAGCTGATGAAGGAGCGTCGCTCCGAAATCTAGTGTGCTTCCAATTAAACCTGTTGGACTATAACCTGGTGTTGTGGGATTTTTAACTTTGTACACCCCAGTCCAACACCGGCATCTCCAAATCATAACGTAATCAAAGTCAAGTATGATGGACACTTGTCCTCATAGAATCCCTACAGTGTGGAAGTAGGCCATTCGATCCATCTCTGAAGAACATTCCACCCAAACCCAACCCTACGTGTGTAACCCTGCATTTCACATGGCTAAAGTACCTAACCTGCATACCTTTAGGCTGTTGGAGGGAACACACACAGATACAGGGAGAATGTGCAAACTCTACACAGACAGTCACCTGAGGCTCGGATCTCTGGTACCAGGAGGCAGCAGTGCTAACCACTGAGTCACCATGTGATCCCAGTGGCACAGCCTGAAACAAAAGCAGAAATTGCTGGGGGAACTCAGAAGGTATGGCAGCATGTGTAGAGAGAGTCCAGAACTTCGGAGGAAGGGTCACTGGACTTGAAAGGTTACCTCGGCTTTCTCTCCAAAGATGCGGTCAGACCTGCTGAGTTCCTCCAGCAACTACTGTTTCTGTTTCAGATCTCCAGCATCTGCAGTTCTTTGTATTATGTTTGTTCCCATAATATTGTCTGTTGCTTTACACTATTTTGTCGATCAATATATATTTGTATGGTGTTGATCAATGACGTGAGGAAATATATAGATGACACTCTAGGAGAGAGCTGCTAGTCTTGGTTATTGGCTGTGATGAAGATAACATTTCAAACGTGGAACCAAAGAAACTAATATGAGTTAGATGTTTTGAAACTGGAGATTAATCATCCCCAGAAAAAGCCAGGGCAGATATATAGGATTCTTATAACGACAAACTTCAAAGCAATGATGAGCACAAAGGAATTAAACAGAAAATAATTCTGTAGGATATCAATTGAGGACAGACATAATACTCATGACGTTTGCAATAAGCTATCCAGCTCAAGTTAAACGATTTATATTTTTAAAACGTTATTAATGGGATAGAGCGTCCCAAGACAGTTCAAAGGAGACATTATCAGACAAAGCATAAGGAGATACTGGTGAAATCTTATTGCGGGCTGGGTAACATGGGCTATCGTGAGATTTGTGACAGAATCAGGTGAGAATCCAGCAAGTCTTGTCTCAACATCGCAAGCATCTCATCATATCTTTTATGAATTTGCCACGAGGCAGCTTTGACCTGCCAATTGAATTATCGCCTAACATCGTAGAATCCCTACAGTGTGAAATCAGGCCATTCGGCCCATCAAGTCCACACCAACCCTCTGGAAAAGCATCCCATCCAGAGTCACACCCCTACCCTGTAACTGCACAATACCCATGGCCAATCCACCCTAACCTGCACATCTTTGGACAGTGACAGGAAACCGGAGCAAACCCATGCAGACACGGGGAGAATGTGCAAACTCCACACAGACAGTCACACGAGGCTGGAATTGAACACGGATCCCTGGCGCTGTGAGGCAGCAGTGCTAACCACTGAGCCACTGTGCCACATTAATGTTCAGCTTTGTACTTTCTCAAATGCACCAAACTTACGAGACATTGAGAATTCTTGTCATGGAATACAGCTCACTACTGGCTGCAAACATCCACCAGCTAGATGTATCCTACATCCACGGACATTGCCATCTGGGATATGCAGCTTCTAAGAGCCCTTGTGGGGCATTTCTGATCCACTTCCAGTTTATGTTTGAACTTCAGTGCCCAGCCTGCACCAGGAACTCTTGGCTGTAATGATGCAGCAAGGACAACGTGTGTTCAGGGATATGCACCCAGCTTACAGACTATACAAAGCTGCATCACTGCGCTCCTCACTCTCTGTCAGAGCCCGCACTTTCCTCTGAGCCTACCTGGACACTCATACCATCTCTGCCTCACCTTTTGGTGTCTTTCAGCCAGGCTCACATCACTGTTGTACTGCTGTGTCTTTTAGCCCCATATACAAAGCCAGGAGGATGGTCATGGATATGTCAGCCAAGTCAAGAGGAAATAACCTTTGGTTACAGGTTCCCAGCACAGTATCATGGAATCCCATAAGAGTGGAGGCAGGCCATTTGGCCCATCGTGTCCATGGCAACCCTCCAAAAGACCCCACACCTGCCCCCATCCTATCCCTGTAACCCTGAAATTTCCTAGCCTACGCATTCCTGGACACTACGGTGCAATTTAGCATGGCCAATTCAGCTGACCTGCATATCTTTGGACTGTAGGAGGAAACCAGAGCACCCGGAAGAAACCCACGCAGACACGGGGAGAATGTGCAAATTCCACACAGACAGTTGCCCAAGGATGGAATCAAACCCAGGCCTCTGGCACTGACAGGCAGCAGCGCTAACCACTGAACCACTATGCCACCCTGAGAACATGAGTTGGATTAATAGTCCAGCAATAATACCACTCGGCCACTGCCTCACCACTGTAAGGCAAAGATAGCCTCCCAGGGGCTTAGTCATGGTCAGAGTCAGGATGCTCTCCCTCATAAGGAGTGAAAACCTGAATATTGAGCAGTCCAGTGTCCACCCTGTTGAAGCCTGTTTTACACCAGGAACAAGACAGAGGACGTTGTCAGATTGATAAAGTCAGTGGAACAGATATTACTGTCAGTGCAGGTGGGAAGGTGTCTCAAGTGAGTGAGTGGGCAACTCAGACGGTTTGCAAAGCTGGTGTTGTTGGGGTTTGGGGTGGATGAGAGTGAGTGGAGAAGGTTTCGAAGCCAATAGTGAGAATGGTGAAGAAGGTACCTTGGAGGGAGATGGTTACAGTTTGAGAGACTGAGTGGGCATGAAGTAGCAGGGAGAGGATGGTGACACTTACGCTGGTAGAGTGGAGAAGGTCCATTGACCTTTCTCCCTGCAATGTTGGGCATTCTTCTAGATGGCTGAAACTGACTGGGGTGGTATCCTCAGACCAGGCTGGTATGATCTGGTGTCATGGCCTCCACTGCTGGTCCTGAGGGAAGAGGACACTCGACATCAGTACTACCCCATCCAGCAAGACATCTAGGTTCCTGCCTGAAAAGCAGGACACCCATTTCCCTGTTCTCCATGTCCAGTACCATGCAGGGCAGCTCTGGACTGACAGTACATGTCCAGATGCAGAATGGGCTTTTGAAAAATGGCATGGGTGCAAGACATTCTAGTCTTTCAGTGAGTAAAGAGCTATTCTGTGAATGGTGCATGGTAAGTTAGGGATAGAATCAGAATTGAAGGACGCCATGTGAATGGAGTAGGTTGCTAATGAAGTATGTTTGGTGCAAGGCCTCATTGGGCCTTGCGGTGTGTGAATCCCTCCTAAACACTCGAGGTAATTCACGCATAGCCAAACTAACATACGATTCAACGCATTAGGTCAGATGTCTAAAGTCTGAAGAGGCAAGTGAGGTAGAAAGACCCACTAGTGCTTGAACAAGCAGCTGTGTAAATAGCACTTATATTAAGTGTCAGGCTACATAACTTTAAAAAGTGTCGTAATCCTTCAGCAATCCTTGAGTTTGAAACCAGTCCTTTCCCCAGTCCTGTCCATATATTCAGAAAAATAAAAATGACACAGTCTTTACAACATATATTTGCAGCAAGATAGATAGATAGCTTTAAATGGGGGTATGTTTATAAGCTTGGAGAAATGGCTCAGGATATGTGTGTACCATTTCACACTCATGGCTTCAAACTCTTTTTGATGTCGAACATTGGCATGTAATTTTGGCCACACAGGACAGATCTTTGAGAGACCCAGAATGAGTTTTGCTGGGTAACTCCTTTGCAGATCACTTACATTCTACCCACAAAAATACTTACCCTGAGCTGCCTGCCACTTTAACACCCCACTCTGTTCCCTGGCCAACATCTCTGTCTCAGGCTTGCTGAAGTGCTCTAGTGAAGCTCAGCGTAAGCTGCAAGAATAGCTCCTCATTTTCCACTCGGGGGCCCTGCATCCCTCTGGCGAGTTCAACAATTTTAGGACTTGAGCTGTCTCATTTCCTGACCTCAAACTTCACAAACCAGGCTTTGTTATCACATAGTCTGCTATTACACACAACCCATTAGAAGATAGAACAGGAACAGACCTTTTGGCCCACATTTCAGCTACTAGCAGTTCCCATTAACAACTATTGATCCTTCAAGCTGGATCATTATCTACTCCTTTGTCTGTCCAACTGTTCTTGTCTCTCTTTGGGCTCTATCTCCACCCATCGTTTACTCCTTAATCCCTCCCCCCCACCTTATCTCCTTTATATAAACCATCATTTTCCTCGCTACCATCAGTTCTGAGGAAGGGTCACTCGACCTGAAATGTTATCTTTGATTTCCCTCCACAGATGCTGCCAGACCTGCTGAGCTTTTCCAGCAACTTTTGTTTCAGTTTGACTTACTTTATCTTCAAAGCCCGGGAACCATTTTCCAATGCTAAGCCCATTGTGGATATAACTCAGAAAGTTATGCAATTGTTATGAACAACACTAAGTATGAAATCTAGCCAATTGAAACCTGCACCTTTGCTCAATAGGGAACATTTGTTGAGGAAACTTCTCTGGGTTGAGAAAGATGTTAGTGTGTTCAAATTGAAATCCGTTTTCAAATGAAAGCTTAATGGATTTTATTACTTGGCTCTCGTCACGCATTGATGGCAAAGCACTGGGGATGATTTGCTGTTAATGGAGTGATGACTATAATACCTGGTTAATAGCACCCCTCAGTATTCAAGGCTCTTATTTAATCACAATGTTCTCCTACTGAGATTGGTATAATTCAGACATGAAGCTAATGGAAACATGAAATCATCAGGAAGAATGAAAAAGATCATTACAACGAGATGTTATTCGGGACCATGTTCAATAATTTCATCCTTTAAAATGGAATGGTCTTATAATGACACAGAAAATGATAGTGAAATAACTCCTCAGAGGCCTATATCCCATCGCCAAGTCACCCTTTATTTACACGTACATAGTACCTGACACTCTTTGACTTCTCAGAGTCAGCATTTAGAGTGAACAGAACCCCAGACACTCCTGTTCATGTCCACAACCACCTGGTGAAGGAGTGGCGCTCCGAAAGCTAGTGCTTCCAATTAAACCTGTTGGACTATAACCTGGTGTTATGTGATTTTTAACTTTGTACACCCCAGTCCAACACCGGCATCTCCAATCAATCTGTGTCTACGTTTTCTAGGCCTTAATAAGTGGACTACATGTCAACAGGGGAAGATATGACCATAATGGGCTTGGTTTTCTATCCTGGTTAATAATCCCTCCTTTGGGATGAAATGGAGAGGGGGAACAGGAGTCTGGAAATTTCAGTAATGGAATCCCAAGAAAAAAATTCAGATGTTTTTTGGATTAGAGTTAACATTTTGGGTTAAGTGACCCTTCTTAGAACTCTGAGGGTTCTGAGGAAGGCTCACTTGATCTGAAATGTTAACTCTGATTTCTCTTTAGGGTGGCACGGTGGCTCAGTGGTTAGCACTGCTGCCTCACAGCACCAGGGACCGTGGTTCAATTCCAGTCCCAGATGACTGTCTGCGTGGAGTTTGCACATTCTCCCCGTGACTGCACGGGTTTCATCCGGGTGCTCCAGTTTCCTCCCACAGTCCAAAGATGGGCAGGTTAGGTGAATTGATGATGCTATAGTGTCCAGGGATCTGGAGGCTAGGTGCATTGGTTCAGGGAAATGTTGGGGAATGGGTCTGGGTGGGACAAAGTTCGGAGGGTTGGTGCCAAATGACCTGCTTCCACACTGTCGGGATTCTAAGATCTTCTATGATGATCTTCACAGATGTTGCTAGGCCCACTGAGCTTTTCCAACAATTGCTGTTTTTCTTTCTGATTTATTGCATCCATAGTGTTTTCAGTTTTTGATTTTTCAGTCGGCCTGTTTCTTTATATACTTTTCCATTTTGTTTCAATTGCTCATTGCCACGTCCACTTAACCCTGGATGATTAACCCACAGTGATCTGGTTTGAAGATATCATTTTAAACCTAATCCCATAATTATAAAGATTCAACAACAGTCAATGCATTTGAAAGACTACTGCTCCTCCTTATTGAAGTGGAACCCCGATCAGGAATCTGGGTGAAGTGGGGACATGTGATAGCGTTTTGGTATTTTGGTTGAACATGCTACTTTTATCTTGACACTTCACAAAGCTGGAATATTGTTTGAGGTTCCCCCTGAGGTTGTTGAAGAAAGGCACTCCCCTTGAAATCCCATAATGTTCCATCATTGGAGTTGATAGTGTTTCCATGTGTCTACCTTTGACGTTTTTGTGTTTAAAGGTGTCTACAGAGGGACAGTCTTGTCAATTTGGGGGTAAGGTCATGTGGTACCCATTTACAAAGTATACAAAACAAACCAGATGACAACAGTAAATTAGTCTTGCATTGATACTGGGTGAAATTATTATCTTTTAGGGTGGCATGGGGGCTCAGTAGTTAGCGCTGCTGCCTCACAGCACCAGGGACCCAATTCTACCCTCAGGCGGCTGTTTGCGTGGAGTTTGCACTTTCTGCCCGTGCCTGTGTGGGTTTCCTCCGGGAACTCCAGTTTCCTCCCATAGTCCAAAGATGTGCAGGTTAGGTGGATTGGCCAAGCTAAATTACCCATAGTGTCCAGGGATGTGTATGCTAGGTGGGTTAGCCATGGGAAATGCAGGGTTATAGGAGATGAGTGGGATGCTCTTTGGAGAGTTGGTGTTGGGCTGAATGGTCTGTTTCCCTGCTGTAGGGATCCTATCATCAGATTAAATGCTAAAAGACTATTTATATAATAATCTGGTTGACAGTTACCAACACTGGCCTTTTTTGGGACAATAAAGAAGGCTATTTGTCCCATCTAGATGATCCTAAACTCACTACACTGCATTCTAATTGCTTCTTAAATGATTTCAGGGTGAAAACTGCCATTTCTTTGTGTAAAGAACTTCCCCTAAGCAGGTTTGAATTAATGACACGGACCTTCTCCACAATATTGAATTAATTTGTGGAATTATGTGCACAAAATAACACTAGATCATTGCCTCCTCCTATTGATCAAATTAGGTTCAGGTGTGGAAACTTAAAATCCTGTGCTGGGTTTAGTTATGACACTATAGGATCGTACGAAATAGGAACACGAGTAGGCCATTTGGCCCCTCAAGCATGGTCCACTATTGAATAAGATCATAGCCAATTCAACATCCCTCATGCCTACTTTCCTGTCCATTCCCCATAACCCTTGATTCCCTGACTGATCAAGAATCTATCGATCTCAGCCTTAAATGTACTCCATGCACCCCCCCCCCCCCCCCCCCAGCTCTCTATGGTAAGGAATTCCAAAGACCCTCAATCCTCTGACAGAAAAAATTCTCCTCATCTCAGTCTTAAATTGGCCTGCCTTTATTCTGGGATTTTGCCCTCTGTTCATGGACTCTCCTATGATGGGAAACATCCTCTCAGCATCTACCCTGTCAAGCCCCTTAAAAATTGTGAGTGTTTTCAATGAGATCTCCTCTGACTCTTCTCAACTCTAGTGACATTTGTGCATAAGCACATCTCTTCACCCTCTATTCCCCCACATCTGCAACCATGTAATCTCCACGGAGAGACAGAAACTAGGCAGAGAAAAGATGCAGGCTGAATGCGGGAAAGCCCGTTTAACTTTTGCACATAAGACAAGGCCGAGAGAGATCATGAACAGGCCGGGTGGGGTGTGGGTCTCACCTCCCCTGCAGCCTCACATTTGTACCAGTGGTAATGTAACATTGGATCCTCCCATGTCACCCCACCTGCCGTTGAGCCTGACTCTATGACTCTCTAAGCCAGTGAGAAGAAACTTCTTCAATAAGTGATTAGTGAGGTTTTGGATTACAAGGCCAGGACGTGTGGTTGAGGCAGATATGGTCAAGTCATTTAACAGAGCTGGGATGGAAGTAAGAGTAATGGGGAAAAGGCACATTGTGGCATTAACAAAGGAACTCTTACAATTATGATTAATTTATAACATGTACATAAATTGGCCCTCATTATCAGTATTTGGCAACGGCATTTTTAATCAACTCATTTAGACATGTCTGGAGCAGATGTGCTTTGAACATTGCCCATTGGTCCAGAGGTAATGACACTACCACTGCACCACACAAGCAATTCAGTATCCCTTATAAACTGTGGACTTTTAATGGGAATATGTGGGTTGCTATACTTTTGTTTGAAAGAAAGAGAACTCCATTTTAATTTGCTGGTTGTGTAGGCTTTCCTGATTCAATATTGTAACCAGCTATAATAACTTAATTTGAGAATCAAATTGACTTTTGTTTGATAAGGAGCTTTAATATTGTGCTTGTGAATTTTTTATTCTGTGACTTGAATGTTTTTCTAAAGATCGCACACATAATCGTGCTTTGATGTTGATTAAATGTCATCATTTTTAATCTGGTTTCAATAAACATTACTTGATGTGCTGGCTATCTGCATTTTAATCTGATATTAGCACAATCTACTTGTTGAGGGTTGGGGCCATAATTTAGATGCCGTGTTCCAGCGCTGAGCTGGAGACGAACAAACCTGCAGATGCTGGAAAACAAGGTAGACTAGCAGGTGGCTAGAAGAACACAGCAAGACAGGCAGCATCAGGAGGTGGAGAAGTCAACATTTCAGGTGTAACCCTTCTTCAGGACTTGGGGTTGGTGTGGGGAGAGCTGCAGATAAAGGGGGAGAGGGAAGTGGGGTGGTGATGTGGCAATAGATGAGCACAGGTAGAGATACGATCTGATTGGTCAAGGGGAAGAATGGATCTGGTTGGTAGCCAGAAGAAAAGGTTGATCAGAGGAATGGAAGGGAGGGGCTGAGAATGGAATCGGGGGATGGGGACGGAAGCTATTTGAAATTAGAGGACTCAATGTTGAGTCCTCCAGGCTGTAGCCTGCCTTAAACACTTCCACCAACTCCAATTAGACCCCACTACCAAGAACATCTTCCCCTCCTCACCCCTCTCTGCCTTCCACAAGGACTGTCCTTTGTGCCCATCCTTGGTTTGCACCATCTTCCCCATTAGCCCCCCCCATCAACTCACCCTGAAACCCCCAGGTATCTTCCCCAGTAACCGGAAAAGATGCAAAACCTGCCGGCACACCAACCCCCTCACCTTCAACCAGGGGCCTAAACAATCCTTCCAGATGAGACAGAGGTTTATCTGTCTCTCCTCCAACCTAGTTTACTGCATCAGGGCCACCCGATATGGTCTTCTCTACATCGGGGAGATCAAGTGTAAACTCAGGACATGTTTCGTCGAGCATCTTAGTCAGGCCGCAAGGACTGACCAGACCACCCAGTCACCGCCCATTTCAATTCCCCTTCCCACTCCCTTTCTGACATGACCTCCTCAGTTGCCACAGTGGATCAGACCGCAAATTAGAGGAACAAAATCTCATCTTCCACCTGGGCAGCCTACAGCCCAGATGACTCAAGATTGAGTTCTCCAATTTCAAATAACCTCCCTCTCCATCCCTTGACTCCCTTCCCAGCACCTCCCCCTCCCTTCCACTCCTCCCATTGACCAACCTGGTCACACCCTCTACCTGTCTTCACCTATCCCCACCTTGCCACCCTGCTCCCCCATCCCCTTTATCTACAGCTCCCTTTACACCCACTCCCAGGTCCTGAAGAAGGGTTTCATAGAGTCATAGAGTCATAGAGATGTACAGCATGGAAACAGACCCTTCGGTCCAACCTGTCCATGCTGACCAGATATCCCAACCGAATCTAGTCTCACCTGCCTGCACCCGGCCTATATCCCTCCAAACACTTCCTATTCATATACACTCCCAAATGCCTCTTAAATGTTGCAATTGTACCAGTCTCCACCACATCCTCTGGCAGCTCATTCCATACACGTACTACCCTCTGCGTGAAAAAGTTGCCCCTTAGGTCTCTTTTATATCTTTCCCCTCTCACCCTAAACCTATGCCTTCTAGTTCTGGACTCCTCAACCTCAGGGAAAAGACTTTGTCAATTTATGCTAACCATGCCCCTCATAAATTTGTAAACCTGTATACGGTCACCCCTCAGCCTCTGACACTCCAGGGATAACAGCCCCAGCCTGTTCAGCCTCTCCCTGTAGCTCACATCCTCCAACCCTGGCAACATCCTTGTAAATCTTTCCGATAGGAAGGAGACCAGATTTGCATGCAATATTCCAACAGTGGCCTAACCAATGTCCTGTACAGCCGCAACATGACCTCCCAACTCCTGTACTCAATACTCTGACCAATAAAAGAAAGCATACCAAACACCTTCTTCACTATCCTATCTGCCTGCAATTCCACTTTCAAGGAGCTATGAACCTGCACTCCAAGGTCTCTTCGTTCAGCAATACTCCCTAGGACCTTACCATTAAGTGTATACGTCCTACTAAGATTTGCTTTCCCAAAATGCAGCACCTCACATTTATCTGAATTAAACTCCATCTGCCATTTCTCAGCCCATTGGCCCATCTGGTCCAGATCCTGTTGTAATCTGAAGTAACCCTCTTTACTGTCCACTACACCTCCAATTTTGGTGTCATCTGCAAACTTACTAACTGTACCTCTTATGCTCGCTTCCAAATCATTTATACAAATGACAAAAAGTAGAGGACCCAGCACCGATCCTTGTGGCACTCCACTAGTCACAGGCCTCCAGTCTGAAAAACAAACCTCCACCACCACCCTCTGTCTTCTGTCTTCTACCTGAAATGTTGACTTCTCCACCTCCTGAAGCTGCCTGGCTTGCTGTGTCCTTCCAGCCTCCCCCTTGTTAACCTTGTGTTCCACTACTGAGGCAGGATAATCTGCAATACTTTTCACCTGTAGCCCTGATGCTCAGATAGAAATTGATAATGCAGATTGCAGCCTTGGACTAAGGGTGTTATTCACAAGACTGACACTTATTTGCTTGGTCCTTGTTGAAGGTTGTAATTATTGTGCCAATGGTGGTTTCACAATGGATTTTCTTCAACCTGTTGAGGCATGTTACGACACACCTCTGGAGCAGGTGGGACTTGAGCCCAGGTCTCCGCACCCAGAGGTAGGGACATTACCACAAGCATCCTTTCACAATGGAGTTAGGAAGGGAATTCCAGGATATAAACACAGTGCTGAATCTGTGGCAAAATAATATGCTAAATAAATGGAAAGGTTGGAAGTCGTGACATTCCAGTTCATTGGTTTTGACTTTCTTTAGTAAAAGGCAGTTCGGTGCTTTTGAGAATTTTTAATCAACTCACTCAGGCATGTTATAACATACCTCTGAGGCAGATGGGACTTGTACCTGGGTTGAAGGAAAGGGTCACAACCATTGCCTGACAAGAGCCCTCAAAGCTTAGTGCTTCAGATTTTTTTCTAATCAACCCATTCAGTGATATTATTATACATTTCTGTAGCAGGTTGGACTGAATCCAGGCCTTTCCCAGTCTCACTAGAATGGAAAATATTATTGTCTTACAAGCACCGAGTTGGCAGGTCATTTTGTGGCTCTACAGGACGTTGGTTAGGGCATTTTTGGAATATTGCGTGCAATTCTGGTCTCCTTCCTATCAGAGGGATGTTGTGAAACTTGAAAGGGTTCAGAAATAATTTACAAGGATGTTGCCAAAGCTGGAGGATTTGAGCTATCGAGAGAGGCTGAATAGGCTGGGGCTGTTTTCACTGGTACATCGGAGGCTGAGGAGTGACCATGTAAAGGTTTATAAAATCATGAGGAGCATAGATAGGATAAATAGACAAGGTCTTTTCCTTGGGATAGGGGAGTGCAGAACTAGAGGGCATAGGTTCAGGATGAGAGGGGAAAGATATAAAAGGGACTTAAGGGGCAATGCTTTCACGCAGAGGATGGTGGGTGTATGGAATGAGCTGCCAGAGGAAGTGGTGGAGGCTGGTACAATAACAATATTTAAAAGGCATCTGGATGGGTATATGAATAGGAAGAGCCTAGAGGGATATGGGCCAAGTGCTGGCAAATGGGACTAGATTAGATTAGGATATCTGTCTAGTATGGAGTAGTTGGACTGAAGGGTCTATTTCCGTGCTGTACATCTCTATGAATCTATGACTCTAAGAGCCCCTGATAAGTGCTTTTGAAGTAATACTGGTAAGATGCTACAGTTGGATTTTACAAATTGATCCAATCCGAGCAACTTGATCTTAACACGAATTAAGTGAACTCTCAAGCAATTTACTCAATCAGTTGCATGTTATTTTTGCAGATAGGCCTGTAGAGAGGCAGTGGTAATGTCCCTACCTCTGAGACAAGTCCTACCGGCCCTAGATATCTGTCATCACAGGTCTCACCAGTTTGATTAAAAACTATCTGTATCTTGGAAGCAGTGGTTGCATACCTGAATGGTCTAAGGAGCTTCCAGTCTCTAAGAAATTGTATGTTTAAATCCTACCACCACTAAATGTTCAAATCTTGAGGGCTTGCTTCATGCAACTGTGGGCCAGGTGGCTTGGATTCAAGTCTCAACTGCTCCAGGAGTGTGATGTAAACTATCTAAACAGGTTCAAATAGATCTTCTCTTCAAAGTGGATCTCAAAGCCCTCCAATTTGGGTATATGTTGTTCCCTGACACCAATCTCACAGAACACTGATAGTACGGAAGCCATTGGCACCATCAAGTCCACACCAACCAAATCACCAGACTCACCTCGTCATGAAACCCATGCCTTACCCACCTACCCTACACACAAAAGGCAATTGGGCTTGGCCAGTCTACCTAACCTGCACATTTTTGAACTGTTGGGAGGAAACCAGAGCACCCAGAGAAAACTCACACAGACATTGGGGGAAATGTGCAAACTCCACACAGGAAGTCACCCTAGGGATGGAATCAAACCCAGGTCCCTGGTGCTGTGATGCAGCAGTGCTAACCACTGAGTCACTGTGCTGCCTTGTTGCTGCCATAAGTGATATTCAATGTGGACGAAGGATATATGTTTGGATCCACTTCAGCTTGTTTTCATGGTCCACATATCTGACAGTCTGACCGAAACTTATAGTCCAAGGTGAACAGACCACATTTTTGTTGGACTGAATGGACTGAGAAATGGGAAAAAGATACTGCTTTAAACCAAGGAAACTGTGTAAGAAATTCAGCACTCAGAAAGTGAGAGGAAGAGGTAAACTAAACACAGTATACATGGCTGTTAAAACACTGCAGTTAATTGAAGTATATCCATAATGACCAAATTCTGAAGCATATACATTCCCTCAACTACCCCATAGTTTTGAAGTCACAAAGACAGTAATAAGATTTATCTAAGTTCAAATCCCACTCTGGGATTAAGCATAGAAAATCCACTGGAGTACTGAGGGACAATCACAAGGGTCATCTTTCAAATGTGCCAATAGACAATGGTCCCCATCTGCCTGTTCCAATCAATGTAAGATAACTCAAGGTGTTATTCCAAGGAAGGCCATGGGAGCTAACCCTGGCGACCTGGTGAAATATATCAACTTCGCAATAATCAACTATCTGGTCATTATTACATTTCTGCTTGGGAGGGCTTGTTTGTGGACTGAACCCTCTGCTCTTCTCTGCAATTGAAATCAGGGAAAGTATCTCAAATAGAGGAGAGAGGGTAAGGCTGGAATGACATAGAACATGGAACATTACAGGGTAGTACAGGTCCTTTGATCCTCAATGTTGCGCTGACCTGTGAAACCAATCTGAAACCTACACTATTCCATTATCATCCATATGTTTATCCAATGACCATTTAAATGCCCTTAAAGTTGGCGAGTCTACTACTGTTGCAGGTAGGGCATTCCACACCCCTACTATTCTCTGAGTGAAGAATAAGGAAGATTAAGATGAAACATGAGGAAAGGATAGAAGACTGCGCTAAAACAAATAGTAAAATATTCTTCAAATATATTAGTAGTAAAACATTAGTGAAGGATAGAGTGGGGACCATAAGGAAGCATAAAGGTAAACTGCTAACAAAAATAGAAGTTGCTGGAAAAGTCCAGCAGTTCTTGCAACATCTGTGAAGAGAAATCAGAGTTAACATTTCAGATCCAGTGACCTTTCTTCAGAACAACGACCTGAAGTAAGAGGATGGCAGAAGTACTAATGAACACTTTGCTTCTGTCTTTAGCAAACTAGAAAATGGTGGCAATAGTCCAATTGAAAATGTGGGTGTTGAGCAACTGGGCAGAAGTGACAGATAAAGAAGGGGTTTGAAAAAGGTTGGAAACAGAGAAGGTGCTAGGCCAGGATTGGTTTGTATCCTCGATTGCTGAGTGAGATAATGGAGCAAATTGCAGAACCATTGTCAGAAATTTTCCAGGCCTCCCTGAACACTGGATTAATCCCAGGGGACTGGAGGATCACAAATGCAATGCCAAAAAGTGTAAAGGATATCTGAGGGACATACAGACCTGTTAGCTTGATGTCAATAGTAGGAATACTGAGGGAGGCTATTATGAGGAAGAAGATAGATGTAAACTTAGAGAAAAATAAGCTAACACTGAACAGTCAATATGACTTTGTCAAAGATAGATCGAGTGTGACAAATTTAATCGAGTTCTTTGACAAGATGATATAGGTGGTAGATAAGGGTAGTGTTGTGGACATTGTATATTTAGAAAGGGATAGAATAGAAATTTATTGTCACGTGTACTTTTACATGAAAAATACAGTGAAAAGTTTTATAATTCATCCCACCATGACACCTACAAAAATGATGGACGTCATACCTAATAGTAAAAAGATACAGGCAGTTCTTCTATGACACATCTTTTGCTATCCTGAATTGGCTGTAACGCGATTCGGTGAATAGAGAACACTGTTTCTAAAACGCGAATGTTTAACGTCTGTGCTGGCTATAATGTGATTATATCGCCAACACTTTAAGTGTTACTTGTATTGCGCAATTTTTTAATAATGTGGGGTTGCATAGGAATGCAACTATCGTGTTCTGGAAGAACTGCCTGTAAGAAATTTAAGACAAAGTTCATCACAGTTTGCCTGGGATTGGGGAAAGCTGACTAAGAAATGATGGATTACTTTGAAGATGCAGTCAAGATGAGATCGCTACAAGGGGAGCCTACCACAAAGTGAGCCGGCTGTAATACTAGACCGGAAGCCTCCGCCAAAGAAGTTCACCATGCTGAGCCATGACCATCACTCCTGAACCAGTCGGGCCACTGGGATACCTGGAAGCCGAAGATGAAGAGGTCCCTCACATGGGGATGGTACCTCCGTGCCAGACAGAGACCATCACCTTTCCTTCTTCAAGCACCCAGACCTAGCCACAGACCTGGAGCCCCGGCCTAACCTGTGTGCCCAGGCTGAGGGAGTCAGTCCGGGACCTGCTCCTCGCTCGTCAGGGGACCCTGGGCCGGGGTACAGCCATATCCGGCTCATCTTGGAGTTGCTGCCACTGCCTCCAGAACCTTCATCCTATTCTCCAGGTTAAAAAGAAAAGAAAATGAAGAAAAAGTAAGAAGAGGAAAGAACAAAAGTAAACTGAAGAAAAAAAAGAGAAAGGAAGCCAATGGGAATGGACAATCCCCAGGCTCAGCTCCCCTGCTTTGCCACCACCTTGGTGTTTTTGGACTTTCAGAAAAAGTTTGATACATTGCCTCATGGCAGGTTGGTTACAAAATGAGAAATGTTTTGGATTGGTGGGTCCTTCGCAGCATGGTTCAGAACTTGACTAAAAGATAGGAAACAGAGGGAAGGATAGATGGACACTTCTCAGACTGGACACGAGTTGAAAGTGGTGATCCCCAGGGATCAGTGTTAGGAGTCTTGCTTTTTCTGATTTGTATGGAGTCATAGAGTCAGAGAGATGTACAATACGGAAAGAGACACTTCAGTCCAACTCGTCCATGCCAACCAGATTTCTCAACCTAATCTAGTCCCACTTGCCAGCATCTGGCCCATATCCCTCTAAACCCTTTCTATTCATATACCCATCTAGATGCCTTTTAAATGTTGTAATTGTACCAGTCTCCACCACTTCCTCTGGCAGCTCATTCCATAAATGCATCACCCTCTGTGTGAAAAAGTTGCCCCTTAGGTACCTTTTAAATCTTTCCCCTCTCACCCTAAACCTATGCCCTCTAGTTCTGGACTCCCCAACCCCAGGGAAAAGACTTTGCCTATTTATCCTATCCATGCCCCTCATAATTTTGTAAACCTCTATAAGATCACCCCTCAGCCTCTGACGTTCCAGGGAAAACAGTCCCAGCCGGTTCAGCCTTTCCCTGTAGCTCAAATCCTCCAACCCTGGCAACATCCTTGTAAATCTTTTCTGACCCTTTCAAGTTTGACAACATCCTTCCAATAGGAAAGAGGCAGGAATTGCATGCAATATTCCAACAGTGGCCTAACCAACATCCTGTACAGCCACAACATGACCTCCCAACTCCTGTACTCAATGCTCTGACCACAAAATGAAAGCATACCAAATGCCTTTTTCACTGTCCTAACAATCTACGACTCTACTTTCAAGGAGTTATGAACCTACACTCCAAGGTCTCTTTGTTCAGCAACATTCCCTAGGACCTTACCATTAAGTGTATGCATCCTGCTAAGATTTGCTTTCCCAAAATGCAGCACCTCACATTGATCTAAATTAAACTCCATCTGCCACTTCTCAGCCATTGGCTCATCATATCAAATTCCCGTTGTAATCTGAGGTAACCTTTTTCGCTGTCCATTACATCTCCAGTTTTGGTGTCATCTGCAAACTTACCAAATATACCTCCTATGTTCACATCCAAATCATTTATAAAAATACCAAAGAGTAATGGACCCAACACCAATCCTTGTGGCACTCCACTGGTCAGAGGCCTCCAGTCTGAAAAAGAACCCCCTACCACCACCCTCTGTCTTCTACATTCGAGCCAGTTCTGTATCCAAATGGCTAGTTCTCTCTGTATTCCATGAGATCTAACCTTGCTAACCTGTCTCCAACAGAGAACCTTGTCAAATGCCTTACTGAAGCCCATATAGATCACGTCCACCACTCTGCCCTCATCAATCCTCTTTGTTACTTCTTCAAAAAGCTCAATCAAGTTTGTGAGACATGATTTCCCGTGCACAAAGCCATGTTGACTATCCCTAATCAGTCGTTGCCTTTCCAAATACATGTACATCCTGTCCCTCAGGATTCCCTCCAACAACTTGCCCACCACCGAGGTCAGGCTCAGGTCTATAGTTCCCTGGCTTGACCTTACCACCTTTCTTAAATAGTAGTACCACGTTAGGCAACTTCCAGTCTGCTAGCACCTCACTTGTGACTATCGATGACACAAATATCTCAGCAAGGAGTCCAGCAATCACTTCCCCCGCTTCCCAAAAAGTTTTAGGGTACACCTGATCAGCTATTGGGGAGTTATCTACCTTTATGTGTTTCAAGACATCTTGCACTTCCTCCTCTGTCATATGGACATTTTTCAAGATGTCACCATCTATTTCCCTACATTCTATATCTTCTATGTCCTTCTCCACAGCAAACACTGAGGCAAAATATTTTTTTCGTACCACCCCCATCTCCTGCGGCTCCACACAAAGGCCACCTTCTGATCTTTGAGGGATTCTATTCTCTCCCTAGTTATCATTTCAAACAAGTATGCTGTTTTGGAAAATGCAAGGGATGATGGATTGTCAGGGGAATGTTGCATGAACAGCCAAGTTTCTGGGATGAGGTTCGAATGTAATGTTCTGGTTACAGGATCTAATGTAATGAGGGGTACTTTCGGGTTCCAAGCGATCGATTGTGTTAGAGGACTATGTAGTCCGAGGCACAGCAGCGAAAAATCAGAATGGTGTGTTGCCTCCCTGGTGCCAGGATCAAGGATATCTCAGAGAGGGTACAAAATGTTCTCAAAGAGGAGAGGAACCAGCAGGAGGTCATTGTACACATTGGAACAGAAAAGTATGAGATTCTGAAGGGAGAATATAGAAAGTTAAGTTGGAATTTAAAAAGGACGTCCCCAAGGGTAGTAATATCTGGATTATTCCCAGTGCTACGAGCTAGTGAGGGCAGGAATAGGAGGATAGAGCAGATGAATGCATGGCTGAGAAACTGGTGTATGGGAGAAGGATTCATATTTTTGGAATCTTTTCTGGTGTAGAAGCGACCTGTACAAGAAGAATGGATTGCACCTGAATTGGAAGGAGACTAATATACTGGCAGGGAGATTTGCTAGAGCTGCTCAGGAGGATTTAAACTAGTAAGGTGGGGGGAGGGGAGTGGGACCAGGGAGATAGTGAGGATAGAGATCAATCTGAGACTAGTGGAGTTGAGAAAAGAAGCGAGTCAGTCATGGCAGGCAGGGAAGGGGATTAATATAGTGGTAGGGAGATTTGCTTGAGCTGCTCGGGATGATTTAAACTAATAAGGTGCAGAGGTAGGAACCAGGGAGATAGTGAGGAAAGAGATCACTCAGACACTAGTACAGTTGGGAAAAGGAGTGAATCAGTCAGGGCAGGCAGGAACAAAGCAGAGTACAAGGTAGGACTGATAAATTAAACTGCATTTATTTCAATGCAAGAGGCTTAACAGGGAAGCCAGATGAACTCAGGGCATGGTTAGGAACATGGGACTGGGATACCATACCAGTTTCAGAAACGTGGCTCTGGGATGGACAAGACTGGCAGCTTAATGTTCCAGGATACAAATACTCCAGGAAGGATAGAAAGGGAGGCAAGAGATTTGCCAGCACTTGACGTATATCCCTGTAAACCCTTCCTATTCATATACCCATCCAGCTGTCTTTTACATGCTATCATTGTACCAGCCTCTACTACTTCCTCAGGCAGCTCTTTCTGTACATGCACCACGCTCTGCATGAAAAAGTTGCCCCTTATGTCCCTTTTAAATCTTTCCTCTCTCACCTTAAACCTATGCCCTCTAGTTCTGGACTCCCTCATTCCAGGGAAAAGATCTTGTCTATTTACCCTATCCATGAGGTCATCCTCATCTATAAGGTCATCCCTCAGGCTCCGATGCTCCAGAGAAAACAGCCCCAGCCTGTTCAATCTCTCCTTATAGCTCAAACCCTCCAAACGATTTGGAGGTGGGTGATGTGGTTAAAATCTTTAAACTTGCAGATGATACTAAGCTAGAGAAAACAGCGAATTGTGAGATGATGCTAATCAACCTGAGAGGGACATTGAGAAGTTGGCCGAATGGACATACACCTGGCAGGTGAATTTCAATGTGGAGAAATGTGAGGTAATGCAGTTTGGCAGAAGGAACATACGGAGATAACAGAGGCTTGTTGGCACAATGTTGAGTCGAGGAGCAGAGGGACCTCGGGGTTCACATGCATGACCTCTGACGGTGACCAGGCAAGTTGAAACAGTTGTTAAGAAGGCTTATAGAATCCTGGGAGAGAGTTGAGGAGGAACTCAGAGAGTTGTTAGGGTTTGGAATGCACTGCCTGGGACAGTAGTGGAGAGAGATTCCACACAAGGGCATAAAAGAGAGCTTGATATGTATTTGGAAATGGTAATCTTAGAGAGCTACGGCAATGAGATTGGACAATGGGACTATCTGTTTATACCAGCTCTTTTGGGAGCTGGTATAAACATGATGGGATGAATTGCTTTCAGTTACTGTAAAATTATATGATTCCAATCCAAGAGTGATTCCACTTAAGTACTACATTGGCTACAAAGCACCATCCAACATCTGATGACCATGGAAAGCGCTATATAAATGCAGATCTCTCTAGTTCTTTTTTCTTTCCAGTAATTCTTAGAGGAGAAAACTGAAATTTTATGCAGTAGCTCAGGAAGCAAATGGGATGTAATTAAGCAACAGCATTGTGCTGTTTAAATTCCAATTAATTGTTCAAATTATCAAAATAATTATCCTCTGTAAAGTGCACTTCATTAAAGAGGACACAATTTCTTTTTGAAGCATTGCAAAATTGGAATGGGTAGTTTGAATTTAAATGAGGAAGTGTCTAAATTGATATGTTTTTAAAAATTGCACACACGCACTCGGACTGGTGAAAACAGCAGCTGGTTCAACAGTGAGCTCATAACACCCACAAATTACAAACCTTATTCTTGAAGCCTGGCACCTAACATTAATTCAGCAAATGAAGCAGTAAATTTAAGATGATTTAAATTAGAGATTTTCATCCGAAGGATGCCGAACAGAGTGACAGCTTCCACAGTGAGAGCATTTGAAACGACTCCTGCACCAAGTATAAACAAACGTTTTTGTTGCTGGAGGTTCCTTTCTCAACTTGCACTCTTGAATTTTAGAAGCTGGAGACTCAAGGGCAGAAAGTCTTATACATTGCTATAGCACCATACATTAGCTCAGGATTTTAGCCCCAGTTGAAACATGTAAGATTCTGAGGGGTCTTGACTGGGTCGATGTGGAAAGGATGTCCTCTCTGCTTAAAACCCTGACTTAGATAAGGGATGTGCCTCTAAGACATTTTCTTGGAGAGGGGTGTTGGGGATGGGCGTGTAGAGTGGGGAACACTTCAGTGTGTGATGATGATGTGGCTTTAAGGGGTGTGTTCTGTCCTGGTTTCATTTCGAGAGAGATTGGGGGACAGGAGTAGCACAGACTATGAGAAGATAAACAACTTGTGAGGCCTTGGTTTTTTTTTAAAGTTGGAACAATAGAAGCAGTCTGACTGGGTGTGGTCAAGCTCCCATAGATTCAGGATTTTGTGTTTCAGCTTTTGACAGAAGCTGTCAGAGTTTTGAAGAAATAGAGGCTATTTTTCTCCTTTGTTTAGTTATAGCTTAAAACTGGGGTTTCTTTCGATTGCTGGGTTACCTGTGACACAAATATATTGCCTAGCATTTTGTTGAAGGATGTGTTAATGGGATGTCACTACATTGGAACAGTTAATTAGTAATAGGTACAGTATCTATTATTCAGTTAAGTTTTCCAATAAAGTCAAGTTATTGCAAGTTCTTCTTTCTTTTGTTGTATTTTAACTATAGTGTTTAAATAAATTGTGTTTTATTTAACATTGAGTGGTTTGACTAGTCGCATAGCATCTGGATCACAGTATTTACATTTGCCATTAAAATAAGAAAAGTTAGGGCCCAGGCTACCTTCTTAATATATTATGAGTGGGTGTGGTCTAGTGTATAACAGATGAAAACCCCAAAGCAACAGTCTCAGTCTGGGATAGGGTGGAACGGATGTGTTCAGGAATCAGAACAAACCCCAGCACATGATTAATACAGCGGGAAGGATAATGCAACCTGGCAATTTTTTTAATGTTACACTGAATAGCAGAATGGGCTCAAAAGGGCCGAATGGCCCATTCCTGCTCCTAGTTTCAGCGTTTTCTGCATTTGAGATCAGTGACTGGGGTGGGACCCAAAGAGATAGTGAGAAAAGAGATAAGTCTGAGGCTGGGGTACAATTGAGACAAGTCAAATAGTCAAGGCAGGCAAATGTAAGGGAAAGAAAAGGGTAAGACTGATGAATTCAATGCATTTATTTCAATGCAAGAGGCCTGACAAGTAAGGCAGGTAAGGCTTGGTTGAGAATTTGGGAATGGGATATCATAGCTATTAACAAAACTCAGGAATGGACAGGATTGACAACTTAATATTTCAGGATATAGATGCCATAGGAAGGATAGAAACAGGGGCAAGAGAGGAGGGGGAGTGGCGTTTTTCATTAGGGATAACATTATGATTGAATATATAAGTTGGGAGGTCATGTTGTAGTTAATCGGTTAGGCCCCTTTTGGAACACTGCGTTAAATTCTGGTCTCCCTGCTAAAGGAAAGATGTTGTGAAACTTGAAAGGGTTCAGGAAAGATTTGCAAGGATGTTGCCATGGTTGAAAAGTTTTAGGTACAGGGACACGTCAAAAAGGCTGGAGTTATTTTCCCTGGAGTGTGGGAGGCTGAGCTATAACAAAGAGGTTTATAAATTCAAGAGGGGTATGGATTGGGTTAATAATCAAGGTCTTTTCCCCAGGGTAGGGGAGTCCAAAACTAGAGGGCATGGGTTTAAGGTGAGAGAGGAAAGAGTTGCCCTCAGGAACAAATTTTTCATGCAGTGGGTGGTACATGTATGGAACGAGCCTGCCAGAGGAAGTGGGGGAGGCTGGCACAATTGTAACATTTAAAAGGCATTTGGATGGGTATGTAAACAGGAAGGGATATGGGCTAAGTGCTGGCAAATGGGATTAGATTAATTTAGGCTATCTGGTTGGCATGGACCGAAGAGTCTGTTTATGTGCTGTACATCTTTATGACTCTAATATCGTGGCTGTTGTAAAAGTACAATGTAATTTTGTTCTTTGATAACATGCACTGATGTTCTCACATTAATTATATCACACTGAATTGACTGGGAAGCAGTAGAAATTGTCAACACGAAGGGGCCCATCGAATAGATTGTGCCCACTCTGTCTTGTGGATGGCATCTCGACTTAATTGCAATGGCAAGCAAATCAGGACCCTTGAGAATTGACTGAAGGAGAACGACGAGTGAGCGATGGAGCTGTCACTGAGTGCAGTTTGCACCGTACATTCAGTTGACATGATTATTTCACATGGGAAGCAACAACGAGCTTACACATGTCAGATGAACATGCAGACTTTCAACTACAACTAGCACTTGGCATCAGGTTCACAAAGGTTTCCAAACAGCAATCTCACCTCGGAAAAGCAGTGTGCTTCCTCACAACTGCCAATACAGGCAAGGAAACCCAACCGAATGATAGATTCTTAAGACAGTACAACCTTAGAAACCATGAATGAGTTTGACAGTTTCTGCCTGTTTTGTTTTTATGTTGTTATGATTCCAGCTGATGTTATTACTGGACAAGTTGGATCCCAGATGGAAATCTGACTTGTTAGGTTATATTTTGCAATCTTTTACTCAACCTGGTGATCTTTCACTGAAGTATGAGCACACAATGCTGCAGATTTGCTTTCAATATTAAAAGGGATCATAATACACAGCAGATGAAGTCAAAATAGAACAAAAAAAGCTATTTACATTTAACACAATCTGAAATATTCCAAAATACATGGCGAAATATAAACCAATTTATTTCCAACACCACTTTACTGTACTCAAATACCAGAGAGAGAGTGAGAAATAGAGAGAGAGAGAGAGAGAGAGAGAGAGAGAGAGAGAGAGAGACAGAGAGAGAGACAGAGAGAGAGAAGAGATGGAGACAGAGAGGGAGAGAGAAAAAAAGAGAAAGAGACAGAGGGAGAAATAGATAGAGAGTCATCGAGATGCACAGCATGGAAACAGATCCTTTGGTCCAATTTGTCCGTGCCAACCAGGTATCTTAACTTAATCTAGTCCCATTTGCCAACAGTTGGCCCATATCCCACTAAACTCTTCCTATTCATATACCTATCCAGATGCCTTTTAAATGCTGTAATTCTACCAGCCTCCACCACTTCCTCTGGCAGCCCATTCCTTACACGCACCACCCGCTGCGTGAAAATGTTGCCCTTAGATCCCTTTTAAATCTTTCCCGTCTCACCCTAAACCTATTCCCTCTCGTTCTGGTCTCTCCCACCATGCCTACTTATCCTATCCATGCCCTGATGATTTTGTAAACTGCTATGAGGTCACCCCTCAGCATCTGACACTCCGACAGCCCCAGCCTGTTCAGCCTCTCCCTGTAGTTCAAATCCTCCAACCTTGGCAACCTCCTTGTAAATCTTTTCTGAACCCTTTCAAGTTTCACAACATCTTTCCGCTAGGAAGGAGACCAGGATTGCACGCAATATTACAACAGTGGCCTAACCAATGTCCTGTACAGCCGCAAGATGACCTCCCACCTTATGTACTCAATACTCTGACCAATAAAGGAAAGCATACCAAACACCACCTTCACTATCCTATCTACCTGCGACTCTACTTTCAAGGAGCTACGAACCTGCATTCCAAGGTATCTTCGTTCAGCAACACTCCCTAGGACCTTACCATTAAGTGTAAAGTCCTGCTAAGATTTGCTTTTCCAAAATGCAGCACCTCACAATTATCTGAATTAATCTCCATCTGCCACTTCTCAGCCCATTAGCCCATCTGGTCAAGATCCCATTGTAATCTGAGGTAACTTTCTTTGCTGTTCACTATATCTGCAAACTTGCTAAATATACCTCCTATGTTCACATCCAAATCATTTATATAAATACCAAAGAGTAATGGACCCAACACCAATCCTTGTGGCACTCTACTGGTCACAGGCCTCCAGTCTGAAAAACAATCCTCTACCACCACCCTCTGTCTTCTACATTCGAGCCAGTTCTGTATCCACATGGCTAGTTCTCCCTGTATTCCATGAGACTGAACTTTGCTAATCAGTCTCCCATGAGGAACCTTGTCGAACGCCTTACTGAAGTCCATATAGATCACATCTACCACTCTGCCCTCATCAATCCTCTTTGTTACTTCTTCGAAAAGCTCAATCAAGTTTGTGAGACATGATTTTCCATGCACAAAGCCACATTGACTATCCCTAATCAGTCGTTGCCTTTTCAAATACATGTACATCCTGTCCCTCAGGATTCCCTCCAACAACTTGCCCACCACCGAGGTCAGGCTCATTGGTCTATAGTTCCCTGGCTTGTCCTTACCGCCCTTCTTAAACAGCGGCACAACGTTAACCAACCTCCAGTCTTCCAGCAGCTCACTTGTGACTAATGATGATACAAATATCTTAGCAAGAGGCCCAGCAATCACTTCCCTCACTTCCCACAGAGTTCTCGGGTACACCTGATCAGGTCCTGGGGATTTATCCATCTTTATGCATTTCTAGACATTAAGTACTCCCTCCTCTGTAATGTGGGCATTTTTCAAGATGTCACCATCTATTTCCCTACATTCTATATCTTCCATGTCCTTCTCCACAGTAAATACTGATGCAAAATACTCATTTAGTATCTCCCTCATCTCCTGCGGCTCCACACAAAGACTGCCTTGCTGATCTATGAGGGACCCTATTTTCTTTCTAGTTACTCTTTTGTTCTGAATGTGTTTATAAAACCTCTTTGGGTTCCCCTTAACCATATTTGCCAAAGCTATCTCATGTCCCCTTTTTGCACTCCTGATTATCCTCTTAAGTATACTCCTACTGCCTTTATACTCTTTGAAGGATTCATTCGATCTATCCTGTCTATACTATGCCTCCTTCCCTTTCTTAACCAAACCCTCAATTTCTTTAGTCATCCAGCATTCCCTGTACCTACCAGCCTTTCCTTTCACCCTTACAGGAATATATTTTCTCGGGCCCCACATTATCACATTTTTGAAGGCTTCCCATTTTCCAGCCATCCATTTACCTGCAAACATCCACCCCCAGTCAGCTTTGAACTTTCTTGTCTAACACTTTCAAAATTAGCCTTCCTCCAAATCAGAACTTCAACTGTTAGATCTGGTCTATCCTTTCCCATCACTATTTTAAAACTAATAGAACTATGATCACTGGCCCCAAAGTGCTCCCCCACTGACACCTCAGTCACCTGCCCTGCCTTATTTCCCAAGAGTAGGTCAAGTTTTGCACCTTCTCTAGTCGGTACATCCACATACTGAATCAGAAAATTGTCTTGTACACACTTAACAAATTCCTCTCCATCTAAACCCTTAACACTATGGCAGTCCCAGTCTATGTTTGGAAAGTTAAACTCCCTTACCATTGCCACCCTATTATTCTTACAGATAACTGAAATCACCTAACAAATTTGTTTCTCGATTTCCCGCTGACTATTAGGGGGGTTATAATACAATCCCAGTAAGGTGATCAAACCTTTCTTATTTCGCAGTTCCACCCAAATAACTTCCCTGGATGTATTTTCAGGAATACCCTCCCTCAGTACAGCTGAAATGCGATCCCTTATCAAAAACACCACTCTCCCTGCTCTTTAGCCTCCCTTTCAGTCCTTCCTATAGCATTTGTATCCTGGAACATTAAGCTGCCAGTCCTGTCCATCCCTGGGCAACATTTCTGTAATTACGATGATATCCCAGTCCCATGTTCCTAACCATGCCCTGGGTTCATCTGCCTTCCCTGTTAGGCCTCTTGCATTGAAATAAATGCAGTTTAATTTATCAGTCCTACCTCGTACTCTGCTTTGTTCCTGCCTGCCCTGACTGATTCACTCCTTTTCCCAACTGTACTAGTCTCTGAGTGATCTCTTTCCTCACTATCTCCCTGGTTCCTACCTCTCCACCTTATTAGTTTAAATCGTCCCGAGCAGCTCAAGCAAATCTCCCTACCAGTATATTAATCCCCTTCCAATTCAGGTGCAATCATGTCCTTCTTGTACAGGTCACTTCTACCCCAAAAGAGATTCAAATGATCCAAAAATGTGAATCCTTCTCCCATACACCCAGCTCCTCAGCGATGCATTCATCTGCTCTATTCTCCTATTCCTGCCCTCACTAGCTCGTAACACCGGGAGTAATCCAGATATTACTATCCTCAAAGACCTCCTTTTTTAAGTTACTGCCCAGCTTTCTATATTCTCCCTTCAGAATCTCATCCTTTTCCCTTTCTATGTCATTGGTTTCAATGTGTACAATGACCTCCTGTCGATCCTTCTCCCCTTTGAGAACATTCTGCATGCTCTCTGAGACATCCTTGATCCTGGCACCAGGAGGCAACACACCATTCTGATTTTTCACTGCTGGCTGCAGAAACGTCTGTCTGTGCCTCTGACGAGAGAATCCCCTATCATAATCAATTGCTTGGAACCTGACATACCCCTCATTACATCAAGCCTGTCTCGATATCAGAAACTTGGCTGTTCATGCTACATTCCCCTGAGAGTCCAACACTCCCTACATTTTTCCAAACAGCATACTTGTTTGAAATGGGGATAGCCACAGAGGCTCCTGTAGAACCCACCTACCCCACCTACTTTTCCTGGAGTTAACCCATCTACCTAACTGTATCTGGGGCCTTTCTCCCTTCTTGTAACTGCCATCCATTACACCCCTTTGCTCTTGTAAATTCCTCATTGCTGCTAACTGCTGCACCAACCGATCCATGTGATATAATAGGATTCACAACCAAAGACACTTCCTGCAGACATAATCATCAGAAACATACAAACCCTCTATAAGCTCCCACATCCAACAGGAAGAACAGATCAGTCTACCAAAGGCCAACTTTGCTCCTTCACAATCTATAGACCCAGAAAATAGCACCGTCTTGTTGCTCTAAAAAATGGTGCTTCAGGCTAACTTAGTACTTATGGTTTATATTTTTTAAATTTAATCAAGAGACAGATCTCAATAAAACATATAATCAAGAAAGAACCCACTCTACTCACTACTGGAGACGTACAGCAAGAGTACACATTAAAAACTATATCTGTTCCTATGTTGTGAGCTCTCCCACACAAGTTCTTCCAAGGTCAGCTGTGAATTTCGCTGTTTGTTAATTTTTCCCAGATGCACTCCAATGTCCAGATATATATAAACACAAACAGCAAAGGCAGTAACTGTGTAGATTCACTGCAGTACCATTTAGCAGTGCAGACTTCTTTCTCTCTCTCTCTCCCTCACTGACTATATGCTCGCTGCCTTTTCTCTGTCTTTCTCCTTTTAAAAGTACCATTGTTTTGATCTTTTTGCCCCAAAGTTCCAGAAAATGCAACAGCAGATAAAACAGTAATGGCTGTTCCTGGAATTTGAGGAAATCATCTCCAACACCAAAAAGACCTCAGAAAAGCAGCAGCTCTTAACAGCCACAAGTTTTTCCCTTTCTCCATCTTGTGAGTCTACACAGTTACTGCCTTTGCTGTTTGAGTTCAAGTATCTCTGAACATCGGAGTGCATCTAGGAAAAATTAACAAACAGCAAAATTCACAGCTGACTGTGAAGGAACCTGTGTGGGACAGCTCACAGCACAGGAACAGATAATTGCATAGATTTTAACATGTAACATTGCTGTAAGCCTACAGTAATGAGTAGAATAGGCTCTTGATTAAATGTTTTATTGAGATCTGTCTCTTGATTAAATTTTTAAAATATAAAACATAAGTACTTAGTTAGCCTGGAACACTGTTAAAAAAGAAAGGATTCTGGGTAATCCAAGATGGAGGATGGGAAAAATTTCTGGCTGTAAGAGCTGCTTCTGTTTTTAGGTGTTGGAGGTGATTTCCAAAAATTCCAGGAGCAGCAATTACTGTTTTATATGCTGTTGTATTGTTTTGGAACTTTGCGAAGAAAAAGCAGCAGTTTAAACAGGAGAAGAGCAGACAAAGGAAGCACATGGTGAGGACAGTGCAGGACAGAGAGAGAGAGAGAAAGAGAGAGAGAGAGAGAGAGAAAGAGAGAACCTGCACAGTTACCGCCTTTGCTGTTTGAATTTGTGTATCGCTGGAAAAAATTAACAAACAGTGAAATTCACAACTAATCTTGGAGGAACTGTTGGGTGAAGTTCACAGCACAGAATCAGTAAGTTAATTGTATTTTTTAAGTCTGGCCAAGAGAAAGGCTGCAATAGTGAGTATAGTGGATTTTTTTCTTGATTATATGTTTTTGGAGATAAGTCTCTTGATTAAACTTAAAATATAAGCCATAGCTATTAATTTAATCTGGGGCAGTGTTTGTAGAGGAATAAGATGGTGTTATTTTCTGGGTCTGTAGATTGTGAAGGAGCAAAAATGGCCTTTGCAGTGATATGTACTTCTTGTCAGATGTGGGAGTTTAAAGAGAGTTTAAGGGTTACTGCGGATTATATCTGCCATAAATGCTGTAGGATGCGAATCTTATCAGATCGAGTGGATCGGTTGGAGAGAGAGATAGAAGCGATGAGGAATTTGCAACAGTAACAGTATGTGATGGATGGCAGTTATAGGAAGGGGGAAAAGTCTCAGATACAGTCACATAGATGGGTTAACTCCAGGAAGGGTAACAGAGGTAGGTAGCTAGGGCAGGAGCCTTTTGTGGATATACCCATTTCAAACAGGAATGCTATTTTGGAAAATGTAGGGGGTGATGGATTCTCAGGGGAACGTAGCACGAACAGCCAAGTTTCTGGTATTGAGACTGGCTCTAATGCAACCAGGGGTACGTCGGCTTCCAAGAGATCAATTGTGTTAGGGGATTCTGTAGTCAGAGGTACAGACAGACGTTTCTGTGGCCAGCAGAGAAAAAGCAGAATGGTGTGTTGTTTCCCTGGTGCCAGGATCAAGAATATCTCAGAGAGGGTGCAGAATGTTCTCACAGGGGAGAGGGGCCTGCAGGAGGTCATTGTCCACATTGGAACCAAAGACATTGGAAGGGAAAAGGTTGAGACTTTGAAGGGAGATTACAGAGAGTTAGGCAGAAATTTAAAAAGGGTAGTAATATCTGGATTACTTTCAGTGCTATGAGCAAGTGAGGGCAGGAATAGGAGGATAGAGCAGATGAATGCATGGCTGAGGAGCTAGTGTATGGAAGAAGGATTCACATTTTTGGATCATTGGAATCTCTTTTGGGGTAGAAGCGACCTGTACAAGAAGGATGGATTGCGCCTAAATTGGAAGGGGACTAATATACTGGCAGGGAAATTTGCTAGAACTGCTTGGGAGGATTTAAACTAGTAAGGTAGGGGGGGTGGGACCCAGGGAGATAGTGAGGAAAGAGATCAATCTGAGATGGGTACAGCTGAGAACAGAAGAGAGTCGAAAAGTCAGGGCCGGTAGGGACAAGGTAGGACTAATAAATTAAACTGCATTTATTTCAATGCAAGGGGCCTAACAGGGTAGGCAGATGAACTCAGGGCATGATTAGGAACTTGGGACTGGTATATCGTAGCAGTTACGGAAACATGGCTCAAGGAGGGGCAGGACTGGCAACTTAATGTTCCAGGATACAAATGCTACAGGAAGGATAGAAAGGGAGGCAAGAGAGGAGGGGGTAATGCTATCCCTTTTGATAAAGGATATCTTTACAGCTGTGCTGAGGGAGGATATTCCTGGAAATACATTCAGGGAAGTTATTTGGGTGGAACTGAGAAATAAGAAAGGGATAATCACCTTATTGGGATTGTATTATAGACCCTCCGATAGTCAGAGGGAAATTGAGAAACAAACTTGTAAGGAGATCTCAGCTATCTGTAAGAATAATAGGGTAGTTATGGTAGGGGATTTTAACTTTCCAAAACCAACTGGGACTGCTACAGTGTTAAAGATTTAGATGGAGAGGAATTTCTTAAGTGTGAGCAAGACAATTTTCTGATTCAGTATGTGGATGTACCTACTAGAGGAGGTGCAAAACTTGACCTACTCTTGGGAAATAAGGCAGGGCAGGTGACTGAGGTGTCAATGGGGGAGCACTTTGGGGACATCGACCATAAATCTATTTGTTTTAAAATAGTGATGGAAAAGGATAGGCCAGATTTAAAAGTTGAATATCTAAATTGGAGAAAGGCCAATTTTGAAGGTATTAGGCAAGAACGTTTGAAAGCTGATTGGAGGTAGATGTTTGCAGGTAAAGGGATAGCTGGAAAATGGGAAGCCTTCAGGAATGAGATAACAAGAATCCAGAGAAAGTATATTCCTGTCAGGTTGAAAGGGAAGGCTGGTAGGTATAGGGAATGCTGGTTGACTAAAGAAATTGAGGGTTTGGTTAAGAAAAAGAAGGAAGCATATGTCAGGTATAGACAGGATAGATTGAGTGAATCCTTAGAAGAGTATAAAGAAAGTAGGAGTATACTTAAGAGGGAAATCAGGAGGGCAAAACGGGGGCATGAGATAGCTTTGGCAAATAGAATTAAGGAGAATCCAAAGGGTTTTTATAAATATATTAAGGACAAAAGGGTAACTAGGGAGAGAATAGGGCCCCTCAAAGATCAGCAAGGCGGCCTTTGTGTGGAGCCACAGAAAATGAGGGAGATACTAAATGAATATTTTCATCAGTATTTACTGTGGAAAAGGATATGGAAGATGTAGACTGTAGGGAAATAGATGGTGACATCTTGCAAAATGTCCATATTACAGAGGAGGATATGCTGGATGTCTTGAAACAGTTAAAGGTGGATAAATCCCCAGGACCTGATCAAGTGTACCTGAGAATGCTGTGGGAAGCTAGAGAAGTGATTGCTGGGCCTCTTGCTGAGATATTTGTATCATCGATAGTCACAGGTGAGGTGCTGGAAGACTGGAGGTTGGCAAACGTTGTGCCACTGTTTAAGAAGGGCGGGAAAGACAAGCCAAGGAACTATAGACTGGTGAGCCTGACCTCGGTGGTGGGCAAGTTGTTGGAGGGAATCCTGAGGGACAGGATGTACATGTATTTGAAAAGGCAAGGACTGATTCGGGATAGTCAACATAGCTTTGTGCATGGGAAATCGTGTCTCACAAACTTGATTGAGTTTTTTGAGGAAGTAACAAAGAGGATTGATGAGGGCAGAGCAGTAGATGTGATCTATATGAACTTCAGTAAGGTGTTCGACAAGGCTCCCCATGGGAGACTGGTTAGCAAGGTTAGATCTCATGGAATACGGGGAGAACTAGCCATTTGGATACAGAACTGGCTCAAAGGTAGAAGACAGAGGGTGGTGGTGGAGGGTTGTTTTTCAGACTGGAGGACTGTGACCAGTAGAGTGCCACAAGGATCGGTGCTGGGCCCTCTACTTTTTGTCATTTACATAAATGATTTGGATGTGAGCATAAGAGGTACAGTTAGTAAGTTTGCAGATGACACCAAAATTGGAGGTGTAGTGGACAGCGAACAGGGTTACCTCAGATTACAACAGGATCTGGACCAGATGGGCCAATGGGCTGAGAAGTGGCAGATGGAATTTAATTCAGATATCTGTGAGGTGCTGCATTTTGGGAAAGCAAATCTCTGCAGGACTTATACACTTAATGGTAAGGTCCTGGGGAGTGTTGCTTAACAAAGAGACCTTGGAGTGCGGGTTCATAGCTCCTTGAAAGTGGAGTGGCAGGTAGATAGGATAGTGAAGAAGGCGTTTGGTATACTTTCCTTTATTGGTCAGAGTATTGAGTACAGGAGTTGGGAGGTCATGTTCCGGCTGTACAGGACATTGGTTAGGCCACTGTTGGAATATTGCGTGTAAATCTGGTCTCCTTCCTATCGGAAAGATGTTGTGAAACTTGAAAGGGTTCAGAAAAGATTTACAAGGATGTTGCCAGGGTTGGAGGATCTGGGCTACAGGGAAAGGCTGAACAGGCTGGGGCTGTTTTCCCTGAAGTGTTGGAGGCTGAGGGGTAACCCTATAGATTTTTACAAAATTATGAGGGGCATGGATAGGATAAAAGACAAAGTCTTTTCCCTGGGGTCGGGGAGTCCAGAACTAGAGGGTATAGGTTTAGGGTGAGAGGGGAAAGATATAAAAGTGACCTAAGGGGCAACATTTTCATGCAGAGGATGGTACGTATATTGAATGAGCTGCCAGAGGAAGTGGTGGAGGCTGGTACAATTGCAACATTTAAGAGGCATTTGGATGGGTATATGAATAGGAAGGGTTTGGAGGGATATGGGCTGGGTGCTGGCAGGTGGGACTAGATTGGGTTGGGATATCTGGTCGGCATATCTGGGTTGGACCAAAGGGTCTGTTTCCATGCTGTATATCTCTATGACTCTAAGACAAAGAGAGAGAGAGAGAGAGGGAGTTTCCTTTTCTATCACATCTGCAAGTTTTCTTTAGCTGTTTCTTTTCATTTCCCATCTTGATTATTCACACAACTGAACATTCGTAATTTTAATGAATTTTTTCAGGATTATAACCAAACACTTTTGGTCTGGAACTTTCAAATCAAAGCCTTTAAAGTGAGGTGCACTCTTTCTTAAATGCTTTGATCTCAGCCATTTCTCCAGGAAAACTTGCTCTTACTTCTGATCCTAACATATCATCTGCAAAGCCAAAAGCTTTCCAATCTATGGACTTTCTGAAGGAAAAATCAATTTGTGGTGCTCCAAATCAAAAATAAGTCTAATGCCTTTCAAAGTTTGTTCCCTTCAATTCTAAAACTCTTACAACACACCAAATTCTCATTTTCACTCCAGTAGGGTTCCAGTCACTTGTTATTTGACACATGCTGGTTTAAAATTATGACTGTAGAAATACTGAAAAGTTAAGTATTGAATGCGAGCAGCTCAAGACCACATGCCACTATATCAAAATCTAAGTGATCAAATAAGTGATATTAATGTGTATAAATCACACACCTTACATCACATTGATTCTACTGAATTGATGGCTTGTCATTTGTGGTGCAGAGTCAAAGAGGGTGTGCTGAAAATGTACAGTTGGGTCCTGATGTAGCACTTATGCTGGAAACATCAACTCTCCTGCTCCTCAGATGATGCCTGACCTGCTGTGCTTTTCCAGCACCACACTTATTGACTCTATCTCCAGCATCTGCAGTCCTCACTTTCTCCTATCCATTGTACAGAGCCAGGTAATTAACAAATATTCATTGCATGTTTCTCCGTCTGTTCAGTTTTTCTCCTTGCTGTCCCTGTGATGTTGACTAATGTTAGGATATTGATCAGCTGTACTCTTACGAGATTACTTGTTCCACAGCATCTTGCTATGAATTCTGCCACATTGAAGGACAAAGGCAGTAAATGTTTGGGAGTACCACCCTCAAGTCCACTTCCAAGTCAGACATCACTCCAAAGTGAAATGCGAGTTATTACTGACACAGACAAATACACAAATGTCATATTTTCTCGTGATTGTGCACCAAAACTCTTCAGCGACCTGTTCCACTTTGCAGCAATAATCAAGTTCAGTTCCAGGAAGTGAACAGTGGATAGACTAGTCTTTCTACAATCGTCCCTTTGTTAGAATAATGGAATTCCATCCCTAAAATGCTGGGAGCATACCTTCATCACATAAAGAGGTAGGCTGGCTGGGGGCATTTGTGGGGTTTGGTGTGGGGGTGGGGGGTGGTGCAGTGGGGAGTGCAGAAATGGTTGTGGAGCCTGGGAGTGAGATGGAATTTAAGGTTGGAGTCTGAGAATGAGAGAACTGGGTGGAGATGGGGAGGAAGCTGGGAATGAGGGAGTGGTAGACAACTGGGGGTGAGGCGGAGGTGGAAGCTCAGGATGAAGGGAAGGGGGGAAGCTGTGGGAGGGGGCGGAGAAGTGGGCGCTTGGGGTGAGGGGGAGGTGGAAGCTGGAAGTAAGAGGAAGGGGTGAAGCTTGGGGGGTGTGAGAGGGAAGATGGGGATGAGGGTAAGGGGTAAGTGGGGGAAGGAGGAGAGTGAAGCTATGGGTGAGGGGGAGCTGGAAGTTGGGGATAGGGGGAATCTGGTGGTTGGGGATGGACAGTAAGAAGGAGGGCAAAGGGGGAAGCAGGGAATGGGGGCATGGAAGCTTGGGATAAGGGTGAGATGGAAGCCTGGGTGAGGGTGAGGTAGAAGCTAAGGTTGAGGCGGAGGTGAAAATTCAGGGAGAAGGGAAAGGAGAAATCTGTGGGGGTGGGGTGCAGTGGATATTTGGGGTGAAGGGGAGGTGGAGGCTGATGAGGGGGAGGTGGAATCTGGGAGTGAGAGGAAGTGGGGAAGCTGGGCAGGGCAGGGAAGTAGATGCTTGGGGTGAGGGGGAGGTGGGAGCTGAGTGGGGGGGAGGTGGAAGCTGGGAATGAAAGGAAGCGGGGAAGTTGAGGGGTTGTGAGACGGAAGATAGAGGTGAGGGTAAGGGTGAAGGGGACGCAGGAGGAGGGGGAAGCTCGGGGTGAGGGGAAGCTGGAAACAAGGGGGAGATGGAAGCTGGGGTGAGGGCGAGGAGGAAAGAGGTGGACAGGGTGAGGAGGAAGCTAGGGGTGAGGGGAAGGAGGAAGCTGGGGGTGAGGAGAAGAGGAAGTGGGGGTGAAGGGGAGGTGGACACTGGTGAGAGCATAAGGCAGAAGCAGGAGGTGAGGGGGAGGAGAAAGCTGGGGGTAAGGGGGTGAGAGGGTGAGGGGGAGGTGAACACTGTGGTGGGTGGGGGAAGTGGAAACTGGAGGGAAGGGTAAGGAGGAAGCTGGGAATGAGGGAGCTAATAAGGATGAGGATGAAGGGGAGATGCCAGGTATTCTTGTAGAGGGAGCAAGCGGCGTCCATTAATAATCTTGATGGCTTTAGTGTGAGGTGGGCACTGCTGGGAGTGGATGACTTCACCTTGCCTTCCAACTCCATTTTGATTTTGCGTCCTCTTCCTCTCTCTACCTGCTCCTTAACTTTGTAAGTTTGTATTTCTCTTAATGGGCTTCGCACATACCCAACTGGAGAACATGGGTGAATTATTGGTGGTGATTAATAGATGAAAAAAATACCACGGGTGATTTGGTAATGGGGAGAAAAAGACATTCCGTTATATGTCGGAATACTTCTCGATATAAAAGAAAACAAAATGGTGGGGCAGGCTCAAGGGGCTGACTGGCCTGCTCACTCCCTTGCTAGGTTTACATTTAAACATGGAGAGATACATTAATACCAGAGAAATAAAGAACATGTCATGACTGCTAGAACATATGCTGTGCGTTGGTGATTCCTTTAGGATTTACTGTAACCTTTCAAGGTATCTGGAACGTAACACATGGTGGCTATACCAATAATATTTCTTTAATTCACTTTTATCTTTCTTAACACACCTGCTTATTTTTATTTCAAGATGTAATGTGAGCCTTCTTAAGACAGAGAAATTAGATATTGGGAATGTGCAGCCAGCTTAGTCTAATTGAGATTTTAGAATGAGCATTTACAGGTGTCATTGAGTGCAGTGATTAAAATACAACCACATACTCAGTCCTGACTACACACTGTTATTTTATAAAGGTATTTTATGCGATGAAGGTAACATAATGTTCGCTACATCAGTGATGCAATAAATTCTCAGCAAACAGTGAGGTCTGTGTTGTCGATTTGTTGTAGCTGTTTAATGAGTTGCACGGGGGTGAGTTATTTGTGTGATTCCCTGTTTCGCCTTTCTTGTATCCTTCTTTGCTTCCCCACACTTCACCAGCAGACACCAGCACTTGCTTAGGGAATTGTTCCTCATGTACCTCACCACTTGCGCAACTTCTACACGTGTCTGCTCTTTGAGGGCTCACAGACAGCCTCACATACTCACATTTAGTGGCTTTCCAGAAAAAAATCTTTGGGAACGGTTACAGGTTTATCCAGGACTGTTCTGAAACAAAACAAAACAGACTAGGTGGCAGATTGTGCGACTGTGTGTACACAGCTGTCCAAGACAGCACTATTGGACAAGATGCAAGGATAGACGTGAGAGGGCATGCTGTTAGAAATTATATTGACATATATTTAGTCTTTGTTGCACCCTGTTATTAATTATCTGTGTATCTTCAAAGCAGAAGGTCTTGCTTAGCTGCTTCTAACACCAATACTGTCTGAGTCAAACTAGCTCTTCCTCCCCAGATTACTGCTTGCTCATTCTTTCAGACCACACAATGATGCTAAGCTTTTTAACAGCACTCTCTGTTAACACAGCACAGAGTTTGAAATAAAGACTGCTGGAAAAGTTTAATGAGTGAATAACGAGCTCTATAAATTGCAGTGGCTATTTATACCAAATGAATACTTAGTTCCTTTTAATGGACTCACAGGTAAACAGGGTGGCAAAGAAGGCATATGGTATGCTTGCCTTTGATGGTCAGTGCATTGAATATTGGAATTGGGAGGTCATGTTGCAGCTGTACAGGACACTGGTTAGGTCTCTTTTCGAAGACTGTGTTCACTTCTAGTCTCCCTGCTTTAGGAAATATGTTGTCAAACTTGAAAGGGTTCAGAAAAGATTTACAAGGATGTTTGCCAGGGTTGGAGGGTTTGAGCTACAGGGGGAGGCTGAAAAGGCTGGGGCTATTTCTCTGGAGCATCGGAGGCTGAGGGGTGACCTTATAGAGGTTTATAAAATCATGAGAGGCATGGGTAGGGTGAACAATCAAGTTGAGTCAAAAACTAGACGGCCTATGTTTAAGGAAAGATTTAAAAGGGACCTTAGTGCAACTTTTTCATGCATGGGGTAGTGTCTATATAGAATGAGCTGCCAAAAGAAGTGGTGGAGTCTGGTACATTTACAAAATTTAAAAGGCATTTGGATGTGCATATGAATAGAAAGGGTTTAGAGGGATATGGGCCAAATGCTGGCAAATGGGACTAGATTAATTGAGGATATCTGGTTTGCGTGGACTGAAGAGTCTGTTTCTACGCTGTACAACTCAATGATTCTATATGGTACACCTCTCTCTGTTCTCTAAATGTGTGCTTTACTTTTTTTTAAAAGGAATTTCTGCAAATTGAATGAACAAACTGGTGTATTTTTTGCATTTATTTTTTGAGGTATCTTTCAGAAGAGATATCTAGACCATTGAAAAGGCATACACTAAGGGATACCAAAGCTAAGAAGTCTGAGTTATGTGTGTGAAGTTCTTGGGACAAGAATAATGACAGAAGCCAGTGATATATAGAATTAGAACTGCATGAGCTGGTAAGCATATCTTAATATCTATTCCTAGCAGGCTCCTTTTGGTGGGACACGAATGTTTGGCAGGCTTGTGGACAAAATAGAGATGGAAATGTGTTGCTGGAAAAGCGCAGCAGGTCAGGCAGCATCTAGGGAACAGGAGAATCGACGTTTCGGGCATTAGCCCTTCTTCAGGAAGAAGGGCTAATGCCCGAAACGTCGATTCTCCTGTTCCCTAGATGCTGCCTGACCTGCTGCGCTTTTCCAGCAACACATTTCCATTTCTGATCTCCAGCATCTGCAGACCTCACTTTCTCCTCCTTGTGGACAAAATACCCAACTCAATTTTCAACACACTACAATAACAACAAACTAAGCACATCTCATTAGGGTAAAAAAAAAGAGGATGGGTGGGAAATCTGATAACTATGAAGAGTTATGGTATGGTAAGTAGGGAGGGTAAACATATCCACAAGTTGATCATCATTAAACTGGCATAAATATAAGGCAGAGATGAATAAAATCATTTGGGAATTCAGGGAAACAAATTATTAGGGAATTGAGAATAGATTAGTTTACTGTCTTTTGGGGGGGGGGCGGATGCGGGGAATGTGGAACTCACTACCACAGGAGTGATTGAGGAGAATAGTTTAGAGGGAAACTAGCCAGGAATATGAGGGAGAAAGGAATAGATGGTTAGACCACTTGATGAAGAAATGAAGGAGGTTTAGCAGAGCATCAAGGTATTTGCCCTGTTTTTAAGTGCAGTCGATTCTTTGTGAAAACAACGGCTGAAGTTAGAAGCTTGAAGTAATATGCTGGGGACCAGCAGAATTCATACTAACTTCTAAACGGAAAGTGAATAGTTTTAAAGGGTGAGAACAATTGTGTAACATTTTGAGTTGGTGCAGATCCCAAGTGCCAAATGGCCGCCTTATTTGCAATAAAGTTCTGAGAACCCACTAGTGATTCAGAAAACAAGCCTGGTTCTGATCTCACCAGCCGAGAGGAGTGTTTTTCTTTAAAGAATCAGAACATTTTCAGACACAGAGAGGGGATTGGTTGGTGCCAAAACACCCCATAACATTAGGACTTTTACTACGGAATACACTAGGAATTTGGTAAATGATGATGCTCCCTAAATCTCTAAGTGAGATTGATTGCTGTACTAACTATTTTGTCCAAGTTTTCCAGCTCTCTGTTTTTTTTGAATCACAGTCAACTGATTGAATTTTCCGATCGTTTTACAGCTTAACGTAAGTGACACACTCACTTTTGTTTGCAACAATATGTATTTATTTTAACTCTTTCCTTTTATTCATGCATCCAAAGGCTAAAGGTGTCCTGTGGGAGATTGCCAAAAGATATCTCCAAACATTGAATCTTTACAGTGTGGAAATAGGCCATTTGGCCTAACAAGTCCACATTGACCTTCCAAACAGCATCCCACCCAGACCCACCCCCCCCAACCACTTTCCTCAGGGTTAACGTACCTGACCTAAACTATGGGTAATTTAGCACCAATCCACATCATTTGCGCAACTTTGAACTGTGGGAGGAAAGCAGAGCACCTGGAAGAAACCCATGCAGACTGTACAGAGCAGACATGCAAACTCCACACAGACAGTCGCCAAAGGGTGGAATCAAACCTGGGTCACTGGTGCTGTGAGGCAGCAGTGCTAACCACTGAGACAATGGTCCACCCAAACAACTCTCACATTTGTCAAAACAGGAAGTGGGAAAATCCAGGTTCATTGTTGGAGAGGCACGAATAAAATCCTCTTGTGTTCTGTGAATGCTAACAAACAAAAGTCGGGAAGGTATGATTGTCTTTCTAGATCAAAACAGTAGGAGGAAAGAGTCAGTCTGTCAACATTTGAAAGAAAAAGGCCAAGTTGATATTTTGTTTTGATGAGACTCCCTTCACCAAGGCTTGTACAGCCCAACAAAAATGGAAGCACCCTTTATAGCAGGCTGCCCAGTCTGTACATGTTTATCATTCTATCTGTTTAAAAGTTAAAGAAAAAGTTAACCTATTTTCCAATCAACCTGTTATTACACACTTCCGGTGGCAAATGGCACTTGCATGTGGGCCTCCTAGTCCAGAGTCTGGAACACTACCACTGCACCACAAGAGGGCCCTGTGGATTATACGCTGTTTTACGGGTCATGGTATCAGTAATGTCACAGCCGGTAACAGTATACCCACAAAATGTCACAGTTTCGAGGGATTGCTGGTTCTGAGGGGGCAGATTTGCCCATTGCACAATCTGCATCTGTTCCCAACTTCTTGCAAGTGATGCTTGAAGGGTCGGGCAGGTGAGGTGTTTAGAGATTGGTTCATTCTCTCTGATGTCTCCCCTTTATTCATGTGTGTTTACGTCTCTTTATGTGTTCCCTGCTTCCTCCACTCTGCCCCCCCACCATCTCCTCCCCGCTCCCCAACCCGGCCACCCCGTAAACCTCTATTTTGCGCGATCGCAGGCCAGGTACCCTTGTGACTTGATGGCTTCAGCAATGAATCATTGAATCACACAGTACAGAAAAGGCCCTTTGGCCCATCCAATCTGCACTGACAAAAATTACTCTGAATCGGCATCAGTCCCACTTTCCAGCATTTCACCCATTGCCTTGAGTGTTATGATACATGAAATGCTCATGCAAGTACTTATTAAAGCCGGTGAGACTTCCTGCCTCAACTATTCGACCATATCAGATTCCAACCTTCTAGTTGAAAAAGTATTTTCTTCCAATTCCCTCTAAACCTCCTGCCTTTCACCCTTGCCTCTGACCTGTCAACTGAAGGGAGCAGCTTATTCCTATATACTCTGACCACACCCCCTCATAATCTTACACATCTCAATCAGGTCCCCTCTCAAACTTTCTGCTCCAAAGAAAACAACCCAAGAATATCCAGCCTCTCTTCATAGCTAAACTGCTCCATCCCAGGCAGCATCCTGGTGAATCTCCTCTGCACCCTCTCCACTGTAATCACATCCTTCCCATAGCGCGGTGACTACAACTGCACACAGTACTCTGGCTGTGGCCAAACCATTGTTCTATACAGCTCCAACATCATCTATCTGTGCCTGTAATCTATGCTTTGACTAGTAAAGGCAAGTATCCCATATGTGTTAAGGACATTCCTGAAATGTTTGCACCATCCTTGGCACAGTCTTTACTTTGCACTTGAGATCTGAGTAAAGCAGTAGCTTTAGGAATCTAGTGCCAGGCTATTTCCAGTATACATAGACTTTTGGTGCTTGCACACTGTCTGCTCGCAATTATAACACTACATAACGAGTGCACTTCAGAATACAATCCATTGGTTGGAAAGTGCTTGGAAATGTCCTAAGGCCATGAAAAGTAACGCGCAAATGCAGCTCTATCCTTGGCCCACGCATTAAATTTGAACCAATGAACATGAACGTCCTAAATACTGATATGGGCGGCACGCTGGCTGAGTGGTTAGCCCTGCTGGGTTTGATTCCAGCCTTGGGTGACTGTCTGTGTGGAGTTTGCACATTCTCCCCGCGTCTGCATTGGTTTCCTTTGGGTGCTCCGGTTCCCTCCCACAATCCAAAGATGTGCAGGTTGGGTGAATTGGCCATGATAAATTGTCTCATAGTGTTCAGGGATGTATGTGTAGGTTAGGCACATTACTCGGGGTAAAGGTAGAGGAATGGGTTTGGGTGGGATACTCTTAGGAGGGTCGGTATGGACTTGTTGGGCCCAAGGGCCTGTTTGCACACTGTAGGGATTCTAATAGATTTTGGTCTTACAACTTAAGTCTTTATCTATGAAGAGGGCAGAACAACAAGAACAGCTCCTTCCAAACCTTAGACCCACAAAAATTAAACTATTGGATTAGAAATATAAGTGGAAATTTAGCTAATGCAATTCACTAGTGAACCTTCACTGCCTGAGGATTGCATTTGAACTCTACTTTAGGCACAGTGGCTATTTTATACGACTGACTAATCAACACTTCCAACATGAGAGAATCTAATCAATTCCCCTTGCTTCTCAACAGCATTACAATCGCTAAATGTTCCATTGTTTTGACTATTGATCAGAAAGAGGCTGGAAATTGTGAAGCATGTCACACATCTCAGGGCTCACTCAAGTCTACTTGTCATCAACAAAGCAGAAGTCAGGACTGTGATGGAATGCTCTCTGATTGTCAGATGAGTGCAGCTCAGCATTTAAGAAGCTTGACACCATCCAAGACACAGCAGCCCATTTGACCAGCACTTCATCTGCCACCTTAAACAGACATTCACTTCCACTTCAGTGCACATTGAATCTGGAGTATCAACGAGCTGTGGAACCATCTACACGAAGCGTAGGGCAGCACTTGCAAAGTGGCAACAATCCCATCTAGAAGGGTAAATCATAGAATCACTGCAGTGTGGAAGCAGGTCATTTGGCCCATTGAGTCTACAGTGACCTCCAAAGAGCATCTCACCCAGACCCATCCCTCTACCCTATCTCTGTGTTTCCCATGGCTAAACTGCCTAGCCTAGGAGAAAGTGATAACTGCAGATGCTGGAGCATCAGAGTTGATAAAGCGTGGTGTTGGAAAAGGCACAGCAGGTCAGGCAGTATCTGAGCAGCAAGAGAGTCAACATTTTGGGCATAACCTTCCTTCAGGACTGATGAAGGGTTATGCCTGAAATTTGACTCTCTTGTTGCTCAGATGCTATCTGGCCTGCTGTGCTTTTCCAGCATGGTGTAATTTATCTAGCCTGCAACCTATGGGTAATTTAGCATGGTCAATCCACCTAAGCTGCTTTAGACTGTGGCAGGAGACCAGAACATCTGGAAGAAACCCACACAGACACAGAGACAACATGCAAACTCCACATATACAGTTGCCTGAGGCTGGAATTGAGCACAGGTCGCTGGCGCTGTGAGGGCATCAGTGCTAACCACTGAATCACTGTGTCATCCAATTAAAAGGCAGTAGTTGTAATGAAAACACCATCATTTGCAAGTACCTCTCCAAGTCTCACACATTCCTGACTTGGAATCCTATCTCTGTTGCTTTGCTGTATGTGGGACAAAGGTTTTGAACTCCTTCCCTAAGAGCACTTATGGGTGTTGCTACACCACATGAACAGCAAGAGATCAAGTGGATCAACAGATCACCAACACTATTACAATGGCAATTTTCGATGGGCCACAGATGTTGACCTCAATAGGAACTAATTAAATAAAATCAAGGGAATCAGGTTGTGAAAGTAGATTAACCATGATCATAGATGAGTAGTTAATGGGTTTTATGCATGTAAATATATTGCCCTGAATTTTCCAATGGCCAGACATCATTTCTATAGCCTAAATGGGAATTTTACATGGAGTCCTATGGAATCTCCATCATAACAGACTCTGAAAGAGTTACGCCAGAAATTTCACTGGACAATACCCCTATGTATAAGATCTAGTTGTTTAATTTGTTGCATTCATCATTGTTTTATCGCACTTGTAGCTTGGGTCATATAAATTTGTATATGACACTTGACTTGGCAATTTGAAACTGTGTAGAGATATATACAAAGAAACCTTCAAAGCAATCTGTACCCATATTGACGAAATTAATTCAACATCAGCTGGAGTTTTGTGTACAGTTGTGGGTGCTGTGATGATGCTATGGCTTTAAGAGGTGTGTTTTGTTCTAGTTTCTTTTACAGAGAAAGATTAGAGCACAGGTGGAGAGCAGACTCTGAGAAGATAAAGATCTTGTGAGGCCTTGGGTTTTTTTTTTAAAAGCTGGAACAATAGAAGCAGCCTGAATGGGTGTGGTTAAGCTCCAACCCAGGGGAGCAGGGGTTTTAGGTTTAGCTTTCAGTAGTTGCTATTGGCATCTTGAAGAAATTGAAGCTCTTTATCCCCTCTCTTGATTACAGCCAAAAGCTGGGGATTCTCTTCCTAGGCTGCCGGATTGCATTCTATTTTCTGAATTTGCCTTTGCCAAGGGTGTGTTTATGGGATGTTACTGTATTGGAACAGTTAATTCATAATAGTTACTGTATCTATTGTTCTGTTAAGTTTTTCAAGTTATTACAAGTTCTTCTTTCTTCTGTTGTATTTTAACTATAGCTTTAGAATAAGTTGTGATTTGCTTCACATTGGGAAGGTCGATCAATTTAATTGCATCTGGAACAAAGCACCTGAGTTTAACCATCAAAATGAGAAAAAGTTAGTGTCCAGGCTACCTTCTTAATATATTTTGAGGAGGTGGTCTGGTCTGGTCCATAACAACGCTACGTCATAGGAAAGACGTGAGCACACTGGAGATAGTGCAGAAGCGATTTACAAGAACGCTTCCGGGGTGAAGAAGTTTGACTTTGAAGATAGATTGAAGAAGCTGAAACTGTTCACCTTGGAGAGAAAGCAGCTGAGAGGAGATCTGATAGAGGTTTTCAAAACCATGAGTGGGTTGGAGAGAGCAGATAGGGAGAAACTGTTCCTGCTTGTAAACGAAACAAAAACATGATGGAATCGATTTAAAATGAGCTGCAAGAGAAGTAAGGGTGAAGTGAGGAAATCGTTTTTCACACAGCGAGTAGTTAGGGTGTGGAATGCATTGTCTAGAAATGTGGTGGAGGCAGGTTCAATTGAGGTATTTAAGAGGGCATTGATTGATTACGCACATATGTTAATTCTTAAGGATATGAGGAGATTGGTACCAGGTAACCATGCTTATTTAGCCAGCTGGTGCAGCCACAATGGACCTCCTCTGTGCTGTAACACTTCTGTGATCCTGTGATAGTTAACAAGCTTAGCCACAGTTAAAAGTAGCTCCCAAAAATGAGTGAGGTCACACAGGGGTAGGGTTTGACTTTGTACTGCTGTGGGAATCTTGAGAGCTATTTGGCAGCTAATTTGGCATCATGGCCTCTCCTCATTTCTGTTTGCCTTGAAGTGAAATATTGCGAAGGGATGTAAAATTGGTTACCACATCTCTTTTAGATTATTTCAAAGAATCTCTGCAAAATCATCAAACAGTTAAACACATGCATGTAACCATTATTTCATATCAGTTCGAAATATTCAACATTATCAGTGGTCAGATTAAAATTAATATTTTACAAAGCTGTTTAAATGCTTCAACATTTCAGATATATGTCTTGAAGTGGAATAAATTCGACGACCTTAATATATGCCTTCGGATGAAGACATTGTGTGTAAAAATTAATTGTGTGCATGATAAATTTCTTCTAGCATGGCATAAATTAGAATACAAAGGATCAGATTCGATAGCCTCATATCAAAGATGTAATTGCAGGCAGAATGTTATGAAAAATAAATCACTGTGCATTGTAGGCACTTAAATCAACAAAAGATTGGACCTGGAAGCAGATTTTTACACAAGATGTAATTCTACAGGTGAATTTTTGGAATGTGTTCACCTCTGGTTGGTTTTGAGAAATCAGTGACCGGCTTTCTTCAGCCATCTTGTGAATGTTTAACATTATGATAGTGGCTTTTGGAAATGGGTTCTATCAATTCTGACGTGATCCTAATCGTGTTGATTAGAATATCCACTCTCCTGGTATAAATTGAAGGGTCTTGTTGAGTGAATGATCTGACATTGCATTATTGCAACTATTTGCCGATTACATGAATATAACATATGTTTTTCCAGGCAGTGTTATGAATGCATTAGCCCTAAGTCTCCCACATGATTCTTCTTTATTCAAATCAATTCCCCAGAATATCATCAAAGTGGATGGTGCTCAATCAAGTACTGGCCCTTTGAAACGCAGATACATTTCCCCAAATTCTTCTTTCTCTTCGAATGACTATACTGTCGTACATTTGCGTATACATTTACACTTAGCTACTACCTCAATTCCCCCTCAGATCTTACACTTAGAAAATTCAGATAATCTGGAGATTTTTACTATTCTCTCCAATTTTATAAGAACCATAACTCATCAGGTAGAAATCCTGACAGGTTGAGATCTGTGACTCTCCTCTGTTCCCAGATTCATAGAACCTCTACAGTGCAGAAGCATGCCATTCAGTCCATCGAGTCCGTACTGATCCTCTGAAGAGCATCCCACACCACCTATCCTATCCCTGCCACCCCATATTACCGATAGCTAACCCAAATATCCATAGTCACTATAGCATAGTCAATCCATCTAACATGCCCATCTGTGGACTGTGGAAGGAAACCTACACAGACACGGAGAGAATGTGCAGAGAGTCATGAGAGGCTGCAATCGAACTTGGGTCCCTGGTGCTGTGAGGCAGCAGCGCTAACCACTGAGTCACTGTGCTGCCTGAAAATGTTCTAATTTGACAGCATTACAGAGAACCCACACAAGGACAAAGTGTTGAAATGCCTTGTCCAGAACTGTATAATTCCCAAACATTCGGTCTTTCAGCTGCTGAATCCTACCTTGACCAAACAGTAGATATGTTACAAACTCATCACATCTCTCATACACACCCCAGTAGAAGTACAACAACAATATTAGATTTACAAACTGGTTAGTGCTTCAAAATATACTGAATAGGCCCAATGTGGAGTGATCCAAATTCACCAGATTCTAGTTTGGCCATTTTATTGGGGAAAGTGTTTATATTCAATTGGTGGGAAGAATCCAAAACAACATTGTACTAACTTGACATTTGATGAACTTGAATACAAATTCTCCCATATCAAATCATCACAGTCTTTCATCAGAAAAAAGAGACAACTAATGGCAATTTAACCATCATACCTCAGGTGAGGGCAAAGGTTGAAAAGGACAGTCTTTCACTGTAACTTCAGTCATTGATGAGAATTGAACCCAGGCTGTTGGCATCACACTGCTGCACAGCCCAACCGTCCAGCCAACTGAGCCTTAACCCTCCAATATCATGTACAGTTTATGCTGCATACGTTATGTAGAGTTAACACAGCACCCAATTTGGTCCTAAGTCCTGCATTCTAACCAGTCTCTGGCTAAAGAAGCTCTATAATCTGAACAGCTCGATAAATAATGGGGGAGGGAGAATCTAATAATCAGAGGGTTGAAAAGTGGGCAAATTGCTCACTGAAAATTCATAATATCCACAGATATTTGAGAGTCGAGAGTTGGCGTACATTCAGAAGCATTCTGGACTGGATCAAGCATTGCACAGGGAGACTTAATGGATTGATTACTACACTGTTAGGAAGCTTGGTAGACTTTAGACATTTTCTGCAGTCTGAGCTGCATATTATAATCATATTTTATGAACTGAGTAAAGCATTACAGACTAGAAGTTTATGAACTAAGCAGTTTTACAGAATGCAGTTGCATTTTCGAATCTGAATGATCAATTACACGGTGCCGAGATGCTGGGAAAGCATGGTTCATTTGACTGAAGAGTTCATGAACTTTGTGGAAATACTGTAATGCTGTGAGTCTTTGTAACTGCGGGAGAACCTCAGCATCAGGAATATCAAAGCTTTTGAATCTATTCATCAGCTTATGTCACTGCCTCAGAAGAACCGAGTTAAGAAACATGCAACTTTTTGTAAAGCTTTATTATTAGATTAGAGACTTCAGGAAACACAGAAATAGAGAAAATACGAACAGGAAGAGGTCATTTGGTCCTCCAAACCTGCTTCACCAGTCAATTGGGGCAGCATGGTGGCTCAGTGGTTAGCATTGCTGCCTTGTAGCTCTAGAGACTTGAGATTGATTCCTGCCTTGGGTGACTGTCTGTGTGGAATTTGCACATTCTCCCCATATCTGCATGGGTTTGCTCCAGTTTCCTCCCACAGTCCAAAGATGTGCAGGTTAGGAGGACTGGCCATTCTAAATTTCCCATAGTGTTCGGAGATGTGTAGGTTAGGTACATTAGTCAGGGATAAATGTAGAATAATAGGGTAGGGGAATGGATCTGGGTGGGTTACTCTTCAGAGAGTCGGTGTGGACTTGTTGGGCCAAATGGCCTGTTTCCACATTCTAAGGACTCTACGAATGTGAGCATGGGTGATCCTCTACCTCAAAACAATATTGCTGCTTTCTTTCCATATCCTTGAATCTCTAAAAATGTGTCAACCTCCTTCCTGCAAATATTCAGTGACTTGGCCTCCACAGCCTCCCTCAGGAAAGCTCACAATCTTCCTCAGGTCGACTGAAGAAATGCTTTCTCAGCTCAGTCCCATATTCCTGAAAGTGTGACTTCTGTTCGAGTCTTCCTCAACCAGGAGAAACTCCTGCATGTAGCCTGTCCGGCCCTGTCAGAATTTTTCACATTTCAATCAGATCCCCTCTCATTCCTTTGAACTGTCATGAATATAGGTCTTGTCAAATATTCCTCTTTCTGTTAGCTTTGGAATCAGCTGCATTCCCCTTTCTGGCAATACATTTGCGAGGTGTAGTCTCATCAAGGCTGTTTTCTACTACAGTAATACGTTGCTAATCTGAACCCAAATCCTCTTGCAATGAAGGCTAACATGCTATTTGCCTTCCTAGTTGCTTGCTGCATTTGCCTGTTTATTTTCATTGACTGGTATACAAGGACACCCAGATGCCTTTGTACATCCACACCTCCCGGTATCTGACCATTTCAATCATACTCTGCCTTTCTGTTTTTCACAACAAAGTCAATCCTGTGGCCATTTACATGGTCTTGTGTTTGAGTTGTGACGAGAAGCCAACTTTGGTTTAACTGGCCAAAATCCTCGATAAATTGGCAAAATTTAAGTACCTCAAATACCGCAAAGTTTACTGCATTGTTCTGTCCAATTATTATAAATTTAAACTTTATTTACCTCTATGTAAATGTATTTGTTCAATTGAATGGCCATACAAAATATCAACAGCTGATTCAATTGCAAGCCAACTTAAGGGGAGGAAATGGCCGAGAGGTGTTATCACTAGACTGTATGTCCAGAGAACCTGTGTAATGTTCTGCGGTCCTGGGTTCAATTCCCACCATGGCAGATGGTGTAATTCAATAAAAATCTGTAATTAAGAGTCAAATGATGACCATGAGTCCATTATTATGGGAAACCCATTGGGTTCACTGCCCTCCTTTAGGGAAGGAAAGTGTCATCCTTACCCGTTCTGGCCTACATATAACTCCAGACCCACAACAACGTGGTTGACTCTTAAATGCCCTCTGGGCAATTAGGGATGGACAATAAATGCTGCTTGCCAGTGGCATCCTCATCTTGTAAATTAATTTTAAAAACCCATGATGTCCAAGTAGTCAGTTAAAGGTGTGAATGAGAAGACTCTCTGTTGATAAGTTTAATTTAAGACAAAGTTGCATTATTATTTAAGCGATTTTTACTGTAAACAAAATATAACAGTGATGTGTAAACCCCCATATTACATTTCTATTATTTATTGTGTATTTTTACATTGATTATGTGGACCTCATGATTATCCCGAATATTTGATCAGTCAGCACACTTTTGGTCCCATAGATGCCGAATAATAAAATATTTATTGTATCTCAATCCCTTGATGTGATATTTTTATTCATTTCAAAAGGCATTTAATTCAGTCTAGCTATTTGGAGAAAACAGGCATCGCAAGGAAGGAACCGATTAATTCCCTTCTGCAAGCTTTTCACTAACTGGTGGGTTCACTGGATAAGACAGACACTTGTTTCGAATAAAGGTTCCTTTGTCTTCAAGCTATTCAGTGTGGATCTCCACAAGTGATGGGTTTTACGAATTTAAAGACTCCATCTTTGGAGGATGTTAATTCTAGTGAAGTCGAAGAGTTGTAAAATAGTAACTCAAAGGAAATTTTTGGTCATTAATTGCGATGATCTAAATTTCAGGCTCACCCTGTCCTCACTAAGCTCCTCATTCACGAGAACATTTTTGTATTGTTGGTACAAATCTGATGGTCTCTTACTCGTTGAATATGTGGTCTGCTTTTGCTCCGATGTTGTGGTCCCAGTGATTAGCACAGCAGACTAAAAAGGGTGGGCAGTCCAACCGCTGTTCATGGTTAATATGTTTCTCTTGTTAAATGGTTCAATAATAGATTGCGTGTCACAGTGGGTCAAGTCCAAAACTCTGAGCTAGAAGGTCCAGAGTCAAGTGCCACTCCAGGACTTGATGACCCAGGAAGATGAGTTTGTAGAATCCCTACAGTGTGGAAAGAAGCCATGTGGCTCATCAAGTCCACACCAACCTTCTGAAGACCATCCCACCAAGTCCCACACCTATCCCCATAGCCCCACATGTCGCCATGACTAATCCACCCCCTGCACACAACAGACATTTTAGCATGGACAACCCACCATCTAATATATCTTTGGACTGTGGAAAAAATGTGCAAACTCCACATAGGCAGTCATAGAGTAATAGAGTCGTAGAGATGTACAGCACAGAAATTGACCCTTCTGTCCAAGTTGTCCATGCCAAACAGATATCCGAACCTAATCTAAAAATCACACAACACCAGCTTATAGTTCAACAGGTTTAATTGGAAGCACTAGCTTTCGGAGCGACGCTCCTTCATCAGGTGGTTGTGTCACCACCACAATCACCTGATGAAGGAGCAGCGTTCCGAAAGCTAGTGCTTCCAATTAAACCTGTTGGACTATAACCTGGTGTTGTGTGATTTTTAACTTTGTACACCTCAGTGTAACACCGGCATCTCCAAATCAGAACCTAATATAGTCCCATTTGCCAGCACTTGGCCCATATTCCTCTAAACCCTTCCTCTTCATTTACCCATCCAAATGTCTTTCAAATGCTATAATTGTACTAGCCTCCACCACTTCCTCTGGCAGTTCATTCCATACACATACCACCCTCTGCGTGAAAATGTTGTCCAGAACGAGACGGCATAGGTCTAGGGTGAGAGGGGAAAGATATAAAAGAGACATAAGGGGCAACAATTTCGCGCAGAGGGTGGTATGTGTATGGAATGAGCTGCCAGAGGAAGTGGTGGAGGCTGGTACAATTGCAACATTTAAAAGGAATCTGGATGAGTATATAAATAGGAAGGGTTTAGAGGGATATGGGCCATGTGGTGGTAGGTGGAACTAAATTGGGTTGGAATATCAAGTCAGCATGGACAAGTTGGACCAAAGTGTCTGCTTCCGTGCTGTACATCTCTATGACTCTATGACTCTTAGCTGCCCTTTGAGCAATTAGGAATGAGTAATAAATGCTGGTCTAGCCAGTGACACTCATCTGGATTTTTTAAAAAGGCAGCATCTCCTGACATTGGAACTTCAGGGCAACTGTGCTTTAGGCATATCGGAAATGTACATGTGCGTCGTTCCAGACCCTTGATGTTGCTGAGTCATGTGCAAGGTCCATACTGAGCATATGCAAACGGGAAACGGACAGAGCAGGCGAGCTGGGGACAGAACAGAGATCACCTCGCCCAAGCCACTGACCCGATCTCCTCCCCATCATCCCTGACGTGATCACTCCTCCCCAACCCCTACTAAACCCAAACCTGACCTCTCCCTCCACCCGCCCCCATCCATCCCCAATCCCCTCCCCATTCATGGGCTGCATCTGTCAATATGGATGTGTGTATTCACAGGGAATAGAGTGCATGCCTTGCGATATCAGCAACACAGCCAGAAGGTACCCTCCTCTGCACTCTCTCCACATCCTTCCTACAGTGTTGCACCCAGAACTGTACACAGTGCTCCATCAGAGGTCTAACCATTGTCCTCTAGAAGTTCATCATAGCCTCCTTGCTCTTGTACTCTGGGCCCTTATTACTGAATGAAGGGCTTATGCCAGAAACGTTGACTCTCCTGGTCCTCGGATGCTGCCTGACTTGCTGTGCTTTTCTAGTGCCACACTTGTGAACTCTGACTCTCCAGTATTTGCAGTCCTCACTTTGGCTGCGCCCTTATTACTGAAGCTGAGGATACTGCTTGTTTTATTAACTGCTCTATCCACCTGTCCTGCCACCTTTAATGATACCTGCACATGGACACTCAGATTTTCTGATGAGGTGCTGTCCTTTTGAATTCCACCCCTTATTTATTATTGTCTGTTCATGTCCTTCCTCACGTTCTTTCTCACCTCAGTTTTCTGCTCTGAATGCCATCGGCTACCCACCTACCAAGTTGACAGTGTACTTTTGAAGTTCTGCAATTTCCTCCTCTCCGTTTACAATGCTCCCAGGTTTTGTGTCTTTTCGGGTGACAGTAAAGCAATGCTGACATTCAGTAAGGAAATCCAGGATTTTCTCAAAGTAATAATGCAGGAACGAACGTAATTGTTTCGATCATGCTGATGCGGGACTTGTGGGGAACATGAAGCCGATAGCATTCCCGACTCATCACTCTTCTGAGTGAAAAAATACCATAAATTAGAGGGGAGGATCGATCTGTTAAAGAGTGGAGAGTGTGGTGCTGGAAAAGAACAGCAGGTCAGGCAACATCCGAGGAGCAGGTGAATCCATGTTTCGTGCAAAGGACATTCATCAGGAATGAGGCCTGAGAAGGGCTTATGCCCAAAACGTCGATTCTCCTGCTCCTCGTTTGCTTCCTGACCTGCTGTTCTTTTCTAGCACCACACTCTTGACTCTGATCTCCATCATCTTCAGTCCTCCCTTTCTCTGACCTGTTAAAGAACCTACTCTGGTGCACCTTGTAGATTGTACATGCTCCAATTAGATTGCCTGGATTGGAGGGGGTGTGCATTGAATCCAATAACTTTGGCGATGATCATTGCCTTTGATGCTGCTGAGCTTCTTGACTATGGCAACTGAGCAGATCCAGATGGAAAATGAGCATTCACATTATGGATGTAAGAATTGCACAGCTTTGAAGCATGAGTAGGTGAGCTAGTTGATTACAGAATAGGCAGCTTCTGTTCTGCTGTCTTAGCTGCTGGTTTTTTATTATTATTGGTGTAATTAATGGTCTAGAGCCCCCACATGGGCGAGAGGGGAAGATTTAAAAGGGACCAAAGGGGCAACTGTTTCATTCAGAAGGTGGTGTGTGGATGGAATGAGCTGCCAGAGGAAGTGATGGAGGCTGGCACAATGGTGACATTTAAAAGGTATCTGGATGGATACATGAATAGGAAGGGTTTAGAGGGATATGGGCCAAATGCTGGCAAATGGGACTAGATTAACTTAGGATATCTGGTCGGCATGGTTAAGTTAGGTTGAGGGGCCTGTTTCCATGCTGTACTGCTCTGTGACTCTAGTACTGAAGGGAATATGATCATGAGCAATAACTACCCTTCAGAACAGAATTGAGGCTCCTGAACAGCTTTCCAACTGAATCAAAGCAAAATAATGGAGGTGCTGCACATCAAAAACAAATTCAAAAATTACTAGAAAAATTCAGCAGGTGTGTGCGGAGCGAGAGTTAACAGTTTGAGCTGAGAGCTGAGATGGGTTTTGAAAAAGTCATAATAGACTCAAAGTGTTAACTCTGTTTCTGTCTCCACAGATGCTGCCAGACCTGTTGAGAGGACCAGCAATTTCTTATCAACCCTATGTTGTGGCTGCAGGTGCTAATAACACAATGCAGAGGTTTTGTTGATCTCTGGGCAACTGTGATATTCATCAAAACCACAGAGGATCATGGGATTGCTCTCTCATTACAGAGAGAATGAAGCAACCCACAGGGTCACCAAACCTCAGGCAAGGGATGAGGTTCAGAGATCAGCGCTTGCATGGAGGGGATTGAACCCATGCTATTGGTGTCACTGTGTATCACAGACCAGCTGATCCAGCCAGTTGAGCTAGCTAACTCTTCCTTGGCAGTGCCCCTGCCTCTGAACCAAAAGTTCTAGGTCCAAGGGTATTCGATGGCCAAAGAAGGTACAATCATGGTAGAACCCAGACAGGATGACATATCCTTCCAGAATATGTCAATAGCCAATTACAGGGATTCCGAGTTGACCAAGAAGACTGGACCTTCTACTATCACTATGAATAACTCTGGACTACACCTACGTCAATGTTGTCATGGCAACACGGGCTCACCACCATAAATAATATCACAGCTCATTTCTCAGTTAATCCTTTCATGCTGACTTGTTAGGTGCATGGAATTCTTTCAGATGGCACAGGCATATTTTTAAGCTAACAGTTTCTGACATCTTATAAGTAAAAATGCTGATACAAATGATTGAGTGTGTAGATCAAAGTATAAGAGCTTCGCTGTGATGAGTTTATCATGCTTTACTGGACAAGAAAAGTTACTTTTTCAAAGCGACTTAATATTCCCCCCCAAAAGAAAAGGTTTTGGAAGTAAATTAATGGTGTTATCTATCTTAGAGTATCAGAATTCATGCATTAAAGTATTCTCCCTACATAAACCTGCAGGGGATCTCTTCAAGAAAGAAAAGTACATTTGTGATCATAGTCAGCATATCTGGATGGAAATAATTCAGTCTTTGAAACAGTACAAGGGAAGGAATATGGATTTTGATATCTTTGAAGGTGATTTGATCTGTAACACACCAAATTGTCCATTTTTCTTACCTTTGCTAAGAGCTAAAATTGCAACAGAACATTTAAAATTGCTTTGGCCCCCATTAACTAGAATAATTTTGTGTGCGAGTTGGGACATGTGTTTTGGAATTGGACCTTCACTGGATAGACAACATTTCAAATCATAGAGATATACAGCAAGGAAACAGACCCTTTGGTCCAACTCATGCTGGATTATGGTCTCCACAGGCAATGAGTACTTTCACATTTGGAGTCTTCACAACATTAAGATTAACCAAAACAGTCCACTGAGAACACGTCTTTATTGATCTGACAGATATGCTACTATTGACAAATGCTTTGTACAACTGCTTGAAAAATGTAGCCAGGGGCTTATAATTTAACTGGCACATCAGAATACTGAGGGTAAGTGCCTCCAATTATAGTTATCCAACATAATGTTTGAGTGATTACCCCCTGATTTACAGAGCTTATAAACTGAGTAATTACGATATTCCTTTTTTCTCTTTTGATAATGTTAAAGAAATAGCGGCAACAATTTTATACTGAATAAGTGAGTGAATGAATGAATTAGTGAATGATTTATTGTCACATTTATGCAGGGAGATACAGTGAAAAGTGCTCTGTGACCCACAGGCTGTCACTATTTTGAGGTCCAAAAGAATTAAAAAAACTAGTGCTGCCTCACAACACCAGGGACCCAGGTTCAATTCGGGCGAGTGTCTGTGTGGGGTTTGCACATTCTCCCTGTGTCTGCGTGGGTTTCCTCCGGGTGCTCCGGTTTCCTCCCACAATCCAAAGATGTGCAGGTCTGGTGAATTGGCCATGCTAAATTGCCCATAGTGTTAGATGCATTAGACAGAAGGAAATGAGTCTGGGTTACTCTTTGGAGGGCCAGTGTGGACTTGTTGGGCCAAGTGGCCTGTTTCTACACTGTAGGGAATCTAATCTAATTTTAAAAAAGTGCACACCTAGAGTTCATCTTCATCGGTTGGGTCACAAACATGACTCCAGGACTTCTGCAAGGTCCCCAGTCGGGGTTCTGACTATTGTGGAAGATGATTGTTGTTGCTGGAGGTCAATTGAATCCATCCCAGGACATTCCTGCAGGTGTCCCTCAAATTAGGGCCCCAATCATCTTCAGCTGACTTGTCAGTGCCTTCCATCCACCATGAGGTCAGGAATCGGAATGTTTGGCTCAGTGGTTAGCACTGCTGCCTCACAGCACCAGGAACCTGAGTTTCATTCCACCCACTGGTGACTGTTGGTGTGGAATTTGCACATTCTCCCATTGTTGTGCTGGTTTCCTCTCACAGTCCAAAGGTCAGGTAGATTGGCCATGCTAAATTGCCCCAGATGTGCAGGTTAGGTAGATTAGCCATGGGAAATGCAGGGTTCCAGGGATAGGGTGGATTGCACTTTGAAGGGTCAGTGTAGATTCGATAGGTAGAATAGCCTTTTCCCACAGTACAGGGACTCTTTGATTGTGGCCCTCTTATCTAAGATTCACTAAGTTGATCTGGGTATGGAGAGATCATTTTATGAAGAGATAGGTGGATTTGCACACTTTGAAATTTAGAAGGATATGGGGAGATCGAATTGAAACATCTGAAATTCTTAAGGACCTTGACAGGATGGTTGTGGAGAGGCTGTTTCCCCTTGTGGGAGAATCTAGGATCAGTGTGCACAATCCCTGAGTAAGGAGTCACACTGTTAACAGAGATGAGGAGGACCATTTTTTTCCCCTCAGAGGGTCATGAATCTGTGGAATATTTTACTGCAGAAAGCTGTTCTGCACAGTCTCTTCAAGTGTGTCTAATCTCTCTTCATATATAAGTCAGAAACTTAGAATCTTAAAATCCCTACAGAGTGGAAACGGATTCTTCAGCCCAACAAGTCCACATCGACTTTCTGAAGAGTAACCCACCCAGACCCATTCCCTGACTCTATATTTGCACCTGACTAATGCACAAACCCACACACCCCTGAACATGGTGGGCAATTTAGCATGGCCAATTCACCTAACCTGCACATCTTTGGGCAATGGGAGGAAACTGGAGCACCTGGGAAGAAAGCCACACAGACAAGGGAGAACGTGCGAACTCCACACAGACAGTCACCCGAGATTGGAATCAAAACTGGGCCCCTGACGCTGTGAGGCAGCAGTGCTAACCATTGAGCCACCGTGCCATCCTACATTCTGCATGCTGTGCAGAGCAGAGGAATCAGGCACAGAAAATGATAGCTGATGTTTTGCCACCACTCCAAAACTTTCCCCTGACTCAACAGTATTCATTCAGTTGTGGCCTCAGAGATCAAGAGAAAGGCACTCAAATGCAGAATCTCTTCAAAATGTAATATTCTGTGCCTTCACTTTGATATCCCGAGTTACAAGATTTTCAATGAGGCATGAACTGTTTGTATTATCCTGTGTCTTTTCTTTGCATTGTTCCAGTTTCTCCAAGGACTGACGCCAAGTTACGTAACCTCTGAAACCACAGCCACTTCAGAATAGTCAAAAAATACTCCCCTGGTTTGATCTCCTCTCAAAGTACCAACAGCATTAATTAGGATCATAGTGTTCTCTAATTAACTTTCAGTCTTTGTTATTTCCCAAAATACAATGGAAGCAATTTTTCACAAAAATTACAAACTGTTATCCCATTATGTACTGTATCTTGGTAAATACTTTCATTATTCTATACTAATGATCCAGAAAACACTCTCTGCACTTTGAGAAATGCAGCTTGATTTAATTACTGTGTTTCAAATTCAGGTCTGGCTTGATCTTTGAAAACTCGCAGAGTGTTGGTAATTTTACATTATTATGCTTGATAATTACTTTCATTATCAAATTGTAATTGCCTAATTTTTCACCAGAACATCTGAAGTCTTCAGGGGAGACCGTCACAGAACCCACAGCATTTCTGCTCTTTGTAATGGATCACCTGTGCTTTGGTATGAGCAGCGATGTGTCTTTAAGTCTGGAGGACGCACATTCATTTTCTCTGCTCTAACCATTGCAAAGTGGACAGGACAAATTTGCTGTTGATCACTAGACTGGATTCTGTGAGATATCTTAATTACAGAGGATTTAACACGCATGTAGAGAGTCAGAATCGGGTAAATGTTTCATTTTTGTGAATGAGCCCAAAGTTCAACTGTACAAGACATTGTTAAGGTCATTGCATGCTATTCTGGTCACCTTACTATAGAAAGAATATTATTAAAGAGTGCAGCGAAGATTTACTAGGAAGCTACCTGGACTGGAAGGTTTGAGTTATAAGAAGAGGTTGAGTAGGCTGGGGTTTTTTCCCTGGCGCGTAGGAGACTGAGGGATGACCTTATAGAGGTCTAGAAAGTCATGAATGGTATAGAAAAGGTAGATAGCCAACAGCTTTTCCCGACGGTAGGGGAGTCTAAGACTAGAGGACATAGGTTTTGGTGAGAGGGGGAGAAACTAAAGGGTCCAGAGGGATATTTTTCTCACACAGAAGGTGGCGAGTGTCTGGAACGCTCTGCCTGAGATAGTGGTGGAATTAAGCACAAGAAGCATTTGGACAGGTACATGGATGGGACAGGTATGGAGGGATATGGACCAAAAGCAGGTAAATGGGACTCGATTAATTGTGAAAACTGGATGGCATGGACAGCAGGGCTTCACGAAGCTTGGCAACAGAAGGTACCAATGGCCTAACTCCTTAAGCAATAAACCTTAGGGACAAAGAAAGAAATGGAGGCATGATGGATAAGGCAGTATGAGGAATATGAATTGACTCAGGTAGAGAAACAGAAAAGAAGAGGCACATAAATCAGATTAAAGCACATTAGAAAGACAAAGGGGACACATAATGTTTAAAAAATTGTAAAATTTGACACTTGCAGCATGTTTAAGGATGAAACAGAAATGACAGGCAACAGTTGTAATTATTCCCTTGTTGAACGAGAGAAATTGATTGATTGGCATTGCATTGATAATTACCACTTCATTAAAGGTTTTCACATTGTTAATTATGAGCCTTAACGTACTGCAGCAAGTTTAATAGACAACTCAGGGCACATGCAGTAAGTTCTGAACCATAACAGAGAGGCTGAGAGCAAAAGTAGTGTAAGTCAATAAGTAAATTCAATAGATTGGCGATTTGTGACATCTCTCTTAATTCTCTGAGCTTGCTGACTGACTTGCACATTACCAACAGCCTGTATAATTAATTTACTGCTACTTCTCCAGCAAGATTTGACTCTGTACATTTTAAAATACTGACGGCCATATTTTTCTTTAACATACTTTATCGAAGAATAGGCAGTACTAGAACTAGAGGTGAGGCAACAATGCACCTCAGGTCTTCAAGGCTGGTACTGACTCCTGCTTAAAACTAAAACATTCCATCAACCTTCCACTGTGAGTGATTGAATTGACGCCTTGCTTTGTCAAAGTGTTTGACATGTTGAGTGGGACAGGCTCCAGAGATGACTCAATCCTTTCTAGATCCTGCCAAGTGTCTTTTGTTGTTGCTGTTTTTGGAATGAAAGCTAATCCAACATCATCGCAGAGTTAAAACTTGATCATCTATGAATTGTGGCAGAAGATAACTCCCATCATGCTTGACATCTCATGTGACAGCATCTCTTTTACTGTTAGCTGTTGTGACAGCACCAGTCTCAAGGTACTTGTTACCACAGCATAACAACCAACTTACTTCCATAACTTTCCTGTAAGTGTTTAACTCAGTTTCTCAACAAGAGAAGGCTTTGAGATTCTGAGAGGAATCTCATGTCAATCACTTTTGAAATGTGGCCATTACAAATTGCCTTGTAGGAATGCACTTTCCTCACATCAACTTTTCATTAACAAGTTTTACTGAGATAAGTGACCAATCATAGAATCCCTACAGTGTGGAAGCAGGCCATTCGGCCCATTGAGTGTCACCATCCCTATGAAGGCCATCCTATCCCTGTAACCCTGCATTTCCCATGACTCATCCACCTAAGCGACACATCCATGGAACACCACAGGGGCAATTTAGCATGGTTAACCCACCTAACCTCCATGTGTCTAGACTGTGGGAGGAAACCGGATCACCCGGAAGAAACCCACTAGAATACATTGGTTTGTGGCGTCGTGATCTGTTGTGGCTGCCAAAGGTTATTAGCTTAACAACAAAAGGGTGATTTGCTCTTGGGCAGCCGAACCACTTGTGGATGTGAACAAGGTTGCTACAATGCCAAATTACATATCAGTGTTTCTCAAGTAACATTCTCAGGGGAGGTGACAGCTTAGGGGTATTGTCACTGGACTGTGAGTCCAGAGACACAAATGTGGATCTGTGTTCACATTCCACCATGGCAGATGATGGAATTTGAATTAAACTTTAAAACAAAATCCAGAATTAAGAGTTTAACAATGAAATGACTATCAATCTATTGTTGATTGTTGGAAACACTCAACTGGTTCACCAAGTTCCTTTAGGGAAGGAAACTGCCATCCTTACCTTGTCTGGCCTACAGGTGACTCCAGACCCATAGCAGTATGGTTGACCTTTAACTGGCATCCGGACAATTAGGGACGGGTATTAAATACTAGCCGAGCCACCGATGCCCTCATCCCACGAGATTAGATTAGATTCCCTACAATGTGGAAACAGGCCCTTTGGCCCAACTAGTCCACACCGACCATCCGAAAAATAACCCACCCAGACCCATTCCTCCTAACTAATGCATCTAACTCTACGGGCAATTTAGTATGACCAATTCATCTAACCTGCACATCTTTGGACTATTGAATAAAAAAGCCCTTAAATACTGAAGGTGGTAATATATTATCTCTCATCAGATGTTTCAAGCTATTATTTTTTACAAATAAATGAGAGACTTTGAAATTTGTGTGTCAGTCATTCTGTGCCTCCTGTGAAGAAGTGAAAAAACAAATCAGGGAACTGAAGGACTTGGGAAACAAAAGGAATATGGTACCAAATCCTGAGGACTGGAGCTATTAAACTGCCTTCATTTTTTTCCCTCTACCCATAACACCAATGTTTTTCAGAGACAGAAAAAGAAATTGCTGGAATAGCTCAGCAGGTTTGGCAGCATTTGTGGAGAGAGACCAGAGTTAGTGCTTCGGGTGGAGTCCTGAGGAAAGGTCACTTGACGCAAAATGTTAATTTTTTAGATGTTGTCAGACCTGTTGAGCTTTTCCAACAATTTCTACATTTTTCTCTGATTTGCAGCATCCACAGTTCTTTTGGTTTTTACAACATTTTGTGTGTCTGTGTGTGAGTGAGTGTGTGTGTGTAGGTAAGTGAGTGTGTGTGTGTGTGTAGGTAAGTGAGTGAGTGTGTGTAGGTAGGTAGGTGAGTGTGTGTGTGTGTAGGTAAGTGAGTGAGTGTGTGTGTAGGTAGGTAAGTGGGTGTGTGTGTGTAGGTAAGTGAGTGAGTGTGTGTAGGTAGGTAAGTGAGTGAGATTGTGTGTGTGCTTGTGAGATTGTGTGTGTGTGTAGGTAAGTGAGTGAGTGTGTGTGTGTAGGTAAGTGAGTGTGTGTGTGTGTGTAGGTAAGTGAGTGAGTGTGTGTGTGTAGGTAAGTGAGTGTGTGTGTGTGTAGGTAAGTGAGTGAGTGTGTGTAGGTAGGTAAGTGAGTGTGTGTGTGTGTTGGTAAGTGAATGAGTGTGTGTGTGTGTAGGTAGGTAAGTGAGTGTGTGTGTGTGTAGGTAAGTGAGTGAGTGTGTGTAGGTAGGTAAGTGAGTGAGATTGTGTGTGTGCTTGTGAGATTGTGTGTGTGTAGGTAAGTGAGTGAGTGTGTGTGTGTAGGTAAGTGAGTGAGTGTGTGTGTAGGTAAGTGAGTGAGTGTATGTGTGTGCTTGTGAGATTGTGTGTGTGTGTAGGTAAGTGAGTGAGTGTGTGTGTGTAGGTAAGTGAGTGTGTGTGTGTGTAGGTAAGTGAGTGAGTGTGTGTGTAGGTAAGTGAGTGAGTGTGTGTGTAGGTAAGTGAGTGAGTGTGTGTGTGTAGGTAAGTGAGTGAGTGTGTGTATAGGTAAGTGAGTGAGTGTGTGTGTGTAGGTAAGTGAGTGAGTGTGTGTGTGTGTGTGTAGGTAAGTGAGTGAGTGTGTGTAGGTAAGTGAGTGAGTGTGTGTGTAGGTAAGTGAGTGAGTGTGTGTAGGTAAGTGAGTGAGTGTGTGTGTGTAGGTAAGTGAGTGAGTGTGTGTGTAGGTAAGTGAGTGAGTGTGTGTGTGTGTGTAGGTGAGTGAGTGTGTGTGTGTAGGTAAGTGAGTGAGTGTGTGTGTAGGTAAGTGAGTGAGTGTGTGTGTGTGTGTAGGTAAGTGAGTGAGTGTGTGTGTGTAGGTAAGTGAGTGAGTGTGTGTGTGTGCTTGTGAGATTGTGTGTGTGTAGGTAAGTGAGTGAGTGTGTGTGTAGGTAAGTGAGTGAGTGTGTGTGTAGGTAAGTGAGTGAGTGTGTGTGTGTAGGTAAGTGAGTGAGTGTGTGTGTGAGTGAGTGTGTGTGTGTAGGTGAGTGAGTGTGTAGGTGAGTGAGTGTGTGTGTGTGTAGGTGAGTGAGTGAGTGTGTGTGTGTAGGTGAATGAGTGTGTGTGTGTGTAGGTAAGTGAGTGAGTGTGTGTGTAGGTAAGTGAGTGAGTGTGTAGGTAAGTGAGTGTGTGTGTGTGTGTAGGTAAGTGAGTGAGTGAATGTGTGTAGGTAAGTGAGTGAGTGAGTGTGTGTGTGCTTGTGAGATTGTGTGTGTGTGCAGGTAAGTGAGTGTGTGTGTAGGTAAATGAGTGAGTGTGTGTGTGTGTGTAGGTGAGTGTGTGAGTGTGTGTGTGTGTGTAGGTAAGTGAGTGAGTGTGTAGATAAGTGAGTGTGTGTGTGTGTAGGTAAGTGAGTGAGTGAGTGTGTGTAGGTAAGTGAGTGAGTGAGTGTGTGTGTGCTTGTGAGATTGTGTGTGTGTAGGTAAGTGAGTGTGTGTGTGTGTAGGTAAGTGAGTGAGTGTGTGTGTGTGCTTGTGAGATTGTGTGTGTGTGTAGGTAAGTGAGTGAGTGTGTGTAGGTAAGTGAGTGAGTGTGTGTGTGTGCTTGTGAGATTGTGTGTGTGTAGGTCAGTGAGTGTGTGTGTGTAGGTAAGTGAGTGAGTGTGTGTGTAGGTAAGTGAGTGTGTGTGTGTGCTTGTGAGATTGTGTGTGTAGGTAAGTGAGTGTGTGTGTGTGTAGGTAAGTGAGTGAGTGTGTGTGTAGGTAAGTGAGTGAGTGTGTGTGTGTGCTTGTGAGATTGTGTGTGTGTAGGTAAGTGAGTGAGTGTGTGTGTGAGATTGTGTAAGTGTGTGTGTGCTTCTGAGATTGTATGTGTGTGCGTGTGTGTGTAAGAGAGTTTTAGAAGGGGGCTAGAATTTAACAAGTAGAGTTACATATGAAAGTCCATAGTTACTTGTATCTGGTAATAATCTACTTCATTAAGTATTTTTGTTGAGTATAGGAATCTGATCTATGTTTTCTGCTAACATGAGCCCAGCTGACAGGTCAGTTGGGTACTTTGCGCAATTTGATAAAGGTTTTAAGTTTTATGATGACTCTGGTAATAGCCAGTCTCGATTTCCAGTGCACTGTCCCAGTGAGACATGACAATACAACAAATACAGATTCTCTGAGAAAAGAATGTGAAGTTGCAAAAGTAGAACCACATTCTCTATTTTATTATGCCAACAGCTTATTTGATAAATCCCTAACTAGGTAAGTGGGAAATAGTAGTTCTTTGTTTAAATTAAACCTTAATTTAAAGAATAAGGTTTCTCTACCTCTGTGGCAACCACCTTAGACCTTAACCACTGATTCCATTCTATTCAATTCCATCCTTTAATACTTTATGCAAACATCAGCCACTTATCTCATTAAAGATTCACTAAGGACAACTTATGTGGAGTAATGATGCACTTTCCCGAATTTATGACTGTAATTAATATTTTTAATGGCTCACAAGCAAGTCTCCAGATAGCTTACCATGACCTCAGTATACACTGAAGAGGGTCAAATAGACACGAGAAATGGCTTGAGAAGTTACATTAGCAGGAATTTTAATCACATGTTGCCTGAAATAAATAGATTTGCAGTTCAGTTTTCTTATTAGGCACAATGTATTTCTGAAACTCAGGTTAGTGCTCTTCATGAATAATTGGAAGCAAGATATGTGTTTTCCATCTAAAATTTCTTTATTTAAAACCTAATATGTTTTCACTATTTGTTCAGGGAATATGTCATGGTTTTATATAAAAGTAAACATTAGTGCCCTGGTTTTCTTGACTTCAGGACTGCCCAAAGCTCACACAGAGTCAAAGGAATACCTTTGGATTGTTGTCACTTCAGGTTCCTTCCTATTAACCCCTCACTCTCATATTCCCCTTCTCTCCTTCCCCCCTCACCATTCCCCTTTATTCCTATCCCCTTCCAATTCTCTCCGCCTTTCTATCCCCTCCCTCTCACCCCATCCCTTTTTACCTCCCATCTTCCTTTCTCCTCACACCCTCATCCCTTCATAATCACAGGCTCATAACCTCTCTGGCATTGAGAAGAAACTTAGATTTTTGTAGGTGTGAAATTTCTCAATCTTGTTCAATGATAAAAACACTCCACAAATAAGAACAATATTGATTGTTTATCTTTGTTTTAGATGGTGTCTTAATTCAATAACAAGCACTTATTTTCCCATAAGACACAGGAGCAGAAATTAGGCCATTCAGCCCATCAAGTCTGCTCCACAATTCAATCATGAACATATCTATCTCTGTTTTATATATAAGACCATAGGAAATAGGAGTAGGAGTAAGGCCATTCGGCCCATCAAGTCCACTCCGCCATTCAATCATGGCTGATTGGCATTTCAACTCCACTTACCTGCACTCTCCCCATATCCCTTAAGTCCTTGCGAGATTAAGATTTATCAATCTCTGCCTTGAAGACATTTAACATCCCGGCCCCCACTGTGCTCCGTGGCAATGAATTTCACAGGCCCACCACTCTCTCTAGAAATGTCTCCTCATTTCCGTTCTAAATTGATCCCCTCTAATTCTAAGGTTGTGCCCATAAGTCCTAGTATCCCCAGCATCCACCCTTTCTAAGCCATGCATTATCTTGTAAATTTCTATTAGATCTCCCTCAATCTTCTGAACTCTAATGAATACAATCCCAGGATCCTCAGCCATTCATCGTATGTTAGGCTTACCATTCCAGGGATCATCCGTGTGAATCTCCGCTGGACAGGTTCCAGTGCCAGAAAGTTCATCCTGAAATGTGGGGTCCAAAACTGGACACAGTTTCCTAAATGGGGCCTAAAAATATACTCAGTGACCTGGCCTCCACAGCATTCTGTGGCAATGAATTCCATAGATTCACCACTCTCTGGCTGAAGAAGTTTCCCCTCATGTCTGTTCTATCCCATTGGAATGTTGACATGGAAAGTAAAGGCATTCAGTTTCAAATTCCTAGTTTGCTGTCGATACAAAACCTTCAATCTGGTTGGTTGCCATGGCTACTTGCTGACATTATTACTGCCGAATGCCTGAAGATCCCTTTGGCTTGTTGTCAGATTGAAACTGCTGTCAGAAACATCACAGTGAAAAACAAAAAAAACCTGCAGATGCTGGAATCCAAAGTAGACAGGCAGGAGGCTGGAAGAGCACAACGAGCCAGGCAGCATCAGGAGCTGGAGAAGTTGACATTTTGGATGTAACCTTTCTTCAGGACTGTGGTTGGGTGTGGGGGGAACTGCAGATAAAGGGAGTGTGGGGTTCCACCGGGGTGGGGGGGAGGGGGGGAGGAGGAGGGATGGGTGAAGTCGGTTAAAGGGTTGGTCAATGGGAGGAATGAATCTGGTTGGTGGCTGGGAGGAGTGGAAGGGAGGGGGAGGGACTGGGGAAGGGAGTCAGGGGATGGGGAGGGGTTGGAGAACTCAATGTTAAGTTCTCCGGGCTATACAGACAGAGATTGCTGGATCCCTGTGGATGCAAACTTTCAATGTTTGCAGCAAGTGCATTTCATTGAATCATAGAATCCCCACAGTGTGGAAGCAGGCCATTTGGCCCATTGAGTCCACAATGACCCTCCACAGAACATTTCAACCAGACCCCCCCCCCCCCCCCCCATACAACCACCCTGTAATCCTGCATTTATCCCACCCGTTGACTACAAATTCTGGATAAATGGCTTCTAAAAGCGTAAGAAACATGAGCAGAATACCTAATGGCTCCTCAAGACTTCTCTGCTGTTCAATATGATCATGGTTGATCTTCTAACTCAATAGCAATTGCCTATCTGCTTCCTTGTGCTATCCATTGTTGGGACACTTGTAAAGCTAACTGTTAGGTGCAAGGGTTCCAGATGATCACATTCATACCTAGAGAGTCAGCCATCATGTCGTAAAACCAGCTTTTTTTCCAATTTATTTGTGCAAGGCAGCATGGCAATTATTAACCAAAGAAACAAACCTCTCATCTACCCAGGCTGGAAATGTGATGATTTCAAACACGTGGAAACTAAAAGAAGCAGACCCCAGAAAGTTTGGTTTGAGCTGGACAAAGTTAAAAATCACACAGCATCAGGTTATAGTCCAACAGGTTTAATTGGAAGCACTAGCTTTCGGAGCGACGTTCCTTCATCAGGTACTTCCTACTCTGAGGTACTTGCTCAACACCAAGATACTGATGCCAGTATATCAGCGTTCCACTTCAACTTCAGCACCTTCTCAGGAGGGAGAGAGTTGCAAACTTTGTTTACACTTTGCAAGACGATGTGCTTCCTGACAAAACCAGCCAATCCGCCAACTGATTAGCAATGCAGGGGAACCCAACAACATGAGTTCAATTCCCACATCGGCTCAAGTCACCAATGAAAGGCTTCCCTCTCAACCTCTGTCCTTGCCCGAGGCATGGTGACCCTCAGGTTAAACCACCAGCAGTCATCTCTCTCTAATAAGACTAGGACTATGGTAAAGTAACTTTGACCTTTGCTTCCTGACAAGTCCCAGTTCTGGGCTACGCATTTTAAAAAGGATGTGAGAACTTTGCAGCGAAGAATTTTGAATAATTGTTCCGGGGATGAGGAACGTCAGTGACGAGCAGACGGATTGGAATTGTTTTCCTTGGAACGAAGAAGGTCAGGAGGCGATTTGATTGAGGTGTTCAAAACCAGGAATGATTCTAGACAGACGAGATAGTGAGAACCTGCTCCTAAAGATAATGGGATTGAGAACCAGGGGGCTCATACTCAAAATTATTAGTAAATTAAACTAAGTTGACATAAGGGAAAAGATCCTCTTCATCTAGTGAGTAGTTAAGATTAGGAAGGCACTGCCTCAGTGTGTTGGAGACTGTCAGGATTGCAGATGCTGGAAATGAGAGTCAATAGATGCAAAGCTGGAAAAGCACAGCAGGTCAGACACCATCAGAGGAACAGGATAGACAACATTTCGGGCTGAAATCCTTCGTCAGGGTGAAGGGTTTCAGCTTGAAACTTTGACTTCCTTGCTTGTTGGATGCTGTTTAACCTCCTGTGCTTTTCCAGTTTTCCATTGACCACTGCCTGAGTGCTTAGGTCTGAGAAAGATTCAGCTGGGAAGCTGACCATGGTTTGCAAAGGAAGGTCATGTAGAGAGAAGGCGGGGAAATGAGTGAATCATTTTATCGAAGTGTCATGATGGGCTGAATGGCCGCTTTCTGTGCTGTAACAATCCTCTGATTCTGTACCATTAACCATAACTGATTATCCTCTGAAGATAAGATCATATCCCCTTAGCCTGGATTTGGTTTTTTTTCAAGATAGTGGCAGATCAGTAGCACAATGTGCAGACTCCTTAGCTCACAGCTCATCTACTCTGTCCACTTTAATTTGTATTTCTTTTTCTACTTTTCTTTAATGTTTTCATTTATTGTGGTACTTTCCCTTCTTTGAATGACTGCGCTGGAAGGTATCTTCTCCTAGCCCAGGCTCAGTGACCAGATGGCTTCCAACAGACCAAAATGGTGGTATAGGTCTAGTGCCTGGTGGGATGGTCTCCCGTTGTTTTGGCCTCCTGGTATGTCGGCTTCTCAGTGTATCGGTCTCCAGGTGTGTCGATCTCCCCGTGTGTCAGTCTCCCCGTGTGTCGATCTCCCCGTGTGTCGGTCTCCTGGTGTGTCGATCTCCCGGTGTGTCGATCTCCCGGTGAGTTGATCTCCCGGTGTGTCGATCTCCTCGTGTGTTAGTCTCCCGGTGTGTCAATCTCCCGGTGTGTGGGTCTCCTGGTGTGTCGATCTCCCGGTGTGTCGGTCTCCCGGTGTGTCGGTCTCCCCGTGTATCGCTCTCCCGGTGTGTCGATCTCCCGGTGTGTCGATCTCCAGGTGTGTGGGTCTCCTGGTGTGTTGGTCTCCCGGTGTGTGGGTCTCCTGGTGTGTCGGTCTCCCAGTGTGTCGGTCTCCCCGTGTGTGGGTCTCCTGGTGTGTCGATTTCCCGGTGTGTCGGTCTCCCGGTGTGTCGGTCTCCCGGTGTGTCGGTCTCCCGGTGTGTCGGTCTCCCCGTGTATCGCTCTCCCGGTGTGTTGGTCTCCCGGTGTGTCGATCTCCCGGTGTGTTGGTCTCCTGGTGTGTCGATCTCCCGATGTGTCGGTCTCCCCGTGTGTCGCTCTCCACATGTGTCGATCTCCCCGTGTGTCAATCTCCCGGTGTGTCGGTCTCCCCGTGTGTCGATCTCACGGTGTGTCGATCTCCCCATGTGTCAATCTCCCGGTGTGTCGGTCTCCCGGTGTGTCACTCTCCCCGTGTGTCGGTCTCCCGGTGTGTCGGTCACCCGGTGTGTCGGTGTCTCCGTGTGTCAGTCTCCCCGTGTGTCAGTCTCCCCGTGTGTCAGTCTCCTGGTGTGTCGGTCTCCCGGTGTGTCGATCTCCCCGTGTGTCACACTCCCCGTGTGTCGATCTCCCGGTGTGTCGGTCTCCCGTTGTGTCAGTCTCCTGGTGTGTCGGTCTCCCGGTGTGTCGATCTCCCCGTGTGTCACACTCCCCGTGTGTCGATCTCCCGGTGTGTCAGTCTCCCCGTGTGTCAGTCTCCTGGTGTGTCGGTCTCCCGGTGTGTCGATCTCCCGGTGTGTCACTCTCCCCGTGTGTCGATCTCCCGGTGTGTCGGTCTCCCGGTGTGTCGGTCTCCCCATGTGTCGGTCTCCCCGTGTGTCAGTCTCCCCATGTGTCGGTCTCTCGGTGTGTCGGTCTCCCCGTGTTTCGGTCTCCCGGTGTGTCGGTCTCCCCGTGTGTCGGTCTCCCGGTGTGTCGGTCTCCCGGTTGTCACTCTCCCCGTGTGTCGGTCTCCCCGTGTGTCGGTCTCCCGGTGTGTCAGTCTCCCGGTGTGTGGGTCTCCCGGTGTGTGGGTCTCCCGGTGCGTCGGTCTCCCGGTGTGTCGATCTCCCGGTGTGTCGATCTCCCGGTGTGTGGGTCTCCCGGTGTGTCGGTCTCCCTGTGTGTCGGTCTCCTGGTGTGTTGGTCTCCCGGTGTGTCGATCTCCTGGTGTGTCGGTCTCCCGGTGTGTCTGTCTCCCGGTGTGTGGGTCTCCCGGTGTGTCGGTCTCCTGGTATGCCGCTCTCCCAGTATGTCGGTCTCCCGGTGTGTCGGTCTCCCCGTGTGTGGGTCTCCTGGTGTGTAGGTCTCCCGGTGTGTCGGTCTCCCGGTGTGTCTGTCTCCCGGTGTGTGGGTCTCCCGGTGTGTCGGTCTCCTGGTATGCCGCTCTCCCGGTGTTTCGGTCTCCCCGTGTGTCGGTCTCCCCGTGTGTCAGTCTCCCCGTGTGTCGGTGTCTCGGTGTATCGGTCTCCCGGTGTGTCGGTCTCCCCGTGTGTCGGTCTCCTGGTGTGTCGATCTCCCGGTGTGTCGATCTCCTGGTGTGTCGGTCTCCCGGTATGTCTGTCTCCCGGTGTGTGTGTCTCCCGGTGTGTCGGTCTCCCGGTGTGTCGGTCTCCCCGTGTGTGGGTCACCTGGTGTGTAGGTCTCCCGGTGTGTCGGTCTCCCCGTGTGTGGGTGCCCTGGTGTGTCGGTCCTCCGGTATGTCGATCTCCCCGTGTGTCACACTCCCCGTGTGTCGGTCTCCCGGTGTGTCAGTCTCCTGGTGTGTCGATCTCCCGGTGTGTCACTCTCCCCGTGTGTCGATCTCCCGGTGTGTCGGTCTCCCGGTGTTTCGGTCTCCCCGTGTGTCGGTCTCCCCGTGTGTCAGTCTCCCCGTGTGTCGGTGTCTCGGTGTATCGGTCTCCCGGTGTGTCGGTCTCCCGGTGTGTCGATCTCCCCGTGTGTCCGTCTCCCCGTGTGTCGGTCTCCCGGTGTGTCAGTCTCCCCGTGTGTCGATCTCCCGCTGTGTCGGTCTCACCGTGTGTCGATCTCCCCGTGTGTCAGTCTCCCCGTGTGTCAGTCTCCCCGTGTGTCGGTCTCCCGGTGTGTCAGTCTCCCCGTGTGTCGGTCTCCCGGTGTGTCGATCTCCCGGTGTGTCACTCTCCCCGTGTGTCGGTCTCACCGTGTGTTGGTCTCCTGGTGTGTCGGTCTTCCCGTGTGTCGGTCTCCCGGTGTGTCGGTCTCCCGGTGTGTCGGTCTCCCGGTGCGTCGGTCTCCCCGTGTGTCGGTCTCCCGGTGTGTCGGTCTCCCGGTGTGTCACTCTCCCCGTGTGTCGGTCTCCCCGTGTGTTGGTCTCCCGGTGTGTCGGTCTCCCGGTGTGTCAGTCTCCCCGTGTGTCGATCTCCCGGTGTGTCACTCTCCCCGTGTGTCGATCCCCCGGTGTATCGGTCTCCTGGTGTGTCGGTCTTCCTGTGTGTCAGTCTCCCCGTGTGTCAGTCTCCCCGTGTGTCGGTCTCTCGGTGTGTGGGTCTCCCCGTGTGTGGGTCTCCCGGTGTGTGGGTCTCCCGGTGTGTGGGTCTCCCGGTGTGTGGGTCTCCCGGTGTGTCTGTCTCCCGGTGTGTGGGTCTCCCGGTGTGTCGGTCTCCCGGTGTGTGGGTCTCCCCGGTGTGTCTGTCTCCCGGTGTGTCGGTCTCCCGGTGTGTCGATCTCCCGGTGTGTCGGTCTCCCGGTGTGTCAGTCTCCCCGTGTGTCGGTCTCTCGGTGTGTCACTCTCCCCGTGTGTCGGTCTCACCGTGTGTCGGTCTCCTGGTGTGTCGGTCTCACCGTGTGTCGGTCTCCTGGTGTGTCGGTCTTCCCGTGTGTCGGTCTCCCGGTGTGTCACACTCCCGGTGTGTCGGTCTCCCGGTGTGTCGGTCTCCCGGTGTGTCACTCTCCCCATGTGTCGGTCTCCCCGTGTGTCACTCTCCCCGTGTGTCGGTCTCCCGGTGTGTCACACTCCCGGTGTGTCGGTCTCCCGGTGTGTCGGTCTCCCGGTGTGTCACTCTCCCCGTGTGTCGGTCTCCCCGTGTGTCGATCTCCCGGTGTGTCGGTCTCCCAGTGTGTCAGTCTCCCCGTGTGTCGATCTCCCGGTGTGTCACTCTCCCCGTGTGTCGATCTCCTGCTGTGTCGGTCTCCCGGTGTGTCGATCTCCCGGTGTGTCGATCTCCCCGTGTGTCGATCTCCCGGTGTGTCGGTCTTCCCGTGTGTCGGTCTCCCGGTGTGTCGGTCTCCTGGTGTGTTGATCTCCGCGTGTGTCGGTCTCCCGGTGTGTCGATCTCCCGGTGTTTCGGTCTACCCGTGTGTCGGTCTCCCGGTGTGTCACTCTCCCCGTGTGTCGGTCTCCCCGTGTGTCGGTCTCCCCGTGTGTGGGTCTCCCGGTGTGTGGGTCTCCTGGTGTGTCGGTCTCCCGGTGTGTCAATCTCCCGGTGTGTCGGTCTCCCGGTGTGTGCGTCTCCCGGTGTGTGGGTCTCCTGGTGTGTTGATCTCCCCGTGTGTGGGTCTCCCGGTGTGTCGGTCTCCCGGTGTGTCAATCTCCCGGTGTGTGGGTCTCCCGGTGTGTCGGTCTCCCGGTGTGTGGGTCACCCGGTGCGTGGGTCTCCCGGTGTGTCGGTCTCCCGGTGTGTCAATCTCCCGGTGTGTGGGTCTCCCGGTGTGTCGGTCTCCCGGTGTGTGGGTCACCCGGTGCGTGGGTCTCCCGGTGTGTCGGTCTCCCGGTGTGTCGGTCTCTCGGTGTGTCGGTCTTCCCGTGTGTCGGTCTCCCGGTGTGTGGGTCTCCCGGTGTGTCGGTCTCCCGGTGTGTCAATCTCCCCGTGTGTGGGTCTCCCGGTGTGTCGGTCTCCCGGTGTGTCAATCTCCCGGTGTGTGGGACACCCGGTGCGTGGGTCTCCCGGTGTGTCGGTCTCCCAGTGTGTCGGTCTCCCGGTGTGTCGGTCTCCCAGTGTGTCGGTCTCACGGTGTGTCGGTCTCCCCGTGTGTGGGTCTCCCCGTGTGTGGGTCTCCTGGTGTGTCGGTCTCACCGTGTGTCGATCTCCCGGTGTGTCGGTCTCCCCGTGTGTCAGTCTCCCCGTGTGTCGATCTCCCCGTGTGTCGATCTCCCCGTGTGTCGGTCTCCCCGTGTGTCGGTCTCCCCGTGTGTCACACTCCACGTGTGTCGATCTCCCGGTGTGTCGGTCTCCCGGTGTGTCGGTCTCCCGGTGAGTCGATCTCCCGGTGTGTCTGTCTCCCGGTGTGTCGATCTCCCGGTGTGTCGATCTCCCGGTGTGTCGGTCTCCCGGTGTGTCGGTCTCCCGGTGAGTCGGTCTCCCGGTGAGTTGATCTCCTGGTGTGTCGATCTCCCGGTGTGTCGGTCTCCCGGTGTGTCGGTCTCCCGGTGAGTCGATCTCCCGGAGTGTCGGTCTCCCGGAGTGTCGGTCACCCGGTGTGTCGGTCTTCCCGTGTGTCAGTCTCCCCGTGTGTCGGTCTTCCTGTGTGTCGATCTCCCGGAGTGTCGGTCTCCCGGTGTGTCGGTCTCCCGGTGAGTCGATCTCCCGGTGTGTCTGTCTCCCGGTGTGTCGATCTCCCGGTGTGTCGATCTCCCGGTGTGTCGGTCTCCCGGTGTGTCGGTCTCCCGGTGAGTCGGTCTCCCGGTGAGTTGATCTCCTGGTGTGTCGATCTCCCGGTGTGTCGGTCTCCCGGTGTGTCGGTCTCCCGGTGAGTCGATCTCCCGGAGTGTCGGTCTCCCGGAGTGTCGGTCACCCGGTGTGTCGGTCTTCCCGTGTGTCAGTCTCCCGGTGTGTCGGTCTCCCGGTGTGTCAGTCTCCCCGTGTGTCGATCTCCCGCTGTGTCGGTCTCACCGTGTGTCGATCTCCCCGTGTGTCAGTCTCCCCGTGTGTCAGTCTCCCCGTGTGTCGGTCTCCCGGTGTGTCAGTCTCCCCGTGTGTCGGTCTCCCGGTGTGTCGATCTCCCGGTGTGTCACTCTCCCCGTGTGTCGGTCTCACCGTGTGTTGGTCTCCTGGTGTGTCGGTCTTCCCGTGTGTCGGTCTCCCGGTGTGTCGGTCTCCCGGTGTGTCGGTCTCCCGGTGTGTCGGTCTCCCCGTGTGTCGGTCTCCCGGTGTGTCGGTCTCCCGGTGTGTCACTCTCCCCGTGTGTCGGTCTCCCCGTGTGTTGGTCTCCCGGTGTGTCGGTCTCCCGGTGTGTCAGTCTCCCCGTGTGTCGATCTCCCGGTGTGTCACTCTCCCCGTGTGTCGATCCCCCGGTGTATCGGTCTCCTGGTGTGTCGGTCTTCCCGTGTGTCAGTCTCCCCGTGTGTCAGTCTCCCCGTGTGTCGGTCTCTCGGTGTGTGGGTCTCCCCGTGTGTGGGTCTCCCGGTGTGTGGGTCTCCCGGTGTGTGGGTCTCCCGGTGTGTCTGTCTCCCGGTGTGTGGGTCTCCCGGTGTGTCGGTCTCCCGGTGTGTGGGTCTCCCCGGTGTGTCTGTCTCCCGGTGTGTCGGTCTCCCGGTGTGTCGATCTCCCGGTGTGTCGGTCTCCCGGTGTGTCAGTCTCCCCGTGTGTCGGTCTCCCGGTGTGTCACTCTCCCCGTGTGTCGGTCTCACCGTGTGTCGGTCTCCTGGTGTGTCGGTCTCACCGTGTGTCGGTCTCCTGGTGTGTCGGTCTTCCCGTGTGTCGGTCTCCCGGTGTGTCACACTCCCGGTGTGTCGGTCTCCCGGTGTGTCGGTCTCCCGGTGTGTCACTCTCCCCATGTGTCAGTCTCCCCGTGTGTCACTCTCCCCGTGTGTCGGTCTCCCGGTGTGTCACACTCCCGGTGTGTCGGTCTCCCGGTGTGTCGGTCTCCCGGTGTGTCACTCTCCCCGTGTGTCGGTCTCCCCGTGTGTCGATCTCCCGGTGTGTCGGTCTCCCAGTGTGTCAGTCTCCCCGTGTGTCGATCTCCCGGTGTGTCACTCTCCCCGTGTGTCGATCTCCTGCTGTGTCGGTCTCCCGGTGTGTCGATCTCCCCGTGTGTCGATCTCCCGGTGTGTCGGTCTTCCCGTGTGTCGGTCTCCCGGTGTGTCGGTCTCCTGGTGTGTTGATCTCTCCGTGTGTCGGTCTCCCGGTGTGTCGATCTCCCGGTGTTTCGGTCTTCCCGTGTGTCGGTCTCCCGGTGTGTCGGTCTCCCGGTGTGTCGGTCTCCTGGTGTGTCGGTCTCCCGGTGTGTCACTCTCCCCGTGTGTCGGTCTCCCCGTGTGTCGGTCTCCCCGTGTGTGGGTCTCCCGGTGTGTCAAACTCCCGGTGTGTCGGTCTCCCGGTGTGTGCGTCTCCCGGTGTGTGGGTCTCCTGGTGTGTTGATCTCCCCGTGTGTGGGTCTCCCGGTGTGTCGGTCTCCCGGTGTGTCAATCTCCCGGTGTGTGGGTCTCCCGGTGTGTCGGTCTCCCGGTGTGTGGGTCACCCGGTGCGTGGGTCTCCCGGTGTGTCGGTCTCCCGGTGTGTCGGTCTCTCGGTGTGTGGGTCTCCCCGTGTGTCGATCTCCCCGTGTGTGGGTCTCCCGGTGTGTCGGTCTCCCGGTGTGTCAATCTCCCGGTGTGTGGGTCTCCCCGTGTGTGGGTCTCCCCGTGTGTCGGTCTCCCGGTGTGTGGGTCTCCCGGTGTGTGGGTCACCCGGTGCGTGGGTCTCCCGGTGTGTCGGTCTCCCAGTGTGTCGGTCTCACGGTGTGTCGGTCTCCCCGTGTGTGGGTCTCCCCGTGTGTGGGTCTCCTGGTGTGTCGGTCTCACCGTGTGTCGATCTCCCGGTGTGTCGGTCTCCCCGTGTGTCAGTCTCCCCGTGTGTCGATCTCCCCGTGTGTCGATCTCCCCGTGTGTCGGTCTCCCCGTGTGTCGGTCTCCCCGTGTGTCACACTCCACGTGTGTCGATCTCCCGGTGTGTCGGTCTCCCGGTGTGTCGGTCTCCCGGTGAGTCGATCTCCCGGTGTGTCTGTCTCCCGGTGTGTCGATCTCCCGGTGTGTCGATCTCCCGGTGTGTCGGTCTCCCGGTGTGTCGGTCTCCCGGTGAGTCGGTCTCCCGGTGAGTTGATCTCCTGGTGTGTCGATCTCCCGGTGTGTCGGTCTCCCGGTGTGTCGGTCTCCCGGTGAGTCGATCTCCCGGAGTGTCGGTCTCCCGGAGTGTCGGTCACCCGGTGTGTCGGTCTTCCCGTGTGTCAGTCTCCCCGTGTGTCGGTCTTCCTGTGTGTCGATCTCCCGGAGTGTCGGTCTCCCGGTGTGTCGGTCTCCCGGTGAGTCGATCTCCCGGTGTGTCTGTCTCCCGGTGTGTCGATCTCCCGGTGTGTCGATCTCCCGGTGTGTCGGTCTCCCGGTGTGTCGGTCTCCCGGTGAGTCGGTCTCCCGGTGAGTTGATCTCCTGGTGTGTCGATCTCCCGGTGTGTCGGTCTCCCGGTGTGTCGGTCTCCCGGTGAGTCGATCTCCCGGAGTGTCGGTCTCCCGGAGTGTCGGTCACCCGGTGTGTCGGTCTTCCCGTGTGTCAGTCTCCCGGTGTGTCGGTCTCCCGGTGTGTCGGTCTCCCGGTGTGTCGATCTCCCGGAGTGTCGGTCTCCCGGAGTGTCGGTCACCCGGTGTGTCGGTCTTCCCATGTGTCGATCTCCCGGTGTGTCGGTCTCCCGGTTTGTCGGTCTCCCGATGTGTCACTCTCCCCATGTGTCGGTCTCCCGGTATGTCGGTGTCCCGGTGAGTCGATCTCCCCGTGTGTCGGTCTCCCCGTGTGTCGGTCTCCCCGTGTGTCGGTCTCCCGGTGTGTCGATCTCCCAGTGTGTCGGTTCCCGGTGTGTCAGTCTCCCCGTGTGTCGGTCTCCCCATTTGTCTTTCTCCCGGTGTTTCGTTCTCCCCGTGTTTCGGTCTCCCCGTGTGTCAGTCTCCCCGTGTGTTGATCTCCCCGTGTGTCGATCTCCCCGTGTGTCGTCTCCCCGTGTGTCGATCTCCCCGTGTGTCGATCTCCCCGTGTGTCGGTCTCCCGGTGTGTCGATCTCCCGGTGAGTTGATCTCCCGGTGTGACAGTCACCCGGTGTGTCGGTCTTCCGGTGTGTCGGTCTCCCCGTGTGTCGATCTCCCCGTGTGTCGATCTCCCCATGTGTCGATCTCCCGGTGTGTCGATCTCCCCATGTGTCGGTCTCCCCGTGTGTCGATCTCCCGGTGTGTCGATCTCCCGGTGTGTCGATCTCCCGGTGGGTCGATCTCCCCGTGTGTCGATCTCCCGGTGTGTCGGTCTCCCGGTGTGTCGGTTTCCGCGTGGGTCAATCTCCCAGTGTGTCGATCTCCCGGTATGTCGATCTCCCCGTGTGTCAGTCACCTGGTGTGTCGGTCTCCCGGTGTGTCGGTCTCCCGGTGTGTCGGTCTCTCGGTGTGTCGGTCTCTCGGTGTGTCGGTCTCTCGGTGTGTCGGTCTCCCGGTGTGTCAGTCTCCCCGTGTGTCGGTCTCCCGGTGTGTTGGTCTCCCGGTGTGTCGGTCTCCCGGTGTGTCGGTCTCCCCGTGTGTCGCTCTCCCCATGTGTCGATCTCCCCGTGTGTCAATCTATCGGTGTGTTGGTCTCCCCCTGTGTCGATCTCACGGTGTGTCGATCTCCCCATGTGTCAATCTCCCGGTGTGTCGGTCTCCCGGTGTGTCACTCTCCCCGTGTGTCGGTCTCCCGGTGTGTCGGTCTCCCGGTGTGTTGGTGTCTCCGTGTGTCAGTCTCCCCGTGTGTCGGTCTCCCGGTGTGTCGATCTCCCCGTGTGTCACACTCCCCGTGTGTCGATCTCCCGGTGTGTCGGTCTCCCCGTGTGTCGGTCTCCCCGTGTGTCGATCTCCCGGTGTGTCACTCTCCCCGTGTGTCGATCTCCCGCTGTGTCGGTCTCCCAGTGTGTCGGTCTCCCCGTGTGTCGGTCTCCCGGTGTGTCGATCTCCCCGTGTGTCAGTCTCCCCGTGTGTCAGTCTCCCGGTGTGTCGGTCTCCCCGTGTGTCAGTCTCCCGGGGTGTCGGTCTCCCGGTGTGTCGGTCTCCCCGTGTGTCGGTCTCCCGGTGTGTCGGTCTCCCGGTTGTCACTCTCCCCGTGTGTCGATCTCCCGGTGTGTCGGTCTCCCCGTGTGTCGGTCTCCCGGTGTGTCGGTCTCCTGGTGTGTCGGTCTCCCAGTGTGTCGATCTCCCGGTGTGTCAGTCTCCCGGTGTGTCGGTCTCCCGGTGTGTCGATCTCCCGGTGTGTCGGTCTCCCGGTGTGTCGGTCTCCCGGTGTGTCGATCTCCCCGTGTGTCGGTCTCCCAGTGTGTCGGTCTCCCCGGTGTGTCACTCTCCCCGTGTGTCGATCTCCCGCTGTGTCGGTCTCCCAGTGTGTCGATCTCCCCGTGTGTCGGTCTCCCGGTGTGTCGATCTCCCGGTGAGTTGATCTCCCGGTGTGACAGTCACCCGGTGTGTCGGTCTCCCGGTGTGTCGGTCTCCCCGTGTGTCGATCTCCCCGTGTGTCGATCTCCCCATGTGTCGATCTTCCCGTGTGTCGATCTCCCCGTGTGTCGATCTCCCCGTGTGTCGATCTCCCGGTGTGTCGATCTCCCGGTGTGTCGATCTCCCGGTGTGTCGGTCTCCCGGTGTGTCGATCTCCCGGTATGTCGGTCTCCCCGTGTGTCGATCTACCGGTGTGTCGATCTCCCGGTGTGTCGATCTCCCGGTGGGTCGATCTCCCCGTGTGTCGATCTCCCGGTGTGTCGGTCTCCTCGTGGGTCAATCTCCCAGTGTGTCGATCTCCCGGTATGTCGATCTCCCTGTGTGTCAGTCACCTGGTGTGTCGGTCTCCCGGTGTGTCAGTCTCCCCGTGTGTCGGTCTCCCGGTGTGTCGGTCTCTCGGTGTGTCGGTCTCCCGGTGTGTCGGTCTCCCCGTGTGTCGATCTCCCGGTGTGTTGGTCTCCCCGTGTGTCGATCTCCCGGTGTGTCGGTCTCCCGGTGTGTCGGTCTCCCCATGTGTTGATCTCCCGGTGTGCCGATCTCCCAGTGTGTCGGTCACCCGGTGTGTCGGTTCCCAGTGTGTCGGTCTCCCCGTGTGTTGGTCTCCCCATGTGTCGGTCTCTCAGTGTGTCGGTCTCCTCGTGTGTCGGTCTCCCGGTGTGTCGATCTCCCGGTGTGTCGGTCTCCCTGTGTGTTAGTCCCCCGGTGAGTCGGTCTCCCCGTGTGTCGGTCTCCCGGTGTGTCGATCTCCCGGTGTGTCGGTCTCCCGGTGTGTCGGTCTCTCTGTGTGTTAGTCTCCCCGTGTGTCGGTTCCCGGTGTGTTGGTCTCCCGGTGTGTCGGTCTCCCGGTGTGTGGTTCTCCCGGTGTGTTGGTCTCCCGGTGTGTTAGTCTCCCCGTGTGTCGGTTCCCGGTGTGTTGGTTCCTGGTGTGTTAGTCTCCCCGTGTGTCGGTTCCCGGTGTGTTGGTTCCTGGTGTGTTAGTCTCCCCGTGTGTCGGTCTCCCCGGTGTGTCGATCTCCGGGTGTGTCGATCTCCCCGTGTGTCGATCTCCCCGTGTGTCGATCTCCCGGTGTGTCAGTCTCCCCGTGTGTCGATCTCCCTGTGTGTCGATCTCCCGGTGTGTCGATCTCCCGGTGTGTCGGTCTCCCCGGTGTGTCGATCTCCCCGTGTGTCGATCTCCCGGTGTGTCGGTCTCCCCGGTGTGTCGATCTCCCCGTGTGTCGATCTCCCGGTGTGTCGATCTCCCCGTGTGTTGATCTCCCGGTGTGTCGGTCTCCCCAGTGGTCGATCTCCCGGTGTGTCGGTCTCCCGGTGTGTCGGTCTCCCGGTGTGTCGATCTCCCGGTGTGTCGGTTTCCCCGTGTGTCGGTCTCCCGGTGTGTCGATCTCCCGGTGTGTCGGTCTCCCGGTGTGTCGGTCTCCCGGTGTTTCGATCTCCCGGTGTGTCGATCTCCCAGTGTGTCGATCTCCCGGTGTGTCAGTCTCCCGGTGTGTCGGTCTCCCGGTGTGTCGATCTCCCGGTGTGTCGGTCTCCCGGTGTGTCGGTCTCCCGGTGTGTCGATCTCCCCGTGTGTCGGTCTCCCAGTGTGTCGGTCTCCCCGGTGTGCTAATCTCCCGGTGTGTCGATCTCCCGGTGTGTCGGTCTCCCTGGTGTGTCGATCTCCCCGGTGTGCTAATCTCCCGGTGTGTCGATCTCCCGGTGTGTCGGTCTCCCTGGTGTGTCGATCTCCCCGTGTGTCGATCTCCCCGTGTGTCGAACACCCGGTGTGTCACTCTCCCCGTGTGTCGGTCTCCCGGTGTGTCGGTCTCCCGGTGTGTCACTCTCCCCGTGTGTCGGTCTCCCGGTGTGTCACTCACCCCGTGTGTCGGTCTCCTGGTGTGTCGGTCTCCTGGTGTGTCGGTCTCCCCATGTGTCGGTCTCCCAGTGTGTCACTCTCCCCGTGTGTCGGTCTCCCGGTGTGTCGATCTCCCGGTGTGTCGGTCTCCCGGTGTGTCGATCTCCCAGTGTGTCGGTTCCCGGTGTGTCAATCTCCTGGTGTGTTGGTCTCCCGGTGTGTTGGTCTCACGGTGTTTTGATCTCCCAGTGTGTCGATCTCCCCGTGTGTCGATCTCCCGGTGTGTCGGTCTCCCCGGTGTGTCGATCTCCCGGTGTGTCGGTCTCCCCGGTGTGTCGATCTCCCGGTGTGTCTATCTCCCCGTGTGTCGATCTCCTCATGTGTCGGTCTCCCGGTGTGTCGGTCTCCCGGTGTGTCGGTCTCTTGGTGTGTCGATCTCCCGGTGTGTCGGTCGCCCGGCGTGTCGGTCTCCCGGTGTGTCAGTCTCCCGGTGTGTTGGTCTCCCGGTGTGTCACTCTCCCCGTGTGTCGGTCTCCCGGTGTGTCGGTCTCCCGGTGTGTCGGTCTCCTGGTGTGTCGATCTCCCAGTGTGTCGGTTCCCGGTGTGTCAATCTCCTGGTGTGTTGGTCTCCCGGCGTGTCGGTCTCCCGGTGTTTCGGTCTCCCGGTGTGTCGGTCTCCCGGTGTGTCGGTCTCTTGGTGTGTCGGTCGCTTGGTGTGTCAATCTCCCGGTGTGTCGGTCTCCCGGCGTGTCGGTCTCCCAGTGTGTCGGTCTCCCGGTGTGTCGGTCTCCCGGTGTGTCGATCTCCCGGTGTATTGGTCTCCCGGTGTGTCGGTCTCCCTGTGTGTCGGTCTCCCCGTGTGTCGATCTCCCGGTGTGTCGATCTCCCGGTGTGTCGATCATGTTCAGTAGAGACTGTGTCGGCCTGGACTTTTATTCTTTTATTCTTGTCCTGACACTGGAGCCATGTCCCATTGTTTAGGTCTTCTTCGGGAGCACCCGGCTTTTCCAGCAGTGTGGTGTCATTGACCAGGCTAGATCCCATCCAAACATTTTAAGAAGGCAGCCTAGACCTAACATTTCTGATTTTAAACGTAGATTTAAAACCCAGCTTTAAGCCAAGCAGAATTGATTTAAACACTACATTTGAAACACAAGCAAAATGTGGGGTTTCGAATAACGTAAAAATTCAAAAACCTAACCGACACGATACAGTAACTATTACTCATTAACTGTTCCAATGCAGTAAAATCCCATAAACACACCCTTTGGCAAAAAGATAAATTCAAGCACAGGCAGGAGGGAGCAGCATCCAGGAGAGAGATTTCAGAGTAAGTCAGGGGAATCCTTTACTGAAGCTTGCAACACTTCAGGACTCACACATCTTGTGACTGCAACACCTAAAACAAACTAGAATAAACCTGAACTGTGAGAATTGGCCATACCCATTCCCCCATTGTTAAACTAGACTCCTCAGCACCTCACTAGACTCAGTATCTCACTAGTATCTTCAGTAACTCACTAGAACCTTCAGCACCTCACTAGACTCTTTCGCACCTCACTAGACTCCTCAGCACCTCACTAGACTCTTCAGCACATCACTAGAATCTTCAGTACCGTACTAGAATCTTCAGCACTTCACTAGACCCTTCAACTCCTCGTGAGACTCTTCAGCACCCACTGGAATCCTCAGAGCCTCACTGTAGTCTTCAGCACCCTACTAGACTCTCCTGCACCTCACTAGACTCTTCAGCACCCCATTAAAATCTTCAGTATCCCACTCAAATCTTCAGCACCTCACTAGACTCTTCAGCACCCCACTAGAATGTTCAGCATCTCGCTAGACTCTTCAGCAAACCATTAGACTCTTCAGCACCTCACTAGACCCTTCAGCACCTCACTAGACCCTTCAGCACCTCATTAGACTCTTCAGCACCTCACTACAATCTTCAGCACCCCTCTAGACTCTTCAGCACCTCACTACAATCTTCAGCACCCCTCTAGACTCTTCAGCACCTCACTACAATCTTCAGTACCCCTCTAGACTCTTCAGCACCTCACTACAATCTTCAGCACCCCTCTAGACTCTTCAGCACCTCACTACAATCTTCAGCACCCCACTAGACTCTTCAGCACCTCATTAGACTCTTCAGCACCTCACTACAATCTTCAGCACCCCTCTAGACCCTTCAGCACCTCACTAGACCCTTCAGCACCCCTCTAGACTCTTCAGCACCTCACTACAATCTTCAGCACCCCTCTAGACTCTTCAGCACCTCACTACAATCTTCAGCACCCCTCTAGACTCTTCAGCACCTCACTACAATCTTCAGCACCCCACTAGACTCTTCAGAACCTCTGCCTTCACAATTTTTCCAAAACCCAAGGACAAAATAACCTCTTTGTCATCACAAGGTTTCGTCCAAGTGTGGAGGTCTGAGCCTTGCTTCAGGTTGCTTTGCGGGTCTTCCAACATCCCAACGTGCAGGTCTTATTGCCATGTGATGGTTTCTGCTCAGTTTTCCAGCAAACTCTGAACCCAGGAGCCAATTATTAAACTCTTCCCTTTTATTTATGACTACTCGCATTCATTTCGATGCTATGGTAAGACAACTTTTGAACACTTTTTTTTTGTAAAAATAAATTGCTGATAATAAAACCTGATAATAAATTGCTGTTCTATTTTCCCCGACCCAACTTGTCCTCAAGTTTAAAGGAATTAAAAACCTATTGCCAGGACGGGGAATACTTTCCCGTCATCAAATTCTTCATCTGTTGATTTTCCATTTGCCTTTTAACCAATTTGATTCAAAGTAGAATCATTCCACGATGGGGCTTTAATTCCTCTCTGTGTTATCCCTACTGTTATTTTATATTCGTTATTTAAACACAACCTGGCTTTGTTGGCAATTAGATTTAAAGAGAGCTGACGGGAAGTGAAGCGTGTTAACCAGTGTGCTACCAGTAACATGCAGAACATTGAAGAGACCACTTGCACCTGGAAGTGAGTAAAATTAGATATAATGATTGCACCTGCTAAGTCACCATGTTAGCCAACACGTCACCCCTGACCCAGTGTCAACACTGCATAGGTAACAACTAACACTAACCTTTCATTTAAAGCATCCCTACAGTGTGAGAGCAGGCCATTTGGCCCATAGACTACATACTGATCATTTGAAGAGCATCCCACCCAGACCCCATCTCTGTAACCCTGCATTTCCCATGGCCAAATCCTGGGATTTAGTTGAAGATGTCTAGAAGCATGATTCATAATCTACATCATCTTCAAGGATGGGAAATCATTGGATGTACTAGTGTTTAGATTAGATTAGATTAGATTAGATTACTTACAGTGTGGAAACAGGCCCTTCGGCCCAACAAGTCCACACCGCCCCGCCGAAGCGCAACCCACCCATACCCCTACGTTTACCCCTTACCTAACACTACGGGCAATTTAGCATGATCAATTCACCTGACCTGCACATCTTTGGACTGTGGGAGGAAACCGGAGCACCCGGAGGAAACCCACGCAGACACGGGGAGAACGTGCAAACTCCACGCAGTCAGTCGCCTGAGGCGGGAATTGAACCCGGGTCTCTGGCGCTGCGAGGCAGCAGTGCTAACCACTGTGCCACCGTGCCGCCCACCGTTCTCACTGTGCTATTTGTTCCAATGTTGAACTGTTTTGTTGACAACAATAGCGTATGTAGAAACATGAACAATTAGAGTCATAATGTCATAGAGATGTTCAGCACAGGAACAGACCCTCCGGTCCAACTCATCTATGCCAACCAGATACCCCAACCTAATCAAGTGCCACTTGCCAGCAACTGGCCCATATCCGTCCAACCCTTCCTATTCATGTACCCATCCAGATGCCTTTTAAATGGTGTAATTGTACCAGCCTCCACCACTTCCTCTGGCAGCTCATTCCAGACAGACACCACCCTCTGCGTGAAGAAGTTGCCCCTTAGGTCCCTTTTATATCTTTCCCCTCTCACTCTAAACCTATGCCCTCTAGTTCTGGACTCCCCGACCACAGGGAAAAGACCTTGTCTATTTACCCTATCCATGCCCATCATGATTTTATAAACCTCTATAAGGTCACCCCTCAGCCTCTGACACTCCAGGGAAAACAGCTCCAGCCTCAAACCCTCCAACCCTGACAACATCCTTTTGTCAATTGAGAATTGAAGTCTTAGAACCAGAATGTAACAAGATGATTATTCAGATCCAGACTTGTGTACCATGCAATCCCAAAATATCTCTATATCCCTGCCAATCCCACCCCACACACCTCCTCTTTATTGAAGTCAGAAGTCATGCAACACCAGATTATAGTCCAACAGGTTTACTTGAAATCATAAGCTTTCAGAGTGCTCCAGCTTTGTCAGGTGGAGGGACAGTGCCCCGAAAGCTTATGATTTCGAATAAACCTGTTGGACTATAACCTGATGTCGCATGACTTCTGACTTTATCCACCCCAGTCCGACACAAGCACCCCCACTTTATTGAACTCAGGGCAAAGGAAAAGAAACACGGTTCGGTAATTATACAAGAATCCGCATCCAGCTTAGCCTCTTGGTGAAAGGGTGTACACATTTTAGACCCGGCCCCTGCAAGTTGTTGCTGTGCTATTCTTCCTTTCCTGTGAAACCTCGCATAAGGAGGAGGGCCTTGGAAAAATAACCTCACACACAACCTTCAAAGCTAAAGGGCAAACCGCAGAAATGAGCCAGATAGAAACGCGAATGAATATTTATGACATTAATATTTCATCCTTTCATATTTAAAATAACGCCTGATTCAAATCTGCAAGCTACAGTCTAAAAACAAACTCCAAAGAACTGCAACCAAAAGAGAAAATGCTGGAAAATCTCAGCAGGTCTGGCATGGTCTGTAAGGAGAGAAAAGAGCTGACGTTTCGAGTCTAACTGACCCTTTGTCAAAGCTGATGACAAAGGGTCAGTTAGACTCGAAACGTCAGCTCTTTTCTCTCCTTACAGATGCTGCCAGACCTGCTGAGATTTTCCAGCATTTTCTCTTTGGGTTTCAGATTCCAGCATCCGCAGTAATTTGCTTTTATCCAAAGAACTGCAGATGTCGGAAGTCAGAAACTAAAACAGAACTTGCTGGGGAAAAAAAAACTCAGCAGCTCTGTGGAGAGAGAAACAGAGTTAACGTTTCAGATCCAGTGACATTTCTTCAGAAATGTTGACGCTGTTTCCTCTTCACTTACCTGCTGAGCTTTTCCGAAAATTTCAGTCTTTGTTACAAACTATAGCTGTTTGATGTACTGAGCTAAAGAGGTGATTCTCCAACCAATACAGGTAATTAAATGTATGGTTTGTGAGGCTCTTATTCCAAATAGCATGCCGCATATCAATGAAGTGTGTTCTATTTGACAGGGATTAGAGCTGCATTAATTCGGATACCTTTTCTTATTCAGTCAATGCATGGATTGGCATGTATGGCGTTCATTTCGCTCAGTTGGCCGGACAGCTGGTTTGTGATGAAGGAATGAAACTTATGTGGGTTTATATCATGTGCAGGTGCTGTGAAGTCCCCACCTTTCCAACCCTGCCTCTCTCTCTCTCTCTCTCTCTCTCTCTCTTTCTCTCTATCTCTGTAACGACAGAGAAGCCTTTTGGGTCAATGGTTTTGACATGAATTTGTAATTTTGGGTTCCAAACTTTATTTTTACTTTTGATTTGCAAATTTTATGTTGGAGACATATACCACCCATTTTGATAACGTAACTCCAACCCCGTTAGAGGAGATGATAATGTCAGTGGTCTTGTAATCGAAAGACCAATGTAATGATCTGGGGCCTGGATTCCAATCACCACAGCAGCTGGAATTGCAATTCAATTTCTACATCTGGAATTGAAGGCCAGCGCAAAAGTGACCATTAGACAGTCATCAATCCATCTGGTTCACTAATACCCTTTAGGGAGGCAATCTGCCATCCTTACCTGCTCTGACTTACATGTGACTTCAGTCCAGTTCTCTGAAATGGCCTAGCAAGGACTCAGTTCAGGGGCAATTCTTATTGGACAAAAACAGCTGGTCATTCCTATGAGAGAAAGGAAATACTCCTGAGTGAAGACACGATATAGAATCCCTATAGTGTGGAAGCAGGCCATTCAACCCATCAAGTTCGTACCGATCCTCCAAAGAGCATCTCACCCAGACCTACCTCCCAATCCTATCCCTGTATTTCCCATGGCAATTATACCTAGCCTGCACATCCCTAGATACTATGAGCAATTTAGCATGGGCAGTCCACCTAACCTGCACATCATCAGACTGTAGGAGGAAATCGGAGCACCTGAAGGAAACCCATGCAGACACAGGGAGAATACACAGACAGTCGCCCGAGGGTGGAATCGAACCCGGGTCACTGGTGCTGTGAGGCAGCAGTGCTAACCACTGAGCCACCGTGCCACCCCTTTTCAGCCTTGCCAATGAAATTTTAAACTTCGCTTTGTGAAGTTTCATACAACCTTCTCACAAGGTCCTTGCCATGTGCACGGTGTGGGATCCTGACCTCAAGGTAATGATAGACTTCCCAGCCCGCAACTCGCTATCAGGTAGCCTATATTTTGATTCGTTTCCTGGACCGAGTCTCTTAAACGATTGCCCCTGGGCTTGGCACCTGATTTGAGGATTCTGTGGAAGAGTGGAGGCGAGTAGGCTGGCTGGCATCTTTGAAACCTCAACATGCCCCACTTGGAGAGGTGGGTAGTTGCTGAGGCGAGTAGGAGATTCAGAGGGTGCCTCAAAATGGAGGTATCCTCAAGCGTGGGGTAGCGGAGGTGATGTCTGGTAGTGGGGTAGGGAAGAAATCCCGGATGGCAGCCATTGGAAGTGGATGAAATTGGAACTGATGGATAATGGAACAGTTGGGACAGTATTTCTTACCTGAGGCCCATTATGTCTCTGGTTCCAATGGCTTTTTGAAGCTTCTGTAGGTAGGCTTTCTCCTTGATGCTGGAGGCCGCTGCATGGGCAACTTTGACAGTGACAAAATGCTGGCTATTGTACCTACCATATACCTCAAAGCAATGCATAGATGACACTCTATTCCAAGTGTATAACAAACCTATTTACAAGCGCCTTACAATATCTTTGCAGTCAAAATATTATCTGTCCTGCCAACAGCTCAGTTTCTACTTAATTCTGTGTTGTCAGTTCACTTTGCTCTGAGTCCACTCCCAGGTTTAGTCAATCAAACACAGCAAGCTAAGATTAGTTAGCAGACTCACACAATCAAACAGGGAATGACAAATTGGATGTAAACGAATGTGAGTTAAGAATAACATCAGAACTCCACCCTGGAATGTTTGGCTGGGAAAGTTCCACAGCAATAGGACAATGGCAGGAAACCATTCTCCTTGTGTCTGCATGGGTTTCCTCCAGGTGCTCTGGTTTTGTCCCACAGTCCAAAGATGTGCAGGTTAGGTGAATTGCCCATGCTAAATTGCCCATAGTATTCAAGGATGTGTAGGTTAGATGCATTAGTCAGGGGTAAATTTAGGATAATAGGGTACGGGAACGGATCTGAGGTGGTTACTCTTTAGAGGATGGGTGTGGACCTGTTGGGCTGAAGGGCCTGTTTCCACACCGTCGTGATTCTATATGTTTTTTGCCCACCCCCACTTCCAGTCCCAGTGGCCAATCCTAACAAATCCATCTTTAATATTTTGCAAGACATTCATATCATAAGTTCATCCCCATCAATTAAACTATTCTTGACTGGAATAAAGCTTGATGAAGTGTCACAGAAATAAAACAGAGCTTCTACCTTGGGATAGGCCCACGGATACATGGAAAATAGGAGCAGGAATAAGCCAATTGGCCCCTTGAGCTTTCTCTGACATTCAATAGGTTGATGGCTGACCATTTAACTCAGTAACCCTGTTCCCATTTCTTTTCCACTCCAGTTTGAAAACATGCAATGCTTTGGACTCAATCACTTTTTATGATATTCTACACACTGTCTGCGTGGAGAGCACTTATGGCGGAATAGTTGGTAGTTTTGGGAGTTAGGTGAATACGAGGACTGCCCACGTGCCTGATGAAGAGCTTACGCTTGAAACGTCGACTGTCCTGCTCCTTGGATGCTGCCTCACCAGCTGTGCTTTTGGAGCAACACACCTTTCAACAATGTTTCAGAGATGCCGGTGTTGGACTGGGGTGTACAAAGTTAAAAATCCCACAACACCAGGTTATAGTCCAACAGGTTTAATTGGAAGCACACTAGCTTTCAGAGCGACGCTCCTTCATCAGCTGGTCACCTGATGAAGGAACGTTGCCCCGAAAGCTAGTATGCTTCCAATTAAACCTGTTGGACTATAACCTGGTGTTGTGTGATTTTTAACTTCAACAATGTTGGCGGCTATCCAGTTATCCCACTGTCGGACTTCACCACGAATTGCTTCAATTGTTTTGAACCAAGGCTGAACAAGCACTTTCTAAACTGGTTTGAGAGAAATCTGATTTTCTGAAGATTCATTGATTTCCCACAATATGTACAAATTAGGTCCAAATTTACTTTTAAGTTGAAGCAAAGTGGAAGCAGTTGGATGAATGGTAGGGTAGCAATGACACTTTCAATCTCCAGGTAGTTATGATGGTTGAGTTCTTGTGGAACCCCATGTTATAGAGAGATCCCACTTCAGAAACAGTGCTAAAAATGTTGGCGAGGTAATCACATTACAGCCAACACACTTTTTAAAAGTTTGACCTTTAGAAACAATGTCCCCCAATTCATCAATCACATTCCAGCGAATTTGTGTTAACAAAGCACATTTTACAGCAGAATGACCTGTACCTCATTGACTATACTGTACTTTGAGATGCTCTGAAGTTGCAAAAGGCACTACCTAAATGCAAGTTCTTTGTTCCACTATTAAATTAACTAGCACCTTGAAATCATATGTATGACGATACGTATGTGGGGAGGTGGTGGCCCAGTGGTATTGTCCTGGACTCTTACTCCAGAGATCCAGGGAATGGTCTGGGCACCCAGGCTTGAATCCCACCAGGGCAGATGGTAGAATTTGAATTCAATAAAAACTCTGGAATTAAGAGTCTAACGATGACCAAGTATCCATTGTTGGAAAATCTCACCTGGTTCACTAATACCCTTTAGGGAAGGAAACTGCCATCCTTACCTGGTCTAAACTATATGTGACTCCAGGCCCACAGCAATATGGTTGAGTCTTAACTGCCCTCTGGGCAATAAATGCTGCTGAGCCAGTGACGTCTACATCCTGTGCCTAAATAAAGAAAACATGAATAAAAAAGAGATAAGAACTTATGAATATGTGGATAAGCCTTTGTGGTAGGTTGTATTGCATCTGTATCCTCAGTAGTTGCAATTCATAAATGTGAGCTATTGCATTTTGGTAAACAAACAAAGGCAGGACTTACACAATCAAAAGTAGGGCATTGAGTAGTGCTGTAGAACGGAGAGATCCAGGGGTTCAAGTTCATAATTCTTTGAAGTTTGTGTCACATGTAGACAGGGTGGTTAAGAAGTTGGTGAGCATGTTTGCCTTCATTGCTTTGAGTACAGGAGTTGGGGCATCCTGTTGAGGGTGTACAGGATGTTGGTGAGGCCTCTTCTGGAATACAGTGTTCGGTTCTGGTCGCCCTGTTATAGGAATGACATCATTAATCTGTACTGAAAACAAAAAATGCTGGAAACCACGATGGGTCAGGCAGCACCCATGAACAGAGAGCAAGCTAATGTTTCGAGTCTAGATGACTTGTCAACTCTGATTTGTTTTCTTGTTTTCGGTACAGATTAATGATATCATTCCTATAATCGGGCAACCAGAAGGCCAGGAGTAGGCCATTCAGCCCTTCAAACCTGCTCTGCCGTTCAGTATGATTATGGTTGATCATCCAACCCACTTCTCAGTTTCTCCTCAAACCCTTTGATCTCTTTAGCTTAAAAACAATATCTAACTCCTTGCAAACAGCTGGAATCTGTACTGAAAACAAAAAAAAAAATGTTGGAAATCATGGTGGGTCAGCAGCACCCGTGGGGAGAGAAGAAGCTAACATTTCGTGTCTGGATGACTTGTCATCTCTGATTTTGTTTTGGTTTTCAGTACAGATTCCAACTGTTTTCAAGGAGCTAGATATTGTTCTTAAGCTAAAGGGAACAAATGGGTTTGAGGAGGAAGTGAGAACTGAGTTGGATGATCAACCATGATCAGACTGAATGGTGGAGCAGGGCTGAATGGCCTGCACCTGCTCCCATTTTCTATGTTTGTACGGTTCGATGAGCCAGGAGAAGGGGAGTCATCGTTGACACTTCAAATTAATGCTGCTTTCTTGCCCAGTGGTTGCTGCCAGACCTGCTGTTAATTCCAGCAACCATTCGCAGCTTTAGATTCCCTACAGTGTGGAAACAGGCCCTTTGGTCCAACAAGTCCGCACCGACCCTCCAAAGAGTAACCCATCCAGACCCATTTCCCTCTGACTAACACGCCTAACACTATGGGCAATTTCCCATGGCCAATCCACCTGACCTGCACATCTTTGGACTGTGGGAGGAAACCCACGCAGACACAGGGAGAACGTGCAAACTCCACACAGACAGTCACCCGAGGCTGGAATTGAACCTGGGACCCTGGTGCTGTGAGGCAGCAGGGCTAACCACTGAGCCGCTGTGCCGTTCCCTTTATGGCAAGGGTTCCAGTTCATCTTAAGTAGTTTGTTGTATCTAGCTCCTTCTTGAAAGCATTCAATGTTTTGGCCTCAATCGCTTTCTGCGGCGGAGAATTTCACAGGCTCCCCACTCTCTGGGTGAAGCCAGTTCGCCTCATCTCAGTCCAAAATGGCCGACCCCACACCCTGAGGGCGTGAGCCTGGGTTGCAGATCATGCTGTTTTTATCTCAGATTTCCAACAGTTGCCGTATTGTGACTTTACTTCGCTGCCTGAGGACTCCTGATCGAGGCAACATGCATAAAAGAAACCACACGTAATCTAATATCCACAGTGCCTGCCCGCAACAAAATTACGAGGACGTGTTCCTGTTATTCCAAAACAAGAATAATTCCATGACCAGTAAAAATAAACTACTGTTACCCTTGAAGGTGGTTGTTACAATGCCTGAAGATGAGTAAATCCAGCACAAGGCTCCATTGTGAGTAATGCAGGGTGAAAGATATGTATCAACACCGATTTTGTCCAATTTCTTTCATCTGAATGAATAAATGATATGTATTATTTTATCTGTCTGAGCATGACAGTTGTGATATATAAAATGCAGACTAATCAGCCAGTGATTCTTGTGTCTGGGTAATTACTGCAATTGTCTTATGGGTTTCGCAAAATCACATTTCCCTATCAAAGCTTGAAAATCTTGCTGTAAAAGAGAAAATATGACAAAATTAATTCATGTCTAAGCATGCCAATTGAACATTTTAACCAGCTCAATGACAGTCAGGCTGAATTTAATGCTATGCTGTTCTGCGTAAAATAATTCAACACGACTTATTAAAATGCCAAGTTTTTTTTTACAATCAGATTCTTTAGATTTTAAGAAATAGGAACAGGAGCACGCAGTTTAGGCACTGAAACCTTTATTTGAATTTATTAAATGGTGGGATTTGTGTGTCGCTGGCTGGGCTCAGCATTTATTGCCCATCACTAGTTGTCCCTTGAGAAGGTGAGGGTGAGCTGCATTCTTGAACCTCTGCAGTCCACCTGGTTGACCCACAATGCCCTTAGGGAGGGAATTCCAGGATTTTGACCCCGAAACGCCAATATATTTCCAAGTCAGGATGGTGAGCGGCACGGAAGGGAACAGGAAGGTGGTGGTGTTCCCATGTATCTGCTGCCCTTGTCCTTCTAGTGGTAATGGGTTTGGAAGATGCTGTCTGAGGATCGTTGGTGAATTTCTGCTCCACCATTCAAGGGGATCGTGGCTGATCTGACTGTCCTTCCATTCATTTTCCTGCCCTTTCCCTGTATCTCTTGATTCCCCGACTGATCAAGAATCTACTCATCTCAGCCTTAAATAAACACCAGGACTCTGCCCCCACAGCTCTCTGAGCATGACAGTTGTTAGGTATAAAATGCAGACTAATCAGCCAGTGATTGTTCTGTCTTGGTGACTACTGCCATGCCATTGTCTTATGGATTCCAAGGACACGCAACCCTCTGAGAGAAGAAATTCCTCCTCATTTCAGTCTTAGATTGGTGCTGAAAATGTGTTGCTGGAAAAGCGCAGCAGGTCAGGCAGCATCCAAGGAACAGGAGAATCGACGTTTCGGGTTATGCCCGAAACGTCGATTCTCCTGTTCCTTGGATGCTGCCTGACCTGCTGCGCTTTTCCAGCAACACATTTTCAGCTCTGATCTCCAGCATCTGCAGCCCTCACTTTCTCTCGAAGTCTTAGATTGGTGCCCACTTTATTCTGAGGATATACCCTTGGGCCTTAGACTCTCCCATGAGGGGAAGCATCCTCTCAGCATTTACCCTGTCAAACCCCTTCAGGGTCCCATATGTTTCAATCATGTTTTGTTCAAGCAAGTTAAATAAAGCACATGCCCATATTTCCAAAAGAGAGGTGTCAGTTCCTTCATCTTAAGAAGTGAAGGAAAATGTGTTTTGTGCCATGTGAGAGCTGCTCATCCTGGAGTACGCTGAAGAAAGGATGAACATTTGCAGGTGATCTCAGAAGTACTTTCTAAACTCATGGTGTCAACTGAGGTGGAATGCATGAGATGCATGGGGATACCACCAGCCGCAATTTCCACACCCATCCCCTTCGCGTACACACCATCCTGACTTGGAACTACATTGCTGTTCCCTCACTTCGTGGGTAAAGGCCTTGCAGCTCCCAGTATGACGGCATCTGCTAGAAAAGGCTATTGCTATTCAGGAAGACAGTTCACTATCACCATCTTCTCAAGGGAAATCAGGGATTGGGCAATAAATTCTCGCCTTTCCAGCAGCTTGCACATCCTTTAGAATGATTGAAAATAAATTAATGTGAAAGAATCGCAAATACAATGTTGCAGCTGCCCATACTTAAAGCTGACATAAAATGGCTGCCTGGGGCTGATGTAAGATGGCTGAAAAGGCATTAGCAGCTGCATAAGGCAGACTTTCACAGCCAGGCCTGTGGTATCCATACAGAGTTGCTGGATAAGATAATGAAGGATCCTGTGGGAATTACAATCAGATCCCGGTGAGAAAATATTGGGAATTGAATTAGATTTCTATAGACAGGCCGCTCTAAGCATTTCTAATAAGGAGCATTCGTGAAAAACCGAGACAAGAAACACGTGGGCACTAATCACAGTCGCAGATTTGTTACTTAGTAAAATGTAGAAGGACAAGTCTGATCTCACAGTATTCCAAACTTATTAGGAAACCACAAATTAGAAATGCAAACCTACAAACTAACATGACGGGATGCAATTGAATTCCTTGTCAAGCAAGCAGCAGGGAGCCTGAAGATACAGTAAATGCATTCTCACAATGGTCACCATCTGTGTAAAGTTATGTTGGCACAATTTTTCGACCTTGTTTACAACCAAGTTATTATGACCACATCCTGTCGTATTGAGGACAGCCACTACACGATTTGTTCAGGGTCGTCCTGCAGCAGGAGACACACATAAACATGCCAATGATGCTATTAAACATCAATTGGCATACTGAGCCAGACTATTGAAACTGGATGTGTTGTACTGAAGTTACATGATAACATTGTATCCAAGTTGGAAAGTCAGATCAAAATATGCTTTGGGAAATTTGTTTGCATAATATTTTTTGAATGGCTTAACGTTTACTGTCCCCTGATCTTTTGCAAGCTTGAATAGAAATTTATGAAGATTAAGTTGCTTTCCTAAATTCCTGGGTAAGAATTCATGATATTTTTGCTTGCTTACCTTCTGAATGAAGCAGGAAATGAAATTTGACACAACTGTCACAGACGTGCAAGGTCACAGAATTCTGTCACAGACAGAATGCATGTGCTCTCTTGCTGAATATATTCAACACTTCCATATTGAAAGTCATGTGTCTTTTACCTTTGGAGTGTGTATTCCAATTAAGTAATTCAGCAGCAAGCTTTTGTGAGATTTTATAGGCAGTAAGGGTGGGATGATCTTCAGAAAGTTGGCGTGGACTTGTTGGGCCGAATGGTCTGTTTCCACACTGTAGGGATTCTATTCTGTTCTACTGGTGTTCCAATTAAATAATTCAGCAGCAAGCTTTTGTGAGTTTAATGATAAAAGATTACATAAAATCTTAAACAGTTAACCTGAATTTCAAAACATAAAACATTAAACATTGAATCACGCACATACATGCACACACACATGTATGCACTCACACACACACATTCACTGACACACACACGTGTGCACACACACACACACACACACGTATACACTCACACATACACTTTTAGATTTATTTTTAGAGATTGTCATTTATTCCATCTTTGTTTTATGATTTCTGGCTTCATACTCGATAACGCAATGGTTTCTTGTCTTAAAGTTGACGTTGTAAATGAAAGGATTCAAAGAAAATTGTGAAATCTCTTGCAGCTGAGTATCTTGGAGATCAGTTTGCTGGTAAACTTGAAATTGAATCAGTTTACGTACTTTGCCTGCTTGCAGCCAGTTTCAGGGTTTAGTTCTCAGTCAAACTGACGACTGATGACTGTCATGGATCTCCTGCGGTGATTAAGTACAATCCTTGACTTGGGGAGATGCGTGACCTCAGCCAGGTGAGTGATCCAGATGTGTAAACCTGAGCAACAAGAGATGTCTGGCAGCACACAAAACATCTGTGGGCAGAACGGACAGATGAAGAAATCAATGTCTTTCCAGAGCTAGAAATGGGATGTAGCAGCTGTTATGTTGTCACCAAATAAATTGCAAGTCTTTTTACTCTTAAGTCAGCTAAGCAAATCTCAGACAAGTATCGAGCATTGTAGAGTTCCTATGGGTGCTCAAAGTGGCATAGGATCTTCCCACAGAAGGTGTGTGTCTGAAACTGAGCCACAGGGGGACAACTCCAAAGATAGAATCCCACATCCAAAGGAGCTGAATAAGCCTCTGTCCAGCAACTCCTAAACAACAAGATGTTGCTGAGCCAGCCTTCTAAAGTGATGTTAGAAAGGTAGGCCGAACACACGATAAATGGCTGAGGATCCTGGGATTGTATTCATTAGAGCTTAGTAGGTTGAGGGGAGACCTAATAGAAACTTACAAGATTAGAAAGGGTGGACGCTGGGAAGTTGTTTCCATTAGGCATTAATATTAGAGGGGGTCAATTTAGAACATAAATAAGAAGACATTCCTTCAGCCAGAGAGTGGTGGGCCTGTGGAATTCATTGCCACGGAGCGCAGTGGAGGGCGGGACGTTAAATGTCTTCAAGGCAGAGATTGATAAATTCTTACTCTTGCAAAGAATTAAGGGCTATAGGGAGAGTGCGGGTAAGTGGAGTTGAAATGCCTATCAGCCATGATTCAATGGCAGAGTGGACTCGATGGGACGAATGGCCATTAGTTCCACTCCTATGTCTTCTGGTCTTATGTTTGTGGAGTCCTCAAACCAGGCTTCTCAGCATTGAGTTTATGGACAGCATTATTGCTTTGTTAATAAGCTGTGGACAAGTCTCCCAAATCTCCTGCAGGGTTCTGACAGGACAAGAAAGACAAAGAATAAAAAGGGCAATACTAACACTAAGCAGCCTAGAAATTCCTATTCGGAGCAATGTAGCTACTCTATTACATTAATGGATGCCAATTTGCCAATGGAGACATCATCCATAACTTCATGACCAAAGAGGAACTGGACCAGAATTTTCATAATCAATTGCCCATCCTGAATTATGAAGTGAACCTTTACAAATTCATCAAAAATGCTGTTCAAAGGGATGATGGGTTCCTGATGAAACTGATGGAGTAAGGGGTAGTAAGTGAAGCTATCAAAGGGATTGATGGGAAAAGTCCAATAGGTCCAGACTGAGTGAGCCTGGAAGTTGTCCAGGATATTCCTGATGAAGATTGCATACAGCTCTTCTTTGTTGCTGAGGTTAAGCACCATTTTGGAAGTCCTCGGAGGGAACCAAATGATCCTAATCCCAATGACCATGGATCTAGAGCCCTCTGAGGGCATTGACAATTGATAATATTCTACATTGCTCCACCTGTTCATGATGGTATGTTTGAGGAAGACATAGACATCAACCCTGGACCATGACATGGTAGCAGAGGTAGACCATTCAGCCTACTGAGTCTCCTCCACCATTCAATGAGATCATTGCTGATCTGATAATCTTTACCTCCACTTTCCTGCCACTAACCCTTGATTCTCTGACTGATTAAAAGGTCTGTCTATCTCAGCCTTGAATACACTTAACAACTCAACCTCTCAGCCCACTGCGGTCAATAATTCCACAGATCCACTGCCCTCTGAGAGAATGAGAGCTTGCTTACAGCAACTTCTGTACGAGAACATTCCCACACCCAAACTTATCATGCAGGCAGCCAAACACAATTGGAAAGAGCTTGCAGTTATCTTTGCCAGTCATGAGACAGTTGCATTAACACTCCTGAGGTGTTTGCAGCCAGGTTTGTTTAGACAATACCGGGGTGGTGCAATGGGAAGTTGATTGTGGTCATTGAGTTTTGATCTTCCTTTGTGTCTAAACCGAAACACAGAAAAGGGTAGTCTGCCACCAACGTGGTGTTCAGGTACTGACTCATCTATAAACAAAGAGGCTTTTCACAACAACTCCACAGATGGATGTGAGGTACCCTTACCCCTGTTCATATTTAATTAAGGACTCATGAGAGTTTCGCTAGTGTCTTAAAAGCATGATACTGAGAATGCTGGAAATCGAAAACAAACAGAGAGAAAGCTGGAGAAACTCAACAGGTCTGGCAGCATCTTCAGTTCTAAATGTAGTGCTGAAGAATGGTCATACCAGACTCATAAACTAGACTTGCTGAGTTTCCCCAGCCTTCTCTGTATTTACTTCAGATTTCCAGCATTCACGCAGTACCTTGCTTGTAAATTAAACACACAGTCTCTGTGTTTGTATTTTAGTTGGTATTGTCTGTTGTCCAAATGCCAAAAGTCACATAACAGTTGGCAACCATCTTCACAGCTCAGAAGTATCCAGTTTTAAAAGGACTGACTGAAAGTTCGTCATGCGACATAACTGCACCAAACATGGCAATAGCTTTTAAAAGACCAAATGTCCTGTGTGTGTATGATTCTCATAAGACAATAGAAATGGTTAAGGGAGCATAATACCATTCAGTTGCAACAAGGTAGGGAAATAATTTTCCTCAGCAGAAATCGGTACTGAAGATGCTGGAGCTTAGAGTCAAGATCAGAGTGGTGCTGGAAAAGCACAGTAGATCAGGCAGCATCCGAGGAGCAGGAAAATTGACGTTTCAGGCTAAAGCCCTTTGTCAGAAAGGAGGAAATGGCCTTGTGTATTATTGTTCGACTATTAATCCAGGAACTCAGCTAATATTCTGGAGACCTGGGTTCAAATCCTACCACAGCAGATGGTAAAGTAATTTTCCTACTGACCGTCTGAGTCATTTAGTCGCTGGCAAATTACTTTTTATTCACATTTGACATTTTTGTTTCTTAGGTGTAGATAGATATTTGCAGCTCTAAAATGTGGCCCAATTGGCATTCTTGACCCACTTAGCTTCCTAAACCTTCTGAAATATGTATTTCTGCTCCTTTGTCCTCCCCTGTTTAACTGGCTTTCTTTGAAACACATCTATCCTCTTTGCTTCAACGAATGCTTGCAGCCACTACACTTTATATTCCCGTCATTTTTTGGTAAAGAAGCCGCAGCTGGATCCTTTAATAAATTTCTCAGGCACTGAACTGTCCACATTAATGAGAACATGAAATATCATCAGAATTTTAAAGACCTTCATTAAGTCACCTGCATCACCTTTAATAAATAAATCAGCTCATTTACTGCTGCCCTTCCCTAAATCTTCCACAAATTTTTCATTTCTTTTAATAATTCCACCTTTCAAACCCATGACCTTTACTATCTCGAAGGACTAAGTACAGCAGATGCTTGCAATATTCCCAGCAACTGTGGAGAGAGGAACCAGAGTTAATATTTGGAGTTCAGACTAACTCTTCTATAGAACTGAAAGGTGTTGGAAAATATGCTTTTTAACATTTTTGACCAATGGAGAGGAGTTAAATACAAGTTCCCCTCATAGCCACTCAGCATCCTGGTTTGGAATTGTATCGCCGTTCCTTCTGAGTCTCTATGTCAAAATACTGGAATTCTCTCCCAAAAGGCATTACACCACAGGACTGCAGCATTTCAAAGAGGCAGCTCACCATGTTCACAGGGGATCTAGGGACAGCCAGTGACATCTCCAACCCATGAGTAAATACAGAAAAGAAACTGGATTACTGGCTAGCCCAACATTTATTGGCTGTCTGTAATTGCCCTGTAAAAGGTGGGTTGTGAGCTGCTTTCTTGAACTGCTGCAGTCCTTGGGTGTAGGGTGAGCCACAGTACCGAAAGAACAGCGTGATCGATTTCACTGAATGGTGGAGCAGACCCAATGGGTTGAATGGCTTACTACTGCTCCTTTTGTCTTCATCTCATTCAGTTCTGGACACACGGGCAGATCAGGCATATAGCACCAAGATCTCCAAAAAGGATAGCACAAGAATGAAGTCTCCAGGTCCAACTATTCTAGGGCAGAGTCCGAATGTGCTATTGACACCAATGTCATTCACTCCATCCATTTAACCATCTGAGTAAACCTGGCCTCCTCATCGAGCCTGGTTTGCTTTGGTTGTATGATGCATGTTATAACTTGGAGCTGTGGAACGTGCTGGTAAAGTCTAAATTCTTTCCATCAATTGGGAATTTCCCTTCTGTTCTTTCTGCCTGTCACTGACGCACACTGGAAAGGTTTAACATGTTGAAACGCAACTTTTTACCACATTAAGAGCTCATCTTCCTGGCCAGCAAATCCTGGAGTAGGGATTTGAACCAGAGGGCTACTGGATCAGAGGCAGGGACACAACCCACTGTGCCACATAACTGCCCCTATTTATTGGAGAAACTCAGCAGGACTGGCAGCATCTGTGGAGAGAAGAATAAGAGTTAACATTTGGAGTTCAGTCTACAGAACTGGAAAGTATTGGAAAATAAGCTTTATAATTTTTATGACAGATGGGGAGGAGTTTAAAGAATTAAATAGGATACATTTTCTAACACCTTTCAGTTCTGAAGGAGACTCATACTGAACTTGAACGGTTAACGCTGTTTGCAAATGGTGCAAAACCAAAGATTCTCAAACAGCACCTTCCAGACCCATGACCACCACCCTCTAGAAGGACAAAGGCAGCAGGTACATGGGAACACCACCACCTTTAAGTTCCCCTCCTAGCCGCTCACCATCCTGACTTGGTAATATATCACTATTCCTTCAGTGTCGCTGGGTCACAATTTGGGGTCAGAATTACCCCCCTGATGGCATTGTCAACCCATACATGTTCAAGAAGGCAGCTCCGAACTACCTTCTTCAAGGGGCAACTAGGGACGGGCAATAAATGCTGGCCCAGCCAGCGACACCCACTTCCCACAAATTAATTTTGAAAAAACTGCTAAATTTCTCCAGCATTTTCTGTGTTTCTCTCAGATTTCCAGTATTTTGCCTTTACTCCCTTATTTATTGGTGGCCTCTACCAACTCCTCAGTTACTGCTGCCTCTGAGCAGTTATGCTTCTAAGATTCTGTTTACGGTGCTCTCAGTTATCCCTTCTGCTTCCATGACCAACATCCAGACCACTCAAAATGGCAGTGCTTCGTTAAGATTCTTATTGCATGTGTCCAAGGTTGGGTAAATTCTCCCAACCATGCTGTCCAAAGCTATTTACCCAGCCCCACCATCAGGTCTTGATTTAAGCGACAGAACATCATGATGCACCAGGCTCCTGAAATCACATCAAGACTGACGCATCAAAGATTCACCGAGTGAAGAAAAATGTGCAGCCATCCTGATGTGATGGATTCTGACACTGAGATCTTGGCATGATTTGAAACAGCACAGTCGCATAATTTCACCTTTATTAAGGGAATCAGGAAGTACTGGGATGCTGCTTTGTCACAATTACTTTGGACATGAACGCATGGCGTTTTCATTAACTCTCGGAGGTGACACCGCGCACATCACCTTCCTGGTTCAGGCAGATGGAAACACCTCAGAAACAGCTTTTGCATTACAATGAGATTTGTGCAAGGCCGTTGGAATGCATATTCTCCGTTACCTGGAGCAAGAAGTTAAATATGGCAATGTTGCTGCAGAAAATTATTATGCTTTAATATACAGAGAGCTAACAGAAATCAAATCAAACTATATCGCATTCTGCAAAGTTGCACAGAGAGAACAGCAGAAGTGTTGACTGGGTCCACAGGGATGTCAATCATGTGTTTAAATTAGAGTGGTGCTGGAAAAGCACAGCAGGTCAGGCAGCATCCAAGGAGCAGGGAAATCGACATTTCGGGCAAAAGTCTTTCATCAGGGATGTCAATCATGTCTCAATAGGCAGCCTATGTTTAGAGACTTGGTCAAAAAGGTATTCCAATGCAGTATTAAGGGAGAACCATCTTTCAAATGACATGTTAAACCAAGGCTCTAACTACTTTAGCAGATAGACACAAATGTTCCCTTCACACTTTTTTGGAAAAGAGGACAGTAAGTTCTCTTGGCTCCCAATGGGGAGGTAATGGCTGAGTGGTATTATCACTCAATTATTAATCCAGAAACTCCAATAATGTTCACCAGACATGGGTTCAAATCCTGCCATGGAAGATGGTGGAATTTGATTTCAATAGAAAAAATCAAAGTCTGGAATTAGGTTCTAAAGGTGAACATGAAGCTATTGTCGAAAGAACTCATCTGGTTCATTAATGCCCTTTCGGGAAGGAAATCTCCAATTCTTACCTGTCCTGGCCTACATGTGACTCCAGATTCACAGTAAGGTGGTCGACTCTTAATTGCCCTCTGGGCAATTAGGGACGGGTGATAAATGCTGGCCGAGCCAGAGATGTCCACATCCTGTGAGTGAATAAAAAAATAGAATTCTGGGCTATATTGTGTCTCAATCAATGTCACTACATTGGATTGGAGGGTCAGTTGGCTGGGTGGCGAGTGAGTGGTGCCAACAGCATGGATTCAATTCCTGCATCAGTTGAGGTTACCATAAAGGACTCTCCTTCTCAACCTCTCAACTTGCCTGAGATGTAGTGACCCTCAAGTTAAACCACCACCAGTCATCTCTCTCTAATGAGAGAGCATTGCTATGGTTCGGTATGGCTATGGTGTCTTGTGGGAGCTCTCTTCACAATAGGACACCATTCACTGGCTGTTGGTATTTTAAGATATGCTGAGGGTGTAAAAAAGAATCCCTTCAGTGTGGAGAGAGGCCATTCGGCCCATTGAGTCTGCATCAACCCTCTGAATATCATCCTACCCAGACCCAACCCCATACCCTGTCTGGCAATCCTGTATTTCCCATGGCCAATCCACCTGGATGCACTTCCCTGAACACTATGGGCAATTTCCCATGGCCATTCCATCTAACCTGCACATCTTTAGACTGTGAGAGGAAACTGGAGCATCTGACAGAAACCCACACAGACACAGGGAGAATGTGCAAACACCACACAATCAAAGGAAAGAGAGAATTGTATTTATACAAAAGTTCATTGAAACTAAGTTAGTCTATTTGAACTGCCATCTAATTTGCTGGTTGCATTTACTTGCAACATGAGAAATGGTATCATAACCATAAAGAGTGCACTGGAATTGCCGCACGTAGACATGTTTTTTAAGGAACATTGCTTACAAAAAAGGTAAGGGTTTATCATTTCAGGTGGGGAAACATTAGGTTGAACTTTATGGTAACTTTGCTGGTGTGTGTGAGGGCATGTTTAATAAAGCAAATGGCCTCAGCACCACCATTCTGCCTATCCCAATCAGTTCCCCATATTGAAGAGGACAGCCCGTACTGTCCTTAGATATGTCGAGACCTGATCGATTACTGCCACTTCAAGTTTCATTTCATCTCGGCTGCAGGGAAAGGCAGGAGCTAGACGAGCATGTGCTATTGCTCAGCAAGAGCAGGGGCATCGGCTTTGTCCCCTGTCCCCATCAGGAATACACCCCCCCAAGTTCATGTCCCCCTGTATCCCATAACTCAACTTTATATGATCTAAACATAACACAAATGAGGTTTGTGAATTCTGTTTTCAAAGATCTCTGGTGTGTTTTTTTACAGCTAATCTGAAACGGGCTATACAGAGTAACCTCTAGACATATCTTTTGTCTAGCGTACGACATTGCAGAATAGCTGTGGTTTCTACTCATTTGATGACAGTCAGGTACCTGGCCCATTTTCATGCTGAGATTCTTAAAGGGACACCACTCTTAAAGTGATGATACTGTTGCAAAGCTGCTCCCTTTTTTTTTAAAAGCTGTTCCTTTTCTCAAGGTTACTGTGTTCTTGATTTTTTTCAGAGGGGTCATAAATGGGCCAGGCACTGATTAGACTAACTTGGTCCAGAGATGAAAAGGATTTTGAGAGGCCTTTTTGTTTATATATAAACAGATAAGACTTCAAGTCAAAGTGGTCATGTTTTAGAAATGACCTGAATAATGAAAGGGTAGTGGTCAGCTCTCTAGCTGAGCAGTTCAGTCCAGAACTAGTTAGGAGTTCAACAGTGAGCTGTGTGGAAACTCTCTCTCTCTTTCTGCCCTTCTAACTTCAACCTGTAAGCATCTGTTCTACTGTTTTTTTAACTGTGTTTTAAGGGAGTTTGCTTAGTGGACTGTTATGTGTATTCAAAACAGCATAATTAAGTCTAGTTTGGACAGACTGAGTTCTGTATGGGTTCTTTATTCTGTTCTTTGTGTTTCATTGTGCAATTTTTTGAATAAATGTTTGTCTGTTTTAAAACCTGGTAGTCAACCTTGCTAACTTACTCTGGGTAATTTTCACTGTACACTTACCGAAACAAATTGCAATGTTATGGTCTGGGCTGTCTGCTTAAGAATGTTTTGTGTGGTCTGGCTAGTCCATGACAATATCACTAGCTTCTCCAACCCCAGTCTCCCCCCCCACCCCCTTATTGGATTCTCCTTGCTGGTTTCACTCAACATCTTTGGATTTCCGTATAGATCAGGAGACATTGTTTATTCTTATTTGGCACTGTTGAGGGCCGTCTCGGTACTGTATTGCTGAGGCTATGGCCTGAAGAAGGGCTTATGCCCGAAATGTCGATTCTCCTGCTCCTCGGGTGCTGTCTGGCCTGCTATGTTTTTCCAGCACTACACTTTCCAACTCTGGTCTCCAGCATCTGCAGTCCTCACTTTCTCCTAGTTGATCTATGGCCTTGCCAGTCAGTCAGCTTGGCTCTCTGGAGGTGGACTTTCTCCCTTTTGGTGTTGAAGTCCAAGCCTGCATTCATTAAAATCTCATGGATTGGAAGGTTATGTTACAACTGTACAGGACATTGACTAGGCCACTTTTAGAATGCTGTATTCAATTCTGGTCTCCCTGCTATAGGAAAGATGCTGTTGAAATTGAGGAGGGTGCAGAAAAGATTTATAAAGATCTTGCTAGTTTGAGCTATATGCAGAGGCTGGATAGACTGGAGCCTTGGAGGCTGAGAGGGAACTTTATAGAGGCTTATAAAATCATAAGGGGCATAAATAGGGTAAATAGTCAAGGTCTTTTCCCCAGGGTAGGGGAGTCCAAAACTAGAGGGTCATATGAGAGGGGGAAAGTTTTAAAAGAGACCTAAGGAGCAACGTTTTCATGTCGAGTGTGGTGCGTGTATGGAATGAGTTGCCACAGAAAGTGGTGGAGACTAGTATGATGACAACATTTAAAAGGCATCTGGATGGGTAGGTGAATAGAAAGAGTTTATGAGCCAAATGCTGACAAATGGGACTTGATTAGTTTAAGGTACATGGTCAGCATGGATAAGTCAGACTAAAGGTTCTATTTCTGTGCTGTATGTTTCTGTGAAGGGTTATACGCAAAATGTTGACTCTCCTGCTCCTTGGATGCTGCCTAACCTGCTGTGCTTTCTCCAGCACTACGTTTTTCGACTTTGACTCTCCAACATCTGAAGTCCTCACTTTCTATTGTCCTGTAAATCTAATATGTTTGGGGAGTGGTGGGGCAGCCGGATTTCACGCTGGCAAGGGACCAGCTGATGTTTAGGTCAGGGAGCGGGTAATCCATGAATGTCCCCACTCCCAAATCTCCACACCCCTTTTAATTCACCACATTGTTCCTCAGCTATGTAATTTCAGGTTCAGCTATTGCCAGGTTAGGTATGACATTGGCCGTATATAAGTAACAGCAACAAGGGCACCGATAGCCTAAAGTCTTGTCATAACTTTCTGCACTCAAATCTTTCAATGTTCTTCTCTCATCTCCTGGTTGCACTCATTCTGAATGCTAGATTCAGTGTTACTTGAGGACTCTTACAGTTGAATGGCAATGCCACAAGAACTGGGTTCAAGTCCCACCTACTCCAGAGGTGTGGCTGAACAAATTAATGAACATATCTGTAATTAATATCATGGAAATTAGCACCTTTTTATAAATTCGGCTGTGAAGCATATTGAGATTTTTTTTCTATGTTACAGATCATATAAAAGAGATGTGAATATGAGAGAATAGGACTTAGTTTTGTGAGCGTATGCCTATTCGAAACTGGACTCTAACCCTTCAAATGTTCTGATATTTCAACCTCTGAGCTGGTAAAAGATCACCAACATTTGATGCAGTGTCAAAGACAAGGGAGGATTTGATAGAATAAATTGAGAGAAGTGGTTTCCAGTGGTGGTGGAAGCTGTGCGATGGTAGTGCGATCAGAATTCGAATTCGAATTAGGTTGATTGTCCCGTGTACTCTAGTTACAAAAGAACAAGAGCATAGTGTGAAAGTGTACATTGTCGCCAACACATGGTACCATCTTTGGTACAAAGTACCTAGGTACAATCTAAGGTACAAAAAGTAGAGAAAATAAAGCAAAAAGTTAGAGTATAATGTAAGTTAGGAAAATAAGAAATACAGCTAAGAAGATAGACTTGCAATCTTTCTAGAAGTCATGATTTGGAGATGCCGGTGTTGGACTGGGGTGTACAAAGTTAAAAATTACACAACACCAGGTTATAGTCCAACAGGTTTAATTGGAATCACTAGCTTTCAGCGCTCTGCTCCTTCATCAGGAGCAGAGCTCTGAAAGCTAGTGTGCTTCCAATTAAACCTGTTGGACTGTAACCTAGTGTTGTGTGATTTTTATCTTTCTAGAAGGGCTTCCATGTGGCCTGGCTGGGCTCCACCAATCGTCAACCAGTAGCCATCTTTGTTCAGGACCCATTGGTCACCATCCCCGATCCGCTCTGGGCCACTGGCAGAAGAGAAAAAAGACTGAGAGACAAAAAAAAACACAAAAGAGAGAGAAAAAAGAAATGAAAAGGAATGGATGGAGTGAGCAAGCTCCGGCTGGAGTGTCCGATTCCACTGCCATCTTGGATCTCCAGCCACATGATGCAGGTTGAAGTTGGTTGACATAAGAACCAGAGCCAATTTGAGGAGCTTTTATTTACCACAGTGAGTTTCAGCGATCTGGAATGCATTGTCTAAAAGTGTAGGTGGAAATAGTAAAATGCTAAAGACAATTGGAGAACTATTTAAAGGGCAAATAAATTAGTCAATGGGTAGGACTGAGGGAGAGGGATAAAGTGTATGGTTCTACCATAGAGGCCCTCTCTCTGTGCTTCTATAATTCTGCATTGAATCCCCAGTAGGTGATTAAATGGCATATTAATTGCTGCGACTTCACAGATGGTGCCCATTTACCTCCTGCCTGGCAAGGTGGCAGCAAATTAATGTCAGGAGATGTAGAACACCAGGATTAATGTGACACTTATCTCTGTGCATGCACAGTGCCAGTTTAATATTCCAACACTGGAATTAAATATATAAGCAATGTAAATTCAGCCTTGTGGAGCCAACAATAGTAATATAACATAAAATTACATGAAATCATTCTCATAACATAAAGCCTTTGTAACACTGACAACCTATTGTGATGAATCCAATTGGTGTACATAATTTAGGTTTCATTACTGTAAAATGGAAGTTGCATGTTTAAAGGCACATAGCAGTCTCCATTAGATTGGGCAACTTCTGCCCAGAAATCTGCTTCTCAGGTAAGCAAACATGATTATTACTCATTCATGGTATCACTGGCCAGGTCAACATTTATTGCCCAGAAGGCAGTCAAGAGCCAACTACATTTTTGTGGGTCTGGAGTCACCTTTAGGCCAGACCAGGTAAGGATAGCAGCTTCCTTCCCTAAATGGCATTAGTGATCGAGTTGGGCTTGTGCAACAATTGACAACAGCTTCATGATCATCATTCACCTCTTAATTCCAGATTTTGAATTCAAATTCCACCATCTCCCATGGCTGGATTTGAACCTGGGCTCCCAGAACATTGCCTCAGTCTCTAGATTCATTGTCCAGTGATAACACCACTAGGCTATCACCTCCAAGACACAATGAATATCTTTAAAACTAAATTGATCTCATAATTCACTGCCGTCTCTGTTATCCCTTGGTGTTCAGTCATTTTAATGATGACTAGAGAACAATCCAGCTCAAAACATCAGGAGGATGAAGGTTTCGGTTCCAAAAGGCCTAGAATTAGGCAGAAGTTTGGTTTATCGGGAATCCACCACCTTTATGATGTTTTGCTAAATTTTGGTGGGATTAGAATGTGCTTCTCCAGTACGTCAAGAGTCGGTTAATTCACAAATCTATCTGGCAAATCCATCTTTTGTTCTCTGATAAGGCCTCGGACAAAGCCTGTTGGGAGTCCGATGAAGTCTCCAAAGATAAAGGCAAGAGATGCTGCAGCAGGGGGTAGTACGGTGGCTCAGTGGTTAGCACTGCTGCTTCACAGCACCAGGGTCCCAGGTTCGATTCCACCCTCAGGCTGTGTGGAGTTTGCACGTTCTCCCCGCGTCTGCGTGGGTTTCCTCCCACAGTCCAAAGATGTGCAGGTTCAGGTGAATGAGGCTATGCTAAATTGCCCATAGTGCTAGGTGCGTTAGTCAGAGGGAAATGGGTCTGGGTGGGTTACTCTTTGGAGGGTCGGTGTGGACTTGATGGGCCAACGGGCCTATTTCCACACTGTAGGTAATCTAATCTCTGCATTCCCCAAGATGCTTGCTGCAGAAGATCAAGAGCAATGCTCATCTCTATTCCTTGCCAAGATTTCCGTGTGCTGTTGAAGTCGAATTGTGCCCCTCTGGCATTGGCAGGAAGCTGTTGAAGTGCCCTTGTGGGCTTGATGTGCCCGACTCTAGCCACACAATTGGCTCTGTCTTTACAATTCAGGTCAACGTCTGCATTGCTACATATCCACAGATAAGAGTTCTGCACTCACATACATCTGCTGGGGCCTTTGTTCAAACACCATCCTTTTCTTTTATCGGTTTGTCATATTTTATCTGTTTGTCACAGGATAGTGTCATTTATTTAAGTCACAAACAATTTTAGCCAGTGATTCCTTCTTTCCGCTAACACGGTGTCTCATATAAAGGGAGAATGTGACATGTTATCAAAGACGTCATGGACCATGCACTGCCACAGTTCTGAGAGATTCAATTTATTAAATGGAAACAGAAAATATTGGAAATTTAGAGCAGAAATAGCTAGCATCACTGAAGGGAAACACATCATTAACGTTTCAGGTCACTGACCTTAGATCCAAACTGACAAAAAGCGAGAAATGAAATAGGATTTAAGTAAATACAAGACAGAGATTTGAGGTAAAAGGAAAGAAGGGTGTGAATAATGTAAATAAAGGACCAACGTTTAGGAAATATAGGAACAACACTCACCATCAAATGACTAATGTCCACCAACAGCTGTCATCCAATCAGAATTCAGGGAGGAGAGAGCGAGCAATCCAATCCCAGTTGGATAGAATAGAATCCCTACAGTGTGGAAACAGGCCATTTGGTTCAACAAGTCCACAGCGACCCTCCAAAGAGTACTCCACCCAAACCCATTCCTCTTACTACTCTACATTTACCCCTAACTGATATACCTAACCTACATATCCCTAAACACTCTGGGCAATTTTAGCATGGCCAATTCTCCTAACCTGGGCAACTTTGGACTGTGGGAAGAAACTGGAGGAGCTGGGGGAATCTTATGCAGACACAGGGCGAATGTGCAAACTCCGCACAGACCATCACCTGAGGCTGGATTCAAACCCAGGTCCCTGGCACTGTGAGGCAGCAGTGCTAACCACTGAACCAGCACGTTGCACCCCACTTCTTACTAACATTGTACGGGTACAATCGCTAACAGTAGCATGTCAACCATTGCACAGGCTGGATTGAATCAACTCAACAGAGACAGGGATCATACTTATGAGCATCGTTGACTATTCACTCAATTTCACCTGAAATAACATAGGATCAAATAAACCATCAGGGAAACTCTAGCTTTTGCGAAAATCCATATCAGTTATGACTTACATTAACGGGACTATGGATGATACCTTTAGTTCCACCTAGCCCCTTTCCTAACAGCAGTATGGCTTTACGTATGTCACATGAATTCTTTGAGGAGGTAACAAGCAAGTTAGACAAGAAAGTCAGTGGGCGTGATCTATCTGGATTTCCAGAAGGCCTTTAACAAGGTGCCATACAAGTGGCTACTCAGTAAGATAACAGCCCATGGTGTTCGGGGCAAGGCACTGGCATTGGCTGACTAGCAGAAGACAGAGAGTAGGGATAAGGGGTCTTTTTCAGGATGGCAGCTGGTGACCAGTGGACTTCTGCAGGGGTCTGTATTGGGAACCACAACTATTCATACTATAACAATATGGACGAAGGAACTGAAGGCATTGTTGCTAAGTTTTCAGATGACACAACATAGGTGGAGGAGCAGGTAGACTTGAGGAGGTCAGGAGGTGCTGTTGAAAGATATGGACAGGCTAGGAAAGTGGGCATAGAAGTGGTGGATGGAATTCAACACGGGAAAGTGTGAGGTTATGGACTTTGGTAGGAAGGATAGAGGCATGGACTACTTTCTAAATGGGGAAAGGCTTTAGAAATTTGATATACAAAGGGACTAAGGAATTCAAGTTCAGGATTCTCTTAAAGTCAACATGCAACTTTACTTGGGGGTTAAGAAGTCAAACACATTGTTAGCATTTCAAGAGGGATAGAATAAGAAAGCATAAATGTACTGCTGAGGCTATATCGGGCTCTGGTCAGACCACATTTGGATTATTTTGAGCAGTTATGGGTCCCATATCTAAGAAAGGATGTGCTGGCATTGGAGAGGATTCAAAGGAAGTTTATAAGAATGACAAAAGGTTTGTCATATGAGGGGCAGTTGAGGACTTTGGGTCTGGAGTCGATGGAGTTTAAAAGAATGAGAGGGGTTTCTGATTGAAACTTACAGGAAACTGGGAGACCTGGATAGAGCAGTCATGGAGAAGATGCTTCCACTAGTAGGAGCTGAGGGCACAGCCTCAGAGTGAAGGGCCGACTCTTTAGAACTGAGATGAGGAGGAATTTCTTCAAGGTGATAAAAACAATGACTGCAGCTGTTGGAAACCAGAGTCTAGATTAGAGTGGTGCTGGAAAAGCACAGCAGTTCAAGCAGCATCGAGGAGAATAAAATCGATGTTTTGAGCAAAAGCCCTTCATCAGGAATATTTTCTCCCCTCCCCCACCCTCCTCTCACTTATCTCTCCACCCTTCTCTCTGCCTGTATTCCTGATGAAGGGCTTTTGCCCAAAACGTCGATTTTACTGCTCCTTGGATGCTGCCTGAACTGCTGTGCTTTTCCAGCACCACTCTAATCTAGACCGAGGAATTTCTTCAGCCAGAGGGTGGTTAATCTGTGGAACTCATTGCCACAGAGGGCTGCTGAGGTCAAGTGAGTGTATTTAAGACGGCAATATATAGGTTTGTTAAGGGGATCAAGGGAGATGTCAAAAGAATGCTGTTGAGAAACATATCAGCCACGATTGAGTGACGGGCCAGACCTGATGGACCTAATGGCCTAATTCTGCTCCTATATCTTATGATCTCATGGGCTGCAGAAGTTTTAGGTGGGAGCCCACCTTCTCATAGGCAATCAGGGCAACGTGACCTTTGAACTCCCATGCTCAGTGCACTGACCAATAAAGGCATATTCCATATTCCTTCCAATCAGCAACAACAGTCCAGTTGCTGTAACAGCAAGCTGATTTGTTTTGAGATTTATGTAGAAGAATACCCAGATCTTTCTGCTGGAATATGTGCTGTAAGCCCTTCATTTTAAATCATGTTATTTTCCGAATCTCCCAGAATCATTCAGCCACTGTTGATATTACTTGTGACGATGAGAATCTTGCAAGTAGCCACTTAATTGACCACAAGTGTTGTTTTGAAAGCAGATTAATGGGAATTTTAATGGAGGTATTTTAAATAAGTTAGGTTATATGAGTATATAAGGGAAACTATTACCATTGACAGGCAGTTCAGCAACTGGAGGGTGCAAATTTTAGTTGTTTGACCAAAAAAGCCATAGGGCCTGTGGAGAATTAACAGAAAGCCGATCTGATTTTGAATGCCTTGCCAGTAAAGATGGTGGAAATTGATTCTACAGAAGATGTCAAAGTCAATTTTAGAAATATTTAAGAAGGAAAATTATTTACAGGAGCATTGGCAAAGAGGAGCAGAGTGGGATAATTGTATTGCTTTTCTAAATAACTGGCCCAAGAATAATGAGTTGAATCGTTTCCTTCTGTGTTGTGTGATTCTGTGAGTGATGTCTTTTTGGGGTTTACAGGATGTAATCTGCACTCGGTTTCGACTCAATGCAGAATAGAAGGTTTCTAAGCAGCCTTTGGTACACACAATGCATACTGGCTCTCCAAATTTATCAAGATCTGGAAAATATATATATTTCTTCCCCTCTGATGTGGAAATTATAAAACAAATGTGGAGAACATTAAATAAGCAATGTATTTCTGATGTCTCACACCGCTGCAGTCCATATCATCTGATATTATTGTAATGTCAGTACAAAGGAAGGTGATAATTGAATCTCTATGGGTTGTTGTTAAAATAAAAATGTTCCATGTCTTTTTATTTTCTTCCAGCATAATATTTCTCTGCAGAAACTACATGGAAAATGTTCATGTAGTGTCCATTACTTATATTAGCTACAGTGCTGATATTATCACCAGTATTGCATTTTCAAATAAACCTGTTGGACTATAACCTGGTGTTGTGCGATTTTTAATGTTGTTCACCCCAGTCCAACACTGGCACTTCCACAATATTGTTTTAAGTAAGAGCAAGGAGTAAGACACAAGCTTTGATTAATAGACAATGAAGAACAATGAAATTTAATTGCCCTTGGAGTTGAGGTGATCTGACAGGATTTAGGATTCTACACTTCTGCAATGAATATTTACTCTTTTTGTATCTTTAAACACTCTTAATTGCTAACCATCACCTTTGTATTATTCAGGAGTGTGGTAAACATGTTGTTGCTGTTTTGCCCTATTTTTCCTTATCAACCTGCTCAGTGATGTATTTACTCATCTCTTGAGCAGTTGGGACTTGAGCCATGGACTCACATTCCAGAAGTAGGGACATTACCACTGCATCACAAGAGGGCCCCTTTGTTTTGCTTTTAAGCTATTTTTCTAATCAAACTATTCAGAAATGTTGTTACACTCCTCTGGACCAGGTGGGACTTGAACCTGGGCTTCTTGGTCACCACAGCATCACAACTGAACAGTATTTCTTTTATTTAACCTGTTTTGCCTTATCAACCTGTTCAGAGATGTAATTGCACAACTTTGGAGCAGATGAGACTTGAACCCAGGACTCATGGACCAGGGTGAGGGACAGCGCTCCAGAGGAGGGCCCCTTTATTTTGTTTTCATTCGCTCTTAGGATGTGAAGTCGAGAGTGTGATGCTGAAAAAGCACAGCATCCGAGGACCAGGAGAATCGACGTTTCGGGCATAGCCCTTCCATCATTGCCTATTCTTTATTGCCCTCACAAAGGCGATTGAAAGCTATTTCCTGTCTGGTTGCAGTCCAGAGGGCAGTTATGAGTTGCTGTAGGTCAGGCCGTGCAGGGATGCTATATTTCCTTTACTGAAGGGCCAAATGACAATCCAACAGATTCATCATTCTCATTATCATTAAGGAGACTATCATTTTAAAGAGTTCAGTTTTTAATTGAATTTAAATTACTCCGTGGTGGGCTTTGATCCCATGTTCAGGCCTCAGGATTGTTAATGCAACATAAAATAAAAACCAATTGTGCTGGAAAAGTTCAGCAGGTCTGGCAGCATCGGTGGAGACAGAAACAAAGCTAATATTGTGAAATGATTCTTCTTCCAACATTTTAGAGCTAAGGATGAGTCCAATGTTTGTTCCACTTTACGTCAAAACAGAAATATCTGTCACTCTTACTGCCAATGTTGGACATTGAAAAGATTTATCAGTTAATGGACAAACCAGTTTGGGTGTGTTATAAACACATTTGGAACAGTCACAGTGTCTGAGCTAACATCTGTCTCCTTTGATTCAACTTCTTGCCATTTTGTAGGGTCTCCTTTCAAACTGTGCGATGTCCTATCTGTTTTACCCTGACTGCTGCGGTCTAGAGGTTGAAGCTTCTCAGTCTTTCTCGGGTCAAATATCACATTCACTCATCCTGTTTCTTTCTTCATCTAGAAGTCCAGCTAATTTAATCAAGATGTGGAGGTCTTGGAGGTGTTAGACTGGGGTGGACAAAGTTAAAAGTCACACAACACCAGGTTAAAGTCCAACAGGTTTTTTGGAAGCACAAGCTTTCAGAGTATTGCTCCTTTGTCAGGTAACTAGTGGAGTAGGATCATAGGACACAGAATTTATAGTAAAAGATCAAAGTATCACACAATTGATGTGATGTATTGAACAAACCTAGACTGCTGTTAAATCTTTAATCACTTGGAATGGGGATGTAGGTTTCGATTCATTAATATGTAAATCCCAGGACTTCTTTCAATTCACATTCCTGAGATAACTTAAGGTTCATGACATTACATCAGTTGTATGACACTTTGACCTTTTACTATAAATTCTGTGCCCTGTGATTCTGCCCCAGTAGCTCCCTGGTAAAGGAGCAGTGCTCCCAAACCTTGCACTTCCAAATAAATGTAGACTAGACGGGATTGAGGTTCATAAAAAGGACGTGTTAGCAATTTTGGAAAATAGATAAGTCCCCTATCTATTTATCCTAGGATTCTCTGGGAAGCTAGGGAGGTGATTGCAGACCCTTTGGCTTTGATCTTTATGTCGTCATTGTGTACAGGAATAGTGCCAGAAGACTGGAGGATAACAAATATTGTCCATTTGTGCAAGAAGGGGAGTAGAGACAACCCTGGTAATTATAGACTAGTGAGCCTTACTTCAGTTGTGGACAGTGCTGGAAAGGACTATAAGAGATAGGATTTATAATAATCTAGAAAGGAATAATTTGATCGGGGCTAGTCAACACAGTTTTGTGAAGGGTAGGTCATGCCTCACAAACCTTATTGAGTTCTTTGAAAAGTGACCAACAGGTGGATGAGGGTAAAGCAGTTGATGTGGTGTATATGGATTTCAGTGAGGCGTTTGATAACGTTCCCCACAGTGGGCTATTGCAGAAAATATGGAGCCATGGGATTGAGAGTGATTTAGCAACCTAGATCAGAAACTAGCTAGCTGTTAGAAGACAGAGGGTGGTGGTTGATGGGAAATGTTCATCCTGGAGTTCAGTTACTAGTGGTATAATGCAAGGAGCTGTTTTGGGGCACAGCTGTTTGTCATTTTTATAAATAACCTGGATGAGGGTGTAGAAGGCTGGGTTAATAAAGTTGCGGATGACATTAAAGTCGGTGGAGTTGTGGACAGTGCAGAAGGATGTTGCAGATTACACAGGGATATAGATAAGCTGCAGAGCTGAGCTGAGAGGTGGCAAATGGAGTTTAATGCAGAAAAATATGAGATGATTCACTTTGGAAGGAATAGCAGGAATCCAGAGTACTGGGCTAATGGTAAGATTCTGAGGTAATGTGGATGAGCAGAGAGATCTCAGTGGCCATGTGCATACATCCCTGAAAGTTGCCACCCAGATTGATAGGGTTGTTAAGAAGGCGTATGGTGTGTTAACTTTTATTGGTAGTGGGATTGAGTTTCGGAGCCATGAGGTCATGTTGCAGCTGTACAAAACTCTGGTGCAGCCATACTTGAGGTATTGTGTACAGTTCTGGTGGCTGCATTATAGGAAGCATTGGCAAGGGTGCAGAGGAGATTTACCAGGATGTTGCCTAGTATGGAGGGAAGGTTTTATGAGGAAAGGCTGAGGGACATGAGGCTGTTTTCATTAAAGAGAAGGTTAAGAGATGACTTAATGGAGAAACACAAGATGATCAGCGGATTAGATAGGATAGACAGTGGGAGCCTTTTTCCTCAGATGGTGATGGCTAGCATGAGGGGACATAGCTTTAAACCGAGGGTGATAGATAAAGGACAAATGTCAGAGGTAGGTTCTTTACTCAAACAGTACTGGGGCATGGAATGCCCTGTCGGCAACAGTAGGAGACTCACCAACTTTAAGGGCTTTTAAACAGTCATTGGATGGATGAAAATGGAATAGTGTAAGTTAGATGGGCTTCAGTTCAGTTTCACAGGTCGGTGCAACATTGAGGGCTGAAGGGCCTGTACTGCACTGTAACGTTCTATTTGAATGTTCTAAACCTGCCACTATAACCTGGTGTTGTGGGATGTTTAACTAACTAAATTAATCCCTTAGCATTTTTAAAAATTCATCCACAGGAGACGAGGTCAAAACTGATTTGGCCAGCATTTATTGTCCATTGGGCAGTTAAGAGCCAACCATATTGCTATGAGTCTTTTTAAATGAAGCAGATAGGCTTTTCCTGACAATTGACAATGGATTCACAATCATCATTAGACTTTTAATTCCAGATTATTATTGAATTTAAAATCCAATATCTACTATGGCAAGATTTGAACCCAGGTGCCCACAGTATTACCTGGGTCTCTGGATTAACAATCCAGCGACAACACCACAAACCCATTGCCTGCCCCTGCTGTGGAGAAACCACTATTAACAGTACACTCAGTGTTGCTGGCATGTTTGTCTTATCCAATTGCTTTGTCTTTCTGATGAAAATAACTTATAGAACACAGAGGTGTGAAACCACATTAAGACTGTCTACTTGTTTTGGTGTACTAGGTTAAAAACAATAACTGCAGATGCTGGAAACCAGAGCTGTATTCCTGATGAAGGGCTTTTGCCCGAAACATCGATTTTCCTGCTCCTCGGATGCTGCCTGAACAGCTGTGCTTTTCCAGCACCACTCCAATCTAGACTCTAGACACCGTACGAAACATGCAAAAAAAGGGCATTCTCTTCACATTATTATAGAAGATCATCAGAAATAGGAGCAGAAGAAGGCCATTTAGCCTATTTGAGTCTGCTCCAGTGTTCAGTGAGACCATGACTGGTCTGATTGTGGTCTTCACTTCAACTTCCTTTCTAACCCTGTAGAAACCTGGGCTCCCTTGTCAGTCTGTCCAACTCAACCTTGATTATCTTCAATGACCCAACTTCTGCCTCTTTTCAATTCCTGACACTAACAATCCACTGAGAAAAGAAATTCTTCCTCTGCTGTTACATGGAACACCTCTTTTTTTTGAAGCTGTTACCAAAAGGTATAGAATCCCTTTCAAAGGGCATCCTCTGATCATCCACCCTTTTAAGCCCCTTTAGTATATTTTAGGTTTTAATAAGATCACCTCTCACTTTTCCAAACTCCATTGAGTTTAGGCCCAATCCGTTCAACCATTCCTTATAAGAAAACCCTTTGACCTCAGGAGTCAAGCAAAGGAACCTGCAGATCCTCCATCAGCAGATTCTCTTACTCAAACTGTGTATTTTCCCCTTCCATCTTCTTTTCCCTTGAAAGGGTGTGGAAAAGGTTTACAAGGATGTTGCCAGGGTTGGAAAGATTGAGCTATAGGGAGAGGCTGAATAGGCTGGGGCTGTTTTCCCTAGAACATTGGAGGTTGAGGGGTGACCTTACAGAGGTTTATAAAATCATGAGGGGCATGGATAGGGTATAATGGACGTCTTTTCCCCAGGTGTAGCAGAGTCCAAAGTTAGAGGGCATAAGTTTAGGGTGAGAGGGGAAAGATTTAAAAGGGACTTAAGGGGCAAATGTTTCACACAGAGGGTGATGCGTGTATGGAATGAGCTGGCAGAGGAATTTGGAGAGGCTGGTACAATTACAACATTTAAATGGGAATATGAATGGGAAGGGTTTAGAGTGATCTGGGCCAAACACTGGCAAATGGAATTAGATTAATTTAGGATATCTGATTGGCATAGACGAGTCGGACTGAGTATTGTTTCCATGTTGTGCAGCTCTGTGACTCTATGACTCGAAGTCTGGGTTACATTCTCTGGAATTATGTTCAATCCTTCTGCCCCCTCCTACTCCCAACTCCTCCCTTCAAGACCATTTCAAACGCATGTATTCAACCAATCTTCTAGTCACTGCCCCAAAGGTCCCCCACCCCAGCCTGTGGCCAAATTCCCAAATTTCCTCCTTGACTTCCCAAGAAAATCCATGAGGCTAATTTCAGCTGGTGAAGAATAACCATCAGTATAGCTTTTGCAGTCCAGTAGGTATCAAATGTGCCCAGCACCTTGAAGGAGTTTGATGATGCAAAATGGTAGTGTTTATAAAGTGAATAGTTTTAGCTTTATCACAAATGTCTGAAGGGTCAGTTAGCTCACTTGCCCAGTTGTCCAGAGTGTGGTGTCTAATAGTTCTACCACATACTCATACTCAGGGTCACCATGCCCTTCGAAATATTATGGCATCAACTTTGATGAGCAATGTGAATCTCAGAATCATAGAATCCCGAGAGTGCAGGAGGAGGCCATGAGAGCAAGTATAAAGGGTAAGTAGCTGTTTTTGCTCATCGATTGTTGTCAGTATGAATACTGCAGGACTCAAAGCTTTGAATATGCAAAGCTTGCAACCCGTAAAATATTTAATAAAAAGTTCTGAAATCTGAAATTTCCTTTCATACACATCACTTAATGAACAGCCCAGGTTCTGAGAAGTTGAATCTCTGTATATAAGAACAGTTCTTATATGTGCATTAAGGGTTATGAAGTTGAACGTGCACTGTACCTTTAAGAGAGAGTGAAGCTGTTTTGCTCTGAGAACTTGCAGGCACCTGTCATGTGACTGACTAGCAATCTCAGAGTGCACTGGAAAATTGAAAATATGCAACATTTGGCTGTAAACTAGATATCTGAATTGTTTTGACCACAATTTGAATTTAACTAATTAGTTTATATTATACTCCAGGATATTAAAACCCAATTGAGTTTGAATGTATTGTTTTTGCCAACCTTGAACCAATGAGACGATCCGATGTTTGTAGTATAAAGAAGTAGGCATTTTGGAAGGTTGGAGAGACCAACTGCCATCACCAGAGTAACTGCCAGCAACACACTCTCTGTCAATGGTTCCTTTTTCATATGAAACATCTTTGCAGCAAAAGACCAAAGACAACCCAGGGAGTTCTATAGACAGAGGGAGACAAACACTGGAGATGACAGTCTCTGTGTGGTTTTGAAGTTAAGTCGATGTAATTTTAATACAGGATTTTATCAGAACAGTATATTGTTATAGAGTTGAAAGCAGACAATAAGTAGTTAAGAGAAAGGGGGGCTTAGAGTTGTAAATCTTTGCTGTTTAGATTAGATTCCCTACAGTGTGAAGCAGACTATTCGGCCCAATAAGTCCATACCGACCCTCTGAAGAGTCACCCACCCAGACTCATTTCCCCCTGACTAATTCACCTAACACTGTGGGCAATATAATATGGCCAAATCACCTGACCCACACATCCTTTTTGGAATATGGGAGGAAACTGGAACACCCAGAGGAAACCCACGCAGACACGGGGAGAATGTGCAAACACCACACAGACAGTTGCCTGAGGCAGGAATTGAACCAAGGTCCCTAGTGCTAAGAGACAGCAGTGCTAACCACTGAGCCACCATGTTCACTGGTACAGTTAAAGAATAAATTGATATTTGTTTTCTTTAAGTAGTGGAATTTGAGAGTTCGCTGTCACTCATACTTTAACAGAGCTTTTCTGGGTGTTTGGTTTATTTAACAGAAGGGTTCACCACCGTGTCATAACATAAGGGATTTTCATGGTCTGGGTACCTAATAGGTAACTGTGGAGAAGATAAAATTGAACTTTGAATCAATTAGATTCAGGGATGGCTATTTGGATTTTTCAAATTTCATGCCTTGGCTTTGGAACTACTTACGAATTAGCTTCTGTGATCTGGTCACATACCCTCAGAGTGTTGAGAGATTATATTTCTTTAATCATGAAAGGATGAAGTCATGCTGAACCTGAAGGTGCAGAAATTTATCTTGGAAATTGGTACAAATGGGCAGTGTTGCATTGGAGCTTGTTAAATGGCTGGCTTGATATTCAAGTTTGACTGAAGTCAATGGAACCGAAAGGCAGCGAAGATGCTTAATGTGCATTTGCTACAGCACTGTCTTGCTTTGTGCCACTACCCATACCCACTCTCGTTGCTAGTTGGCACCTACACATTAGGATTCACAAATTGGCACAATAAATGTGATTGCATTGATTTGGAGCACTCATGCATAGAGAATCCCTACAGTGTGGAAGCAGGCTATTTAGCCCATCAAGTCCACACCTACACTCTGAAGACCATTCCACCCTATCCACTTAACCCTGCATTTCCCATGGCTAACTCAACTAGCCTACACACAATGGAAAATTTAGCATGGTCAATCCACCAAACCTGAAAATCATTGGATTGTGGGAGGAAGCTGGAGCACCTGGAGAAAACCCATACAGGCACAGGGAGAACATGTAAACTCCTCACAGACAGTCAGCTGAGGCTGGAATCAAACCCAGGTTCCTCTGCTGTGAGGCAGCAGTGCTAACCACTGAGCCAATGTGTTGCCCATTCAATAGCTTTATGACATCCTCAAGGTCTTTTCAACAAATCAGCAACTTCCAAGAGGCATCCCCTGCTATAATGCAGGGAAATACAGCCCCTTATTTATCTGTACAGCTGAGAAGTCAATGTATTTCCCAATAATCTGTGGGGGGTTTCAAGACTAGAGAGCACATTTTTTAAGGAGAGACATGTAAAAAAAGAAATGAAGAGCAAATTCTTTGCACAGAATATGATTTGTGGGTGAAATGAACCTCCAGAGGAAGTGATGGATGTGGGCACAGTTACAACGTTTAAAAGACATTCAGATAAATACATGAATAGGAAAGGTCCAGCAGGATATGGACCAGGAGCAGGTGGGTTTGGGATTATGATTGACATGACCTGGTTTATCACAGATTCCCTACAGCGTGGAAACAGACCCTTTGGCCCAACAAGTCCACAGCAGCCCTCCGAAGAGCAACCCTCCCAGACCCATTCCCCGACTCTATTACTTTACTTTTACACTGGCTAATGCACCTAACCCACATATTCCTTGAAAACTGTGGGCAATTTAACATGGCCAATTCACCTAACCTGCACATCTTTGGACTGTGGGAGTAATCCGGAGCTCCTGCAGGAAACCCACACAGACCCGGGGAGAATATGCAAACTCCAACAGAATCCCTGCAGGGATACTATGATTCAAACAATGCAACACAGTAAACTTTAAGTTTGGGAGCCAGAATTTCTAAAAAGGGAATTCGGGCTTATAACTGATATTAGATTAGATTATTAAGTAATAAGCGTCTAGATGCGATTCACAAGCTAAATTGATGCCAAGGTTTCTGTTATCGTCTTCTATTGAAAGAAAATGAATTAATCATATGACAAGGATTGAAAAAACAATCATATGGGTTCTTTCTTTGAAGATGAGACTAATATGTACAATGTTGGCTGGGAGGCAGAGTATGCACATCTGACTCTGAGTACACAACCATGAAATTGCTACATTAGACCATGTCAAGGTGGTAGTGACTGGCAATAAGATATGTCTAAGATTGCCCCTATAAATCTGCATAATATCACAGCATGGGAGGTGAGGCTGCCCATAGGCTGGGACAGATGAAACCAGTTTCTGCAACCACCAATTGCAATTATGTTTGTAGACTTCTCTTTTTTTCTCCATCTTGCTAGTTGACTAACAAAAAATGGGGTTAAGAGGGGCTTCACACTTCCAGTCTTCAACCACCTGAAGACGACTGACCAGACTGATCTCTGGGAAAACTCTCCCTGTCTTTACCGCTGCAGAGTTTGTTTCTAACCATGTTCTCAAGCTGTTGAATTACATATGGGTCATGAATGACTGCACCAGAGACATATCCATGATGGAGGTAACTGACCTGTTCATCGTCCAGTGTGGCTACCATAGAGTCAACGCTTTCATCTAAGTCATTAATACAGATCAATAACAGTTGAGGCCCCAACTCTGATCACTCCACTATCTACAGTTTGCAAAACTGAAAATAATTCATGGATCCTAACTCACTGTTTGGCAGGTGATTCTCTATTCACGCTCAAATATCTCACACCCACATCTCAGCGCAATTAATGCCAAATTGCAGCTACTGTCATGTGTACCCTGAAGAATGTTCTTCTGAGATACTGGCTGTCCAGGTCCTAGATACACGAGTGAACCAAGCCCAGAGATTGTTGGAGAAGCTCAGCAGCTCTGACAGCATCTATGGAGAAAGAAATAAAGTTAATGTTTTGAGTCCAATGTGACTCTTCTTAAGGAGCACTGCAGAACTTCTGTAAAAGGGCCACGATCAGAAACCACAACTCTGTCTCTCACTCCACAAATGCTTCCAGACATGCTGAGTTTCCCCCCAGTCATCCCTGTAATAGGTCCAGATTTCTGAAGTATCTCACCTTTTTGGTGCTACTTGAGTGTCTGTGTGATGCATAATCCAAAGCAAGCAACACCGGGCTCTCTCAAGCACTCCAGTCATTGAGAAAGACACTGCTGGATGAACAAAATCCTAGAAACAGCCGTGTATCCTATATTATTCTAATGCCTGCACTTCCAAAGTACTTCATTAGCCATGGAGCATTTTGGAACTCCTCAAGATTGTGAAAAAGCACTCTCTAAATGGAAGCTCACTTTTTCCTTATTTTCATGTCAATTTTTTTGCTGTTGTAAAAGACTCTGGCTTGTAAGAAAATACAATCCTTTAACTCAATGTCCCACAATTGAATCACCATAGTCTTACCAGACCATATGGGCTGCCCTCCCATTAAAGAGAAACAACTGGTAGTAATTTAGCCCAAGAGCCACCCAGTCTCAGACAAGGGAAGAGGTTGAGAAGAAGAGTCTTTCATGGTAACCTCAAACTGGTGACAGGAATTGAACCCACACCATTGGTATCCACTACTCTGCAAACTGACAATCCAGCCAACTAAGCTAAAGCAATTTTAGTAAGGCAACTCTTCTCAATAAGAGATAGTGACTGTTTGTGGTCTGATACATTATAAGGACAAAATGCAAAATCAATGAACAATAACAGACCTGTAATGGCAAAACAAAAACAATTTAAAACTAAAACACTTAAAAGGACTCTAGACATACAGCTCAGGTACTATAACCTCCAGGGCTAGAAACCAAACGCTGAGCAGTGGAATTCGGCTGGGTGGCTTGTTTCTCAGCTGGCACAGACTAGATGGGTCAAGTGACCTCTTCATGTGTTGTAACCCTTCTACGATTCTTTGATTCCAAATATAGTTGACCGCTTTAGAGATGAGCATTGGTTTTGATGGACTATCAGTGCATTCTCACATATTGTATGCAAGCAGGTCTTACCAATGCAAATGTTGCTTTGAAATTTCTCCTGAAGTCTCATTCATTGAGTTCCTTGTGAATTCCTTTACGCACACAAATTACATGTCTGTTTCCGTCACAGAAATTAGTGACGATGCTGGGATGGCATTACTGACTCAGTTAACAGGTTTAATGATGAGGAATTGGGATGAATGAGAAATTTCATACACTGAAATGAGTCAAGACTAGAGTGGTGCTGGAAAAGCACAGCGGATCAGGCAGCATCCGAGGAGCAAGACAATCGATGTTTCGGACCAAAAGCCACTCTGATCTCCAGCAACTGCAGTCCTCACTTCCGCTTATATACTGAAACATCCTGAGAATTAGAAATGGAATTAGGATTAGCTTTATTGTCACATGTACGCAAATGAAAAGTTTAAACGTTGCAACTGACAGCGCAATTTTAGGTCCAAAGGTACAGCCTCTTCAGTTACAAGATCTTCAGAAGTCAGAGAAAAGCATTGTCCAGCATTGCAGAAATAAAAATTCAGAACAACAGCCTTCCAACCCAGACCATGCTGGTACCTGGCCTCCAATCCACACTGGGCCTTGTCTCCAGTCCACACGGGGCCTTGGTTCCAGTCCACACCAGGCCTTGTCTCCAGTTCACACCAGGCCTTGGTTCCAGTCCACACCAGGCCTTGTCTCCAGTCCGCACTGGGCCTTGGTTCCAGTCCGCACTAGGCCTTGTCTCCAGTCTGCACTAGGCCATGGTTCCAGTTTGCACCAGACCTTGTCTACAGTCTGCACCAGGCCATGGTTCCAGTTTGCACCAGACTTTGTCTCCAGTCTGCACCAGGCCATGGCTCCAGTCAGCAGCAGACCTTGTCTCCAGTCTGCACCCGGCCTTGGCTTCAGTCCATACTGGGCCTTGGCTTCAATTTCTAATGGACCTTGACTCCAGTTCACACCAGGGCTTGGCTCCAGACTGTGTTGGGCTTCACCTCGAGGTTCATGAGGCTGGGAGATGGCTCAGGAATCACCTCAAGACCGGGAGATCACACTGAGGCCGTGCCAGGCCAATAGCCTGCCACGCTGAGCTGGAGAGTTGCTACTGGAGGCCAACACGCCAGGCCAGGAGGCTGCAAAACCGTGTGAGGTTCAAAGCTTCCTGTGGGATTTAAGGTTCATTATTCTGCCAAGGTTCAGAGGAAGATTATTGGAGACACTTCACAAAGAGGGAAAGCCTGTAAGTTAACAGAAGCAAGGAGACATTTTTGATTTCCAAAAGTGGAAAGAGATTATGAAGCATTAGTGAAAAGTTGTGAACTGTATCTAAGAACAAGAAATGGTTGATCCAAGGTTTCATTCGATGCAGAGTCAAACAAGAGCAAAACATGAGAACAAGTACATATCAATTTCTTTGAAGTGGAAGAGAAAGACAATATTTTTCTAGGTGACACCTACAGCAAGTGGATAAATGTTGTGTCAATGCCCCATATCTTAAGTGCTGAAACTATTAAGGCTTTGAGAAGTTGATTAGTAATTTATAGGTAGCCAGAGGTAGTGCTGCCAGATGATGGTCTATAGTTATGTCAGAAGAGTTTGAGATATTTCTGTGTAAGAATAGACTTAAATTCACCGTCATATCGCCACCTTATGCAGCAATGAACCCTGCTGCAGAATGATGTGTCCAGATTGTGGGAAGATTAAGTTTTGTTTTTCCCAGATGATTCACTAGGTAGGATCTCTTCTCTCGCTATATAACACAGGCCAGATAATCTCCTGCTCTCTCACAGAAGAATCCCAGTGTCCACAATAGGTTACACACCTTATAGGTTTGTGTTTGCACACACTCCTAGGACACGGCTTAGCTTGAGTAAATTTGGCAGCAGAATGAAACAACAGAAAAGTAAGGCATGACACAGCAGGCATTAAACTTAGATGGGTGAACATTCGATTTTGTTTTGGGATGTTGTGAAACTTGAAAGGGTTCAGAAACAATGTATAAGCATGTCACCAGGGTGGGAGGGTTTGAGCTATAGCGAGAGGCTGAATAAGTTGGAGCTGTTTTTCCTAGAGCATCGAAACCTGAGGAGTGACCTTATGGAAGTTTACAAAATCATGAGGGGCATGGATAGGGTGAATAGTCAAGGTCTTTTCCCCAGGGTAGGGGAGTCCAAAACTAGAGGGCATGGGTTTAAGGTGAGAGGGGAAAGATTTAAAAGGGACCTGAGGAACAACGTTTTCATGCAGGAGGTGGTGCATGTACAGAATGAGCGGCTAGAGGAAGTGTTGGAGGTGAGTACAATTACAGCATTTACAGCAATTACAGGTACAATTATAGCATTTAAAAAGCATCTGAATTGGCATATGATTAGGAACGGTTTAGAGGGATATGAGCCAAATGCTGGCGGATGGACCAAGGTCAGATTGGGATTTCTGACGTGGCTGAGTTAGACTGAAGGGTCTGTTTTGGACTATGAGTCTATGTGTGAGTCGCCTCAGGTTTGTGCAGGGCTTTTGCCATGATGCATAGAGGTTTTGCTCACTGTATCTTACCAACCTCACCTCACTCAGAGCCCACCCTGTCCTGGTGGTGCCTCTCTTGTCTGATTCCATGCCTCATTCCCAGAACAAGTCACCACTGAGCCGTTATCCCAGAATTAACAGTCACCCTGACACTGGTTCATCTTTTAAAGCCCACTGAGCATCTGGACTAGCGCCGTCAGCTTGGAGCGCCCTGCATAATTTCTGATATTTGCTTGGACAGAGCAGACAAGGTGCCCCATTTTGTAGGCAGGGATGTGGAGTTCCTGCTAGAAAGGTTAACACTGCTGCCTCACAGCACTTAGGACCCAGGTTCGACTCCACCCATAGGCGACTGTCTGTGTGGATTTTGAATGTTCTCCCCTCGGGGTTTGTGTGGGTTTCCTTCGGGTGCTCCGATTTCCTCCCACAGTCCAAAGATGTGCAGGGCAGGTGGATTGGCTGTGCTAAATTGACCACAGCGTCCAGGGATGCCCAGGCTAAGTGGGTTAGCTGTGGAAAATACAGGTCTGGGTGGAATGCCCTTTGGAGAATTAGTACTGATTCAATAGACTGAATGGCCTCTTTCTGCAGCATAGGGATTCTATGATTCAGGAATGAGGAAATTGGGAATGCAGTCCATGCGGAGGATTAAAGACACAACTTCCAGATGCTGACGATGAAAATCTTTCAGATCTGAACTGACATGTGCATTATCACCAATTTTACCCCCTCAAAAGCTTACAGTGTGGCTTGCCCAGATCTACTTGTTAAATGTGCCGATGACATCTAGTGGCATAACATTTTCACTGCTTTAAATACATTACAAACCTGGAATTGACAATGAGTAGTGCTGAGATGCACAAAGCCCCCTCCCCTGTACTTGTAAAGAAAAGCAATAAGCTGTTAATTTAAACATACTACTACCTCAGCAAACAGGGTGAAGAATTTGTCATGACAGCAGTGTTTATGTAGAGGCATTATCTTTTAAGGGTGCACAGTCTCTTTGAAGTATCAACCATTTACTGATCATTAGATTAGATTCTCTACAGTATGGAAACAGGCCCTTCGGCCCAACCAGTCCGCACCGATCATGTGGACACTGTTATAGTCTTAGCAGGGAGAATATACTGATGTTTTCTGAAAACTGCATTTATTGCTGTGAGTTTTCATTGCATGAAACACTGAATACACGATTTGTTTCTCAGAGAGACAGAGAGAAAGAGTGAGAGAGAGAGAGAATGCTGAACCCTGTAGGGCTTCGACATAATTCACCTTCTTTGCTGCAAAAAAACAGACAAGCTGTTGAAGCTTTTCATCATACATTCATCAGGACACATATGCAAGAATACTAAATTTCAAAGGGAGCTAAACTTTACATAGCATAACTGAAGTATTGCAATGATTGGAAACAGGGCCAGGTGGATCTCATTCACTATGACATCCTCGATTGATGTGAAAATACTGGTATTGAACTGAGGTGGACAAAGTTAAAAATTACACAACACCAGGTTATAGTTTAACAGGTTTATTTAGAAGCACTAGCTTTTGGAGTGCTGGTTCTTTGTTGGGTAGAACTAGCACTCAGAAAGCTAATGCTTCCAAATAAACCTGTTGGATTATAATCTAGTGTTGTGTGATCTTTAACTTTATCCTTCTTAACCTGGGTCAATCAGGGAGCCCTGGCTGACAGCTGTAACCAGGAGATTCAGAGAGTTTCCACACTCTAGGGCCTGGCTCTGAGCTGGCTGATCAGAGTCATGTCCTGGGCACATATAAATAAAGGATGACTTGGTAAAGGGATATCCCCCTCTGTGCAGTTACTTCAAAGGTCAAAAACAGAAGTTGCTGGAAAACCACAGCAGGTCTGGCAGCATCTGTCGAGAGAGAAATCAAAGTTAACATTTCAGGCCACAACAAATGAAGGGTATTGACTGGTTATTAAACCAACTCTAATAGTTCAAGCATTACCATGGAGAATGCATGCTATTGTTTAATTTGTAAAAAAGGGACAATATTCATTCACCTTCCTATTGACAGATCCCTGTAAATGATCAGATACAGTCTTCTCTACACTGGCCAAACCAATCACAGACTGAGTGACTGCTTCTTGGAAAGTCTGGAGGAACGAACTCTCAATGTCCCAACTATTCCCAACACCAACTTGCTCCCATGCTCAGATTTCTGTCTTAGGTATGCTGCAATGTTCCAGCAAAGCACGCCATAAGCTGGAAATGCAATACCTCATTTTCTGCTTTAGCAATTTACAGCCTTGAAGGACTCAACATTGATTTTAACGAGCTCAGACCATAGACTCACAGAGTTATACGACACAGAAATAGACCCTTCAGCCCCAGTCCATGCTGACCATAATCCCAAACTAAACTGGTTCGCCTTGCCTGCGCTGGCCCGTATCCTTCCAAACATTTCTTATTCACATACTTTTCCAAATGTCTTTGAGATATTGTAACTGTACCCACATCCAACACTTCCTCTTGAAGTTCACTCTGCACACTCTGAGTAAAAATGTTGACCCCCATGTCTTTTCAAAATCTTTCTCTTCTCACCTTACAAGTATCTCCACTAGTTTTGAAATCCTCCCACTCTAGGAAAAAAAAACACCTGCCATTCACTTTATCTGTACTCTTCATGATTTTATAAACTTTTATAAAGTCATCATGAACCAATGTCTTCCAATTTGGTTATACTCCCTTGCTCAGCAAAGCCAATGTATTTTCAACTATTCACAAATATCATTCACACCTATTTTGCATCTGCATTTCTCCCCAACTACTATTAGCACTCTCTTTGGATTAAGTTTTTATTCACTCATGGGATGTGGGCATCACTGGCTGGCCAACATTCATTGTCTTTCCCTAGTTGCCTTTGAACTAGGTGACTTGCTAGACCATTTCAGAGGGAGGTGAGATTCAACAACATTGCTGTGTGAAAGAGGCCGGTATGCCATCACCAAGTCACCCTTTATTTACACAGGAGCAGTCCTTGATTATAGTACTGCCTCATACCAAATCAGACACCAGAGTGTCAGTATTTCTGACACTCACCCTTTTCATCTGTCAGCCAAGGCTCCCTGTTTGCACCAGACTAACAGCCCCAATCATGGGGGGCATGGATAGGATAACTAGGCAAGGTCTTTCCCCCAGGGTAGGGGAGTCCAAAACTAGAGGGAATAAGTTTAGGGTGAGGGGGAAAGATTTAAAAGAGACATAAGGGGTAACTTTTTCACATAGAGGGTGGTGTGTGTTTGGAATGAGCTAACAAAGGAAGTGGTGGAGGCTGATACAATTACACAATTTAAGAGGCACCTGGGTGGGTACATGAATAGGAAGGATTTAGAAGGATATGGGCCAAATGGTGTTAAATGGCACTAGATTAATTTAGGTTCTCTGTTCGGCATGGAAGAACTGGACTGAATGGACTGTTTCTGTCCTGTACAGCTGTGTGACTCTATTACTCTAATTACTGGGATTATTTTTTAAGGTGAAACTAGAAAGATTTTTTTACAAAATGAGAGGCAATATATTTATACACAGAGAGGTTCCTCTGTGGAATCAACTGCCATGAGAAAGTGATGAATTTGTGTACAGTTAAAGCGTTTAAAAGACATTTGGATAAGTTCACGAATAGGAAAGGTTTGGAGAGATATGGGCCAGGAGCAGGCAGGTAGGACTAGTTTAGTTTGGGATCATGGTCAGTGTGGACGAGTTGGACTAAAGGGTCTGTATGACTCTATGACAAACAATTTCCTTGCAGTGAGAAGTTTGAGTTAAACAAGTCTTCCTAATTGTTCTAAAAGAGCGAAAGAAAATATTTGGACAAGAGCCAAGATGTGCTCTTGTGGTTGAATTGAGGGAGCAAGTGACAATTAAGGCAGCTTGCTCTAACCTTCGACTTGAGGACCGGCTGCTGGCTTATCCCTTATGAACATGCAAAGATGTGCTGTGTGTTTTATTATGCAAATGCTGACTGTAGTAGGGTTTAATGATTACCTCGAGTTTGATTATCCTGTGATGTAATCGCAATTTCCTCAACAAAAAAGCTAAAATGCAGTACCAGAATAAATGCAATAATTCAGTTGTCAGGCACTTTGATTTGAAACAGGCTAGTCAGCCCTCCAGCCCATTCTACCATTCAACAACAGATTTCATTTATATAGCATCCTGAGAAGCATTGTCCAAGAAAATATATAGAGATGGCTACGCTTGTTGATACCTAGGAACATATCTTCACTCCTCCGCTCCTTCTGTTTCTTTCCCTTTCTTGCCCCCTTTCATCTCTTGGTGGTCCCACCTGGTGTCTCAACGACTTGTGGCGGGTCCGGGGCCTGGTCTCTCAGTGGCTTCTGATGGGTTCTGACCCTGATCTCCCAGTGGCTCCGGTGGATCCTGGGACTGATCTCTTGGCAGCTCCTAGCAGGTCCCAGGCCTGGTCTCTCAGTGGCTCCAGTGGGTCCTGGGCCTGGCTTCTCGGCAGGTTCTGGCAGGTCCCGGGCCTGGTCTCTCAGCAGATGCTGGTGGATCCCGGGCCTAGTTTCTTGGCGGCTCCTGGTGGGTGCAGGGCCTGGTCTCTCGGCGGCTTCTGGTGGGTCCTTGGCCTGGTCTCTCGGTGGCTTCTGGTGGGTCCTTGGCCTGGTCTCTCGGTGGCTTCTGGTGGGTTCTGACCCTGGTCTCCCAGTGGCTCCAGTGGATCCTGGGCCTGATCTCTTGGCAGCTCCTAGCAGGTCCCAGGCCTGGTCTCTCAGTGGCACCAGTGGGTCCTGGGCCTGGCTTCTTGGCAGGTTCTGGCAGGTCCCGGGCCTGGTCTCTCAGCAGATGCTGGTGGATCCCGGGCCTAGTTTCTTGGCGGCTCCTGGTGGGTGCAGGGCCTGGTCTCTCGGCGGCTTCTGGTGGGTTCTGGCCCTTGTCTCCCGGTGGCTCCGGTGGTCCGGAGCCTGATCTCTTGGCAGCTCCTACCAGGTCCCAGGCCTGGTCTCTCAGTGGCTCCGGTGGGTCCTGGCCTGGCCTCTCAGGGGCTCCTGGTGCGTCTGGAGCCTGGCCGCTCAGCAGCTTCTGGTGGGTCCCGGGCCTGGTCTCTCGGTGGCTTCTGGTGGGTTCTGACCCTGGTCTCCCAGTGGCTCCGGAGGGTCCTGGGCCTGATCTCTCAGCAGCTCCTAGCAGGTCCTGGGCCTGGTCTATCAGTGGCCCCTGGTGGGTCACGGGCCTGGTCTCCCAGTGGCTCCAGTGGATCCTGGGCCTGATCTCTCGGCAGCTCCTAGCAGGTCTTGGGTCTGGTCTATCAGTGGCTCCTGGTGGGTCCCGGGCCTGGTCTCTCAGTGGCTTCTGGTGGGTTCTAGCCCTGGTCTCCCAGTGGCTCCGGTGGGTCCTGGGCCTGGCTTCTCGGCAGGTCCTGGCAGGTCCTGGGCCTGGTCTCTCAGTGGGTCCGGTGGGTCCCGGGCCTGGTCTCTCAGCAGATGCTGGTGGATCCCGGGCCTAGTTTCTTGGCGGCTCCTGGTGGGTCCTGGGCCTGCTCTCTCAGTGGCTCCGGTGGGTCCTGGGCCTGGCTTCTCGGCAGGTCCTGGCAGGTCCCGGGCCTGGTCTCTCAGCAGATGCTGGTGGATCCCGGGCCTAGTTTCTTGGCGGCTCCTGGTGGGTCCTGGGCCTGGTCTCTTGGCGGCTCCTAGCGATCTCTCAGCTCTGCTTGGAGTGTGAGTGGATCCTGCCTGGGTTTGATCCTGAGGCACCAGAGGAGATCAAAGAGGCAGCATTTGAGAACAGACAGCAGAGCGATTTAAGTGGAGGACTTACCAAAGACTAATGAATTTTTAACTTAATTCTTTCTTTTTCTAGTTTACACTACAAAAGACTTTAATGTAAACTGTAACCTATTGAAAAAAAGAGTAATAAATGCCTAATTAATACCTAAAAATGAAGAAGAGATAAGAGAAACAAAAGTGTTAACCAAAGTATAATTTTTAGTTTACTTTTTAAAAATCAGCTTAATATTGCACAAATGCAGTGAGCAATCATAGAGTCATAGAGTCATAGAGATGTACAGCATGGAAACAGACCCTTCGGTCCAACCTGTCCATGCCGACCAGATATCCCAACCCAATCTAGTCCCACCTGCCAGCACCCGGTCCATATCCCTCCAAACCGTTCCTATTCATATACCCATCCAAATGCCTCTTAAATCTTGCAATTGTACCAGCCTCCACCACTTCCTCTGGCAGCTCATTCCATATACGTACCACCCTCTGCGTGAAAATGTTGCCCCTTAGGTTTCTTTTATATCTCTCCCCTCTCAACCTAAACCTATGCCCTCTAGTTCTGGACTCCCCGATCCCAGGGAAAAGACTTTGTCTATTTATCCTATCCATGCCCCTCATAATTTTATAAACCTCTATAAGGTCACCCATCAGCCTCCGATGCTCCAGGGAAAACAGCCCCAGCTTGTTCAGCCTCTTCCTGTAGCTCTAATCCTCCAACTCTGGCAACATCCTTGTAGATCTTTTCTGAACCCTTTCAAGTTTCACAAAATTTTTCCGATAGGAAGGAGACCAGAATTGCACGCAATATTCCAACAGTGGCCTAACCAATGTCCTGTACAGCCTTAACATGACCTCCCAACTCTTGTACTCAATACTCTGACCAATAAAGGAAAGTATACCAAACGCTTTCTTCACTATCCTATCTACCTGCGACTCCACTTTCAAGGAGCTATGAACCTGCACTGCAAAGTCTCTTTGTTCAGCAACACTCCCTTGGACCTTACCATTAAATGTATACGTCCTGCTAAGATTTACTTTCCCAAAATGCAGCACCTCACATTTATCTGAATTAAACTCCAGCTGCCACTTCTCAGCCCATTGGCCCATCTGGTCCAGATCCTGTTGTAATCTGAGGTAACCCTCTTTGCTGTCCACTACACTTCCAATTTTGGTGTCATCTGCAAACTTACTAACCGTACCTCTTATGCTCGCATCCAAATCATTTATGTAAATGACAAAAAGTAGAAGACCTAGCACCGATCCTTGTGGCACTCCACTGGTCACAGGCCTCCAGTCTGAAAACCAACCCTCCATCACCACCCTCTGTCTTCTACCTTTGAGCCAGTTCTGTATCCAAATGGCTAGTTCTCCATTTATTCCATGAGATCTAACCTTGCTAATCAGTCTCCCATGGGGAACCTTGTCGAATGCATTACTGAAGTCCATGTAGATCATCTCATCACAGATACTGCTCTGCCCTCATCAATCTTTTTTGTTACCTCTTCAAAAAACTCAATCAAGTTTGTGAGACATGATTTCCCATGCACAAAGCCATGTTGACTATCCCTAATCAGTCCTTGTCTTTCCAAATACATGTACATCCTGTCCCTCAGGATTCCCTTCAACAACTTGCCCACTACTGAAGTCAGGCTCACTGGTCTATAGTTCCCTGGCTTGTCTTTACTACCTCTCTTAAACAGTGGCACATGGTTTCAGTCAACATACATTAAGGAGACAAACATAGAAATTGCTGGAAAAGCTCAGCAGGTCTGGCAGCATCTGTGAAGAGAAATCAGAGTTAATGTTTCAGGTCCGGTGACCCTTCTTCAGACCCTTAAGTTTTGAGGAAAGGTCACTAGACCTGAAAAGTTAACTTTGATTTCTCATCACAGATGCTGCCAAACCTGTTGAGCTTTTCTGGCAATTTCTGTTTTTGTTTCTGATTTACAGCATCTGCAGATCTTTTGATTTTTATACACTACGGAGATATTGATCCAAACGACAAAAAGGTTGCCGAAAGAAGCATGTTTCTGAAGCATCCTGAAGGTGGACGGTGAAATGGAGAGGTGTCGGAAAAGGATTTGAGGGTTTTGGGGCTGAGGCAGCTAAAGGCATGCTCGCCAATGATGGTGCGATTTAAAGTGAGCGCGCTGAAATGGTCTGAATTTGGGGAGCGCAGAGATCTTGGAGGATCATGGGGCTGGAAGAGATGACAGAGATTGGAAAGGGCACTTTGACAATCAGGATGAGAATTTAAAAATGAAGACTTTTCTGGAATGGAAACCCAATTCATATGATGAATTAGCACCACGGCGATAGGCAAACGAGACATTCTGAGACTTAAGACATGAGCAGCCAAGTTTGGAAGACCCCAAGTTTACAGGGGATAGAATGTGGGACACTAACTCGGAGCACATCAATATAGTTGAGTTCGGAGGTAACAAAAGAATGAATGAGAGTTTCAGCTGCAAACACAATGAGTTGGGCAAGGTTGTGTCATGTTCCAGTGCTAGCAACAAAAATTCAGTTAGACCATGACTATTCAGTACCTCAGCTTTATTTGATATGCTTGGCTCACCAAAATCAACTGATCACAGCTTTAGAATATCCTCAGCATCTTTTGGGAGATCAAATTCCAGATTTGGGCTACAGAAAGTTGCAAACGCAGCCCAGACCATCATGCAACCCAACCTCCCATCCACGGACTCCATCTTCACTTCTCATTGCAAAAGGCAGCCAACATCATCAGAGGTCCATCCCACGCCGGCTATAATCTCGTCCAACCTCTGCTGTCTGGCAGAAAGTAGAAAATCTTAAACCCACGCACCAACAAGTTCAAGGACAGCTTCTTCCCTGTTGCTATTGAATGGACCTCAAATCAAATCTTGGTTTTGTGCAATTTCTCTACAACCGTAACCTTGTATGCCTCACTCTGTTCAATCACCCTATGATCTATATGCCCTTATTTGCTATGATCTGCATGTACTGCTTGCAAAACAAAACTTCTCCCTGCACTTAGGCACATGTGACAATAATAAATCAAATTTCTGCTTCCCTTTGTGTCAAAGGAATGCTTCAGGAAAATTCTGCCCTGTACACCCATATTTTTGGAGTCAGTCATATTTGCCCTTTGGCTGAGATGATGTTGACTGACTGGTACCCTCCATCCTGATTTGTGGAAATAAGTATCCACTTGATACTTGTGGGCGGCACGGTGGCACAGTGGTTAGCACTGCTGCCTCACAGCGCCAGAGACCCGGGTTCAATTCCCGCCTCAGGTGACTGACTGTGTGGAGTTTGCACGTTCTCCCCGTGTCTGCGTGGGTTTCCTCCGGGTGCTCCGGTTTCCTCCCACAGTCACAAAGATGTGCAGGGTCAGGTGAATTGGCCATACTAAATTGCCCGTAGTGTTAGGTAAAGGGTAAATGTAGGGGTATGGGTGGGTTTCGCTTCGGCGGATCGGTGTGGACTTGTTGGGCCAAAGGGCCTGTTTCTACACTGTAATCTAATCTAATCTAATCTAATCTAATCTAAATCTAATCTTGATGGCTGCTCCAGGAATCTTTACGCATCCTGAACAAGTATATCATTATTTTCCTAATTAACTTCTTGAGGGATGTATATACACACCTCTGGAATAGGTGGGACTTGAACTCACTTGACTCCTGGTTCAAAGGAAGGGAGCACTACCACTGTCCACTTTAACGTGTATATTCATGGCATTTAATTTTATATGGGAGGTAGATATGATCTGGGGATTAACCTGATCCTGAATAAGTAGACATACTCAGGCATGTTTGACATAAGAGGCAAATGTTTTACACAAGGGGTGGTTCGCGTGTGGAATGAACTTTCTGAAGAAGTGGTGGATGTGGATACAATTACAAGGTTTGAAAGACATTTGGATAGATACATGAATTGGAAAGGTTTAGCGAAATATGTGCCAGGAGCAGGCAAGTGGGACTAGTTTAGTTTGGGATTATGATTGGCATGGACTGGTTGAACTGAAGGGTCTGTTTCCACGCTGTATGACTCTATGACTCTATGTTATCTTAATTTAGTTTGTTAAGTTTCCTTTAAAATTTAGGTATTTGATACAGTGTTTTAGATCCACGCAATTCAAGCAGGGTACTTATTTGTTAAAGATTACTTCAATAGAGATATAAACAGTCCCTGTGCTAGTTGAATTAGCATAACCATGCTTATGATGTTTAATTCGGTTAACAAATGCAAAAGTGCGTGAAAATTGGGGGAGCAAATAAGTATTGATTGTGACTTGATGTCAACCAGTCCCACACCAGCTTCTGTGCACAGACTTGCTTGAGAAACATTCCATGGTCTAAATGAAATGGTTCTCCAGAAACTGGTCTAGCATTGTATGTTGTTATAAAAGCAGTCTCAATGTCTTAAGCACATCTTTTTATATAATGTTGTAGCTGAACACAATCAGCACATTCTGTGTTGCTCATCAGCCTTTTGTCAGCATGCTAACCTCGGCTTGTTGACTGCAAACAGAAACCGTTTGCAATTACACAGCATCATGGATGACCTCAGGATATCCCAAACTGCTTCAGAACTAATTCTGTTCTGTGTGGAGCAAAGTAGTATTGTGGTGTAGCAAACCATGCAAGCTATTTCCAAACAAGGAACAATAAACAAGGTTATTGGTCTGTTCAGTCAGCTGGTTTGCAATGCAGGGTGATGCTAACATAGAGGCATAGAGCTGTGGACACAGACTCTTCAGTCCAACTCAATCATGCCGACCAGATATCTGTGATTTGCATAACTAACCAAAAGTACAATCATCTGAAATTCTTCACAGTCTCTGGCTGTGATAAAGCTTCAGTCTAGTGAAGAGTTGGGCAAAGCATCCAACACATGATGCCTGTGAGCTCTTTGAGTGGATATGTTTGCTTGTGGAGGTCATACAGTCATAAAGTCATAGAGATGAACAGCACAGAAACAGACCCTTCGACCCAAATCATCTGTGCCAACCAGCTATCCTAAATTCATCTAGTCCCATTTGCCAGCATTTAGCCCATATCCCTCTAAACCCTCCCTATTCAAATACATCCAGATGACTATTAAATGCTGTAATTGTACCAGCCTCCATCACATCCTTTGACAGCTCATCTCATACACGCACTACACTCTGTGTGAAAAGGCTGCCTTTTAGGCTCCCTTTAAATTCCTGTCACCTTAACCCTATACCCTCTAGTTTTGGGCTCCCCCACCCCAAGGGAAAGATCTTGCTTATTTACCCTATTCATGCCCCTCATGATTTTATAAACCTCTCTCATGTCACCCCTCAGCCTCCGATGCTCCAGGGAAAACAGCCCCAGCCTGTTCAGCCTCTCCCTGAAGCTCAGATGCTCCAACCCTGGCAACATCCTTGTAAATCATTTCTGACCCCTTTCAAGAGTAGCTTTTTCCTCTAATCGAGGTTTTGTTTTGTACTTTCCTTGCATTTCTTCTATTTTATTTATGTTCTTACCCACGCAAATAACATGCGCGACAATTTGAGACATTTTATTTTGGACATGAAGAAAAACATTCTTTAATCAAAACAGCACATAAAAAAAAATGTAAAAATTGCACGTCCGAACCTGACCTTTGCTTAAAGCAGTGGCTGACTGTTATTTTCCTCAGATTGTTCAGATTAACATGCTTATGAAGCCAAGAACAATACAAAAGACTCAGATCAGCAGGACTGGCAAAAAACAGTTCCGTAGCCCTTGATTTTAACACATAACCAAGCTATAAGTTTTAACCTGACAAGTGGTTGGACTTAATGCTGACAGTGTATTGCCTTTGTGTTCCGAAAGCGCACTGCGTGTCTGATCTGACAAGACCGATTTCAGAACAGTGGTTCCATAAACAATTTAATTATTACTAGCAGTCAATAGCAGTATTTTGTCAAGATGAATGGAGCAGTTTTATGGCACTTAGCAAGAGCCCCAATGAGCTGGAAGCTTGACATTTTTACAGCCTGCTCCTCTTCCCCAACAATTCTTTTAGTTACAAATCCGCTACAGGCCCAGGAGATCTAAGCTATCGGACAACAACTGTTTTTTTGTTTTGTTGCTGTTGTTATGGCAGGCTGAACTTTCCCATTTTGAGGCAACGTGTTTGTTTTTGGGTGAGATTCATGGTGGGCAATTTTCCACCTCTCTAGGTTCCTGGAACACGTTGACGGGGAAGGTGACAGAAAGAGATACGATAGTAGCATTTGAGAGGCATTTAGGCAGACTCATAAACAGACAGAATGGAGGGATACGGACCCATTGTGCAGGCAGATGGGGTCAGTTTAGAATGGTGTCATGGCAAGCACAGATATGGTGGGCCAAAGGGCCTGATCGCGTGCTGTCCTGTTCTATATTCTATGAAGAAGCACAGTGCCCATGGATAATGGTGACGCTGGAGTTGATTGAAAGCCTGGAGAAGCAGTTAGGGAACGAATGGTGTCAGATACCTGCTCTGACTTTCATGTCATGAAGTGTACAGTCTGGATCCTCGAGGAAGGAGCAAAGAATTAGAAGCTGATTAGAAATGAGGCAGGTTTGGCTAATAATGATGTACAAGAGAATGGAAAAAACTCATTAGTGAGATACAGAGCACACTGTTTAAACCCTTAGGTGGAAAACAGATACGGTTTTTCTCAGCAATGAGATTTTGATATTGTAAATTCTCCCCATATTTCTCACCATTGCCCATCTCGCTGAAGGGAGCAGAAAATTCTGTCCTACATTCCAGATCGTAGAATGCCAACAATGTGGAAGCATCAAGTTCACACCGACCTTCTGAACCATACCACCCCCCAGACCCACCCCCATCCCTGTAACCCTGCATTTCCCATGACTAACATACCTAGCCTACACATCCCTGTGACACAATGGCCAATCTACCTAACCTGCACATCTTCGGACGTTGTGAGGAAACCAGAGCACCCGGAGGAACCCCACGAGGACACGGGGAGAATATGCAAACGCCACACAGACAGTCACATGAGGGTGGGTTCGAACCCGGGTCCCTGGAGCTGTGAGGCAGCTAACCACCATTGAAGAAATCTTCTTCAGGACTGACCTTTAGGATAGCCGATATGGGAACCCATCCTAACAACAATTTTAAAAACTACAATTTCCTTCCCCTGCCACAGTATCCATCCATATGGAAAATAAGCTGGAGAGATCAGTTTTAATTAATGAGCCTTCCTTCAATTATTGATAATGTTTTTGGAGCAACTCTGTATTCATTTGCACATGTACTCCCATTTTCTAATGGTGGCCCAGATTTACTTCCGTGTACCTCTATGATGTCCTTGTTCAGTGAGGAGAAATCTTACCTCTCTATCACAAGGTTTTTGGTTTAAATCCTTCTCCTGGAGCTAATCACAAAAATCTTGGCTGGCACTCCAGTCAGACAATGCTACATTTCCCCAGTTAAAAATCACACAACACTAGGTTATAGTCCAACAGGTTTATTTGGAAGCACTAGCTTTCAGAGCGCTGCTCCTTCATCAGGTGATCATGGATTTTTCCCCACAACCACCTGATGAAGGAGCGGCGCTCCAAAAGCTAATGCTTCCAAATAAATATGTTGGACTATAACCTGGTGTTGTACGATTTTTAATTTTGTACACCCCAGTCCAACACCGGTGTCTCCAAATCATGACATTTCCAGAAGTGTTTTCAGTTGATTGATTGATTGTTGTCACATGTACTGAGATACAGTGAAAAGTGTTGTTTTGTATGCTACACAGAAAGATTGTATCAGAATCAGCTGTATCTGCTCCCAGGAGGACTAATTCCACCACAGAATCCCCCATATCTGCTCCCAGGTGGACCAGTTTCACCACAGAACACACCAGATGGCCTCCTTCTTTAAAGACCACAATTTCTCTTCCCACGTGGTTGAAGATGCCCTCCAATACACCTCATCCACATCCCGCACCTCTGCCCTCAAACCCCACCCCTCCAACCATGACAAGGACAGAACCCCTCCCGGTCCTCCCCTTCCACCCGACCAACCTTCGCATAAACCGCATCATCCGCCGACATTTCTGCCACCTCCGAACGGACCCCACCCCACCCCTTTTCACTTTCCGCAAAGACCGTTCCCTCCATGACTACCTGGTCAGGTCCACGCCCGCCCCCCCCCCCTCCCCCCCGCCACCCCCAACAACCCACCCTCCCGTCCTGGCACCATCCCCTGCCACCGCAGAAATTGCAAAACCTGTGCCCACACTTCCTCCCTCACCTCCATCAAAGGCCCAAAAGGAGCCTTCCACATCCAGCAAGGTTTCACCTGCACATCCACCAATGTCATTTATTGTATCCATTGCTCCCGATGTACACTGGGGAGACTGGACGCCTCCTCGCAGGGTGCTTTACAGAACATCTCCGGGACACCCGCACCAATCAACCCCACCTCCCCGTGGCTCAACATTTCAACTACCCTTCCCGCTCTGCCGAAGACATGCAGGTCCTGGGCCTCCTCCACCACTGCTCCCACACCAAATGACGCCTGTAGGAAGAACGCCTCATCTTCTGTCTCGGAACACTTCAACCCCGGGGCATCAGTTTCTGCATTTCCCCTCCCCCACCTTACCCCAGTACCAACCTTCCAGCTCAGTACTATCCTCATGACCTGTCCTACCTGCCTACTTTCTTTCCCACCTATTCGCTCCACCCTCCTCTCTGACCTATCACCTTCATCTGCCCATTGTACTCTTTGCTACCTTTCCCCATCCTCCTCTCTGACCTATCACCTTCATCCCCACCCCCATCCACCGGATGCTGCCTGACCGGCTGTGCTTTTCCAGCATCACTCTAATCTAGACCCATACAAAATGCGTCAGGGTTGCAGAACACAGTACAGCGTTACAGCCGCAGTGAAGGTGCAGAGAGAGAGAGATCAGAATTAACTTCTAAGATGTTCATTCAAAAGTCTGATGACAGTGGAGAAAAAGCTCATCTTGAATATGTTGCTATATATATTCAAACTTCTGCATCTTCTACCCAACGGAAGAGGGTGGAAGAGATTATAACCGGGATGGGAGGGGTCTTTGATGATGTTGGTTGCTTTCACAACGCAACGGGAAGTGTAGATAGAGTCAATGAATGGAAGGCTGGTTTGCGTGAAGGACTAGGCTGTGTTCACAACTCTCTGTAACTTCTTGTGGTCTTGTGAAGAGAAGTTGTCGTACCAAGCTGTGATGCATCTGGATAGGATGCTTTCTATGGTTCATCTATAAAAATAAACTGAGTCTCTCAGAGTGAATGTAAAAGATTATTTATTTCTTATTTGATAGAAGAGTGGGGGGAATGTCCCTGGTCAATATTTATTCTTTTATCAATATTTCAGAAACAAATCACATCTGGTCACTGTTATATAGGTTTTATGAAGGCTTATCATTTGCAAATTGACTTTAATATTGTTTACAGTACAACAGTTACTATACATTAGAAGTATTTTGTTGATTTAAAACTCATTGGAACATCCTGTAATCATAAAAAGCATTATGTAATTGGGAGTCTCTCTTTTCTTTTTCAACCTGTATATTCAATGCTAAAGAATCCAGTTTTTTCTCTTCATGCCATTTGTCTAGTCTTCATTCTTTCACCTATCAGTTGAACCATGATTCCAAATCTTCCATAAATTCAAGGGATGGGGGGAAATACAGGAAAATGGTGTTGAGGGAAATCCGATCAGCAATGAGCTAGAATACCAGGGGGCTGAATGGCATATTTTTGCCCCAGTGTTCCTGTATCAACTCCAGTCCCTAACTGATAGTTATTACATTCATCCACAGGGTTAAAATCTGAATGTCAGAAACAGAAATTTCTGGAAAAGCTCAGCAGGTCTGGCAGCACCTGTGGAGGGAAACCAGAATAAACGCTTTGGTTAGAATTACCCTTTCTCAGACCTCAGGAAGGGTCACTCAACCTGAAACGTTAACTCTGATTTCTCTCCACAGGTGATGCCAGACCCGCTGAGTTTGTCCAGCAATTTTTGTTTTTGTTTCTGATCCACAGGATAGAGTTATAGAGATGTACCGCACAGACAGAGACCCAACCCAATCTAGTCCCACCTGCCAGCACCCGGCCCATATCCCTCCAAACCCTTCCTATTCATATACCCATCCAGATGCCTTTTAAATCTGCAGTTTTTTCGCTAAAATCTGAGTGTGACGCTTTTATCTGTAATAACTAGTCCCAATATTTCGGGAAGGATGTGGAAGCATTGGAAAAGGTGCAGAGGAGATTTACCAGAATGTTGCCTGGTGTGGAGGGAAGGTCTTATGAGGAAAGGCTGAGAGACTTAAACCTGTTCTCACTGGCAAGAAGAAGGCGAAGAGGGGATTTGATAGAGACATACAAGATGATCAGAGGATTAGATAATGTAGACAGTGAAAGTCTTTTTCCTAGGATGATGATGGGGCATAACTACAAATTGAGGGGTGATGGATTTAAGACAGATGTCAGAGGCAGGTTCTTTACTCAGAGAGTGGTAAGGGAGTGGAATGCCCAACCTGCTAATGTAGTCAACTCAGCCACATTAGGGAGATTTAAACAAACCTTAGATAAGCACATGGATGATGTTGAGATAGTGTAGGGGGATGAGCTGAGAATAGTTCACAGGTTGGCGCAACATTAAAGGCCGAAGGGCCTGTTCTGTGCTGTATTGTTCTATATTCTATGTTCTATGACCCACCAATAGCCTTGTATAATGCAAGGGAGCTAATTATCTTCAGATGTGAGGCATGGATAAGGTGAATGTATTCAGTCTTTTTCCCAGGTTTGGAGAATCGAAGAATAGAGGGCATCAGTTTAAGGTTAGAGGGGAAAGAATAAAAGGGAACCTGAGGGGCAACTTCATTACACAGAAGGCTGTATTGTTCTATGTTCTATGTTATAACTAAAGAGAATGTTTATTAATTTTATCTTGAAGATCCAGAAGTGACATATCTGAAGTGTTGCTTAACCAATTCGGTCAGGTATACATTGCAAAGTCTATGAAAGAGCTCAAGCTAGCTTCTGTTAATGTAACAGCAGTGTGAGGGACATTTCAATGTGAGCTTAACCAATATACCTTCAACACCATTTTCAAAGACATCATTTGTAAGTGTTACCATTTGCAGTATCTGCTGCAAATTCATATTTACAGCTCTCTTTCCAGCTTCTATTCTGAGGCTGTAAGCTGCTTATGGCTTTGCAGTTTGAAAGGTAACTGTCCATCAAAAGTGTTCAGTTATTAGCGTGCGTGATTTCAGGAATGAGAACAGTTCAAAGCTTGGAGTTGATTGAAGTTGTGCAGCCAGACAAGAGAAATTGACTTTGTCATAAGAAAAGAAAGAAACCAGTTGTATGCAAGTATATCTGAATGTAATTTTTCATCAGGTTCCAAATGGAGTTATCATTTTCATCAAACCTGTCAGTACCCTGGAGATTTACACATGGGAAGTTAAGACTGAATACTGTCTTCTCTTTGATGAGGCCCAGGTGCACTTTTCCAATTTAACTCCCATTTTAAATACATACATCCAACCCCTATTTTTCTGTTTTCATTGTCAATTCTTATAAATAACTTGCCTTTATAGTTTGTCTTTCCTAAACACCATAATACCACAGAGTCTCAATGAAGTGCTTCTGAATTCCAATCAATGCAGGAAGTGTAGCATCCAATTCATGAACAAATGATAATGTGATAATTATTTTCTTTTTAAAAATCTGGTACTGTTCCCAGATAGATTTTGGCATTGTTCAAAGTCAAAATAGTTTATCTTCATCTGAAAGAACAGAGGGAGCATTTTTAAGCTTTTTATTCAGAAATTAGTGTCTTCAACAGTGCAGCATTTGCTCAGTAGTGTATTAGAATATCTGTCTTACTATGGCTGAGATGGTAGAATCCCTACACTGTAGAAGCAGACCATTTGAGTCCACACCAACCCTCCGAAGAGTATGCTGCCCAGGCTCACTCCATCTTCCCTATAAAGCCTATGGCTAATCCAGCTAGCTTACACATCTCTGGGCAATTTAGCACAACCAATCCACAGCTTTGGACTGTGAGAGGAAGCCAGAGCACCCAAAGGAAACCTGCACAGACAGGAGAGAATGTGTAAACTCCACACAGACAACTGCCTGAGAGTGGAAATGGACCCAGGTCTCTGGTGCAGTGAGGCAGCAGTGCTAACCACTGAACCACCATTCCACCTTTGTACTGTGGGAAGCACATACTAACTTTCTATAAACTCATACTCCACGGAGCACAGAACGCATTTTAATTATTAATAATTTGACCGAGGTCCTGGTATGACCAATTATATGCTTTCTCTACATTTAACTTAAAAATCCATCGAGCACATTTCTTTAATAAAGACAAAATTATTACTTTTTCAAAATAAAATAAAACGTTGATGATTGTGCCAAACTGGTTCACATGTTCTGATTGCAATATAAAAATGTAAAAGCTTACTCTGTAGATGGATTGAAATACATACACAAACACCTCTGTACAGGCAAAGAAAAACAAATTTCTCTCCACACAGAAATCCTTTTTAAGGAAAAGAACACTTTGGCCAGTAAGACTTAGGTCTCAAGCACTGTTGCCTCACAGCGCCAGGGACCCGGGTTCGATTCCAGTCTTGGGTGACTGCCTGTGTGGAGTTTACACATTCTCCCCGTGCCTATGTGAGTTTCCTCCGAGTGCTCTGGTTTCCTCCCACAGTCCAAAGATGTGCAGGTTAGGGTGAACTGGCCATGCTAAATTTCCCATAGTGTTCAGGGATGCCTAGGCTAGGCGCATTAGTCAGAAGTAAAATTAAAGTAATAGGGTAGGGGAATGGGTCTGGATGGGTTAACCTTCGGAGGGTCAGTGCGGACTTGTTGGGCTGAAGGGCCTGTTTCCACACTGTAGGGATTCTATCATTCTTGAGAGCAACAAGGATATGATTTGAAATGTTCAGGTGGCTGATGCTCTTTCAATGATGGATGGCACTGATTACATGTAACTGGGACCTTTGTAGGTTCAGTTTTTTCAGGTAACATTGACAATCTCTTTTAGAGCCTTCTCAGTGCAAGGGCAGCTGGACCAGGGCTCCAGGTACCATACTGGATCCACAACGAGGAACAAGAGATCTGAACTGGGATACTTTTTTCCTTAAAGTAAAGGCTTCTGTATAAACTAAAAATCAAACTAATCTCCAAGTAGAATTACCACTCTCAACGTCTTTGAAATAAACTATTGAATGTTTTCCCCTGAAGCAAGTTCAAACAAAACCAGAAATTAATGATGCACTTGTGGTTTCCAACAAATGCCTTTTTAATAAAAAAGAGATCCGATGTGTTGTTACATTAACCTTTAAAAAGTGCAATCTGTTTACCTCCAAAATTCTTCTAACTCAAGTCCACAAAAATGGTTAAATATTAAGCCTGACATTTTGGGGTGGCACGGTGGCACAGTGGTTAGCACTGCTGCCTCACAGCGCCAGAGACCTGGGTTCACTTCCAGCCTCGGGCAACTGTCTGTGTGGGTTTCCTCCCACAGTCCAAAAATGTGCAGGTTAGGTGAATTGGCCATGCTAAATTGCCCAGAGTGTTAGGTGAAGGGGTAAATGTAGGGGAATGGGTCTGGGTGGGTTGGTCTTCAGAGTGGACTTGTTGGGCTGAAGGGCCTGTTTCCACACTGTAAGTAATCTAATCTAATCTAAAACACTTTGCATTTTGGGGTTTGTATCCAGAAGCTTCACTGAAGACCAGCGAACAGGATTATATCCAATAAAAACAGAAAGAATTGTGGATGCTGTAAATCACAGGCAAAAATAGAAATTGCTGGAAAAGCTCAGCAAGTCTCACATCATCTGTGGAGGGAAATCAGAGTTAAGGTTTCAGATCGAGTGACCCTTCATCAGAATATTACAGGATTACATCCAAACTTAGAAAGCACACTGTCCATGCAAATGTATTGCTCTTAAACTCCAGCACCTAAATAAGTGTGGGGTGGGGAGTCCAGAACTAGAGGGCATAAGTTTAGGGTGAGAGGGCAGAGGGTGGTGCGTGTATGTAATGAGCTGCCAGAGGAAGTGGTGAAGGCTGGTGCAAATGCAACATTTAAAAGGCAACTGGATGATTTTATGAATAGGAAGGGTTTAGAAGGATATGGACCAAGTGCTGGCAAATAAGACTAGATTAGATTGGAATATATGGTCAGCATGGACAAGTTGGACTGAAGGGTCTGTTTCCTTGCTGTACATTCTCTAAGACTCTATGATTCATAGTCCCATTGTGATAAAATAATAATATACAAGCATTTAACGCTATGGTCTAAAATTCTTTTGCTCAGAAATATTGAATTTCAAGTAAACACCACAATCTTTGGCCCACAATCATCACTCATTATTCCTGCACACGATTAGCCCACTGTGCAATTTCAAGCCTTATTGATTTTAATTATTCTGTAAAACATCTATCTCTTAGCTTTGAAAAACACAATAAGTATATCTGTCTCAGTAGAAGAAATGCATTCCTTTAATGCTGTGATTTAATTAACTGGTGTAACAGGCTCAAAAGGTTAAATAGCCCACTCTAACTTCCAGTCTTTCTTAATATTAATTATGACTAGTTAATTTAACTAAAACATGCTACTGACTTCGGTAAACACATTGACATTGAATGAAAGATCTTCGCATTCATTCTGATATTTTGCATATGGTTATTTGATAAATTCACCATTGTCAATCTTCACAAAATAATTTTTTCGAGTGGGTTAATTATTGCAATTCTTTCAGAAAGAACTTCACAGGTAACTGAGGAATACATTACACTTCATTAATTCTAGTTGTTGTCTCAGGTTGATTTTACAAATGGAAGCTTTTTTTTTAATTTGCTTTCAATGCCACAGTCTTTGCTTGCACTATATTTGTTTGTTAATGAGTTTTTGTAGCTTGGGTCATGATATTTCACACCAATGACTGTCGTGGTCTCTCTCCAATAAGCTCTGAACACCTCAAAGAGCCGGAATGCCGCACAAGGGCAACTCCTCTGGAGAGAGAGCGCTGAACCGAACTCATTGTTTCTAGACTGACCAGCGAGTCAGAACTTAGCTCCGCATAGTAATCACGACCACCACCAATGCCTGGATGATTAGATTAGTTACAGTGTGGAAACAGGCCCTTCGGCCCAACAAGTCCACACCAGCCCTCTGGAGAGCAACTCACCCAGACCCATTCCCCTACATTTACCCCTTCACCTAACACTACGGCAATTTAGTATAGCCAAATCACCTAACCTGCACATTTTTGGACTGTGGGAGGAAACCGGAGCACGCGGAGAAAACCCACACAGACACGGGGAGAATGTGCAAACTCCACACAGACAGTTCCCTGAGGCGGGAATTGAACCTAGGACCCTGGCGCTGTGAGGCAGCAGTGCTAACCACTGAGTCACCGTGCCACCCTCTCTTGTTGGTGGAACAATGGCCACCTGGTACGAACCCACTCGGAGTAGCATCCCCAAGAGAGAGATCAAACTGTTTATCCTGGCCAGCAATCTCCCTTGAGTGGGCGGTTCGAATCACCCGGATTACCCTTTGGTCCTTGACACTGGAATTATAATCTGGGATCTGCTGTGAACTCAACCAGACCAGTGTTGGTGTACCCAGAAGGAGTACAGACGGACTCAAATGTAAGTTCAAAATTACCAGTGAACCTTATTACAGAAAAAAATTCAAGTTGCCCAATCCATACAATATTTCGATGAAACTTATATTCTATACTCGGTGGCACGGTGGTTAGCACTGCTGCCTCACAATACCAGAGACCTGGGTTCAATTCCCACCTCAGGTAACTGTCTGTGTGGAGTTTGCACATTCTCCCGTGTTTGTGCGGGTTTCCTCCGGGTGCTCCGGTTTCCCCCTACAGTCCAAAAATGTTCAGGTCAGGTGAATTGGCCACGCTAAATTGCCCGCAGTGTTAGGTGAAGGGTAAATGTAGGGGAATGGGTCTGGGTGGATTGCTCTTCGGAGGGTCGGTGTGGACTTATTGGGCTGAAGGGCCTGTTTCCACACTGTAAGTAATCTAATCATAAAATATAAGAAAACTGGAGCAGACACATCGTAAATCTTAAACATTACACAATTTACAGGACAAGAATTACACAATCATCCTCCCCTCATGCATAATCAACTACTCCAGAGTATGAGTGACCCAGGCCTGAAAGGGGTTCTTACGGTCTCAGAGGGACTTGTTGCTTGTCTGGTGGAGCTCCCTCTCTGCCCCAGGTGTTGTTGCGGTCCAAGGTCACAGACAGGGTGGATACCTTCAGCCCCAAAGGATTGGTGTCCAGAGACGCAGCAAACTCAGAGCGAGGAGAGTGAAAAGGAAAAGACCCTCGATAGCTGGCCTTGCAATTCCAAAGGGCTGGACGGAGACTCCCTCCGCCCCATTCAATTTCACAAAGCATCTCCGGTGATTGCTGGGGCCGTTTCAATCTCATCATTCGTGGAAACAGAAGGGTCGATACCATCCCAAACTTATTTAACTGGAAGTTTGATGACTTCATGGACCCTCCCAAACTGCTTTCAGATTAGACTAAATCATAAACCTCTATGGATCAGAGTATTGAGTACAGGAGTTGGGAGGTCATGTTATGGCTGTACAAGACATTGGTTCAGCCACCATTGGAATATTGCATGCAAATCTGGTTCTCCTTCCTATCGGAAGGATGTTGTGAAACTTGAAAGGGTTCAGAAAAGATTTACAAAGATGTTGCCAGGGCTGAAGGATTTGAGCTATAGGGAGAGGTTGAACAGGCTGAGGCTGTTTTCCCTGGAGCATCGGAGGCTGAGGGGTGACCTTATAAAGATTTATAAAATCATGAGGGGCATGGATAGGGTAAATAGATAAAGTCTCTTCCCTGGGATGGGGGAATCCAGAACTAGAGGGCATAGGTTTAGGGTGAGGGGGAAAGATATAACAGAGACCTAAGGGGCAACTTTTTTACACAGAGGGAGGTATGTGTATGGAATGGGCTGCCAGAGGAAGTGGTGGAGGCTGGTACGATTGCAACATTTAAGAGGCATCTGGATGGGCATATGAATAGGAAGGGTTTGGAGGGATATGGGCCGGGTGCTGGCAGGTGGGACGAGATTGGTTTGGGATATCTGTTCAGTATGAACGAGTTGGCTCAAAGGGTTTCTTTCCATACTGTACATCTCTATGACTCTAACTAGATAGGCTCCATTGTTCACAGGTTCGGGGTTCATTACCATTTCTGTGCCTGTCCCTTGATACAATGTCTGGTGGGTGCCATTTTGTTTTTCGAGTTGTCTCATACCTCTGAGGATCTCTGTCCCTAGAAGAAGGTGTGTCCTTATTCTGGCAGGCCTGCTGGGAAATCCTGCCTGCTCAGATGCAGTTTTTCACAAAAGGCCATTTTCTTTCAGTCTTTTCTTTTAAAACTGGGGATTGCCCTGAAACTGAAGCAACTTCAGTCTAAATTTGGGTAATTGAATTCAAAATAAAGAGTGTAGGAGCACCAAATTTCAAGTACACTAAATATTGTGACAAAACCTCTTAACAGCAGGTGGCGATAGTGAGGGAGGGCACTGAAAAGGATAACTGGAGCAGTCAAGCAAATCTTCCCTGGAGAAAAGAATGTCTTTTGGGGGAGGAGGCCTGATGGGGAGAAGGATCAAATAGACAGACATAAACCACAGGCTTAACTCCAGGGAAATGCAGTGTCTTTGTTGTTTAACCTTAATGTTTGTACTGACCTGATGCCCATGGAATAAAGAAATCAACACAGTGTCATACCAAGGAAGCGCTCTGTTGTTGCATGTCTAGATTTTTAAATGAGACTTAAGCAGTCTTTACTTCTGATGAACACAAAGAGTCCCATGATATGTTCAAAGTGAGTTCATGCAAAGTGTTTACCCACACTCCAATCCCAATCAACAACATCAAAAGCAGATGATTTTGGTCATTAATAGTGAGAATTCACTTTAAATAAAGTAACCCATTCACTGAGCATGTTCTAAGGGTTTGCTCGGGTGTTATACAAATGCAAGACTGTATGTGATAAATCCTTTGAATTAGTTTCTAAATGTATTGACTAACAGAACCCAAAATGAAAAGCAAAAAATGATTAAAGTTCATGGTAGGGCTCCCACTGGTACTATAGTAACTCCACTGGCCTTTGGGTGAGAGATATAATACTTTTTCTGTTGAGGTGTCTCCCTCCATTGAATCTCAGCAATTTGGGTTCAACTCACTTCAGGGATCCAACATTCAACATTGACGTTCCATTGTAGTACCTATTTGATCCATTGTCAGAGGCTCTCTCTTTCAGTTTCATAGAATCCCTACAGCGGCCCATTACGTCTGCACTGACCCTCCAAAGAGCATCCCACCTAGCCTCATATCCCTACTCTATCCTTGTCACCCTGCATTTCCTTTGGCTCACCCACCCCTGGATACTATGGGGCAATTTAGCATGGCCCATCCACCTAACCTGCACAGTGTTAGACTGTGGGAGGAACATACACACACACACACAGGGAGAATGTACAAACTCCACACAGACGGTCGTCCGATGATGGAATCGAACCTGGGTCCTTGGCACCGTGAGGCAACCATGCTAACCATTGAGCCAGCATATCAGTGATGAGATTACACAAAGGACCCCATCTGTCCACTTGCAGTCAGGGAAGGAAAAGACTGTTTTAAAGAAGAGTAGGAGATTCCCCTTTGTCTTGGCTGCTGTTGAGCCTTCACCCCTCAATGGACAATGATAACCTAGGCCATCGAGATTTATGGATATTTTGCATTCTTCTAAAGTGTGCACAGTCACGCTTTCCCACATTGCATCGCATCTGCCATGTCTTTGCCCAGTCTCCCAGCCTGTCCATGTCCTTCTGCAGCCTCCCTGGTTCCTCAACTGATTAGTAAGGTGATCAAAGGTTGCGGAGAGAAGACGTTAGAATTGAGGTTGAGAAACTTACCAGCCATGTTTGAATGTCGGAGCTGACTCAAAAGGCCTAGTTCTGCTCTTCAAGCCTGACAAGATTTTATTACATACATATTATTTGGAATTTGAACCCAGGCTTCCTGGCTCAGAGGTAAGGACGCTACCGCTGCACCATAAGAGACACCAAGCTTTAGATACACAATGTCTGCATGGACTAAAATGGCGGTGTGGTAAATAATCAACCAAATCTCACCAGTTGTTGACTTGTTTCAGATATTGCATCAGATACCTTGACAAGACTCAGTGCTTCCTGTACAGAAAAAGGAAGTATTGCGGCAATAGATGAATGTAGTCATGTTTTCATGAGCTTGGAAGAGAATGGTTTAGGGCCACATGGTTTTTGATGGTTACTACAAAAGTTTGTACAATTTTCTGCCTTGGAGATAAAAATGAAAGTGGTCATGGCAATGAGGAAGCTGACAGCTTGTCATCTGTTCTTAGTGAGAGTGGCTCCCATTTCTATATGTAATTACTATGGTGTCTCTGCGTGTTTGTATATTGTGCTAACAGTGATAGCTCAGTCATGGCTATTATAGGGAAGAGTTAGGGATTTTCCAAGTACAACCAGATGATTTGTTTGATGAGGCCTAATGAGATAGAATGGCCACTCACTCCTGCAGGTGCCGAGGCTTGCTCCAGTGTGCAAAGTGTTGTAGTAGCACTATGGCAACGAAAGGTGCCAATGCACTCCAGAGCATAGTGTCTAAGTGCAGATCCATACTGTTGTCAAAAAGCATGGTGCTGGAAAAGCACAGCTAGTCAGGCAGCATTCAAGGAGCAGGAGAGTCGACACTTCAAGCATAAGCTCTTAATTGGACTAGAGCTGTGCCATGAGGATTTAAGTGAGTCTGCTATGTGCCTGATCCCAATACCTGTGGACAGTGTGCAGTTTTGTGTGTGTGTGTGTGTGAGCATGCCCTGAGCTATGAGTGCTGCGTGCTGAGACAGAGGTCCTGAAAGGGCAAGAAGTGAGCCTCTCACTGCTCACCACCAAATATCTTATCTCAGTGTTTGATACTTGTTTGGAAAATAGGACATTTTTGCTCTTGATTTTGAGATGTTCCTCATTGCCTATGTCAAATGAATATCCTAACATTCTTGCCAATGCCTGGGAAGATTCTGCCCGTCATGTTTGGGGGTAACAAAAGCACGAATGGGAGCAAATGGACTGAAAAAGGAATGACTCAACTTACCGAGGGAGAAATGGGCGATCATTGTCAAGGGGCACATACCAACATGGAAGATCATGGCTGGATAGATAGTTAAGCAAGTTATGAACACCTTGGCTCCACTGGGACAGCGCTGAGCAGAGAATAGAATCAGTCCCGTTTCTGAAAACAGTGGCTTCATTCATAGAGTCATAGAGTCGTAGAAATTCACAGCATGGAAACAAATCTTTCGGCCCAATGTATCCATGTCATAAATCTCAATCTAACTTAGTTCCATTTGTCACCATTTGGCCCATATCCCTCCAAACTCTTCCTATTCATGTATCCATACAAATGCCTTTTAAATGCTGTAATTGTACCAGCCTCCACCACTTCCTCTGACAGCTCATTCCATACATGCACCACCTTCTGCATGAAAAAGTTGACTTTTAAATCTTTTCCCTCTCTCTATAAGCCTCTAGTTTTGGACTGCTCAATCCAAAGAAAAGACCTTGTTGATTCACCCAATCCACACCCCTCATGATTTCCTAAAACTCTGTAAGGTCTGTTTCCAATGCTCCAGGGAAAAAAGCTCCAGCCTCTTTAGCCTTCCCTTATAACTCAAACCCTCCAGTTCTGGCAATGTCTTTGTAAATCTTTTCTACACCCTCTCATGTTTAATAACATCTTTCGTATTGTAGGGCAACAGACCTGAACGCAATACTTTAAAAGTGGTCTCAACAATGTCCTAATCTGCCATAACATGATGTTCCAACTTCGATATTCATAGAGTCATAGAATCATAGAGACGTACAGCACAAAAAGAGACCCTTTGGTCTAACTCATCCTTGAAGACAAGATATCCTAATCTAGTCCTATTTGCTAGCACTTGGCCCATATCCCTCCAAACTCTTCCGGCTCATAAACCCATCCAGGTGCCTTTTAAATGTTGCAATTGTACCAGCCTCCACCACTTCCTCTGGTAGCTCATTCCATACATGTACCACCCTCTGTGTGAAAAAGTTGCCCCTTAGGTCTCTTTTATATCTTTCCCTTCTCACCCTAAACCTATGCCGTCTAGTTCTGAACTCCCCAACCGCAGGGAAAAGACCTTGTCTACTTATCCTATCCGTGCCCCTCATGATTTTATAAATCTCTATAAGGTCACCCCCTCAGCCTCTGATGCTCCAGAGAAAACAGCCTCAGCCTCTCTCTGTAGCTCAAATCCTCCAACCCTGAAAACATCCTTGTAAATCTTTTCTGAACCCTTTCAAGTTTCACAACATCTTTCTGGTAGCAGGGATACCAGAATTGCACACAATATTACAAAAGTGGCCTAACCAATGTCCTGTACAGCTACAACATGACCTCCCAACTCCAATACTCAATGTTCTGACCAACAAATTTAGCATACCAAATGCTTTCTTCACTATGCTATCTATCTGTGACTCTACTTTCAAGGAGCTATGAACCTGCACTCCAAGGTCGCTTTGTTCAGCAACACTCCCTAGGACCTTAACATTAGGTGGAGAAGTCCTGCTCTGATTTGCTTTTCCAAAATGCAGCCCCTCACATTTATCTAAATTAAAATCCATCTGCCACTCCTCAGCCCATTGACCCAACTGATCCCTTTGAATTCTGAGGTAACTTTGCTCGCTGCCCACTTCACCTCCAATTTTGGTGTCATCTACAAACTTACTAACTATACCTCTTTTGCTCACATCCAAATCATTTCCATAAATGATGAAAAATAGTGGACCCAGCACTGGCCATTCAATGCATTGGTGAAAGAAGGCATACTTTCACCACCTTGTCTACCTATGACTCCACTTTTAAGGAACTATGCACCTGCACCTCTACCCAGTCCCAGAAATTAAAGCTCACCTAGGAGCTGAGAAGGATGCTCTTAGTGCAGAGATGGTGGAAGAGTTGATAGAAGTGGGGGTGAGGCAGAGCTGGGTGTCAATGACGTTTGGGGGGAATCTTATTTACATCCTGCTGAGGAACAGCCTTTAGACAGAGAAACGTTGAGCCAAGAGAGACGCTTGTGGGGTCATGGCAGAGGGGAGAGAAGAGAGGGAACTGTGTAGGAAGTGGAACCAGTTAGACATGCTCTAACTGTGATTGTAGTGCTTATAGCACTAAAGCAAACAGAAGCTTGACACACTGAGATGGAGATCAGAAGACAGAGTCTGATGGAGGGTCACTGGACCTGAAAAGTTAAATTGGTTTTTCTCTTGGTGGATGAAACAATAGAAACATCGAAAGAAGGTGCAGTTGAGGGTCTTCCAACCCTTCAAGCCTGCACCATCATTCAATATGATCATGCAATCTCAGACTCCCACCCCCACTTTCTCTTCAGGCCCCTCGATCCCTTTAGCCAGAAGTGGTACATCCGGGTCCCTCTTGGATATGTCTCACAAATTAGCCCCAGCAGCTTTAGAGAATTCCACAGGTTCACAACTCTCCGAGTGAAGAAATTCTTCCTCATCCACAGTCCCAAATGGCTGTTGCCAGTCCTGCTGAGTTTCTCCAGCAACTTTGGTTCTTGTTTCAGATTTCCAGCATCTACAGTTCTTGGTGCCATCTTGGAAGAGAGATGCTGGGAAATGAGGGGTGAGTCAAAGACTGCACAGAGATCACGAAGGACAAGGAGGGGAAACACATCATAGTGATAGAGGATTTCCTTTCTGAGTTAAATCAGGTTATGTCCACTTCTTTGTGTTTTGCCATGTACTTTAATCAGGTTGAACTAAAAACTCCTCCTCTTAAAAAAAGAGTAATTTGCTCTCTTGCTTTTGTGTGCATAGAGTTCTATATTGTTCTAACTCCCAAAGAAAAACCTTCAGATATCACAGTCAAAGCCAATTGTCCAATGTCCCATTGGAAACAGCAATGATTGATGAAATTGACATGCACAGCAGAAGAATTTACTTTCTTGTACAGTTTAATCAAAATGAATAAAAGAATACATTGATCACAAAAAATACAGAGAAGTAATTATGTCTTACAATTAGCTGTATCTCACAAGTCTTACAGTTTTAATGGACTGTTATAAATCAGGTTCCAATTATGTAGCTCCATGTAAAAGGGCTCCTCAGACACTGTGGTATCATCCTTACCTCTGAGCTAGGAGGTCCAGCTTCAATTCCCACCTGTTCCAGAGGTGTGTCATTACATCTTTGAACAGGTTGGTTGTTAAATATCTGCAAGGTAATATGCTCCACATTGGCTTCCATCAGGCAGAAGATACAGGAGCTTGAACACACACACACACACAGACACACTCATGCGCACACACAGACACACACACACATGCACAGACATGCACACACACAGACACACTCATGCGCACACACAGACACATACACACACACACACAGAGGCACACTCACGCACACACACACGCATACACACACACAGACACCACAGACGCACACACGTGCACAGACATACACACACAGACACACTCATGCGCACACACAGACACATACACACAGAGGTACACTCACGCACGCACACACAGACACACACGCACACACACACGCATACACACACACAGACACACGCAGACACACACATACCACCTTCTTCCTTGCTGTTCTTCGACTGATGAATGGACTTTCTAACTTCAAATAATGTTGATCTTGTTAATGCTGTTCTTGCCTAGTATGGACCTTGTGCGATGTAACATGTATGTTTCTCTCAAAGGTTTTTTTCTTAGCTTATGCCCTGTGTGTCCTTGCTCACAATGATCATCTTGTACCGCTCATAAACAAAGCTTTTCACTGTACTTAGGTACACGCGATAATAAATAAAATTTAATCAAATCAAATTAACCTTTCGCATCATGCATACACACTTTAGTTCCACCATTGGATATCAGACCTCAGCCAGCAGATGGCACATTGTTTCATATGTCTGCTTGTCTTCCCTGCAGTTTTTAGGCTGTAGTTACACTGCACTTCGATGGGAGACATGCTTCTTGGCTTCAATCCCACATCCAAGAAAATCATTATCTTTATCTCCTGAAATCAAGGGGAGGCAATGACCTCGTGGTCATACAGTCATAGAGTCAAAGAGCTATACAGACAGAAACAGACCCTTTGGTCCAACTCATCCAGAACAGATAACCTTGTCCCATTTGTCAGCATTTGGTTCATGTCCCTCCAAACTCTTCCTTTTCATGTACCCATTCAGACATCTTTTAAATGCTATAATTGTACCAACCTCTACCACTTCCTCTGGCAGCTCATTCCATTCATGCACCACCATCTATGTTAAAAAAATGCCCCTTAGATCCCTTTTATATCTTTCCATCTTGCTTTAAATCTATTCCTTCTAGTTCTGGGCTCTCCCTGGGAAAAAACCTTGTCTATTCACCCTCTCCATGTCCTTTCATGATTTTATAAACCTCGATAAGGTTACCCTTCAGCCTCTGATGCTCCAGAGAAAACAGACCCAGCCTATTCATCATCTCCCTATAGCTCAAATCCTGGTAACATCCTTGTAAATCTTTTCTGAACCCTTTCAAGTTTCACAACATCTTTCCAACAGTGGGGACACCAGAATTGCAAGCAATAGTCCAACAGTGGCCTAATCAATGTCCTGTACGGTTGCAACATGGCCTCCCAACTCCTGTACTCAATACTCTGGCCAATAAAGGAAAAAACAATGACTGCTGGAAACCAGATTCTGGATTAGAGTGGTGCTGGAAAAGCACAGCAGTTCAGGCAGCATCCTCCTGCTCCTCGGATGCTACCTGAACTGCTGTGCTTTTCCAGCACCACTCTAATCCAATAAAGGGAAGCATACCAAACATCTTCTTCACAATTCTATCTACCTGTGACTCTACTGTCAAGGAACCGTGAACTTGCAATCCAAGGTCTCTTTGTTCAGCAACACTCTCCAGGACGTTACCATTAAGTGTATAATTCCAGCTAAGATTTGCTTTTCCAAAATGCAGCACATCACATTTACCTAAATTAAACTCCATCTGCCACTCCTCAGCCCATTGGCCCATCTGATCAAGATCCTGTTGTACTCTGAAGTAACCTTCTTTGCTGTCCACTACATCTCCAGTTTTGGTATAAACTGCAAACTTACTAACTATACCTCCTACGTTCACATCCAAATCATTGATATAAATGATGAAAATTAGTAGACCCAGCACAGATCCTTGTGGCACTCCACTGGTAACAGGCCTCCAATCTGAAAAACAACTCTCCACTGCTACTCTTTGTCTTCTACCTTCGAACCAGTTCTGTATCCAAATGGCTCATTCTCCCTGTATTCCATGTGATCTAATCATGCTAACCAGTCTACCATAAGAAACCTAATCGAATACCTTACTGAAGTCCATATAGATCACATCTACCCTCTGCTCTCATCAATCCTCTTTGATACTTCTTCAAAAACCTGAACCAAGTTAGTGAGAAATGATTTCCCACGCACAAAGCCATGTTGACTAACCTTAATCAGTCCTTGCCTTTCCAAATACATGTAAATCCTGTCCCTCAGGATTCCCTCTAACAACATGCTCACCACCAATGTCAGGCTTACTGGTCTATAGTTCCCTAACATTTCTTTACCACCTTTCTTAAATAGTGGCACCATGTTAGTTAACCTCCAGTCTTGTGGCACTTCATCTGTGGCTATGATGATACAAATATCTCAGCAAGGGGACCAGCATTCACTTCCCTAGCCTTCCACAGAGTTCTAGGATACAGTTGATCAGACCCTCGGGATTTATCCACCTTTATGCATTTTAAGATGTATAATCAGAGGACTGTTAATCCTGAGAACCAAATAATGGTCTGAGAACCACAAGTTCGAATCACACCATGGCAATAGTGGCATTTGAATTCAATTAAGATAAAGTCTTGAATTAAGAGTCTAATTTTGATCATTGGAAAAAACCCATCTGGTTTCCTCCATTTTAGGAAACCTCCCAATCTTACATGTTCTGGCCTACATGTGACCCAGACCCACAACAATATGGTTAACTCTTAATTGTCCTCTGGGCAATTAGGGAGGGCAATAAATGCTGACCCAGCCAGAGATGCCACACCCTGTGAATTATTTTTAAAAAGTACAGGACTAACAAAAAAAATTGGGTCCAACTTAACCCCTAGGTAGTTATCATTTGACATGAGTTAGGTACTAGTTGTAGTTGTGAAATGATGAGAGGAACAAAAGACTTATGGGAAGGTAACGTTGGAACTTAGAATGATACAGGAAAGAGGGAATCCATTCAGATGAGTATGCCTTCTCCAGGTCATTGAAAAACTTAGAGATGAAAAGTGTGTTGCTGGAAAGACACAGCAGATCAGGGGCAGCATCTGAGGAGCAGGAGAGTCGACATTTTAGGCATAAAAGGATTCTCCTGCTCCTCAGCTGCTGCCTGACCTGCCGAGCTTTTCCAGCACCACAGTTTTCGACTCTCCAGCATCTGCAGGCCTCACTTTCTCCTACTTTGGCAAACTTACCCAATTCGTCCCAAGCTTCTAGAATCTTGCTATATTGTTATTAGGGAGAAAATAAGCCGATAGCTTCATATAATTGAAGTGCATATTTAATGTGAAATTCACACTTCTGCGAATGATAATAAATTAAACATCTTTCTTAAGCCACTTTCACCTTTGAAATATTTTCCACAACATCACAATTAAGAATCTAATTCATTTATATAATTTGTAAGAGATTAAGGCCATGGCACTGAATCCAATTTATTACATCTTGCCAGCCAATTATTTTTACAGTTTCTGTTGGCAAGCCATTCCTGGGCCGAATGGCCTCCTTGGTTGAAAAAACTTGAAGTGCACACAAAACAAATTTAGCATAAAGCATAGTATTCTGACTGATATCATCAAGCAACTCTGAGTTTGGACAGTTAAGCAGCATTGACACACAATGACAGTATTGTTGAATTTTAGTGTATCCAAGAGTTGGATGGACAGTGATGGGAGGAGGACACTTGGGTTGAAATATGGAGAGCAGGCAACTTCTAAAGCTGAGATTTTGGACAGTAGCCACAACTATGTTGTTGGCATTCTGCCATGTTGAGAGCTAACTGCGGTTAGGAATCTATAACCAAGAGCTGGCCCTGTTGAAGAGTTTAAATATCTGATATTATGGAGTGAATGAACTTAATGCTCCTTCATCTGTTGCTGAAAATTTCCTTTTATTTGAATATCTGAACGGATTTCTCTCTCTCTCTGCTGACTTTCTTTCTCAATCTCAGTTGGTTTTGTTGAGGTAATTGTTGAAATTTGTTTTAATACAATGTTATCTGACCTGTTGTGTTTAGTTTTCAAGAATCAGATTTTAATACTTTAGCATCTTAGCTTGTGCATCTAAGTTAGAATTTCTGATTTTAATGATTTGAAGTTTGAGAAAGTTGGACACGGGAACCTACCAGTCTTCAAATGTAGCCAAGGTGAGACGAGATAGACCAGGATTAACTCAGACTTTCAAAGCTTGTCATTTATCAAAGGGGGAACAAGACTTTAAGCTCTTAGAAAAGAGTTGTATTTCAAGAGGAAGCGATCTCTTGGCTCTTGATCACAAGGAGGAGGAGATGGAGAATTGTCTGGTGTATTGCTCAGACCGTTGAGTATAAGAGTTGGGATGTCATATTACGGTTGCACAGGACATTGGTGAGGCTACCTTTGGAGCACTGTGACCAGTTCTGGCCACCCTGTTATAGGAAGGATATTACTAAATTGGAGAAGGTGCAGAAAAGATTTATCAGGATGTTACTGGGACTGGAGGGTTTGGGTTATTTTTCACTGGAGCAAAGGAAGTTGAGGGTGACCGTGTAGAGACTTATAAAATCATAAAGGGCAAGGTCAATAGTCAAGGTCCTTTCCCCAGGATCAGGGAGTTCAAAACCAGAGGGCATTTGTTTTTAAGAAGAGAAGAGAAAGATTCAAAAGTGACCTGAGGGGAACTGAGAGCAGCTCGTATGTGGAAGAACTACCAGGGGAAGCGATAGATACAGGTACGGTTACAACGTTTTAAAACAAAAACATTTGGACAGGTATGTGAATAGGAAAGGTTTAGAGGGATAAAGTCCAAACACAAGCAAATGGGACTAGTTGAGTTTGGGAAACTTGGAGTTTTAAAAGTGTCCCAGCCTATTCAACCTCTCCTTATAACTCAAACTCACCATTCTTGGTAACATCCGGGTAAGTCTTTTCTGAACCTTCTCTAGTTTAAGAATATCTTTCTCTGTAACCCTGCATATCCCTAGAAACTACAGGGCAATTTAGCATGGCCAATAAAGGATCTGTTTCCATGCTGTATGACTCTACGACTTAACAGATTTAATTTTGATTTTGGATGGTGACATTAAATAGTAGTGTTAGAAGCAAAACACCCAGAGGATGAAAACATTGCTGAGTGAAGAGGGAGCATAAACCGATTTATCCCATTTGGACTTATTCTCAGGCACTGTTGGAATATTACTTCTTTTTAGAAATTTAGTTTTGGTTGCAGATATCTGTTTTAGGATGTGTTTGTATTTTCAAGCCAGACCTCTAGGTCTTTGTTCAAACAGCACTTATTTACACTTCATATAAGATGATCATGCATCAAGACATCTTTGTGCTTAGCAGCTCAAATTCCAATCTTTTACAATAGTCCAAATTACATTACCACTGAGGTCACAGTTACAGAGGCATATCTGCAGTCATTTCACTCTACCTCTCCAATATCATTAAATAATAACTAGGTGGCCCCTTGACGGACATGAACACATTAACACAATCACAATGCAAATAGTTTCTTGTGTTATTTTGTGACTCATTGGCAGCATATTTCTCTAGATCTGCAAATAAAAGCAGATAGTTATTACTGCTCCAATTTTACTACAATACAAAAGAGGAATAACACTTCTCTCAATTTGGAGATACCGGTGTTGGACTGGGGTGTACAAAGTTAAAAATCACACAACACCAGGTTATAGTCCAACAGGTTTAATTGGAAGCACTATCTTTCGGAGCGCTGCTCTTCACAACCACCTGATGAAGGAGCGGCGCTCAGAAAGCTAGTGCGTCCAATTAAACCTGTTGGACTATAACCTGGTGTTGTGTGATTTTTAACTTCTCTCAATGGTCCCTTATATTGTCATATTGGATTACATGTGCTTAATTGCTGGAAAAGGATTCAAATTCACAACATCCAGATTCAGGTAAATTTGTTAGCAGCTCTACAAGTCATGCAATATTCCATTCTTCTTTACCAGAATGCAGTGTGGAACAAGCAGTATAATTTTACTATACTAGCTGTATAGGGAGTCATTGAACTGGCTACACGGGGTGGTTTAGTGGTTAGCACTGCTACCTCACAGCACCAGGTACCTGGGTTCAATTCCACCCTTGGGCAACGATCTGTGTGGAGTTTGCATGATCTCCCTGTGTCTGTGTGGGCTTCTTTTGGGTGCCCTGGTTTTCTCCCATCATCCAAAGATTGTGCAGGTCAGGTGGATTGGCCATGCTAAATGGCCCTGTAGTTTCTAGGGATATGCAGGGTTACAGAGAAAGATATTCTTAAACTTGAGAAGGTTCAGAAAAGATTTACCCAGATGGTTACCAGGAATGGTGAGTTTGAGTGATAAGGAGAGGTTGAATAGGCTGGGACATTTTTCACTGAAGCATAGGAGGTTGAGGGTTGACCTTATGGAGTTTTAAAAAATCATGAGTGATATTGATACAGTAAATGGCAGGTTTCTTTCCCCTAGAGTGGGGATTTCAAGACTAGAAAGTATATTTTTAATGTGAGAGCAGAAAGATTTAAAAAGACAGGAGGGGCAATTTATTTACACAGAGAATGGTTAGTGTGTGGAATGCAAGTGTTGGATGTGGGTACAGTTATAACATTTAAAAGTCATTTGGGTAAGTACATGAATAGGAAAGGTTTGGAGGGATCTGGGCCAGGAGCAGGCAGGTGGGACTGGTTTAGTTTGGGATTATGGTCGGCATGGACTGGTTGGACCGAAGGGTCTGTTTCCGTGCTGCGCAGTTGAGAAAGCTGACAATCTTTTTTAATTCTTGAACACATTTTTCAAAACCCAGGCAGTTTAGTAGCATCTTCACACATACACATTCTAGACATTATACCTTCAACCAGCACTTACACAAATATTGTGAACCCAACGTGAATCCCTTGTGGATCCTGCAAGTCATAGTTATCCAACCAGTAAGACCATTAAACATTGCACTTTGTTTCGTTCATGTTTAGCTCATTTATTTTTTCAATTTCCTACTCTTTCCTTTGTTTAACAGCCCCATTCTCTGATAAAAACTTGACGTCCCTTTCATGACCTTCATATATACAGCATTATTCCCTTTTACCCTATTCAATTCACGAGAGTTGTTCCTTTCACAGAAGACTAATGATTTCCTTACCGCCATTACAATTCCACAAATGCCTAATCTCATTGTTGATATTTGTGTGAATAGTGACAGTGTTAGGTTTCCTCATGTTTTTGTGTTAGCTTTTTTACTTAAAATGCTAAAACTTTCTTCCATGGCAACAGTGCCTTTAGAAGCTGTAACGCATTTCGTGATTGACTTGAGCTCATATAGCTGTGCAGCATGGAAACAGACCCTTTGGTCCAACCTGTCCATATTACTCAGGTATCTGAAATTAATCTCGTCCCATTTTCCAGCATTTGGCTCATATCCCTCTAAACTTTTTCTATTCATATTCTGGATTACTGGTGCTGGAAGAGCACAGCAGTTCAGGCAGCATCCAAGGAGCTTCGAAATTGACGTTTCGGGCAAAAGCCCTTCATCAGGAATAAAGGCAGTGAGCCTGAAGCGTGGAGAGATAAGCTAGAGGAGGGTTGGGTTGGGGAGAAAGTAGCATGGAGTACAATGGGTGAGTGGGGGAGGGGATGAAGGTGATAGGTCAGGGAGGAGAGGGTGGAATGGATAGGTGGAAAAGGAGATAGGCAGGTAGGACAAGTCCGGACAAGTCATGGGGACAGTGCTGAGCTGGAAGTTTGGAACTAGGGTGAGGTGGGGGAAGGGGAAAAGAGGAAACTGTTGAAGTCCACATTGATGCCCTGGGGTTGAAGTGTTCCAAGGCGGAAGATGAGGCGTTCTTCCTCCAGGCATCTGGTCGTGAGGGAGCAGCGGTGAAGGAGGCCCACGACCTCCATGTCCTCGGCAGAGTGGGAGGGGGAGTTGAATGTTGGGCCACGGGGCGGTGTGGTTGATTGGTGTGGGTGACCCAGAGATGTTCCCTAAAGCGCTCTGCTAGGAGGTGCCCAGTCTCCCCAATGTAGAGGAGACAACATTGGGAGCAACGGATACAATAAATGATATTAGTGGATGTGCAAGTAAAACTTTGATTGATGTGGAAGGCTCCTTTAGGGCCTTGGATAGAGGTGAGGGAGGAGGTGTGGGTGCAGGTTTTACAGTTCCTACAGTTTACTCTATGCTCAAGACTAGAAAGTATATTTTTAATGTGAGAGCAGAAAGATTTAAAAAGACAGGAGGGGCAATTTATTTACACAGAGAATGGTTAGTGTGTGGAATGCAAGTGTTGGATGTGGGTACAGTTATAACATTTAAAAGTCATTTGGGTAAGTACATGAATAGGAAAGGTTTGGAGGGATATGGGCCAGGAGCAGGCAGGTGGGACTAGTTTAGTTTGGGATTATGGTCGGCATGGACTGGTTGGACCGAAGGGTCTGTTTCCGTGCTGCGCAGTTGAGAAAGCTGACAATCTTTTTAAATTCTTGAACACAATTTTCAAAACCCAGGCAGTTTAGTAGCATCTTCACACATACACATTCTAGACATTATACCTTCAACCAGCACTTACACAAATATTGTGAACCCAATGTGAATCCCTTGTGGATCCTGCAAGTCATAGTTATCCAACCAGTAAGACCATTAAACGTTGCACTTTGTTTCGTTCATGTTTAGCTCATTTATTTTTTCAATTTCCTACTCTTTCCTTTGTTTAACAGCCCCATTCTCTGGTAAAAACTTGACGTCCCTTTCATGACCTTCATATATACAGCATTATTCCCTTTTACCCTATTCAATTCACGAGAGTTGTTCCTTTCTCCCCACCCCCACCCTCCTCTAGCTTATCTCTCCACGCTTCAGGCTCACTGCCTTTATTCCTGATGAAGGGCTTTTGCCCGAAACGTCGATTTCGAAGCTCCTTGGATGCTGCCTGAATTGCTGTGCTCTTCCAGCACCACTAATCCAGAATCTGGTTTCCAGCATCTGCACTCATTGTTTTTACCTCTTTCTATTCATATACCCATCCATTTGAATGTTGTAATTGCACTAGCCTCCACCACTTCCTCTGGCAATTCATTCCAGACATGCACCACCCTCTGAGTGAAAAAGTTGCCTCTAAGATCCCTTTTAAATCTTTCCTCTCTCACCTTAAAGCTAGTTTTGGACTCCCTCCCTTGGGGAAAAGACCTTAGCTGTTCACCTTATCCATGCCACTCATGATTTTACAAACCTCTATGAGGTCATCCCTTAGCCTCTGACACTCCAGCGAAAATAGCCCCAGCCTATTTAGCCTCTCTCCATAGTTAAAACCCATCAACCCCAGCAATATCCTTGTAAATCTTTCCTGAACCCTTTCAAGTTTCACGACATCTTTCCTCTTGCAGGGAGACACAGTATTTCAAAAGTGGCCTAACCAATGTCTTGTATAGCCGCAACGTGACCTCCCAACTCTTCTTTTCAATGCACTGGCCAATAACGGCAGGTGTCAGAGAGTTATACAGCCCCTTCGGTCTACTTTATTCATAACGATACAATTTCCCAAATTAAACTAGTCCCAATTGCCTGCATCTGGTCCACATCCCTCTTAACCTTTCCTACTCATGTCCAAACGTCTTTTAAATGTTGTAAATTGTGGAAGTATATCAAGGTGTAGTGTAGTAACAACTACAAGGACACTCTCAGCGAGGCTGGAGGTTTATTGCAAGGGTTCCAATTATTCTAAATGATAAAGTTGGGTTGAGTACTTTTGAAATCAATAATATTGAAATTATGAAGAAATGTACTTGAATGGGTCACCATTACACCCTTCCATATGCTGTGCAGACAGGAGACACTGATTGGTGCAATGAGGTCTAAACACTAGACAAACACAGTTAATGGAACGCATTGTATGAATATAAGTTCCATCTTTAAGAAAGGATCCAGCCTATTTCCCCTATGGCAAACGGCTTGCTTCTACACTTTAAGGATTCTATGATTCTATTCAGGAAATACAGAGCTTAAGGATTGTCTCGTATTTCAAAACTTTATAAAAGGGGTGGCACAGTGGCTTAGTGGTCAGTGATACTGCCTCATAGCCTATGCAATGTGGGTTCAATTCCAGCCTTGGTTGACTGTCTGTGTGGAGTTCACACGTTTCTGCCCTGTGCCAAGATGGGTTTGCTCCCACAGTCCAAACTAGTGTTCCCATGTCCTTGTCCTTCTTGATGGTAGTGAGCAAAAACTTGGAAAGTATTGTCTAAGGACCCTTGGAGAATTTCTGCAGTGTGTCTTGCAGATGGTACACATTGCTGAGTGTCAGTGATGGAGGGAGTGAATGTATACGGTCGAGGTGTCAATCAAGCAGGCTGCTTTGTTCTGGACAGTGCCCAGCTTCCTGAGTGTTGTTGGGGCTGCACTCAATCAGGCCACTGGGAAATATTCCATCAAATTCCTGACATGTGATTTGTAGAACTTGGACAGGCTTTGGAGAATCAGGAGGTGAGTTATTCAGTGGAGAATTCCTAGCCCTTAACCTACTTTGACCACCATATTTATGTGGTGAGTCCAGGTTCAGCTTCTGGTCAATGGTGACCGTCATGGTAACCCTCGGGATATTGATAAAAATCTTTTTTCACTCCAAGCAATTTATAATCTCCATTCTTCTATAATGCAATGGTTGCATTCCTGGTGCAACCCCATGTTATAGGGGAATTGCACTTTAGAAACAGCACTTAAAGTGTTGGCGATATAATCGCATTACAGCCAACACAAATTTTAAGAGTTTGCACTTTAGAAACAATGTCCCCAATTCATCAATCGCATTAAAGCGAATTCGCGTTGATGAAACATGTGATATAGCAAAACGACTTGGTAATAGCTTTGAAATGTTTTGAGAAATCCTGAGATCATGAAAGCTGCTATGCAAATGCAAGTTCTTTTCTTCCTTTGTCTTTCAGCATCCCAGCATTTATTCATTGAATCATTTATTTGTTGCCATGTTTATTCAATATAAAATACAGTGAAAAATGTGTGCCGGCGTCATGCATTAACTTAAAGTAAAACAAAGCATAAAGAAAGATAAGTTAAAGAGAGTCCAATTTTTCCATGTCTGCTGCTACAGTCTGACCTGGGCTACATTAGCTCACTCCCAGGAAACTGTCAGAGTTCCGTTCTGGGCTATATCAGCTCACCTACTCCCATGATGCCACTAGGGGCCCACTCCACGCAGAACTGAGAGTCCCACTCCAGGTTTCACAGGCCGACTGACTGTCTCTGTAGCCACGCTGCCTCTGAAAACGCCGCCGCTGTTTCGGAGCACATCAGAGCCTTACTGAAGAGCTCTCTTCACAGAAACATAGAAGGTATGAGCAGTTCCGAGCCTGCTCCACCATTCATCATGATCGTGGCTGATCATCCAATTCAATAGTCTAATCCTGTTTTCTCCCTATAGCCTTTGATCCCATTCATCCCCAAGTGGTATATCTCTTGAATACATATCAAGTAAGTTAGAGAGAAAACTAAATAAAAGTGAGAAAAGAAGGGGAAGAAAGGAAAAACAAAAGTGCAGAGGAAGAGGGCAAGCCCAGGTATAGGAGTTCAGGTGCTGCCAACATTTTGAGGGTAAGATGAACCCTAGAGTGAGGTCAGCAACTTTGAATAAGACAACGCTAACTTTTTGCAGCATTATAGTGCAATGGTTTCTGAACGTCACCTGCTCACACATTATATCGATGAGATACTGCACTGCTCCAGTCTGGTTTGACAGACGTTTGGTCAATAAGTGAAAGCAATCAATCAAGTTAGGCGAGGAAAATTGTACTGCACGTCAAATTGCTGAGTGCATCCACCAGGAATAACACCCACTCTATTGAACCGAATTATATTTTCAGGATGTGTTTACTGGGACTTTCAAGATTAAAACACCTCCATCATTTAAGATTATAAAATAATAGCTCTCAATTTACAAGGTGATTCATGCCTCAATTCTCAGCAATTATATTAACAGGTACATAGCTTGTGTGCACAGATTGAACATGCCACTTTAATTACCTGTGGCAATGCTGATTGCCTTCATGTGGAGATTTTCAGAGTAAGGGAGCAGAGAGTTAAACCACTTCTGTATTTCGCTAATAGAGTTCACTGTCAGAGCCGAAACATATTCCTGTCTTTTAGATGTGATGACTTATAGGTATTTCAGATTGCGGTTTCGGATAATTTAATACTCCTATCACTCGTTTCAAACTTTGCTTCCATCATCAGGTCTTACTCTCCAATTTCAAATCATTGAGATCGTGTTTTCATTGTTGGATTTCATCCTGATACTTGTATTAAATAACCACAGGACACTTTCACTTTACCAGCACAAATAACATTGTGCAAGGAAGCTTAATTTTGAACGAACTGTCTAAAATGTTGAAACAAACACAGAGATTGATGGATGGAATATTTAATGGAATTTTGGATAGGCTTGGATTGTTTTCATTGGAGCAGAGAAGTCTGAAGGCGGGGGTGATCTGATTGAGGTAAAAGATTATGAGGGACAGAGTGGAAAATCAGAGGCTGCTCCTCTTAGTTGAAGGGCTGGTCATGAGGGGACCATGTTCTAGGTGAGTGGCAGGAGGTCTGAGGGGATGCATGGAGAAACCTTTATACCCAGGCAGTGGGGGCAGTCTGGTCTGTGCTGCCTGGCAGGGTGGTAGATGAGACTGATGAAGGGCTTATACCTGAAATGTTGATTCTCCTGCTCCTCGGATGCTGTCTGAACTGCTGTGCTTTTCAAGCACCACACTCTCGACTCTGATCTCCAGCATTTGCAGTCCTCACTTTCTCCGGGTAGATGAGAGTTGCCTCACATCCTTTAAAAGGTACCTGGATGAGCACTTGGTATATCATAACAGGGGCAGCACGGTGGCTCAGTAGTTAGTACTGCTGCCTCATAGCACCCAGGACCCAGGTTCGATTTCAGCCTCGGGCAACTGTCTGCGTGGAGTTTGCACATTTGCCCTGTTGTCTGCTTGGGTTTCCTCTGAGTGTCCCGGTTTCCTCCCACAATCCAAAGAGGTGCAGGCTAGGTGAATTGGCCATGCTAACTTGCCCATTGTGTTCAGGGATGTGTAGGTTAGGTGCTTTAATTAGGGATACACGTAGGGGAATAGTTCTGGGTGAGTTATCCTTTGGAGGGTCAGTCTGGTCTTGTTGGGCTGAAGGGCCTGTTTCCACACTGTAGGGATTCTAATATTGAAGGCCATGGGCCAAGTGCTGGTAAATGGGGTTAGGTTGAAGGTCAGATGCTTCTCACTTGCCAAAGAGCCTTGCTTGCACTGTATGATTCTGTAACCCAGCAGGTCTGGCAGCATCTGTGGAGAGAGAAACAGACTTAACCTTTCAACTCCAGTTTGACTGTATTTCCATTCTGATGAAGTGTCAAATTGGTTGTGAAGCTAAAACCCTTTCTGTCTTTTCACAGATGCTGCCAGGGCTGCTGAGTCTGGCTGGTATTCTCTCTGTTTGTTTCAGATTTCCATCATCCATTATATTTCACTTGTATTTTTATAACTGTGGCATGGGGCTCACTGTTTCACCAGGGTCCAGCTCATAATTTGTTGAGTGAGTTCACTGATCATTTTGGATATTCATTTTCAGGTTGGTCATGGCCCTGTTCTGCCTGGCTTTGGAGATAATAGGATCAGATCAGACTTTCTAAATCCCAAGGCCTGGAGCGATTATCCAAACTCCTCGGATTTGATGTGGCAGCTTTGCAAAGTGAATTAATTGGTTTGACTTCGAAAGAAAGAGTTCAAGGTGCTATAATTGACACATCTCTGGTAAAAGCACAACTGGTGAAAAGATAGAAGCGAAGTTGTTAAAAGTAATGTCGAGCTAAGAAAGAGGAATTCATGAGCTTATATTGTAAAAATCAAAGGGGTTTAAAGTGAGAGGGCGAGAGATTTAAAAGGGACCTAAAGGGCAACGTTTTCATACAGAGGGCGGTACGTGTATGGAATGAGCTGCCAGAAGAAGTGGTGGAGGCTGATATAATTACAGCATTTCAAAGGCACCTGGATGGGTACATGAATGGGAAGGGTTTAGAGGGATATGGGCGATGTGGGACAAGATTAATTTAGGATATCTGGGTAAGTATGGGTAAGTTGGACCAAAGGGTGCTGTACATCTCTTTGACTCGATGGCTCTAATTCCTTGTCTAAATCCAAAAGTTCTTTCCCCGATGGTTTTTCATACAATCCTATTCTCTAATATAAATCACGGCCACTTTATCCTGTTTCTTTTCCCGCTACCTCCCAGGGTGAGAGACAGATCACCAACATTTTCATTGGTGGCATGACGCTAAGGAGTTGACCGTTTATAAACACAGGGGGAAGGGGTGAAAGAAAATGTGAAAGAAATACATTTGTGTCCCACAGGAAATACAGCTGCAAGGATAAAGAGACAACGTGTAGATTGTACAGTAGAAGAGTCATACCTGACTTGAAATGTTAAGTCCGCTTCTCTCCACAGATGCTGCCAGACCTGCTGAGTCTCCCCTGCATTTTTAATGTTTCTTTCAATATTTTTTCGCATCCACAGTAGCTTTCCATTATGTGAAATCGTTGTTCACTGTGTACTCTGTGTTACAGATAAGTGATGGCCTAATATTATTATTGCTGCACTATTAATCCAGGGACCCAGATAACATTATGGGGACCTAGGTTCAAATCCCACCCCAGCAGCTGGTGGAATTTGAATGCAATTTTTAATAAAAATCTGGAATTAAAAATGTAATGATAACTATGAATCCATCACTGATTGTCAGGAAAACCTTATCGAGTTCACTAATTCCCTTTTGATGATGGAGCTTTGTAAAATGATTTAATTGTTATGACTTAGAAAGAAAGAGTTCTGTAATTTCGTGAAGGAAACTGCTATCCCTCCCTGATAAAAGCCAAAATAACTGCGGATGATGTAAGTCAGAAACAAAAACAGAAGTTGCTGGAAAAGCTCAGCAGGTCTGGCAACATCTGTGAGTTAACGCTTTGGTTCCGATGACCCTTCCTCAGAACCATTCTCTTTGCTGAGCTTTTCCAGCAACTTCTGTTTTTTTTGTTGCTGTCCTTACCTGGTCTGGCCTGCATGGGACTCCAGACCCACAGCAATATGGTGGACTCCTAACAGCCCTCTGGGCAATAAACACTGGCCAAGCCCCCTCATGCTGTGAATAAATTTTAAAACAAAATGAAAATTTTTCAGTGTCATCCATACAAGGTTTACAATACAAGGGGTGGCACAGTGGCTCAGTGGTTAGCACTGCTACCTCATTGCACCAGGGACATGGGTTTGATTCCAGCCTGTCTGTATGGAGTTTGCACATCCTCCCAATGTCTGCATGGGTTTGCTCTGGTTTCCTCCCACATTTGAAAAGATGTGCAACTTAGGTGAATTGGCCATGCTAAATTGCTCATAGTGCTAGGTGCATTAGGGAAATAAAGGGAAAAGAGTCTGGGTGGGTTACTCTTTGGAGTGTCAGTGTGGACTTGTTGGGGTGAGGGTCCTGTTTCCACACTGTATTGAATCTAATCTAATCTTCACTGGGACTGTGTCTATAATCTGTAGTAAAGTTAATTGGAGATGTATGTGATTACCTTACCTTTTCTAACAATAGGCCTGCTTTGATTAGATTCCTTACAGTGTGGAAACAGGCCCTTTGGCCCAACAAGTCCACACTGACCCGCTAAAGAGTAACCCACTCAAACTCATTTCCCTCTGTCTAATATACCTAGCACTATGGGCAATTTAGCCTGGCCAATTCATCTAACCTACACGTCTTTGAATTGTGGAAGGAAACCGGAGCACCCGGAGGAAACCCACGCAGACACAGGGAGAACGTGCAAACTCTACACAGACAGTCATCTGAGGCTGGAATCGAACCTGGGCCCCTGGTGCTGTGAGGCTGCAGTGCTAACCACTGAGCCACCATGCCACCCTGGTTGACCATGGCTGTTTGAGACTAAAGGAAGACCTCGGTTGTTTGCTGGTAAGAAAAAAGTTTTCCAAGTTGCTGTATCTGTGGTCAGCCAAACTCTGTGTGGAGTGGTGCGCCCCATGCTGGAACCTTGGATGACGGGCCAGCAACCTGTAACAGCTACAGCTATTCAGGTGTAAACTGGTGCTTTGTCTGCCTCACACACCTGTATCTGTGTCAAAGGGCTGCATTTCAAAGAACATCACATACCACTACAGAATGGGAGGTGGAGAAAGCTCTCTCATCTTGAGGCATCAATCTTGCCATTAAAAACTCAACTTCAATTTTCACTGCAACTTCACAGGTCATCTGACCTTTTCAAACATCCTGCATTTATGAAGGGGAGGATTGCTTTGGCACAATCCTCTGTAGCTTTACACCAATCAGATGACACTGACACAAACTGGTCCACTGATCTGTACAAAAATATAGCACAGGGGATCTTAAGAGAGGCTGGCAAATGGAGGAACTGCCTGGCATATTAACAGTCTCTGGGGGTGTTGGGGATGCCAGTCTTGCTACAACATGCTCAGAAATGCATTAAAAGAGAGTAGTCAATTTGCAAACACCAGGCACACATGATACACAGATTACAGACGAGAAAACTAGTGCTACAGAAGTGAGTCTAATTCCAGGCATGAATTGCCTAAACGCAGATAAAAAGAGACAGCAGAATGGGAATCTATAAGATAGGATGTGCAATTTTCAGGGAGCAGTTCACATTTTTAAGGACACTGATAAATGGTATAATTGTGCTTTCAATTAAGAAGTAGACGTAAAATCGTCGGCTCAATTACTCTGATTTGTGTTTGGATCAAACCATTGCTGTAATTCACACAACTTTGTGCTGCATTATTTGAATACTCTGAGAGACGCAGCCTGGCCCATGTGAGGATGCCTGAAGCAGTGTTTCCAACAGCTGGGATGAGTTTCAGGTTTACTGCTTCAGAGCGAATTAAAGGATGAGGCTAGCACTGGTTGGGCTAGCATTTATTAAGGACGGTGTGGTGGCTCAGTGGTTAGCACTGCTGCCTTACGGGACCTGGGTTCGATTCCAGCCTCGGGTGACTGTCTGGGTGGAGCTTGCACATTCTCCCTGTGTCTGCATGGGTTTCCTCTGGGTGTTCTGGTTTCCTCCCACAGTCCGAAGATGTGCAGGTCAGGTGGATTGGCCATGCTAAATTGCCCATAGTGTTAGGTGCATTAGTCAGAGGGAAATGAGTCTGGATGGGTTAGTCTTCGGAGGGTCAGTGTAGACTTGCTAGGCTGAAGGGCCTGTTTCCATAATGTAGGGAATCGAATCTAATTGACCATCCCCAATTGCTCAGACAACATTTAAGAGTCAACCACATTGCTGTTGGTCTAGAGTCACACGCAGGCCTGAGCAGGTATGGATGGGCAGGAGGCTGGAAGAACACAGCACGCCTAGCAGTGTCAGGAGGTGGAGAAGTCCATGTTTCAGCTGCAACCCTTCTGTCATCCTGCTGAAGGGTTACATTCGAAAGGTTGACTTCTCTACCTCCTGATGCTGCCTGGCTTGTTGTGTTCTTCCAGCCGCCTGCTTCTCTATTTTGGATTCCAGCATCTGCAGTTTTTTTTTGTCTTGAGAGCAGGTAAGGATGGCAGCTTCCTTCCCTAAAGGGCATTAGGTGAACCAGATGGTATTTTTGGACAATCATCACTAGACCCGTACTTCTAGATTTGTTTCGAATTCCACTATCTGCCGTGGTCGGATTCGAACCCAGGCTCCCAGACATCAACTGGGTCTCTGAATTAACAGTCCTGTGATAATACACTAGGCCATCGCCTTCCACCCCATGCCTTGTTATGAGGCTGGAATCAGGCTGGAGAGCTGGCAAGCGGCTCCTATTTTATCTTTCCTGGAAGACCCTCCAAACCAAAAGTCTGTGCTGGGGTAGGATTAGATTTGTAGAATGCATTGCCTGGAAGTGTGCTGGAGGCACCTTCAACTGAGGCATTCCGGCACTGGATGATGATCTGAATAGGAATGGTATACAGGGCTATGGGATAGAACCAGTGCAGACATAATGGGCTGAATGGCCTACTTCTGAGTCATAACAATTCCATGATGAAGATAGTGGGCGGCACGGTGGCACAGTGGTTAGCACTGTTGCCTCACAGCGCCAGAGACCCGGGTTCAATTCCCGCCTCAGGCGACTGACTGTGTGGAGTTTGCACGTTCTCCCTGTGTCTGCGTGGGTTTCCTCCGGGTGCTCCGCTTTCCGGTGAATTGGCCATACTAAATTGCCCGTAGTGTTAGGTAAGGGGTAAATGTAGGGGTATGGGTGGGTTGCGCTTCGGCGGGTCGGTTTGGACTTGTTGGGCCGAAGGGCCTGTTTCCACACTGTAAGTAATCTAATCATAGCAGTGGAATCAAGATCCCAGTGAGGAAATATGGAATAATCATGGACAAAAAGTGGCTATTTTGCCTCTTGAGCCTGCTTTGCCATTCATTAAGATTGTGGCTGATCTGATTTCAGCTTCAACTCCATACTCCCACCTACTCTGAATAGCCCCGACTCTCTTATTAGTCAAAAATCCAGCTAAACGCCCCTTAAAAATGTCCAAAGACCCTGCTTCTGCCGCTGTCTGGGGAAGAGAGTTCCAAAGACCCACCACTCTCTGGAGAAAGGTTTGCTCCAATCCTCCATCGTAAAGGGAAGATCCACTATCAGCTACTGAAAGTTGCTGACCTATCTGGCTGGTTCAGCAGCATCACTGGGAGGACGGTGGCTGCTGCTGTGACAACAGCTCTGGACCCCACAGGTAAGTGCTGCTGTGGGGAAGGGTGGACACATGTCAAAACTGTGCATAATATTGCCAAGTGGTCAGGAGGAGCGCTGGTCATGAGGAAAAGTGTGCGGAAGTTTTGTCGACAATCACCCTTAGTTCTCCAAAGGCCAACCTATTCCTCTGTCCAGTCCTTCAATGCGACATTCAATTGTTAGTGATGGAAGGTTCATCCCAAGTATATGGCCTGGCACACTGCATAGCAACAGGCCCTCCTACTGCTGGGCTAAGACCAGCTACACCAGGAAAATGCCCTTAAAGTGGCCTCTAATTGGCCACCCAATTGGAGATAAAGTATGTGAACAGATTGATCATGAGCCTTCCATCCCAGAACCTACCTTTTGGCAGCAGCAGTGTTCAGGCAATGTCACCAAATTAACCGCCTTCTTGCCTCCAAGCTCACCACCAGTGAGAACAGACAATTTGAGTCTTGGGGAATGATGCTTTTAACGAAGCATAGTGGGCAGGTTTCCCCACACCCATCCTCTCGGAAGGAGGAGACCATCAGCAGCTACATTTCTTCAATACACCATTGGCTGGAAGAGGTTGACCCTGCATTTCTGAAAGGTATTAGCTTTCTCATTCCTCTCTCTGCATCTTTCTCAGTCTTTCTCTCACATTTTCTGTCACTCCATGCCTTCCTTCTCTTTCCCTTTCTTGTTATTTATTTTTCCTACCTGTTCCTTACTCTGTCTCTTTCCCTTTTTGTTTTGCCTTTTGCACCCTCTTCACTTTTTCTTTTTTCACTTTTCTCCTCATTCTCTCTCGTTTCACTTTTCGATAACCATTTACTTACTTACAGTGTGGAAACAGGCCCTTCGGCCCAACAAGTCCACACCGACCCGCCGAAGCTCAACCCACCCAGACCCATTCCCCTACATTTACCCCTTCACCTAATACTATGGGCAATTTAGCACGGCCAATTCACCTAACCTGCACATTTTTGGATTGTGGAAGAAAACTGGAGCACCCAGAGGAAACCCACACAGATACGGGGGGAATGTGCAAACTCTGCACAGTCACCTGAGGTGGGAATTGAATTTGGGTCTCTGGCGCTGTGAGGCAGCAGTGCTGACCACTGTGCCACCATGGCTAGTGATTGTTATGGCACCAAATGTTGCAAACAACATGATTGAGGGAACTGAGCTGATACATTATTGCATGTTTGTAAATTTTTTTAGAAAATGTATTGCCTTCTAGCGCAACAAAGCCCTATTATCCTGAATGGAGTGCTACCAAAAGAATATGCAACATTCTTTCAAATGAGTTCAGTACTTGACTGAAGTAGTCTTAAAGTAATAATAGGTGATAATAATCTGTTTCAAGATCATTTTAAAGAGGTCTTCATCTTCTTCTCAGTTAGAATAAAATATTTTGCTTTATGCTTCCTCGTTTGGTTTTTTTTGTGTAAAGACCACCACTTTTGACAAAATAGATACTGCCTTAAACCAAGGAGACTATGCAAAGACACTGCAGATGCTGGAAATCAGAAACAGAAATTTCCTGGAAGAACTCAACAGGTCTGGCAGCATCTGTGGAGAGAAAGCAGAGTTAACATTTCGAGTTAAGCTTTCAGAACTCTGAAGATGGGTCAGCGGATGCAAACTTTTCCAAAATCTGTCCACTGATGCTGCCAGACTGAGGAAAGAGATGGCTACAGTGTCAAAAAATACAGTGGAGCAAATTGTGAATTGTGTACAATATTACTTTCAGCTGGGATGGCGAGGGCAAAAGCAGATGGGAAAGGGTTGATGGAGGTTTGAACAAAGGGGGAATAATTGCTTGGCAACAACGTTTTGATTGAATTCTAACCAGGTGACCATGGCTTGTGTGGACGTGATGTAGGTGAGAACCGCCTAGACTGCCAAGGGAAACCATCTGTGTATTTCTCTCATGTGTGAAGGGTCTTGAAAGTCTCCAGTAAGAGCTCGCTGAGTTCTACTCTGTACAAATCTCCTGTTAAAGATGGATTAAATGTCTTTACTGACAGAGAAAGTGTAAATGCCCAACCAATGAATGAAAGAAGGCAGCATTGTGCAAACAAGCTTGTGTTAACAGTAAATTCTAAAACAAATTGGAAGAAACCGTAAGAAGCATAGAATTTACCAGGATGTTGTCGGGTATGGAAGGTTCGAGTTATAAAGGAAGGCAGAACAAGCTGGGACTTTTTTCATTGGAGGTTGAGAGGTGACCTTATAGAGGCATATAAAATTATGAGAGGTACAGACAAGGTTAATGGTAATTGTCTTTTCCCTAGGATGGAGGATTTCAAGACTAGCGGGCACATTTTTAAGCTGAGGGAGAGATATTTAAAAAAGACATGACAGGCAATTTTTTGGGTCATGTGTGGGATTAATTTCCCAAAGAAGTGCTGGATGTGGGTACAATTGCAACATTTTTAAAAAAAGTATTTGAAAAATGTACATGAGTAGGAAAGGTTTGGAGGGATATGGGCCAGGAGCAGGCAGGTGGGATGGGTTTAGTTTGGGATTATGGTTCATCCAAGGAGCATGGACTGGTTAGACCAAAAGGTCCATATGACTCTATGTGGTTCAGATTGGCACTATTGATCTGTGTTTCCCTCACAGTGTTACCTTTTCCACCCTTAAAAACCTATCTCTTGTCAGTCTTTGTGTGTCCATTTGAGAAGGAGGAATTTCAGAAGGAATGGAGATAATTTACAGAGTTATTAGTTAGCAAAGAGACTTGGGAGCATACTTGTGCACAGAACACCTAAAGCTAGCACTTAGGTGCAGCAAGTAATCAGGAAGGCTCATGCAATGTTGGGCCTTATTTCAAGAGGGTTGGAGGATAAGAGTAGGGAAGTCTTACTGCATCTGTACAGGTGCTGGTGAGACCACAGCTGGAGCATTGTGAGCAGTTTTGGTCTCCTTACTTAAGGAAGGATATCTTTTCATTGGAATCTGTTCAGAGAAGCTTCATAGGATGATCCCTGGTATGAGCAAAGGCTAAACTGGTTGGGACTCTACACACTGGAGTTTAAAAGGAGAGGTGATCTCACTAAGACATATTGGAGTCTTAAGAGGCTTGATAGGGTGAATGCTGAGCAAATGTTTCCCCTCATGGGAGAGTCCAGGACCACAGGGTATAGCCTCAGATTAAAGGGACATTAATTTAAGAGTGAGATGGGGAGGAACTTTTTCTCTCAGAGGGTTTGAGTCTTTGGAACTCCATGCCACAGAGAGTTGTGAGGGCAGATTCCTTGTGTTTATTTAAGGCTGAGAGAGATACTTGATCAGCCAGGGAATTAAGGAAAGCAGGGAAAAGACAGGAAGTGGATGTGAGGAATGTTGGATCACCTTTAATCCTATTGAATTGTGGAGCAGGCCTGAGGATCCCAACAGCCTACTCCTGTTTACATTTCTTTCTTCCTGATGGTCTTAGCAATTCATATTTCTGAATTTTCATTGGTTAGAGACGAATTGTTTGAAATGAGCGGTTATTTTTCTTGTCCAGTACTGAAACCTGTGAGGGTGGTTTGTGCGACTGGAGTTTGTGACTCGAGTAAACCGGGGATTTTGAACAGTTTGATGAAATGTGTTCATGTTTGTCATGAAACCAGGATTAATGGATCCTGATCTCCGAACACTGCCCCAGTGAGTTGTGACGGCTGAAATTGCAACAAACCTTCAAATGTTGTCAGATCATTGAAACGTCTTACCTTTGCGCAGCTCACAAGCAGAGAACTGCAGGCGCTGGAAATCTGAAGTAGAAGCAGCAAGTGTTGAAAATGCTCAGCAGTTCTGGCAACATCTGTGGCGAGAGAAACGGAATTGACAAGTTGAATTTAATATCTGATCATCTAGGACAGTTCGGTGGAGGGAGGGTATCTAATCTGGTGGGTGTGTCTTGGGCAATACTCCCTCGAATGTTCCTCAGAGTTGCGGGACAACTGAAAGGGAATGGTAACGGTGGGTTCGGGGGGGTGAGGGTGGGGGATAGGGTTGGGGAAGGTGGGGCCTACCCTTGACTAACTCTGGGGAGGAAAGTCTCATGAGACACCAACTGAGGACTGCAATAGTTCAATTAGCATCCATTTTGAGGGTTTATGCCTTCTACTACTCATGTTCATCCAGTAAGGGGATGCGGACTTGCCCAAAGAGAAGACCGTGTCCTTGCAGACTTTTGGGGTGGTGGATGTTGACTCTTCTTCAAAGGCACATAGTGTCGGATCGAGGGTTCTAGCTGACAGTCACTCCAACTGCTTGTCTGGCTTGTCCTGCCTCTCGTATTCCATCGCTGGGACCTCACTCCCTGTGCGAACCTAGGCCTCAGATGGCTGCAATACCAAAGGCTGCCACCACCTGCTTAGAGGTGCTGCTAAGCAATGCAGGGCCAAAGTCCGTCTCTGATTGGCCAGCAGCTCCAGGTTAGGGAGTGCCATTTTGTCAGCCTTGATCATGGGGAGTGGCCTGCAGCTACCCAATCAAGTGCCTGAAAGCCCCCCAGATCTGAGTCATTCTCCAAAAAGAGACATCATGGAGCTCCAGCTAATGCACATGGCTCCCATTGTCTCCATTAATTAGCTCCCATTTTGGATTTTCGACCTTCCAACTGGAAGCTTCCTGATATGTTGACTGTTTCAGTTCTTTCCCCTCACAGGTCCTGCCCATGGCGCTGAGTGGTTCGAGCGCGTTCTGGTTTTTATTGCTAATTTTAATTTTGGAAATAACAGCTGGTGCTTTCTAAGAATTTCATAAAATTGGTGTGGAGCAGCCAGTAAAAGATTTGTTCCTTTGTGGGGTGTGGGTGGCATTTATAATTCTGGATTAGTGGTGCTGGAAGAGCACAGCAGTTCAGGCAGCATCCAAGGAGCAGCGAAATCGACGTTTTGGGCAAAAGCCCTTCATCAGTAGGGCTGCTCCTTGGATACTGCCTGAATTGCTGTGCTCTTCCAGCACCACTAATCCAGAATCTGGTTTCCAGCATCTGCAGTTATTGTTTTTACCTCGATATTTATATTTATAATTCCTCACTTAAGTACCTGAGGGACGGTGTTCCTAGAATATGTATAGTGCAAAAGCAGGCCATTCGGCCGATTGAGTCCACATCACACTCATTCTTAGCCTTTCCCTGTAACCCTGAATTCAGTATGGCCAATCCCTCTAATGTGCACACATTTTTGGACTGTGGGAGGAAGCTGGAGGCCCTGGAGGTATTTGGGCAGATGTAGGGAGGACATTCAAGCTCCACACAAACAGTCACCCAGGTCTCTGGTGCTGTGAGGCAGTGGTGCTAACCACTGAGCCCCTGTCTAGGCAACCCAAAGCATTGTGTAGGGAGAGAGTATTACAATGTGCTTGAGTTTGACTTATACTGACCTATTTTGTCTGCACAGGAACCTGCTGAAAACAAATTGCGAGGTCTTGCTGTGTGTAAATTGGAAGCTCGTTTTCCTGCATTACGGGCTGTGACTACACTTGAAAAACATTTCATCCATTGCAATTCGCTCTGGGACATCTTAAAATTTCGAAAGGATCGCCACAAATCAAGTCCTTCTTATTCTTTCCTCATACTTGAAAAAAAAAGCATTTGCCCTCTGTCTCACTGCCCCCTGGCATGAACCATGACATCAAGGAGAGGCCAAAAGCGAAGAGAGTTGAATAAACAATAAGACTTGGCAAAATCACTAACAGTTTCAAGCTGCTAATTGTGTTGAGTTCCTTTTAATATCTCATCTGGCACGGGGTGAAGGGGAAATGCAGGAACCGCTCCTGTAGAGTGTTGACGTGTGGTGACGTCTGGATCTAAATACCATATAGGCAGACAGCAAGCGGGCAATCTGTAACAATCTCCTCTTACTGCCAAAATTTAAATGAAGGTTTTATTAGGTACAATTGGCTCTGCTTCAGATCCGACTGTTTGGGGCTGTCACACGGCAGTATGAAAAACAGGTTCACTCAATCAAGAATTGAATGGTTGGTTATAAATATCCAGAGATTGTTCATGTTCTCATAATGACATGCCATCCATTGACATTAGCGCTACAAGTCAGCATGGGAAGGAACAGCCAATCGACTTTGACAGGGACTTTCAATTTGGCACATTTTCATCACTAGCAGCTTGGCATTTAGAGCATCGTAGACATCTGTCTTTTGGACATTTATTAAGTTTGCGTCATGCTTTGGCGCAGTCTAATCATATAAACAGCAGACTTTACATTAATCCCTGTTCTAGCCTCCCACTGGTACTTTAATTAATTTGTATTATTTGGCTACCCCAATGGAATAAGTTGCGTTGTTACATAGCCACTCATCCGCTTGAGTTTGGCTGTTTGCGACATTTGTGGTCCTGTGTGCAGTATTCCAGGTGAAATCCACATTGTAGGGCCAGTCCACTGATCATGTGTAAACGCTTCAGAGCAGCCATGCTGTGGAGGTGCCCGTGTCGAACTGGGGTGGATAAAGTCAGAAGTCACGCAACACCAGGTTATAGTCCAACAGGTTTATTTGAAATCACAAGCTTTCGGAGCACTGCTCCTTCACCTGACAAAGGGGCAGCACTCCGAAAGCTTTCCAATAAACCTGTTCAATGATAACCTGGTGTTTTGTGACTTCTGGCTTTAGAACATATCCAAGAACATGCCATGTCGCACTGGGAGAGGCACAAGAGACAGAAGAGATTGCAGGGAATCTGATGGAGGTGTATGGGATTAAATATAGGGGCCACAGATTTAAAATGTTGGGTAAAATAGTCATGATTTGGAGATGCCGGTGTTGGACTGGGGTGTACAAAGTTAAAAATCACACAACACCAGGTTATAGTCCAACAGGTTTAATTGGAAGCATACTAGCTTTCAGAGTGACACTCCTTCATCAGGTGGTACCACCTGATGAAGGAGCATCGCTCCGAAAGCCAGTGTGCTTCCAATTAAACCTGTTGGACTATAGCCTGGTGTTGTGTAATTTTTAACTGGGTAAAACAGTGGTGGGAACATGAGGAACTTATCTTAGAATCATAGAATCCTTGCAGTGTGCAAACAGGCCATTAGGCCCAACAAGTCCACACCAACCCTCCAACAGTAACCACCCAAACCATTCCCCTGAACACTCTGGGCAATTTACTTTGCACATCATGTGGTAATGCACTGCAACTCACTGCTGACGAGAGTGACAGAAGGAGAAGCAATGAGTAGTTTCAAAAGGAAATTGTAAGGGCTCTTGAAGGAACAGAGGAAAGTGACTTGCTACTGGGATTGGACGTGAGAATGGATAACAGGCATCCACACAAAGGGCGAAAAGGCCCACCGAGATCCTGAAATGACCCCACTAAGCCAGAGGTCAGCTCATGCAGCGTCTGGTTCAAGTAGGGAAATGTGCTGGCTTGGTAACCACATCAAACTACTACCTTGGATCAGCAGATCTCCACACTGGGTGGGCAAGAGGACATCAGGCAGCACGGGTAAGGAGATACAACGTAGGGGGCCATGGGGCAGATGGTAGCGGAGGCGAGGGCAAGTGTAAGAGGATTGTTAGACAATCTATCTTGGTTCCTTTAAGAAATGGGTTATGGTGTCACCCCACCCCGTACTCTTCATCTTCCACTCCACCTAACCCCTGGAATTCCCCTCCCGCTTACCCAAATACCCTCTATGCCAAAGCAATGCCAGCCCAACCCTCCAGAGCAATTCGACACTGATTCAGGGAGCAAGGAGGTTGCCTGCAACATCAGACTGAGGGGCCCAATATTCTAAACAAGCTTGGAGGCTCCCCCTGTACTTCATAGAATCCCTACAGTGTGAAAACAGGCCTTCTGGGCCAACAAGTCCATAGCAAATCCTTCCCCCTACCCTATTACTCTACATTTTACCCCTGACTATTGCACCTAACCTACACATCCCTGCAGACTATCGTCAATTTAGCATGGCCAATCTAGCCAATTCACCAAACTGCACACCTTTGGACTGTGGGAGGAAACTGGAGCAAATGCACGCAGACACGGGGAGAATGTGCAAACTCCACACAGACAGTCACCCGAAGCTTGAATTGAACTCGGTCCTTGGTGCTGTGCAGCAGCAGTGCTAACCACTGAGCCACTGTGGCGCCCTTGTACTGACCTGACCAAGGCCACAATTGCTGGAGCGCTTCACAACGTTTCACCCATTTTTATTTCAAAGTTCAAAATGGAGCTGCCATTTCTATGTGCTGCTCTTTTGTTATTAGGGGGAGAGCCTTTTGTTGACCATCCAACATCAACAGCCAACAGCCTGGCCCACTGAGCTTCATAGATGGAGCCCCCTGTCCCCTTTTGCTACAAATTCATCAATTTGGGGAAGTTAACATTGGGTAACCCTGTCTCTCTCACAATGACCCCCTATTTGTCAGTGTCTGAGACACGACCCCTAATTTGCCCAAAACCTTCACACTACAGTAGCAGCAGAGTGTACTATCTACAAGACACACTGCAGAAATTCACCCAAGATCCTCAGGCAGCATCTTCCAACCCCATGACCACTTCCATCTAAAAGGACAAGGGCAGCAGATACAGGTGAAAACCCTGACCTGCAAGTTCCATCCAAGCCACTCATCATCTTGACTTGGAAATACATCGCCGTTCCTTCAGTGACACTAGGTCAAAAACCTGGAAAAGCCTCTCAAAGGGCATTGTGGGTCCACCTACACCATATAGACTACAGCAGCTCACCAGCACCTTCGAGGAGAAAGTGAGGACTGCAAATGCTGGAGATCAGAGTCAAAAAGTGTTGCACTGGAAAAGCACAGCAGGTCAGGCAGCATCCAAGGAGCAGGAGAGTCGACATATCGGGTGTAAGTCCTTCATCAGGAATTTCAGGACCTTCCTGATGAAGGGCTTTTATCCGGAGCGTTGATTTTCCAACTCCTTGGATACTGCCTGACCTGCTGTGCTTTTCCAGTGCCGCTCTTTTCAACTCACCACCACCTTCTCAAGGGGCAACTAGGGACGGGCAATAAATGCTGACCCAGCCAGTGACACACCCCCCATCCCACAAGAGAATAAGTAAAAAAGAAACATTAATGCTGATTACATGCCAGCAGACAGAACCTGAAGCAGACAAGTGTTTAAAAAAATAGAAAGCCAGCTGCTTGGATGTTTACTGCCTGCCATTTGATTCGAGGGACGGACAGCATGTTCTAGTTCCATTCCAATGAACATTTAATGCGACTGGATATGATTGTGCTCTTTGGCCTTGTTTTCGAAGACACCTCATCTGAAGAAAATGTTGGATTGGGGTCATTGGCGTGAAACTGTACTGTGACTGCCTTTTGGATAAAATAATAACATTCTTCCAGCAATTTACAGCTTTCTCGACTCAATGTTGAGTTCAACCATTTTATTTCATTACCACGGCTGCCTAAGATTGTCCATCCATCGCTGCTGAAAATATTCCTGGGGCTGCCATCCACGGCTCCTCTGAAACTACCTTTTGAGTTATTTATTTATTGTCACATGTATCAGTGTAAAGTGCTTCGTCGTCACATTTCGGCGCCTTTTTGAGTTACAAAAAAGAAATTGCAGCAAGAGAGTTCATACAAAGTGGTCTTCGAGCAGGGCTTCTGCATAGTCTCCCAGATTTGTTGGAGTTCTCTAGTCTGCATACGGCAATTACAATTACGGCTTCAGGCATACCACAGCCGAGAGTTAGACCGAAGGGCATGTTTCTGTGCTATACATCTCTATGACTACGACTCTGACTCTGAACCTACCCTTTGAGTTATTTATTTATTGTCACATATACTAAGAAAGTTACAGTGTAAAGTCCTTCATCGCCACAATTTGCTGCCGTTTTGAGCTAGAAAATGAATGAAAAGAAATTGCAGAAAGAGATTTCATACAAGGGATATTCAAGCACACCTCCAGGGTTTCTGCAAGGTCTCTACATGGTGTCCCAAATTTCAAATATCCCCTGGTCTGGGTACAGCAATGATAATACTACTAGTCCAGGCATATCACAGCCAAGAATCCTTGCTCTTGGCACCGTCACCGCCATAGACGACGATCAGCCGCGTCCAGTGTTTCCTCCTAAGGAACCTCCTTAGTGCAGATGGTCTGGATGGAGCCGATTTTGTCAGGTGTGTCCAGGAAGGATTCCTGACTTCATATGTAAATAGGCTGACTAGGTGGGAGACCATATTGGATTTGGTGCTAGGCAACAAGCCAAGCCAGGTGTCAGACCTCCAGTGGGAGAGCATTTCGGTGACAGTGACCACAACTGCTTCACCTTTACCATTGCCATGGAGAGGGATAGGAACAAACAGTACAAGAAGGTACTTAATTGAGGGAGGGGCAATTATACTGTTATTAGACAGGATCTGTGGTGTATAAATTGGGAACAATTGTTTGATTAAAACTAGTCAGCAAGGCTTTGTGAGGGCCAGGTCATACCTCACAAGCCCTATTGAGCTCTTTGAGGACGTGATGAGACAAGTTGACAAAAGTCGAACAGTGGATGTGGTGCATATGGATTTCAGTAAGACATTTGATAAGGTTCCCTACCGTAAGCTCATTCAGAAAGTTAGGAGGTATGGGAGAGATGGAAATTTGGCTGTCTGTATACAAAATTGGCTGACCGAAACAAGACAGTGAGTGGTAGTGGATGGAAGGTATTCTGCCTGGAGGTCGGTGACCAGTGGTGTCCCACAGGGATCTGTTCTTGGGCCTCTGCTCTTAGTAGTTTTATAAATGACTTGCATGAAGAAGTGGAAGGGTGGGTTAGTAAGTTTGCCGATGACGCAAAGGATAGTGTCAAGGGCTGTTGCAGGCTACAACATGACATTGACAGGATGCAGAGCTGGGCTGAGAAATGGCAGATGGAGTTCAACCTGGATAAATGTGAAGTGATTCATTACGGAAGGTCGAATTTGAATGCTGAATACAGGGTTAGAGACAGGATTCTTTGGCAGTGTGGAGGAAAGAGGATCTTGGGATCCCTCAAAGTTACCACCCAAGTTGATAGGGTTGTTAAGCTGGCATTTTGGCTTTCATTTAGCAGGGGGATTGAGTTGAAGAGCAGTGAGGTTTTGCTGCATCTTTTAGACCACACTTGGAATATTGTGTCCAGTTCTGGTCGCCTCATTATAGGGGCAGTGCTCTGAAAGCTTTTGATTTCAAATAAACCTGTTGAACTATAACCTGGTGTCACGTGACTTCTGATTTTGTCCACCTCCCAGTCCGACACCGGCCCCACCACAACCTATTATCACCGATTCAGCTTTTCTTCTCTCGTGACCTTGTATCCAAATTCCCCTCATTTACTCACCCTTTTCATATCTCCCGCTCTTTCTCTCTCTCTTTCTCTGTGCTCTATCTCTACCACTCTCTTCTTGTGCACCCCCCTTCCTCTTTCCCCACCTCCCCCAAGTTCAGCTTCAGCATAAATCCTTTTCTCCTTACTGCTACGAGTTCTGAGGAAAAGTCACTGGATTTGGAATACTTTCTTCCCACAAATACTGCCAGACCTGCTGAGTTTCTCCAGCACTTTCTGGTTTTGTTAACATTTAAAGTCCAGTGCTTGAAACACTTCCACAAAGGCTGGTATCCTGTCACCAAGTCACCCTTTATTTACACAAGAACAGTCCTTGACTTTAATATAGCCTCATTCAGAATCATCTCTCAGAGTGGCACTCCCACCTTTTTCATCTGTCAGCCAGGGCTCCCTGATTGGACCGGGTTAACAGCCCCTGTCAATGAACTTATATTCATTGATGTCCACCTGGCTAACCTTGTTCCAATCTCTACAATGTCCTTTGTCAGAAAATTTGTCACTGGTAAAGAGTCTCTGGAAGTGTTAACTGAAAACAATAAATGCTGGAGATCACAATAGGTCAGATGGCATCCATGGAGAGAGGGAGTCAAAATATGTGGAGCTGGAAATGTACAGCAGATCAGGCAGCAGGAGCAGAGAGTTTCGGGCATGAGCCCTTCATCAGGAGTGTCGCAGGGGAAGGGACTGAGAGATAAATGAGGGGTGAGGGTGTGGCTTTGGGGGAAGGTGGATGCAGGTTTACTGTGATAGGTCAGTGGGGAGGGTGGGAAGGAAGATGGACAGGTCAAGAGGGAGGTGCCAAGTTGGAGGGTTGGATCTGGGATGAAGTGGGGGGAGGGGAGATTTGGAAGTTGGTGAACCTTCACGATAGCTGAAGCTCTGATGAAGAGTCATCTAGTCTCGAAACATTAGCTTGCTCTCCCTCCACAGTTGCTGCCTGACCCACTGTGATCTCCAGCATTGGTTGTTGTCAGTATCTGCAGTAATGTGCTCCGACATTCTGGAAATGTTAGCTCTTGTTTCTCACTCTACAGCTGCTGCCAGACCTGCTGAGTTTCTTCAGCACTTTCTGTTGTGCTTTAGCATCCATGTTAAACTGTAAATGTCGATCTTAATACGACCATGCCGTGCGACAAGGCTAAAGTATATAGTTGTGTGAAAGGCAAGCAAAGGGTCAGCAAAAAATGCATACATTGGTGCGGTATATATACTGTCAGCAGCCTGGAAAATACAACAATTGAGGGTCACTTAGGCTTATATTTTGTTTTATATCTTAATAAATGATCTAGATCAATGAGCCCTAAGCATGATGGCTACATTTGTGCATGATTCAAAGCCAGTGATGCTGAACAAAGCTGAGCTCCAGGATAATTTGAAGAGTTGGGAATTTAGTGGATACAATTGATTGCGGGGAACTGAAGCATGCTTCATCAAATCCAGGAAGAGATTGTTACTTAAATTAACAGGGAATATTCAAACGGAACTTGAGAGGGTTTTGAATGAGCCAGAAGTCACAGCGTTCATTTAAAGGGGAGGTAAATTCAAGCATAATCTGTGAAAATAGCCAATCAATGGAAAAAAAACTCCTTCGGAGACAATGGAAGCCAATATTATTGATATAATAAATACAATTTCGACAGAATTCCTTCAGAAAGTACGGGATGTGAATATGTTGAGCAAAGGCATGTGGGAAGTGTTACATGCTTGGGTGGCAAAGATAATTTTCAAACTATGGGTTCCATGCATTTTATCTCTGGGCTGTACCTTAACTCATGCTTCAGTGCATGTAGACTAATGATGGAACGCTTAGCACTGCTGCCTCACAGCACCAGGGACCTGGGTTCGATTCCAGCCTCGGGTGACTGTCTGCGTGGACTTTGCACATTCTCTGGGTGCTCCGGTTTCCTCCCACAGTCCAAAGATGGGCAGACTGAATGGATTAGCCATGAGAAATGCAAGGTTACAGGGCTTAGGTGGGATGTTCTTTGGATGGTTGGTGCAGATTTGATGGGCCAAATGGCTTCTATCTACACTGTAGGGATTCTCTGGACATTGCTGGGCATGGACAGTCAATAGCTTCATTACAATTGCACTGAGCAATAAAAAGGCTAGTGGAAAATGCATGAGATAGAACCATGTATTATTTTGTCCAGTAAGATTGCTCAGTGGTTAGCATTGCTGCTAACCACTGGGTTCGATTCAAGTCTTGGGCAACTGTCTGTGTGGAGTTTGCACATTCTCCCTGTGTCTGTGTGGGTGTCCTCCCAAGCATGTGCAGGTCAGGGTGGATAGGCCTTGGGATATTGTGGGGCTATGGGGATAGATAGAATAAGGGCTAGATTTGAGTGGGATGCTCTTTTGCTGCTGAAGTGACTCTATTTCTTGATTCCCAGTCAATTGGAAAGCAAACCTATGAGGAAGGATCAGCTGTATGACAGCACTACGGGCGAGCTAAGCAGAAGAGTTGAGAGATTCGTAGAGGTCTAGAGGACAGTGAAAGGCCCTTTGCCCTATCGAGTCTGTGCTGGTCAAAAACAGCCAACTATTTCAATCCCACTTTCCAGCACCTGACCCATAGCCTTGTGTGCCTTGGTATCATACATCTAAATACTCCTTAAATGCTGTAAGTTTCTGCCCTTACCTCGCTTACAGACAGTGAATTCCAGATTTCTACCATCCTGTGTGTGAAATGTTTTTCCTCACGTTTCCTCTGAACCTCCTGCCCTTTCCCTTAAATCTACGGTCACTCTCTCAAGGGGAGACATTTCTTCCTGTCATGATGTCATACATCACAATTATGTCACCTCAGTCTCCTCAGCTCCAAGAAAAACAACTCCAGTCCGTCCTTCACAACTCTCTTCACAACTAAATCTCTCCGGCCTGGGTAACATCCTGGTAAATCTCCTCGACACACCTCTCCAACCATTCAAGACCAGTAAGCACTCCGGACGGCGATACACCTCCGATATTCTGAGCGTCTTGTGAATGAGGCACTTTCCTTTAAAAGCTTCCTTTGGCAGTTTACCAGAGCTGGTAAAGTTGAGTTTGGCTCGGTAATCCAACACTGACAGTTGTCAACGAGAGATAAGAGATTGTGACAAACTTTGATGGTGAGACTCCAAATGTCACACACCTGCCTCAAACCAGGAATGAGCCTGTTTCTCTTGCTCTGATCGAATCAAAATTTCTCTCTGTGGCATTTCAGGTGCTGCTTTTGCAACACCTTCGACTCTTGCTGCATAATGAAGGCATTTAGCATTTAACACGAGTAGGTCAATGCTTCCTTTTTTAGACTGGTGGGCTCAGGGGTGTGATGCTGATGAATCCTCCAAATGAGATCTCCATGGAAATGACCTCTCGAGAGTGCAGATGTTTTAAGGAGCCCTTCAGGCATCGTTTCTTTGCTGTGTTATTTTTAGCTGCTGGTTTTGTGCTGAAAGACAATCAGTGTGGAAGTGCGCTGTGAACTGAAAGGGCAAAAGGGGCGTCATTGATGCAGGTTCAATGCCGTGGAGTCATAAAGTGCTCATTAATTGGTTTGGACTGTGTCTGTACTGTGTGATAAAATCATCATATGGATGCTGATAAATTTCATCATTGCCATAAAAACCATTAAAAGTGCCACAAATAATCAGATCAGCATTGGAATGTTGTGCATGGTTAATTAGATAGATTAATAGCCTCAACTGTCTATATTGGAGGCTAAATTAGTTCCTTTTAATGCCTCCATTTTAAACCACTGTTGCAGGCTCCTAGGCCTGGCCAGGCTGGCTATGAATGGATCGAGGCAGTGGACCATGCAGGGTGTTGTTTCTGCTGACTGCCTGCCCCCCTTCTGCGGTTATGTTCGGGCCTGGGTGTCCCTGGAGAGGGAGCACACAGTGTCCACCAATCCTCTCAATGCATGGTGGCTCAGTGGTTAACAGTGCTGCCTCATAGCGCCAGGGACCTGGGTTCGGTTCTAGCCTCGGGCGACTCTCTGTGTGGAGTTTGCACATCCTCCCTGTGTCTGTGTGCATTTGTTCCAGTTTCATCTCACAATCCAAAGATGTGCAGATTAATTTGACTATAGTGCTGTGAAGTGCCTTTGGATGTGTGATGTCTACCAGGCAACTGGGATTGCATCATCACATCATCTGAAAGGCAACGCCACCTCTAACAGTTGCTCTTCCAGAGCGAGGAGTTGATTTCGACTGAGTGTTGCAACCTGGCAGATTCCATGGTCCAGGACTCCGTGCTGAGGGACGTAGTAAAGCTTAAGGAGGCTGCCACCATGATGCAGTAGGGAGACATCACTGTCTCAGGGCTTCCTCCCAAAGTTAATTGGGGGTTTGTTCGATTATCAGACCCTCCTGGTGCCTCAAATATAATTTTGCACAAGCAAAAAATGCCTTTGCTTTATTTTAGATTAGATTCCCTACAGTGTGGAAACAGGCGCTTCGGCCCAACAAGTCCACACCGACCTTCGAAAGAGTAACCCACCCAGACCCATTTCCCTCTGAATGATGCACCTAACACTACGGGCAATTTAACATGGCCAGTTCACCTGGCCTGCACATCTTTGGACTGTGGGAGGAAACTGGAGCACCTGGAGGAAACCCACACAGACACAGGGGAGAATGTGCAAAAACCCCACACAGACAGTCACCCGAGGCCGAAATCGAACCTGGGACCCTGGTGCTGTGAGGCAGCAGTGCTAACCATGAGCCACCGTATTTGTTGGATAGAGTCAAATTCTAACGCTTTTTTGTTTATTTTTCATATGCGACTGTACAGAACCAAACTACTTTAGTGACTATGTATGTATATTTTTATGAATAAAGTATTTTTGAAAACAAAGTTTCTAAATTCAGGATTTGAATCCAGAAGCTTGATAATTCAGAGATAAGCACCCTACCCACTGAGCCACAGTTGCGTCAGAGACTGCTGGTGGTAATCATTGGAGTATATCCATTGTTAAAAGAGCCAATCATCACCTAGAACCTTGTGTTTCATTTTAGCCATTCCGAGCCTCCTGTTGAGCTGTGACAGATTGACACTGGGAAAGATCTGGCTTGAATTAAAGTCAAGGTTCTGTTTGTTTAATTTTAAAAAGATGTTTGTCTCTGAAGAATTGAACTGATTTACTGACTTAAGTAACTAAGGCTTCAATCAACAATATCAGGAGACAACATTGATCTTTCGGCTTACGCTCCCATTGAGTTCCAATCCCTCAGCTTGATCCAAGCAATAGGAGCTGGAGATTATTCCAACTCGATTTGAGCTGGCTATTCATTCTATGTTTATCAGCCATTAATTTACACATTTAATTTGCAACACCAGGTTACGCCTTCCTGAAAGACATTACATTGATCGTAGAATGAAAAAGCTTGCATTTCTCTCGTCTTTCAAGACCTTAGAATATTTGAAAATGCTTTGACATCCTGAGAAAAGATATGCTAGGCTGGGGAGTTTTCAACTTGCTTATTGATACCACATTCGAATTAACTGTGAGTGTTGGAAAGAAAGTGAGTTTACCTGAGAAGCAAGTTTCCAATTCTTCATGCTTTTATCCGGCAGTGCTGAGGAATTCCATTGGACAGCACCCCTCACTGAGCTTTCCACATCCATTCCTGTCCACACCCATTAGGCCAGTCATGATCATGGCTTTGATCCTTGTCTGCTTATAGTCTTCTCTCATTTGGCAGGGCCCAGCCTCAAATCTACGACATTAGGATTCGAAAAACCTTCTGCCTGCTCCTGATGTTTGCAAATCAATAGGAAGATCACATTAGGGTGTGGCTATGATGGGCCTCCCTCAGTCAAATAGCCCATCAGTTTCTGCTGTTTGAACCTGTGTGTGGAGAATAGCTTCTGGGGATGATATCATTGTGAACGGAAGTCTGAAAAGCCTTTTTCTGAGTGGGCTACCCATTTATTTCCTGTTCAATTGAGTAATTCTTTGCAAACATCAACATCTTTGGGAGATGAGGGGAGCAAGCATCGAAACAGGATTGAATTTTCTTCATCATTTTCGTTTATCACTCTACTTGGGTGGCTCAGTGGTTAACACTGCTGCCTCACAGCACCCAGGACCTGGGCTTGAATCCACCCTTGGGCGACTATCTGTGGAGTTTCCTCTCACATTCCAAAGATGTGTGGGTTAGATGGATTGATCATGCTAAATTGCCCCTAGTGTCAAGGTGGATTAGCCAGAGGGAAATGTAGGTATATAGGGGAGGGTCAGTTATGGGCCAAATAAGACATAAGAGTGAAAGTGAAGCCATTCAACCCATTGAGTCAATTCTGCCATTCAATCATGGCTGGTGGACATCTTAACGCCACTTATACGTACTCTCCCTGTAGCCCTTAATCCCTTGCGAGATCAAGAATTTATCCATCTCTGCCTTGAAGACATTTAACGTCCTGGCCTCCACTGCGCTCCATGGCAATGAATTCCACAGGCCCACCACTCTCTGGCTGAAGAAATGTCTCCGCTCTAAATTGACCTTCTCTAATCCTAAAGCTGTACCCATGGGTCCTAGTATCCCCACCAAACGGAAACAATATCTCAGCATCCGCTCTTTCTAAGCTATGCATTATCTTGTAAGTTTCTATTAGATCTCCCCTCAACCTTCTAAACTCCAATGAATACAATCCCAGGATCCTCAGCCACTTATCGTATGTTAGGCCTACCATTCCAGGGATCATCCGTGTGAATCTCCGCTGGACAGGCTCCAGTGCCAGTATGTCCTTCCTGAGGTGTGGGGCCCAGAACTGGACATAGTAATGACCTGCTTCCACACTCTAGGGATTCTGTGAGCTATCAACCATGCTAGAAGTTGCCACACACCAGAAACTGAACTGATTCAGCCATATAAACACTGTGGCTATAAGATTGTTCCATGGCTGGGGATTCTGCAGTGAGTAACTCACCTCCTGATTCTCCTGAAGTCTGCCCAGCAACTAAAGTGCACAATTCAGCAGTGTGATGGAATAGTCTCCACTTGCCTGGATAAGTGCACATCCAACACTGTTTAACATTCCAATAAGGCATGGCTCTCTGAGACCACTCCACCAGTCAATAAGATCATGGCTTATCTGATTTTAACATCACCCCTACATTCTCGGAAATTCCTGACAATCTTTTAACCTTGATAATCTAGCATCTATCTGTCTCTGTCTTCTATTGATTTAAGGATTCTGCATCCATTGCATTTTAAAGGAGGGAATGCCAAATACTCACAACCTCCTGATAGAGAAAGAAACCATTTCCTCATCTCTATTTTAAATGAGTGCCCACTTATTTCGAAAGCATAACCCTAATGTTCTAGAATCATAGAGTCGTACAGCACAGAAACAGACCCTTCGGTCCAACCAATCCATGCCAACCATGTTCCCAAACTTAACTAGCCCCACCTGCCGATTCTTAATCCAAATACCTACAAACAATTTTTATTCATGTACTTATCCAAATGGCCTTTAAATAATGTAACTGTACCTGCATCCATTACTTGCTCTGGCTGTTTATTCCACACATGAACCACTCTCTGTGTAGAAAGGTTGCCTCTTTAAAGCTTTCTCCTCTCACCTTCCAAATATGCCCCCTAGTTTTGGACTCCCCTACCCTGGGGAAAAGACCCTTATCATACACCTTATCCATGACCACGATTATTTTATGAACCTTAGTCAGGTCACCCCTCAACCTCCTCTGCTCCAGTGGAGTTCTAGTTTGCCCCACAAGAGGAAACACCCTTTCCACACCCACCCGGTCAAGTTCCTCAGGATCTAATATGGTCTAGGAAAGTTGACATCATCGAGAACAACTAAATGACCGGCCTGACTGGCACTCCATCCTCCACCTTAAACATTCATTGTTTCCATCACGCATGCACAGTGGCAACCATGTGTACTATCTCCAAGATACACTGCAACAATTCACTAAGGGTCCTTCGGCAACTCCTTCCAAATCTGCAACCGTTACCCTCTAAAAAGAAGAGGACAGAAAATGTAGGGGAACACCACCTCCTGTAAGTTCCACTCATCATTGTGACCTGGAACCTTATTATTATTTCCTCAGTGTGGCGGAGTCAAAATCCTGCAGCTCCTTCCCTCAGGTATTGTGGATGCACTTGCAACACATGCGTTGCAGCGGAAAAGTAACAAAGAGGATCGACGAGGGCAGAGCAGTAGATGTGATCTATATGGACTTCAGTAAGGTGTTCGACAAGGTTCCCCATGAAAGACTGATTAGCAAGGTTAGATCTCATGGAATACAGGGAGAACTAGCCATTTGGATACAGAACTGGCTCAAAGGTACATGACAGAGGGTGGTGGTGGATGGTTGATTTCAGACTGGAGGCCTGTGACCAGTGGAGTGCCACAAGGATCGGAGCTGGGTCCTCTACTTTTCATCATTTATATAAATGACTTGGATGTGAGCATAAGAGGTACAGTTAGTAAGTTTGCGGATGATACCAAATTTCGAGGTGTAGTGGACAGCGAAGAGGGTTACTCAGGTTACAACGGGATCTTGATCAGATGGGCCAATGGGCTGAGAAGTGGCAGATGGAGTTTAATCTAGATAAATGTGAGGTGCTGCATTTTGGGAAAGAAAATCTTAGCAGGATTTATACATTTAATGGTAAGGTCCTAGGGAGTGTTGCTGAACAAAGATAACTTGGAGTGCAGGTTCATAGCTCCTTGAAAGTGGAGTCGCGGGTAGATAGGATAGTGAAGAAGGCGTTTGGTATGCTTTCCTTTAGTGGTCAGAGTATAGAGTACAGGAGTTAGGTCATGTTGTGGCTGTACAGGACATTGGTTAGGCCACTGTTGGAATATTGCATGCAATTCTGGTCTCCTTCCTATTGGAAAGATGTTGTGAAACTTGAAAGGGTTCAGAAAAGATTTACAAAGATGTTGCTAGGGTTGGAGGATTTGAGCTATAAGGAGAAGTTGAATAGACTAGGGCTGCTTCCCTCGAGCATTGGAGGTTGAGGGGTGACCTTATAGAGATTTATAAAATCATGACGGGCATGGATAGGATAAATAGACAAAGTCTTTTCCCTGGGGTCAGGAGTCCAGAACTAGAGGGCATAGGTTTAGGGTGAGAGGGGAAAGATATAAAAGAGACCTAAGGGGCAACATTTTTACTCAGAGGGTGGTACGTGTATGGAATGAGCTGCCAGAGGAAGTGGTGGAGGCTGGTACAATTACAACATTTAAGAGGCATCTGCATGGGTTTATGAATAGGAAGGGTTTGGAGGGATGTGGGCCTGGTGCTGGCAGGTGGGACTAGATTGGGTTGGGATATCTGGTCAGCATGGACAGGTTGGACCGAAGGGTCTGTTTCCATGCTGTACATCTCTATGACTCTATGACTTTATCACCATCGGCGTTCCCTCACAGATGGAGATGACTCTCTTCCACTCTCAGGGTGACTCTGTAAGTGGCTGTGCTGACCAATGCAGCTACCCCATGCTCTGTTACACTGGGGGTAGAAGGTGGTCATGGGAAGGGGGCGGATGGGGCATTGGTGTGACAGTGCACTCCTTACGCTGTTTTCCCCAGCTTCTGCGTTTTCTGATGGCAAGTCACGAGGAGCTCGACACCTTCCCGGATGCTCCTCTCCCACTTTGGGTCAGTGATTCCCTGGTGTCTGTGGGAAAGCTGCACTTCCTCAGTGAGGTATCCCTGAGGTACATCCTCTGTCTCACCTGGGGCTGGCCTGCCGTTTCAGAGCTAGGAGTAGAGCAATCGCTCAGTGGGGTCTCGTGTCAGTCATGGGGATCACATGCTCAGCCCATCGTAGCCAATCGAGGAGGGGGGTCAGTGCCTCACTGCTGGTTAGGCAGCTCAGTACCACCTTAGCCAAGGCGACAAGAGATGGGCAATAAATGCTGGCCCAGTCAGAGACACTAACATCTTGTGAAAAGAGAAAAAAAATCATGCTGTCCTGATTTGAAGTTAATCTCATCCTGGGTCCCAAGGAGAGAGGGAGGGTAAATCGCTCTTAATCCATTTGTCTTTTCATTGTTGTTAGCTGACAAATATAACCCAGGGGTGTCAAAGTTTCAGGCATTTAGAAAATGAAACAAATGCTGTTAGCAAATTGACAGTTAAGCACCACTTTGGGATAATCTTCAATGTGTGCTGTTGAAGTGAGAGGCACTACCTTATTTTCACCTTTTTATGGCCAAGCTGCTAGCAGAGTCTGTCAAGGTAGCTCCTGTTTTGTGACTTAATGGCCATACGCAGAGGATAAAGAACTGGAAAGGTCACTTTGCTCAGTGTCCGGACTTCAGAATGGAGCTTCACTCCTCTCAGGTTCCCACGCACATAGAATCATAGAATTCCGACAAGCGAGGAGGCGGGCCATTTGGCCCATCAAGTCCACACCAACCCTCCGCAGAGCATCCCGTCTTGTTCCTGCAACCGTGTATTTCCCATGGCTAATCCACCTGGCCTGCACATCCCTGGACGCTATGGGACAACTTAGCCAGGCCAATCCACCCCAACCTGAACATCTCTGGACTGTGGGAGGAAGCCCGCACAGGGAGAATGTGCAAATTCCACACAGGCAGACAGCCGAGGCTGGAATTGAACCTGGGTCTCTGGCGTTGTGAGGCAACAGTGCTGACCATTCTGGCACCCACCCTTCATTGCTGTTCTCTAGCATTGAATCGACGCCACATTAAATTCTACTCACGGGGGTAACTTCTGTATCCTAGAGAATATCGTATGGCTAGGTGGTGTGCTGGTGACCAAAAAAATAATGAAACCTTTCGGCATTTCACAATGTGTTTTTACAGCCAATGTAGAGAAGGCAAAGAAGAAATTGGTTAGAAGTTTTATAAAATCACAAGGGTAATTGGTTGGAGCAGCTGGGGAGAAACTGTACCCCATCCTCAGAGGGATGTGCACCAATGAAGACCCAATTAAAGCCTTTTGCAAAAGAAGGAAGTGCAATTTGAGTAAAAGCTATTTTGCTCAGTGAATGGCCCAGGTCTGGGAGTGTGATGGAGACTGGTTCAAGTAAAGTATGCAACAGGGCATCTGATGTTTACTTAAATTGAAACAACATGAGTTTGCACATTCTCCCCGTGTCTGCGAGGGATTCCTCCGGGTGCCCCAGTTTGCTCCCACAATCCAAAGATGTGCAGGTTAGATGGATTGGCCACACTAAATGCAGGGTAAAAGGCTAGGGTGGGATGTTCTTCAGAGGGTCAGTGTGGACTCAGTTGCCCAAATGGTTTGCTTTTACACTGTAGGGATTCTATGATGATGCCTATATTGACTCTCTGAAGAGCATCCCAACCCACCTCCCCTATTCCCATAACCCTTCATTATACCATGACCAATCCATCGAATCTGCACAACTTTGGACTGTGGGAGGAAATCCACGCAAATATGGGGAGAATGTGCAAACTCAACTCAGACAGTCGTCTGAGGCTGGAATCGAACCCAAGACCCTGGTACTATGAGGCCACAGTGCTCACCACTGACCCACCTTACCTACGCAGTGTAGGCTCCTGAACCCAAATGAGCCTGCAACACGTCTACAGGTTAGCTCCTGCCTGTAATGAAGACCCTAAACTAATGACTGTGATTTAGGCTCCTACACTTACACTGTACAAGGTGATTGGAACACTGGAAACAACCAGGTGTTGAAAATAGCGTCAAGAGTGTGGTGCTGGAGAAGCACAACAGGTCAGGCAGCATTCTAGGAGCAGGAAAATCGACATTTTGGGCAAAAGGCTTTTGTCCAAAATGTCAATTTTCCTGCTCCTCGGATGCACCTGCTGTGCTTTTCCAGCACCACACTCTCGACTCTGATCTCCAGCATCTGCAGTCCTCACTTTTGTGTAGGTGCTGAAAATTGGTTTTTACCTTTGTTAGGGATTTTGCGCTATCACAATGCAGTGAATCACTCCATAAATTACATTTTCTTCACTAAAGTGGTCTGGGATCTTACTTCAATCGTCCTAATGGGAAGGGAGAGCTTGGTCATTGAAGAGAGCTGACGGCTGAGAGGGATCCTCTGACAGCATTTACAGGAGATGGGAAAGTCTGAGATAAGACTGAGAGGATTATAAGGGCCAGAATTCTTAGCACAAAAGGAGACATATCGCTCTGTAATTAACAATCTGTGAAGGGATCTGTGTGCAGTTATTGCATATTTCACAGTCACATATTCCTGTGAGGATTATTTTAATGCGCTGTTAACTGCAGCAAAAACTGACATTCTCTCATCTTTCATTACCAGAGGTATTCCCGGGCCTATTAAATGTCATTTCCTGGCTTGAGCATCTGGAGATTTATCTCTTTGCGTCTGACTCTCCAAACCTAACTCTCGATTTGAGAATTTTTCCTAAACTACATGCCTTGGCAGTAATTTCCTCCTGGGCTACCTGGCATTTTATTTACTCTTTATTAAATCCACACCTTCCCTCGATCTCACCTTGTTTCTTCCTGTTGGCCATTATGACACAGATGGAGGCCATTCGCTCCCTCAAGTGTGTGACAGGTCTCCACAGAGCAATCCCATTTCCTTGCCCCCTTGTTGTAGCCCTTTTTCCTCTTAAATATCCATCTAATTTTCTTTTGAAATCATTGATCGTCTCCTTTTCCATCTCCTTTATACGCAGCAAGTTGTTATCACTTGTGGTGTGAAAAATATCATCTAATTGAAAAATACAATATTCTTAGGGAGCTTGACAGGGTAGACACAGGAATGTTGTTCCCCCTTATGGGAGAATCTAGAACCAGACGGTATAATCTCAGAATAAGGGTTCACAAGGATGAGGGAGAATTTCTTGTCTTTAGTGATTGTGAATCTGAGGAACTCTTTATCATAGTGGGCTACTGAGGCTAGGTTACTAAGGCCATTTATGGAGTCATAGAGATGTAAAGCACGGGAACAGACACATTGGTCCCACTCATCCATGCTGACATGACATCCTAAATTAATCTAGTCCCATTTGCCAGCATTTGGCCCATTTCCCTCTAAACTCTTCCTATTCATGTACCCATCCAAATGTTATCCTTCTTTTTTCATCTCCTATGTTTTTACCTGCTCTCTCTCTCTCATGTCTGGTGGTTTTGATAACTATTTTTTCAAAGTTCCAAAACAATACAACGACTTATAAAACAGTCATTTCTGTTCCAAGAAATCGAGGAAATCAGCTCCAACACTGAAAGAAAAAAGCCTCAGAAAAGGAGCTGGTCTTATAGCTGCTATTTTCGCCCATCCTCCATCTTGGATTTGTTTACCCATCTTTGGACTGGTATCTCTGGAGCACATTTCTGCGGAGGTGATCATAATTCCTAAGGATCTTCTGGATTCAGATTCGATCCAGTAGCGAGCTTATTTCCGAGCCGAGCCTGGAGATCATTAGCATCAAAGGGTCCCAATTAATTCGGTGAAGGTGCTCTTTGGTCTGCCCGAACTTCTTTCAATGCAGCAGTGTTGCTGACTGACATATCCCCAGGTCCAGGCCGACGTGCTGAAGGGCGTGCTGAAGCCTGGGATGGGGCTGCAATGCGGAAAGACCACCACTTAAGGCTTTCAGCCAGTTGACACTGAGAGGTTTGGCAACTGTGTAGAGTACTTGGGATGTGTGCTTCACAGAGAATGTGTGTGCACATTGGTTATCCTTTACCACATGTCTGAAAAGTGAAAAGATCGAAAAACCAAGGGTGTCTTCAGAAGCGAACTTGAACAGACCCTTAGAAGAAAAACTGAGCGTTTTCTAAATGGACCTAAAAGTGAAGTTTTCACTCCACAAACTCATGGGTCTACAGATCCGTGTGAGCCTGTTCATGTCAAGGAAGGTCTGTTTCTGAAGGGCCTTGTTGGGCCGAAGGGCCTGTTTCCACACTGTAAGGAATCTAATCTAATCAAACAGAGCCAATGGACTCGAACAGACTTGTAGGGTAAGTGTATCTGAAATATGAAAATATCCTTTATCCAAAAAAACAGTTGGTCTCTCTGTTCTAACCACTACAGCACTACACTTTTAATTGTGTAAATCCAACCCTTGACAAAAATATATTATCGATGAATATTTAAGATGAAGTGTAAAATATATATTGTGACTATAACTAGCAATGCCAACTGCAGTGAGACACCTCAGAGGGTCACTACTTGAAAAATTCATTTTTGTGGGATGTGGCTGTTGCTGGCTGGGTCAGCATTTATTGCCTGTCCCTAGTTGTCCCTTGAGAAGGTGGAGGTGAGCTGCCTTCTAGAACCGCTGCAGACCACCTGCTGTTGGTTGATCCACAATTCCCTTAGGGACGGAATTCCAGGATTTTGAGCCAGCGACGGTGAAGGAACAGCGATATATTTCCAAGTCAGGATGGTGAGTGCCCTTGGAGGGGAACGTGCAGACGGTGCAGAGGGGAATGTACAGTTGAACATCGGCTATCCGAATACCAATTATGTGAAAATCGGATTATCTGAAGGGGATCTCAAGGTCCCAACAGAAATATTACATCAAATTCGTGTGTCCAACACTGATCGCGTCTTCTGTTTGTAGTGATTAAAAGTGCTGCCGAGAACAGTCCTGAACTGATGGAAGCACAGGCACCGTCTTTAAACGCCTGACCTCCCACCCCTTCTCTCTCTCTTCCCATACTTTCCCTGGAGTTCTACACAGACTTGCACCATAAACTCACCTACCCCAGATAATCTCTCCAACATTGTCCTGTACAGGGCAAAGATGGAACCTGTCAAAAAGTTGCAATAAAAAGGTGTGTGTGTACCTGCGCGTGTGTGAGTGTGTGTGTATCTGTGTGTGTGTGTGTATGTCTGTGTGTGTGTGTGTATGTCTGTGTGTGTGTGTCTGTGTGTGTGTGAGTGTGCGTGAGTATGTGGGTGAATGTGTGTGTGTCTCTGTGTGCGTATGTCTATGTGTGTGCGTGTCTCTGTGTGTCTCTCTGTGTGTGAGTGTGTGTATGTGTCTGTGTGTGTGTATGTCTGTGTGTGTGTCTCTCTGTGTGTGAGTGTGCGGGTGAGTGTGTGTATGTGTCTGTGTGTGTGCCTCTGTCTGTGTGTCTCTGTGTTTGTGAGTGTGTGTGTATGGATGAGTGTGTGTATGTACGTGTGTGTGTCTCTGTGTGTGAGTGTGTGTGTCTCAGTTTGTGAGTGTGTGTGTGTGTGTCTCTGTGTATGAGTGTGTGTGTCTGTGTGTGCGTCTCTGTGTGTGAGTGTGTGTGTGTCTCTGTGTATGAGTGTGTGTGTCTCTGTGTGTGAGTGTGTGTGTGTCTCTGTGTATGAGTGTGTGCCTGTGTGTGTCTCTGTGTGAGTGTGTCTCTGTGTATGAGTGTGTGTGTGAGTGTGTGTGTGTGCGTCTGTGAGTGTGTGTGTGTGTGAGTGTGCGTCTCTGTGTGTGTGTCTCTGTGTATGAGTGTGTGTATGTCTCAGTGTGTGTGTGTCTGTGTGTGTGTGTGTGTGTGTGTCTCTGTATATGAGTGTGTGTGTGTCTGTGTGTGTGTGAGTGTGTGTGTGTGAGTGTGTGTGTGTGTGTCTCTGTGTATGAGTGTGTGTGTGTCTCTGTGTGTGTCTCTGTGTGTGTGTGTGTGTGTGTGTCGCTGTGTATGAGTGTGTGTGTCTGTGTGTGTGTGTGTGTGTGTCTCTGTGTATGAGTGTGTGTGTGTCTGTGTGTGTGTGAGTGTGTCTCTGTGTGTGAGTGTGTGTGTGTGTCTCTGTATGAGTGTGTGTGTCTGTGTGTGTGTGTCTCTGTATATGAGTGTGTGTGAGTGTGTGTGTGTGTCTCTGTGTATGAGTGTGTGTGTGTCTCTGTGTGTGTCTGTGTGTGTGTGTGTGTGTGTGTGTCGCTGTGTATGAGTGTGTGTGTCTGTGTGTGTGTCTCTGTGTATGAGTGTGTGTGTGTCTGTGTGTGTGTGAGTGTGTCTCTGTGAGTGTGTGTGTGTGTCTCTGTATGAGTGTGTGTGTGTGTGTGTGTGAGTGTGTCTCTGTGTGTGAGTGTGTGTGTGTGTCTGTGTGTGTCTCTGTGTATGAGTGTGTGTGTGTCTGTGTGTGTGTGAGTGTGTCTCTGTGAGTGTGTGTGTGTGTCTCTGTATGAGTGTGTGTGTGTGTGTGTGTGTCTCTGTGTGTGAGTGTGTGTGTGTGTCTGTGTGTGTGTGTGTCTCTGTGTATGAGTGTGTGTGTGTCTGTGTGTGTGTGAGTGTGTCTCTGTGAGTGTGTGTGTGTGTCTCTGTATGAGTGTGTGTGTGTCTGTGTGTGTGTGAGTGTGTCTCTGTGAGTGTGTGTGTGTGTCTCTGTATGAGTGTGTGTGTGTCTGTGTGTGTGTGAGTGTGTCTCTGTGAGTGTGTGTGTGTGTCTCTGTATGAGTGTGTGTGTCTGTATGAGTGTGTGTGTGTGTCGCTGTGTATGAGTGTGTGTCTCTGTATGAGTGTGTGTGTGTCGCTGTGTATGAGTGTGTGTGTCTGTCTGTGTGTGTGAGTGTGTCTCTGTGTATGAGTGTGTGTGTGTCTGTGTGTGTGTGAGTGTGTCTCTGTGTATGAGTGTGTATGTGTCTGTGTGTGTGTGAGTGTGTCTCTGTGTGTGAGTGTGTGTGTGTGTGTGTGTCTCTGTATGAGTGTGTGTGTCTGTGACTCAACCCCCAAAAGGCAGCAGCAGCAGTTTTTTTGTAGGTGTCTAGCCCAGCTGCTCGGAGACGGGGCAGGGCTGTGATGGGAGCAGATTGGGGGCGGTGTTGGATGGGATTGGGGGCAGGCGGTGGCGGGGGGGGGGGGGCAGACAGGGTTTGGGGAGCAGGCGGTGGGCTGTGTTGGTCAGGGTTGGGGGTCGGTGATGGGGCAGGCAGGGGCGGGGGCGGGGCCTTGCGTGCGGTGTGCTGCAGTCTCCTGAACGGGGAGCAGACTTAATAGAAAACCCCAATTCCCAGAGGAAAGGCATTGAAACGATTAACCGAATAATCGATTATCTGAACGAAATAGTGCCCACCCATCTCGTTTGGATAATCAAGGTTCCTCTGTACCTGCTGCTCTTGTCCTTTCAGGTGGAAGTGGTTGTGGGTTTGGAAGGTATTGTCTCAGGATCAGGGAGCCTTGGCTGACATAAACAGGAATGTCAGAGGTTCTGTTCACCCTGAGTGCTGGCTCTGAGGAGGCTAGACCAGTCTCAAGTACTATGCATGTGTAAATAAAAGGTGACTTGGTGATGGGATACTGGTCTCTGTGGAGTTATTTCAGGCAGCAAGAGATTTAGGGAACTTCCAAGTGTTGGGGTTTAATTAGCTCACAGCTACTGATGCAACCAAAGTTATTAGCTATTACTCATCTAATTAAGGATGTGTGGGGTACTGGGAGCATCCCTATCTCCTGGCTAGGATATCTGGGTTCAACTCCCATTTGTCCTAGAGTTGTATCATTGCATCTCTGAAAGGGTTGATGAGGGCAAAGGAGATTTGGCTGGTTTATAGTGTTATTGACTGAAAAATCAATATGGGAGCAAGTGCTGCATGTGATGATGATACAAATAAATCAATTATTATAATTCACAACATAAATATACTCAATTATGACAACAAAAATAATATGCAAAGTGATAAAAAGATTGCACGATTGTGAACATTTCTGTGTATAAATAATTCCAAATACATAACAAATGCAATTTTCCTTAATTTTCAGAATAAACATAAAAGATCTACTGCTGCTCTAAATATTATGATAGCATTTATGGATCATGGATCATCCCTAGCTCCTCAGTACAGTAGTGGTTAGTGTCCCTGTATGTCACGTGCGAGACCGGGGTTCAACTGCCCAATGGGGAGTAGCTGCCATCTTGTGTGGCTCGGGGACACAGCGGTTAGCACAGCTGCCTCACAGCATCAGGGACCCAGGTTTGATTCAACTGGCTGTGTGGAATTTGCATGTGTTCCCAGTGTCTGTATGAGTTTCTTCCCACAGTCCAAAGATGTGTAGCTTGGATGGATTCGTCAGGCCAAACAAAATTGCCCTGTAGTGTCCAGGGATGCACAGTTTTGGTGGGTTAGCCATGGTTAAAAACCCCATGTGGGGTTGGAATGGGTCTTAGTGATTGACTCGATGGACCAATGGCCTCTTTCTGCACAGTAGGGCTTTTATATGTTGTTAGATTAAATTCTCAACCATTTACATGCCATTTGTGAGCTTTATGTGGGTGTAGCCATTTCCCACAGACTGGATTTCTAGTTGTTTTTAAGCTTTTGGATTCAGACAAAGCTGCTGAAGTTTTAAAGAAGTAGAAGATTTCTTTTCCCTCTCTTTCATCTAGAAGCTGGGGTTTCTCTTCCTACTGCAGGCATTACATGTGAAGAAATCTGAATTTGCCTTTATGCCAAGAGGTGTGTTTATGGGATGTTTTACTATATTGGAACAGTTAAAAGCTATAGAATCCCTACAGTGTGGTAACAGGTCCAACAAGTCCACACCAACCCTCCAAAGATTAACCCACCCAGACCGATTCCCGTACCCAATTAGTCTACATTTACTCCTAACTAATGCACCTAACCTACACATCCCTGAACACTATCAGCAATTTAGCATGGCCAATCCACCTGACTTACACATCTTTAGATTGTGGGAGGAAACCAGATCACCCAGAGGAACCCCATGCAGACACTGGGAGTATGTGCAAACTCCACATAGACAGTCGCCCCAGATGGGATTCAAATCCACGTCCTTGGTACTGTAAGGCAACAGTACTAACCACTGAGATATCATGCCGCCCTAAATAAATTAGTAATAGTTACTGCATCTATTATTCTGTTAAGTTTTCAAAAGCATTAAGTTATTTTAAGTTTCCTTTACTTTGTTGTATTTTAATTAAAGTGTTTGAATAAGTTGTATTTTGCTTGACAGTAGTTTGACCAGTTGAATTGTATTTGCACTGTATAATTGACTTTAAAATAAGAAAACATTATGGTCTAGGCTACCTTCCTAGAATAGTTTTGGGGGGGTTGGTCTGGTCTATAACACATTAAAGACAGAAACAAAACATTTGCATTTCCGTAGTGCCCTGTACAATTTCATAATTTCCAAAGAGTTTAGCAGACAATGACGTACTCTTGAAGCAATGTCCCTGTTGCAATGTAAGCATTGTGGAAACCAATTTGCCCATCGCATTGGAGATGTTAGCTGGAGGAGCTTGACTAAGACAATGGGAATGTTATGCTGTAACTTTATAAAGCTCTGGGCCACAATTAGAGAGTTTTTGGATAAAAGAGAGAGAGAGTGCAGAGATGATTCACCAAGGGCAATGTTAGTGAGAATATGGAGATGCAGACTACAAGATTAGATGGGATTGAGGGTGACAAAGAGGAGGTTTTAGCAATTTTGGAAGATCTGAAAATAGATAAGATCCTGGGGATGGATGGGATTTATCCTCAGATTCTCTGGGAAGCCAGGGAGGAGATTGCAGAGCCTTTGGCTTCGATCTTCATGTCATCATTGTCGACAGAAGTTGTGGTAGAAGATTGGAGGACAGCAAATGTTGTTCCCTTGTTTAAGAAGGGGAGTCAGGACAACTCTGGTAATTATAGGCCAGTGAGCCTTACTTCAGTTGTGGGTAATGTTTTGGAAAAGGTTATGAGAGAAAGGATTTATAATCATCTGGAAAAGAATAATTTGCTTAGGGATAGTCAACATGGTTTTGTGAAGGATTGGTTATGCCTCACTAACCTTATTGAGTTCTTTGAGAAGATGACAAAACAGGTGGATGAAGGTAAAGTGTTGATGTGGTGTCTATGGACTTCAGTAAGGTGTTTGATAAGGTTCCACATGGTAGGCTATTGCACAAAATACAAAGTTTCAGGATTGAAGGTGATTTAACAGTTTAGAACAGAAATTGGCTAGCTGAAAGAAGTCAGAGGGTGGTGGCTGATGGGAAATGTTTATCCCAGAGCTCATTATCAGTGGTTTGCTGCAAGGATCTGTTTTGGGGCCACAGCTGTTTGTCATTTTTATAAATGTTCTGGATGAGGGCGTAGAAGGATGGGTTTAGTAAATTTGTAGATGATGCAAAGGTAGGCAGAGTTGTGGATAGTGCCGAAGGATGTGTTGTGGGTTACAGTGGGACATAGAGAAGATGCAGAGCTGGGCTGAGAAGTGACAAAAGAAGTTTAATTTGGAAGCATGTGAGGCAGTTCACTTTGGAAGAAGTAACAGGAATGCAGAGTACTGGGCTAATGGTAAAATTCTTGGCAGTATAGATGAACATAGAGATCTCGGTGCCCACGTACATAAATTCCTGAAAGTTGCCACCCAGGTTGATAGGGTTGTTAAGAAAGCATATGGTGTGTTAGCTTTTTTTGGTAGGGGGGTTGAGTTTCAGAGCCACGAGGTCATGCTTCAGCTGTACAAGACAGTGGTAAGGCGTATTGGAGTATTGCGTACAGTTCTGGTCACCACATTATAGGAAGGATGTGGAAACTTTGGGAAGGGTTCAGAGGAGATTTACTAGGCTGTTGCCTGATATTGAAGGAAGGTCTTACAAGGAAAGGTTGAAGGAACTGAGGCTGATTTTGTTGGAGTGAAGAAGGTTGAGAGGTGACTTAATCGAAGCGTATAAGATAATCAGAGAGTAGATAGTGAGAGCCTTTTCCCTCAGATGGTGATGGCTAACACGAGAGGATGTGGCTTTAAATTGAGGGGTGATAGATTTAGGACAGATGTCAGAGTTAGTTTATTCACTCAGAGTAGTAGGGGCATGGAATGGCCTGCCTGCAACAGTAGTAGACTCGCCAATGTTAAGGGCATTTAAATGGGCATTGGACATATATATGGATAATAATGGAACTGTGTAAATCAGATTATTTTCACAGGTCGGCTCAACATCGAGGGCTGAAGGGCCTGTACTGCACTGTAACGTTCTATGTTTGATGTTCAATGTTCTATGAATGATTCCTGCAATGGTGGAGGTAGGTTGGAGAACCTGGGTTTAAAACAAAACAGATTGAAGAAAAAGTTGAGAAAGGCATACAAGATATTGACAAGTTTAGATGAGTCGACAAGAGCTAGAGGACATAGGTCAAAGTGTTTCAATAAAGGATGCAGGCGATGTGAGAAAGAACATTCTTGCATAATAAGTGGGAATGATCTGGAACTTATTGCACTCCAGATTGGTGCTAATGGAGACAGTCAATTATTTTAAAAGGGAAATGGGTCAGCACTTGCGATATTACAGGGATAAAATGGGAGTGTAAGACCAACTGACTGGGTACGATACTTAGGGACAAATTTGGAGATATTTGAAGAGAGGCAAGAAAGATTTACAAGAACATTTCTAGGGCTAAGGGACTTGAATTAGATACATAGATGGAGAAAGGATAGGGGAAGCAATGCTAGCCATTGATGACCCTTTCCATCAGTGAAGCTATCAAGCCGCACCTCTTCAGCGAATTACCTCGTCAGTGACGCCCAGTTTGGGTTCCGCCAGGGTCACTCAGCTCCTGACCTCATTACAGCCTTGGTTCAAACATGGACAAAAGAACTGAATTCCAGAGGTGAGGTGAGAGTGGCAGTCCTTGACACCAAGGCTGCATTTGACCAAGTATGGCGTCAAGGAGCCCTGGCAAAACTGGAATCAATTGGTATCAGGGTGCAAACACTCCGCTGGTTAGAGTCATACCTGTCACAAAGGAAGATGGTTGTGGTTGTGGAGGGTCAGTCAAATCAGCTCCCAGACATCTCTGCAGGAGTCCCTCAACTAATGTCCTCAGCCCAAAAATCTTCAGCTGTTTCATTAATGACCTTTCCTCTGTCATAAAGTCAGAAGTGGGGATGTTCGCCAATGATTGCACAGTGTTCAGCACCATTCATGACTCCTCAGACACTGAAACAATCCGTGCTCAAATGCAACAAGATATGGACAATATCCAGGCTTGGGCCAACAATTGGCAAGTAACATTCACACCATACAAATGCCAGACAATGACCATCACCAATAAGAGACACTCTAAACACTGCCCCTTGACATTCAATGGTATTACCATCACTGAACACCCATTGTCAACATCCTGGGGTTACTATTGACAAGAAACTCAACTGAACTCACCACATAAACACAGTGGCTACATAAGCAGGTCAGAGACTGCGGCGATTAACTCACCCTCTAACACCCAAAGTCTATCCACCATCTACAGGGCACAAGTCAGGAGTGTGATGGAATATTCCTCACTTGCAGCTCAACAATACTCAAGAAGCTTGACACCATCCAGGACAAAGCAACCCCCCCAGCATGTTTGGCACCACATTTACACACATTCAATCCCTCCAACACTGGTGCTCAGTAGCAGCAGTGTGTACTATCTACAAGATGCACTGCATTATTTCACCAAAGATCTTTAGACAGCACCTTCCAAACCCATGACCGCTTCCATCTAGATGGACAAGGGCAGCAGGTAATTGGGAACACCAAGTGCAAGTTCTCCTCCAAGTCATTCACCATCTTGACTTGGAAATGTACCACTGTTCCTTCACAGTCGTTAGGTCAAAATCCTGGAATTCCCTCCCTAACGGCATTGTGGGTCAAGGCACCTCACCCCCACCCTATCAAAGGGCAAATAGGGATGGGCTATCAATGCTGGCCAGCCAGCGATGCCCAAGTTCCACAAATGAATGAAAAAAAAGCTGAGTTGCTCTTGCAAAGAGCAATCAGGAATACAATGGGTTGAATAGCCTCCTCCAACCTGGTACTATAAATCCTTCAGTTAATTTTCCCAATGAAAATCTTTGGTTCCAATCTCAGAAAACCTCATTCAAACAGTCATTTACATGAGTACCACATGAACACCTTGTGATGTCACACCTTGAGGATTGTGAGCAGTGTTGGTCTCCTAGTCTGAAGAAGGACATTCTTGCTATTGAGGGAGTCCAGCAAACATAACATGAACCAGTAAAAAAATGAAAAAGACAGTTAAAGCTGTGGTGATTGATCCAGAGGAAAAATCTTTATTTTAATGTATTTCATACATTATATCATTAAGTCCAAGTTCTAGTTATTTTGCTGTCTTCCATTCCCAGCCTGCAAAAATTGGATTTCTAATTTGATATGCATGGTTCATCATCATCAATTGAAGTCATTCTGTTATAGATTGTGCTGAAGAATATATTTAACACACCTCTTCTCTACCCTTGGAGCCCAGTCTTTGCCTCAAGCTCCAATCTCTTAAACTATTTTTGGTTATTCATTCATGGGATGAGTGTATCTCTGGCTAGGCCAGCATTTATTGCTGATTCCTGATTGCTCAAAGGGCATTTAAGAGTCAACCACATTGCTGTGGGTCTGGAGTCACATGTAGGCCAGACCAGGTGAAGCTGGCAGCTTCCTTCCCTAAAGGATATTATTGATACAGTTGGGTTTTTCTTGACAATTGACAATGGATTTACGGTCGTCATTAAGTTCTTAATTCCAGATTTTTATTGAATTCAAACTCCATCATCTGCCATTTGGAATGTGAGTGTTAATGAAACCAGTTATCTGCTTGTAGACTAATATTGTGTGTACATACTGACCGTGCAGAGGAGCATCTTGTCTGGTGCTATGCAGTGAAGAATAGAACTATCTTGGGAGGAGGAGATAGACAATATTTATTCAATGTTTAATCAATTGATCTCACTATAAATGCTACAATGTGCTTTGATGCACCTGGAGAGGAAGGAGTTCCACTTCCTGACTTTAACATGGTTTCCATATTGTTAGTGGTCAGAGTAATGTGGGGGTTATCAATGCATAGGAGATCCAATCATTTCTGGATCCGCTCGTTTTAAATTCCATGTCTTTGAGGTGTGATTTTTGATGTGAAGGCACAGTTGTGGAAGGAGACAGAATTAAGATGTTCTCCTGTTGTGTAAGGGCTCCCAGACTCTGGAGCAATCTTACAACGTTGTCAGGGAGATGCACATCACTGAGCATGGAGATACAGCATGGGCGGGTTAGGCGGGTAGAAAGATTGATAGAGCACATGGACATGAGTACAGAATGAAGAAAGTTTTGTCTTGTTCTGAAGTAACAATAACTCAGGGCTTGTTATATCTAGGATGACCAGGTATTCCAGCAATTAATTTTCATGTAGAATAAATTTTGTTAGTTTGGAATGAGATCTGAAGAGAGTTCTTGACTTTGGCTTCACGATGACCAATCCATCACAAACACAAGACATCAGGTTGCATCAAACCACATGATGTAAGGGATGTGACCCTAGGGAAAGTTATGGTATTGTCTGGGGGAGGCGATTGATCTCAGAGAGGCTCAAGAGTACACTTCTGCTTTCCTTCCTATAAAACATAAATATGCAAAGGTCAACTTGAAGTAACTAAAAAACAAAACAAGTCTTTCATTTATATAGAAACTTTATCATCTCAAAATCCTGCGCAGACAGCGAAGTACTTTTTGATGTATAACCCCCACTGTATGGTAGGAAGCTAAGTGTCAAACTTGTGCTCAGTGAGCTCCCACATTCCAGTCTATCAGAGGGAATAGATCAGGATATTGGTTGAGAGATAAAATTGAATTATCATTGGGGAGGATTCCACTGCCCTTCTTCAAAACCACACCGGGGATCATTTAGTTCCAGCTAAGAGGTGGGACACTTTCATGTCTCTGTGTAAAATGGGACTTCAGGCACTGTAGCTCTTCCCCACCATTGCACTGGGGGCGAGTCTGGAGCTCGAGACTAGGTCACATGACTGGGACGTGATACTGAATCGTTCTGACTCAGAGACAGGAATGTTATTGCTGAGTCATGGCTGCCACATTGTAATTTCTATCTGTGCATAATAACAGGCAACCACTAACTTGGCACTGCCTTCTCTGAGTCAGCATGTGGTGGGTTCAAATCCCATTACAGATGCTTCATGCAGTAAGGATGGAGTTAGCATTGACATTTATTATCGAATTATATTATTATTATAGAATCCCTAACGTGTGGAATGAGGCCATTTGGCTGAACCAGTCCACACCGACCGTTTCAAGAGTATCCCAGCCAGACCCAATCCCCTACTGTATTACTCTACACTTCCCCTGGCTAATGCACCTCCTCTACAAAAGCCTGAATACTCTGGGCAATTTAGCATGACCAATTCACCTGACCTGCACATCTTTGGACCGTGGAAGGAAACTGGAGCACCCGGAGGAAACCCACGCAGACACAGGGAGAATGTGCAAACTCCACACAGACAGTCACCTGAGGCTAGAATTAAACCCAGGTCCTTAGTGCTGTGAGGTAGCAGTGCTAACCACTGAGACACTATTCCAACACTTTCAAAAGACCTGTGAAACAAAGCTCGGTTCAGAGTAAAGTCAAGGATGGGAGCATGTAATTTGATGAAAAATATGAAGACACTTTGGGACAAGAACAATAAATGCTGGAAACCATGCACACTTCAGGGAGAATCTGTGATGGAAGTCCATTAGCATCTTTGATAACGCATCACTCCCTCAGTATCTCTGACAGTGCACCACTCCCTCAGTATTTCTGACAGTGCACCACACCCCCAGTAACTCTGACAGTGCACCACTCTCTCAGTATCTGTGACAGTGTAACACTCCCTCAGTATCTCTGACAGTGCACCACTCCCTCAGTATTTCTGACAGTGCACCACTCCCAAAGCATCTCTGAGAGTGCAGCACTCCCTCAGTATCTCAGACAGTGCAGAACTCCCGCAGTATCTCTGACAGTGCAGCACTCTCTCAGTATCTCTGACAGTGCAGCACTCTCTCAGTATCTCTGACAGTGTAGCACTCTCTCAGTATCTCTGACAGTGCAGCACTCCCTCAGTATCTCTGACAGCGTAACACCATGGGCGGCACGGTGGCACAGTGGTTAGCACTGCTGCCTCACAGCGCCTGAGACCCGGGTTCAATTCCCGCCTCAGGCAACTGACTGTGTGGAGTTTGCACATTCTCCCCGTGTCTGTGTGGGTTTCCTCCGGGTGCTCCGGTTTCCTCCCACAGTCCAAAGATGTGCAGGTCAGGTGAATTGGCCATGCTAAAATGCCCGTAGTGTTAGGTAAGGGGTAAATGCATGGGTGGGTTGCGCTTCGGCGGGTCGGTGTGGAAATGTTCGGCCGAAGGGCCTGTTTCCACACTGTAATGTAATCTAATCTAATCTAAACTCCCTCAGTATCTCGGAGAGTGCAGCACTCCCTCAGTATCTCTCACAGTGCAACACTCCCTCAGTATCTCTAACAGTGTAGCACTCCCTCAGTATCTCTGACAGCGTAACACTCCCTCAGTATCTCTGACAGTGCAGCACTCTCTCAGTATCTCTAACAGTGTAGCACTCCCTCAGTATCTCTGACAGCGTAACACTCCCTCAGTATCTCTGACAGTGCAGCACTCTCTCAGTATCTCAGACAGTGCACAACTCCCTCAATATCTCTGACAGTGCAGCACTCTCTCAGTATCTCTGACAGTGCAGCACTCCCTCAGTATGTCTGACAGTGCAGCACTCCCTCAGCATCTCTGACAGTGCAGCACTCCCTCAGTATCTCTGCCAGGATAGAACTCCCTCAGTATCTCTGACAGTGTAGCACTCTCTCAGTATCTCTGACAGTGCAGCATCCCTCAGTATCTCTGACAGTGTAGCACTCACTCAGTATGTCTGACAGTGCAGCACTCCCTCAGTATCTCTGACAGTGCAGCACTCCCACAATATTCCTAACAGTGCATCACTCTCTCAGTATCTCTGATGGTGCAGCACTCTCTCAGTATCTCTGACAGTGCAGCACTCCCTCTGTATTTCTGACAGTCTGGCCCTCTCTCATAATCTCTGACAGTGTTGCAATCCCTTATTATCTCTGACAATATAGCACTCCTTCAGTATCTCTAACAGTGTAGCACTCTCTCAGTGTCTCTGACAGTGCAGCATTCCCTCAGTATCTCTAATACTGTAGCACTCCTTCACTATCTCTAACAGTGCAGCATCCCTCAGTATCTCTGACAGTGCAGCACTCCCTCAGTATTTCAGACAGTGCAGCACTCCTTCAGTATCTCTGACAGTGTAGCACTCCCACAATATTCCTAACAGTGCATCACTCTCTCAGTATCTCTGACAGTGCAGCACTCCCTCAGTATCTCTGACAGTGCAGCACTCCCACAATATTCCTAACAGTGCATCACTCTCTCAGTATCTCTGACAGTGCAGCACTCCCTCAGTATCTCTGACAGTGCAGCATCCCTCAGTATCTCTGACAGTGTTGGACTCCCTCAGTATGTCTGACAGTGTAGCACTCCCTCAGTATCTCTGACAGTGCAGCACTCCCTCAGTATCTCTGACAGTGCACCACTCTCTCAGCATCTCTGACAGTGCAGCATCCCTCAGTATCTCTGACAGTGCAGCACTCCCTCAGTATCTCTGACAGTGCAGCAATCCCTCAGTATCTCTGACAGTGTAGCACTTCCTCAGTATCTCTGACAGTTTAGCGCTCTCTCATAATCTCTGGCAGTGTTGCATTCCCTTATTATCTCTGACAGTGCAGCACTCCTTCAGTATCTCTAACAGTGTAGCACTCCCTCAGTGTCTCTGACAGTGCAGCATTCCCTCAGTATACATAATAGTGTAGCACTCCCTTAGTATTTCTGACAGTGTAGCACTCCCTCAATATTGCTGATAGTGCAGCACTCCCTCAGTATCCCTGACAATGCAGCACTCACTCAGTATCTCTGTCGGTGTAGCACTCCCTCAGCATTTCTAACAGTGTAGCAGTCCCTCAGTAACTCTAACAGTGCAGCACTCCCTCAGTATCTCTGACAGTATATCACTCTCTCAGTATATCTGACAGTGCAACACTCACTCAGTATCTCTGACAGTGTAGCACTCCCTCAGTATCTCTGACAGTGCAGCACTCCCTCAATATTTCTGATAGTGTACACTCTCAGTATCTCTGATAGCGTAGCACTCCCTCAATATGTGTGATAGTGTAGCACTCTCTCAGTATCTCTGACAGTGCAGCACTCCCTCAGTATCTCTGACAGTGCAGCACTCCCTCAGCATCTGACAGTGCAACATTCCCTCAGCATCTGACAGCGCAGCACTCCCTCAGTATCTCTGACAGTGTAGCACTCACTCAGCATTTCACAGTGCACCACTCCCTCAGCATCTGACAGTGCAGCACACCCTCAGTATTTCTGACAATGTAGCACTCCCTCAGTATCTCTGACAGTGTTCAACTCCCTCAGTATCTCTGACAGTGCACCACTCCCTCAGCATTTCTAAAGGTGCAGCACTGTCTCAGTATCTCTGACAGTGTAGCACTCCCTCAGTATCTCTGACAGTGCAGCACTCCCTCAGTATCTCTGACAGTGTAGCACTCCCTCAGCATCTCTGACAGAGCAGCACTCCCTAAGTATCTCTGACAATGTAGCACTCCCTCAGTATCTCTGAGAGTGCACCACTTCCTCAGCATCTGACAGTGCAGCACTCCCTCAGTATTTCTGACAATGTAGCACTCCCTCAGTATCTGAGACAGGGCACCACTCCCTCAGTATCTCAGACAGTGTACAACTCCCTCAGTATCTCTGACAGTGCACCACTCCCTCAGCATCTCTGACAGTGCGGCACTCTCTCAGTATGTCTGACAGTGTAGCGCTCCCTCAGTATGTCTGACATTACAGCACACCCTCAGGATCTCTGACAGTGCAGCACTCCTTTAGTATCTGACAGTGCAGCACTCCCTCTGTATCTCTGACAGTGAAACACGCAAACAGCATCTCTGACAGTGTAGCACCGCCTCAGTATCCCTGACAGTGTAGCAAAACCCTCAGAATCTTTGACAGTGTAGCACTCCCTCAGCGTTTGTGACAATGCAGCACTCCCTCAGTATCTCTGACAATGTAGCACTCCCTCAGGATCTCTAACAATGCAGCACTCCCTCAGTATCTCTGACAGTGTAGCACTCCCTCAGGATCTCTGACAGTGCAGCACTCCTTTAGTATCTGACAGTGCAGCACTCCCTCTGTATCTCTGACAGTGAAACACGCAAACAGCATCTCTGACAGTGTAGCACCCCCTCAGTATCCCTCACAGTGTAGCACTCCATCAGAATCTTTGACAGTGTAGCACTCCCTCAGCGTTTGTGACAATGCAGCACTCCCTCAGTATCTCTGACAATGTAGCACTCCCTCAGTATCTCTGACAGTGCAGCACTGCCTCAGTATCTCTGACAGTGCAGCACTGCCTCAGTATCTCTGACAGTGTAGCACTCCCGCAGTATCTCTGACAGTGCAGCACTCCCTCAGTATCTCTGACAGTGTAGCACTCCCTCAGTATCTCTGACAGTGTAGCACTCCCTCAGCATCTCTAACTGTGTTGCACTCCCTCAGTATCTCTAACAGTGTAGCATTCCCTTAGCATCACTGACAGAGCAGCACTCCCTCAGTATCTCTGACAGAGCAGCACTCCCTCAGTATCTCTGACAGTGTAGCACTCCCTCAGTATCTCTGACAGTGCAGCACTCCCTCAGTATATCTGACAGTGTAGCACTCCCTCAGTATCTCTGACAGTGTAGCACTCCCTCAGCATCTCAAACTGCGTAGCACTCCCTCAGTATCACTGAGTGTAGCACTTCCTCAGCATCTCTGACAGAGCAGCACTCCCTCAGTATTCTGACAGTGTAGCACTCCCTCAATATCTCTGACAGTGTAGCACTCCCTCAATATCTCTGACAGTGCAGCACTCCCTCAGCATCTCTGACAGTGTAGCAGTCCCTCTGTAACTCTAACTGTGCAGCACTCCCTCAGTATCTCTGACAGTGCAGCACTCTCTCAGTATCTCTGACAGTGTAGCACTCCCTCAATATTTCTGATAGTGGAGCACTCTCTCAGTATATCTGACAGAGCAGCATTCCCTCAGTATCTCTGACAGTGTATCACTCTCTCAGTATCTCTGACATTGTAGCACTCCCTCAATATTTCTGATAGTGTAGCACTCTCTCAGTATATCTGACAGTGCAACACTCACTCAGTATCTCTGACAGTGTAGCATCCCTCAGTATCTCTGACAGTGCAGCACTCCCTCAATATTTCTGATAGTGTACACTCTCAGTATCTCTGACAGCGTAGCACTCCCTCAATATGTGTGATAGTGTAGCACTCTCTCAGTATCTCTGACAGTGCAGCACTCCCTCAGTATCTCTGACAGTGCAGCACTCCCTCAACATCTGACAGTGCAACATTCCCTCAGCATCTGACAGCGCAGCACTCCCTCAGTATCTCTGACAGTGTAGCACTCACTCAGCATTTCACAGTGCACCACTCCCTCAGCATCTGACAGTGCAGCACACCCTCAGTATTTCTGACAATGTAGCACTCCCTCAGTATCTCTGACAGTGTTCAACTCCCTCAGTATCTCTGACAGTGCACCACTCCCTCAGCATTTCTAAAGGTGCAGCACTGTCTCAGTATCTCTGACAGTGTAGCACTCCCTCAGTATCTCTGACAGTGCAGCACTCCCTCAGTATCTCTGACAGTGTAGCACTCCCTCAGCATCTCTGACAGAGCAGCACTCCCTAAGTATCTCTGACAATGTAGCACTCCCTCAGTATCTCTGAGAGTGCACCACTTCCTCAGCATCTGACAGTGCAGCACTCCCTCAGTATTTCTGACAATGTAGCACTCCCTCAGTATCTGAGACAGGGCACCACTCCCTCAGTATCTCAGACAGTGTACAACTCCCTCAGTATCTCTGACAGTGCACCACTCCCTCAGCATCTCTGACAGTGCAGCACTCTCTCAGTATTTCTGACAGTGTAGCGCTCCCTCAGTATGTCTGACATTACAGCACACCCTCAGGATCTCCGACAGTGCAGCACTCCTTTAGTATCTGACAGTGCAGCACTCCCTCTGTATCTCTGACAGTGAAACACGCAAACAGCATCTCTGACAGTGTAGCACCCCCTCAGTATCCCTGACAGTGTAGCAAAACCCTCAGAATCTTTGACAGTGTAGCACTCCCTCAGCGTTTGTGACAATGCAGCACTCCCTCAGTATCTCTGACAATGTAGCACTCCCTCAGTATCTCTGACAGTGGAGCACTGCCTCAGTATCTCTGACAGTGTAGCACTCCCGCAGTATCTCTGACAGTGCAGCACTCCCTCAGTATCTCTGACAGTGTAGCACTCCCTCAGTATCTCTGACAGTGTAGCACTCCCTCAGCATCTCTAACTGTGTTGCACTCCCTCAGTATCTCTAACAGTGTAGCACTCCCTTAGCATCTCTGACAGAGCAGCACTCCCTCAGTATCTCTGACAGTGTAGCACTCCCTCAGTATCTCTGACAGTGCAGCACTCCCTCAGTATCTCTAACAGTGTAGCACTCCCTCAGTATCTCTGACAGTGTAGCACTCCCTCAGCATCTCAAACTGCGCAGCACTCCCTCAGTATCACTGACAGTGTAGCACTTCCTCAGCATCTCTGACAGAGCAGCACTCCCTCAGTATCTCTGACAGTGTAGCACTCCCTCAATATCTCTGACAGTGTAGCACTCCCTCAATATCTCTGACAGTGCAGCACTCCCTCAGCATCTCTGACAGTGTAGCGGTCCCTCTGTAACTCTAACTGTGCAGCACTCCCTCAGTATCTCTGACAGTGCAGCACTCTCTCAGTATCTCTGACAGTGTAGCACTCCCTCAATATTTCTGATAGTGGAGCACTCTCTCAGTATATCTGACAGAGCAGCACTCCCTCAGTATCTCTGACAGTGTATCACTCTCTCAGTATCTCTGACAGTGTAGCACTCCCTCAATATTTCTGATAGTGTAGCACTCTCTCAGTATATCTGACAGTGCAGCACTCCCTATCTCTGACAGTGTAGCACTCCCTCAGTATCTCTGACAGTGCAGCACTCCCTCAATATTTCTGAAAGTGTACACTCTCAGTATCTCTGACAGCGTAGCACTCCCTCAATATTTGTGATAATGTAGCACTCTCTCAGTATCTCTGACAGTGCAGTACTCCCTCAGTATCTCTGACAGTGCAGCACTCCCTCAGCATCTCACAGAGCAGCACTCCCTCAGTATCTCTGACAGTGCACCACTCCCTCAGCATCTGACAGTGCAGCACACCCTCAGTATTTCTGACAATGTAGCACTCCCTCAGTATCTCTGACAGTGTTCAACTCCCTCAGTATCTCTGACAGTGCACCACTCCCTCAGCATTTCTAACAGTGCAGCACTCCCTCAGTATCTCTGACAGTGTAGCACACCCTCAGCATCTCTGACAGAGCAGCACTTCCTCAGTATCTCTGACAATGTAGCACTCCCTCAGTATCTCAGACAGTGCACCACTCCCTCAGTATCTCAGACAGTGTACAACTCCCTCAGTATCTCTGACAGTGCACCACTCCCTCAGCATCTCTGACAGTGCAGCACTCTCTCAGTGTCTCTGACAGTGCACCACCCCCTCAGTATTTCTGACAATGTGGCACTCCCTCAGTATCTCTGACAGTGTAGCACTCCTTCAGTATCTCTGACAATGTAGCACTCCCTCAGTATTTCTGACAGTGTAGCACTCCGTCAGCATCTCTGACAGTGCAGCACTCCCTCAGTATCTCTGAGAGTGTAGCACTCCCTCAGCATCTCTAACTGTGTGGCACTCCCTCAGTATCTCTAACAGAGTAGCACTCCCTCAGCATCTCTAACTGTGTAGCACTCCCTCAATATCTCTGGTAGTGCAGCAATCCCTTAGTATGTCTGACAATGTAGCACTCCCTTAGTATCTCTAACAGAGCATCACTCCCTCAGCATCTCTGACAGTGCACCACTCCCTCAGTATCTCTGACAGTGTAGCACCCCCTCAGTATCCCTGACAGTGTAGCACTCCATCAGAATCTTTGACAGTGGAGCACTCCCTCAGCGTCTGTGACAATGCAGCACTCCCTCAGTATCTCTGACAATGTAGCACTCCCTCAGGATCTCAAACAGTGTAGCACTCCCTCAGTATCTCTGACAGTGCAGCACTGCCTCAGTATCTCTAACAGTGCAGTACTTCCTCAGTGTCTCTGACAGCGCACCACTCCCTCAGTACTTCTGACAATGTAGCACTCCCTCAGTATCTCTGACAGTGAAGCACTCCTTCAGTATCTCTGACAATGTAGCACTCCCTCAGTATTTCTGACAGTGTAGCACTCCATCAGCATCTCTGACAGTGCAGCACTCCCTCAGTATCTCGAACAGAGTAGCACTCCCTCAGCATCTCTAACTGTGTGGCATTCCCTCAATATCTCTGGTAGTGCAGCAATCCCTTAGTATGTCTGACAATGTAGCACTCCCTTAGTATCTCTAACAGTGCAGCACTCTCTCAGCATCTCTGGCAGTGCACCACTCCCTCAGTATCTCTGACAGTGTAGCACTCCCTCAATATCTCTGACAGTGCAGCACTCCCTCAGTATCTCTGACAGTGTAGCAGTCCCTCAGCATCTCTAACTGTGTAGCACTCCCTCTGTATCTCTAACTGTGTAGCACTCCCTCAGCATCTCTGACAGTGTAGCAGTCCATCAGTAACTCTAACAGTGCAGCACTCCCTCATTATCTCTGACAATGTAGCACTCCTTCAGAATCTGACAATGTAGCACTCCCTCAGTATTTCTGACAGTGTAGCACTCCGTCAGCATCTCTGACAGTGCAGCACTCCCTCAGTATCCCTGACAGTGCAGCACTCCCTCAGCATCTCTAACTGTGTGGCACTCCCTCAGTATCTCTAACAGTGTAGCACTCCCTCAGCATCTCTAACTGTGTAGCACTCCCTCAATATCACTGATAGTGCAGCAATCCCTTAGTATGTCTGACAATGTAGCACTCCCTTAGTATCTCTAACAGTGCAGCACTCCCTCTGCATCTCTGACAGTGCACCACTCCCTCAGTATCTCTGACAGTGTAGCACTCCCTCAGTATCTCTGAAAGTGCAGCACTCCCTCAGTATCTCTGACAGTGTAGCACTCCCTCAGTATCTCTGACAGTGTAGCACTCCCTCAGCATCTCAAACTGCGTAGCACTCCCTCAGTATCTCTAACAGTGTAGCACTCCCTTAGCATCTCTGACAGTGTAGCAGTCCCTCAGTAACTCTAACAGTGCAGCACTCCCTCAGTATCTCTGACAGTGTAGCACTCCCTCAGTATCTCTGACAGTGTATCACTCTCTCAGTGTATCTGACAGTGTAGCACTCCCTCAATATCTCTGACAGTGTAGCACTCCCTCAATATCTTTGACAATGTAGCACTCCCTCAGCATCTCTGACAGTGTAGCAGTCCCTCAGTAACTCTAACAGTGCAGCACTCCCTCAGTATCTCTGACAGTGTAGCACTCCCTCAGCATCTCTGACAGAGCAGCACTCCCTCAGTATCTCTGACAGTGTATCACTCTCTCAGTATCTCTGACAGTGTAGCACTCCCTCAATATTTCTGATAGGGTAGCACTCTCTCAGTATATCTGACAGTGCAACACTCACTCAGTATCTCTGACAGTGTAGCACTCCCTCAGTATCTCTGACAGTGCAGCACTCCCTCAATATTTCTGATAGTGTACACTCTCAGTATCTCTGACAGCGTAGCACTCCCTCAATATTTGTGATAGTGTCGCACTCTCTCAGTATCTCTGACAGTGCAGCACTCCCTCAGTATCTCTGACAGTGCAGCACTCCCTCAGCATCTGACAGTGCAACATTCCCTCAGCATCTGACAGCGCAGCACTCCCTCAGTATCTCTGACAGCGTAGCACCCCCTCAATATTTGTGATAGTGTAGCACTCTCTCAGTATCTCTGACAGTGCAGCACTCCCTCAGTATCTCTGACAGTGCAGCACTCCCTCAGCATCTGACAGTGCAACATTCCCTCAGCATCTGACAGCGCAGCACTCCGTCAGTATCTCTGACAGTGTAGCACTCACTCAGCATCTCACAGTGCACCACTCCCTCAGCATCTGACAGTGCAGCACAACCTCAGTATTTCTGACAATGTAGCACTCCTTCAGTATCTCTGACAATGTAGCACTCCCTCAGTATCTCTGACAGTGCAGCAGTCCCTCAGCATCTCTAACTGCGTGGCACTCCCTCAGTATCTCTAACAGTGTAGCACTCCCTCAGCATCTCTAACTGTGTGGCACTCCCTCAGTATCTATAACAGTGTAGCACTCCCTCAGCATCTCTAACTGTGTAGCACTCCCTCAATATCACTGATAGTGCAGCAATCCCTTAGTATGTCTGACAATGTAGCACTCCCTCAGTATCTGAGACAGGGCACCACTCCCTCAGTATCTCAGACAGTGTACAACTCCCTCAGTATCTCTGACAGTGCACCACTCCCTCAGCATCTCTGACAGTGCAGCACTCTCTCAGTATCTCTGACAGTGTAGCGCTCCCTCAGTATGTCTGACATTACAGCACACCCTCAGGATCTCCGACAGTGCAGCACTCCTTTAGTATCTGACAGTGCAGCACTCCCTCTGTATCTCTGACAGTGAAACACGCAAACAGCATCTCTAACAGTGTAGCACTCCCTTAGCATCTCTGACAGTGTAGCAGTCTCTCAGTAACTCTAACAGTGCAGCACTCCCTCAGTATCACTGACAGTGTAGCACTCCCTCAGCATCTCTGACAGAGCAGCACTCCCTCAGTATCTCTGACAGTGTAGCACTCCCTCAATATCTCTGACAGTGTAGCACTCCCTCAATATCTCTGACAGTGCAGCACTCCCTCAGCATCTCTGACAGTGTAGCAGTCCCTCTGTAACTCTAACTGTGCAGCACTCCCTCAGTATCTCTGACAGTGCAGCACTCTCTCAGTATCTCTGACAGTGTAGCACTCCCTCAATATTTCTGATAGTGGAGCACTCTCTCAGTATATCTGACAGAGCAGCACTCCCTCAGTATCTCTGACAGTGTATCACTCTCTCAGTATCTCTGACAGTGTAGCACTACCTCAATATTTCTGATAGGGTAGCACTCTCTCAGTATATCTGACAGTGCAGCACTCCCTATCTCTGACAGTGTAGCACTCCCTCAGTATCTCTGACAGTGCAGCACTCCCTCAATATTTCTGAAAGTGTACACTCTCAGTATCTCTGACAGCGTAGCACTCCCTCAATATTTGTGATAGTGCAGCACTCTCTCAGTATCTCTGACAGTGCAGCACTCCCTCAGTATCTCTGACAGTGCAGCACTCCCTCAGCATCTGACAGTGCAACATTCCCTCAGCATCTGACAGTGCAGTACTCCCTCAGTATCTCTGACAGTGCAGCACTCCCTCAGCATCTCACAGAGCAGCACTCCCTCATTATCTCTGACAGTGCACCACTCCCTCAGCATCTGACAGTGCATCACACCCTCAGTATTTCTGACAATGTAGCACTCCCTCAGTATCTCTGACAGTGTTCAACTCCCTCAGTATCTCTGACAGTGCACCACTCCCTCAGCATTTCTAACAGTGCAGCAGTCCCTCAGTATCTCTGACAGTGTAGCACTCCCTCAGTATCTCTGACAGTGCAGCACTCCCTCAGTATCTCTGACAATGTAGCACTCCCTCAGTATCTCAGACTGTGCACCACTCCCTCAGTATCTCAGACAGTGTACAACTCCCTCAGTATCTCTGACAGTGCACCACTCCCTCAGCATCTCTGACAGTGCAGCACTCTCTCAGTGTCTCTGACAGTGCACCACCACCTCAGTATTTCTGACAATGTGGCACTCCCTCAGTATCTCTGACAGTGTAGCACTCCTTCAGTATCTCTGACAATGTAGCACTCCCTCAGTATTTCTGACAGTGTAGCACTCCCTCAATATCTCTGACAGTGTAGCACTCCCTCAATATCTCTGACAGTGCAGTACTCCCTCATTATCTCTGACAGTGTAGCACTCCCTCAGCATCTCCAACTGTGTAGCACACCCTCAGTATCTCTAACAGTGTAGCACTCCTTCAGCATCTCTAACTGTGTAGCACACCCTGAGTATCTCTGACAGAGCAGCAATCCCTTAGTATTTATGACTATGTCGCACTCCCTTAGTATCTCTAACAGTGTAGCACTCCCTCAGTATCTCTGACAGTGTAGCACTCCCTCAATATTTCTGATAGTGTAGCACTCTCTCAGTATATCTGACAGTGCAGCACTCCCTCAGTATCTCTGACAGTGTAGCACCTCCTCAGTATCTCTAACAGTGTAGCACTCCCTCAATATTTGTGATAGTGTAGCACTCTCTCAGTATCTCTGACAGTGCAGCACTCCCTCAATATTTGTGATAGTGTAGCACTCTCTCAGTATCTCTGACAGTGCAGCACTCCCTCAGTATCTCTGACAGTGCAGCACTCCCTCAGTATCTCTGACAGTGTAGCACTCCCTCAATATTTGTGATAGTGTTGCACTCTCTCAGTATCTCTGACAGTGCAGCACTCCCTCAGTATCTCTGACAGTGCAGCACTCCCTCAGCATCTGACAGTGCAACATTCCCTCAGCATCTGACAGCGCAGCACTCCGTCAGTATCTCTGACAGTGTAGCACTCACTCAGCATCTCACAGAGCAGCACTCCCTCAGTATCTCTCACAGTGCACCACTCCCTCAGCATCTGACAGTGCAGCACACCCTCAGTATTTCTGACAATGTAGCACTCCCTCAGTATCTCTGACAGTGTTCAACTCCCTCAGTATCTCTGACAGTGCACCACTCCCTCAGCATTTCTAAAAGTGCAGCACTCCCGCTGTATCTCTGATTGTGTAGCACTCCCTCAGCATCTCTGACAGAGCAGCACCCCCTCAGTATCTCTGACAATGTAGCACTCCCTCAGTATCTCTGAGAGTGCACCACTTCCTCAGCATCTGACAGTGCAGCACTCCCTCAGTATTTCTGACAATGTAGCACTCCCTCAGTATCTGAGACAGGGCACCACTCCCTCAGTATCTCAGACAGTGTACAACTCCCTCAGTATCTCTGACAGTGCACCACTCCCTCAGCATCTCTGACAGTGCGGCACTCTCTCAGTATGTCTGACAGTGTAGCGCTCCCTCAGTATGTCTGACATTACAGCACTCACTCAGGATCTCTGAAAGTGCAGCACTCCTTTAGTATCTGACAGTGCAGCACTCCCTCAGTATCTCTGACAGTGAAACACGCAAACAGCATCTCTGACAGTGTAGCACCCCCTCAGTATCCCTGACAGTGTAGCAATCCATCAGAATCTTTGACAGTGTAGCACTCCCTCAGCGTCTGTGACAATGCAGCACTCCCTCAGTATCTCTGACAATGTAGCACTCCCTCAGGATCTCAAACAGTGCAGCACTCCCTCAGTATCTCTGACAGTGCAGCACTGCCTCAGTATCTCTAACAGTGCAGTACTCCCTCAGTGTCTCTGACAGTGCACCACTCCCTCAGTACGTCTGACAATGTAGCACTCCCTCAGTATCTCTGACAGTGTAGCACTCCTTCAGTATCTCTGACAATGTAGCACTCCCTCAGTATTTCTGACAGTGTAGCACTCCATCAGCATCTCTGACAGTGCAGCACTCCCTCAGTATCTCTGACAGTGCACCACTCCCTCAGTACTTCTGACAATGTAGCACTCCCTCAGTATCTCTGACAGTGTAGCACTCCTTAAGTATCTCTGACAATGTAGCATTCCCTCAGTATTCTGACAGTGTAGCACTCCATCAGCATCTCTGACAGTACAGCACTCCCTCAGTATCTCTGACAGTGTAGCACTCCCTCAGCATCTCTAACTGTGTGGCACTCCCTCAGTATCTCTAACAGTGTAGCACTCCCTCAGCATCTCTAACTGTGTAGCACTCCCTGAGTATCTCTGACAGTGCAGCAATCCCTTAGTATGTCTGACAATGAAGCACTCCCTTAGTATCTCTAACAGTGCAGCACTCTCTCAGTATCTCTGACAGTGTAGTACTCCCTCAGTATCTCTGACAGTCTAGCACTCCCTCAGTATCTCTAACAGTGCAGCACTCTCTCAGTATCTCTGACAGTGTAGCACTCCCTCAGTATCTCTGACAGTGCAGCACTCCCTCAGTATCTCTGACAGTGTATCACTCTCTCAGTATCTCTGACAGTGTAGCACTCCCTCAGCATCTCAAACTGCGTAGCACTCCCTCAGTATCTCTGACAGTGTAGCACTCCTTCAGTATCTCTGACAGTGCAGCACTCCCTCAGTACGTCTGACAATGTAGCACTCCCTCAGTATCTCTGACAGTGTAGCACTCCTTCAGTATCTCTGACAATGTAGCACTCCCTCAGTATTTCTGACAGTGTAGCACTCCATCAGCATCTCTGACAGTGCAGCACTCCCTCAGTATCTCTGACAGTGCACCACTCCCTCAGTACTTCTGACAATGTAGCACTCCCTCAGTATCTCTGACAGTGTAGCACTCCTTAAGTATCTCTGACAATGTAGCATTCCCTCAGTATTCTGACAGTGTAGCACTCCATCAGCATCTCTGACAGTGCAGCACTCCCTCAGTATCTCTGACAGTGTAGCACTCCCTCAGCATCTCTAACTGTGCGGCACTCCCTCAGCATCTCTAACTGTGTAGCATTCCCTCAATATCTCTGGTAGTGCAGCAATCCCTTAGTATGTCTGACAATGTAGCACTCCCTTAGTATCTCTAACAGTGCAGCACTCTCTCAGCATCTCTGGCAGTGCACCACTCCCTCAGTATCTCTGACAGTGTAGCACTCCCTCAGTATCTCTGACTGTGCAGCACTCCCTCAGTATCTCTGACAGTGTAGCACTCCCTCAGCATCTCTAACTGTGTAGCACTCCCTCAGTATCTCTAACTGTGTAGCACTCCCTCAGCATCTCTGACAGTGTAGCAGTCCATCAGTAACTCTAACAGTGCAGCACTCCCTCAGTATTTCTGACAATGTAGCACTCCTTCAGTATCTCTGACAATGTAGCACTCCCTCAGTATTTCTGACAGTGCAGCACTCCCTCAGTATCTCTGACAGTGCAGCAATCCCTCAGCATCTCTAACTGTGTGGCACTCCCTCAGTATCTCTAACAGTGTAGCACTCCCTCAGCAGCTCTAACTGTGTGGCACTCCCTCAGTATCTATAACAGTGTAGCACTCCCTCAGCATCTCTAACTGTGTAGCACTCCCTCAATATCACTGATAGTGCAGCAATCCCTTAGTATGTCTGACAATGTAGCACTCCCTTAGTATCTCTAACAGTGCAGCACTCCCTCTGCATCTCTGACAGTGCACCACTCCCTCAGTATCTCTGACAGTGTAGCACTCCCTCAGTATCTCTGACAGTGCAGCACTCCCTCAGTATCTCTGACAGTGTAGCACTCCCTCAGTATCTCTGACAGTGTAGCACTCCCTCAGCATCTCAAACTGCGTAGCACTCCTTCAGTATCTCTAACAGTGTAGCACTCCCTTAGCATCTCTGACAGTGTAGCAGTCCCTCAGTAACTCTAACAGTGCAGCACTCCCTCAGTATCTCTGACAGTGTAGCACTCCCTCAGTATCTCTGACAGTGTATCACTCTCTCAGTGTATCTGACAGTGTAGCACTCCCTCAATATCTCTGACAGTGTAGCACTCCCTCAATATCTCTGACAGTGTGGCACTCCCTCAGCATCTCTGACAGTGTAGCAGTCCCTCAGTAACTCTAACAGTGCAGCACTCCCTCAGTATCTCTGACAGTGTAGCACTCCCTCAGCATCTCTGACAGAGCAGCACTCCCTCAGTATCTCTGACAGTGTATCACTCTCTCAGTATCTCTGACAGTGTAGCACTCCCTCAGCATCTCAAACTGCGTAGCACTCCTTCAGTATCTCTAACAGTGTAGCACTCCCTTAGCATCTCTGACAGTGTAGCAGTCCCTCAGTAACTCTAACAGTGCAGCACTCCCTCAGTATCTCTGACAGTGTAGCACTCCCTCAGTATCTCTGACAGTGTATCACTCTCTCAGTGTATCTGACAGTGTAGCACTCCCTCAATATCTCTGACAGTGTAGCACTCCCTCAATATCTCTGACAGTGTGGCACTCCCTCAGCATCTCTGACAGTGTAGCAGTCCCTCAGTAACTCTAACAGTGCAGCACTCCCTCAGTATCTCTGACAGTGTAGCACTCCCTCAGCATCTCTGACAGAGCAGCACTCCCTCAGTATCTCTGACAGTGTATCACTCTCTCAGTATCTCTGACAGTGTAGCACTCCCTCAATATTTCTGATAGTGTAGCACTCTCTCAGTATATCTGACAGTGCAGCACTCCCTCAGTATCTCTGACAGTGTAGCACTCCCTCAGTATCTCTGACAGTGTAGCACTCCCTCAGCATCTCAAACTGCGTAGCACTCCTTCAGTATCTCTAACAGTGTAGCACTCCCTTAGCATCTCTGACAGTGTAGCAGTCCCTCAGTATCTCTGACAGTGTATCACTCTCTCAGTATCTCTGACAGTGTAGCACTCCCTCAGTATCTCTGACAGTGTATCACTCTCTCAGTGTATCTGACAGTGTAGCACTCCCTCAATATCTCTGACAGTGTAGCACTCCCTCAATATCTCTGACAGTGTAGCACTCCCTCAGCATCTCTGACAGTGTAGCAGTCCCTCAGAAACTATAACAGTGCAGCACTCCCTCAGTATCTCTGACAGTGTAGCACTCCCTCAGCATCTCTGACAGAGCAGCACTCCCTCAGTATCTCTGACAGTGTATCACTCTCTCAGTATCTCTGACAGTGTAGCACTCCCTCAATATTTCTGATCGTGTAGCACTCTCTCAGTATATCTGACAGTGCAGCACTCCCTCAGTATCTCTGACAGTGTAGCACTCCCTCAGTATCTCTGACAGTGCAGCACTCCCTCAGTATCTCTGACAGTGTAGCACTCCCTCAGCATCTCTGACAGAGCAGCACTCCCTCAGTATCTCTGATAGTGTATCACTCTCTCAGTATCTCTGACAGTGTAGCGCTCCCTCAATATTTCTGATAGTGCAGCACTCTCTCAGTATATCTGACAGTGCAACACTCACTCAGTATCTCTGACAGTGTAGCACTCCCTCAGTATCTCTGACAGTGCAGCACTCCCTCAATATTTCTGATAGTGTACACTCTCAGTATCTCTGACAGCGTAGCACTCCCTCAATATTTGTGATAGTGTAGCACTCTCTCAGTATCTCTGACAGTGCAGCACTCCCTCAGTATCTCTGACAGTGCAGCACTCCCTCAGCATCTGACAGTACAACATTCCCTCAGCATCTGACAGCGCAGCACTCCGTCAGTATCTCTGACAGTGTAGCACTCACTCAGCATCTCACAGAGCAGCACTCCCTCAGTATCTCTGACAGTGCACCACTCCCTCAGCATCTGACAGTGCAGCACACCCTCAGTATTTCTGACAATGTAGCACTCCCTCAGTATCTCTGACAGTGTTCAACTCCCTCAGTATCTCTGACAGTGCACCACTCCCTCAGCATTTCTAAAAGTGCAGCACTGTCTCAGTATCTCTGACAGTGTAGCACTCCCTCAGCATCTCTGACAGTGCAGCACTCCCTCAGTATTTCTGACAATGTAGCACTCCCTCAGTATCTCAGACAGTGCACCACTCCCTCAGTAGCTCAGACAGTGTACAACTCCCTCAGTATCTCTGACAGTGCACCACTCCCTCAGCATCTCTGACAGTGCAGCACTCTCTCAGTGTCTCTGACAGTGCACCACTCCCTCAGTATTTCTGACAATGTAGCACTCCCTCAGTATCTCTGACAGTGTAGCACTCCTTCAGTATCTCTGACAATGTAGCACTCCCTCAGTATTTCTGACAGTGTAGCACTCCGTCAGCATCTCTGCCAGTGCAGCACTCCCTCAGTATCTCTGACAGGGAAGCACTCCCTCAGCATCTCTAACTGTGTGGCACTCCCTCAGTATCTCTAACAGAGTAGCACTCCCTCAGCATCTCTAACTGTGTAGCACTCCCTCAATATCTCTGTTAGTGCAGCAATCCCTTAGTATGTCTGACAATGAAGCACTCCCTTAGTATCTCTAACAGTGCAGCACTCTCTCAGTATCTCTGACAGTGTAGTACTCCCTCAGTATCTCTGACAGTCTAGCACTCCCTCAGTATCTCTAACAGTGCAGCACTCTCTCAGTATCTCTGACAGTGTAGCACTCCCTCAGTATCTCTGACAGTGCAGCACTCCCTCAGTATCTCTGACAGTGTATCACTCTCTCAGTATCTCTGACAGTGTAGCACTCCCTCAGCATCTCAAACTGCGTAGCACTCCCTCAGTATCTCTGACAGTGTAGCACTCCTTCAGTATCTCTGACAGTGCAGCACTCCCTCAGTACGTCTGACAATGTAGCACTCCCTCAGTATCTCTGACAGTGTAGCACTCCTTCAGTATCTCTGACAATGTAGCACTCCCTCAGTATTTCTGACAGTGTAGCACTCCATCAGCATCTCTGACAGTGCAGCACTCCCTCAGTATCTCTGACAGTGCACCACTCCCTCAGTACTTCTGACAATGTAGCACTCCCTCAGTATCTCTGACAGTGTAGCACTCCTTAAGTATCTCTGACAATGTAGCATTCCCTCAGTATTCTGACAGTGTAGCACTCCATCAGCATCTCTGACAGTGCAGCACTCCCTCAGTATCTCTGACAGTGTAGCACTCCCTCAGCATCTCTAACTGTGCGGCACTCCCTCAGCATCTCTAACTGTGTAGCATTCCCTCAATATCTCTGGTAGTGCAGCAATCCCTTAGTATGTCTGACAATGTAGCACTCCCTTAGTATCTCTAACAGTGCAGCACTCTCTCAGCATCTCTGGCAGTGCACCACTCCCTCAGTATCTCTGACAGTGTAGCACTCCCTCAGTATCTCTGACTGTGCAGCACTCCCTCAGTATCTCTGACAGTGTAGCACTCCCTCAGCATCTCTAACTGTGTAGCACTCCCTCAGTATCTCTAACTGTGTAGCACTCCCTCAGCATCTCTGACAGTGTAGCAGTCCATCAGTAACTCTAACAGTGCAGCACTCCCTCAGTATTTCTGACAATGTAGCACTCCTTCAGTATCTCTGACAATGTAGCACTCCCTCAGTATTTCTGACAGTGCAGCACTCCCTCAGTATCTCTGACAGTGCAGCAATCCCTCAGCATCTCTAACTGTGTGGCACTCCCTCAGTATCTCTAACAGTGTAGCACTCCCTCAGCAGCTCTAACTGTGTGGCACTCCCTCAGTATCTATAACAGTGTAGCACTCCCTCAGCATCTCTAACTGTGTAGCACTCCCTCAATATCACTGATAGTGCAGCAATCCCTTAGTATGTCTGACAATGTAGCACTCCCTTAGTATCTCTAACAGTGCAGCACTCCCTCTGCATCTCTGACAGTGCACCACTCCCTCAGTATCTCTGACAGTGTAGCACTCCCTCAGTATCTCTGACAGTGCAGCACTCCCTCAGTATCTCTGACAGTGTAGCACTCCCTCAGTATCTCTGACAGTGTAGCACTCCCTCAGCATCTCAAACTGCGTAGCACTCCTTCAGTATCTCTAACAGTGTAGCACTCCCTTAGCATCTCTGACAGTGTAGCAGTCCCTCAGTAACTCTAACAGTGCAGCACTCCCTCAGTATCTCTGACAGTGTAGCACTCCCTCAGTATCTCTGACAGTGTATCACTCTCTCAGTGTATCTGACAGTGTAGCACTCCCTCAATATCTCTGACAGTGTAGCACTCCCTCAATATCTCTGACAGTGTGGCACTCCCTCAGCATCTCTGACAGTGTAGCAGTCCCTCAGTAACTCTAACAGTGCAGCACTCCCTCAGTATCTCTGACAGTGTAGCACTCCCTCAGCATCTCTGACAGAGCAGCACTCCCTCAGTATCTCTGACAGTGTATCACTCTCTCAGTATCTCTGACAGTGTAGCACTCCCTCAGCATCTCAAACTGCGTAGCACTCCTTCAGTATCTCTAACAGTGCAGTACTCCCTCAGTGTCTCTGACAGTGCACCACTCCCTCAGTACGTCTGACAATGTAGCACTCCCTCAGTATCTCTGACAGTGTAGCACTCCTTCAGTATCTCTGACAATGTAGCACTCCCTCAGTATTTCTGACAGTGTAGCACTCCATCAGCATCTCTGACAGTGCAGCACTCCCTCAGTATCTCTGACAGTGCACCACTCCCTCAGTACTTCTGACAATGTAGCACTCCCTCAGTATCTCTGACAGTGTAGCACTCCTTAAGTATCTCTGACAATGTAGCATTCCCTCAGTATTCTGACAGTGTAGCACTCCATCAGCATCTCTGACAGTGCAGCACTCCCTCAGTATCTCTGACAGTGTAGCACTCCCTCAGCATCTCTAACTGTGTGGCACTCCCTCAGTATCTCTAACAGAGTAGCACTCCCTCAGCATCTCTAACTGTGTAGCATTCCCTCAATATCTCTGGTAGTGCAGCAATCCCTTAGTATGTCTGACAATGTAGCACTCCCTTAGTATCTCTAACAGTGCAGCACTCTCTCAGCATCTCTGGCAGTGCACCACTCCCTCAGTATCTCTGACAGTGTAGCACTCCCTCAGTATCTCTGACTGTGCAGCACTCCCTCAGTATCTCTGACAGTGTAGCACTCCCTCAGTATCTCTGACAGTGCAGCACTCCCTCAGTATCTCTGACAGTGTAGCACTCCCTCAGTATCTCTGACAGTGTAGCACTCCCTCAGCATCTCAAACTGCGTAGCACTCCTTCAGTATCTCTAACAGTGTAGCACTCCCTTAGCATCTCTGACAGTGTAGCAGTCCCTCAGTAACTCTAACAGTGCAGCACTCCCTCAGTATCTCTGACAGTGTAGCACTCCCTCAGTATCTCTGACAGTGTATCACTCTCTCAGTGTATCTGACAGTGTAGCACTCCCTCAATATCTCTGACAGTGTAGCACTCCCTCAATATCTCTGACAGTGTGGCACTCCCTCAGCATCTCTGACAGTGTAGCAGTCCCTCAGTAACTCTAACAGTGCAGCACTCCCTCAGTATCTCTGACAGTGTAGCACTCCCTCAGCATCTCTGACAGAGCAGCACTCCCTCAGTATCTCTGACAGTGTATCACTCTCTCAGTATCTCTGACAGTGTAGCACTCCCTCAGCATCTCAAACTGCGTAGCACTCCTTCAGTATCTCTAACAGTGCAGTACTCCCTCAGTGTCTCTGACAGTGCACCACTCCCTCAGTACGTCTGACAATGTAGCACTCCCTCAGTATCTCTGACAGTGTAGCACTCCTTCAGTATCTCTGACAATGTAGCACTCCCTCAGTATTTCTGACAGTGTAGCACTCCATCAGCATCTCTGACAGTGCAGCACTCCCTCAGTATCTCTGACAGTGCACCACTCCCTCAGTACTTCTGACAATGTAGCACTCCCTCAGTATCTCTGACAGTGTAGCACTCCTTAAGTATCTCTGACAATGTAGCATTCCCTCAGTATTCTGACAGTGTAGCACTCCATCAGCATCTCTGACAGTGCAGCACTCCCTCAGTATCTCTGACAGTGTAGCACTCCCTCAGCATCTCTAACTGTGTGGCACTCCCTCAGTATCTCTAACAGAGTAGCACTCCCTCAGCATCTCTAACTGTGTAGCATTCCCTCAATATCTCTGGTAGTGCAGCAATCCCTTAGTATGTCTGACAATGTAGCACTCCCTTAGTATCTCTAACAGTGCAGCACTCTCTCAGCATCTCTGGCAGTGCACCACTCCCTCAGTATCTCTGACAGTGTAGCACTCCCTCAGTATCTCTGACTGTGCAGCACTCCCTCAGTATCTCTGACAGTGTAGCACTCCCTCAGTATCTCTGACAGTGCAGCACTCCCTCAGTATCTCTGACAGTGTAGCACTCCCTCAGTATCTCTGACAGTGTAGCACTCCCTCAGCATCTCAAACTGCGTAGCACTCCTTCAGTATCTCTAACAGTGTAGCACTCCCTTAGCATCTCTGACAGTGTAGCAGTCCCTCAGTAACTCTAACAGTGCAGCACTCCCTCAGTATCTCTGACAGTGTAGCACTCCCTCAGTATCTCTGACAGTGTATCACTCTCTCAGTGTATCTGACAGTGTAGCACTCCCTCAATATCTCTGACAGTGTAGCACTCCCTCAATATCTCTGACAGTGTGGCACTCCCTCAGCATCTCTGACAGTGTAGCAGTCCCTCAGTAACTCTAACAGTGCAGCACTCCCTCAGTATCTCTGACAGTGTAGCACTCCCTCAGCATCTCTGACAGAGCAGCACTCCCTCAGTATCTCTGACAGTGTATCACTCTCTCAGTATCTCTGACAGTGTAGCACTCCCTCAGCATCTCAAACTGCGTAGCACTCCTTCAGTATCTCTAACAGTGCAGTACTCCCTCAGTGTCTCTGACAGTGCACCACTCCCTCAGTACGTCTGACAATGTAGCACTCCCTCAGTATCTCTGACAGTGTAGCACTCCTTCAGTATCTCTGACAATGTAGCACTCCCTCAGTATTTCTGACAGTGTAGCACTCCATCAGCATCTCTGACAGTGCAGCACTCCCTCAATATCTCTGACAGTGTGGCACTCCCTCAGCATCTCTGACAGTGTAGCAGTCCCTCAGTAACTCTAACAGTGCAGCACTCCCTCAGTATCTCTGACAGTGTAGCACTCCCTCAGCATCTCTGACAGAGCAGCACTCCCTCAGTATCTCTGACAGTGTATCACTCTCTCAGTATCTCTGACAGTGTAGCACTCCCTCAGCATCTCAAACTGCGTAGCACTCCTTCAGTATCTCTAACAGTGCAGTACTCCCTCAGTGTCTCTGACAGTGCACCACTCCCTCAGTACGTCTGACAATGTAGCACTCCCTCAGTATCTCTGACAGTGTAGCACTCCTTCAGTATCTCTGACAATGTAGCACTCCCTCAGTATTTCTGACAGTGTAGCACTCCATCAGCATCTCTGACAGTGCAGCACTCCCTCAGTATCTCTGACAGTGCACCACTCCCTCAGTACTTCTGACAATGTAGCACTCCCTCAGTATCTCTGACAGTGTAGCACTCCTTAAGTATCTCTGACAATGTAGCATTCCCTCAGTATTCTGACAGTGTAGCACTCCATCAGCATCTCTGACAGTGCAGCACTCCCTCAGTATCTCTGACAGTGTAGCACTCCCTCAGCATCTCTAACTGTGTGGCACTCCCTCAGTATCTCTAACAGAGTAGCACTCCCTCAGCATCTCTAACTGTGTAGCATTCCCTCAATATCTCTGGTAGTGCAGCAATCCCTTAGTATGTCTGACAATGTAGCACTCCCTTAGTATCTCTAACAGTGCAGCACTCCCTCAGCATCTCTGGCAGTGCACCACTCCCTCAGTATCTCTGACAGTGTAGCACTCCCTCAGTATCTCTGACTGTGCAGCACTCCCTCAGTATCTCTGACAGTGTAGCACTCCCTCAGCATCTCTAACTGTGTAGCACTCCCTCAGTATCTCTAACTGTGTAGCACTCCCTCAGCATCTCTGACAGTGTAGCAGTCCATCAGTAACTCTAACAGTGCAGCACTCCCTCAGTATTTCTGACAATGTAGCACTCCTTCAGTATCTCTGACAATGTAGCACTCCCTCAGTATTTCTGACAGTGCAGCACTCCCTCAGTATCTCTGACAGTGCAGCAATCCCTCAGCATCTCTAACTGTGTGGCACTCCCTCAGTATCTCTAACAGTGTAGCACTCCCTCAGCAGCTCTAACTGTGTGGCACTCCCTCAGTATCTATAACAGTGTAGCACTCCCTCAGCATCTCTAACTGTGTAGCACTCCCTCAATATCACTGATAGTGCAGCAATCCCTTAGTATGTCTGACAATGTAGCACTCCCTTAGTATCTCTAACAGTGCAGCACTCCCTCTGCATCTCTGACAGTGCACCACTCCCTCAGTATCTCTGACAGTGTAGCACTCCCTCAGTATCTCTGACAGTGCAGCACTCCCTCAGTATCTCTGACAGTGTAGCACTCCCTCAGTATCTCTGACAGTGTAGCACTCCCTCAGCATCTCAAACTGCGTAGCACTCCTTCAGTATCTCTAACAGTGTAGCACTCCCTTAGCATCTCTGACAGTGTAGCAGTCCCTCAGTAACTCTAACAGTGCAGCACTCCCTCAGTATCTCTGACAGTGTAGCACTCCCTCAGTATCTCTGACAGTGTATCACTCTCTCAGTGTATCTGACAGTGTAGCACTCCCTCAATATCTCTGACAGTGTAGCACTCCCTCAATATCTCTGACAGTGTGGCACTCCCTCAGCATCTCTGACAGTGTAGCAGTCCCTCAGTAACTCTAACAGTGCAGCACTCCCTCAGTATCTCTGACAGTGTAGCACTCCCTCAGCATCTCTGACAGAGCAGCACTCCCTCAGTATCTCTGACAGTGTATCACTCTCTCAGTATCTCTGACAGTGTAGCACTCCCTCAGCATCTCAAACTGCGTAGCACTCCTTCAGTATCTCTAACAGTGTAGCACTCCCTTAGCATCTCTGACAGTGTAGCAGTCCCTCAGTAACTCTAACAGTGCAGCACTCCCTCAGTATCTCTGACAGTGTAGCACTCCCTCAGTATCTCTTACATTGTATCACTCTCTCAGTGTATCTGACAGTGTAGCACTCCCTCAATATCTCTGACAGTGTAGCACTCCCTCAATATCTCTGACAGTGTGGCACTCCCTCAGCATCTCTGACAGTGTAGCAGTCCCTCAGTAACTCTAACAGTGCAGCACTCCCTCAGTATCTCTGACAGTGTAGCACTCCCTCAGCATCTCTGACAGAGCAGCACTCCCTCAGTATCTCTGACAGTGTATCACTCTCTCAGTATCTCTGACAGTGTAGCACTCCCTCAATATTTCTGATAGTGTAGCACTCTCTCAGTATATCTGACAGTGCAGCACTCCCTCAGTATCTCTGACAGTGTAGCACTCCCTCAGTATCTCTGACAGTGTAGCACTCCCTCAGCATCTCAAACTGCGTAGCACTCCTTCAGTATCTCTAACAGTGTAGCACTCCCTTAGCATCTCTGACAGTGTAGCAGTCCCTCAGTAACTCTAACAGTGCAGCACTCCATCAGTATCTCTGACAGTGTAGCACTCCCTCAGTATCTCTGACAGTGTATCACTCTCTCAGTGTATCTGACAGTGTAGCACTCCCTCAATATCTCTGACAGTGTAGCACTCCCTCAATATCTCTGACAGTGTAGCACTCCCTCAGCATCTCTGACAGTGTAGCAGTCCCTCAGAAACTATAACAGTGCAGCACTCCCTCAGTATCTCTGACAGTGTAGCACTCCCTCAGCATCTCTGACAGAGCAGCACTCCCTCAGTATCTCTGATAGTGTATCACTCTCTCAGTATCTCTGACAGTGTAGCACTCCCTCAATATTTCTGATAGTGTAGCACTCTCTCAGTATATCTGACAGTGCAACACTCACTCAGTATCTCTGACAGTATAGCACTCCCTCAGTATCTCTGACAGTGCAGCACTCCCTCAATATTTCTGATAGTGTACACTCTCAGTATCTCTGACAGCGTAGCACTCCCTCAATATTTGTGATAGTGTAGCACTCTCTCAGTATCTCTGACAGTGCAGCACTCCCTCAGTATCTCTGACAGTGCAGCACTCCCTCAGCATCTGACAGTACAACATTCCCTCAGCATCTGACAGCGCAGCACTCCGTCAGTATCTCTGACAGTGTAGCACTCACTCAGCATCTCACAGAGCAGCACTCCCTCAGTATCTCTGACAGTGCACCACTCCCTCAGCATCTGACAGTGCAGCACACCCTCAGTATTTCTGACAATGTAGCACTCCCTCAGTATCTCTGACAGTGTTCAACTCCCTCAGTATCTCTGACAGTGCACCACTCCCTCAGCATTTCTAAAAGTGCAGCACTGTCTCAGTATCTCTGACAGTGTAGCACTCCCTCAGCATCTCTGACAGTGCAGCACTCCCTCAGTATTTCTGACAATGTAGCACTCCCTCAGTATCTCAGACAGTGCACCACTCCCTCAGTAGCTCAGACAGTGTACAACTCCCTCAGTATCTCTGACAGTGCACCACTCCCTCAGCATCTCTGACAGTGCAGCACTCTCTCAGTGTCTCTGACAGTGCACCACTCCCTCAGTATTTCTGACAATGTAGCACTCCCTCAGTATCTCTGACAGTGTAGCACTCCTTCAGTATCTCTGACAATGTAGCACTCCCTCAGTATTTCTGACAGTGTAGCACTCCGTCAGCATCTCTGCCAGTGCAGCACTCCCTCAGTATCTCTGACAGGGAAGCACTCCCTCAGCATCTCTAACTGTGTGGCACTCCCTCAGTATCTCTAACAGAGTAGCACTCCCTCAGCATCTCTAACTGTGTAGCACTCCCTCAATATCTCTGTTAGTGCAGCAATCCCTTAGTATGTCTGACAATGTAGCACTCCCTTAGTATCTCCAACAGTGCAGCACTCTCTCAGTATCTCTGACAGTGTAGTACTCCCTCAGTATCTCTGACAGTCTAGCACTCCCTCAGTATCTCTAACAGTGCAGCACTCTCTCAGTATCTCTGACAGTGTAGCACTCCCTCAGTATCTCTGACAGTGCAGCACTCCCTCAGTATCTCTAAGAGTGCAGCACTCTCTCAGCATCTCTGACAGTGTAGCACTCCCTCAGTATCTCTACCAGTGCAGCACCCCTTCAGTATCTCTGACAGTGCAGCATCCCTCAGTATCTCTGACAGTGCAGCATCCCTCAGTATCTCTGACAGTGCAGCACTCCCTCAGTATCTCTGACAATGTAGCACTGCCTTTGTATCTCTCACATTGCAGCACTCCCTCAGTATCTCTGACAGTGCAGCACTCCCTCAGTATCTCTGACAGTGCACCACTCCCTCAGCATCTCTGACAGTGCAGCACTCTCTCAGTGTCTCTGACAGTCCACCACTCCCTCAGTATTTCTGACAATGTAGCACTCCCTCAGTATCTCTGACAATGTAGCACTCCTTCAGTATCTCTGACAATGTAGCACTCCCTCAGTATTTCTGACAGTGTAGCACTCCGTCAGCATCTCTGACAGTGCAGCACTCCCTCAGTATCTCTGACAGGGAAGCACTCCCTCAGCATCTCTAACTGTGTGGCACTCCCTCAGTATCTCTAACAGTGAAGCACTCCCTCAGCATCTCTAACTGTGTAGCACTCCCTCAATATCTCTGGTAGTGCAGCAATCCCTTAGTATGTCTGACAATGTAGCACTCCCTTAGTATCTCTAACAGTGCAGCACTCCCTCAGTATCTCTGACAGTGTAGTACTCCCTCAGTATCTCTGACAGTGTAGCACTCCCTCAGCATCTCTAACTGTGTAGCACTCCCTCAGTATCTTTAACAGTGTAGCACTCCCTCAGCATCTCTAACTGTGTAGCACTCCCTGAGTATCTCTGACAGTGCAGCAATCCCTTAGTATGTCTGACAATGTAGCACTCCCTTAGTATCTCTAACAGTGTAGCACTCCCTCAGTATCTCTGACAGTGCAGCACTTCCTCAATATCTCTGACAGTGTAGCACTCCCTCAGTATCTCTAACAGTGCAGCACTCCCTCAGCATCTCTGACAGTGTAGCACTCCCTCAGTATCTCTGACAGTGCAGCACTCCCTCAGTATCTCTAACAGTGCAGCACTCCCTCAGCATCTCTGACAGTGTAGCACTCCCTCAGTATCTCTAACAGTGCAGCACCCCTTCAGTATCTCTGACAGTGCAGCATCCCTCAGTATCTCTGACAGTGCAGCATCCCTCAGTATCTCTGACAGTGCAGCACTCCCTCAGTATCTCTGACAATGTAGCACTCCCTTAGTATCTCTCACAGTGCAGCACTCCCTCAGTATCTCTGACAGTGCAGCACTCCCTCAGTATCTCTGACAATGTAGCACTCCCTCAGTATCTCTGACAGTGTAGCACTCCCTTACTATCTCTAACAATGCACCACTCCCTCAGTATCTCTGACAGTGCAGCATCCCCTCAGTATCTCTGACAGTGCAGCATCCCTTCTGTATCTCTGACAGTGTAGTACTCCCTCAGTATCTCTGACAGTGCAGCACTCCCTCAGTATCTCTGACAATATAGCACTCCCTCAGTATCTCTGACAGTGTGGCACTCCCTCAGTATCTCTGACAGTGCACTCCCTCAGTACAAAACCGGTGTGTCAGCTTTTTATTTTGCGCTCATCCCTGAAGCAGATCTTCACCCAGAATGCAAATTCTGAAGCAAGTGTTTTAGAAACTGAGCAATGGGTTACAACATTAGCGAACTAATATAATAACTGAGTTGCAAACAGAGTGTTCCACAAAAGTTTAAATACTTCCTCCAGTCTCTATTTCACACATGGTCTAATATTCTTCAGCACTTTTGTCAATGTGCTGTTTTTATGCAAGCTGAGAAAGGATTCCTGACTGAGCTGTGGAAAATCAAACTCTCACATTAGACACCCCTGAAAGTAGAGTTGAAGATGACTTGTAATACAATGCATTTACGCCATAAAAGCCTTTCATGTCACAGACACTAAGCTGGAAGCATTAACTGCATCTTCTGAGATGACCACTAATGAATCAGAATGGAGCTAATTAATCCATCTCTAAATTTGCATTTTATGACATGCCTGCTATCTGAAACGATGGCCTGCTCATCTGGAATCTATGGTATAATTATCCACTGTCCTTCAAAGCATCATTAATTTGATTTACTTGACTTCTTCCAACAACCTGAGAATGTTTCAATAGGCATCCTCCGATTCTGCATGTATTTAACCTTTCAAAGCATTAATATACTAAGCCATTCAAACTCATTGTGATTTGGTGCTGATTAGTCAATTCTATTAACTATGGTAGGCTGCCCTCTGTTTGAAATGAACAGCCTCTGCACCTCATGGCTCCCTGCATAATTTGGGTCTTTTGACACAGATGAAGGCCCTTCAGTCCATGAAGTATCTGACAGGTCTTTGCAGAGGAATCCAGTACAGTCGCAATTCCCTGCACCATCCTTGTAGCCCTGCGCATATAGTTCCCTTAAGTGTCCATTTAATTTTCCTGATAAATCATTGATCGTCTCCTCTTCCACCACCTTTTGACGCAGCAGTTTCCTGCTTGGTATCACTTGTGGTGTGAAAAATATCTTCTTATTGAAAAGTACACGATTCTTAGAAAGCTTGACAGGTTAGACATGAAAATGTTGCTTCCTCTTGTGCGAAATTCTAGGACCAGAGGATATAATCCCAGAATAAGGAGTAACACATTTAAGACAGGAATGAGGAAGAATTCCGCTTGTGAATCTGTGGAATTATTTACTGTTGAGGCTGGATTATTAAGGCTATCCATAGTCATAGACTCAGAGTTGTACAGCATGAAAACAGACCCTTCGGTCCAACCCGTTCATGCTGACCAGATATCCTTAATTAATCTAATCGCATTTTCCAGCACTTGGCCCATATCACTCTAAACCCTTCCTATTTCTGTACGCATCCAGATGCCTTTTAAACGTTGTAATTGTACCAGCTTCCACCACTTCCTCTGGCAGCTCATTCCATACACGTACCACCCTCTGTATGAAAAAGTTGCCCCTCAGGTCCCTTTTAAATCTTTCCCCTCTCACCTTAAACCTATGCCCTCTAGTTTAAGACTCTCCTACTGTGGGGAACAGACCTTGTCTGTTCATCCTATCCATGCCTCTCATGATTTTATAAACTTCCCTAGGTTCACCCCTCAGGTTTAGGCCCTCCAGGGAAAATGGCCGCGGCCTATTTTGCAATGGACAGATTTTGAATCAGTGAAGGAATCAAGAGGTTTGGTGAAAGGACAAGGAAGTTGAGTTGAAGATTATCAGATCAGGCACCATCTCATTGAATGGTGCAGTGGACTCAATGGGTTGAATGGTCTACATCTGCTCCTATGTCTAATGGTCATCATCTATTCTTGCATTTCTCACTCTTTAAAATAACCTGTGTTTTCTGGTTCTTATACAATTGGCTAATGGGTATAACTTATATTTTTGTACTTTATCAAGGTAGTGGCATGAGCCCTTTTATATCTTCCCAAGCAGGTGTCTGGGGCCTAATGTCAACATGCCATCCAAAGACCTCCCATTGCATGACACTCACTCAGTATCTGCACTGCAGTGAGCACCTTAATGTTTGAGCTCAAGAGCTAGAGGTGAGACTTGAATCCCAAACAATGTGACTCCAAGGTGAGAATGGTGCCCATTGTGCCATGGTTATCATGGCTGATAGTTAAGGGAAAGATTAATTTTGAGATTGGTAGATAAAGAAAAAGTGCTTCTGTCAGATCATGGGATAATTTTCAGAAAAAAAGAGGAGGTGAAGAGAAATCGTTTGGTTCAGCAGCTTTTCAGTAAAATGAATAGGCTGAAAGGGTGGTGTCAATTTCAGGCACCTGTTTAAGCCTTACATTCAAATAATGGATTACATCAAGTCCGTAGATGTGCAGATTGGGTGATTGGCCATGCTAAATTGCCCATAGTGTCCAGGGATTCACAGGTTTGGTGGATTGGCCATGCAAAATTGCCCATAGCATCCAGGGATGTGCAGATTTGGTGGATTGGCCATGCTAAATTGCCCATAGTATCCAGGGATGTGCAGATTTGGTGGATTGGCCATGCTAAAGTGCCCATAGTGTCCTGGGATGTGCAGGTTTGATGGATTGGCCATGTTAAATTGCCCATAGTGTCCAGGGATGTGCAGGTTTGATGGATTGGCCATGCTAAATTGCCCATAGTGTCCAGTGATGTACATGACATTCCTGATGAAGGGCTTATGCCCGAAACATCAATTCTCCTGCTCCTTTGATGCTGCCTAACCTAATGTGCTTTTCCAGCACCACACTCTCAACTCTGACCTCCAGCATCTGCAGTCCTCACTTTCTCCAAATTGCCCATAGTGCCTAGAGATGTGCAGGCTAAATGGATTGACCATGGGAAATGTTGGGTTACGTAGGGATGGGATGGGTCTGGGTGGGATGCTCTTTGGAGGGTTGGTGTTGACTTGTTATGCCAAATGGCCTGCTTCCACACAGTAGGGCTTTCATACTCTGTGAAACAGCACAATTCTTTGGCATTCCTCAACAGGTAGAATATTGTCTGTATTCAACAGAAACTCCTGGAAATTTCAGAGTAATTTAAGATGGAGATGATGCAAAATTCTTTCTCTCAAAGGATCGTAAGTATTTGGAACTCTTTTGAAAAAGGCAGTGGAAAGAGAGTCTTTGAATATTTTTAAGACAAGGATAATTCAATTCTTGGCAAGAAGGGAACTGAAAAGTTATCAGGGTGAGGTGGGAATGTGGAGGGAAGGCTGTTATCAGATTGTGATGTGGAGGTGCTGGTGTTGGACTGGGGTGGACAAAGTCAGAAGTCACACAACACCAGGTTATTGTCCAACAGGTATATTTGTAATCACAAGCTTTTGGAGCACTGCTCCTTCGTCAGGTGAAGACTTTAGGAGAATTGACAGGTTAGGTGAATTGGTCATGCTAAATTGCCATGGAATTCTGGGATGTGTAGGTTAGGAACATTAGTCAGGTGTATATGGAGAGTAATAGGGTAGGGGAATGGGTTTGGATGGGATATTCTTCGGAGGATCGGTGTGGACTTGTTGGGCCAAAAGGCCCCTTTCTACACTGTAGGGATTCTATGATGACAATCAGATTGGGATGTGGAGATACCAATGTTGATTTGGGGTGGTCAAAGTCAGAGGTCACACAACACCAGTTTATAGTCTGATAGGCTTATTTGAAATCTCAAGCTTTCAGAGCACTGCTCCTTCATCAAGTGATCCACTTTCTGTTTTGAAGCACCTCTTCACTAATATTTTATACCTTCCAAACCTTTGAAGTTGTTGTTACACTTCATGCCCTGTAACTTGGCAAATTCTGATTTTTGAGTTAATCCTGTAATCTGTCATTGAGGAAGCCTTCGACAAGATATAGACACCTCATTACATTTTCATTCATCATCCATTACTGTTTTGCTTCATTCAGAGGTTGTCTTGCACTTTCTTTGATTATAAAGGTTTATATCTGCAGAAGTTACTGAAAAGTTGAGCATTCCTGTTGCTTTCATTTTTTGGAAAATCTATTGTCTTAACAAACCATTCTTCTGATTTAGTTAATGAGCCATTCCTTCCAAATGAGGATCACCCCATTGTAGTAGAAAGCTGTTTGGGTATAGATACAGCCCTGGGTACCAGTCCAAACTGAACATTTACTGCCAGACCTTCAGGGATCTGAGGCTAAATTCTGAAACTCCACTTGCAGCTTGGATTTGTTTTGGGCTCTTAACATCATACGTTACCCCAAAACGTTCAATCAGATGTTTATCAAGTAAAAATTAATACCAAGGCATATAAATGATCAGTTGGGCTGATGGACTGAGGAGTGGCAGATGGAGTTTAATTCAAATAAATGTGAGGTGTTGCATTTTGGTAAGGCAAACCAGGTCAGAGCTAACACGCTTAATGGTAGGGTACTGGGGAGTGTTGCTGAACAAAGATATCTTGGGGATGTAGATTCATAGTTCCTTGAAGGTGGAGCTGCTGATAGACAGGGTAGTAAAGAAAGTATTTGGTGTACTTTCCTTTATTGGTCAGTGCATTGAGTATAGGAGTTGGGATGCCATATTATGGCTGCGCAGAACATTGGTTAGGCCACTTTTAGAATAATGCATTCAGTCTGTTGTCCCTGCTATAGGAAACGTTGTGAAACTTGAAAGGGTTCAGAGAAGATTGCATGTATGTTTCCAGGGTTTGAGCTATAAGGAGAGGTGAATAGGCTGGAGCTATTTTCTCTGGAGTGTCAGAGGTAGAGGGTAACCCTATTGAGATTTATATAATCATGGGGGGTATAGATAGGGTGAATGACCAAGGTATTTTTTCCCAGGCCATGGGAGTCCAAAACTGGAGGATATAGACTTAAGATGAGAGGGAAAAGATTTACAAAGGATCTCAGGAATAATTGTTTCACGTAGAAGGTATTGGGTGTATGAAATGAGCTGCCAAAGGAAGTGTTGGAGGCTGGTACAGTTACAACATTTAAAAGGCACCTGTATGTGTACATGAATAGGAAAGGGTTTAGAGGGATATGGGCCAAGTGCTGGCAAATGGGAGTAGATTAATTTAGGATATCTGGTCGGCATGGACAAATTGGACCCAAGGATCTATTTCTGTGCTGTCCATCTCTGTGACTCTGTGACATAAGCAGATATAAAGGAGGGTGATTAAAAGAAAAATAAAGAACTGCAGATGCTGGAATGCAGAAACAAAAGCTGAAATTGTCAGAGAGGTCTGGCTGCATCTGTGGAGAGAGAAAGTAGAATTAAAGTTTTGTGTCCAGTGGCCCTTCTTCAGACCGTTGTTCTGAAGTAGACCCTTGGCGATTGAGGGGTAAATATCTGCTGGAACATTGGAATGAACTCTCCCTCAAATAATGTCCTGGGATCCTTTGCATGCAGCTGAGAACGAAAGTGATTGAGTGTCACAGCCCACAATGGTGCCTTTTGCCAGACAGCATTCACCTGAGAAGGGGTATCATTTGATATTACAGACTGGTTGTCCACTCCACTAAGCCAACCAACACCCTACTCTTAAAGGAGTTTTTATTGATGACTCTGATGAATGGCACTGGACCAACTCAATAACACCACTGTTCGACCATCAAGTGATGACTTGAAATTCCGTTTGTGCCAGCTCAAAAAGTACTGAATGGAAAGCCAAATTGAAATTTGGGTCAGATTGTTATAAATATAGGAAGAGCATTGACCTTACAAAAGTAACTCCCGGGGACTTCATTTTGTAGAATTACTTCTTATTGAAGCAGTTGATTTTGCACGTCTGTCTACCATGAATAAAATATTTTAACATTTTAATACCGTTTAATAAAGCCTTTATTGATTAGCAAAGGTCTACTACATAGCCAGATGAGGTGTTTAGAGAAGGTCAGTCCACTCAATTAATATTGCACTGGCAGAAACCCAGATAATATTTTATATTTAAATGGAAATGGATTAATTTTTCCAAAACTGCTACAGCTGTATTTGTATGTGTGATTTAATGATAATGGATACTTGTTTCTGTCATCTCAAAATCCTGGCAATAAAGGTATATGTGGGCAATTGAGTCAAAAAATGAAATGCACACACAAGGAAGGCTGAGGCAAAAGAGTAGAGAGTTGAGATTAGAGTGGTGCTGGAAAAGCACAGCAGGTCAGGCAGCATCTGAGGGGCAGGAAAATCAGCCCTTTCCTGATTAAGGGCTTTTACCCGAAACGTCGATTTTCCTGCTCCCCGGATGCTGCCTGACCTGCTGCACCTTTTCAGCATCACTCTGATCTAAATTCTGGTTTCCAGCATCTGCAGTCCTCAGTTCTGCCCTGAGGCAAAATAGTACTTTAATCGGTTTCCTTTATTTGAGTGTTTACATTTACAAGTGTCACCTTTCCTGACATGAACAGCATTGCTGTACCTTACTCAGAAGAACCTACATTCTCGTTCGGCTTCAGGATTGGAGCAAATAATTCAGGTTGATAACTTGGTTGCTTGGCACTACCAATGGAGCAGGAGACGGGGGAGACTGCAATGGCAAAGTCTTTAAGAAATGCACTTGCGAAGCCAAGGCATAGAAGGTTAAGGGCTAACTATACACTGGGAATGGGATTAGAATAGTTAGGTGCCTGGTTTTGACCAGTGCAGAATTGATGGACCTTTGGGACCTTTCCTCTCCAATGATCTCTACATCTCTAAACTAGCGAGTGAGGCTCATTGGTAGTATTCGATTTATGAAGAAAAAATTGTTTAGTAGGAAAGACCTTAAACATGGCTAAAAAGGGACAAGAAGTTGAAGTTAAAAAACCGAATTAAACACACTGATCAGAACTTTGGATCCAGTCCTTCAGAGCTCCCTACGCACCCTCATCCCACGTACTTCTCATGTAGGTGACTTCTACTGCCTTCCAAAGGTACACAAAGCCAACACACCGGGACGTCCCATCGTGTCGGGAAATGGGACCCTATGTGAGAATCTCTCTGGCTATGTGGAAGGCATCTTGAAACCTATTGTACAGGGGATCCCCAGCTTCTGTCGCGACACTACGGATTTCTTACAGAAACTCAGCACCCACGGACCAGTCGAACCGGGAACATTCCTCGTCACAATGGACGTTTCCACACTCTACACCAGCATCCCCCACAAGGATGGCATCGTAGCAACAGCCTCAGTACTCAACACCAACAACTGCCAGTCTCCAAACACCATCCTACAACTCATCCGCTTTATCCTCGATCATAACGTCTTCACCTTTGACAACCAATTCTTCATCCAGACACATGGAACAGCCATGGGGACCACATTTGCACCCCAATATGCCAACATTTTTATGCACAGGTTCGAACAAAATTTCTTCTCAATGCAGGATCTCCAACCAACATTGTACACCAGGTACATTGATGACATTTTCTTCCTCTGGACCCATGGCGAGGAGTCACTGATAAAACTACACAGTGACATCAACAAGTTTTGTCCCACCATCAAACTCACCATGGACTACTCTCGACTGTCTGTCTCATTCTTGGACACATGCGTCTCCATCAAGGACGGACACCTCAGCACCACACTCTACCTCAAACCCACAGACAACCTCACAATGCTACACTTCTTCAGCTTCCACCCAAAACATATTAAAACAGCCATTCCCAATGGACAAGCCCTACGCATACACCGGATCTGCTCAGATGAGGAGGAACGTGACGGACACCTGGAAGTACTCAAGGATGCCCTCACAAGAACGGGGTACGATGTTCAACTCATCGACCGCCAGTTCCGACGTGCCACAGCAAGGAACCGTAATGACCTCCTCAGGAGACAGACACGGGCTGCAACTGACAGGGTACCCTTCGTTGTTCAGTACTTCCCATGGCTGAAAAATTACGCCATGTTCTTCGTGACCTGCAACACATTATCAATGAGGATGAGCACCTCACCAAGACCTTCCCCACACCTTCACTACTTGCCTTTAAACAACCACCAAACCTCAAACAGATCATTGTTCGTAGCAAACTGCCTGGCTCTCAGGACAACTCCATACAACCCTGCCACGGTGGACGCTGCAAAACGTGTCATATTGTGGACATAGATACCACTATTACGCATGGGAGCACCTCCCACCGTGTACATGGCAGGTACTCATGTGACTCAGCCAACATTGTCTATCTTATACGTTGCAGTCAAGGATGCCATGAGGCATGGTACATTGGGGAAACTGAGCAAAGGCTACAACAACGAATGAATGGGCACCGCACAACAATCAACAGACAGGAGGGTTCCCTCCCAGTTGGGGAACACTTCAGTGGTCCAGGACATTCAGCCTCAGACCTTCGGGTGACCATCCTCCAAGGTGGACTTCGGGACAGGCAGCAGAGGAAAATGGCCGAGCAGAGGCTGATAGCCAAGTTCGGTACCCATAGGGAGGGCCTCAACTGGGACCTTGGGTTCATGTCACATTACAGGTGATCGCCATTGCACTACACACACACACACACAGATATTCCTACACACACACACTCTCACCTACACACGGACACAGATACACACACACTCACACACACACTTTCTCACACTCACAACCCCCACCCCAGACAGACACACACACAGACAGACAAAGACCCACATGCACACATATATTTTGTGTGGTGAATTTTTTTGGTACTTTCAGAGTTACATTGCACTTTGCTCAAAAACCACATACATTCATGTAGAACTCCGAACTCAAAAACTGCATGAATTTATGTAAAACTCTGTTATCTCACTTTTTAGATTGGAATCAATCTAAACATCAGGTCTTAGACAGAGAACACAGGGGGCCAACACCTTCAACATATTGTTTAGCTATCACCATTGTTAACAGCTAACCCGAGAATGCAACTTTAAAAAAAAGGGTTTTGTGATTTACACATGAAAAAAGTGAAACTATCCCTGTATTCTAACAGATGAAAGGCTTAACAGACAATCAATTCTTTAATGTATAATTTCAGTTACATCACACTGCAAATTTTTGCTATAAATTCTGTGTTACGATTGAGCCCTCCACTATCACCTGATGAAGGAGCGTCGTTCCGAAAGCTAGTGTGCTTCCAATTAAACCTGTTGGACTATAACCTGGTGTTGTGTGATTTTTAACTTTAAAAACCGAAAGAATTGTGGATGCTGTAAATCAGGCACAAAAACAAAACAAATTGCTGAAAAGGCTCAGCAGGTCTAGCAGCATCTGAGGAGAGAAATCAGAGTTAATGTTTAGGATCCAGTGACCCTTCCTCAGAGGTTGAAGTCTTTTTGACTTGCACACATCAGGACTGAATCACAAGAAGGCCAACTTGAGAGAGGAAACAATAATTTTATGTCTCCCTCACTCCCCCCTCCCTCACTTCCCCCATCTCCATTTCTCCCTCTATTCATTCCCCCTCCCTCACTCACCCCCTCTCCCTCACTCCCCCTCACTCCATCACACCCCCCTGCCCTGCTGGCCCTGTGTTGGAGGGGGGGGGGGGGACAATGGTGGGGGAGACAGGCAGAGGAAGCTGTGAGGTTGCTGATTAGTTGAACTATGGCTGGCAGAAGGAACTGTTAGCTGCATTAGCCAACTGATTAAATTTACACTAATCAAGTTAACTCTGTTTGGTCAGGGCATTGGCTTGCAGATGTAGCAGGGATTTGTTCTTCTCTGTCATCCATTAGTTTTTCCTTCGTTTTGAATTAGTCTTCGAATAAAAAAAAAGTTTCAGCTGTGGCCAATTTCTTCGATGCTGTTTTTTGGATCTTTTTTACTGCCAAGTGGGTTTTCTCACAAATATTTACATCTCCGATTTATGAACATCTAAATTGCAATGCTAATAAATATGAACATGATTTCATACAAGGGTGTAATTTTAAAAATCCAACATACAAAGATTTCCTGAGCTTATGACAGGCTCCTTTCTATTGTCCTGCATTTTTTTCCAACTTGCATACAAATTGACTTGAAAGCAGACTCAAGAATGGAACTCATTCACAACCTGAGTACTGACTATAATCTGTTCTCAGGTGAGTAGAAGTTCTTCACTGAGAAACTTACACACTGTCAGTGAAATTTTATAGTGTCAGGATTTGGATACTGTAGTCTGTTATGCTGGCTAAAAACTTACTTTTAAGAGTTTCGGTGATGTTAGATGGATTGGCTATGTTAAATTGTCCTGGAGTGCCTAGGGATATGTAGGCAGGTTATATTAGCCATGGTAAATGCAGGGTTACGGGAGTAGAGTAAGAGGATGGGCCTGGGTAGGATGCTCTTCAGAGGTTCTGTGCAGACTCGATGGACTGATTGGCCTCTTTCCACACTGTAGGGATTCTACGATTAGGGATAGTCAACACAGTTTTATGAAGGGTAAGCCATGCTTCACAAACCTTATTGAGCTCTTTGAAAAGGTGACCAAGCAGGTGGTTGAGGGTATAGCAGTTGATGTGGTGTATATGGATTTCAGTAAAGTGTTTGATTGAGGGTGCCTTTTCTGATTTTTGATCAGAAATTGGCTTGCTAAAAGAAGTCAGAGGGTGGTGCTTGATGGGAAATGTTCATCCTGGAGTTCAGTTACTGGCAGTGTACTGCAAGGATCTGTTTTCTGTTTGTCATTTTTATAAGTGACCTGGATGAGGACGTAGAAGGATGGGGTAGCAAATTTGTGGATGACATGAAGGTCGGTGGAGTTGTGTACAGTGTGGAAAGATGTTACAGGTTACATAGAGACATAGATAAGCTGCAGAGCTGGGCTGAGAGATGGCAAATGGAGATTAACGCAGAAAAGTGTAAGGTGATTCATTTTGGAAGAAGTAACTGGAATACAGATACTGAGCTATTGGTAAGATTCTTGGTAGTGTGGATGAGCAGAGAGATTTCGGTGTCTATGTACATAGATCCCTGAAAGTTGCCACCCACGTTGATAGGGTTGTCAAAAAGGCATATGCTGGATCAGTGGTGCTGGAAGAGCACAGCAATTCAGGCAGCATCCGAGGACAGGCAAAATCGACGTTTCGGGCAAAAGCCCTTCATCAGGAATAAAGGCAGAGAGCCTGAAGCGTGGAGAGATAAGCTAGAGGAGGGTGGGGGTGGGGAGAGAGTGGCATAGAGTACAATAGGTCAGTGGGGAAGGAGATGAAGGTGATAGGTCAGGGAGGAGAGGGTGGAGTGGATAGGTGGAAAAGGAGCTGGGCAGGTCGGACAAGTCCGGACAGGTCAGGGGATCGAGTTTCTGGAGGTTAGAAGCTAGGATGAGGTGGGGGAAGGGGAAATGAGGAAACTGTTGAAATCCACATTGATGCCCTGGGGTTGAAGTGTTCTGAGGCGGAAGATGAGGCGTTCTTCCTCCAGGCGTCTAGTGGTGAGGGAGCGGCGGTGGAGGAGGCCCAGCACCTCCATATCCTCGGCAGAGTGGGAGGGGGAGTTGAAATGTTGAGCCACTGGGCGATGTGGTTGATTGGTGCGGGTGTCTCGGAGATGTTCCCTAAAGCGCTCTGCTAGGAGGCGTCCAGTCTCCCCAATGTAGAGGAGACCGCATCGGGAGCAACGGATACAATAGATGATATTAGTGGATGTGCAGGTAAAACTTTGATGGATGTGGAAAGCTCCTTTGGGGCCTTGGATAGAGGTGAGGGAGGAGGTGTGGGCACAGGTTTTACAGTTCCTGCGGTGGCAGGGGAAAGTGCCAGGATGGGAGGGTGGGTCGTAGGGGGGCGTGGACCACGGAGGGAACGGTCTTTGCGGAAGGCAGAGAGGGGTGGGGAGGGAAATATATCCCTGGTGGAGGGGTCTGTTTGGAGGTGGCGGAAATGTCGGCGGATGATTTGGTTTATGCGAAGGTTGGTAGGGTGGAAGGTGAGCACCAGGGGCGTTCTGTCCTTGTTGCGGTTGGAGGGGTTGGGTCTGAGGGCGGAGGTGCGGGATGTGGATGAGATGCGTTGGAGGGCATCTTTAACCACGTGGGAAGGGAAATTGCGGTCTCTAAAGAAGGAGGCCATCTGGTGTGTTCTATGGTGGAACCGCTCCTCCTGGGAGCAGATACGGCGGCATATGGCCTGTTAGCTTTTATTAGTAGAGGGATTAAGTTTCGGAGTCATGGGGTCATGTTGCAGCTGTACAAAATTCTGGTGCGGCCGCATTTGGAGTATTGCGTACAGTCCTGGCTGCCACATTATAGGAAGGATATGGAAGCATTGGAAAGGGTGCATATTATTAAGCTAGAGAGGGTTTACAAGAGACGTACCAGGATGTTGCTGGGTATAGAGAGTTTGAGTGAAAAACAAAGGCTGGAAAGGTTGGGACCTTTTTTCACTGGACTGTAGGAATTTGAGAGGTGATCTTACAGAGGTTTATAAAATCATGAGGGGTATGGCTCGGGTTAACGGTTGGTGTCTTTTCTCTAAGATGGGGGATTTCAAGATTAGGTGAGAGGAGAGAAATTTAGAAAGGAAACAAGCGGCAACATTTGTATACAGAGGGTGGTTCACATGTGGAATGAACTTCCAGAGGATGTGGGCACAGTTACAACTTTTAAAAGGCACTTAGGTAAGTACATGAATAGGAAAGGTTTGGAAGGATATGGGCCAGGAGCAGGCAGATGGGACTAGTTTAGTTTGAAATTTCATTTGACATGGACTGGAAGGTCTTATGCTCAAAGTGTTGATTCTCCTGCTCTTCGGATGCTGCCTGACCTGCTGTGCTTTTCCAGCACCACACTCTTCAACTCTCATCTCCAGCATCTGCAGTCCTCACTTTGTCCTGGTTGGACCAAAGGGTCCATTTCTGTGCCGAATAACTCCATGACTCTATCTAACTATATAATGTTGTTCCAATGGTCATAAATTGTATATACATGTTGACTTAATTAATACAAAAGATCCCAGTGACTGCTACGTAAAAGAAATGTTGATACCATTCACTTGGGTCAAGATTAACTCTGAGGTTTATGTTACAAACGCTTGCTTGTGGGAGCACTTCTAATCAAGTTTGCAAACCTTTGGTTCTCTTCATTTTTTTTTCCAATCCTTATTTATTAATTAACCAGGCCGAAATAACAGCAAAAACTGAGGATGCTGGAAAACCCATCATCAAAACTGTTCCCCAAAGGAACCATGATGAAAGGTCACTGGACCTGAAATGTTGGCTCTGCTTTCTCTCCACAGATGCTGCCAGACCTGCCGAATTTCTCCAGTAATTCCTGTTTCTGTTTCACATTAATCACCTTCTCTTGTTACTGACCCTTGCCCACCATCAGTGACCTTAACTCTTCATTGGTGATTACATTGAATCTACCTTTGCCAAGCCTAGAGTTAAACTTGCCTGCATTTTCCAGCACAAAATGTCAATGAAGAACATGCCAATTGAACCATTGAATGGAATCACTGGATATGACAGAAACAGAAACACCAACATCAGGAGAAGGGTGTGAGCTGGAAATCATTTCAAAATGTGGAAGTGATGTTACATTCCTAAAAAAGTGATTTACATTTTGGAAACTGAAGTTTGTCTTTGTGTGCTGGCAAAGTGCTTATGAATAGTGTTTGGAAACTTAGATATCAATCAAGAAATGCTTGCAATCAACTTGGAATTTGATGGAAGAGGAAACAATTAATCCTCTCCTGTACTATAATATTTCCAGCTGTTGTAATCACTTCAAGGATCAAATTAAACTCGAAGTGCGAGTCTCTTGCAAAGTGAACACATCATTTTGTTGGTTCTGTCACAAAATCAAGAAGGAGCAAGCATTTTTCTCCTGATGTTCTGAAGTTAGTGTTTTATATAAAATTTGATGAAGTCAGTATATTAAACAAGTTAGCTGACACAAGTGTAAATATTTAAATCAAACTACTACATCTGTTAGGTACCTTAGTTAATCAAAGTTGCCATATTCTCAGAGGACTGTTGGGCTGCTCTCTCATTAGAGAGAGATGACTGGTGGTGGTTTAACCTGAGGGCCATTATGCCTCAGGTAAAGGAAGAAGTTGGGAAGACAGGATCTTCATGGTAACCTCAGCCAGTATAGGAATTTAACCACACTACTGGCATCACTCTGCATCAAAAACTAGACGGCTTGGTGGTGGGATGCTGATTTAGTGGTTAGTGCTAGTGCCTCATAGTGCTAGGGTTTCAGGTTCAGTTCTCACCTCAACTGTGTGTGTGTGTGAGAGAGAGACTATTTATGTAATAACAACTCTATTGGAAAACGTCAGAGAATAATTGTTTAAGTTACTACTAAACAACAACTGTTCAGACATAGTAACACTCCATAACACACCCTTGGGAAAGGACGAGGCAATGGCCTAGTGGCATTATCACTAAACTATTAATCCATAAACTCAGTTAATGTTCTGGGGACCCAGCTTTGAAACCTGCCACAGCAGATGGTAACATTTGAATTCAATAGAAAAAAATTCTGGAATTAAGGATCTACCGATAACCATAAATTTATTGTCGATTGTCATAAAAACACATCGAGTTCACTAACGCCCTACAGGGAAGGAAATCTGCCATCCTCATCCTGGTCTGACCTATATGTGTCTCCAGGACCCCCAGCAATGTGGTTGACTCTCTATTGCCCTGTGAAATGGCCTAGCAAGCCATTCAGTTGTACCAATCACTACAAAGTCTCAAAAAACTTATGAAACAGGGTGGTTCATCTGGCATTGACCCAGGAACAAGAAAAGACAACTGCAGAAACAGCCCTGTCAACTAAGCAAAGTTCCCTTCACTAACTTCTGGGGGGCAGTGCCAACATTGGGAGAGCTTTTACATAGACTAGTGAAGCAACAGCCTAGTCATACCCATGGAATCATACCCATGGAATCATACCTCACAGATAATGTCCCAGACACTACTATTACCATCCCTGGATATGTCCTGTTCCACTCACAGGAGAGACCCAGCAGAGGTGGCAGCACAGTCGTACAGAGTTGGGAGGGAGTTGTTCTGGGAGTCCTCCACATTGACTCTAGACCCCATGAAGTCTCATGGCTTCAGGTTAAACAAGGGTAAGAAAACCTCCTGCTCGTTACCACCTCTCTCGGCTGATGAATAAGTATTATTCCATGTTGAACAACACTTAGAGGAAGCACTGATGGTGGCAAGGGCACAAAATGTACTCTGGGTGGGGAATTTCAATGTTCACCATCAAGAGTGGCTTAGCAACAGTAATACTGATCGAGCTGGTCAGGTCCTAAAGGACATCGCTACTAGACTGGGTCTGCAGCAGGTGGTGAGGGAATGAACAAGAGGGAAAAACATACTTGACCTGATCCTGACCAATCTGCCAGCTGCCGATGCATCTGTCCATCACAGTATTGGTAAGAGTGACCATCGCCCAGTCCTTGTGGAGACAAAGTCCCACCTTCACATTGAGAATACCCTCCATCGTGTTGTGTGGCACCATCACTGTACTAAATGGGACGGACTCCGAACAGATGTAACAACTCAAGACTGGGCATCCAAGAGACGCTGTGGGCCATCAACAGCAGCAGAAGCAACTCCAGCACAATCTGTAACCTCATGTCCTGGCATATTCCCCATTCACCCATTACCATCAGGCCAGGGGATCGACCCTTGTTCAATGGAGAGTGCAGGAGGGCATGCCAGGAACAGCACCAGACATACCTGAAGATGAGGTGTCAACCTGGTGAAGCTACCAAACAGGACTACTTACATGCCAAACAATATAAGCAGCAAGTAATTGACAGAGCTAAGCGATCCCGCAACAAATGGATCAGATCTGAGCTCTGCAGTCCAGATACATCCAGAGGTGAATATTGGTGGACAATTAGACAACTGACTGGAGGAGAGGAGGTTACATAAATTCACACTATCAACATCCTGGGGGTTACTATTGATCAGAAACTCAACTGGACTCACTACATAAACACAATGGCTACAACACAAGTCAGAGTCTAGGAAGACTGTGGTGAATAACTCACCTCCTGACTCCCAGAGCTTGTCCAGCATCCACAAGGCACAAGTCAGCTGTGTGATGGAATATACCCCACTTGCCTGGATGGGAGCAGCTCTAACAACACTCAAGAAGCTTGACACCATCCAGGACAAAGCAGCCCACTTGACTGGCACCAATAGCAGCACTGTGTACTGTCTACAAGATGCACTGCAGATATTCACCAAAGATCCTCAGATAGCACCTTTCAAACCCATGACCACTTCCATTAAGAAGGGCAAGAGCCACTCCTCTCCCCTCCAGGCCACTTACCATCCTGACTTGGAAATATATTGGGCAGAAGTGGGTACTGCAGATGCCGGAGATCAGAGTCAAGATTAGCGTGGTGCTGGAAAAGCACAGCAGGCCAGGCAGCATACGAGGAGCAAGAAAAAAATCAATGCCAAGGGCTTTTGCCCGATGCTTTGATTTTTTTCCTGCTCCTCGGATGCTGCCTGGCCTGCTGTGCTTTTCCAGCACCACTCTAATCTTGGAAATATATTGCTATTCCTTCACTGTCACTGGGTCAAACTCCTGGAATTCCATCTCTAAGGGCATTGTGGGTCAACCTACAGCACCTGGACTGCAGCAGTTCAAGAGGGCAGCTCACTCCCACCTTCCCAAGGGACAACTATGGACAGGCAATAAATGCTGACCCAACCAGTGACACCCACATCCCACAAATGAATTTTTAAGACAAGGAAAATTCAGTAAAACAGACTGTCTCACACTCAATTCTAGCAGCAGGAGGAGAACCCCAGCTTTTAGCTGGAACAGAGAGAGGAATAAGAGCTTCCACATCCAGCTTCAAGTACCCAGCAACTGCTGAAAGTTAAACAAAAATCCTGGTTCCGAGGGAGCTTGACCCCACCCCTTCATACTGCTCCAATTGTTCCAACTTTTAAAAAAATCCCAAGGATTTACAAGCTGTTTATTGGATTGGAACAGACTGTTCACAACCTCTGTCTTAAACTCTCTTCATTAAAAAAAGGACAAAATACACCTCTTAAAGCCATGTTATCATCACAGGAGTCAATTATAGCAATACATCTTTGTAACTGATTCTATTCCCTTGTATTGAAGGCCAGCATGAAATTTGTCTAATTGCTTTCTAACTACATCTTAACATTCTGGATTCATGCATTGACATTTACAAGTGTCACATCTTTCAAAAAAATGCTGATTTTCTGTTCTTGTGAGCAAAGTTATTAACTTCATACTTTCACTCTTGGTTGTCAACTTGTTACATGCTCACTTGTTACATGCTCACTTAAGAGTCAAGAGTGTGGTGCTGGAAAAGCACAGCAGGTCAGGCAGCATCTGAAGAGCAGGAGAATCTACCCATCTCAGCCTTAACTATACACCAGGACTCTGCCCCCACAGCTCTCTGTGGCAAGGTGTTCCAAAGACTCCCAACCCTCAGACGGAGGGAATGAGGCTTGTTACACACTCACTTAACCTGACTGTAATTCTCTACATCCTCTCTGTGGCCTGCCAACAGCTTGCCTTTCCAAATCAGCAAACGTAACTACACTACTCTGTGTCATTTTATCCAAGCTGTTCATATAGACTAATCAATAACTGCGACTGCAGCACTGACCCTTGTGGCATTCCACTCCCTTTTCCGCTAACAACTTGAAAATCCTTGATAGATGTTATCCCTAACCCCCCTGAGCCCTCATCTTGCATACTAACCTTTATTGTGACACCTTTCCAAATGTCTTTTGGAAATCCAAATATACATCATCGGTACATAATTATTGGATCTCCTTTATTGACCCCACTAGTTACATTCTGAAAAATATCCAATGGCAATTATCTCAGGTTTGAGGGGCGCCAATGTAAGACTGAGATGAGAAAGAATTTCTTCTGTCTGAGGGTTGGGAGTCTTTGGAATGCCTTGCCACAGAGAGCTGTGGGGGCAGAGTCCTGGTGTATAGTTAAGGCTGAGATGGATAGATTCTTGAGCAGCCGGGGAGTCAAGGGTTAGGCCAAGGCAGTGGATGTGAGGAATGTCAGATCAGCCATGATCCTGTTGAAAGGCACAGCAGGTTTGAAGGGTCCAGCGGTGTCCTTCTGTTCCTATTTCCTATGGTCTTATGGTTTTGTCAAACAGCGTTTTCCCTTTTGTACGACTGTGTTGCCTTAATCATAGATGGAAATGTGTTGCTGGAAAAGCGCAGCAGGTCAGGCAGCATCTAGGGAACAGGAGAATCGACATTTCGGGCATTAGCCCTTCCTGAAGAATGAGTTACATTTCGTCGTAACATTGCCTTCAATTCCAAGTACACAGCTTTTGTCTTGCACAGTGAAGCCAGCCCGCAGTCAGTACAAAATATCTGTTCATTGTGAACTAACATATTTAGTTTTTCATTGTGTGCATCTTTGTAAATACTGTGTAATGACCAAAGCAAGAATTTAACAAAGGGAAAAAGAAGTGTCTGTAATTCAAGGCATCTGTTTTCAATTGCAGATACCGAGAATACTGCAATTTGAACAGCAAGTGTGCATCCATGCGTGCATGCATTTGGAGAAGTATATAAAAAATATAGTACTGAGAAAGATTATTCCAATCCACCAGAGTCGTTCATTTACTGCTTTGGTCTATTATGTTTAAGTGCTGGAAGGACTGTCTTATCCCAGAGGAATTGAAACATCTGGGTCAGTTAAATAGTGCACTTTAGGTACAAACCACATCACGGGGAACAGTTTCTGAACGTGCCTTTAATCACAAATAGATGCTAGATTGTAATTGTTGGCATGGGGAGGCTTAAGTGGTCAAGGCAGAGGAATATTGCGCCATAATTTAAACCATTTTTAATCCATAGACTGCTGCTACTTTTTTTTTTAACCTGGCTTCCTGCCATCTGATTCAAATAAACATGAAGTCAATGTCAAATGAACCATGACAATGAAATTTGTTTTTCTATAATGATTGTCAGAATAATTATTAAAAGGGAGCCAGGAATACCTCTGGGGTACGTACTTTCCCTCACCTTCGCAAAACTCACTGTGCCTCTTGGTGTTCCTGCAATTCTCAAATCGGGAATGGGATGGAATACTGATTAGTCTGCTGTGGAGAGGCACCTGAGGAGCTCAATACCTGCCAGGACAAAGATCTGCCCTTTGCCCTGAAACAGCTATGCCCTCCACTGCCATGGCATACACTTGCTATTAATAAATGAGAAAAAGCATGGAAAGGATTTACTAGGATGTTACCTGGACCGGGAGTTATAAGGAGAGGCTGAACTTCTTTCCCTGAAGTATAGGAGACTGAGGGGGTCACCTTACTGAGGGTCTTTAAAATGGTGAGAGGTGAAGATATGGTAGATAGCCAACAGCTTTTCCCTCGGGTAGGGGAGTCCAAAACCAGAAGGCATAGGTTGAAGGAACAAATTACAGCAAATGTTGGAATCTGTACTGAAAACAACAAATGCTGGAGGTCACAGTGGGTCAGGCAGCATCCATGGAGAGAGAGCAAGTGAACGTTTTGATTCTAGATGTCTCTTCATCAGAAACGTTCGCTTGCTCTCTCCCCATGTATGCTGCCCGACCCGCTGTGACCACCAGCATCTGCTGTTTTCGGTGTAGGTTCAAGGTGAGAGGGGAGAGATACAATAGGGTCCAGAGGGGCAATTGTTTCACACAGAGGGTGGTGAGTGTCTGGAACGGGCTGCTTGAGATAATGGTGGAGGCGAGTACAATATTTGGACAGGTGCATGGATGGAATAGGTATGGAGGGATATGGACCAAATGCAGGCAAATGGGACTAGGTAAATTGTGAAAACAGTGTGGCATGGGCAGGTTGGACTGAAGGGCCTGTTTCCATGTTGCAGATTGCACTGCAGCCATTTTCAAAAAGTGATGCAGCAGCCCATTTCAATCTCACTCCCTCTCAGCAAAGAGAAACAAATTCCTCAGGGCGCCATCCTGTCTGCTTCAATTTCCCGACTGACTCGCCATCTCAAGAGATGGCATCACTCAATCAACGCCATGGGGGTCACGAACTTGGGAGTTGGTCACGCAAGCCCATTCTGAGGGCAAACTACAGTGATTCAAGAAGGTCCACTGCTACCTTAAAGACAGCCCAGTCTATCACACAAACCAGCCTTCCTTCCATTCATATTAGTTATACTTCCCACTGCCTCCAGAAAGCCCCCAACATAATCAGAGACCCCTCCCACCCCGGTTAAACTCTCTTCCACCCTCTTCTATCAGGCAGAAGATAGAAAAGTTTGAAAATACGTACCAACAGGTTTAAGAGCAGCTTCTTTTATCACAATTCTGGTCGCCTGGTTTTAGGAAGGATATTATTAAGCTAGACAGGGTTCAGAAGAGATTTACCAGGGTGTCGCTGACTATGCAAGGTTTGAGTTATAAAGCAAGGCTGGAAAGCATTGGAGGTTGAGAGGCTACCCTATAGGAGTTTATAAAATTATGTGGGGTATAGATGGGGGTTAATGGTAGTTGTCTTTTCCCTGGAATGGGGAATCTCAAGATGAGAGGACGTATTTTTAAGGTGAGATGAGAGAGATTTAAAAAAGACATGAGGGGCATCTTTTTTTACACAGAGGATGGCTCCTATGTGGAATGAATTTCCTGAGGAAATGATGGATGCGGGTATAGTTACAACATTTTGAAGACATTTAGATAAGTACATGTAGGAAGGGAATATGGGCCAGGAGTAGGCAGGTAGGGCTAGCTTAGTTTGGGATTATGTTCGATATGAACTGGTTTGATCGAAGGATCTGCTTCCATGCTTAAAAACTCTATGATTTATGAATGGGCCTCTCATATATTAGAGTTGATCTTTCTCCACACTGTCTCTGCAGCTATAACACTACATTCTGTACTATTTTCTATTACCCTGGAGATCAGAGTCAAGAGATAGCATCACTCATTCAACGCCACGGGATCACGAACTTGGAGTTGGTCACGCAAGACCATTCTGAGGGCAAACTATAGTGATTCAAGAATGTCCACTGCTACCTTAAACACAGCCTAGTCCATCACACAAACCAGCCTTCCTTCCATTCATTTCAGTTATACTTCCCACTGGAAAAGCACAGCCGGTCAGGCAGCATCCGAGGAGCAGGAGAGTCGCTGTTTCGAGGATAAGACCTTCATCAGGAATGTGGGCGGGGCCCAAGGGGGCTGAGAGATAAATGGAGGGGGGTGGGGCTGGGGGGGGGAAGGTAGTGGGAATACGATTGGTAGATACAAGTGAGGGGTGATGGTGATAGGTCAGAGAGGAGGATGGAATGGACAGGTGGGAGGAAGATGGACAGGTATGTCAGTTCAAGAGGGCGGTGCTGAGTTGGAGAGTTGGATCTGGGATAAGGTGGGGGCAGGGGAGATCAGGAATTTGATGAAATCGGCATTGATCCTGCGTAGTTGGAGGGTCCTAAGGTGGAAGATGAGGTGTCACCATAGTCCCACTCTCCCATTAGAAAGGGACAACTAGTGAGTGAGTTGAACCTAAGGGTCATCACACTCCAGGTGAAGCTGGGAAGGCAGGTAACCACAGCCATTCCAGGAATTAAAAACTCACGCTGTTAGCATCACTCTGTATTACAGTCCAACCATCCAGCCAACTGAGCTAACTAAAATGTAATGCAATGAGTTGAGTAACGGCTCAAGAAGCCATTTCTCCCAAAGTATTTGTGTTAAAATAACAACACTTGGAGCAATTGCTGCTATTGTAGGTAAACCAACACTTTATTCTGAATATATCAACACAGAGCTGGCACTGATAGACACAAGAGTGCTCATTTGATGATGAAACCAATTTTATCTGATAATGATCTTTGTCAGTTCTAGCATATTTAACAGGGTTACAGGGTATGCACAATTGCTAGAGTAATGATTTGATGCAGTAATTCCAGGAAATTGCAAGACAATGGTAAAACCATATTTGAATCATTTTTGGCAGCAGAAATAGGCTGTTTACTTTTTAGTTGAGAGTGTGGTGCAGGAAAAACCACACAGGTCTGGTAGCATCTGAGGAGCAGGCAAATCGATGTTTCAGGCATAAGTCTTCCATCAGGATGGATGGACGAAGAGATTCCTGATGAAGGGCTTATGCCCGAAACATTGATTCTCCTGCTCCTCAGATGCGGCCTGACCTGGTGTGCTTTTCCAGCAACACACTTTCAACTCTGATCTCCAGCATCTGCATCTGCAGTCCTCACTTTCTCCCTGTCTAATCTTTAGAGCATTTGAGATTGCTCTGTTGTTGAATAAGGGCCTTGTTTAAGTTAGCTTCACCATTTTATCCCACAGAGGCATCCATCTGGAATTGAGAGGTCCCTGAGGAAAGAAAAGCAGCCATTCAGTAACTTCTGTTTCCTTTGTAGCATGCCAATATCAGGTTGCAGCATTTAGCAGTTGGATTCGGGAAATGAAATTCAGTGCAGTGCTTGGCTTTGCGACCTGAAGACTGCCACCTCCTCCTCCCATGCCAGACATATTCCCTTCTCCTAGCACCATGGGTGGGCAAAGTTTGGGCCCAGTGCTTCCCTATGCCCTGGCACTGAGGTGGACTGCCTCAGTTCTTGGGGACATCGCCCCAGCTCTCTGTATCATTTTACATGTGCCCTCACCCTCACTCCTGACGTGCTTCACCCGCACTCACTTCCTGAACCGAACCAGAGTTTCTTCCCAGCTAGGAGAGGGGGCACCACTACGGCTCAGTGGTTAGCACTGCTGCCTCAGAGCACCAGGGACCTGGTTTCAATTCCAGCCTCGGGTGACTGTCCATGTGTAGTTTGCACTTTTTCCTTGTGTGGGTTTCCTCCCATAGTCCAAAGATCTGCAGGTTAGGTGAATTGGCCGTGGGGGATGGTGGTCTGTGTGGGATGCTTTTCAGAGGGTCAGTGTGAACTCAATGGGCTGAATGGCCTGCTTCCACCCTGTAGGGATTCAAAGTTCATGTGGGGCTCTTTTTGAATAGAAATTTCCAAATATTCAACCCAAGGCCTCCATTTTGCTGAGTTCCCCCCCCCCCCTAACTTTCTTGTGACACAGGAATCTAGCTCAAGGTGTTTTTCCTGTTTACCTTGCTTCATGTTTTCGATATGGACGAGGTCGCAGAGGCTGGAACATAAATTTTCCACAGAGCATATTGTATGCATGACTACTGCAAGTCCATTGTGTTAATAGAATTCAAACTTCTGAGAAGGAAATAGAAGACAAATTAGCATTTAAATAACATTTTCCATTACCTCGGGGCTTTCCGAAGTGTTTCACAGCCAATAAAATACTTTTGAAGTGCATTCACTGTTGTAATGGAGGAATAAGCTGAGTTATCCTTCACACACAACAATGAAAGCAAAAGTTGTGTATGGCATTCAGAATCTAAGATGACCGGATTCTAGCTGGGATTCGTGTAACGCAAGATAACACCTACTTTCGAAAAGCAAAGCAGGAAGGCCCATGAAACAATTACCTTGGGCAAAAAAAAAAGGACGAGTGAACTAACCAGAGGCAACATTATGAAGAATAAGCTTCTTTTTCCTTCTTTCTTCATGGCGATGTCCTGAACACCCAGCTACAGCACGGACTCAGATTCTCAGGCTCAGTTTGGGCTTTTTGTGATGGTCTCTCAGCCCAGCCTGGTGGTCTCTTGCCCCAGCCTGGTGATCTCTTGGCCTAGCCTAGTGGTCTCCCAGCCTGGCATGGTTGTTTTTCAGCTCAACCTGGTGGTCTCTCGGCCCGGTGTGTCAGTCTCCCAGCCCGGCCTGGTGGTCTCCTGGTCCAGCCTAGTGGTCTCTTGGCCCAGCCTGTTGGTCTCTCAGCCTGGTATGGAGGTCTCTCGGCTTAGCGTGGCTGTCTCCTAGCCCAGTCTGGTGGTCTCTTTGCCCAATCTGCTGGTCTCTCAACCTAGCTTGGTGGTCTCTCAGCATAGCCTGGTGGCCTCTCAACCCAACCTAGTGGTCTCTCGGCCCAGCCTGGTGGTCTCTCAGCCCAGTTTAGTGACCTCGTAGCCCAGCCTGGTTGTCTCTCAGCCCAGCTTGGTGATCTCCTAGCCCAACCTGGTGGTCTCTTGGCCCAGCCTGGCTGCCTCCAAGCCCAGCCTGGTTGTCTCTTGGCAGACTGGGTAACGATCTCTTGGCCTCTTGGCAAGGCCATGAGTTTGGCTTCCAGCCTTGAGGTGATTCCAAAGTGATCTCCTGGCCTGGGGAGCCCCAATGTGAAGCCCAGTGCGGTCTGAAGCCAAGACCTGGTGCGGACGAGAGCCAAGGAGCCAGTGTGGACTGGGTGTGGAAGAACTGTTATTCTGAACTTATTGTTTCTTTAATTTTCTAATTTATTCCCATGATCTATAATGCTGAACTTTGTATTTCTTTATTTTTCTAATTTTTTGTCCCTATCAAATTGTACTGTACGGTCTGTACTGGAATACCTTGTACCAAGATGGCAACATAAGCGGTGACTAGAAAACTTCTTACTGTACTGAAAATAAAACTAATTCTAATTCTAAATATCAATTGATCATTGATTATGAGGTACAAATCAAACTTTCCCGCAGAAATCTACACTTTTGAACACTTTAAGATGTTATTTAGGGGCAGAGGTGAATGACTCAATCCTACTCTTGTTTCTAATGATCTTCAAAAAATAATGTTTTAAACATGGATTTCATACTGTTAGCTGGATCTTCCTCTATTGCATGAAGCTGCACACACTAATATCAGCCATGATCGAATGGCAGAGCCGACTCGATGGGCTGAATGGCCCAATTCTGTTCCTCTATCTTATGAATTTATGAACTAACTCTCTCTGTAACCTCACTTTTGCCACCTATCTGGCAATACCTCAATTATTAATTTGATTTGATTTGATTTATTGTAGTCACGTGTACCTACGTACAGTGAAAAGCTTTGTTTTGCGAGCAGTGCAAGCAAATTATAGCAAACAACGACATAAAGATCATAGGGTGTTTAGACAGAACGAGGTATACAAGTTACACTGCACAGGAGGTGCTCAAAGCATGAACAAGATCAGTATTATTTGTAGTTAGAGAGTCCATTCATCAGCCTAATAACAGCGGGGAAGAAGCTGTTCTTGACCCTTTAGGTGTGAGTATTCAGGCTTCTGTACCTTCTGCCTGATGGAAGAGGTTGTAGGAGAGCATCACCAGGGTGGGAGAGGTCTTTGATGATGTTGGCAGCCTTTCCACAGCAACGAGAAATGTAAATAAAGCCCATGGATGGGAGGTTGGCTTCCATGATGGTCTGGACTGTGCACATAACCTTCTGTAGTTTCTTATGGTCGTGGGCAGAGCAGTTGCTGTACCAGGCCGTTATGCACCTGGACTGTATGCTCTCACTGGTGCAACTGTAGAAGTTGGTGAGGGTCCTTATGGACATGCCAAATTTCCTGAGCTGCCTGAGGAAGAAGAGCGTTATTAAGCCTTCTTGACCAGTGCATCGACAGGGGAAATTCCAGGACAAGCTGTCGGTTATCGTCATTCCAAAGGACTTGATGTTCTGTACCCTCTGAACCTCTTCTCCATTGATGTGGATGGGGTGTGGCCTCCTCCTTCCTTTCTGAAGTCAATGATCAGTTATTTAGTTTTGCCGATGTTGAGAGAGAAGATGTTATCATTGCACCATGACACCAAGCCCTCTACCCTCCTCTTTATTCTGACTCATTCTTGCTAGATACCTGTCCTGTGATGGTGGTGTAGTCAGCAAACATGTAGATGCTGTTCATTTGGAATTTGGCTCCACAGTCATGAGTGTACAGGGAGTACAGTAGGGGGCTGAGAAACCATTCTTGGGGGGCTCCAGTGTTGAGATTTATTGTGGAGGAGGTGCCTACCTTTACTGATTACAATCTGTGGGTCAGGAAGCTGAGAATCCAGTTGCAGAAGGCGAAGCTGAGACCAAGGTCACGGAGTTTTGAGATCAGTCTGGAGTGGTTAATGGTGTTGAAGGCAGAATCGTAGTCATTGAGCTGTAGTCTGAAGTAGGTGTCCTTGTTATCCAGAGGATGAGCCTTGATGTGGCATCTGCTGTGGACCTGTTATGTCAGCCAACAGATTGTAAGGGATCATGCCAGGCCGGGAGACTGGAGTGGATGTGGGCCATGACCAGCCTCTTGAAGCCCTTCATGATTACTGGGGACAGAGCCACTGGGCGGTAGTCATTAAGGCACATTTCTCAAATATATCAAATAAAATGGAGAACTGCATAAGCTGGAAATCTGAAACCAAACGAGAAGTTGCTGGAAAAACTCAATGGGTCTGGCAGCATTTGTGGAGAGAAAGCAGTTAACATGTTGAGTTCTTTTTCACTGGATTCCAAGAATTAATTCAGCTTTCTCTCCACAGATGCTGCCATTTCTGTTGAGCTCCTGCAACAATTTCTCTTTTTGTTCTTAATCTCTCATCCATTTTTTTGCAAATCCTGCTATGTCATAGAGTCATAAGTCATAGAGATGTACAGCATGGAAACTGGCCCTTCAGTCCAACTCATCCATGCCGATCAGATATCCCAAACCAATCTAGTCCCACCTGCCTGCACCCGGCCCATATCCCGCCAAACCCTTCCTATTCATATACTCATCCAGATGCCTTTTAAATGTTGCAATTGTACCAACCTCCACCATTTCCTCTGGCAGCCCATTCCATACCCATACCACCCTCTGTGTGAAAAAGCTGTCCCTTAGGTCTCTTTTATATCTTCCCCTTCTCACCCTAAACCTATGCCCTCTAGGTCTGGACTCCCCCAACCCAGGGAAAAGGCCTTGTCCACTTATCCAAACCATGCCCCTCACAACTTTATAAACCTCAAAAGGGTCACCCCTCAGCCTCAGACACTCCAGGAAAAACAGCCCCAGCCTGTTCAGCCTCTCCCTGTAGCTCAAATCCTCCAACCCTGGCAACATCTTTGTAAATCTTTTCTGAACCCTTTCAAGTTTCACAACATCCTTCTGATAGGAAGGAGACCAGAATTGCACACAATATTCCAACAGTGGCCTAACCAATGTCCTGTACAGCCTCAACATAACCTCCCAACTCCTGTACTCAGTACTCTAACCAATAAAGGAAAGCATACCAAACGCCTTCTTCACTATCCTATCTACCTGCGACTCCACTTTCAAAGAGCGATGAACCTGCACTTCAAGGTCTCTTTGTTCAGCAACACTCCCCAGGACATTACCATTAAGTGTATAAGTCCTGCCCTAATTTGCCTCTCCAAAATGCAGCACCTCGCATTTATCTAAATTAAACTTCATCTGTCACTCCTGCTATTGGCCCATCTGATCAAGATCCCATGTAATCTGAGATAACCTTCTTTGCTGTCCACTACATCTCCAATTTTGGTGTCATCTGCAAACTTACTAACTATACTTCATATGTTCACATCCAAATCATTTATATAAAGTAGTGCTCCCATCACTGATCCTTGTGGCTCTACACTGGTCAGAAGCCTCCAGTCTGAAAAACAACCCTCCACCACCCTCTGTCTTCTAACTTTGAGCCAGTTCAGTATCCAAATGTATTCTATGAGATCTAACCTTGCTAACCATTCTCCCATGTGGAACCTTGTCGAATGCCTTACTGAAGTCCATATAGATGGCATCTACTGTTCTGCCCTCAAAAACTCAATCAAGTTTGTGAGACATGATTTCCCATGCACAAAGCCCTTGTCTCTTCTCATCTCCACAGTTCCTACAGGGTTTCCCATCTTCAAAATATCTGCTATTCTAATTCTGGTCTTGTGCACAGTTCATAGGGAATAACGAGTATGGGAAGAACATGGGAATAGGTTACTATATTGGATAATCGGCTTCAATCACATTGAGTGGTGGAGCAGGCTCGAAGGGCTGAATGGCCTACTCCTGTTTTCCGTTTCTATGTTTAGACATCTCTATTTTCATTGGCCCATCATTGGAAGACATGCCTTCAGCAGTCTCGGGCTGAAACTCTGGAACTGACTGCATAAATCTCTCCACCTCATTCTTCCACAATGTGCCTTACAAACCTGACTCTATGATCAAGTTGTTGGTTGTCTATCCTTACGTGTCTTGGTAATAATGTTTTGTTTGATTTGTGCTTTGATGAAGAACCACTTGGTGGACTTCGATGCATTAAAGATGTCACTTAAATGCAGATTGTTGTTGTTGACGTTTGTAAAAGTCTTATTCGTGCCCATGCAGTACACCACTCTCCCTACCTTGTTCCTGAATAGTTTCACTGCATGTTTGACGCGAGAGATATATTTTCATGCTTAGTTTTATGACCGACTGTGGCTGATATTTCTTAATGTTGAGATAGTGACAATTTAAATGCCATATATTGAATATCCATACTGTGCTATTTGATTGCATTCACCCTGTTTTGTGCGTCAGGTTACCACTTGCAATAATCATCTTCACAATGCTGATGAGTAAGTGCTGAGTCAATTTAAAACACATGCGATCTAATTCAAATTGGGCTTTTCCTCACAAATCTGCTCAACAGCTCTGCACAGCCGTGGTCAAATAATTCACTCAAAGGCATAGATGAGGTAATTTATCAGAGCTGTAGCTGTGCCTGCTTATGTTGATGTACTCTGTAGATATGACGATTTACAGTTAAGATGGTGGAGCTCATATCTGTGAACAACTCATATTTTAAGGTGTTACTAATTTTGTGGAGAATGTAGAGAGAGTGCTACATTTGAAATCGGATAGCCGCTTGAGGGAATCAGACTTGCAGAGCTATCTGGATTAGAGTAGGGAAAAATGGGACAGGTTGAATTGTTCTACAGAAATCCAGCATTCGATCTGATGGGCAGAGTGGCCTGTTTCCATGCCATAATGACTTTAGGTTAAGTTAGATTACCTACGGTGTGGAAACAGGCCCTACGGCCCAACCAGTCCACACCGACGAGTAACCCACCCAGACCCATTTCCCCCTGACTAATGGACCTAACACTATGGGCAATTTAGCATGGCCAATTCACCTGACCTGCACATCTTTGGACTGTGGGAGGAAACCCAAGCAGACACAGGGAGAATGTGCAAACTCCACACAGACAGTCATCTGAGGCTAGAATTGAACCTGGGACCCTGGTGCTGTGAGGCAGCAGTGCTAACCACTGAGCCACCGTGTTACCCACCCATACAGGACATATTTTCAATATCAGGTTAGAGAGTTTGGATTTCCTAACTTGAAGCATACCACCTCAGGGTTAGATCACTGTTAGACCTAATTTTTGTTTTATTTTGGGGAATTTGGGTGCATAAAGTCAGCTACTGGCTTCGGACTCTCGGCAGCTGGGGGCCAGGCGAGTACTGAGGTGGGGTTGGTTTCCTGGGGCTTGAAAACTCTCACGTAAAAGCAAAATATTGTTGCTAGAGGGAAAAAAAAGCACTGGAAGCACTCAGCAGGTCTGGCATCAGCTTTGGGAGAGAAATGATTAACACTGCAGGTCATTGATTCTTACTCAGAATCAATAAGGAATGAGTTCTTGTTTCAAAATTTTTCAGCTTGTTTTGAAATCCAGGATGTTGCTCTTCCCAAAGTCTACAATCTCTCCAGTCCTTCAGTCCTCCAATAGTGGCTCAGGAGTTAGCACTGCTATTTCATAGCATTATGGACCTGGGTTTGATTCCATCCTTGTGTGCCTGGGTCTGTGTAGAGTTTGCATGCCCCCCCCTTGTCTGTGTGGGTTTCCTTGGTGCTCCAGTCTCCCCCCACACTCCAAAGATGTGCAGGTTCGGGTGGATTGGCTATAGCTAAATTCTTTATAGTGTCCAAGGATATGTAGGCTAGGTGGATTAGCCATGGGGGATACAGGGATAGGGTAGGAGGACTAGGTCTGGGTGGGATGCTGTTCAGAGAGTCAGTGTGAATTCGATGGGCTGAATAGCCTACTTCTGCACTGTAGGGTTTCTGCGTCTCTCCATTGTAACCTATATTTTCACAGGTGTATTTTGAAGCAAAGGGAAGAACAGATTTCTCTCAAGACCTTTGGGCCATCAGTTAGGCTGCAGAGAGCTGGCTGATAGTTATTACATTGAGACAAGATGGCTCCGTGATACAGTGTTGAACCTTGAAGATCACATTCTGCCAGAGGCAGTGGGTGAACTTTGGAGTGGCTATCCTTTTCAATAGGATGGAGTCAATTCTTGAAAGCTTGCCGTACATGGGCTAAATGTGACCTTTTACTTTCTTCACCTCAGGTCACCAATCTGGATAATGGCTAATAAATGCTTCACCATCTATTCAATCTGAGAACTGACATTGTGGGGAAATTCTAGTGATTGTAAGGAATTTCAGAATGCAACAGTATTAAGACAAGAATACAGAGATTTCAGAGTAGGAGGAGGCCATTTTGGTCCCTTGAGCCAGCTCTTCCATTTGACAACATTGTTGTAGTGGTCTCAACTCTACTTTCCAGTCTGTCCCCCATAACCCTTGATTCAAGGGTCAATCAGGCACTCAATCTAAAAGTGAACTTTAAACAACAACTATTCACAACTCTCAGCCCCCTTTCTCTCAACTGCTACCTACATGATCCCAAATCTATTACAATATACCATTCCAATAAGAAGTTCATTAAAATTAATTTCAAAACCTCACAGCTGCTGTTATCTTCTGTGTCTTGAATATACTCTATTTAATGTCTTCGCCTCCACTGAATTTTGGGGAAGAAAATTCTGGACACAAACCTAGGAAAGAAAAACAAAATAGAATCATAGGAGCAGGATGAGGCCATCCAGCCTGTTAGATCTGCTTGCCTTTCAATCAGATGACCTGTTTGTGGTCTCAGGTTTCATTCTCCAGTCTGCAGCCATAGTCCTTGACTCACTGTCCTTGTGTCTGTCTTAAATAAAAGGCCCCTTATTTCTAAATTGGGCCCACTTAGTTCAAGATTCCCCTGTGTATATGGAGACATCCTCCCAGCATTCATCCTGTGTTGATCCCTTAAATGCACTGCACTACCTGAGAACTCTTAACCTGAGTTCTTCAAGCTCTAGATTGTTATGAAGTTGAAGGTGTGTGCTATACCTTTAAGAGAGAGTGAATGTTGGTCTGAAATAAGAGATTACAAGCACCTGTGTTTATGACTAGATGACAGTCCCAGAGTGTACTAGAAAATTAAAAATATGTAACATTTGGCTGTGAAATGGATCTCTGAGGTTTGGTTGCTGCTTTGACAACAATTTGAATTTAACCTATCAGTTTAAATTATGCCCCCAGATACTAAAACCCAATCAAATTTGAATTTATTGTTTTGCCAACATGAAACCAATGAAATGATCTGACGTTAGGGAGGGTATAAAAAATGTGGACATTTTGAAAACTGGTTAGAGAGTACCAGTCTTAGAAAGAGTTAAATGCCCACCTAACGTCTTGCTCTCAAAGAAATTTTTTTAAAAACACTCTCTAGCAAAGGTATCTTTTCATATGAAAGATACTCACTATAAAAATAAAGAAGTCAATCCAGAGAGATCCTCATCTGGAAGAAGAAAGACACAGAAGATAACAGCAGCTGTGAGGTTTTGAAATTAATTTTAATGAACTTCTTATTGGAATGGTATATTGTAATAGATTTGGGATCATATAGGTAGCAGTTGAGAGAAAGGGGGCTGAGAGTTGTGAATAGTTGTTGTTTAAAGTTCACTTTTAGAGTTAAAAAATAAATTGATGTTTTTTTCTTTAAATAGTGGAATCTGGGAGTTCTCTGTTACTCATATTTTGACAGATTACGAGGTGGGGTGAGCTTTACTGGGTGTTCAGTTTAACTAATAGAGAGATACACCTCAGTATTGTAATAAGATACTAGCGAAAAACATGGCTGCCATGGATCCCATTGGCGTCAGCAGCACTCACATACTACAGCAGCAAAACATCGCCAATCTTGCCATTCTTGTATTTTAATTAACTAATTTTGTTTTTACATTATATTTTAATGCATGCCTCTCATCTTGGTTATGTTTATAGTTTTGCTATTTCAATTATGTATTTGGATTATATTGTGACATGGGGTAAACCCCACTGCTAATTTAAACCTGACACATAGAGAAGCTCACCTCATAATCTGTTAAATTTCGAGAGGTAAAGAACTATCCCAGATTTCATTATTTAAATAAAAATTAACAATTTTATTCTTTAAGTCCAATGGAGAACGTTAAAACCACAACTATTTACAACTCCTTTCTCTTAAATTTACCTTCTACCTCCCGCTCTACAATACTGGTCCAAAACATTCCCTCTTAAATTTACGCCAAATTAATTTCAAACCCAGTTGTCAACTTCGGATGTCGAACTTTCTCTGTAGATTTCTGTAGATCGGCTCCGGTCTTCTGCTGCACAAATTTCTTATGGACAGGTACATTTCAGAGAGCTAGTCTGCTTGCAGTCTTTGCGTGTGGGTGCTGTTTGTTGTTCTCCCCTTAACTGTTCAAAATGTCTGGTTTTATACCCCAAAACATCAGATAATTTAATTGGTTTGATGTCATCCCAAGCAGTAACATTGAAATTCGATTGGTTTTGGTCTCTGGGGCATAATTTAAACTGATTGGCCAAATTTGTATTTGTTTTTGTTCCATGGCAACACAGCACCAGCTATTCGTGCCAACCAAATATTACATTTTAAAATTGTTAAGCAGACTCTATGCTTTCAGTCCTTGTCAGCTTCCTCTCTCTCTTTGAAAGGTACAGTACACACCTACACCTTCATAACAATTAAAGTTCCTGGAGATAAGAGAAAAAGACAAAATGCTCGCCAAACAACTATTTATCTTCTTTGCTGTAATATCACACTTTATTTCACAGCACATTCATTCATACAATCATAAGTGTTAGGAACCATCTAGCCTTTCATTCCCTGTTGAATCTTAGTATTTGTGATTTAAAGTAGAAAATAAAGACTTGCACTTATACAGCACTTCTAGTGACCTGAGGGCATCCAAAATGTATTGCAGCCAGTGGAATTACTTCATTCAGAGGCTCACTGAAGATGTTACTAAGTATGGTGACGAAACATCTGAGAACGAACCTTTCAGCTCAGCGAGCAAACCTACATCCAGAATTGCTTTACTGTTGTGGCTTTACACCTTGGAGATGTGCAGAGGTGATACACTCTGAAGTGAGACACAACATCCATTGACTCCGTCTACACTTCCCGATGCCTCAGGAAAGCAGCCAACATCGACACCTTCCACTCCGGTTATACTCTCTGTAAGACAGAAGATAGGAAAGTTTGAAAACATGTACCAAGAGATTCAAGAACAGCTTCTTCCCTGCTGTTATCAGACTTTTTGAGCAGACCTCTCAGATGTTAATTCTGATCTCTCTCTCACTCTGCATCTTCTCTGCACTCTGTTCTGTTACCCTGATGCACTTTATATGGTACAATCTGCCTTTATAACATGCAAGACAATACTTTTCATGTATCTCTGTACGTGACAACAGTAAATCAATCAATCAATTAATCCAGTTTATACAACTGAACAGCAATTTCATTTTGTGCTTTAAACTATCAACTGTTAAGCTTCCAGCAGTTGGTTCAGTTTAATTTCTCTTTATTCTCAATCACCACACCCAGACATAACTAATCACACACGGTGAGCAGGTATCAGACAGATGTAACCAAACAAGTGAATATGACAGTAGTCACTATTGTAATGCAAGAGAGTGGTTCAACTTCACTGCTTTTTCCTTCTTTATCTTTAAACATATAAGCGATTTATTGGGACTGAAGCTGCTTCCAGCACTCTTTCATTCAATCCAACAAAATCTTCTATTAGCTTAATGGCCTTAATAATACAATGAGGAATATTGTAATGTTCAGGATTGATGATCAACGTACAATCTATTTTGAGGTAAAGCATCTATTTTCTTCGTAATGGGAAGAGGGATTTGTTTCGAGTTTGCTGGCTGGTTGTAGAAGCAAGCTGTTTGTATGTTGAGAGCAGAATTGAAACGTACATAGAATCCCTAAAATGTGGAAACTGGCCATTCAGTCCATCAGGTCCGCACCAACCCTCTGAAGAGCCTCCCACCCCATCCCTGTAACCCCACATTTATGCTGTCTAATCCATCGAGCCTGCACATCTCTTGACACGACAGGCAATTTAGCATGGCTAATCCATCTAACCTGCACAGCTTTGGACTGTGGGAGCAAGCCGAAACACCCAGAGGAAATTCACACAGACATAGGGAGAATGTGCAAACTCCACACAGACAGTCACCCAAGGGTGGAGTCAAACCCGGGTCCCAAGCGCTGCGAGACAACAGTGCTAACCACTGAGCCACTGTGTCACTTGATATATGACATTTAATATATTATAAAATTTGTAAAATCACAAAGCGTTGGAGAAACTCAGCAGGATCTGTAGAGAAGGAAACAGAGTTAATGTTTCAAATCTGATATGTCTCTTCATCAGAGCTTACAACGTTAACTCTGTTTCTCTCTCCTCAGATACTGCTGGAACCTGCTGAATTTCTCTAGCCATTCTTATTTTTAATTCAGATATCCAGGATCTGCAGACTTTTGCTTTTATTCGATTGATTTTTAATATATTCCAAGATGAAGGCTTTGGAAATGAGGGACTTACTCTCAGTTCGACATTTGTCTGATCAGTTTTCCTACAATCAGCAAGAAAGATTGAAAGACTTTCTCACAAGACGGGAAGGAGAAATATTGCAAAATAGGATATGATGAGCAATTAACATGCAATGTAACCCAAGGTCCTATTTGAACAGCAACAGAATCTTATAAGTTCCAATTAACCTTTTGAAGTGCTGATCCCTATAAGAACAGGTTAAATTTAACAGGTTTATGATGGAGTAACTGTCTTACTCAGAGTGCAATGCATATCAAGAACTCGAGTTTGAAATAGAGACCAGGATAGCTCACAAGAATTGATGAAGAGAGGTGATTATTGGAAAGAGCAGAAGGAAATGTGTCAGATCTATGGGAATAGGACTGATCCTCATTTGTACAATAAACACCAGCATTAACTGATTGGCTAAAAGGTCTAGTGCTGAGTTAGAACATAGAACAGTACAACACAAGAGCAGGACCTTCGGCCCTCCATGTTTGTGCTGATATTCCAAACTAATCATATCTGAATGCACATGGTCTGTATCCCTCCATTCCCTGTTTGTCTCTACATCTGTCTAAATGCCTCTAAAACATTGCTATCATATCTTGCTTACCACTTCAAAGAGTGTGGTGCTGGAAAATCGACATTTCAGGCATAAGCCTTTCATCAGGAAATCCCCCAGTCCTGACTTTCTCCTGCTTCTGCTACCTCCCCTGGCAGCTTGTTCCAGGCACTCACCACCATCTGTGTAAAAATAATTGCCTGGCACATGTCCTTTCAACTTCACTCCTCTCACTTGAAACTTTAGTGTTTGATATGTCCACCCTAGGAAAAAGACTCTGTCTATCCAGCCTATCCATAATTTTACACACTTCTATCAGGTTAACCCTCAGCCTCTGACACTCCAGCGAAAACAATCCAAGTTTGCCCAACCTCTCCTTCTAGATAATACACACTCCAATTCAATTAAGATCCCAGTAAACCTCTTTTGCACCCTCTCCGATGCCTTCACATCCTTCCTATGGTGGGCCAGAATTGCACACAATACTCCAATTGTGGCCTAACTAAAGTCTAATACAGCTACAACATGATTTGCTAAATTTTGTCCGCAGTTCCCAGAGCAGTGAAGGCATGCGTGCCATACACCTTCTGTTGCCACTTTCAGTGAGCTATGCATATGCACCCCAAGATCTCTCTGTATGTTAATGCTCCCCTAAGAGTCCTGCCATTTACTATATACTTTCCTGTTGCGTTTGACATTCCAAAATGCATCACCTCACGCTTGTCCGGATTAAACAGCCTCTACCATTTCTCTGCCCAACTTCCCAACTGAACTATAACCTCTGTATCCTTTCACAACCTTCCTCACTATCCACAACTCCTTGTTCATCTGGAAACTTACTAACCAGATGACCCACACGTTCATCCAAATCATTTATACAAATTACAAATAACAGAGGTCCCCCTTGATGATCCTTGCATAACACCAATGGTCACAGACCTCCAGTCAGAAAAACACCCTTCCACAACTACTCTCTGTCTTCTCTGACCTTGTATCCAACTTCCCAACTCGTGGTGACTCCCATGTGACTTAATCCTACCAAGAGGGACCTTGACGAAGCTTTAGTAAACTCCATGTAGACAACACGCACTGCCCTACTCTCATCAACCATTGTGTCACTTCCTCAAAAATTGGATCAACTGACCCTGTACAAAGCCTTGCTGACCACACTTAATAAGTATATTCTTTACCATATGTGAAAAAAACCTGTTCCTGAGAAACTTCTTCAATAATTACCTACCACTGATGTAAAGCTCACTGGTCTATAATTTCCTGGATTATTTGTGTTGCCCTTATTAAACAAAAGAACAATGTTAGCTCTTCTCCAGAGTTCTGGGTCCTCTGCTGTGGCTAAAGCAGATAGAAAAATCCACATCAGATCAAATCATATCAAGGGCCAAGGGACCGATTGGTTAGCTCATTCAAAGTCTGCTAAAGGCACAAAGAGCTGGAAATGTGTTGCTGGAAAAGCGCAGCAGGTCAGACAGCATCCAAGGAGCAGGAGAATCGGGCATGAGCCCTTCTCCTGCTCCTTGGATGCTGCCTGACCTGCTGCGCTTTTCCAGCAACACATTTTCAGCTCTGATCTCCAGCATCTGCAGCCCTCACTTTCTCCTAAAGGCACAAAGAGCCAAATGGTTTCCTTCTGGGCTGTAAGATTGTGACTTAAAAAAAAAGAGTAAAATTTGTGTCATGTGTGAAAATCTAAATATTATTCCCAACGTGTAAAGCTCAAGAACCTGCTAAAGAAACCCATCCCATTTTCTATTTTCAGTGCCAAATGGCACCTTAATTGCAAACATTTGCCTCATTGTTAGAGCATGTCAGAGACTTGCTGGAAATGGAAGTTGGGTCACAATAGCAAACATCACACTGGCTTCATTACACATTGCAAGCAATTATTCAAATTCTAAAATTAGTAGCTCATTTCAGTAAACTAGCTGAAACAGGATGATATCAGGCCTGTCGAGGTTACTGACTTAAACCCATGAATGATCCTTTACAGAATATACTGTCTTGTCATTAATGCCTGAGGTATCGTGATGATTGTCAGCTGAGAATTGAAATCTAGGCTAAAATTCCTACATATCCCCTGAATATCCCGCAGTGCACATATATAATATATCTCTTGCAAATATTTTAGAAAAGCTATCACAATATTTAAACACTGTGATTCTGGCTCCTTGGGGAAATTTGATGGATGTTATGTCCCGTTATCAGACACCTTTCCCTTATCTATTAATTGTGTTGAATGGACAAGGAGATTTTATGCCCTTCATTTCCCTTCTGCTAGCTTCTCTCCTCTCCCACTTACTTTGCTCGCTACTCCTTGGAGAGTTGAGCAGTTGAAAATGACCAGAGGGGCTTAATCTGAACGGAGCTGCAGAGTTAATCGATGTTGGCAAATGCTTTAGACGTGAGAAGGTGCGCAAGAGAAAAGAAAACTACTTTGAAATAAATTGTCAGTTGAACGAAGGAAGATGAAATTAAAGTGCAAATTTTGGATTGAAGTTTGCAAATCACCAAAATTTGGGGGACCATATAAAGGTTTCTATGAGGAGCATGGTTAAGGTGAATAGCAAAGATCTTTTCCCCAGAATTGGGGAGTCCAAAACTAGAGAGTGTAGGTTTAAGGTGAGAGGGAAAAGATTTAAAAGGGACCTGAGGGGCAACGTTTTCACACAGAGGGTGGTTCTTATATAGAACTAATTGCTAGAGAAAGTGGTAGATGCAGGTACAACATTTAAAAGACATTTGAACTGGTGAATGAACAGGAAGGATTTAGAGGGATATGGGCCAAATGCTGGCAAATGGGACTAGATTAATTCAGAATATCTGGTCGGCATGAACAAGTTGGACTAAAGAATCTACCTCTGTGCTGTATAACTCTGACTCTATAAAATTGTGATATTGAAAAGATATTTGGACAGGTAGAAAATAGGAAAGGTTCAGAGGGATATGGGCCAAAAGCAGGGAAATAGGATTTGTTTCGGTTGGGAAACTTGGTCAGCATGGACAAGCCAGACCAGAGGGTGTGTTACTGTGTCATACAGCTCTCTGACTCTATAAGAGATTGTTGTGTTTTGTCAGATAGGTGCAGGATAAGGGTTGCTCACTTCAGTTGGCTGGACAGTTGGTTTGTAATGCAGCATGACACCAACAGTGCAGGTTCAATTCCCCCACCACCTGAGGTCACCATAAACATCCTACATTCACAACTACTTGCCTCATTGTGGCATGGGGTGCCTCAGGTTAAACTGATGGCTGGTTCATCTTTTTCTAATGAGGGGTTGGTCCTATGGTCCTTTGAGAATATGGTCCCTTTACCACCAGACTCAAAGCAGGGTAGCCTTCGGGTAGGTGGGTGCTGTCCCACCACAGCCAGCTTGCTTTTGTTGGCGCTTGGAGTTCAGAGAGCTACCTCGCGGCTGGAGTGTACAGACCAGGCAGAACAAACCTGGCAACCTTTCACATCCCAGGCCTGGCCTTAACAATGACCTTCTGTCAGTTGACAACACACACAAAACAGATGCAACTGATAAAGAGGTTCATCTACATCCTGTAGCTCTGATGAAGAGTCATTTATACTCAAAACGTGAGCTTGCTCTCTCTGCATGGATGCTGCCTGACCCGCTGTGATCTCCAGCATTTGTTGTTTTCATGTCGAACTTGCTGTAAGAAGCTGCGCTGGGTGGAAATGATGTTCTTGAACTGGGTGCACTATAACAAGTCAATAAAGTATGGAGCTGAAATGGCACAGCAGGTCAGGCAGCATCGGAGGAGCAGGAGAGTCAACGTTTCGGTTCGGACCTTCATCAGGACTGGGGAGGGGGAAGGGGACTGACAAATAAATAGAAGGAGGGCGGTGGGGCTGGAGGAATGGTGGGTGGGACGGTGGTAAGGGGTTATTGTGATTGGTCGGCAGGAAGGGTAGAGCGGGCAGGTGAGGAAGATGGACAGGTTGGGTCAGGTCCAGGAGGCGGGGAGGAGAGGAAGGGCTGGACATGGGATGAGGTTGGGGACGGGGAGATTTTGAGGCTGGTGAACTCTATATTAAGGCCATTGGGCTGTCAGCTCCCACGTGGCTACACTACAAGGAAGAAACTGAAGGATCAGCACTGAGTGGGTATTGTAGCACAACCTCCTGCAGATGGCTGAGATTGAATGTTTTTGTTCTTTGCTTGTCAGTCGGTCCGGATCCCATTAGTCTCACGTTCATCCATGTCCCAACAGTAACCTCCATCCCCAGATATCAAGGATCTATGATGCACTTGACACTGGTGTCTGGACCATCTGGGGGACCTCTGGCAGAATGCAGGGGATAACGAAACAGCTTGGCCAATGTGCGTTTCGGCAGCTGGGAAGCAACCAAACAATCAAAAGTGGGCAGGGGTAGCTGACGCTGTGGTCTCTCTGTGACAAACTATTCCTTCCAAGCTCTGCCAGCACACTGGGCGTACTGGAGATGTCTAAGATCATACCAACCTGCACCAGTTCAGTCTTGTCATCACTAGAGGTACCACCATGGAACAGGCCCTTCAGCCCATTGAGTTTGTGCTAACCTATCTGCAATAGTCCAACTTCCCAGCACCTGGCCCCATAGCCTTGGATATGATGATATTTTAAATGTTACTGCACTTACCTTTAGACGTTTGCAAGGTTTCATACAAACGTGGTCCATTCAAGATCCTCACATTCTCCGGGTGAAAGATTTCTTCCTGAAGTCCTGTCAAAAATGCCCTCATCACTCGTAACCATCATAGCACTGATAGTTCCCACTCGTAACCATCATAGCACTGACAGTTCCCACTCGTAACCATCATAGCACTGACAGTTCCCACTTGTAACCATCATAGCACTGACAGTTCTTACTTGTAACCATCATAGCACTGACAGTTCCCACTCATAACCATCATAGCACTGACAGTTCCCACTCATAACCATCATAGCACTGACAGTTCTCACTTGTAACCATCATAGCACTGACAGTTCCCACTCGTAACCATCATAGCACTGACAGTTCCCACTCATAACCATCATAGCACTGACAGTTCTCACTTGTAACCATCATAGCACTGACAGTTCCCACTCGTAACCATCATAGCACTGACAGTTCTCACTCGTAACCATCATAGCACTGACAGTTCCCACTCGTAACCATCATAGCACTGACAGTTCCCACTCGTAACCATCATAGCACTGACAGTTCCCACTCGTAACCATCATAGCACTGACAGTTCCCACTCGTAACCATCATAGCACTGACAGTTCCCACTCGTAACCATCATAGCACTGACAGTTCCCACTCGTAACCATCATAGCACTGACAGTTCCCACTCGTAACCATCATAGCACTGACAGTTCTCACTTGTAACCATCATAGCACTGACAGTTCCCACTCATAACCATCATAGCACTGACAGTTCCCATGTACATAGAAGGGGCGGGAATCAGCTCAGGAAATGATATCAAGGAGTGGCGTGGTGAGTCAGTGGTTAACACAGCTGCGTCACAGCGCCAGGGACCTGGGTTCAAATCCACTCTCGGGTGACTGTCTGTGTGGAGCTTTCACATTCTCCCCATGTCTGCGTGGGTTTCCTCCAGGTGCTCCGTTTTCCTCCCATAGTCCAAAGATGTGCAGGTCAGGTGGATTAACCATGGGAAATACAGGGGTACAGGGATAGGGTAGGGGTGTGGGACTGGATGGGATGCTCTTCAGAGGATCATTGTGGATTTCTGGGCCAAACGGCATACTTCCATACTGTAGGGATTCCACAACGTCAAGAGAGAAGGTCACCCTCGGATCATAGCACTGACCCAAACAGGAGCTTAACATCTGCAATCAAGCTCTTTCGGAGGGCAATGTCCAAGAGCAGATTGCATTTTCATAGTGGGATCATCTACACACCCCTGAATCTCTGCACTCTCTACAGACTGGCAGGGCCAAAGGAATGGTGGCTGAGATGGAGCCAGTTACTTCAACCTAAGGCAGTGCCCCTCCTGAACCCCTCACAGTAAGGAGATAGAACCTTGATGTTTGCGGAGCTGCCAGGGTCCAAGCTCAGCTGGATGCTCACAGCTGCACCCCTCTGCAACTTGTGGCCAAATCTGGGCACACTGGAGGTCTGTGTGACAGCACTGAGAAAGGAACAGGTTCAACAGCAAGCAACTTGCTCTAACATTGAAGACACGGTCATCGCTAAACTGAACAAAAATGGTGGCTGGCGCACTGTTTTAACGCTGTACAATATTGCTGTCATGGAAACGCTCAGCGTCATTCCAGACAAGACATTTGGGGCAACAGTTTTTTTAACACAGAGCGAGGTTCATGTGTGGAATGAGGAAGTGGTGGATGTGGGTACAGTTCCAACATTGAAAAGACATTCGGATAAGGAAATGAATAGGAAAAGTTTGGTGGGATATGGGCCAGGAGCAGCAGGTGGGACTAATTTGGTTTGGGATTATATTTGGCATGGACAGGTTGGACTAAAGGGTTTGTTTCCATGCCTTATAACTCTCTGACTTCCTGTTCCAAAGGAGCCAGACAGCAAATCCACCACAAAGCAACTCAGCATGACCATTGACTAATTTTCCCATCCATAAATTGATGGCGTGGGCCTGAAATCATCAAAAACTAACTCTGTTTCAACATTTCTACAAATGTTTATGTTTACTGCTAAAGGATAGATTTAGAACATAGAACATAGAAAAGCACAGCGCAGTACAGGCCCTTTGGCTCTCGATGTTGCGCCGATCCAAGCCCACCTAATCTACACTAGCCCACTATCCTCCATATGCCTATCCAATGCCCGTTTAAATGCCCATAAAGAGGGAGAGTCCACCACTGCTACTGGCAGGGCATTCCATGAACTCACGACTCGCTGAGTAAAGAATCTACTCCTAACATCTGTCCTATACCTATCACCCCTTAATTTAAAGCTATGCCCCCTCGTAATAGCTGACTCCATACGTGGAAAAAGGTTCTCATGGTCAACCCTATCTAAACTCCTAATCATCTTGTACACCTCTATCAAGTCACCCCTAAACCTTCTTTTCTCCAATGAAAACAGCCCCAAGTGCCGCAGCCGTTCCTCATACGATCTTCCTACCATACCTGGAAACATCCTGGTAAACCTCCTCTGCACCCGTTCCAGTGCCTCCACATCCTTCCTATAGTATGTCGACCAAAACTGCAAACAATACTCCAGATACGGCCGCACCAGAGTCTTATACAACTGCAACATGACCTCAGGACTCCGGAACTCAATTACTCTCCCAATAAAAGCCAGTACGCCATATGCCTTCTTCACCGCACTTATTTACCTGGGTGGCAACTTTCAGAGATCTGTGTACATGGACACCAAGATCCCTCTGCTCATCCACACTACCAAGTATCCGACCATTAGCCCAGTACCCCATCTTCTTGTTACTCTTACCAAAGTGAATCACCTCACACTTACCTACATTGAACTCCATTTGCCACCTTTCTGTCCAGCTCTGCAGCTTATCTATATCCCGCTGTAGCCTGACACATCCTTCCTCACTGTCAACAACTCCACCGACTTTCGTATCATCCGCAAACTTGCTCACCCAACCTTCTATCCCCTCCTCCAGGTCATTTATAAAAATGACAAACAGCAATGGTCCCAAAACAGATCCTTGCGGAACACCGCTAGTAACTGCACTCCGAGATGAACCTTTACCATCAACTACTACCCTCTGTCTTCTTCCAGCCAGCCAATTCCTAATCCAAACCTCCAACTCACCCTCAATGCCATACCTCCGTATTTTTTGCAGTAGCCTACCATGGGGAACCTTATCAAACGCCTTAGTAAAATCCACATACACCACATCTACTGCTTTACCCTCGTCTACCTCCTTAGTCACCTTCTCAAAGAATTCAATAAGGTTTGTGAGGCATGACCTGCCCTTCACAAAACCATGCTGACTATCCTTGATCACATTATTCCTATCCAGATGTTGATAAATCCTATCCCTTACAATTCTCTCTAAGACTTTGCCCACAACAGAAGTGAGACTCACCGGCCTATAGTTACTAGGGTTATCCCTACTCCCCTTCTTGAACAAGGGAACCACATTTGCTATCCTCCAGGCTTCTGGCACTATTCCTGTAGACAACGAGGACATAAAAATCAAGGCCAATGGCTTTGCAATCTCCTCCCTTGCTTCCCAGAGAATCCTAGGATAAATGCCATCAGGCCCAGGGGACTTATCTATTTTCACCCTTTCCAGAATTTCCAACACCTCTTCCCTACATACCTCAAAGCCATCCATTCTACTTAATTGTGACTCAGTATTCACATCGGCAACAATGTCCTGTTCCTGAGTGAATACTGATGAAAAGTATTCATTCAGTGTCTCCCCAATCTCCTCAGCCTCCACACGCAACTTCCCACTACTATCCTTGACTGGACCTATTCCTACCCTAGTCATTCTTTTATTCCTGACATACCTATAGAAAGCCTTTGGGTTTTCCATAATCCTACCAACTAAGGACTTTTCATGTCCCCTCCTTGCTGCTCTTAGCTCTCTCTTCAGATCCTTCCTGGCTACCTTATAACTCTCAATCGCCCCAATTGAACCTTCACGCCTCATCTTTACATAGGCCGCCCTCTTCCCTTTAACAAGGGATTTCAATTCCTTATTAAACCACGGCTCCCTCACACGACCCTTTCCTCCCTGCCTGACAGGTACATACTTATTAAGGATACTCAATAGTTGCTCCTTGAACAAGCACCACATATCAATTGCGCCCTTCCCTTGAAGCCTACTTTTCCAAGCCACGCATCCTAAGTCGTGCCTCACCGCATCATGATTTCCCTGCCCCCAGCTATAACTCTTGCCCTGCAGTGCACACTTATCCCACTCCATCACTAGAGTAAATGTCACCGAATTGTGGTCACTGTCCCCAAAGTGCTCACCTACCTCCAATTCAAACACCTGGCCTGGTTCGTTACCCAGAACCAAATCCAGTATGGCCTCACCTCTTGTTGGCCTGTCTACATACTGTGTCAGGAAACCCTCCTGCACACATTGGACAAACACCGACCCATCTAACGAACTTGAGCTATAGCTTTCCCAGTCAATATCTGGAAAGTTAAAGTCCCCCACAACAACCACTCTATTACTTTCACTCTTCTCCTGAATCATCCTCGCAATCCTTTCTTCTACATCTCTAGGACTATTAGGAGGCCTGTAAAAAACTCCTAACAGGGTGACCTCACCTTTCCTATTCCTAACCTCAGCCCAAACTACCTCAGATGGCGAGTCTTCATCCATCGTCCTTTCCACCACTATAATACTAACTTTGACAAGCAATGCCACACCTCCCCCTCTTTTACCTCCACCTCTGACCCTACTAAAACACTTAAACCCTGGAACCTGCAACAGCCAATCCTGTCCCTGTTCTACCCATGTCTCCGTAATAGCCACAACATCGAAATCCCAGGTACCAACCCACGCTGCAAGTTCACCTTCCTTATTTCGTATACTTCTTGCATTGAAGTATACACACTTCAAGCCACTTTCCTGTTTACAGGCACCCTCCCTTGAGATTTATGCCATATTCCTAACCTCCCTACACTCCAGGTCCTGCACCCTAAAGCTACAGTCTAGGTTCCTATGCCCCTGCAGAGTTAGTTTAAACCCCCCCCCCCCAAGAGCACTAGCAAACCTCCCCCGAAGGATACTGGTGCCCCTCAGGTTCAAGTGTAGACCATCCTGTTTATAGAGGTCTCACCTTCCCCAGAAAGAACCCCAGTTATCCAGATACCGGAATCCCTCCCTCCTGCATCATCCCTGTAGCCACGCATTTAACTGTTCTCTCTCCCTATTCCTTGACTCTCTATCACGTGGCACGGGTAACAAACCAGAGACAACAACTCTGTTTGTTCTAACTCTGAGCTTCCAACCTAGCTCCCTGAAAGCCTGTCTAACATCCTCAGCCCTCTTCCTACCTATGTCGTTGGTGCCAATGTGGACCACGACTTCGGGCTGTTCCCCCTCCCCCTTAAGGACCCGGAAAACACGATCAGAGACGTCACGTACCCTTGCACCTGGGAGGCAACATACCAAACGTAAGTCTCTCTCGCCCCCACAAAACCGCCTATCTGTGCCCCGAACTATCGAGTCCCCAATAACTATTGCTCTGCTCTTTTCCACCCTTCCCTTCTGAGCAATGGGGACTGGCTCCATGCCAGAGGCCTGAACCCCATTGCTTACCCTTGGTAAGTTGTCCCCCCCACAAATATCCAAAACGGTATACTTGTTCTTGAGGGGAACGGCCGCAGGGGGTCCCTGCACTGGTTGCTTCCTCCCAGTCCCCCTCACTGTCACCCATCTGTCTGCATCTCAGATTTGTGCCTGAGAGGCATGTAAATATGCTCATCTTGTACAAAAACAGAGGGGGTCTGTGTGACCACAGCAGATAACCAAGGCATCTCCCTATTAAAGGGAGAAAGTGAGGATTGCAGATGCTGGAGATCGGAGTCGAGAGTGTGGGGCTGGATAGGCACAGCCGGTCAGGATTCCTGATGAAAGGTTTATGGCCAAAACATCGACTCTCCTGCTCTTTGGATGCTGCCTGACCCGTTGTGCTTTTCCAATATCTCCTTCTTACATAAAGAATGAGAATATGAGGGTAGATTGAAGAAGTTGGGACTGTTCTCCCTAGACAGAAGATTTGATAGAAGTTTTAAAAATTTATGAGCACGTTGATCATAAAGGAGAAACTGTTCCTGTTCTTAAATGGAACAGGAATAAGAGGGCATAGATTTCAAATGATGTAATTATGGAGTACTGGAGACAGTTCTGGTCACCCTGTTATAGGAAGGATATTATTAAACCAGAGACAGTTCAGAAGAGATTTACCAGGATGTTGATGCAAATGCGAGGTTTGTGTTATAAGGAGAGGCTGGAACATTTTTCACTGGAGTGTCGGAGGTTGAGGGGTGACCTTATAGAACTTCATAAAATCATGAAGGGTACAGATAAGGAGAGTGGCAGATGTCTTTTTCCTAGGGTGGGGGCATATTTTTAAGGTGAGAGGAGAAAAATTAAAAAAAAAATGTGAGAGGCATTTTTTTTTTGAGTGGTATGTGTGTGGAATGAACTTCCAGAGGACGTGGTGGAGTGTGGGTGCAGTTGCAACATTCCTAAAGACATTTGGATAAGTTCATGAATGGGAAGGGTTTGGAGAGATATGGGCCAGGAGCAGGCAGGTGGGACGAGTTTGCTTTGGGATCATGGTCGGCATGGACTGCTTGGACCGAAGGGTCTGTTTCCATTCTGTATGACTCTATGACTCTGAAGAAGGATGATATGAGAAAATTCTTTATCACTCAGTGAGTGGTCCATTATCACTTGCAGCCCAGACCGAGGTGAACGTATTTACTTTGCTTCATGAGGAAATGTTAAAAGAAATGGCAATCTTTATCTCATTATCCTTTTGGCATCACAGTGACTCAGTGGTTAGCATTGCCGTCTCACAGCGCCAGGGACCCGGGTTTGATTCCAGCCTCGGGTGACTGTCTGTGTGGAGTTTGTACATTATCCCTGTGTCTGCGTGGTCCCTCTGGGTGCTCTGATTTCCTTGCACAGTCCAAAGATGTGCAGGTTAGGGTGGATTGGCTATGCTCAATTGCCCATAGTATCCAGGGATATGTAGGGTAGGTGGATTAGCCATGATAACTGCAGGGTTACAGGGCTAGGGTAGATCTGGACTGGATAGTCTTTGGTGGATCAGGAAGGACTTAATGGGCTGAATTGCCTGCTTTCAAGCTGTGGGAAATCTTTATTGACGGTCCTTGCAACTGTTTGCATAGTTTAGATTTTATCAACGCCCCGATCCTCTCTTCCAACCGAGCGAGTACCTGAAACCCTGCAGCAACATGAGGTTGGGGTGTTTATTGCAGACTGGGACTTCCACTGGGATGGAATCCTGCCCTACACCACAACTGACCAATCTAATTCAATCTGCCCAAGACCAATTTGAGCCATAGCTGTTGCCAAAGAGACAACAGATATCCTCTTCCGTTGAAAACTGAACAGGTGAAGATAGTCATCACAGGTTTGAACTTTGCTCTTGGATTATTCCTGTCCACAGACGCTACTCTAGGTAGCAAGTATCTCCAGCAGTTTCTGCTTATGTTTCAGGGAGAAAGTGATTGATCAGGCAACACAACCCTGAACTTTATGAATTCAAAAGTGAGGAAGTGATGGCACATTTCTATAACACTCAGGTATAACCTCAACTGGAGTGTAGTGGCCAGTTTTGGACACCACAGTCTCAGGATTGAATTAGCTTTATTGTCACGTGCACTTGAATAAGTGCCATGAAATGTTTGCAATGTTGCCACTTACATCACCATGTCAGGTGCAATATACCTAGGTATAGAGTCATGGAGCCTTAGAGGCATAGAGATGTAGTACACGATAACAGACCCTTTGGTCCAACTCGTCCATGCCAACCAGATATCCTAACCTAATCTAGTCCCACGTGCCAGCGCTTGGCCCATATCCCTCTAAACCCTTCCTATTCATGTACCCATTCAGATGTCTTTTAAATGCTGTAATTGTGCCAGCCTCCACCACTTCCTCTGGCATCTCATTCCATACATGCACCACCCTCTTTGTCGGAAAAAAATCCCCTTTAGGTCACTTTTATATCTTTCCCCTCGCATCCTAAACCTAAGCTCTCTAGTTCTGGACTTCCCAACCCCAGGGAAAAGACCTTTTCTATTCATCCTATCATGCCCTTCATGATTTTATAAACCTCTATAAGGTCACCCCATAGCCTCTGACGTAAGTGCTTGGTATAAATTAGAAAAAAAAACGAAAATGTCCAGCGTAAGAGTAAATAGTAAAAATAAAAGAAATATTCAATTTGCAGTCTTCCCACCCCACTCTGTGCAGGCACCAAGACACCAGACCATGCTGGGCTCCAACCTACGAGGCCTTGCCTTCCCACAGTGGCCTCCAGTCCGGGACTCACCAGTAGGAAGGACGTACAGGGCTTTCAAGAGGTTCATAAAAGATTCATGAGAATGATTGTAAGGGTGAGTGACTTCAATTACATGGTTAGATTGGAGAAGCAAGGGATGCTCATTTTGGAGGAGCGAGGGAGCAGTGATTTGATAGAGGTGTTGAAATTATCGAGGGAACTGGTCAGAGAAAGTGGGGGAAGTACCCATGGGCCGATTGACACTTTCTGTTGACTAAGTGCTTTGTCATTTCAAGGTCTGACACCCTTTTGTTCCCCATATCTTATCAAATGTTGCCTCATTAATAACCCATCCCACCTCTGGTTGGTAGCTTGCTAGTACAGATCCTGCTAAAAAAAAAAGTATTGCACTTTTGAAGATTTCCATCTTGCACACATCAGGACAGAATCGCAAGAATGCCAAACCACAAAGGGGAAACAACAATTTATGTTGCACGAGAAGATGGTGCTGTTTGGTTAACAATTGAACTCTGACTGTTAGGGCTGCTGCCATGGAGAATGCATTAGGGAACAGTTAACTACCACGTTTTTGTTTAAATTCATACAACTCATTCATACAATTTGCTCATTCATGCAATTAATTCTACTCTGCTCAAAGCACTGCCATGGAGAACATATCAGCAAAGGGGTGGCACGGTGGCTCAATGGTTAGCACTGCTGCCTCACAGCACCAGGGTCCCAGGTTCGATTCCAGCCTTGGGCGACTATCTGTGTGGAGTTTGCACATCCTCCCCTGTGTCTGTGTGGGTTTCCACCGGGTGCTCTGGTTTCCTCCCACAGGCCAGGTAAGTTGGCTATGCTAAATTGCCCAGAGTGTTAGGTGCATTGGTCAGAGGGAAATGGGTCTGGGTGGGTTACTCTTTGGAGGGTCGGTGTGGACTGGTTGGGCCTAATGGCCTGTTTCCATGCTGTAGGGAATCTAAAAATATCTGTTTTTCAAGTTTCAAAAAGGTGCAATGCATAGAGTGAACTTCAAGGTTTGTGTAAAGACTTGTAGCTCAGGTGCCTGTTGTAGTTGCTGTTCATCGAGCTGGGATGCAGATGTTTCATCTCCTTTCCAGGTGATATCCTCAGTGCTGTGGAACCTCCTGTGAAGCGCTGCTGCATTGTGTAGGTTGGAATGTTTTTTTTTTGGTTTTGTTCCTGCTGCTTCCAGTTGCTGGTCCTGTTTGTTCGTTGCAGTGGTCGGTATTTTGAGTCCACATCGATGTGTTAATTAATGGAGTCTGTGGACGAGTGCCAACTTCTAGGAATTCTCCGTTCAGCTTGTTCTATTATTGTTGTGTTGTTCCAATCAAATTTGTGCTCCTTGTCATCTGTATGTAGAGATATACATCACGTGCAGGACAAATATGGTGTACAGGATTCCATGCATAGACTGCATAAAGCACTGTAGGACAAACAGGCAGACAGCTAACGATCCACATTCATGAACACCAACTGGCCACTAAAAGCCACTACCAGCTGTCCTTAGTATCTATACACGTCAACTCTCCTGCTCCTTGGATGCTGCCTGACCTGCTGTGCTTTTCCAGCGCCACTCTTTTTGACTCTGCCTTCTCTAGTGTCTGCAGTCCTCATTTCTCCCAGTATCAATGGAGAGAAAAACAGAGTTAACGCTTCAAATCTTGTGGCCCTTCTTCAGAAAGAGTGCAATACGAGGACTTATTGTAAAAGGTATGGCCCTCCATGTGACTGTACCAAGTTTCTAGCATGCATACATGAGTCACACTCCAAGCCTGCCTAATAATTATAAATTGCTTATCACTGTGATTCTTAACATGATAAAGTGGTTTCCAATGATAGAATCACAGAATCACAGTCAGAGAGTTGTAGATTCATGCAATCCAATTAGTTCATGCAATCCAATTAGTTCATCCCAAATTAAACTAGTCCCACCTGCCTGCTCCTGGCCCATATCCCTCCAAACTTTCCCTATTCATGCACTTATCTAAGTGTCTTTTAAATTTATTCTAGGAAGTTTATTCTACACACAAACCACCCTCTGTGTAAAACATTTGCCCCTCATGTTTTTAAATCTCTCTCCTCTCACCTTAAAAATACATCTCCTCATCTTGAAATCTCCTATCCCGGGGAAAAGGCAACTACCATTAACTCTATTTATCCCACTCATGATTTTATAAACTTCTATAAGGTCACCTCTCAACCTCCTACGCTCCAGTGAAAAAAAAAAACCAGCCTGTCCGGCCTTTGTTCCATTCCCGGCAACATCCTGGTGAATCTCTGACGACCCCTCTCCAGCTTAATAATATCCTTCCTATAACTGGGTGATGAGAGCTGGACACAGTATTTCAGAAGAGGCCTCATCAATGTCCTGTACAACCTCAACATGACTTCTCATCTCCTGTACTCGAAGGGCTGAGCAATGAAAGCAAGGATGGAAAATGCCTCTTTAACCATCCTGTCTACATGTGACACTAACTTCAAAGAATTATATACAATGGTAAATATTAAAGGCATCAAAGGAATGAGGAGAAAGCAGAAGAACAGCATAAAGGCAGAGGATCAGGCATGATCATATTGAATGGTGGAGCAGGCTTGAAAGGCCAAACTCTCGCTCCTACTTTTGATGTTTCTAATTTTAATTCCATATTTCAAGTGCTGCTCAGCCATGGACTGGTTGGGTATGATCCACACTCTATCTCTTGCAAGCAAACTAGAGGTTAATGTTCTTTGATATGATCCATCTGCTGGAGAATGTAACGGCCCATGCGTCTGTTATTGCACAGGTGCTGCCATTCGTATATCACCATTCTTATGTGTGTTTCGGCAAAACTTCCTTTTGGCTTGATACCACCATCCTAATCATGGGAAGTGCCATTTGTGCTGCCATTGTTAGCTTCACCAGTTGCTCAAATCTTCAAGACTTCACCTGATGAAGCGGCAGCACTCCCAAAGCTTGTGATTTCAAACTAATTTGTTGGATGACAACCCCGTGTTGTGTGACTTGTGACTTGTTGACCCCAGTCTAACACCGGCACCTCTACATCAAATACAATGTACAGTCATTATTGATCTAAATGTCTTAACCTTTACCCCTCAGAATAGCTCTAATGCATTTTTCTTTTGATATTAAGCTTGAACTGTGAGTAATTTGTGGGTGGCACGGTGGCACAGTGGTTAGCACTGCTGCCTCGCAGCGTCAGAGACCCGGGTTCAATTCCCGACTCAGGCGACTGACTGTGTGGAGTTTGCACGTTCTCCCCGTGTCTGCGTGGGTTTCCTCCGGGGGGTCCGGTTTCCTCCCACAGTCCAAAGATGTGCAAGTCAGGTGAATTGGCCATGCTAAATTGCCCGTAGTGTTAGGTAAAGGGGTAAATGTAGGGGTATGGGTGGGTTACGCTTCGGCGGGTCGGTGTGGACTTGTTGGGCCGAAGGGCCTGTTTCCACACTGTAATCTAATCTAATCTAAATATGTCAGACCTTGTTTATGAAGCTGCCAGTTAGGTCATTGGGAAAGGGTGTGGAATTGTAGGCGTTCGTATGTGCATGTTGATCAGGGCTACCCTTTTAGTTTAAAGCTACATTAAAATAATGCATGGAGAGGAATTTGGAATGAGCATGGCAAATATTTACAGAGAAGTAGTTCTGAGTCTAATTCTGAATTCCCTCAAGATAGGGGAAAATCCATTCAATTTTAATTTATTTGTTAATATTGTCCTTTGCATAAGGTCCACTCCATGTCAACAATATGCAAAATGTCAAGAGGAGCTAGTGCACAGAGATCACAAAATCTTGCTTTGCAGTTACCCTCTGCTAAAGGTCACATTGAGTGGGCATTCATACTTCAATAGCTCCCAATTCAAGATCAAATTTGGCATGAGATTGGCACATGGTTGAGTTCTCTTCCTCTTGCTTCAATAAATCAAGCCAATCATCCTCCGTTTGCTAATTATGGCACCTATACTCTCACGTCTGTGCTGTTGTTACAGGAGAGAAGCAAATCAACCTTCCATCAGAAAGGACAAAGACAGGAGTCACACAACACCAGGTTATAGTCCAACAGGTTTATTTAAGATCGCAAAGCTTTTGGATTGCTGTCCCTTCATCAGGGTGAAGTCCTGACTTCACCTGATGAAGGGGCAGTGCTCCAAAAGTTTATGATTTTCAATAAACCTGTTGGACTATAACCTGATATCATTTGACTTCTGACTTTGTCTGACCCAGTCCAACAGCAGCATCTCCACAGAAAGGAAAGATATGGATTGATAGAGAACCTTATTCATATACAATTAAATAGCCTGAAATGTTCTCACTGTTATTATCCATCCTATTTATTAACATCAGAACACTACTGTGGCACCATTGATGTTTGCTCTTACCAGTCATCCTGTGACCTGAGTAGGATTACCAAGTTGTACTAAGTTGTCAGTAACTGGATTGCGATGGATACAAATGCTTTTCAAATCTGACTTTCACAGTGAGTAGACAGTGATGACTTCATCCTCTTGATCCCAGTTTGAAGCAACTTCAGTAGCAATGCAGGCTGAAAGAAATGAGGTTCTACATTTTAGAGATGCAGAGGCCTGGGGGTGATTTGTTCAAGGCTTAGATGATGAAGGGAATAGATTGTGTTCACTTGTTTCAGTGAAGGAGATTTGCTGGGAGCAAGGCATGACAATTTCAGATTCAATTTCAGAGTTCAGTTCGATGTTAGCAGATTGCTCCTTTCAGAAAGAGTGGGTTTTTGAAAAATTTGTGTGGTTAACCGTGATCCAATTCAAGCAAGATCTAGACCCGTTTCTAGCTGCAGTTGTGATTACTTTATATAAAAAGGGACAGAATTATAAGGCCAGGAAAGTGTTGTGGGTTTGGTTTGGTCACAAAAGTGATCGGGGAGTAATGTTTTAGACTTTTGTTCTTGAAATCTGTCATGATTGTAATGAGGTCAGCTGGCTCGAATACGAGTTCCCCGACTGGGACTGTTAGCCTGATCCAATCAAAGAGCTCTGGCTGACATAAAAAGGGGAGGGTCAAGATTAGAGTGGTGCTGGAAAAGCACAGCAGGTCAGGCAGCATCCGAGGAGCAGGAGAATCGACATTTCAGGCAAATGCCCCTACTTTTGCCCGAAATGTTAATTTTCCTGCTCCTCGGATGCTGCCTGACTTGCTGTGCTTTTCCAACACCACTCTAATCTTGACTCTAATCTCCAGCATCTGCAGTACCCACTTTTGCCCATAAAAAGGTGAGGGTGAGAGACACTGACATTCTGGTGCCTGACTCTGTGTGAGGCAGTACAATAGTCAAGGACTGTTTGTGTGTAAATAATGAATGACTTGATGGCAGGATACTGGCTGCTGTAGAGTTACTTCAAAATCGACCTGAGTTTTTAACCTGAGTTTTACTGTTTACAGAAGCTCACATAGTTTCCATCATCTTCTAGTCTTCTATCATCCAGGTTTGATGGGAACCTAATTCACTGATGAGAAAGGTCTGTGTGTTAACTCACTATACCACTTGGCATTTGAGATCTGCTGTTTGTAAAACAACAAATGGCCAAGAGCTGATTTCATCCTTATTTATCACTGCTATGCCTCAGTATAACTTTGTCCATTTTTTGGACACTTTGTACAGTTTACATATTAAAAACACTTTCGCCTGGTCAATAATGTGGACAACGAGGCACAGAATTCAGTTTGTAGTTCAACTCGATTTTATTAACAAAATGTTTCTTATTAAAAATGCCATGTGAGCATTTCCCAAATTCCACATGAAATTTGCTCTTCATCTAGCTCTATCCATCTGAGAAAGGATATTACTCACAATGACTCATGTGTTAGAGCTGGTCCAAAGGAATCCCCTTCCTCCTTGACATGGGGCTGGCTCTCTTGCACAGCCTTGGCTCTGGCAGGCCAGGGCAGATTTTCTCCTCGATCTTCTTGGGTTACTGCATGGTCTCCTGCCATGAGTCTTGATGGGCCTCTTCCCTGAGTAGGGGGATTCTAGGTGTGTGCATTTTTATCCTCCTCACCCTGAACCTTCCTGAATGTTCTGTGGCCTTTGGGGTCATGAGCAGGATTTAAAGCATCTAATGGAGTCACACCAACCCTGTTGCTATGCTGGGGAGGTATAAAAAGCATATCCTCAGGCACTGGTTGGAACTCAAAGTGCCAGAGAGTCTGATCGATATTTCTCCGATACACACTCCTCGGCTGGTTATAACTGGATCCCCCTCAACCTTTAAGACTTCTTTGACCTCAGTTTGCACTGTTCTCAGTAGCTGATAGCTGCTACCTGCTACTTAATTCAGTGACTAATTTTCTGTCAGGACCAATTTCATCAGCTGTGGGTCAATTTAGAATGTCCAATTTCGGTCCATGGTCATTTGATCAAAAGGGTGAGAAGTGAGACAAAGCTTGTGAGAAAATGTACAAATGCAGGAATTAGATTTGGGAAGAATTCAAACTGCAAATGGAGTAGATCTCAATTTAAGAGAGGAAATTTGGAAAGGACAAATATTGCAATCATGTAACATTGTTCTCCTTCAGAATTATTCCAATTAAATGAACTGACGCAAGAGTCAATTTTATACAGGTGCCATGGTCAACATCAACTCTTGTCTTGGCTCATGATGAAAACTCATCCAAAACACTGGGACTACTTCTTTGTTCATCTGCACATAATACCATGGAACTTTTACATCCCCTTGAATAAGCATCAGTTACTGTTTCATCAATAAAAAAGCTGTGCCAAAGCAATACTATTTTAGAACACTGCTGCTTTAATTTGTCATTTGCAATTATATTTGCAGAGTTGCTTGAACCTCCAACCAGCACAAACTTCAATACTGACACTCCAGTGGAGTATTGAGGAAGTGCTGCATTGTTGGAGGCACAGCCTTTAGGAAGAGTCGTTACATTCAACTCCCTTTTCCTTCTGGGGGTGGCTAAGTGGCTCAGTGGTTAGCACTGCTGCCTCCTAGTGCTAGGGACCTCGGTTCGATTCCAGCCTTGGGCAACTGTCTGTAAGGAGTTTGCACATTCTCCCTGTGTCTATATGGGTTTCCTTCGGGTGCTCTGGTTTCTTCACATAATCCAAAGATGTGCAGGTTAGGCAAATTGGCTGTGTTAAATTGCTCATAATGTTCAGGGATGTGTAGGTTAGGTGCATTAGTCAGGGTTAAATGTAGAGCAATAAGGCAGGGGAATGGATCTGTGAGGGCTACTCTTTGGAGGGTTGGTGTGGACTTGTTGGGCCAAAAGGCCTGTTTCCACATTGTAGGGATTCTATGATTCTTCCCAAATGGATGGGAAGAAAAAAATCAAGGCCACTGTTTTGAGTAAGAGCAATTCTTTCTGATGTCCTAGTGACTTTTTATCTGCCCGGTCAACATCATTAAAACATCTTGATACTACCATGGCTGTTTGTGGGAGTTTACTGAGTGCAGATTGGCTGTTGCATTTCTTATATTGCAACTATAACTCCATTTAAAAAGTATTTCATAGGTTGTAAAATCCTTTCGGACAACTTGAGGTCATAGGTCCTAGTTCAGTGAGACTTCATCCTGACTTAGAGCCAGGAGCCCTCTCATTGAGACACAATTTGCAAGGCGAGCTGAACATTTCTTCATCGTTAAAGATGTGCCAGTGTATGTGTGGGACCAGTTGGCTTGGATCCTTGTTTTGTAATACATGAGTGACATTACTAGCAGAGGATGAATTCCCACACTGGCTCAGTTCACCATGAAGAACTCCCCTTCTTCATCTCTCCGCTTGCCTGAAATGTGGTGACCTTCAGGTTAAACCAGGCATCTCACACTCTCTTTAATGAAGGAGCAGTCCAATGGTCCAGTAAGGCTATGACAACTTTACTTCTTACTTGGACAGGTTGAACCATAGCATGAACTTGGCACAGAATGTAGCCACTTCTGATGAAAGGTTCTTAACCTGATACATTAGCTCTGTTTCACCCTCCAAACAGGAAGTTGTTAAGAGAATATCTGCGAGTGAGTTACGCCAGGTATGGGGGGGCACATGAGGAGGGGGGAGATGGGTGGGAATTGGGTGTTGCAGCCCAAGGATGCATGACAAAGAAAACAGGTCAGAGGGCACAAGCTGATGGAGTAATTGAGGCAAGCATAAGAGGGTAAGGTTGTTTTAAATGAGTGGCTGTGATTGATGCTGAGTTCACTTTTTCTCTGCTTAGTGTGTTCCTTTGCTTATTGCAACCAGTCATTGCAATTAGGCTCAGTAAAGCGATACTGTTCCCAATCTGTGGTTCAAGGTAAGCTGAAATACAGACAATGCAAACACGCCGATGCTACCTATCCAATCTGAACTGGAGGACTGCTGCCATGTTCATTTTGCACGGTATTGGAATTATGCTCCATCCTCTGATAAACAGCTGTTTTAGACATGCCCCCTTATGTATACACCCTCTCACCATGCCACTTGACATCCCAACATAAGTGCCACCTTGTCACAATTGCCCCCTATGCTGTACAAATTGGCCAATATTCCCATCAGCATCCATTGATTGACCAGTCAAAGCTTGATTTGGTGTGATGTAACAGCAAGACCAGGAGTTAGCAGATCTCGCACGTTCCCCTCCCTTACCCTGTGATTAAACACAATATTCAGACCCCTGTGTGTGAAGGAGGGGGTGAAAATTATATCGAGAATAGAGAGGAAGAGTGTAGACGAAGTTAAAAATCAGGCGAAAGTGAGGACTGCAGATCCTGAAGATTAGAGTTGAGAATGTAGTTCTCGAAAAGCACAGCAGGTCAGGCAGCATCCAAGGAGCAGGAAAATCAACACTTCAGGCAAAAGCCCTATACCAGAAATCAGAAAGTTAAAAATCACGCAGCACCAGGTTATAGTCCAACAGGTTTATTTGGAAGCACTAGCTTTCGCAGCGCTGCTCCTTCATCAGGTGGTTGTTTCACGGCACTGCCTCTTCATCAGGGCAATGACCGAAAGCTAGTGCTTCCAAATAGACCTGTTGGATTATAACCTGGTGTTGCATGTCTTTTCACTTCAGGGGTATTATCTTCAAGGAAAGCAAATGGGAGAGAAACAGATAAAAATCAGAGACAAACCACATGATAGACTGTTAAAAAGTAAACTAGTTTGTTTTAGTACAAACTGCTGAGCAGATTTGAAATGAATTGAGGAAGGATGAGACAAGCTTCCACCCTCATCCAAGGGTGAGACAAAAAAAAAGACTGCCTCATCGGATGGAAGCAAACTAAATTACTACAAGTCTTCAATTAGTCCATTGAAGACTCACTGACATTGTGCCTCAAAACTAAATACCTGCAATTATATTTCTTCAGTTTATCCCAAACATATTCCAAATATATTTTGAATTAACAGTAATGATGGATCTGAAATTCATCTGCAGTTCTGTTATTTCAAAACAAAAAGCTCAAACACAGACGAATGTGGATTTGGTCTTCATGAAAGGGAATCAGTTTGTATTTTGGGTTCAGCAGCCTGAAGAGGTTAAAAGTTGCTTGTCAACCTTCTGTGGCATTGCTCATGGATGAAGCAGGCACCTTGTTTATTCTGGCCGCTTTTAAGTCTTTCCACCATTCTAAAAATGAATATTAGGATATAGAATGTGGAATATCCTTTTATTGTCACATGTAATGCCATTGTAGGAGCACTGTGAAAAGCTTTTACAATGTCTGCCTTCTTGTGCGGACATCTTAGGTGCAAGTACCTAGATGCAATTCTTAGATACAGCGTAAAATTAATTGCATTACTTTACAGAGTTGACCAATAACTTAAAAGCAGGACATCATTGAAGGGTTGACACTAAAGCAGGGTAGGAAATTTCAAATAAACATTAAAGGGTAGTCGTGCAGGAGCTCCCCACGTGGTCTGACCCCAATCCAACAGCCGTCCCCGCTCACTCCAAGCCCCAGACCACTCCATTCTGGCTCTCAGCTGCTCCGAGGAAAGTTCCACGACTGCCTTCTCTGTACTGGTCTCCACCCAGAACTCACTGCTCCAGGCTGTTAACAGAGTAAAGCCAATGGATTGTTTCTGTAGTGCATTAATCTTTGTCGCATAGGCAAGGCTTGGGCCAATTTGAGTACAACAACGCCCAATCAGCAGTTCAGGAGATAATTTATCAAGCAATGCATTTTTTGAGATAGTCTGAAAGCCTGAACATTGTTTGCTGCAATGCTTTTTTTAATGCATGACCCGACACAGCTGAGCAAATGCTTACTATAGGAGGCAAACTGAAGTTGAGGGGATGTCAACAAATTGGCGATAATTTTGTTTGGGTTGAAATGCAATCATGTGCAAAAGTTCCTCTTGATCTGCCATTGTCATGTGACCACCATCATAAGGCATCTATTATACAGTCAATTTAATCAAGAAACTGTTACTCCTGAGAGTTTGGAACAAATTTCAGGCAGTAGATCAAAGCTCTTGTGAAAATATCCAGGCTTCATTTTCTTCATTGTTCTTGCATTCGTAATAAAGTGTGAAAAATGTTCACTTTCTGCAAAGTCTTTGTTGATCTGCCCCTCATCTTGGTTCTGTTATCTTTAATAACCTTGTCTAGAAAATGATCGATTTTGAAATTTGCAATTAATCCCAGGCCTCAAGAAGGAGAGAATTTTAGGTTTTGTTATCTTTTGTGTGAAGAACTGATAAAATTGAAAGGGTGCAGAAAGGATGTACAATGATATTGCCAGGGTTGGAGGGTTTGAGCTAAAGGGAGAGGCTGAGTAGACGGAGGTTATTTTCCCAGGCGCTGAGGGGTGACCTTATTGAGATTTATAAAATCATGTGGTACATTGGAAGACTCTCAGATCAGGTATACACTGTGTTTCTCTGGATTAGAAAACCAGGTGAGAAAAGCAGAGTCCTGGAGGGCAGGCAAACATGAAAGGAGTGAGCCGTAATCAGATAGTAACTCAGCCCTTTGAGCGGTTGCTCATTGAGAAAACTGTGTGTTGAACAGAAAACATTCCTGCTACTTCACACTTCCAGTGTCAACATCCCTACCCCAATTACATGAAGTCAAATAAAAATAGCAAGTGAAAAACAAATAATAGTCTCGATTAAGCCTTAGATAATAGAGAAAAGGAAAAATGCTTGCAGCAGGTCAAGGTAATAATCTAATTGTGGCGTTTGGATAACAACTCTTAATCCTGTTTTACAACATGCTATGAGACAATTGATTTCTGTCATTACGACTCCCAGATATTTCTTACTCTCTCTGTAATAAGATTGTATCATTGCTCCTTAAGGTTATTGTGGTAAAGTACGCTGTACAATAATAGGTGATAAATCTTCCCTCATTTCTCGATGTCTCAGCTAGGGATTTCAAAATGGATTCACTTGAGCCCAGTTCTTATCACTTTATACAATGCCTCATAATAGGATGCTTAATGAAGCTCTAATAATCTGATCATTTCCCCAGTAATGAATTCAGAATGACCTTTAGTTCAACACAGCGGGTTTGATGCCTAGCTCAAAATTTGAATCCTTAAGAGGAAATCTGATTGAAACATATTACTATTTGAGTTTTATAAGACCATGTTCAATGCCAGCAGCCTTTTAAAATATGACCCTTGTCTACATTTAATGTCTTGGATTTAGTGCTGGACTCATCACTATACAAAAGGACATTAACACCAGACTTAGGTTAATGCTGTGGATTAGTGTACGCTCTTTACTGTGACTTGAGTTCAAAATCAGTTCAAACTGATGGTGTGACCACTACCTTTGCAACTCACTTCAAGGCCCAATGTGGAATGTCTTCATTCGATATGGGAGACTAAGTGCTCTCATGATTTAAAACAAAATGGAGGCTGTGACTCAGAAAGGCTAGAGGGATATCTGAAGGGGTCTTGACGCTGAGGGATGAGGTTAGTTAGAACTATACTCTCTGAAGTCAGAAGATTGAAGTGTATCTCAAAATTCTAACAGGACTGGTCAGGCTAAATGTAGGAAAGTTCCTGATGACCAGGGAATCCAGAAACAGGGGTCACAGTCTAAGGATGTAAGATCGGCCATTTAGGAACGAGATGAGGAGAAATGTCTTCACCCAGAGAGTGATGAACTTGTGGAATGCTCTGCCAAAGAAAGTGGTAGAGGTCAAAGCATTGAATGCTTTCAAGAAGGAGATAGGTATAGTTCATTGGGCTGAAGGGATCAAAGGTTGCATGATCATATTGAATGGTTCAGCAGGTTCAAAGGGCCAAATGACCTACTCTACTGCCATTTCCTATGTTTCTGCAATAATGACAAGCAAAATGGTGGAAATCTGAAATGAAAACTGAAAGTGTTGGAAACACTCCTTTGGAGAGAGAGATGAAAACAACATTAATAGTTGAGGTTGGTTTTCTTTAGTCACATGCAACTTATTCACCTGAAAGGTTAGATGGATGAAAGCTTACCTCCGATAACTTTCGCCACAAATGCTGCCTAACTTCCTGAATCTATCCAGCATTTCCTGTTTCTATTTTTTTTCTTCTGTCCTCATCGTGAAGGAAGAAATGACATTTCATTGGCAATCATTCTTTCGAACAGTATTATAAAAATAGAGGGTCTCACACACGCTGGGGTGAAGCACTCCTGCGGATGGTGATTATATTGGCAAGAGAAATTATCCAAACGCCTCTGAGAGGAACATGGGAAATTTCAGCACACAACTGATTCTTTGAAAAATGTTATTTCTGGTTGAAAAACCAATCTGAAAATATAAATGTGTTCATAGAATCCTTACAGTGTGGAAACAGGCCATTTGGCCCAACAAGTCCCCACCAACCCTCTAAAGAGTAAACCACCCAGACCCATTCCCCTCTCCTATTACTCTACATTTACCCCTGACTAATACACCATACCTACACATTCCTGGACACTATGAGCAATTTAGCATGGCCAAACCACCCAAACCTGCACATCTTTGGATTGCGGAAGGAAACCCAGGGAGAATGTGCAAACTCTACAGAGACAGTCGCCCGAGGCTGGAATCAAATCTGGGTCCCTAGCACTGTGAGGCAGCAGTGCTAACCACTGAGCCACCATGCTGCCTATTAATAGGAGTGTCCCTGAAACTGTCAGACTGTTAGAGAAATGCATGTCTTTTAGGGTACAAAATCTACCTAGGCTGTCCAATACATAACTTTATAATTGCTCACTTTATACCATCTCATGAAATGGCTTATGCAAGGGTGAATTTAACCTTTTACTACATCAAGACTCATTTTTCCCTGTTTATTCACACATGCATGGGATAAGCACGCATCAAGAAAGGAGGTGATGGCCTAGTGGTATTATCACTGCTTTGTTAACCCCATAACCCAGGTATTGTTCTGGGGACCCAGGTTCAAGTCCTGTCATGGCTGACAGTGGAATTAGAATTCAGTATTTCAAAAAAAATCTGCAATTGAGAATCCAATGAGGACGTGTTGTAATGAGGTCAGCCAGGTGTCATTGAATTTGGTTTCCCTGATTGGGGCTGTTAATCGGGTTCAATCAGGGAGCCCTGGCTGACGGATATAAACCGGAGTGTCAGAGGTTCTGTTCACCCTGAGAGCTGGCTCTGAGGGAGCTGGGCCAGTGTCATTTACTCTGCATGTGTAAATAAAGGGTGACTTGGTGATGGGATACTGGCCTCTCCAGAATTATTTCACCATAAATCCATTGTTGAATGCGAGGAAAAGCCCACCAAAATTCTACTTAAGAGAAGGAAACTGCCATCCTTACTTGGTCTGGCCTTCATGTGACTCCAGACCCACAGCAATGTGTTAGGCTCTTAACTGTCATTATGACAATTACAAATGGGCAAGAAATACTGGCTAATCAGCTTTTGAATGAACAAAGGAAAATGGTACACACTTTAATTCTTATCACAAGAACAAAGTCTTTATAACTCTGCTTACAGACCTCTTTTTAATTGCAAAAATATACTTTATCCATAGAAGGAAATCTTCACGTACATACATAGTTCATGAAGCCATTCAGATCCACACTGTCTTTACTTACAGAGAAGAAAACACACTTTGGGTTCAGCTTTCTCTATATTTACAATTAAACTCTTGACATTTAACTCAGGCATTAGGGAGGGTCCAGTAACTGAAAGGACCCCCGTTATGTTTGCAGAAGGATCTATCATGGTGGTCATCCCGCACCGCGCCTTGGCAGCAGCTGCCCCGAACTTTAGTGCGTACCTCAGCACATAGTCCTGGACCTTGGAATGTGTCAGTCTGCGACACTCAGTCAGGGTCCACAATTTCAACTGAAAACACAGCGCATTTCGGGCAGACCAAAGAGCATCTTTCACTGAATTAATGTGTCCTCCAGGCAGAGTTGATGTTTGTCTTGGTGTGTGTCCTGGGGAACAGACCGTAGATTGATTGATTGATTGATTTATTGTCAATTGTACCAAGGTACAGTGAAAAGCATTGTTTATCAGTAGTACAGGCAGATCATAGTAAGCAAGGATGGATAGAACAAAAGATTTAGATGTAGGGAGATAGGTAACATTAACATTGTGTAGGGTGACCGAGAGAGATCAATGTTAGCAAAGTCAGCATTCTTTGAGGTCAGAGAGTCCATTCATCAGTCTAATAACAGCTGGGAAGAAGCTGTTCCTGAACCAATTGCTGCATGTGTTCAGGCTCCTGTACCTTCTGCTTGATGGAAGAGGTTGTAGGAGATTATTACTGGGGTGTGGTTTCTGCTTGGGACACTCAACAGAAACCACTGCGTTTCTCTCCAAATTTCCTTTGCATAGGCATATCCCAGAATGACGTGTGTGACAGTCTGTACCCCCCCTCCCCCACAGTCACTTTGAGGTCAGCGTGCTTTGGTACAGAGAGTCTGGGCATGCATAAAGAGTCTCACAGGCAGAGGCCTTTTCACCACCAGCCGTGCGATGTCCAGGTGGAAAGTTCCGGCGATTCTGCCAAATGAGTTTGACAGCCTGCTCAGGAAAACACCAACAGGATCTACCCTCTCCTTTTCCCGCAGGGTCTTGAGGACGTTATGTGCTGACCACTTCCTGATGGACTTGTGATCGAAGGTGTTTCTCTTTCCAAATTTCTCCGCAAGGGTGGTATGGAACGTTCTGCAGCAGCAAGGCTAGTCCCATCCTTCGAAAGACCAGGGACAGGTAGAACCTCAGTATGTCGTCACACTTGGTGCTTGTGTACCGAGGATCTATACACAGCTTGATCCAGATGCACACAAAGATGTCTATCAGGGTGAGAGTAATGTGGGATTGTTCTTACCTCCTTTGTCTAGTTCTTTATACATCATGTCACTTTGGACTCGGTCCATCTTTGATCTCCAAATGAAGTGGAAGACGGCCTGGGTGACTGAGGCCAGGTTTTTACTCTCACCGGTGGTGCCATCTGCCTACATTCTGTCTCTTTTTGGTGACATACTCCTCCTAAGTTTTGCCGCATACCCCAGCCCTATCGAACCAAATAACCAGCACCCTCAGGTAATCTGTACTGATGATGAAGGGGATAAGGGATCGGTCTGTCCAGTTCCCAAAGAACACAGCCTCATTCTTGCCTCGATTTCCTTTGGTTCCTGAGGACAGTTAGAACTGGTGCTTATGAATGTGCACTGACAGTGGATCCCAGCAGAAAGAGGTGACGCCATCCGTGTACAGGGAGGCTTTGACCTGCAGGCCTCCACTGCCTGGAACAGTCCCCACTCTCAGACTTACATCCCTCCTGATGGACTCAGCAAAGGGTTCTATATAACACATAAACAAGGCAGGAGACAGTGGGTAGCCCCTGCCTGACTCCCAATCTGATCGGGAAACTTTCTGATTCCCACCCGTTAGTTGAGACTGCGCTAATGATGTTGGTGTAGAGCAGTAGGATCCAGTTGCAGACTCCCTCCCCAAAGCCTGTTTTGGAAAGCACGTCCCACATGTAGGTGTGCGATATCCTGTCAAAGGTTTTCTCCGGGTCCAGGCTGATGAGGCAGGTGTCCACCCCCCTGTACTGCACGGAGGTGATCGTATCCCTGAGGAACCCAAGGCTCTTAGTGACTCATTCCTGATGAAGGGCTTATGCCCGAAACATCGATTCTCCTGCTCCTCAGATGCTGCCTGACCTGCTGTGCTTTTCCAGCACCACACTCTCAACTCTCAGTGACTGTAACTTTGCTTACAGATTCCAATCAACTATTTCCATAAGTAATACCTTCCAATTAAAACCCTGCATGCACTATGGTGGACTGAGGAGCCTGTTCTATTCTGGTTCACTTGACCTCCATCCAACCCTGGTAGCATATTTTTAAATCAATTTATCCAGGGATGTTCCAAAACACTCTGGAGTAGGCAAGAATTGAAGCCAGACCTCCTAGCTTTACTCACTAGGGACATTACCATGTGCCACATGACTATATTATCCAATCATGTTCAACTCATGTGCATGTGACTATTATCCAATCATATTCAAACTAATGCACATGATTATTTTGTCCAATCATATTACATGTCAACATCTCATACTGTTGTCATGGGCCTGTTATTATGGGAAATATAGTTTATTTCCCCATTAGCTTCCCCCTACAATGTCTATTTTCCTTTTCAACAGCAAGGGCAATAAATACCAACTTTACTTGTGGCAGCCACCATCAGAATGTCAATAGGCAATTAAAAAGGTAAATAGCATATAGAGGTATAGAGCGAGGGAATTTGAGTATGCAAATCTTTCCATAATTTTGTTCGATGGGTATTGCTAGCAAAGTCAGTATTTGTTGTTGGACCTTAATAGCCCTTGGACTGAGTGGCTTGCTAACCCATTTCTGAGGTAAGTTAAGAGTCAACCAAGTGTCTGGAATCATTTGGAGCAGACCAGTTAAAGATGACAGATTTCTTTCCCTAAGAGGCATTTGCGAGCCAGATAGGATTTGTCAATAACCAATAATAACTTAATGATTACCTTCACTGAGACGCGCTTCCAATCTCAGATTTTAATTAACTACAAACATGGTGGGAATCTGCAGCATTGTGGTGGCAGGGATGGGGGGAGGGGGTGGGAGGTGCACAGAGGCACAGTGGTTAGCACTGCTGCCTCACAACACCAGGGAACCGAGTTCAATTCCAGCCTCAGGCAACAGTCTGTGTGTGAAGTTTGCACATTTTCCTTGTGTCTGTGTGGTTTCCCCCCACAATCCAAAGATGTGCAGGTTAGGTGGATGGTTTAGCCATGCTTAGTTGTCTAGGGATGTGCAGGTTAGAGGGATTAGCCATGGGAAATGTAGGATTACAAGGTTGGGCTAGGCAGCTGGGTATGGGTATGATGCTCTTCAAAGGATCAGTCCTAATAAGTTTGATCCATGCCATGAATAATTCACATTCTGCAGCATTGTAGATATATTCTAAAATCCTCCTAATGACGGGGAATGCAAGTCAATGATTTGCCCAATACTTTCCAACGTTAGCAGAGAATGTTAGCAGTCCGGTGTTTATTATTGTCAATGGCCTTTTTTTTGTAAGACATGTATAGTGTGGGTTGAAATCAACTAGGAGAAGTGAGGACTGCAGATGGGCAGCATCGGAGGAGCAGGAGAATCAACGTTTCAGGCAAAAGTCCTTCATCAGGAAATGTAGTGTGGGTGTGTGATTTAGATATTCCAATCTGACTACAGAATAGCAAAGCTGCCCAAGTTCCTGAATCCCGAATTATGTTTCATCATCATTCGTTTTCACAAGACATCATATGTACAGTTTGTTAACATCTGGTGAATATTTCAGAATTTTGTTTGAATCACAGTCTGTACTATTTAATAAAACATAGAACTGCAGATGCTGGAAATCTGAAATAAAACCAGAAAATGCTAGAGAAACTCACCCAGTCTGGCAACATCTCTGAAGAGAGGCACAGAGTTAAAGTTTCAAGTCCAGTAACTAATAGCAGCGACAACTCAGAGATACCCATGACCCTCTGGAAGCTTCCTCCCCTCCCCTTCCTCTGACTTCATCTCGTTGCCCAATCCCCTACCCCCGTTGGGTATTCACCATCCCTCCTAACTGTCCGTTCTCTGATGCTGACCATAATGTATTCAGTAAAAGTCTCCCCTTTGTGTCCCCACCTTCAAGAATGTCAGACACGGCATGACATCAACCTCTTCTTCCGTTGCCTTCGTCTCCAGGTCCATTTCTTTGGACAAGAGTCCTCTCCCTGTCCCACAGACCTCTTTGCCCAGCTCTAACACCCTCCCTCCACCTGGACTCCTTCCTCTGGCATTTTCCTTGCACTCGATCTGTTCAGTAAGAACTGTCGACATGACGCTGGTTATCTCAATTTCTCTGCCTCCCTCACCCAATCCAGTCTGTCATCCTCTGAGCTGACTGCACTCCTCACGCTCAGATCCAACCATGTCTAGAAAGGTGGGTGCTGCTGTTGTCTAGCGGATTGACCTCTGCATTGCAGAGGCTGAGCGCCAGCTCTCAGGTACCTCCTCCTACCTCCCCCTCGACCATGACCCCACCATGCCACATCAGGCCATTGTATCAACCTAATCACCGACCTCATTTCATCTGATGATCTTCCCCCCTCACCCTCCCCTATCTTCTGCATAGAAACATTTTCCTGCTTACCATCCATTCTGAGGAAGGGTGACCAGACCCGAAACATTAACTCTGATTTCTCTTCCCAGATGCTGCCAGACCTGCTGAGCTTTTCCAGCAATTGCTGTTTTTTGCAGCTGGTTATGGTTATGCTAACCATGGGAAAGTAGGGTTGGGGATGAAGTGGAATAGAATACATGGAGATGGTGCTGAGAAACAGGGACAGAGAATAAAGGAGAGGCAAACAAAGGCTGATGACAAGCTGACAGGGAGATAACGGGCAGAAGGGTGTGAGCTCGAAGTGTAGATAATTAAAAATGAGTTGACTGTGCAGCGAGCAACCCACACAGAACAGGAACTCAGAGTGTGGGGGTGGACAATAACATATGAGGAAGGTGTTCACATTCTGTGCTTTTTAATGATTGACAGATCTACAATCGTCCTAAACAAAGCATTGGTCCAAATCCAGACAAGTGCCATATTTGTAATCAGAAACCAGACAGCATTTTACTGGAAAATAAAACAAAGTCCTGTGGATGCTTGATTTCGGAAAACACAAATGAAATAGCTGAAGCAAATCAGCAGGTCTGACAGCATCTGCAGAGAGAAAGCAGAGTTAATGTTTTGGATCCAGTGACCCTTCTTCAGAAATTCCAAATGCCCCACTTTCGCAGTTTCTTTCCGTTCTGATGGGTCACTGGACTCAAAGCGTTAACTCTGTTTTCTCCCCACAGCTGCTGCAAGATGTGCGGAGTTTCTCCAGCAATTTCTGTTTTTTGTTAACATTTTACCATGCAAGGCTCATCCTCTTTCACGGTGGCTCAGTGGTTAGCACTGCTGCCTCACAACGCCAGGGACCTGGGTTTGATTCCAGCTTGGGCGACTGTCTGTGTGGAATTTCCTTCGGGTGCTCCGGTATCTTTCCACAGGTTAGGTAAATTGCCCATAGTGTTCAGGATGTGTAGGTCAGGTGCATTAGTCAGGGGTAAATGTAGAATAATAGGGTCAGGGAATGGGACTGGGTGAGTTACTCCTCAGAGGGTTGGTGTGGACTTATTGGGCCTAATGGCCTCTTTCCACACTATAGGATTCTGAGTGGAGATTCTATGATCAGATAATGAGGGAGGAGGAATGTCACTGTCATAGAGATGTACAGCATGGAAACAGACCCTTTGGTCCAACCCGTCCATGGTCTAATAATTCAAAATCACAGGGACCTGCAGGTATGAGTTCAGTGACAAATGGTAGAATTTAAACTGAATTAATTCAAATCTGAAAATGAAAGTGTATGTTCAGAGGAATGGTGCCATGAAATGATCACTGGTTGTTCTATTCATTTCACCATTGAATCCCTACAGTGTGGAAACAGGCTATTCAGCCCATACCTCCAAAGAGCATCCCACTAATGCCCAATCCCCCTATCCTTACCTTCTATTTCCCATGGCTAACCCCTACACAATCCCTGGAACCCTGCATTTCCCATGGCTAATCCACCTAGCCTGCACATCCTTGGTCAAGTTAGCATGGCTAATCCATCTAAACTGCACATCTCTGGGCTGCGGAAGGAAACCAGAGCACCCAGATAAAACCCATGCAGGCACAGCTACAACATGCAAACTCCACACAGACAGTCGCCCGAGGCTGGATTCGAACCCAGCTCCCGAGCACTGTGAGACAGCAGTGCCAACCACTGTGGCACCAGTGTCTTTAAAGGAAGGAATTCAGGCATCATTACCTGGTTTGGCCTACGTTTGGCTTCAACGCCTGAGGAATGTGGTTGTTTGTTTACTACCCTCTGAAATGGTCTCGCCCACCATATGGGGGTTCAAAGGTCATTAAGAATGAGCAACGGACGTTGGCCTTACCAGGGATGCCCACATTGTATTAAAAAGCAAAAAGCATAATTTCAGAAGAAGAGTTCACCCATTTACGGTAGAAATGAGCAGGAATTTCTTCCCTCAGAGGCTAGTGACTCTGTAGGACTCTTTGCCAATGATACCTGCAGACATTGGGCTATTAAGCATAATCAAGGTGAAGATCGACAGATTTTTAATCAATAAGAGGATATCAAGAGTTATGAGCGTAAGGCAGGAAAGTGAAGTTGGGGATTATCAAATCACACCACATTGTTGGGGTTTTATGACAAACTATCTGTGGTCCACCTACTCTTGGGGTAATCCAAGATGGAGGACAGAGGACAATTGTGGCTGTAAGAGCTGCTCTTTTTTCAAGATTTTTTTGCTGTCTCGGAGCTGATTTCCTCAATTTCTTGGAGCAGTAATTACTGCTTTACAAGCTGTTGCGTTGTTTTGGAACTTTTTCACACAGAGTGTACTGCATATGTGGAATGAGCTGCCAGATGAAGTGGTGGAGGCTGGTACAATTACAACATTTAAAAGGCATCTGGGTGGGTATATGAACAGGAAAGGTTTAGATGGATATGTGCCAACTGGTGGTGAATGGGACTAGATTAGGTTAGGAGAAAGTGAGGACTGCAGATGCTGGAGCTCAGAGTTAAGAGTGTGGTGCTGGAAAAGTACAGCAGGTCAGGCAGCATCTGAGGAGCTGTGATGAAGAGCTTATGCCCGAAACTTTGATTCTCCTACTCCTCGGATGCTGCCTGACCTGCTGTTCTTTTCCAGCGCCACACTCTGGACTAGATTAGGTTAGGATATCTGGTCAGCATGGACGAGTTGGAACTGAAGGGTCTGTTTAGTTGCTGTATATCTCTATGATTCTAAATCAGCCATGATATCACTGAATGCCAGAGCAGATTTGATGAGCTGAATAGCCTACTTTTGCTCCTATGTTTCATTACCTTAAATCTGATGATACATTGCCAGAACGATTTGCTGGGGCAAAAAATGTAAGTGCAAGCACAAGAAGCTGTAATATCCTTTACTGTGCTTTTATGATAGTTCCTTGAAAAGTTCCAACACCTTTATATCCATAAATATACTTACTTCTCCAGGTCATGTCTTCAGTATCTTCTGTTGTGTTCTGTCACCAAGTGATGTCAACACAAGAAGACTGGGAGCACACTTTCAAAGCAACAAGTCACTAATAACACAGGTGACTTGATGGAGTTTGTTTGTTTAAAGAAAGGAATGGGATCCCCCAGTCAGACTGAGAAGGGGAAGAGAGGGCAGACTAGAGTTTGTATTGAAATATGGTGCTGGCAGGTGGGACTAGATTGGGTTGGGATATCTGGTCAGCATGGACGGGTTAGACCGAAGGGTCTGTTTCCGTGCTGTATATCTCTATGACTCTATAATTGCTGAAGATCCTGAATAGTAGGTAGATGATTAGTAAACAGTAGAGTTGACCTCTCTGCCCAAATATAATTTCCAGGGTCAGCTCCACTATTATAATAATGACAATGATTTGTTTGATTTGATTTATTGTCACGTGTACCTAAGTACAGTGAAAAGTCTTGTTTTGCGAGTGGTACAGGCAGATCATGGCAAACAAGGACATACAGATTATAGTTGAAGAGTGTGGTGCTGGAAAAGCACAGCCGGTCAGGCAGCATTCGAGGAGCAGAAGAATCGACATTTCAGGCATAAGCCCTTCATCAGGAATGCCTGAAACATCGACTCTCCTGCTCCTCGGATGCTGCCTGACCTGCTGTGCTTTTCCAGCACCACGCTCTCGACTCTGGTCTCCAGCATCTGCGGTCCTCACTTTCTCGTTACAGAACATAGACAGAGTGAGGCACACAAGGTTATGGCTGCACAGGAGGTGCACAAAGCAAGGTCAACAGTATCTGAAGTTCCAGAGGTCCAGCAGTCTAATAACAGCAGCGAAGAATCTGGTCTTCAACCTGTTGGTAAATGTGTTCAAGCTTCTGTAGCCTTTGCCCGATGGAAGAGGTGAGAGAAGAGTATTACCGAGCTGGGAGGGGTCTTTGATGATGTTGACAGCCTTTCTGGGGCAACGAGAAATGTGAATGGAGTCCATTGATGGAAGGTGAGCTTCCATGATAGTCTGGGCTGTGCACACAACCTTCAGTAGTTTCTTATGGTTCTGGGCAGAATGGTTACTGTATCAGGCCGTTATGCACCCAGATAGAATGCTTTCTATGGTGCATTTGTAAAACATATTTGTGTCAGTTATTATAAACTCTCCAGAAGGAGGGTCTGTCATTACAAGGCAGAAAACAGGACTCTGGTTCATCATTCCAGAGGATTGGAAAACAGCCAATGTAACACAGTTAGTCAAAAAGGAAGAGAGAAATAAACAGTAACTTTGTTTAGCATTTGTCATTTGGGAAAATATTGGAGACTATTATAAATGCAGAGCATTGAGAATTACAATTAAGCATAATTAGCATGGTTTTCCGAAAGAGAAATCATGCCTGACAAATTTGTTGGAATTCTTTGAGGAGGTAACAAGCCACATAGCTAAAGGGGAACAGTAAATTCAATATATTTGGCTGTCAAAAATGTGTTTGACAAAGTATAGTACATAAGGCTACTTAAAAAAGTTGTGTTGGGATAGTATATTAACATGGATAAAGTATTAACAGGGTTTAAGGGTTTTGGAACTCCTTACCATAGAGAGCTGTGGAGGCTAAGTCCCTTGTGTATATTTGAGATAGATTCTTGATGAGTCAGGGCATCATGGGTTATGGGGAAGGGCAGAAAGGTTTGTGTGAGGAGTTAGATCAGCTGTGATCCAATTGTCTGGCAGTATTGGCTCAAGGGGTCGATTAGGTAAAAACAATGACTGCAGATGCTGGAAACCAGATTCTGGATTAGTGGTGCTGGAAGAGCACAGCAGTTCAGGCAGCATCCAAGGAGCTGAACTGCTGTGCTCTTCCAGCACCACTAATCCAGAATCAAGGGGTCGATTCCTTGATCTATTCCTGTTCCTATTTCTTATGATCTAATGGTCTTAATGAACATTACGTTAGAGTTGGTGCACTTCAAATTTAGACAATTAACATCATTTCTACTCAAAATAATATTACACTTTAATCATGACAATGTTAAGTAGTTGCTCCATTGAGACTGGCCATCTACAATGACATATCAACGTGTACAACCATATGTTGCTGAAGGTGGCATGTGATACAGAAAAGTTTTTCAGCTCATTATAATTGACAAATTGGAGATAACTGGGGTAGTCCTTCCACTCACAGCCATAACAATCAAAGATACAATACCTCATTGAGAAGCTGGTTTTTATGAAAAATCTAATGTTACAAACATCCCTCAACAAGTGCATTGTAAAGTATTAAAAGGAAATTATGTAATCAATATCATATAAATAACACAGAATTGTTTGTTGTATTGAATGACAGAATGAGTATTTAACTGTGGAGTCTAATTATTATAAATGCCATTGGTTTACATGTAGACATTTGTGGAGACATTTCATTAACAAGGTATTGACTGACATATAAATTGTGCACAGTTTTTTTTTTCTATATCTGCTTTACAGGAGGCTGAAAGTACTGTTTGTTATGAGAGCTGAACAAATGTTGTTTAAACTTTTAATGATAAATAGGTTTTATTCATTACCACATGTTTTAAAACACACTAATATGGCAAATGAGAACATACCTACAGAATGTAAATATTAACAAATTCCAACACGATTCTTTGTCAAGTCCATTTGCTTTCTAAGTTAAATGTCATCCTGGAGCAAAATTGACAAAAGTTTCATGATAAACGCGTAACTCAAAATTATTGAGTCGTAAAATGATACAACGCCGAAGGAGTCCATTTGGCCCCAATCGCCATGCTTTTCCAACAACCACCGTTCCCTCCAACTTCCTTTCTGGCTGCATGAGCCTCTGAGGTCAATGCACAGCAGCGGCTTCTGGAATAGGAAGTCAATCCCACGATTGGTATTCCGATGCAGATCACTACGTGTGGAACCTCGGAGCAGCTGCGCAGCGGCACAGCCCAGAGGGAACTTTGGCCATATACCTAGATTTTCCTCTTTCAGATTTTGAGTTAATTCCCTTTGAAAGAGACTATTTAAATTGTTTTCATCATTCTATAAATCCATAAGACTAGGAGAAATAGGAAGAAGAGCAGGCCCCCTCTAGCCTGCTCTGCCATTCAATAGGATCATGGCTGATCTATGTTCCTATCATCCATTTTCCTGTCATTTCCTCAAAACCTTTGATTCCCTAACTATTCAAGAATGAATCTACCCATTCATCCATCCATCCAACTATCTATCCATCCCAACTTTAAATATACACAGGGATTCTACATCCATACTCTCTGTGGCAAGGAGTTCCAAAGACTCATAACCCTCCGAGAGAGGAAATGCCTCCTCATCTCAGTCTTAAATTGGCACCCCTTTATTCTGACACTATGCCTTGTGATGCTAGACTCTCCCATGAAGATAATGTATTTAAAATCCTAACAATTAATGGATGAATAAAAATTGCCTCTGACTCTTCAACCAATTGGCTGAGCTCAAAAACATCATGGGGACTTTCTTATATCTTGGCACATGAATGGTTAGGATTTTAACTAGGTTAAAAACAATGACTGTAGATGCTGGAAACCAGAGTCTAGATTAGAGTGGTGCTGGAAAAGCACAGCAGTTCAGGCAGCATCCGAGGAGCAGTAAAATTGACGTTTCGGGTAAAAGCCCGTCATCAGGAATACAGGCAGAGAGCCTGAAGGGTGGAGAGATAAATGAGAGGAGGGTGGGGGGTGGGGAGAAAGTAGCATAGAGTACAATAGGTGAGTGGGGGTGGGGATAACCTTTGTTTCCTCTGCCCAAAAATGATCCATCCATCACTGCCTTAAAAATATGCAAGATGCTCATTTCAGATATCAATCTCGTAAACCTTCTTTGAACTATCTGCAATGTCTTTGCACTTCTGCAAAGAGCCTTCAGCTACTGGAAACATTTTCACTTTATTTACTCCTTCAAAACCCATTATGATTTTAAACACCTCCATCACATGCTCTCTTCCCTTTCACTGTTCTGAGGGGAAGAGTTTTGACAAACTGTCTGGAGGATTGCATTGTATTGCAATAAGAGAGCCATAACAATCTTCAACTAAAATGAGATGCTGCAAGCGAATGCTGTTAGATGGAGCCACACAATGAAATCAGTGCATTCATTTAAGGAGAGCACAGCTATTAGCAGTCATTTATTTGAATTTTAAGGCTCTTTTTATGATTGCACATCACACATTTAGAAGCTCTAACCACATGAGTAAGCCATTTCATGTAAAACTGGAAGACATATCATTGCCTGGCAATGTCTTTGATGTTGTGTAAACTTGTGTGTGTAATGCAACCAGGGAAAAATGTAAAGAGTTGAGGTGTCTTTCATAATTTCAAAAAAGCTTTATATCAGCAGAAGGACTTGTGTTGTCTTATGGACTCTGGATATCCGGTTAATCCGGAATGAGGTAACAGATTGCCATTAATAAGTGTCAGCATCAAATTAGATGATAAATGTTAATGAGATGTGTTAAACAGCATCCTAATTTGTTGATAATATTTTACATCGAATTGACAATTTGGTGTGATTTGTTTTCTTCTACAACGAGGCTCTATGTGACATATATCCAGCACATGCAGCATGCAGATTAAGAGCAGCATGGTAGCTCAGTGGCTAGCACTGCTGTCTCACAGTACTAGGGACCAGGGTTCAATTCCAATCTCACGTGACTGTCTGTGTGGAGTTTGCGTAATATCCCTTTGTCTACATGGGTTTCTTCCCACAATCAAAAGATGCATAGAATAGCACAGGAACAGGCCCTTCAGCCCAAACGTAATGCCAAATTAAACCAATCCTTTCTGATGCTCCAAATCCCTCCATTCAATGCTTACTCATGTGCTTTTCAAAACCCCACAATGGTATCTGCCTCCAACACTAACCCTGGCAGTGCGTTCCAGACTCCCATCACTCTCTGTGTGAAAAACTTGCCTCTCACATCTCCTTTGAACTTTCTCCATCTCACCTGAAATGCATGCCCTCTTGTATTAGACATTTCAACTCTGGGAAAACAATTCTGACAGTTAACCCTATCTCTTACTGCTCATAACTTAACAAACGTCCATCAGCCTCCGCTGCTCCCGAGAAAACAACCTGGATTTGTCTAACCTTTCCTTATAGCTTGTACCCTCTAATCCTGGTAAACCTGTGCAGGTTAGGTAAATTGCCCTGTAGTATCTAGGGATGTGCGGGCCATGGGTTAGCTATGGTAAATGCAGACTATGGAGAATGCGTAGGGGTCTGGGTTTGAGTGGGAAGCTGTTTGGAGGGTTGGTGTGGTCTCGATGGGCTGAATAGCCTCTTTCTGCACTGTGGAGATTTTACGATTAAAGTTATTACCCGAACCATTGAGATGCAAACATGATCATTGTGACTAGATTTGTAGCTCCCTGTGATTTTGATTAGTTTTTGCTCCCAATATTGTGTGCTGCAATAAGACGAACTGCCTCTCTATGCTAATGCATTAACTACATAACTCTCATAATGGATGAGTTCTGCCAGCCGCACTAAGATTCAATTAGATTTGTGTACATATGCATCTTAAGAAGTAATTAGATGGAAACATTGCCATAGACTGTTGCATGGTTGAAGCTTTCTAATGGTCACACTGTTTCCTGTCAAGCAACTCACATACTCCTCAAGAAGAATTGTCGAGGCAATGGAGCAATAGCAGTATAACTCATTCACTATACTATATTAGCACAGTCATTAACCTATTTAAAACAAATGAGTTTGTGACTGCTTCATGGGAATCCATACAAGTTAATTAACCAATACTTGAAAATAGTGCAGAGAAACTCAAGGGACTATGTAATAGCAAAACAAAGAACTGCAGATACAGGACATCTGAAATGAAAATGTGCTGGAGAAACTCAGCAGGTCTGGCAGCATTTGTGGAGAAAATAGAGTTAATGTTTTGAGTTCTGTCATCAGAAGGTGTTTAAATGTCTCTGAAATGTTTGCATGAAGCCCCTTACATCCACTGTGTTAGGGCAGTGCACATTAGACAAGATAATCCATGTAAAACAAATGATTCTTAATGTTCTGAAGTTCTGACGAAGGGTCACTGGATTTGAAATGTTAACTCTGCTTCTCCCTCCTTATTAATGCAATGCTCAAAGATATCTGACAATAGTATCTGAGACCAAGGAAGTTAATCATTTAAATATTGGTTTAAGTCAGGGGTTAAGCAGTTGTTGAGTTGGTAGCACCATCATCTCTGTGCCAACAACTCAGGTTCTGCTCCCAAGGATGGTCATCCAGGCTATCACACCAGGGCAGTATTGAGGTGTGCTACACCTCAGCAGGTGCTGTATTTGATTTTTCTCAAAAGGGAAAACACCTGAGTGACCAGTGACAGAAACTCCTGTTTGTTTTTTTTTCTTTTTTATTAAACCCCCACACTACCGCCTAACCGCGGTAGTGCTTATTTTTTCCCCAGCACCCATGGTGTGTGTGTGCAGGTGTGAGACACAGTGAAAGACACAAAGTGCACGAATCTTTATTCAATTTCCACCACCAGGAAGATAGGAAAACACCCGGGTGGCCAGTGACAAACACTGCCCTTCACATCAAAGGGCATTGCTGTGTGATCAAAACAGTGAAGGGGAGGGTAGGGACTAAATCAAAATAGAGTTGGAGGGAGAAATAATGCACTCCACTCCCTGCGGCGCCCACCTCTCCCTGAACAACTCCAGGGTGTTGGTAGACACCGCGTGCTCCTTCTCCAAGGACACCCGGGGGTGCTGTATTTGATTTTTTTTTTTCTTTTCTTTTTTTTTAATCAAAATAGAGGGGTGGGTCCCTGTTTAATTTTTTTTTCTTTTTCTCTTTTTCTTTTTTTTAAAACCCTCACACTACCACCTAAGTGCGGTAGTGCTTATTTTTTCCCCAGCACCCATGGTGTGTGTGTGCAGGTCTGAGACACAGTGAAAGACACAAAGTGCACAAATCTTTATTCAATTTCCACCACCAGGAAGATAGGAAAACACCCGGGTGGCCAGTGACAAATACTGCCCTTCACATCAGAGGGCAGTGCTGTGTGATCAAAACAGTGAAGGGGAGGGTAGGGTGCTGTATTTGAATGAGATATTAGCTGCTTTTTGATTGGAGAAAAAGAATTAAGTGACGAACAGTAGTTTATCTGTCAAGAGCCATCGCATTTATATATTAAAACATTCCCATGGCAACTCAGCAGGGGCATTAGGACAGACAATCAATAGATTAATTGAAGAAATTTCAACCTTCCTGAGCCCATTCCCGCTGCCAACACCAGACCAAAAAAAAGAGACTCGTTTTTAATATCAAGAAACGTCATGTGGTTTTTTTAAAAAGCAAATAGTTGACCATTTGTTTTTAATCATTCATAGCATGCAGGCATCACTGGGTGGGCCAGTATTTGTTTGCCCATCCCATAATGCCCCTGAAACTGATTTTGATTGCACAGGGTGGTTAAGTCAGCCACATTGACGTGGGTCTGGAGTCACATGTAGGCAAGGGTAGATAAGAATGGCAGATTTCATCCCCTGAGGGACATTAGTGAACCAGATATTTTTTGTTATGACAATTGACAATGGTTGCCATTCAGCTAGCTTTTTTGGATGTGAACACATGTCCCTAGAACTTTAACATAGATTTCCCACAGTGTGAAAGCAGGCCATTCAGCCCATTGAGTCCACACCAACCCTCTGAAAAATATCTCACCCATAGCCAACTCCTTTACCTATTACCCTGCATTTACCGTGGCTAATCCCACCTAACCAACACATCCCTGGACACTATGGACAATCTACCCTAATCTGCACATCTTTGGACTGTAAGAGGAAATCGGAACAACTCATGCAGACACGGGGAGAACGTGCAAACTCCAACGCAGGCAGTCACCTGAGAGGGGAATCAAACCTGGATCCCTGGTGCTGTGAGGCAGCAGTGCTAACCACTGAGCCATCAGCATTCCATTATCACCATCTTTCTGACTGAGGGCAATTTCCCTTTGAAAATTTGAATGAGAATCCCAGTTCAGATTTCTCAGTGGCTTCCAGCATCAGACCCAGGCTTCCCTTAATAAGTTTAATAGGTGAAAATGTGCACAGAATGTGAATTTCTGTACGGTTAGCATGAGATAGTGGATACTAGACAATCCGATCATTGCAGTATCAGGATTGGTAATTCAGCATTACCTCAAACAATTTAACTGCTAAGTTTTAATTTCTCTGAAGTTTTGCATAAACATTTTTCTCTTGCTTTATAGGTGTGAGTTAAACATTCTGACTAAAGGTCTTTATTCTTTTCACCAACATGAAAATCGAACCAGGTGCAGTAGTAGATGGTTATTGTCTGAATGCAGCTGATATAACACACCCTATTTAATACTGACAACCCTCATGATAATGGTAACAAAACTGGAACAAAATTATATTTGGCTCCCAGTGAATATAATATTTTAATTACATTTAATTAACCAGTTCTGCGTTGCCTTCAAAACTGTCTGGCCCATCTGCTTATAAAACACTCCTGCAATAAAAAAGGCAGATTTGAGAGAGTGGGCAGATGCTCTTGGAAATAAATTGCACGAATGAAGTAAAGCTCAGCTTGTAGCGAGTGCTGTTCAGCTTTCCACAGCTGTTGTAGGATGTTCAAAGCCCTGCCAGGGAAAACAAGCTGCAGTAAAATCTGTAGGTTGGACAATCATCAGCATCTGAACAATAAATGAGAATCAGTGAGCATATTGCTCCATCTGGAGCATTGACCAGCCAGAAAAATATTAATCTTTACTTCAATCACTGTGACTGTGGCAGAATTGTTTTGCTTCAACTCATTACTAGTGTGCATATGCAAGTGCATACACATGTATGGATGTACAGCAAACTTTCTATTAACCAGCACCTATCGGACCAAGAGTTGACCAAATATTCTGGATAATTGAGAGGTATGCATAATCGCAGTAAATCGCAGGTTTGAGACAGCAACATCCCTCAAAAAAAAACTATGTGAAAACATCAACACACCTCTTAAAATCAATGGAAACATAGACAATTACAATGCAATGCAGGGGATATACACATCACTGTTATACTTGATTCACAGGATAAATACTTGGACATCATGGTTTTTAGGTGTATAGTTTTTTAGGCATTTAGATTCCCTACTGGGCAGAAACAGGCCCTTTGGCCCAACCCTCCAAAGAGTAATCCACACAGACCCATTTCCCTCTGACTAACATTATGGACAATTTAGCATGGCCAATTCACCTAACCTGTACATCTTTGGACTGTGGGAGAAAACCCACCCACACACAGGGAGAACGTGCAAACGCCATACAGACAGTCATCCGAAGCTGGAATCAAACCTGGGACCCTAGTGCTGTGAGACAGCAATGCTAACCACTGAGCCACCGTGCTGCTCCAGTTGTGGATGGTTTATCAAGAATGCTGGTTGATAAGTGCTGGTTAACACAAATTCTGCTGTACCTGTTAATGTGAGTGCATGTCCTCACAGGTACATAAAGTCATAGAGTCATACAGCATGGAAACAGACCAACCAGTCCATGTCATCCATAATCCCAAACTAAACTAATCCCATCAGTCTGTGCTTGGCCCATATCGCTTCAAACATTCCCTATTCATATGCTTATCCAAATGTCTTTTAAACAGTGTAACTGTATCCATACCCACCACTTCCTCTGGCAGTTCATTCCACATGCAAACCATTCCATGTGTAAATGCTGCCCCTCATATCTTCTCATTAAATCTTTCACCTCTGATCTTAAAAATATGTCCTCTAGTCTTCAAATGCACCTAAGGATTTGTCCTCGGGAACCCTTGGGAAAAGGCATCTGCTGTTCACCTCAGTGATACCCCCATGATTTGGGTTAGCACTACTGCCTCACAGCACCAGGGACCCGGGTTCATTTCCAGCCTCGAACAATTGTCTGTGTGGAGTTTTCACATCCACCCCGTGTCTGCGTGGGTTTCCTCCGGGTGCTCCGGTTTCCTCCCACAATCCAAAGATGTGCAGGTCAGGTGAATTGGCCATGCTAAATTACCCATAGTGTTAGGTGCATTAGTCAGGGGTAAATATGGTGTGGGGCAGTGGGTCTGGATGGCTTACTCTTTGGAGGGTCAGTGCAAATTTGTTGGGTTGCAGGACCTGGTTCAACACTGTAGAGAATCTAATCTAAAAAATCTAATCTATAAGGTCACCCCTCAATCTCCTCTGCTCTAGTGAGGTAAGTCCCAGCCTATTCAGCTTCTCCCTATAACTCAAACCCACCATTTCCAACAACATCTTGGTAAATCTTTTCTGAACTCCGTCTAATTTAATAGCATCCTTCTTATAACAGAACAACTGGATACAGTACTGCAGAAGAGGACTCACCAACATCCTGTACAACCTCAACGTGACATCCCAACTCTGGTAATCAAAGATCTGAGCAATGAAGATTAACGTGCTAAACACCTTCTTAACCATCCTGTCTAGTGTGATGCAAACTTCAATGAATTACGTAATGGACTCCTAGTCATGTGTTTGTGGATATGGCAGCAGTGGATCAGCAGTGGACAACTTGCTGTCCTTTATGTCAAATATTTATGGGTTCGAGACGTATTCCAGTAGCTGAGTGTAGAAATATGAACAGGAGAAAGTGAGGACTGCAGATGCTGGAGATCAGAGCTGAAAATGTGTTGCTGGAAAAGCGCAGCAGGTCAGGCAGCATCCAATGAGCAGGAGAATCGACGTTTCAGGCATAAGCCCTTCTTCAGGAATGAGGAAAGTGAGTCCAGCAGGCTAAGATAAAAGGTAGGGAGGAGGGACTTGGGGGAGGGGTGTTGGAAATGCGATAGGTGGAAGGAGGTCAAGGTGAGGGTGATAGGCTGGAGTGGGGGTGGGGGTGGAGAGGTCAGGAAGAAGATTGCAGGTTGGGAAGGCGGTGCTGAGTTCGAGGGATTTGACTGAGACAAGGTGGGGGGAGGGGAAATGAGGAAACTGGAGAAATCTGAGTTCATCCCTTGTGGTTGGAGGGTTCCTAGGCGGAAGATGAGGCGCTCTTCCTCCAACCGTGTTGCTATGGTCTGGCGATGGAGGAGTCCAAGGACCTGCATGTCCTTGGTAGAGTGGGAGGGGGAGTTTGAAGTGTTGAGCCACGGGATGGTTGGGTTGGTTTGTTGTGGTGTCCCAGAGGTGTTCTCTGAAACGTTCTGCAAGTAGGCGGCCTGTCTCCCCAATATAGAGGAGGCCACACCGGGTGCAGCGGATGCAGTAAATGATGTGTGTGGAGGTGCAGGTGAATTTGTGGCGGATATGGAAGGATCCCTTGAGGCCTTGGAGGGAAGTAAGGGGGGAGGTGTGGGCGCAAGTTTTACATTTCTTGCAGTTGCAGAGGAAGGTGCTCGGATTGGAGGTTGGGTTGGTGGGGGGTGTGGACCTGACAAGGGAGTCACGGAGGGAGTGGTCTTTTCGGAACGCTGATAGGGGAGAGGAGGGAGATATATCCTTGGTGGTGGGGTCCGTTTGGAGGTGGCGGAAATGACGGCGGATGATACGCTGTATATGGAGGTTGGTGGGGTGGTAGGTGAGGACAGTGGGGTTCTGTCCTGGTGGCGGTTGGAGGGGCGGGGCTCAATGGCGGAGGAGCGGGAAGTGGAAGAGATGCGATGGACGGCATCGTCGACCACGTCTGGGGGGAAATTGCGGTCTTTGAAGAAGGAGGCCATCTGGGTTGTACGGTTTTGGAACTGGTCCTCCTGGGAGCAGATGCGGCAGAGACGAAGGAATTGGGAATATGGGATGGCGTTTTTACAGGGGGCAGGGTGGGAGGAGGTGTAGTCTAAGTAGCTGTGGGAGTCGGTCGGTTTGTAGTAAATGTCCGTGTTGATTCGGTCGCCCGAGATAGAAATGGAAAGGTCTAGGAAGGGGAGGGAGGAGTCTGAGACGGTCCAGGTGAATTTGAGGTCGGGGTGGAAGGTGTTGGTTAAAGTGGATGAACCGTTCAACCTCCTCATCGATGTAGCGGAGGAAAAGGTGGGGGCTGGTGCCAGTGTAGCTGCAGAAGATGGACTGTTCCACATATCCGACGAAGAGACAGGCATAGCTGGGGCCCATGCGGGTGCCCATGGCTACTCCTTTGGTTTGGAGGAAGTGGGAGGATTGGAAAGAGAAGTTGTTCAGGGTGAGGACCAGTTCAGTCAGTCGAAGGAGGGTGTCAGTGGAAGGGTACTGGTTGGTACGGCGGGAAAGGAAGAAGCGGAGGGCTTTGAGTCCTTCGTGATGGGGGATGGAGGTGTACAGGGACTGGATGTCCATGGTGAAGATAAGGCGTTGGGGACCGGGGAAGCAAAAATCATGGAGGAGGTGGAGGGCGTGGGTGGTGTCCCGAACGTAGGTGGGGAGTTCTTGGACTAAGAGGGACAGGACCGTGTTGAGGTATGCAGAGATGAGTTCGGTGGGGCAGGAGCAGGCGGAGACAATGGGTCGGCCGGGGCAGTCAGGTTTGTGGATTTTGGGCAGGAGGTAGCACCGCCTTCCCAACCTGCAATCTTCTTCCTGACCTCTCCGCCCCCACCCCACTCCGGCCTATCACCCTCACCTTGACCTCCTTCCACCTATCGCATTTCCAACGCCCTCCCCAAAGTCCCTCCTCCCTACCTTTTATCTTAGCCTGCTCGACACACTTTCCTCATTCCTGAAGAAGGGCTTATGCCCGAAACGTCGATTCTCCTGATCCTTGGATGTTGCCTGACCTGCTGCGCTTTTCCAGCAACACATTTTCAGCTCTAGAAATATGAACAGGCAAGCCAACACACTGCTGAAGGACTCCCATGTTGGCAGGCAGGATGAGTCTCTAATCTGAGACTTTGTCTTCTCTCTCTTGGGTGACAATAATCTGAAGAAGAGCAGCAGAGTCACTTCCAGTCCCTTGGCCAATACTTATCCCTTCACCAGTAACGCTGAGACAGGCTACCTTGTTGTGTTTCTGTTTGTGGGCACTTGCTGTGACTCTGGGTAGAATGTTCCCAGCCTCTGAACGATGTGGCCATCGGCCAGTCAGTTGAGAAAGTCAGGCGAGGTCGGCCAAGTGAGACTCACAATGTCGAGAGCGAAAAGATCTGACACACCAACCAAGGTTCGCATGGCATGGGGAGAGTCTCACTTAACGAGCACTTTGAGGCCTATTTTCATGCATTAGTATGAATGATTAACTAATCTCACCTTCTTTAAATGGCGTTATCTACCTTCCCACCCAATGGTTAGACACCAGAGTCCGACAATTCCTGACATGAGCGTCAGAGCAGGTCAAAGCCAACTCATTGGCTGCTCCTCTGGGCTCCCATCTTGGACATCATGTACCAACCTCTCTGGGCATTCTCCATAGGCAGAGACCGGCCACAAAACACACCCTGTCCCTGGACATGAATTAGCCTCACTGCTCCTTCATGCCATATCTCCGACTTGCTTACAATCCTGTACTTAATGCTGCAGGTTGGTGCACATCAGCACCTCGCATTGTCAATGCTGCTGTCCGCATATCACAACTCTGCGAAGGTTCACGAAAGTAGTGCGTCACCATCTTCTCAAGGGCAACGAGGGAAGGACAATAAATGCTGGCCAGCCACTGACACCAATGTCCCACGAGTGTGTAAAAGATAAGACACTTTGCTCGCAGGGAGAGGTACCCAACTCATTGGATTGGACCAGCTATCATTTCAGGGATCCTTGCTGGTCACCTTAGTGTTCACTCATGTTGCAACTACGTGGAGCACTTCTGGGATACCCTCGAGGCCTCACTGGGGAAGTGTAGCATTCCTACAGAAGCCTGGAAATCACTGGCCCCAGACCATCCCGAAGTGGGGGAGAAGCATCCGGGACGGCATTGAGCACCTCGAGTCTTAATATCGGGGGGACAATCAGCGTAAGGAGCATGCTGCCACACCAACTCCCCACCCACCCCTTTCCTGCGACCACCACATGCCCCAAGTGTAACAGAGCCTACGGTAGCCTCATCAGTCTGTACAGCCACCTGCAGACTCACTCTGAGAATGGGAGAGAGTCATCCCTATCTGTGAGAGAGCGCCGATTATCACGATGACAGAGTCATAGAGATGTATAGCACGGAAACAGACCTTTTTGTCCAACCCAACCAGAAGACATCCTAACCTAAATGACTTGGAGGCTCACAGCTTCCCTGTGCCTTGTCAAGCCTTGATGCACTTTGCCACCTCAGCCAGAGGCTGGAAGGGTTACAGTCTTGCCTCACTGTTTAGCACAGCCCCAGGGAGCATGTCAACAGTTGTCAATCAAGGGGATGGACATGTTGGTGAATGGCACCATGCTGCATCAATCCCTCAGTGACATTTGTACCCACAGCAATCCAGATGGGATGCATCCTGGATAAAAAAAATGCTGTATTGTATGTGGCAGCCATCTATGTGAAACGTCAATGCCACAGAGAAGGCAGTCAGCCAATCAATATTGGTCTCCATACAGACAGAGGAGACAGAATTGAGACCCCAAAGATTGTTTCCTATATGCATGTGATTCCAAGAGCCAGGCCCAGAGGCTCTGTGTGCTAGTTGGTGTGGCCTTTAATGTTTTGGAAGGGGATGTTGTGGGGTTGATGTTGCGGCACTCCGATAGCTAGTGTGCTTCCAATTAAACCCGTTGGACTATAACCTGGTGTTGTGTGATTCTTAACCTTGATCCAACCAACAGAGAGTGGGCCACCTTTGAAACATGAACCTTCTATAATAGCAATTTTGAAGATGAGGACAAGAGTAATTTAAGAAGTAATAGAAATATTTTGTAAACCGTAAACAACAAGCAAAACAAATGTCATTTACAAAATACCGTGCAAGAACTGTAAAAGACATTACATTGGACAAACAGGCAGAAAACTAGCCACCAGGATACATGAACACCAATGAATCACAAAACAACATGACCCTCTCTCACTAGTATCCTCACATACAGATAAGGAAGGACACCACTTTGACTGGGACAACACATCGATTTTAGGACAAGCCAAACAGAGACATGTACGAGAATTCCTAGAAGCATGGCATTTCATCCGGAACTCTATCAACAAACACATCGAGTTAGACCCCATCTACTACCCCCTGAGAAAAAGAACAGGAAATGACATCACCGCTGGAAATGACATCACCAACTCAAAGAAGCACAAACATATAAATAGAAAGCAGGAATCATGTAAACTGCTTCACCTGAGGCCCACTGAAAATGTTACCTAGTAGGGTAACAAAACATCTAGAAATGAACCTTTCAGCTCAGCGAGCAAACCTACTTCCAGAACCTCAACCTGACCTACAAATATTCTCAAAATTTGTGTAAATGGTGTGTGTTTATGTCTAAGTATTTCTGAATCTACATATGTCAGCATCCATGTCAATCTTGTATTGGTCTAACCATTGCACATGGTATACAATTTCATTCCAGTTTACAAAATGCAGAAGTGAAAGAAGTGCATTTGAAAATGATAACCATACACCTGCTACCTTTTCTCTTTAAAAAAAAGTGTAAAATTTATTTTACTCGTGTGAAGTTCAACCATAGACAAAAATGCTCATGTGAAAAAAAAGTGGTACAGTCTGAGGAAGTCGAGAACCAAATTCCGTTTTGGTTATAAAAGAATGGGAGTTGTCATATTGGCTTAATCTAACTGTCTTTAGAAGTTGCTATCGACACTTTTTGCTGACTTTCATCAATTAAAATCTGACTTTAATTTCACCAATTAATACTTGATTTCTACACGTCCGATAGTTTGCAACTCTTATTGATATTTTTCCTCTATTATTTCTACTCTGCAAATATTCACATTGCAAAGCTTATCGACAGCTAATAGATTATTAATGATCCACACAGACATGGATAATCTTGTCAAACATGGCGTTTGGCTCAATTAACTTACAAGTCAACAAACTGGTCAAGTTTCATGATGACTGCACATTAGGGCTTCCATTGACAACTGGAGTGTAGTAGTGAGATGATTTGTGTGAATTGATGGAACATCCTCTCTTAGCCATTCTACTGACCCATGCTGTTTGAGAGGGCTTGCTTTTATAAAATGTAGGTCCTGATCCTGTTACACACTGGAATCAATGATCTTAATAGTTTCTGGTTTACTGCAGGTAAAGTGCAAGGAATTATTGCTGTGCTGCCATTATTGTACACAGCTTCAATACATTCACAACCTAAGCAAAGATGATGTTTATTTGTCACTTTCAAATGATGGTAGTGATGAACCGAATATTATAGGGATTTAAGTGATTTGTTCTGCGATGAAATGTGTGACAAAATTGGGCAATAAGTGCAATTAGGCCCATTTAGAAGTTAAGATAATTTCTCTCCATCTTTTATCCAAAATTCTCACCAATTCTCACTAGGCCAATTGACAGTCTTAATTGCTTGTTCAAAATCTTTTTAATGAAAACAATCTTCCCATCTGAAAATCTGAGCCAATGTTTCAAGTCAAATATGGCTCTTTATTTCTAAAGAAAAGTCATCTTGGACTCTAAACGCTAACTGTTTCTCTGTTCACAAATGCTGCCAGATCTGCTGAGCTACTCCACATACCTCATTTTGTATTTCATTTTTTTCTTTCCAGGGCTAGAGAGGGGTTTATAGGGGGAGGGAGACAATTGATTGATTATGATCAATTTAGGTACTATTATAGGACAAGCCAAACAGAGAACAGCCAGGGAATTCCTAGGGGTATGGCACTCATCCATAGACTCAATCAATAAGCACATCGACCTGGACCCAATATACCGACCACTACAGCGGACAGCTGGAACTGCCAACCGGAAGCGGCAGGTACAAACCACTATAAATGCCAGAGGAAACATCACAGAAGCGCTTCACAGGAGGCTCCCAAATGCTGAGGATGTCACCTAGACAGGGGGACGAAACGTCTGCAACACAAATTCCCAGCTCGGCGAACAGAACCAAAAACAGGTACCAATAACTTAGGCAGGATAGGGATAGGGGTGCTGCACAGTTAGTGTCAGGAGTTCAACATCAAGTTAAAAGGCAGAACCTCAAAGACCTGATGTAGGAGCTAGGAGCAAACAATTGCAAGCTCTGATGAAGAGTCATCTAGACTCAAAATGTTAGCTTGCTCTCTGTCCACAGAGGCTGCCTCACCCACTGAGATGGAAAAAATAGAGGACCACAGATGCTGGAGATCAGAGTTGAGGGTGGGGTGCTGGAGAAGCACAGCAGGTCAGGCAGTAATGAGGAGGAAGGGAATCGACGTTTCATCTTCATCTTGCCTGAAACATCAACTCTCCTGCTCCTCGGATGCTGCCTGACCTGCTGTGCTTTTCTAGCACCCCACTCTTGACCCACTGTGATGTCCAGCATCTGTAGTTTTAAGTTCACCTCAAAGACCTGAGACATGCGCAAATTGGCATAGGGCACATAGGGTTAGAGAAGTGGATGGTGGGTTCCAGTTCTTCAGATAGTGGCACAGGTACTGGAGAAAGTGGGGACTGCACTCTTGGATAGTCTATACCTGAACCGAACTGGGTCCAGTGTTCCTGTGACTCACATAGCTCAGGAAGTAAAGTGGATTTTAAACCAAGTAGTCAGGGCAAGGGATCAGATGTAAGAAAATGTGGCTCATCAATGAATAAAGACAAGGCAGTAAAGAATGAAATTAATATGGAAGATGATAAACAGACCATGACAGGAAGGGATAGAAAGTTCAAATACAAGAGTGAATCATCAGATAAGGCCAAAGGTTACAAATCTAACATAAAGGGCGAAACTACACATAGGCTCTGTATCTGAAAGCACGGGACATTTGAAACAAAACAGATGAAACAATAATACAAATACTAAGAAGTAAATATGATCTTAAAGTCATTTCGGAGATGTAGGACATAGATTGGGACCTGAACTCTGAAGAATACATGAAGAATCAGTAAAATGGAATGAATGTTTGCCCCTTTACAAAGTAAGCACCATTAACAGATGGAGACAGCAGAGGACATTTCCAGTGCAGGAAACACATGCTTTGCTGCTTCCTCCACCTGAAGTGTTTTTCTTTAATTAATTGCATTGTGAGTCCAGACCTCAAACATTTCTAAAGGTAGCCAAGAAGGCGAAGCTTTTAGCCATGAGAACTGGGAGGCAGAAAGAGATTTAAACAAAAGGACACCATTTTATACAGCATGACAATGCTCTGACTAATCAAGGACTACCTGAGAATTAAAATTGACATTTCACTGTTTTGCAGCATCTCCGTGCCAATGATGGTCCAACCAATCAGCACCCTCTTCCCTTGCTAGATGCAGTGGAGTCCTTTTCTCCATTTCTGCTTTTATTTTGAGTCCTTGTGGTGTGGTAGATATAAGGCAAAAAAAAACTTTGATTTCCTTTTCCCTTTCACCAATATTTTTCTTTATGCTTTGAAGGGGGATGTAACTGTTACTGACAAGGACATCATTTATTGCCTATCGCTAATTGCCTTGAACTGACTAGCTTCCTGGGCCTTGCAGAGGACTGTTGAGAGTAACCCACATTGTTGTGGGTTTAGAGTCACATGTAGCCTATTGTGTTGTTGTGTGGATTTCAGACCAGTCAAGCCTATCCCTTTAAGACCTCTGTATACTATCACAACATGTGTGAGTCTTTGGTATAAAGATACCCAATCGCCTTCTGTCATTCTCTCAGAGCAATGGAGTTGGTGTTTTTTTATCGCAAAGGCCCTGTCAGACCATGTTAGAAGTAACAAGGTGCTCCCGATCTATCATGAGCTTCAAAATAAACTTACATTCATTACTTCAGCTTGTCAGAACACAGCCACAAGTTCAACATGAAGGGAAGTAAAGCTTAAAGGAGCATTTAGCAGTTAAGATCCTTGGGAGAAATTGACCAGGTAGGAGAGAGAATGTTTTCTCTGTTGGACAAGTATTGAAATAGGCCATAGTTTCAAACTTAGCATTCATCAAATTCTGACCCAGATGAGGAGCAATCTTTACTCCCTGAAGATCATTAGTCTGTGGAATGCTCTTTCACAGAGAGCAGTGCAGCTCATCAAGTGTATTTAAGGCTGAGTTGGTTAGTGAAGGGAGCAAAAGGGACAACTGGAAGCGGCAGGGACAGACCACTATAAACACTGGAGGAAACATCATTGAAGCGCTTCGCAGGAGGCTCCCAAGCACTGATGATGTCGCCTAGCCAGGGGATGAAACGTTTGCAACAAAAACTTCCAGCTTGGCGAACAGAACCACAACAAGGAGCAAAAGGTGAAGGGATGGAGGGGTGGGTAGAACAGATAGGAGAATGTTGTTTTGGTCTTAATCAAATCAGCCATGATCTGCTTGAACGATGGAACTGACATGAGGGGCTGAATAGCCTACTTAATTCTTGCCTTCTTGACAGCACACATACTTGGAGCAAGCATTATGACTGACAAGTACTGGATTGAAATGGTTCTCGGTATATACTTGAAAAATTGACATATTCAAGATTACAGAGGTGTTCGTAATTTTGCTGCAGTTGTAATCCAGAGGCTCAGACTGATTCTTTAGCAATCAGAGTATAGTGAATCCCTGCCATCCAGCCCATTGAGTCATTCAGCTCAGAAACAGACCCTTCGATCTAAACAGTCTGTGCCGAACATGATCCCAAACTAAACTGCCCATGCATTTCCCACCTCCAATCCACCCTAACCTGCACATCTTTGGACTGTGGAAGGAAACCAGAGCCAACCCGCGCAGACATGGGGAGAATGTGCAAACTCCACACAGTCACATGAGGGTGTAATCAAACCCAGGTCAGTGGCAGTGTGAGGCAGCAGTGCTAACTACTGAGCCCACCATGCCTTCCAAGAAAATGGCCAAGAAATTGACTCGAAATTGAATCAACTGTTGATTTTGTTGTTTGAACAAGTGTATTTATATTGATGTAAATAAATTTAAAAAACAATAATAGCTGGACAGAATAATACAGTAAACGTGATTGGTATTTGAGATATGTAATGTATGTATCGAGAGTGCCAGTTCATAACGTGCCAGTTAAAACAAAGTCTGTTGTAATTCATCAATGTTAATTTAGCCTGGTTTAGAACTCAAAGAGTGTGGTGCTGGGAAAGCACAGCCGGTCAGGCAGCATCCGAGGAGCAGGAGAATTGACGTTTCGAGGACAGGCCCTTCAGCCGGAATGAGGCTTATGCTCAGTGTCTACTCTCCTGCTCCTCGGATGCTGCCTGACTGGCTGTGCTTTCCCAACACCACACTCTGCGATTCTGATCTCCAGCATCTGCAGTCCTCACTTTCTCCGACCAGACTTAGAACTTTCATGAAACAGATTGCCGTAAAACCCATTGTGTTCCTCACAGAGAGGAACTCATCTGGCCTCGTCGATAGGTGGCTCCAAATTCTCAATAGGCCACTCACTTGGGATCAAATTGCTGCAGAAAGCATGAATGTATATACGTCAGTTCAAGAAGGCAGCTCAGGATTATCTCCATAAAGATACGAAGCTGCCAGCCTTAATGAGCACTGATGTGTTTTGAAGATATTACTAACAAAATTAATTAAACTCAGTGCTTTACTGAGAGAAGTGAATTGGTCATAGAATCATAGAATCCTTCCTGCAGGCCATTCAGCCCATCCAGTCCACATCAACCCTCTAAAGAGCATCCCCACTCATGGGATGTGGGTGTTTCCAGTGAGACCAGTATTTGTTGCTCTTTCTCTAACTGCCCTTGAACTTAACGTCTTGCTGAGCACGAAGCACTAATTTCCTAAGTGTTTCTACGCACAGATAGTGGTAGACATTTGGAACTCTTTTCCACTAATGGCAGTGGGAGCTGAATCAGTTCTTAATTTTAAATCTAAGGTCGATTTATTTTAGTTACACAAGGTATTAAGGGATATGGGCCAAAGACAGTTATATTGAGTTACGCCATGAATCAGACATGATCTCATTTAATGGGGGAGCAGGCTCATGACGCAGAATGGCCTACTCCTCTATTCTACTTGAAAGGGCACTGCTGATGAGTCTGGAGGCGCATGTAGGCCAAACAAATTAAAGATGGCAGATGTGCTTCCCTAATGGACATGAATGAGTGTGAGTAGAGGGTTAACAGTACGCACAGGCATAGACTAGCTGTATAACTGGACTGAAGCCATGTTTGGGTTGTGAAACAGCTATCAAACACTTAGATTTGTAACCTGCAAGTGGAGCAAACAGCCAATTTTACATTCATAATGTTTTATCTTTGTCAAATACAGAATGCTGGAGAAACTCAATGAGTCTGGCAGCATCTGTGGAGAGTGAAACAGTTATCATTTCAAGTCCGTTATGAATCTTTTTCAGATAAACCCCTTCCAAAGAAGTCATATTGGGACTCAGAACTTTAGTTCTGTTTCTCTTCCCACAGTTACTGTCAGACCTGCTGAGTTTCTCCAGCATTCTCTCTATTTGTTTCAGATTTCCAGCACCTGCAGTAATTATTCTGTTTAAACATTGGAGTCTGGCTCTCTGTGTTTTTCGGGTTTCGACACTAGGGCCAGAAGGTGTTGAGCATTTTGTTCAAATTATTTTACTGATGCGAGCTTCAGTTTACAACTCAATTTTCAATACAATCACTTCTCCATGTGGGAGAGAGGCTAAGGGAATGTGTGATAGCCAGGCTATGGCATACTAGACATTGCCACCTCCAATCACAGTGTTCTTGTAACAGACTTCACAAGAGGGATTGTCCAAAGGATTAAGATGAAAGTCTGAATGGAAACACGGTCAAAATGTTACATATGGCAGACACACAGATCACTTCCATTCCAATGACTTACTGATTAGCCTGAGTACTGTTGATCAACCTTCAGAGGTCAGGACAGTGAGAGGTCAGAGGTCAGACAACCAAATGACACAAAACACCCCGGAGCTGAGGCCAGTTTAGTAAATTTGACAAATTACACAGAGAGCCTCAGGCAGATCTGTCAAGGTGAACTTGACAAGGTGACTCAGTGGTTCACACTGCTGCCTCACAGCACCATGGACCTGAGTTCAATTCAACCCCTGGGCAACTGTCTGTATGGAGCTTGCACATTGTACCCATATCTGTGTGGATTTCCTACGGGTGCTCTGGTTTCTACCTAGAGTTCAAAGATGCATAGGCTAGGTGGTTTGGCCATCCAAAATGCAGGATCATAGTGTACTGGAAAGGGCCTGGAAGAGCTGCTGTTCAAAGGGTTGCCGTGGACTTGATTGGGCTGAATGGCCTGCTTCCACACTGTGGGAATTCTGTGTGCTATGTAACTGTTGGTCTACTTCCAATGTTATCACTAGAAACTTAACAAGCCTTTTTCTTCTGTGTGGCTAAGGTTTCTGTTTCATCTGTTCCTTAAATAGCATGCTGTGTTGGTCATGATTCTCATCTGGATAAGTTCGCCTTGACAGGTCTGCCCGAGGCCGTCTGTGTTATTTGTCAAATTTACTAAACTGGCCCTCACTCCAGGGCTTTGTGTCACTTGGCTGTTTGACCTCCGAACTCTCACCTTCCTGGCCTCTGATGTTCCTCATACTCTGACACATTCACGCAGAGCAACCACTTTTTAACTTGTCAAATCGTCTTCAGCATTTTTCCTTCACCACCTGTTCCTCTTTTCATTTAATTGTTGAGAGTTCTTTGACATAGATCATAACTTCACAATCATTTACCTTATTTTAGTTCAAATTGTTCAGATTGAAATACTCAGTGGGTCCTTAGTTTCAAACCCTATTATTGTGCTCCTACTAAATTAATGACCTGCTTGCTGGTAGTAATCAAGTTCACAGAACTGGATAAAAATGTTCTTATTTACATTTGACGATCTTTCCCTTTCCTTGTCTCCTTTCAGGTCATTTTATTATTGTTCTGCTGAAAGAAACATGCTTTTATTTTCACGGATCTCATAAATATCTCAAATTGTCACACACACCTTGAGGAGTACAGAGGAACCTCGATTACCCAGCATTCAATTATCCGAATTTTGGATTATCCGAGCAAGATCGCTAGGTCCCAATGCATGGTTAAACTGTGTTCTCCAGCATTCGATGATCTGAACATTCGATTATCCAAACAAAATACTCCCCGACCGTGTCATTTAGATAATCAAGGTTTCTCTGTAGTGTGTATTTCATTAAATGCCCATGTATATTGATCTGAATCCAATGGGTTTTTAGATTAGATTACTTACAGTGTGGAAACAGGCCCTTCAGCCCAACAAGTCAACACCGACCCGCTGAAGTGCAACCCACCCAGACCAATTCCCCTACATTTACCCTTTCACCTAACACTACAGACAATTTAGCATGGCCAATTCACCTAACCTGCACATTTTTGGACTGTGGGAGGAAACCGGAGCACCCAGAGGAAACCCACGCAGACACAGAGAGAATATGCAAACTCCACACAGTCAGTCGCCTGAGGCAGGAATTGAACCTGGGTCTCTGGTGCTGTGAGGCAACAGTACTAACCACTGTGCCACCATGCCGCCCACTGACTTTGTAAGCAAATATCAATGATAACCCACTACCATCGGACCAGCTGAGGTTGTGCTGAGGTTTTGTTGAACAGGTTTGCTGTTACGGGTCATGGTGAGTTCTCTCACGCTATCTGGCCAAACGCACCTCATTAATTGCATACTGCTATCCTCTGGCATCTCTCACACCTGATTTCACCCTACTTTACTGTCTGCTGTAGCCACAACAACTCGCTGCTCTGTGCATATCCCGGAATTCACCAACTTCTCTTGCACCCACGCCATCTTTAAAAGGCCATTGTGGACCCAAGCAAGCACCGTCAGTCTGGAGCTGCCCTGCACAGTTCATGAACGTCGCCGTGAATATGGCAGATGAGGGATGAGTTACTCATTGCAGTGTCTGGCCTGCTCTTGTGTCTATATAGAGTCACAGAGTCATGCAGCACGGAAACAGACGCTTCGGTCCAACCAGTCCATGCTGAAGAACAGAATCGCAAACTAACCCAGTCCCATCTGCTTGCTCCTGGCTCAAATCCCTCCAAACCACCTTTCCTATTCACCTACTTATTTAAGTGTCTTTGAAATGTTGTAATTGTACCCACATCCACCACTTCCTCAGGAAGTTCATTTCACATGCCTCTGCGTAAAACTATTACCCCTCTTATCTATTTTAAAATCTCTCTCCTCTCATCTTAATAATGTGCCCCCCATCTTGAAATCCCCCATTCTCGGGAAAAGACAACTGTCATTACCTCTATTCTTGCCCCTCATTATTTTATAAACCTCTATAAGTCTCCTCTCAACCTTCTACGCTCCAGTGAAAAAAGTCCCAGGCTTGCTTTCTAACTCAAACCTCCCATACCCGACAACATCCTGATGAATCTCTTCTGAACCCTCTCCAGTTTAATAATATCCTTCCTGTAACTGGGTGAAGAGATCTGCTCAATGGTAAATGTTGTGATTATATGTAGAGTCAAAAAGTGTAGCGCTGGAAAAGCACAGCAGGTCAGGCAGCATCTGAGGAGTAGGGGAGTCGACATTTTGGGCATAAGCCCTTCATCAGGAATGTAACAAGGTCAGCCAGGTGGACCTCATAGAATATGAGTTCCCTGACTGGGGCTGGTAATCTGGTCCGATCAGGGAGCCCTGGCTGACAGATACAAACAAGAGTGTCTGAGGTTCTGTTCACTCGGAGAACTGGCTCTGAGGGAGCCGGACCAAGTACTGTGCATGTGTAAATAAAGGGTGACTTGTTGACGGGATACCGGCCTCTGTGGAGGTATTTCCGCAAACACCCAGGATGTTGATAATGGGGGAGTTTGATAAATGTAACACCATTGAATGTCAAGGAGCCGTGGTTAGATTGTTTTCTATTGGCGGAGATTATTGCCCGGCATTTGTGTGGCGTGAATGCTACTTTGCCTCTTTTCAGCCCACACCATGAGCCATTGTAAAAGATAGTGAACATCAGCATGCCATACTCACTCAGAATTCCAAGGGCTAACTGATTCAGATGCAAGAGTACGGACTGAAGCTTTGTGAATTCAAACAATAGCAGCAACTTCAGCACAAATTGGTGTTGTACCACTGCATTTTTGGATGTGCTATCTTTGAGATGAGAAGGCTAAAATGAGACCTCATATTCCCTTTCAAATGGATATACAGGATACTGTGGCACTGTTTTACAGAGAATCCAGAGCACTCTCTGGCATCCTGCCCAATATTTCTCCCTCAACCCAGGTCACCAAAACAGATGTTCGGACCATTACCACAATGCTCTTTGTGGGAGCTTGCTGTGCAGTCTTGTTCTGCCACGTTTTCTCCCATACAATGGGGAGAACATTTTGAAAGTGCTTCTTCTGGTTATAAGGTGCTTTGTGACATCCTCAGGGTGCTACGTGAATGCAACTCTTTCTTCAGCAAATCACATCGTGTCTGTTGACTCGCGATCGAGTGAGGCCTTTTGAGAGTTCCAAGTTTGCTCAGGGCTGTCATCTCAATTTTCCACAGTGGTTTCAGGCAGAGGTAGATTCCATACAACTGTAATGATGCCTTTGAAGAAACTTGTGACCTTGTGGGGGTCCCTTATGTTCTGAAATGCATCTTCCAAATGAGCCCCTGGTCTCTCGCTTGCCAAATGATGGTGTGAACACCGACTTTGCAGAACCAAGATAAGTAAGTTTCGAAATAATTTCTGCACGACTGAAATATATTGTTAATATAAAAAGAGGAACAGAAAAATCCCGGTGAACCACACATCTAATTCCCAACAAACTCAAAAGAATACAAAACAGACATTTCATCATAGGCCTCGTGCAAGTTGTGTCCGAGTTGTTTGGCACTCAACCAAAATGATATCCACGGAGAAGGAGAGAATGTAGATAACATGGAACAAAATGTGTCAGGGAAAAGAATGAAGATGGAGAGAAAGATGAAAGACCGAGTGAAAAGGCTTCTTAACAAAGAAGGAGAATGTAGAGAAACAGAGATTGCGAGAGAGGGAGAGAGAGAGAGAGAGAGAGAGGGGTGGGGGGGAGAGAAAGAGAAGGGGGGAGGGGAGAGAGACAGACAGAGAGAGACAGAGAGAGAGAGAAAGAGGGGAGAGAGAGAAAGAGGGGAGAGAGAGAGAGAGAGGGGGGTGGGGGAGAGAGAGAGAAAGAAGCAAAACTGAGAGGTGGAATTGTACCTGATTGATCAGTAAGGACTGTTAACTCACATTTGTAGAATACAAGCTCCATTTTGTGTTTCTGATCTTCCCAAGAGGAAACAGTGAGGGAGCATGATGCTTTCACACCTTTTGATGACTGTGACAGAAATCATAAAACTTAAAGGCCACTTAAAGACTTGTCCATTCTGGCAGCAACCTATCCAAACACTTGGGACTCAGTAATATGAAACAAAGAACTGTGGATGCTGGAAATGTGAAACAAAAGCAGAAAGTGCTGGAAAATTTCTGCTATCCAGACAGCATCTGTGGAGAGAGAAACAAGAGTTAACATTTCAAGTCCAGTGAAGAAGAGTCCGTGGACTCGAAACGTTAATTCTGTTGCTCTCTCCACAGAACATAGTGCAAAACAGGAACAGGCCCTTCGGCCCACCATGTCTGTGCAGACCATGATGCCATTTGCCTGTATGTGATCCCTCTATTCATTGCCTGTTCACGTGTCTGTCTAAATGCCTCTTGAACTTTGCCTGTAGCACATCCCCTGGTTGTGCATTCCAGGCACCTACCACTTCCTGTGTAAAAAAAACATGCCTCTCATATCTCTTTGAAACTTTCTCCCTCTCACCATGAACTTATATCCTCTAGTATTTGACATTTCCACCCTGGGAAAAAGACTCTGACTATCCATGCATCTTTTAATTTTATCCACTTCTATCCGGTCGGCCCTCAGCCTCCAATGCTCTACAGTGAAAACAATCCAAGTTTGTCTAACCTCTCCTTAGAGCTAATACAATACAGGCAGGTTCTCCAGCAAAGTCAGTCTTGGTGGAACTCAGTGTTGAGCCTATTCAAATAACTGGTCTTGGTTTGCATCTGTCCTCAGTCGAGGTGGGGGGGCGGGGGGGTATGAGGGGGTGAGAAGGAAGAGGTGTCTCCAATCTGTTTCGTTCCCCAGTGGTCAACTCGGCCATTTGCAGACAAAGTCCTGACTGGAGTCTTGCTCCTGCGCTGGTGTTGTCACTTTAAAAGAAAAGCGACTAAGTTTGCGTACAGTGATCTGTTCTTTGGGTAGAAGCTGATGAGACATATGAGACTCAATTCAGGAAGTAGGAGTGGAGCAATTAAAACAAATGTACAACATCAGCTAAAGCTCCAATTGAGTGCAATACTCAGCAGTAATAGCAGTTCTCCTTACCACAATAGTCTTGCAAATACATTACTCGCCCACTTCTGCCTTGTCACTTCAGAATATAAATTATCGTCATTGTTTTCTGTATTCATACAGCAGGATGATTGACAGGCGAGCTATCAGGGAAGAGTAATGCTTTTCAGTTTTGTCATTGATATTCAAATTAGATGTCTTCAATATGATTATGCTTTAGCTGAAGGGTGGGGTGGGTGAGAAGCATACCAGGATGTTTTCAAAATTATGTCCTACTTTGTAAATCTATCTTTAAATGAGAAAAAAACTAGCTCAAATCATTTGGCAGTGGCCCCTGTCAGTGTGTCTCCACTCTCTGAAAAGGGAGAAATAATGTTTAGATGGAGGTGGACAGACCTCTGGCTCTGACCAACCTTTTTCCTCTTAGAACCAGAGACGCAAGAAGCAGGAGTAGGCCATTCAGCCCTTTGAGCCTGCTCCACCATTCAATATGACCACAGTCAATCATCCAGCTGAGTCCCTGTTCCCATTTTCTCCCCATTCCCTTTGATCCCTTTAGCCCGAAGAACTATATCTAACTCATCTTTGCAAACATTCAATGTTTTGGTCTCAACTGCTTTCTGTGACAGAGGATTCCACAGGTTTTCCACTCTCTGGATGAAGACATTCCTCCTCATCTCAGTCCAAAATGGCGGACCTTGGACTGTGACCTGTTTTTGGACTCCCTGGTCTCTGGGAACATCCTCCTGCGTTTACCCTATTGGTGTAGTCCTGTTAGAATTTAAGCCCCTCTGAGTGGCACAGTGGCTTAGAGGTTAGCACTGCTGCCTCTCAGCGCCAGGGACCTGGGGTTTCGATTCCACACTCGGGCGACTGTTTGCATGGAATTTGCACATTCGCCCTGTGTCTGCATGGGCTTCCTCTGGGTGCTCTGGTTTCCTCTCACAGTCCATAGAGGTAAAGATTAGGTGGATTGGCCATGCTAAATTGCCCATGGTGTCCATGGATGTGCAGACTAGGTGCATTAGCCATGGGAAATGCAGGGTTGCAGGAATTGAGTAGGGGTTACCCATGGGAAATATAGGATAAGAGTAGCGGGGGGGGGTTGGGCAATGGTAGGATGCTCTTTGGAGGGTCGGTATGCGGTATATGGCCTGTTTCAAGACTGTAGGGATCCTCTCCCACTTAGTCAAGTTGTCAGATCCAGTTCTAAAATCTAGTGGCAAAAAGGTCTCAATGAGCTCTTACCAAAGCCTTAGTTTTCCAATGTCATCAAACACTTGGTTGCACTTACAATTGATTCGCTCATCAAGCGTACGTGACAATAAAGACTATTCTAATTCTAATTTCTGGTCCCTGAGCACTCACTCTGACTGAACATCGGCACCTCATCCTGTGCTGTTTCACCTGAGCAGGACATTATAAATCCCTAAAATTTATCATGGTTTAAGGGAGACAAATTCGGACTGAGATGTGGAGAAATTTCTTCCCCCAGAACTTGAAGATAAATCATACCAGACTCAAAATATTACTTCTGCTTCTCTCTCCACAACTCCTGCCAGACCTGCTGAGTTTCTCCAGTATTTTCTGAGTTTCTTTCTGATCTGGATATAAGTTTGCTCGCTGAGCTGGAACGCTTGTTTTCAGATGTTTCGTCACCATACTTGGTAACATCATCAGTGAGCCTCCAGTGAAGCGCTGTCTATTTATGTGTTTAGGTTTCCTTGTGTTGGTGATGTTATTTTCTGTGCTGATGCCATTTCCTGTGTTGGTGATGTCATTTCCTGTTCTTTTTCTCAGATGGGGTCCAAGTCGATGTGTGTGTTGATAGAGTTCCAGTTGGAATGCCATGCTTCTAGGAAGTCTTGTGCGTGTCTATGTTTGGCTTGTCCTCGGATGGATGTGTTGACCCAGTTGAAGTGATGTCCTTCCTCATCTGTGTGTAAGGATACTAGTGAGAGAGGGTCATGTCTTTTTGTGGCTAGTTGATGTTCATGTATCCTGGTGGCTAGTTTTCTGCCTGTTTGTCCAATGTAATGTTTGTTCCTGTTTTTGCAAGGGATTTTGTAAATGACATTAGTTTTGGTTGTTGTCTGTATAGGGTCTTTCAAGTTCATTGGCTGCTGTTTCAGTGTGTTTCCAATTGCCAGCGTCCACAGTACTTTGCATCTATTCGAGTTTTAATCGAGTGAACGTGGATCGCAGTTCAGCAGAACATCCCCACTGCCTGGGACTCTCCTGAGTACTGGCCAAGACTCTTGCCTCCTCTATGAGACTGCATTCACTGTTTCCTGCCTGCGGTGGGTTGGGGGTTTAGTAACAATTATCCACTGATAGGAAGCAATGCTTGAACGCTGAGGAAACAGTTCTAAAACCTGTCAGACTGTAACAACATCAATGTTTATCTGCCAAGGGTGTGAAATCTGCTGAAGATGGAAATTGTCTTATCAATGCTTTATGGCACCTGTCTGTTCATGCTAAGAGCACTGAGACAGAATTACACCACAGAAGCTTTATAGATCATCACCAGTTTTGACAGACAAGTTCCCTTGTTGGCATTTGTCTTGCTTTTAAAGAAGTGTGTCCATAAAAGTAGCTTTACTGCACAATGTATTCGCCTTAACATGAGGGAACTGGGCTACTTTCAATTGTCGTTATTTGGGATTTGGTGATAGAGGGAAAGGAATTCAGAAACAGTTTGTAATGCAGTCTCACTAATGTCTCCATCACTTCCGATTCAGTCAGAATGGCAAGATACAGTAATTTGTTTTAAAAATAATGTTCTGTTGGAATGTAAAGTTCTTTGTATTAACCTAGAACATGCCAGACCATTTCACCCATCTTGCCTATTCTAGATCTTGTGAGGAGTTCTATTAATCTTCAAATGGAAATTTAACATTCAATGATTAAATATAGACTCTTCACAGTATAGAGGAAGCCATTGGGCCCATGTTGATTATCTGCAAACGTAAAGACCACTTAGAGTCATACAGCATGGAAACAGACCCTTTGGTTCAACCAGTCCAAGCTGACCATAATCCCAAACTAAACTAGTCCCACCTGCCTACACTTGGCTCATGTCCCTCCAAACATTTCTTATTCATGTACTTAACTAAATCTCTTTTAAATGTTGTAACTGTACCTGCATCCACTACTTCCTTTGGAAATTCATTCCACACAGAAACTTCTCTCTGTGTAAAAAGAATTGCCCCCATGTCTCTTCTTAAAACTTTCTCCTCTCCTATAAAAATGTGCCCGCTACTCTTGAGATCCTCCATCATAGTGAAAAGACACCTGTCATTCACCTTGTCTATATCCATCATGATTTTATAAACCTCTACCCTAACCTCACAAACTCCAGTGAAAAAAGTTCCAGCCTATCCAATCTCTCCTTATAACTCAAACTTTCCATTCCCAACAACATCCTGGTCAATTCTTTCCTGAACCCTGTCCTTTCTTTAACAGGGTAACCAGAGCTGGGCACAGTCCACAAGAAGAAGCCTCGTCAACATCCTGTGAAACCTCAACATAATATTCCAACTCCTATACTCAAAGATTTGAATAATAAAGGCATGTGTGTCCTTAAGTCTTAACATCCAGATACATGTGACACAAACTTCAAAGAATTATGTATCTGAAGCTCTCTTTCTCTCTCTTTCTCTGTTCTACAATACTACCCAGGGCCCTACCATTAATTGTACAAGTTCTGTCTTTGTTTGTTTTACCAAAATGCAATACCTTGCCTTTATCCAAATTAAACTCCATCTGCCACTCTTCAGCCCATTGACCCAATTGATCAAGGTCTCTTTGCAATCTTAGATAACCTTCTTCACTGTCCGCTGTACCACCAACCTTGGTGTCATCTGCACAATTACTAACCAAGCCTTCTATATTCTCATCAAAATCATTTATATAAACGACAAATAGTAGTGGGCCCAGCACCAATCCTGGTGGATTACCACTGGTCACAGTTCATCTTCTTTTTGTTTTAAGGTAGCCATCTGAAACAGAAAGTTACGGCTTTAAACCAAGGCGGATGTGTTACGACATGGTTGCAGTTTTAAGAATGATGTTTACTGGAGCATTCTGTGAGTTGGAACCAATGCTGCTTTCCCCTGGCACAGAATGCAGACAGCATAGAACCGGTGTGTTCTGATCTAAGGAGGATAGTTGCTTGAAAACAATGTTTTAATTTGCTCCTGACCAGGTGACAATTGCTTCTGAGGAGACAATGCAAGAGAGAACCACCCAGTTCACAAAGAAAAAGCATCAAGAAGCCTCTCTCTCTCTCTCATGCAGAGGTATTAGAAAGTTTCCAGTAACCTCCAGCTCTCTTCTTCTCACCTTTATCTGCAAATGTCCTGCCTTAAAAGACAATGAAACAACACACTTCCAATCAATGAATGAAACAGACCTCAGTCGACAAACAATCTAGTGTCAACAGCAAAGAGCTAAAAGGAATTGTATGTTACTGAACTAAACAACTAATTAACTCCGTAAAAACAATGACTGCAGATGCTGAAACCAGATTCTGGATTAGTGGTGCTGGAAGAGCACAGCGGTTCAGGCAGCATCCGAGGAGCAGTAAAATTGACGTTTCGGGCAAAAGCCCTTCATCAGGAATAAAGGCAGAGAGCCTGAAGCATGGAGAGATAACCTAGAGGAGGGTGGGGGTGGGGAGAAAGTAGCATAGAGTACAATAGGGAGTGGGGGAGGGGATGAAGGGGATAGGTCAGGGAGGAGGGTGGAGTGGATAGGTGGAAAAGGAGATAGGCAGGTAGGACAAGTCATGGGGACAGTGCTGAGCTGGAAGTTTGGAACTAGCAGTCTAGAGTGATGCTGCTGAACTACGTTCTCTGACATTTCTTTTCCTTTTTCCATGTATGTCCTGTCTGTCTGCCTGTGAAGGGGGATGTTTAAGAAGGAATGCAGTTTATATTTTTTTCAGTTGTAAATAAATATTTATTTCCATAACTGATGAGAAACTGAGAACTAACAAGTCATTCACACAGACGGTCTATTTCATGCATAAAGTAGACAAATCTCACTAAGCCCTGGGTGAGCCTGTCAAACAGGTACTCTCCCAGTCCATTCCCAGGGGCACCCAGTCTCTTCAGGTTGGTGACCTCCCAACTTCTTGATCATCTTCACTTGCTGATCCAAGTAGTGCCTCTCCAGGAAGTCACAAAGACGAGGGTCTGTATGGTCGGAGGAGAGTTTGTGCAGATCCAGCAGAGAAAGTGAGGACTGCAGATGCTGGAGAACAGAGTTGAAAAGTGTGGTGCTGGAAAAACACAGCAGGCCAGGCAGCATCCGAGGAGCAGGAGAATCGACGTTTCGGGCATAAGCCCTTCTTCAGGAATGAGGTTGGTGTGCCAAGCGGGCTGAGATAAAAGGTAGGGGGGAGGGAATTTGGGGGAGAGGAGCTGGGAATACGACAGGAGGAAGGAGGTGAGGGTGAGGGTGATAGGCCGGAGGGGGGTAGGGATGGAGAGGTCGGGAAGAAGATTGCAGGTCAAGAGGGTGGTGCTGAATCCGCGGGTTGGGACTGAGATAAGGTGGGGGGAGGGGAAATGAGGAAGCTGGAGAAATCGACATTTTTCCCATGTGGTTGGAGGGTTGCTAGGCAGAAGATGAGGCGCTCTTCCTCCAGGCGTCGTGTGGCCATGGTCTGGCGATGGAGGAGGCCAAGGACCTGCATGTCCTTGGCGGAGTGTGAGGGGTGGTTAAAGTGTTCAGTCATGGGGCGGTTGGGTTGGTTGGTGCGGGTGTCCCAGAGGTGTTCCCTGAAACGTTCCGCAAATAGGCCCTTTGTCTCCCCAATATAGAGGAGACCACATCGACTGCAGCGGACAGGAAATGATGTGTGTGGAGGTGCAGGTGAACTTGCGATGAATTTGGGGCCTTGGAGAGAGGTGAGGGGGAGGTGTGGGCACAAGTTTTGCACGCCTTGCGGTTGCAAGGGAAGGTGCCGGGAGTGGAGGTTGGGTTGGTGGGGGGTGTGGAAGGGTGAGGAGGGAAATATATCCCTGGTGGTGGGGTCTGTCTGGAGGTGGCGGAGGTTGTATCGGAGGATGCGATGTATCGGAGGTTGATGAGGTGGAAGGTGAGGACCAGTGGGGTTCTGTCCTGGTGGCGGTTGGAGGGGCGGGGCTCAAGGAGGTGCGGGAAGTGGAGGAGATGCGGTGGAGGGCATTGTCGATTATGTCTGGGGGGAAATTGCGGTCCTTGAAGAAGAAGACCATCTGGGTTGTACGGTATTGGAATTGGTCCTCCTGGGAGCAGATGCGGCACAGGCGAAGGAATTGGGAATATGGAATGGCGTTTTTTTGGAGGGCAGGGTGGGAAGAGGTGTAATTTAGGTAGCTGTGGGAGTCGGTTGGTTTGTAGTAAATGTCTGTGTTTAGTCGGTGGCCCGAGATAGAAATGGAGAGGTCTAGGAAGGGGAGGGAGGAGTCTGAGACGGTCCAGGTTAATTTGAGGTCGGGGTAGAAGGTGTTAGTAAAGTGGATGAACTGTTCAACCTCCTCGTGGGAGCCCGAGGTGGCGCCAATACAATCATCGATGTAGCGGAGGAAAAGGTGGGGGGTGGTGCCAGTGTAGCTGTGGAAGATGGACTGTTCCACATATCCGACGAAGAGACAGGCATAGCTGGGGCCCATGCGGGTGCCCATGGCTACTCCTTTGGTTTGGAGGAAGTGGGAGGATTGGAAAGAGAAGTTGTTCAGAGTGAGGACCAGTTCAGTCAGTCGAAGGAGGGTGTCAGTGGAAGGGTACTGGTTGGTTCGGCAGGAAAGGAAGAAGTGGAGGGCTTTGAGTCCTTCGTGATGGGGGATGGAGGTGTACAGGGACTGGATGTTCATCATGAAGATAAGGCATGGGGGACCAGGGAAGCGAAAATCATGGAAGAGGTGGAGGGCGTGGGTGGTGTCCTGAACGTAGGTGGGGAGTTCTTGGACTAAGGGGGACAGGACCGTGTCGAGGTATGCAGAGATGAGTTCGGTGGGGCAGGAGCAGGCTGAGATGATGGGTCGGCCGGGGCAGTCAGGTTTGTGGATTTTGAGCAGGAGGTAGAAACGGGCGGTGCGGGGTTGTGGGACTATGAGGTTGGAGGCAGTGGATGGGAGATCCCCTGAGGAGATGAGGTTATGGATGGTCTGGGAGATGATGGTTTGGTGGTGGGGGGGTGGGGTCATGGTCAAGGGGGCAGTAGGAGGAGGTGTCCGCGAGCTGGCGTCTAGCTTCAGCAATGTAAAGGTCGGTGTGCCAAACTACCACTGCGCCTCGCTTGTCTGCCGGTTTGATGGTGAGGTTGGGGTTGGAGCGGAGGAAGTGGAGGGCTGCGCGTTGTGAGGGTGAGAGGTTGGAGTGGGTGAGGGTGTGGACAGGTTGAGGCGGTCAATGTCGTGGCGGCAGTTGGATATGAAGGGCGGGTAAGAGGCCAGCACGGGGTGTCCAGGTGGATGCGGTGTGTTGGAGGTGGGAGAAGGGGTCGTCAGAGGGTGGGCGAGAGTCTTGGTTGAAGAAGTAGGTGCGGAGGCGAAGGCGGCGGAAGAATTGTTCGATGTCTCACTGCGTGTTGAACTCATTGATCCGGGAGCATAGGGGAATGAAGGTGAGGCCTCTGCTGAGGACTGATCGTTCATCCTCAGAGAGGGGGAGGTCTGAAGGGATAGTGAAAATACGGCAGGGCTGGGAGCTAGGACCTGGTGTGGGGCTGGAACTAGGAGTGGGAGGCGGAGTTAGGCATGAGGGCGGAGTTAGTCGTGGGGGCGAAGATCGACGTGTGGGTGGAGATTAATGGGGTGGAGATTAACGTGGGGCGGAGATAACGTGGGGGCAGAGATCGACGTGGGAGTGGCGTAGCGTGCGGTGTGGTCCTTGAGTAGGTGAGTGATGTCACTGGGGCCGGATGTTGCTGCGGCCGGGGGCGGAAGTGGCGCGCTGGGCAGAAACAGCGCTGGTCCCGGTGGCTGTGGATCCTGGGCCGGCTGCCTATATGTCGGCGATGGTCTTCCAGGCGATCATGGAGGCGGTTGTCTGGGCGGCGATCGCGGAGGCTGCATGGTCGGTGGTGGCTGTTGTCCGTGTGGCGGTGGGGGCGGAAGTGATGTGACCTTTCGCCGCGGCAGTGGTGGCTGCAGCAGCCGTGTGGGCAATGGCGCCGAGCAGTTCCGGAGGTCATGAGATGGTTCAGGAACGGTCGAGGAATCCGGAGTGTGGGGGTGAGTACATGAAAGTCTTTTGTATTTTCTTTAATGTTCGATATGGCTAGGAAAAAACGTTTGTTCAGTGTATGAATGCTCCCACGAGGAGGTTGAACAGTTCATCCACTTTACTAACACCTTCCACCCCGACCTCAAATTTACCTGGACCGTCTCAGACTCCTCCCTCCCCTTCCTAGACCTCTCCATTTCTATCTCGGGCGACCGATTCAACACAGACATTTACTACAAACCGACCGACTCCCACAGCTACCGAGATTACACCTCCTCCCACCCTGTCCCCTGTAAAAACACCATCCCATATTCCCAATTCCTCCCCCTCTGCCGCATCTGCTCCCAGGAGGACCAATTCCACTACCGAACAGCCCAAACGGCCTCCTTCTTCAAAGACCGCAATTTCCCCCCAGACGTGGTCAACGATGCTGTCCACCGCATCTCTTCTACTTCCCGCACTTCTGCGCTTGAACCCCACCCCTCCAATCGCCAACAAGACAGAACCCCACTAGTCCTCACCTTCCACCCCACCAACCTCCGATACATCGCATCATCCTCCGTCATTTCTGCCACCTCCAAACGGACCCCACCACCAGGGATATATTTCCCTTTCCACCCCTATCAGTGTTCCGGAGAGACCACTCCCTCCGCAACTCCCTCGTCAGGTCCACACCCCCCACCAACCCAACCTCCACTCCCGGCACCTTCCCCTGCAACTGCAAGAAGTGCAAAACTCCCCCCTCACTTCCCTCCAAGGCCCCAATGGATACTTCCATATCTGTCGCAAGTTCATCTGCGCCTCCACACACATCATTTACTGTATCCGCTGCACTCAATGTGGTCTCCTCTACATTGGGGAGACAGGCTGTCTACTTGTGGAACGTTTCAGAGAACACCTCTGGGACACCCGCACCAACCAACCCAACCGCCCCATGGCTGAACACTTTAACTCCCCCTCCCACTCCGCCAAGGACTTGCAGGTCCTTGGCCTCCTCCATCGCCAGACCATGGCCACACGACGCCGGAGGAAGAGCGCCTCATCTTCCGCCTAGGAACCACACGGGATGAATGTAGATTTCTCCAGCTTCCTCATTTCCCCTCCCCCCACCTTATCTCAGTCCCAACCCCCGAATTCAGCACCGCCCTCTTGACCTGCAAACTTCTTCCCGACCTCTCTGCCCCCACCCCCTCTTCGGCCTATCACCCTCACCTCTTGCCACCTTTTGTATTCTCAGCGCCCCTCCCCAAATTCCCTCCCCCCCCATCTTTTATCTCAGCCCGCTTGGCACACCAGCCTCATTCCTGAAGAAGGGCTTATGCCTGAAACGTCAATTCTCCTGCTCCTCGGATGCTGCCTGGCCTGCTGCATTTTTCCAGCACCACACTTTTCAACGCAGATCCAGCAGACTCTGGCTCACATCCTTCAGCATCTGGAGAGATCTCTGCATTGCCTCCAGACCATTGCCCCACTCATCCTGCTCTGGCCTCTTGACATTCTGCAGGAGGACTCAGCCAGGGATGCAGTTTAAGTTGTAGAGTTATAAATTAGCTATTCATATTTCCTGAGAGCCAATTGTTAAAGACAATTTGTTTGCAATGAACAGTAATTTTCTTGTTAAGTACAGAAAACTAGTGAGTGTTCTCTTTTAACCTGATTTCATCAGTCTGGCAAATTGGGGACTTTTGATAATTTGACTAAACCAATCACACTTTAGAATTAGAATCCCTACAAGTGTGGAAACAGGCCATTTGCACTTTTAAGTTTTGTATCTGGGGTATTGCCAGACTGAGAGACAATTGTGGTCAGTGGTCTCAGGAATGCTGGTTAATGAAAGCTCTTGGGTGAGAAGGGAAGCAGTGTGTGTGTCGAGCTGAGGGTTAGAGATCTCAGGATTTGGGAGAGTTGGTCATAAGAGCTTTGGATGACTCTTCAACTATTGAGACAACAAAAGTGTGGACAAAGATTTCAGCAGAGGATGTGCTAAACTATGATTAGAAATGGTTACATATTGTGAAACACGATTTACTCTGTCTTGCTGGATCAGAATCCTCTGAATATCTTCATTGAAGGGTCTGCATTTTTTTTTAAAGAGTGTGTTGGTGTAATTTGGAACTTCCTGTCTACAATGGCTCTTGTTCTCAATGGGGTAGAATTCTGCCTGTTATCAGTATAAGCTGAGGAGTTTTGGGGAAGAGTCTCTGAACCCGAAACATTAACTCTGATTTCTCTCCACAGCTGCTGCCAGATCTGCTGAGCCTTTTCAGCAATTTTTGCTTTTGTTTCTGACTTCCAGCATCCACAGTTCCTTTAGCTTTTATAAATATAAGCTTCCTGCATTATATACTGTCTATTTCTTACATTTGCAGTCAAGTTTAATTTTTTCTCTGTCTTTTGAGAAGTGTCCATTAAATATAGAGTCATAAAGTTTGTAGAGCATGGAAACAGACCCTTCGGTCCAACCCGTCCATGCCGACCAGATATCCCAACCGAATCTAGTCCCACCTACCAGCATCTGGCCCATATCCCTCCAAACCCTTCCTATTCATATACCCATCCAAATGTCTTTTAAATGTTACAATTGTACCAGCCTCCACCACTTCCTCTGGCAGCTCATTCCATACACATACCACCCTCTGTGTGAAAAAGTTGCCTCTTAGGTCTCTTTTATATCTTTCCCCTCTAACCCTAAACCGAAGCTCTCTAGTTCTGGACTCCCCCACCCCAGGGAAAAGACTTTATCTATTTATCCTATCCATGCCCCTCATGATTTTCTAAACCTCTATAAGGTCACCCCCTCAGCCCCTGACACTTGAGGGAAAACAACTCCAGCCTATTCAGCCTCTCCCTGTAGCTCAAACCCTCCAATCCTGGCAACATCCTTGTAAATCTTTTCTGAACCCTTTCAAGTTTCACAACATGCTTCTAATAGGAAGGTGACCAGATGTGCATGCAATATTCCAAAAGTGGCCTAACCAATGTCCTGTACAGCAGTAACATGACCTCGCAATTCCTGTACTCAATACTCTGACCAATAAAGCATATCAAACACCTTCTTCACTATCCTATCAACCTGCGACTCTACTTTCAAGGAGCTATGAGCCTGCACGCTTAGGTCTCTTTATTCAGCAACACTCCCTAGGACCTTATCATTAAGTGTATAAGTCCTGCTAAGATTTGCTTTCCCAAAATGCAACACCTCACTTTTATCTAAATCGAACTCCTCAGCCCATTGGCCCATCTGATCAACATTAGAATCCCTGCAGTGTGGAAACAGGCCATTTGGCCCAACCAGTCCACACCAACCCTCCGAAGCGTAACCCATTTCCCTCTGACTAATGCACCCAACAAGTTAGGGCAAGTTAGCATGGGCAAGTTAGCATGGCCAATTCACCTGACCTGCACATCTTTTACTGTGAGAGGAAACCGGAGCACCCGGAGGAAACCCACGCAGACACGGAGGAATGTGCAAACTCCTTACAGATAATCACCTGAGGCTGGAATCGAACCTGGGACCCTGGTGTTGTGAGGCAACAGTGCTAACCACTGAGCCACCATGCATTAAACAAATTAATGTTTCTTTGAGAATATTTAACAAATAGCTCAAATATTTGATAAAAGGTGTGTGAGAAATCCAAGATCCCGTTGTAATCTGAGGTAACCCTCTTCGCTGTCCACTACACCTCCAATTTTGGTATAATCTGCAAACTTACTAACTATACCTCTTATGCTCACATCCAAATCATTTGTATAAATGATCAAAAGTAGAGGACCCAGCACCAATCCTTGTGGCACTCTACTGGTCACAGGCCTCCAGTCTGAAAAACAACCCTCCACCACCACCCTCTGTCTTCTACTTTTGAGCCAGTTCTGTATCCAAATGGCGAGTTCTCCCTGTATTCCATGAGATCTAACCTTACTAATCAGTCTCCCATGGGGAACCTTGTCAAACGCCTTACTGAAGTCCGTATAGATCACGTCTACCGCTCTGCCCTCATCAATCCTCTTTAATACTTCATCAAAAAACTCAGTAAAATTAGTTAGTCGTGATTTCCCACGGGGGCGGGGAGGGGAGTGGGGAATGAAGGCTAAATTATAAGGAATAAGATTTCTCACACACCTTTCATCAAATATTTGTGCTATTAACTAAATAGTCTCAGAGAAACATTAGTTTGTTTAACTTAAGTATAACTGGATTTTACTTTCTTTGAATTAGGCATTGTAGAGGATCAAGAAGGCTTTGAGATTAAACATACAAGGACTCACATGAGACCAGGATTCAGGGTAAGAGCTTTCAAATCAGAACAGAACTTTGGTGGTTTAGCCATTTTGGAAATATGGCAGCCATTTTGTCTAAGGATTGTTCTGTTATACCACAATTTGTTTTTTTAACACAAATTCGCTATAACACAATTGATTAATTGGGGACACTGTTTCTAAAGTGCAAAGTTTTAAAGCGTGTTTTGATTATAATGTGATTCCAGCCCCACTAGTTTAAATGGTCCTACTATTATGCAACTTTCTTATAACACGGGATTGCATGAGAATTGAACTATTGTGTTATTATGAACTGACGGTACAGTAAGGCCTCATAAACAGGAATGCAATTCGGACCAACTAAGGGAAGATGCTGAAGATGTGCTTATGTCACAGGGCTGGTGATCCAGAGCAACAGGCTGGGAGCATGAGCTCAAATAGCAGGAATGGAATTTACATTCAATTAATATATCTGGAATTAAATTAAAGCAAGTATCAGTGTTGGCCATGATCCTCAATTGTTGTAAAAAGTCTATCTGGTTCACTAATGCCCTCCAAGAAACGAATTCTGTAGTCCTTACCTGGTGAGGCCTACGACTCCCTGCAAACTGGTTGACTTCTATTTGCCCCTTGAAATGGGTAACTGAGTTCAAGGACAATTGGGAATGTGTAACAAATGCTATCATGCTCACATCCAATTTATAATTTAATGTACAATGTGCAAACTCCACACAGTTGTCCAAGGCTGGATCGAACCTGCTCTATTACGGAATTGCCAGCCGATAATTTGATTTCTATAGTTACTTCGTATTGGCTGTTCACACAAAATACAATTCATTACTTAAACCCAGTTCTAATTGTCAAGATAATGGCTGTAAATTTATTCTTTTTCATAATGACTGCAATCTGCAATAAGACTAGATATATCAAATCATTATGTTCAAATTTGGGGCTGAAAGTTGATTTACTGTGGTTGGCTACAACTCATGTTATAATGCATTTCCATTTGTCTTTGGAACAATCGCGCCAAAGATTATGACAATAATATATTAAGCGGCCTTCATAGATTCACTGAAATAATTTGCAAATTAGTACGTGATAATTGCAGCAAGTTCATGATATTATGGCACAAATGCTTCACGCTGTGGGAGTCTGCCTGACAGACCTAAAGGATTCTAGTTTCAGCCTTACACTTGTTTTGAATTGTGTTTAACCAGGAGAAACAAGTACAATGATTTTATATAGAGCCTTATGGTATTTTAAAGTGCTCTGGAATACATTTTGCCATTTTATTATTGTTGTAAGACGACTAGAACACCTTCCAAAATAAATCTGGTCCTCTTAACTAAGAAAATCAGAACTATACACAGTACTCCAGGTACAGTCTCAGCCTCCAAAGGACAATAACTGTACACAGTACTCCAGGTACAGTGTCAGACTCCATATGAAACCTGGTGTGGACTTGTTGGGCCGAAGGGCCTGTTTCCACACTGTAAGTAATCTAATTTAATCTAATCTAATCTAATAACTGTACACAGGGCTCCAGGTACAGTCTAACTCTCCAGATGACCATAACTGTACACAGTTTTCCAGGTACAGTATCAGACTCCATATGAACATAACTGTACACAGTACTCCAGGTACAGTCTCACTCTCCAGATGACCATAACTGTACACAGTACCCCAGGTACAGTCTCAGTCTCCAGATGATCATAACTGTACACAGTACCCCAGGTACAGTCTCAGTCTCCAGATGACCATAACTGTACACAGTACCCCAGGTACAGTCTCAGTCTCCAGATGACCATAACTGTACACAGTACCCCAGGTACAGTCTCAGTCTCCAGATGACCATAACTGTACACAGTACCCCAGGTACAGTCTCAGTCTCCAGATGATCATAACTGTACACAGTACCCCAGGTACAGTCTCAGTCTCCAGATGATCATAACTGTACACAGTACCCCAGGTACAGTCTCAGTCTCCAGATATCATAACTGTACACAGTACTCCAGGTACAGTCTAACTCTCCAGATGACCATAACCGTACACAGTACCCCAGGTACAGTCTCAGTCTCCAGATGACCATAACTGTACACAGTACCCCAGGTACAGTCTCAGTCTCCAGATGATCATAACTGTACACAGTACCCCAGGTACAGTCTCAGTCTCCAGATGATCATAACTGTACACAGTACCCCAGGTACAGTCTCAGTCTCCAGATGATCATAACTGTACACAGTACCCCAGGTACAGTCTCAGTTTCCAGATGATCATAACTGTACACAGTACTCCAGGTACAGTCTCAGTCTCCAGATGATCATAACTGTACACAGTACCCCAGGTACAGTCTCAGTCTCCAGATGATCATAACTGTACACAGTACCCCAGATACAGTATCAGACTCCATATGAACATAACTGTACACAGTACTCCAGGTACAGTCTAACTCTCCAGATGACCATAACCGTACACAGTACCCCAGGTACAGTCTCAGTCTCCAGATGACCATAACTGTACACAGTACCCCAGGTACAGTCTCAGTCTCCAGATGATCATAACTGTACACAGTACCCCAGGTACAGTCTCAGTCTCCAGATGATCATAACTGTACACAGTACCCCAGGTACAGTCTCAGTCTCCAGATGATCATAACTGTACACAGTACCCCAGGTACAGTCTCAGTTTCCAGATGATCATAACTGTACACAGTACCCCAGGTACAGTCTCAGTCTCCAGATGATCATAACTGTACACAGTACTCCAGGTACAGTCTCAGTCTCCAGATGACCATAACTGTACACAGTACTCCAGGTACAGTCTAACTCTCCAGACGACCATAACTGTACACAGTACCCCAGGTACAGTCTCAGCCTCCTGATGATCATAACAGTACACAGTACCCCAGGTACAGTCTCAGTCTCCAGATGATCATAACTGTACACAGTACCCCAGGTACAGTCTCAGTCTCCAGATGATCATAACTGTAAACAGTACTCCAGGTACAGTCTCAACCACCAGATGACCATAGCTGTACACAGTACTCCAGGTACAGTCTCAGTCTCCAGATGATCATAACTGTACACAGTACTCCAGGTACAGTCTTAGCCTCCATAAGATCGTAACTGCACACAGTCCTCCAGGTACAGTCTTAACCTCCAGATGCCCATAACTATACGCAGTACTCTAGGTACAGACTCAGCCTCCAGACAACCATAAATTTACACAGTGTGCCAGGTACAATCTCATAAAATGCCTTGTAATGCTGTAACAATATTTCACTACCTATACAAACCACCTCCTGTTCCAACAAATGGCAGTATTTATTTGTCTTCCAAATTGCTTGCCTGTATACTGCTTTTTTTACAGTACATGCTTACAGACACCCACATCTTTCTGTATTTCAGCATTCTGCAATCATTTTCTTTTCATTCATTCACAGGAAGTGGGCATCACTGGCTAGATCAGCATTTTATTGTCCATCCCTAATTGTCCATCCCGTTTCTATGGGTTTGGAGTCACATGAAGCTCATACCAGTTAAGGGTGGCACTTTCATTCCCTAAAGGGTATTACTGAGCTCGGGGGAGGGAACGACCTAGTGATATTCTCATTGGATTGTAAATGTTCTGGGCACACAGGTTCAAACTCTGCTGTAGCAGTTGGTAGAGTTTGAATTTGTTAAGTATCTGGAAGTAAGAGTCTAATGCTGACCATGATGCCATTATCAAAAAAAAAATCCATTTGGTTTGTTAGTATCCTTTCAGGAAGGAAGTCTGCCATCCTTAACTGGTCTGGCCTACATGTGACTCCAGACCCACAGCTATGTGGTTGCCTCTTAACTGTCCTCAGGGCAATTAGGGGTGGGCAATAAATGCTGGCCGAGATAGAGATGCCCTTATCCTATAAATGAATAGAAAAAGAGTAGTTTTTTTTCCTGACAATGAATTCATGGTCACCATTAGGCACTTAATTCCAGATTGTCTCTCCATTTCAATGACATTATGCTTTTCTGTTCTCTTGGAATAATTGGACAACCTCACATTCTCCCCTGTTATCATCTATCTGCCAGATTTTCAGCGCTTGCTGAAGCTTAGCAAAACATCCTTTGCATACTGTTTGTATCCTTCTCATTGCTTGCTTCCAGAAATTCGGGTGTTCTCCACCACCACAAAGCGGGGTAAAGTAATATCAAATGAGATTAAATTCAGGACGCCATCTGGATTGCTTCAAGTAATCCTTGCTGTTTACTCATCTCCAGCTAATTATCGGAGAGGTGTCCATCATATTCAACTGGCGCATTCAGTTCTAAGCAACAAAAGGATGGCAGACTAATGTACTTGAACGCTCTATAACATGTCAGTAACACTCACCACACAAATGCCAGGTAATGGCCATCTCCAATAAGACACAATCTAACCACTGCCCCTTGACATTCAGTTTCATTACCATCACTGAATTCCCCACTATTAAAGGGTCCTGGAAGATATAATTGACCAGAAACTCAACAGGGCTCACCACATAAAGTTAAAAATCTCACAACACCAGGTTATAGTCCAACAGGTTTATGTGGAAGCACGAGCTTTCAGAGCACCACTCCTTCTTCTGCACAGGGTCTGCAACAGTTCAAGAAGGCATCTCACCACCACTTTCTCAAGGACAGCTAGGAACGGGCATTAAATGCTGGTCCAGCCAGCGATATCCATGTCTTGTTAATTATTTTTTTAAAATATCAAACATTTTGTAAAATATGTGTCAAAAGCATATGTTTTATGTCTCTCTTCCTTGATTACCTTACCCATCTCCCTGACTTAGCAAGTCTGACTTTACCCTGATCAGACCAGTTTAATGCTGCATTATTGCCTTACTGGTGGTATCAACCATAGCTTACTTGGTAGCACATGCATCTCTGAATTCAACGTTTGTGGGTTTCGGCCCATTTAGGGGATTTGAGCACAAGAGCCACTGAAGTCCTGCTATACTGCTAGTGGTCTTTCTTTGCAAGAAGGCATTCCTGAGGTGGACTCAAAATTATTTCAAGGCACTACATCAGAAGAAGAAAGCAACAGAGAGTTCCCCAATGCGTTGGCCAATATTTGTCCCTCAATCAACATTTTCAAACAGATTTGCTGTTTATCATCACATTGCTGCTTGTCAGAAGCATCCTGTATATGAAGTAGCTGCTGTGTCTCTGTAACAAACTGTTAAAACATTGGCTATAAAGCACTTTAGGACACCCAAAGGCACTCCATAAACGTAAGTTCTTTCGATCTCCTTGTTAAACTAGGCTCAAAATACGTGAGAGGCTGAAACTAGAACCGATTTGATCTGTCAGGCAGACTCCCACAGCGTGAGGCATTTGTGCCACAATTTCATGAACATGCTGCAATTATCAAGAACTAATTTGCAAATCATCGCTGTGAAACTGTAATGGCCACTTGAAATATTATCATAATAATTTTCGGTACTAATGTTCCAACAGCGAGTTGGAAATTGATTACAGAAAGAGGGGCAGCCAAGTGTGCTAAATTAACTTGCAGCCCCAAATCCGAACGTTATGAGTTCACAAAGCTCAGTTCTAGAATGAAGAGGGCTCTTTCAAGTGGAAAGGTGGATGTGTTTGGGCACTGGAATTTAGAAGTATGTGGAGTGATCTTATTGGAACACACAGGATGAGGGATTGCTGAGAGAATGTTCCCACTCAGTGGAGGCACAGTTTAAAAGTGGAGTCTTCAACTTGCCTTGGAGATCAGGAGAAATTTCTTCTCTTGGAGGAACATTAGCATTTGGAATTCTACCCTCCAAACCTTTCCTATGTCCCTCCATGTCCCTCCAGACCTTTCCTATTCATGTACCCATCCAAATGCCTTTTAAACGTTGTCATTGTAGCCATATTGATCACTTTGTCAGGAAGCTCAATCCACACGCGAGCCTCCCACTGTGTAAAATGTTTGCCCTTCATGTCTTTTTTAAATCTCTCTCTTCTCACCTTTAAAATGCGTCCACCAGTCTTGAAATCTCCCATCCAAGAGAAAAGACACCTACCGTTAATCCTATCCATGCCCATCATTATTTTATAGACTTTTATCAGGTCTCCTCTCAACCTCCTACACTCCAGTGAAAAAAGTCCCCATCTATCCAGCCTTTCTTTGGAACTCATACCTTCCACACCTGGCAACATCCTGGGAAAATTCTTCTGAACCTTCTCCAACATGGTTATATCTTCCTTATAACAGGTGACGAGAACTGGACAGAGTATTTCAAAAGAGGCCTGTTCAATGTCCTACATAATGCCAACACTACTTCCCAACTCTCTGGAATACTGTGTCCAGTTCTGATCACCCTGTATGGGAAGGATGTTATTAAGCTGGAGAGGGTTCAGAAGAGATTTACCAGGATATTGCCAGAAATGGAGGTTTCACTTATAAGGAGAGGCTGGGTGCGCTGGGATGGTTTCGCTGGAGCTTACGAGGATAAGAGGTGACTTTATAGAGGTTCATAAAATCATGAGGGGTAGAGATAAGGTGAATGGTAGCTGTCTTTTTTACCTACAGTGGGTGATTTCAAGACTAGGGGACATGTTTTTAAGGTGAAAGGAGAAAGATTTCAAAAGGACATGAGTGTCAATTTTATTTACACAGTGTGGTTTGTGTGTGGAATGAACTTCCAGAGGAAGTGGTGGATGCAGGTACAGTTACAACATGTAAGAGACATTTGGATAAGTTCATGAATAAGAAATGATTGGAGGGATATGGGCCAAGCTCAAGCAGGTGGGACTAGTTTAATTTGGGCATGGACTGGTTGGACTGAAGGGCTTGTTTCCGTGCTGTATGACTCTGACTCTAGTGGACTTTTCTAGACCGTCTCTAATGATATACTCATCTTTTCTTAGATAAGGGGCCCAAACCACTCTCAGTATTCCACTGGTCTGACCAGTGCTTGTTTAGTAGACCCTTCAACATTTATATTCTCTTCCCTTTGAAATAAAGCCCAACATGTCATTTGCCCTTCTATCAGATACCTTCTGTTATCTTTTTGTGATTCATGGATGAGGACTCCCATATCCCTCTGTGCTGCAACTTTCTGCAATCTTTGTCCATTGAAGAAATATTCAGCTCCTCTATTCTTTCTGCCAAAATGCAAAGCCTCACATTTCCCCATGTATTCCATCTGGTCAGAAGCCACACCACATGAAGTGGCAGCGCTTTAAAAGCATTTGATTTCAGATAAACCTGTTGGACTATAACCTGGTGCCACGTGACTTCTGACCTTGTCCAGCCCAATCCAACATCCACACCCTCGCATCATTATTCCATCTGGCCATTCACTTAACTATCGATGTCTGGCGAAAGGTGTTTGACTTACAACCAAACCTTTGTAATCGGCTGAAAGTCTATTGGTGCTTAATTTAACATGTGGATCTCAATCCGTGAAAAACCTTTAAGACAACTGACAGACTCCCCCTTAGCATTTCCATACTCATCGCCAGAAAATTTGTAAGATTCGGGCTCGTAGGGGCGATCATTGAGCACCTGATTATTTTTAAACTATCTGCTGTGCAAATACATGGTGTCAGCAGCTGTGAAAAGGATTCACAGCTCTAATCTTTTGTTCGGATTAGATATTCCATTTATTTTAACAGCGGCATTGAGAAACGTCCATGAGGCAAATCAATGTGTGTTTTTCTTTAGAAAGGGCAATTGAACAAAGATATGGATTAAAGACAGCTTTTCTATCGAAAGATCATGGCTTTGACAGCCAAGGCTTTGATGCATTTATTTTTAAACACGTTAATACTGTTAATAAATCAGAGCAGAAAAGGGACGATAGAGAACTGAAGTGCGTTTTCCACTGCATCACATTGAAATATTGTGGTGAAGTTGCTGGATTATAGTTCAGAGACTCAGAATCCCTGCAGTGTGGAACCGGCCATTCAGCCCATTGAGTCCACACTGCCCCTTTGAGTAGCATCCCACCCACTCTACCCCTGCATTTCCTTTGGCTAATCCACCCAACCTATACATCACTGGATATCATGGTCAATCCATCTAGCAAGCCCACTTTAGAGCCGTGGAAGAAACCGGAGCGCTGGGAGGAAACCCACATACACGCAGGGAGAATGTGCAAACTCCACACAGACAGTAATCTGAGGCTGGATTTGAACCCAGGCCCTGGTACTATGAGGTACAATGGCTACCATGCTAACCATTGAGCTACCATGCCATCCCTCAGTTGATACACCAGAGACATGTGTTCAGACAGAATCCTGACAGCCGTGGCAATTTAATTTGAATTAATAAATAAATCTGGGATTAAAGTGCTAACCTCATTAATAATGATTTGGAGATGCCGGTGTTGGACTGGGGTGGACAAAGTTAAAAACCACACACCACCAGGTTATAGTCCAACAGGTTTAATTGGAAGCACTAGCTTTCGGAGCGCTGCTCCTTCATCAGGTGGTTGTGGAGGACACAATTGTAAGACACAGAATTTATACTTCCCTCCTGCATTAAACCTCCCAAAACCCATCAACTTGCATTTGTCCAGATTTAAGTCCACCTGCCATTTCTAGTCTATCTATATACTATCGTATCCTCTGGCAATCCTTCCTAAATCTTTGTGTTGTCCACAAACTTAGTAACCAGACTACATACATTTTCCTCCACATTATTTATATATATTACAAACAACAAGGGTCCTCACACTGATCCCTGCAGAATGCCACTGGTCATAATCTCCAGTCAGAAAAGCACCCTTCCACCGTTAATGTCTGTTTTCAATGACCAAGCTAGTTCTGGATCCATTTTACCAGCACACCATGGATCCCATGTGACTTCACCTTTTGCATCAGCTTGCCAAGAGGGACCTTGTCAAAGGTCTTGCTATAGTCCATATAGACAACATCTACTGCCCTGCCCTTATCGATCATCTTTATCAATTCTTCAAAAAATTCATGTTTGTGAGACATGACCTCCCTTGCACAATGCCATTCTACCTGTCACAAATAAGTCTATGTTTTTCCAAATATGAGTATGTCCTGGCCCTATGAAAAGATTCTTAGGGTCCTACCACTGATATAAGGCACACCGGCCTTTAATTTCCCAGATTATCCTCATTGCCCTTCTTAAACAAAGCACCAATTTTGGCTATTCTCTAGTCTTCTGGAAACTCTCCTGTGACTGAAGAGGGGACAAAGATTTCTCACAAGGCCCCAGCAATTTCCTCTCTCTCTACTCTCAGGTATTCTGGGATAGCCCCATGAAATTTGGAAGTCTGTTCTAAAAAACTGCATTGATATTAGAAAAATGTTAAAATAATGCTCAATCCATTGCAAATCTGGGATTGCTATACTTTTATTAACAGTAATTAAAAATGAGTGTAAGTCAAAGGCAGATATAATGGAATTGATTGCAGATCATCTATGATCTGATTAAATGCTGAACAAGTTCAACAGGCTTACATTTATTCCTGTTTGTTCAACCAATACTTAACAATGCACTTTCTTTATAAGTGCATGATTAAAACCGTTTTCTGAAGCTAGACTGCAATAAATGAACAATGCCTTTAAAAAGATGTGCAATAAATGAAGGAAATACTAATTTGTGTAAAGTTCTAAGGTATGAATAGAACGGACAATGACAATGATATATGAAGAGGTACTGAAGAGTTTAATGTCAGGTGATTCTAAAGATGTGCAGGTTAGGGTGGACTGGCCATGCTGAATTACCCATGGTGTTCAGGGATGTGTAGGTCAGATGCTTCAGTCACAGGAAATGCAGGGTTACCGGGTAGGGGGATGAGTCTGGGTGGAATGCACTTTGAAGGGTCGGTGTGGACCTGTTGGGCCAAATGGCCTGTTTCCACACTGTAGGGATTCTAGGATTCTATTCTATGATGACATGGTGAGATCTGGAAGGAGTCAGAATCTCTACCAGAGTCTAAGAGAAGATGCGATTCCATTATAAGGTGCCTCTTTTGGTGCAGGGCCCCATTTCCCTAACACTCTCCCCTCTTCCAGTGCAGACTCCCCACACCTACTGCCACCCCACAGGTTGTGAACAGATTCCATTCTGGAGTCTGTTTGCAAGTGGATTTGTACACAATTCAGAACACAATGCAGGGCAATGGCAAGCAGGTGTTCGTATGCACTGGAACTGTTCATAGATCAGATCTTTAAAATTACAACCATCTGTGGGATCACGTACAGTTGTAAGTCTGACGTTTGTAAATCAGGGACCCCTGATCTAGTTTTAAAGAGAACACTGTGTACTCAGGAACATTGAATACCTCGAATATTGAAGGTGATCAGACCACCTCCTACACTCGATAAAACAAAATGTACTCCTTTCCTTTTTGGCAGTCAACCTCTAGATTGTAGTCTCAGGTTGAGTTTTTCTTTGTTATTTTAAAAAATGGATGACCTATTGGTTGATACAAAACTATTGAAGGATCAGCTGAGCTGAACATGTGACTTTGAAGTAAGAGTGAAGTCGCCCAGATGTTGGACAGCTGAATTTATTTTAAGCTCACTCATGGGTCGTGGGTATTGCTGGCTGGGTAAGCATTTATTACTCATCCTTAGTTGCCCTTGAGAAGGTGATGGTGAACTGCCTTATTGAAATGCTTCAGTCCATGTGCTGTAGGTTGACCCGCAATGCTCTTAGGGAGGAATTTGACCCAGCGACAGGGAAGGAACGGCGATATATTTCCAAGTCAGGATGGAGAGTGGCTTGGAGGGGAACTTGCAAGTGGTGGTGTTCCCACGTAATAAGAAACTCAGCAAATCTGGCATCATCTGTGGAGAGAAACAAAATTAATTTTCTAATTCCGATGTGATACGGTTCAGAAGAAGAGTCATATTGGATTTGAAATATTAATTTTGAAAACATCTCCATTGACCTGACCCATTGATTGCAGAAGGTTTCCATGGTTCAAAACCAGGAATGTTCATCTGTAGACAATGAGACATGATCACATATAACCAAGGTCTCTTTGTTCAGTAACACTCCCTAGGACCTTACCATTAAGTGTATAAATCCTGTTAAGATATGCTTTCCCAAAATGCAGCACCTCGCATTTATCTGAGCTTTGGAGTTCTCTGCAGTGGCTGGCTTCCCTTATGTGCACAAGTGCAAATATGGAGCCAACAGAATCTGACAGGTGCATTTGTTACCAGGAAAAGACTTTGTTCAATGAATGTGCAGTTGCTCAAAGATACTCCTACAAAATAACTGAATGTTAATGTCAGTTTCTTAGCTGGTAGTCAGAATTCCTTAGTTCTATATGAGTAAACCAGTGTGACCTTAAGACCATAAGTCATAGGAGCAGAATTAGGCCATTCAGTCCATTGAGTCTGGTCCACCATTTGATCAGAGCTGATACGTTTCTTAACTCCATTATCCTGCCTTCTCTCCATAACCCTTACCAATCCAGAACCTACACACAGAGATTGGAGGGTTTGAGCTACAGGAAGAGGCTGAATAGGCTGGAGCTGTTTTCCCTCAAGTGACCTTGGCGTGCAGTTTCATAGCCCCTTGAAAGTGGAGTCACAGGTTGATAGGATAATGAAGAAGGTGTTTGGTATGCTTTATTGGTCAGAGTATTGAGTACAGGAGTTGGGAGATCATGTTGCAGCTGTACAGGACATTGGTTAGGCCAATGGAATATTGTGTGCAATTCTGGTCTCCTTCCTATTGGAAAGTTGTTGTGAAACTTGAAAAGGTTCAGAAAAGATTTCCAAGGATGTTGCCAGGATTGGAAGATTTGAACTATAGGGAGAGGCTGAACAGGCTAGGGCTGTTTTCCCTGGAACATTGGAGGCTGAGGGGTGACCTTATAGAGGTTTACAAAATCATGAGGAGCATGGTTGGGATAAAGAGACAAAGTCTTTTCCCTGAAGTTGGAGAGTCCAGAACTAGGGGGCATTGGTTTAGGGTGAGAGGGGAAAGATATAAAAGAGACCTAAGGGGCAACTTTTTCACGCAGAGGGTGGTACGTGTATGGAATGAGCTGCCAGAGGATGTCGTGGAGGCTGGTACAATTGCAACATTTAAGAGGCATTTGGATGGGTATATGAATAGGAAGGATTTGGAGGGATATGGGTTGGGTGCTGGCAGGTGGGACTAGATTGGGTTGGGATATCTGGTCAGCGTGGATGGGTTGGACCGAAGGGTCTGTTTCCATGCTGTACATCTTTATGACTCTTTGACTCTAAAGATAGGGTGAGAAATATAAGTTAGTTGACAATAAATCCAACAGAGTATTCAGGAGCAAGATGTTTACCCAGAGAGCTGTTAGAATGTAGAACTTGCAACCACAAGGATTTATTAGGATCAGAATCCCTACAGTGTGGAAATAGGCCCTTCGGTCCAACCTGTTCATGAAGGGTAACCCACTCAGTCCCATTTCCCAATCACTCTACATTTCCTCCTGACTAATGCACCAACCCCCTGAATGCTACGGGCAACTTAGCATTGCCAATTCACCTAACCTGCACATCTTCGGATACTGGGAGGGAACTGGAGCACTCAGAGGAAACCCATGCAGTTACGGGAAGAATGTGCAAATTCCACACAGTCGTTCGAGGCTGGAATCAAACCTAGGTCCCTGGTGCTGTGAGGCAGCAGTGCTAACCATTGTATTGTCCCTAATTCCCTACAGATTCCCTACAGTGTGGAAACAGGCCACTCGGCCGAACAAATCCACACTGACCCTCCGAAGCAGAACCCACCCAGACCCATTCCCCTACCCTATATTTATCCCAGTCTTGTGGTCATGGTTTCTATCATAAACCAGGAATCTAGAAAAGCAAATGAAGGAGCAAGTGATTGAGGAAATGCCTTTTGGATTAGGTGAAGAGGAGGCTAATGTCGATCATCGACACCAGAGTTGTGCAGCTGGACTGAATGACCTTTCTCTGTTCAGTAAATTCTATATAATTATGTAATGAATGCATGTCCAGGTCAAGGCTGTGCATGCACCAAAGATGAGATGAAATCTCTTGACAAAGATTTCTTAAATTAAAATAACATCATATGGTGCTAAAGATAGACCTACAGCTGTGGGCATTTGAATAGAATCATATTTATTTGCTTTCTCCCCAGGTTATCGGCTCAGTATCAACTTTTACAACAGGTAAAGGATTTTCAAAACCTCTCCAGAGTCTTTATTGAAAAGCGCATGATTAGGATCTGGAATGCATTCCTCATGAGGGAGACGGTGGATTAAATGGGTTTATCGAGAGGGAGTTGGATAGATGTCCAAAGAGAACAAAAAAGCAATATTTATAGGTTTATGAAGAAGGGCAGGGGAATAAGACTAACTGAGCTGCTCCTGCATCAAGATAACATGGACGTGACGGGCCTAATAATCAAAAGGTGTGGTGCTGGAAAAGAACAGCAGGTCAAGCAGTGTCTGAGGAGCAGGAGAGTCGATACTTCGGGCATTGGCCCAAATCAGGAATGACCTTCATCAGCTCCTCGGATGCTGCCTGACCTGCTGTGCTTTTCCAGAGCCACATTTTTTGACTCAGATCTCCAGTATCTGCAGGCCTCACTTCCTCCATGATGGGCCCAATAGCCTCCCAAATATTCTGTGAGTCAAACTTTTCGTTTGTTATTATTCTGGTGTGAGGGGATTGGCTGCCCAGTCTATGTGTAAGATGTGTGGAGAAAGCTATCCATCATACTGTCAGGGGGCTTTCTCGATATCTGTTTGTAAAAGGTATGGAACAGAAAAGTCATATGGACCATTAGTTAGCAACTCACTCTGTGCTGGGCAGGCTCATCTCCAGTGAGGCGAATTGAGTTAAACTGCCTCAGGCTTGAGCTTGGATTAACTCTCTCCAGATCTTTGTATCAGTCGGTGTTTGTTGTATCAGCTTGTCAGCTCACGAGGAAGTAGGAGCTTATTTTTAATTCATTCGTGGGATGAGGGTGTCACTGGCTAGGCCAGCATTTATTGCCCATTAGGAGTCAACCACATTGATGTTGGGGCTGGAGGCCTAATGTGGGCCAGCAGTTTCCTTCCTTGAAGGGTATGAGTGAGCAAGATGGGTTTCCTCCCCCAACAATGGTCAGAAAATAGGATTTCACTAGATGCTTAATCCCAGATTCTTTATTGAATTCAAATTCCACAATCTGCCATGGCAGGATTTGAACCAAATCCCAAAACTTTACCTGGGTCTCTGGATTAATAGTCCAGCAATAACAGCACTAGGCCGCTGTCTCCCCTACTACTCTTGATGCTGAAGGTTGCTGTACCATTTTTTTAATTGTAGGCATGTTCAAGATCTGCTGGGTCTACTGTGGTATAGAAAACATGCTCTCCAGTCGAACTGCAAGAGGCTCTCGTAGCGAAAATGATATAATTGAATGCTAGCACCTAGTCACAGAGATGTACAGCATGGAAACAGACCCTTTGGTCCAACTCATCTATACTGACCAGATATCCAAAACTAATCTCAGCCCATTTGCCAGCACTTGGCCCATATCTCTCTGATCCCTTCCTATTCATATATCCATCCTGATGCCTTTTAAATGTTGTAATTGTACCAGCCTCCACCACTTCCTCTAGCAGCTCATTCCATACACGCATCACTCTCTGCATTAAGAAGTTGCCCCTTTGGTCCCTTTTATATCTTTCTTCTCTCACCCTAAATCTATGCCCTCTAGTTCTAGACTCCCCCATCCCAGGGCAAAGAACTTCTCTATTCACCCCACCCCATGCCACTTGTTACGAACATTGACTCTGTGACTTTGAAGAGGACCAAGTATTAATTCTCCCTTCTTCAAGATCCTAAATTGTTCAGCCCATAAGTCCATACAATGTCATCACTGTGCACAAAACGCTGGTGTGGCCATACTTGGAATATTGTGTACAGTTCTGGTCCCCATATTCCAGGAAGGATGTGAAAGCATTGGAAAAGGTGCAGAGGAGATTTACCAGGATGTTGCCTGGTGTGGAGGGAAGGTCTTATGAGGAAAGGCTGAGAGACTTGGCTCTGTTCTCACTGGAAAGAAGAAGGCTAAGAGGGGATTTGATAGAGACATACAAGATGATCAGAGGATTAGATAGGGTAGACAGTGAAAGTCTTTTTCCTAGGATGATGATGTCAGCTTGTACGAGGGGGCATAACCACAAATTGAGGAGTGATGGATTTAAGGCAGATATCAGAGGCAGGTTCTTTACGCAGAGAGTGGTAAGGGAGTGGAATGCCCTACCTGTTAATGTAGTCAACTCAGCCACATTAGTTAAAAATCACACAACACCAGGTTATAGTCCAACATGTTTAATTGGAGGCACACTAGCTTTTGGAGCATCACTCCTTCAAGAGATGAGTATCACCTGATGGAGTGGTGCTCCGAAAGCTAGTGTGCTTCCAATTAAACCTGTTGGACTATAACCTGGTGTTGTGTGATTTTTAACTTTGTACACCCCAGTCCAACACCGGCATCTCCAAATCACAGCCACATTAGGGAGATTTAAACAATCCTTAGATAAGCACATGGATGATTTTGGGATAGTGTAGGGGGACGGGCTGAGAATAGTTCACAGGTCGGTGCAACATCGAGAGCCGAAGGGCCTGTTCTGCGTTATATTGTTCTATGTTCTATGTTCTATATTCTATGGTGACCCTTGCACTCCTCAGTATTAACTCTTTCAGATCCAAAGGCAACACATGTGGAAGGAGAGAGAGTATCAGCCAAGGTAGGATTAAGTTAAAGTATGAATAACCTCCAGAAATTCACTACCTAAGTGAGACAGGGTCACTACTCCAAGTTAACAGGCCGACTGACACCCACTACAAACCAGCAAGAAGTTACTGTTTCCTGAAGGGGAGTGAATCACTTAAACTGAGCTGTAGGTGCCTGAATGCAGTTTAATTTGCTGTTGTTGAGTGCAATAATGAAGGTACTTCAGGAAACTTTGAAAGCACGCAAGAAATTTTCATCAGAGTGCAGCCAGCAATTTAAAGATTTTTCACATGTCCTCTAGAAGCCGGTTTTGTGTTTTTCTTTTTGATTTGAATCCCAGGAACAGTAATTTATCTGTTAACCATCCTGTGTGTAATTTGCTCCTTGTGTGACTTCCCAAAGGTTAATCAACTCCAAAGAGTCTCCTATGTGAAAAAAATGGCCAATTGATTGTATCCTGAACCAGAACATGTGACTTTGAGCTGGGAAAACCGAGACAGTGTGGCTTCATTAGGGAGAAAAATAGTAAATTCCTCATTTTTTAAAAAATGTATTCATTCGTGAGATGTGGGCGTCGCTGGACCAGTATTTATTGCCTGTCCCTAGTTGCCCCTTGAGAAGGTGGGGGTGAGCTGCCTTCTTGAACTGCTGCAGTTCACCTGATGTGGGTTGACTCACAATGCCCTTAGGGAGGGAATTCTGGGAATTTGACCCAGCAATAGTGAAGGAACAGCATTATATTTCCAAGTCAGGATGGTGAGTGACTTCGAAGGGAGATTGAAGGTGGTGGTGTTCCCATACATCTGCTGCCCTTGTCCTTCTAGATGGAAGTGGTTGTGGGTTTGGAAGGTGTAGTCTGAGGGATGTTTGGCAAATTTCTGCAGTGCCTCTTGTACTGGTATGCAGCTAGTACTGAGCATTGGTGGTGAAGGGAGTGGATGCTTGTGGATGTGGTGCCAATCAAGTGGACTGCTTTATCCTGGATGGTGTCAAGCCTCTTGAGTGTTGTTGGAGCTCCACTACTGACTTATATCTTGTTGGTGGTGGACAGGGTTTGGGCAGTCAGGATTTGAGTTACACGCTGCAGTATTCCTAACCTCTGACCTACTCTTGTAGCCACTGTGTTTATGTGGTGAGCCCAGTTGAGTTTCTGGTTAATGATAATCCCCAGGAAGTCAATAGTGGGGGAATTCAGTGATGGTAACACCATTGAATGTCAAAGGGCAGTGGTCAGATTGTCCCTTATTGGAGATCACCACAGCCTGACATCTGCTCTGTGATATCTAGTTGAGGAAATGGTTTATCTTTCACCACACAGCATGTGTGAGTCCAGGAGGGTTGTTTTCCTTTTGACCATTAAGCATTTTTCATTTTCTGTTCCTTCTTTCAAATTCCAATGAATGAGGAATGTTGTGCCTCCCCAGCACTTAATCATTTTTTTTAGATTTAACTTGGAACACTGAGGTGCTGGTCGAGGAATTCATTGGGTGCTTTGCATTTTATCTTTAATTGAACAAACCTTAAGAAATATTCAGACTCTGTAAGAATTAGCTTCTGAGAGTCCAAAACAAATATTCCGAGATCTACTCACCTTTCTATTCACAGAATAATCAATTTCCAATCCCAAATTTTATGCACTAAAAATCCTCTGAAAGCAATTCAAGTGGAGGAAAATAACAGAGCTACACAAACATCATCGCTGGTAACATCAAGGGGAAGTTGGCAGCTGTTAGATCTGAATAGTTTAATATCAAGACAATAATATGTTGTATCTGAAGTCTTGTCATTTTTCAGTCGGAAGGTGTGCTAAATCACTTGGCTTTTTACTGCTCCATGCAGCTTTTGCGCAGTAGCATTGTTATTTATGTAAAGGATTTGATTAGTTTGGTGGTGGATTGACTACATTTGACTCCATGATTTGTGCCATGATTTGTCTAAGGGGCTGTGAAAGGGAATGTACTCAGTCTGTTTTTTTCTACAGGTGCTGCTGAATCACAATGTATTGCCCAGCTCAAAACCCTGACTGCAGTACCTGTGGGGGTGTTGCGTAGTCAGATGTGCTGCACTCAAACTGCAACCCTGTCCATCTAGTGTGCTTTAGGGAAGGAAACTGCTATCCTTACCTGGTCTGCTCTATGTATGACTCTAGACCCACAGCAATGTGTTGACTCTTTGGGCAATTACTGTCTCAGATTAATGATGGTCATAGCTTGGCATCTGCCCTGTGACTACCCCTCGCTGGGGAAATGGTTTATCTCTCACCACACAGCGCAAGTGAGTCCAGGGTTGTTTTCCTTTTGATCATGAAGTGGTTTCCATTTTCTGTTCCTTCTCTGGATGCAAGTTTGCTCACTGAGCTGGAAGGTTCGTTTTCAGACATTTTGTCAGCATACTTGGTAACATCTTCAGTGAGCCTCCAGTGAAGCACTGCTGTTATGTCCCGCTGACCCACTCTCACTAGTATCCTTACATACAGATGAGGAAGGACACCACTTTGACTCGGATAACACACCCATCCTCGGACAAGCCAAACAGAGACACGCACGAGAATTCCTAAAAGCATGGCATTCCAACTGGAACTCTATCAACAAACACATCAATGTGGACGCCATCTACTGAGAAAAATGTACGGAAAATGACATCACCAACACAGGAAATGACATAACCAACCCAAATAAACCTAAACACATAAATAGCAAGTGGGCCATAACACCAGTACTTCATCGAAGGCTCACGGAAGTTGTTACTTAGTATGGTGACGAAATGTCTGAAAACATACCTTCCAGCTCAGCGAGCAAACCTACATCCAGAACCTGAGCTACAAATCTTTTCTTTCTTTCAAATTCCAATCTATCCCTCTAGCTGTTTAACCCCTTGGGGCATCTAGGATGGGCAATAAATGCTGCCAAGCCTGCGACGCCTTCACCAGTGAATGAAGAAATACAAACCTCCCCGGTGGAATGTAAGAACATTCTGGTGCAATTTCAAAGTCAACTCATGGAGTTCTTCTGGCCAATCAGCCAGCATCATTAAAACAGATGATCTGATTTGTTAGTTGTGGGAGCTTCATGTACTTATTTTGAATGCTGTATTTCTTCCACTGCAACATTGGCTGGAGTATTAATGTGCTTTTGAAAAGAAAGATACATTACTAAAAGTTTGCACTCATGAGTCCAAACATTGACTTGGTGATGTTGTCATTTGGCTAATGCACTGGAGACATTGGTGCAAATCCCATCATAGTAGATGGTGAAGACTATAAGACCATCAAACATAGGAGTAGAAATTAGGCCATTCAGCCCATCGAGTCTGCTCCGCCATTCAGTCATGGCTGATAGGTTTCTCATCCCCATTCTCCTGCTTTCTCTCCATAATCCTAGATCTCCTTTACAATCAAGAATCTATCCATCTCAGTCTTAAATACACTCCATGAACTGGCCTCCACAGCCTTCTGTCGCAATGTATTCCACAGATTCACCACTCTCTGGCTGACGAAGTTTCTCCTTATCTCCGTTCTAAAAGATCTTCCCTTTAATCGAAGGCTGTGCCCTTGGATCCTAAGTCTCTCCTACAAATGGAAACATCTTCCCAACCACTATTCTGACCATGCCATTCAGTATTCTACATGTTTTAATTAGATGCACCACCACCCCCATCCTTCTAAACTCTATCGAGTGTGGACTCAAAGTCCTCAAACATTCCTCATATGTTAAGCTTTTCATTCCTGGGACCATTCTCGCAAACCTCCTTTTAGCACACTCCAAGGCCAATATATCCTTCCTGAGATACAGGGCACAAAACTGCGCACAATAAAGGGTTAAATTCAAAAATCTGGAATTAAAAAGTCAATCTAAAGTTAGCATTGTAAAGACCCCACCTGATTCACAAAAGCCATTTGGTAAAAGAAAATCCACCGACCCACCTCGATCTGGTCTACACTTGACTCCAGATCCAAAGCATTCCTGTTCACCCTCAGTTGCCCTCTGACTCAGTTCATGGACTATCGTGGATCAGCAACAAAATGCTGACCTTGCCAGTGATGCCCACTTCCCATGAGACATTAAAGGAAAAACAATGCAGCAACATGTACAACAGCTGTAGCACAGTCGGCAATCTGTCTCTGATTAACTGATATGTTGCCATGGAGAAACCAACGGGCTACTAAAGGCTTCGTGAGCTTCGAGAAAATTTTCATAAAGGTGGAAGGCTTGAAAGTATTCCTTCTGTTTGAAGTGAATGAGCCCCTTCATGTGAGGGTAAGCCATATCGAGCAAACATGGAGAAGCCATTTTATGCACTTGACAGATTATAGAGTCATAGCACGGAAACAGACCCTTCGGACCAACCAGTCCATTCCCAACATAATCCCAAACTAAACTGGTTCTACCTGCCTGCTCCTGGCCCATATCCCTCCAAAACTTTCCTAGACATGTACTTATCTAAGTGTCTTTAATTGGAGTAACTGTGCACACATCCACCACTTCCTCAGGAAGTTCATTCTACATGCGATTCACCCTCTATGTAAAATATTTGACACTCATAGCTTTTTTAAATCATTCTCCACTCGCTTTAAAAATGTACCTCTGAATTTTGGAATCCTCCATCATAGGGAAAAAAATGTATCTATATTTATAAACCCTGTATATAAATTAACCCTATCATTATTGTATAAATCTCTATAAAGTCACATCTCAAGGGGACAGGCTGTCCTAGAGGTGGCCGAAAGGTGTGCCAGGATAGCCCACTGGTCAGAGGTGCAATGGGGTGGGTGAGAGCCCAATGGTACCTAGGGGCAGACCGAGAGCCAGAAGGCGGGTAGCCGTCCTCAGCGCTGTCACCCCGGGCAGGTACCGGGGCGGGCTGCCCCAGAGGTGGTCGAAAGGTGCTGAGGGTGGTTAGTGAAGCCGGAAGGTGGGTAGGCCGTCCTGACTGCTGTCACCCTGGGCGGGTACCGGGGCGGGCTGTCCTAGAGGTGGTCGAAAGGTGTGTCAGGGCAGACCGAGAACTGGAAAGGGCATGGGGTGGACCGAGAACCGGAAGGTGGGTAGGGGCGGGCTGCCTTAGAGTGGTCGGAAGGTGGGAGGGGCGGGGGCTTGCTGGGTCTGTATTGTCTGCACTTTTGTATGTAACGGTATTGTCTAATGTACAAATGTCATTGTCACTGTCTTGTCATACGTGGAACTGGGATTTGAGGTTTGTCCTCCTCTCCCTGTAAAATGGTTGAACGGTAGGGTTTGGGGCCTAGCTTTGCTGCTCCTCTCCCTTGTAAAACTGCTGTCTTTTGTGTACAGCTGTCAATGTTTTTTGTAAACTATTTTGTAATTTGTTTAATAAAATAAAAATAAAAAATAAAGTCACATCTCAACCTCCTACACTCCAGTGAAAAATGTCCCAGCCTATCCAGCCTTTCCTTATAACTCAAATACTCCATTCCCAGCAACATCCTGGTAAATCTCTTCTGAACCCTCTCTGACTTAATAATATCCTTCCTATAAGAGGGTGACCAGAACTGGCACAGTATTCCAGAAGAGGCCTCACCAGTGTCCTGTACAACTTCAATATCTCAAATTAATTGTTATTAGGATACTTGGGATTGTTCAGTATGTAATTCCCGATCAAAGGATCACGTGTGGCAGAAAACATTTTGTGTCCTTTCTCAGATATGACTTCAGGGAAGTCTTCAGACATGAATCCCAAGAATTGGATAGTGATCATGAATTGTGGATAAAGTAGTGATTAGAATGAGATCAGCCAGGTGGACATCATAGAGTATGACTTCCCTGAGTGGGGCTGTTAACCTGTTCCAATCAGGGAGCCCTGGCTGACAGGTATAAACAGGAGTGTCAAGGGTTCTGTTCACTCTGAGAGCTGACTCTGAGGGAGCCGGATCAGTGTCAAGGACTCTCCACGTGTAAATAAAGGGTGACTTGGTGAAGGGATAAAAAACTTCTCAGATCAAGGATAATTAGAGATAGGCCCCAAGGCCCCAAAGGAAACTTCCATATCCGCCACAGATTCACCTGTACCTCCACACATATCATCTATTGCATCCTTTGCACCCGATGTGGCCTCCTCTATATTGGGGAGACAGGCCGCCTACTTGCGGAGCGTTTCAGAGAACACCTCTGGGACACCCGGACCAACCAACCCAACCACCCTGTAGCTCAACATTTCAATTCCCCCTCCCACTCCACCAAGGATATGCAGGTCTTTGGACTCCTCCATCGTCAGACCACAGCGAAACGACGGTTGGAGGAAGAACGCCTCATCTTCCGGCTAGGAACCCTCCAACCACAAGGGATGAACTCGGATTTCACCAGTTTCCTCATTTCCCCTCCCCCCAGCCTGTCTCAGTCAAATCCATCAAATTCAGCACCGCCTTCCTAACCTGCAATCTTCTTCCCGACCTCTCCGCCCCCACCCCAGTCTGACCTATCACCCTCACCTTGACCTCTTTCCACCTATCACATTTCCGACGCCCCTCCCCCAAGTCCCTCCTCCCTATCTTTTATCTTAGCCTGCTGGACCAACTTCCCTCATTCCTGAAGAAGGGCTAATGCCCGAAACGTCGATTCTCCTGTTCCCTAGATGCTGCCTGACCTGCTGCGCTTTTCCAGCAACACATTTCCATCTCTGATCTCCAGCATCTGCAGACCTCACTTTCTCCTCCATATAAACAAGAGCAGGTCAGAAGCTAGGAATTCAATGGGACCCTGGATACCTCCATAACATCCAGCATATCTGTCCCACAGATTCAACTTGAATCTATTTCCTTTCAAACACGTTCTGTGTTTTCACTATTCTGGACAAAATGACAAAATAATTGCCATGGCCTAAATTATCCAGCCCTGACAGTGGTGACCATATCATCTCCTAGCCATTACATTTCCATTGAGTACTTACCTACCTTGTATAATAGCTCCTTTTAATTCGATTCCTTCAATCATGCTGACTTCTCTCCTCTATATCCTTTCAGTAACTCTCATTTCATTTTGATGCTGCAACATACTAAATGCCATTATAGCAATGATTTATAAATTGGCATAATTATCTTCCTATTTCGCATTAATGTTACCCTTTCATGCATCTAACTTCTAATCTGATTTCCTTACTGCATTGTTGTGACAGCTTCAATTCATTGTCAACACAGGCAGCCTGCTCCTCGTGCTTTTCCATACAGGACAACTGTTAAACAATTTCAGTGATTGTTCTTCCTTGGAGTACTTACCCCAGCTGAAACATTTTGTTTGCATTTCTGCACAATGATTTCCGTTTGTCTGCTCAATATCCAAATTAATCCAAGCCCCCTTGTGGCAAATCATGCAGGAAATTCAGCCTCTCTGCTCATATGCCCTATGTTCAGATTATTGACTGAAATGTAAACAAAAGAGAACGCAAAACACAATCTCCTGGGACCCAACGAAGTAAAGATTTTTGCCAGGATGATGACAATGCCCTTCACCGTCCTGCGAATCAACCAATTATGTACCTATTGTAAAATGCTTCAACAGAACCCTTCCTTCTTCATTTGCAGGGACAGTCTTTCAGGAGGAGCAGTTTTGAAGACCTTATCATATTCACTCTCGAAGAACCCCCACCAATTTCCCTTAGCCCCACCACCCCCTTCAAAGGAAATCCAGTAAATTGGACCAGAAATAGAAACAAAACAAAAGGTCTAGCATCATCATCAGGGAGCAAACCACATTACTGGTTATGCAAAAGACCTACCTCCAGAACCCTAAACCTCTCTGCCTTCACCCAGCATCCCCTTAAATACTATATACACACACTCATCGCTGTAGCCTCTATACTCACTACCTCAAATGTAGTAGAGTCATAGAATCATAGAAATGTACAGCATGGAAACAGACCTTCGGTCCAACCTGTCCATGCTGACCAGATATCCCAACCCAATCTAGTCCCACCTGCCAGCACCCAGCCCATATCCCTCCAAACCCTTCCTATTCGTATACCCATCCAAATGCCTCTTAAATGTTGCAATTGTACCAGCCTCCACGACATCCTCTGGCAGCTCATTCCATACACGTACCACCCTCTGCATGAAAAAGTTGCCCCTTAAGTCTCTTTTATATCTTTCCTCTCTCACCCTAAACCTATGCCTTCTAGTTCTGGACTCCCCCACCCCAGGAAAAAGACTTTATCTATTTATCCTATCCATGCACCTCATAATTTTGTAAACCTCTATAAGGTCACCCCTCAGCCTCCGACGCTCCAGGAAAAACAGCTCCAGCCTGTTCAGCCTCTCCCTGTAGCTCAGATCCTCCAACCCTGGCAACATCCTTCTAAATCTTTTCTGAACCCTTTCAAGTTTCACAACATCTTTACAATAGGAAGGATGTTGACACTTCATGTTTATTCTTATCAGGCAGTGTGTACATCATAGAATCCCTATAGTGTGGAAATAGGCCATTTGGCTCAACTAGTCCACAGCAACCCAGACCCATTCCTCTACCCTATTACTCTACATTTACCCCTGAGTAACGCACCTAACCTACATATCCCTGAACACTATGGACAATTTAGCATGGCCAATTCATCTAATCTGCACATCTTTGGACTGTTGGTGGAAACTGGAGCATCCGGAGGAAACCCACACAGACATGGGGAGAATGTGCAAAGTCCAGACAGACAGTCACCCGAGGCTGGAATCGAAAATAGGTCCCTGGCACTTGAGTGAGCCACACTGTGCAGTCCTAGCATGGATAGTATTTGTTGTCTATCTCTAATTATCCTTGATCTGAGTAGCTTTTTCAGTTTGCAGCAAAGTCAGCCACATAGCTATCGCTTTACATATTGGCCAACCAGATAAGGCTGGCAGACTTCCTTCCCTGAAGAGGCATTTGTGAACCAGATGATTAAACAATCAATGGTATTTTCATGGCAGTTTTGAGACAGCCTTTATGTTCCAAATTCATTGCAAGTTATATCATCCCCCCAGTTGCAGTTCTGGGATTTGAACCCATATCCTCAGATTATTTGTCTATTCCTTGGGACTATGAATCTATTAACATTACCATTATCATTACGCCACTGCCTCTCCCTGGGTTCTATGATGTTCTCTGTGCAACTTTCCAGTGTAGTTAAAGGGCAATAATTGGGACATACGGAGGCCAGTTGGCCAGTTGTGTTTACATTTGACCTGTTTACAGCAAAGTAGTTAGTTCCTCCTCAAAGCCCTGCAAATTTATCATCTCTCCTGCCACCACCTTCAAAGGCAATGCATTCCAGGTCACTACCACTCACTGCACAAAGTTTTCTTCTTTACATTCTCCCTGCACCCTTGTGCTGAATCCAAAATCTGTGTTCCTTAGTCCTTGCACCATCAACTAATCAGCACAGGTCTGTCTTATCTCACATACCCGAGAGTGCAGGTAAATGGAATTGAAACACCCATCAGCTATGATTAAATCGCGGAGTGGACTCGCTGGGCTGAATGGCTTTGCTTCCACTCCGATGTCTTTTGGTCTTATCTACCATCACTGAACCTGTCACAATCATGTTAAGCTCAATTAAATCCCATCGCAACCTCTTTTTCTCAAAGAATAACTTCAACTTGTTCATCCTAGCTTTATAGCTAAAATTCTTCACTGGATATTCTGGCAAATCTGTAACTGAACTGGCAACTCTAAGGGGCTTATGATGGGGGTCTTGGTCCATGTTCCCTCTAAGCTACATTGTTGGGAAGCCTCTCTGACCTTCTCAACACACATACGCACACACCAATCCTCAGAATATTTGCTGCACTTCCAACTTAGCTTTCAGTGACTTAGAAATCAGGACACAAAGGTCCTTTTGGACTTCAATACTTTACAGGGAGCACGTGAGGACTGCAGATGCTGGAGATCTGAGTCAAAAAGTGTGATGCTGGAAAAGCACAGCCGGTCAGGCAGCATCCGAGGAGCAGGAGAGTCGGCGTTTCAAGCATAAGCTCTTTATCAGGAATGATCGGCTGTGCTTTTCCAGCACCACACTTTTTGACTTCAATACTTTACAACCTTTCAACATTTAAGAGATACTCTGGTCCTCCAATCGTCTTGATAAAGCAAAGGGCGTCCATGTCATTATGTGCTGCGGTACAAAAACCCACTTTCCCAATTTCCATCAAGAACAAAAGACAGCTGAAAACCATCCACATTATATTCCATTTGCCATGTCATGCTCAGTCAGTCAGCCTGTCTGAGTTCCCTTTGCACTTTCTCACAACTCGCATTTCCACCGAGTTTTATGACATTTGCAAAGTTAAGTATTTGACGCAGCCCCATAAGTCTAAGAAAGAAGGCACTTGGTGGTGAAAAAAAAATCCCTTTGACATTTCAGGATGAATATGAAATGGAGCTTTATCATTGTCTGAAATGTTTCAAGAACAAAGTGACAAAAGCATATAAGAAAGCCAGTTAAAAGGACAATGCTGATAAAAGCATATTGTCGATTTGTTTTTTCACCTCTTGATTTAAATCTCAGCCACAGAGGCACTAAATTTCTCCCCTTGCTGAAGGCTATTATAGACCACTTTAATAAGTTCTTAGCGTCTCTCATTCCCAGCGGTCATAACACAGAGCAAAACTCCACCCAGACTTCATTAATCAGCCTTTAGCAGCAATTGCTTTAAAAAACAAGAATGTGAAAGCATATTTGCACAGAACTCTGGCACTACTCTTAACCTGATATTTGCTATTTATCCTGCAGAGTACTATCCTGATTGTAAAAGAACCTGCCACTTACAGAGCTCTTCAAGACATTAGCTTGCTGAGTTGATTCTGTGTGCTTACAATGTTAACTGCTTGACCATATTTTTGTATCAGTTTGGAGTCAAATATCTTCTATTATTTCATGTTTAATTCTGAACGCAATTCAATTCATCTTCTGCAGTGCAAAGTACGTCTGTTCCTTCTTTCTAGGTTGATGCTGGAAATTCAAGGTGGGATGAATTTTATCAGTGGCATTTGACACAGAATAGATAAAGACAAAGAATGAGTGATGTTTCTTATTCCCATCGGGTGGCACAGTGGCTCAGTGGTTAGCACTGCTGCCTCACAGCACCAAGATCCCAGGTTCAATTCCAGCCACGGGGGACTGTCTGTGTGGAGTTTGCACATTCTCCCCGGGTCTGCGTGGGTTTCCTCCGTGTGCTCTGGTTTCCTCCCACAGTCCGAAGATGCGCGCAGGTCAGGTGAATTGGCCACGCTAAATTGCCCGTAGTGTTAGGTGTATTAGTCAGAGGGAAATGGGTCTAGGAGGGTTACTCTTCGGAGGGTAAGTGTGAACTGGTTGGGCCGAAGGGCCTGTTTCCACACTGTCGGGAACCTAATCTAATCTAAAATAAAGAGGAGTGTTGACTTAATGGGGGAACAAATAAATCTTCCATCTTCTGTGGAGCTAACCAATGCGTCCTTGCAGGAAGACAGAACAGGCTCAATGGACCTAATGGCCTCCATGGTACTTGAGTATTCAATGGTTCTAGATTGTCTTTTGGTCAATTTGGAAAGGTGGATTTTTGTACTGCGGCATATACTATAACGACATTGGCACTCTTTGCTTTATCAACATGAGAAATGCAGTGCCAAGGATTTATAGCTCCACTGCTATGATTGGAGATGTTCCCATGCTTTCAACCTTGTTATTTTAGATTAGATTAGATTAGATCCTCTACAGTATGGAAACAGGCCCTTCGGCCCAACAAGTCCACACCGCCCCTCCAAAGAGAAACCCACCCAAACGCATTCCCCTACCCTATATTTACCCCCGACTAAGGCACCTAACACTGTGGGCAATTTAGCATGGCCAATTCACCGGACCTGCACATCTTTGGACTGTAGGAGGAAGCTCATGCAGACACGGGGAGAATGTGCAAACTCCTCACAGACAGGTGGGAATCGAACCCAGGTCCCTGGTGCTGTGAGGCAGCAGTGCTAACCAGTGAGCACACATTCATTTATAATATAGATTATTTAGAAAATTCTAATTATTGTCCAGGGTCCTGACGTAATCAAAACAAAACTGCCCTTCAACATCTTACAATTAGCAAATTATTTGCAGGTTTGCTGAAAATCATGATCGGTTGAGTAAAGAGATTGTTCTTATTCACGGAATGTAAAGTGATGATCACATCATTATTAGCCAATAACCCATTACTACAAACTTTTCAGTTTTAGGTTACACATTCATTAAATTTTGAGAAAATCATCCTGGATTCCCAACTGTGTTGTTAAGCACAAAGTAGATATCCAATAGTGCTGTCAAAAGTAAGTGATCATCCTGCATATCCTGACCCATCACTATATCACTGATAAGGACAATTCAGTTGAGTCTATAGATTATTTAGGCAGCCTCATTACTGTAAGTCATTTCATTGCCTGCAAAATATTGATTCTGCTTTTCTAGCTGAATCTAAACATGATACGCCTCTCAAGCACTCTACCCCTTGCCTTTCAATTCAAATTGACATGACTTTAATAAGAGTTGAACAGAAATTTCTATAATTACAAGAAATCTTGGAGCGTGCATATTATGTTTTATTCTCATAGAGGTATAGCAAATGTTTGATTGAGGACTGATTTATCAGCAGGTTGTGGTCAGGTTTGATTTGATTTATTAATGTCACATGTACCGAGATACAGTGAAAAGTATTATTTTGCATGCTATCCAGACAATGAAGGTCATAGAACAGAATGCAGAATATTGTGTGACAGCTACAGAGGAGGTGCAGAGAAAGATCAACTCTAACATATGAGAGGTCCGTTCAAAAGTCTGATAATAGCGGGGAAGAAGTTGTTCTTTAATCTATTGGGAGACATTTTCAAACGTTTGTATCTTCTGCCCAATGGAAGAGGGTGGAAAGGAATATAACTTGGGCAGGAGGGGTCTTTGATTTTGTTGGCTGTCTTCCCAAGGCAGCAGGATGTATAGACGGAGTCAATGGATGGAAGGTTGTTTTGTGTGATGGACTGGGCATGCTTTCACAACTCTTATTGATTTTTAGTGATCGAGGGCAGAGTAGTTGCCACACCAGCCTGTGATAGGATGCTTTCTCTAGTGCATCTATAAACATTGGTAAGAGTCATTGTGGACATGCTTTATCTAGGAGACCAACATTTTACAAAAAAAAACTAGAAAGCAGTCATAAGAATTGAATTGAATTTCTGGTTGCTATGTCAATGCAATTAAGTCATTGCCAGGCTATAATATACATAGAATTTGTTTAAGATGTAGTCCTTTTTTTAAGACTACAAGATGTAGGAGTGGAAGCAAGGCCATTCAACCCATTGAGTCCGCTCCACCATTTAATCATGGCTGATGGGCATTTCAATTCCACTTACCTGCACTCTCCCCGTAGCCCTTAATTCCTTGCAAGCTCAAGAATTTATCAATCTCTGCCTTGAAACCACCCAACATCCCAGCCTCCCCTGCACTCCGTGACAATGAATTCCACAGGGCCACCATTTTTTTTCTTTTATTGACAAATGAGTTTAGTATCCTTTTCTTCATAAAAGAGATGACTGAGAAGTTCCACAGATGGGTCTTTAATGAATATGTGTTTGAGCTTCTAGGATAAGCTAAGCAGAAATGCTTTCAGTTTAACATTTCAGCTAATGCGAAGTATTTCTAGTTAATAATGTTGGAAGCTAGAATTGTACATGTAGGGAGACACAGAGATAGACTTTGATTAATTGGTCACTGAGCAGTTAAGGCAAGCTGTGATGTTACTGAGACTTCAGTCGTTATGTATTCCATAGAAGCTGTTCTATGTCCAGAGCATGCTGCTCCATCGCTTTACTGTTAGATTAGCACATGGATGATTTTGGGATAGTGTAGAGGGACGAGCTGAGAATAGTTCACAGGTCGACGCAACATCGAGGGCCAAAGGGCCTGTTCTGCGCTGTATTGTTCTATGTTCTAAAATGTAACAATAACCAACACTGAACAGTTACTAATAAGTCTGATGGGAATTAGTATTGAGACCTGCAAAGCCTAAACTAGAACATGATCCGACAGATGTGATATGATCAAGATTTTAAAGATTATGAATGAGTTTGATAAGGCGGGTGTAGAGAAGTTGTCTATACCCCTGAGGCAAAGCAAAACTAGGGAATGTAATCTAATATACATCATTAACAGATCTGGGTCGGAGTTTGGAAGGAATGTCGTTTGCCAGAGAGTGTTGATAATATGGAATTTACTACCATGCACTGAGATTTATCGTGGTCTTTATGGGAAAGTTACCTCAAAATCTGACAGAGGATGAATTAAAGGGCATGCTGATTGGCTTAGGGGGAGTAAAATGGGAGGTGTTTCAGAAGGGGCAATGATGATGCAATCCAATTGAGCTAAACGTGAAAGCTCATGCTCATTCTGCTGTGGAGTGTTTTCAGTCAACACTCAATCTAAGATTCTGATCAATATTTCACGCAGTCTTTGACACTGATGGGGAGATAATCTCAACTGGAACAGCAGGAGACCTCTCCAACAATGCCAAAGCTTTCAAGTCCATTCTATCCCAATCTAATTGTGTTCATTTTATAGTTGATGAGAAAAATGCACCTGGCCATTGAGTTCTCAACCCTTTATTCTCTCTGACTCTTGCTATCTACCAACTAATGGTAGATATGGTTAGTCTAGCCACATTTCTCATCATGTGCAGGTATCTGGCCTGTGATTGCCAAAACTTGCATTGATTGAAAATTCCCTTGTCCACATCACCATGTCCTTACTCGGTCTGTGTACTTTTTGACTCTAGTTCCAAGAATCATGCTAACCTTATAATGGCCGGAGTCTCACCTTACTATGGTCACTCCAGGATATTATCCAGCCTGGCCTTTTCTGAGAGTACACCACGAGATGTTTGAGGCGACAGGTCAAACCAGGGTCCTGGAGATAAAAATGATTATTGATCACACCCAGCTGAGTTTGGACTGAAAGGCAGAAAAACACACACTTAACAACGATGTTAATCAAACACACCGAAGACAAGAGATTTGGGGTGAGGTGGAAATCCATTGAAATCAGTTTGCAGCTAAAAGCTTGAATGTTTCCCGTGACATGAGTAACAATCTGAACATTTGTGTTATTTGTCCTTCTTTGAGGCAGCTTCAATGTGGCAAGAAATCAGATTAAGAATGGTTCATTGCCACATTGTGCAGCTGACAATTCATAGAGTCGTCATGTGGATCCTTGCCAAACAATACAATTTTACACTAATATCTTGATTAATTTCACAATCTATGATTATCCAATTTAGGCAGCATTTGAGCCATAAATGCTGAATGGTCAATTTCTTTTATCCATGAGCTGATGCTAATCCAAATGCATTGATTTTCTTTAAGATTTTATGTTACCATTTTTGGCTTTGTTCATGGTTGATATCTGTAGTGAAAATTCTTATCCTAAATCATTTTAATTACTTATAAAACCTCTTTATATATTAGTTGTTAATTCCCTTCATGAAAGGAATTCTGTCATCCTGACTACGATACATTTGATAAAGGTTCAGTCTGCACTGAAAGGGTGGACGCTAGGAAATTGTTTCTGTTAGGCGAGGAGACTAGGACCCATGGACACAGCCTTAGAATTAGAGGGGGTAAATTCCGAACGAAATGCGGAGACATTTCTTCAGCCAGAGAGTGGTGGGCCTGTGGAATTCATTGCCACAGAGTGCAGTGGAGTCCGGGAAGCTAAATGTCTTCAAGGCAGAGATTGATAAATTCTTGATATCACAAGGAATTAAGGGCTACGGGGAGAATGCAGGTAAGTGGAGTTGAAATGCCCATCAGCCATGATTGAATGGCGGAGTGGACTTGATGGGCCGAATGGCCTTACTTCCACTCCTATGTCTTATGGTCTTATGGTCTTATGCACTGCCCTATGAAATGGCTGAGAAAAGGGTCCATGTATTATGCTCACCACATGTTGAGGCACCGAACTGTGTCACTCACAGGTTCAATTCCTTCAGTGGAGGGATGAAGCCCTATTAAGTGGACCCCAGACTTAACTGGCCTGAACATAGCGTTATAAGTACAGGTGTAAGGTATTCATTCCATCAAGCCTACCTTGCCATTCTACTCAATCATTCCCGATGAAGGGCTTATGCCTGAGATGTTGACTCTCCTGCTCCTCAGATATTGCCTGACCTGCTGTGCTTTTCCAGCACCACACTCTTCGACTCTGATCTCCAGCATCTGCAGTCCTCACTTTCTCCTACTCAATCATGCCAAGACTCAGTCTCAACAGTACTTTCCTATGTTGTCCCTATGATGTTCATAGAATCCCTACAGTGTGGAAGCAGGCCATTCAGCCTATCAAGTCCTCACCGACAAGCATCCCCAGATCTCCCCTCAACCCTATCCCTGCATTTCCCATGGCAAATCCACTTACCTTACACGTCTCTGGACACTACGGGGCCCATCCACCTAATCTGCACATCTTTGGACAGTTTGATGTTATTAGTGTCCAGAAACCTAATGTTTTCTGAATTCAACATGCTTTGACATTCCACAATGGTCTGGAATCAAGAATGCCAAAGATTCGCCACCCGCTGAATGGTGGGTTGATACCCAGGTACTCTGTCATCAATGAAATGCGTGACTATAGGAAGGGGCAGAATAGGGTAAATGTTGAGAGATTGCTCCCACTGCTCAGGGAATCTGAAATAGGAGGACATTTTCCCAGGATTAGGGACAGCTCATTAATGGCTGAGATGAAGAAAAATTAATTCATTCAAACGCTTATGACTTTGTCACTTCTTTGTTAAAGAGATCACCTCGTAAAATTAAAGACAATTTAATTCATTCAAAGGTTTGTGAACCTCCGGCACTCTCTACCACAAAAGGGTGTGGATGCTCCATCATAGAATGTTGTTACCTGTGAAATTTCAATGCAGACACTTTAACCAGTGTGTTACTCATAAACCATATTTGCCCAGGTGCTCTTACTAAATGAGACACAAAGGGCTGTGGATCAAATATACTTTCATTAAAACACTTGCAAGTTGAAGAAACAATTCCGAAACAACAAGTGAAGTTAACTATTCCCCAAACTAGGCTGACTGCCTGAAAATCCATATTATCTCATTCTAAAATTCTAAAAAAAATTACTACCTGATCTGGCAAACGTAGTTGTGCTGCTGGATTCACTGAGCTCCATCGATGAATGTACCCAGGGTCTTTGTCTTGTGAAGGTGGGTCTCACACAGAGTCTTCACCACCCGAGTCTTCGCTGAGGGAATGGCGGTCAGATGTCTCCTCTTATCTCCCCTCCTGAGCCCTACTGGAATATTCTCTGACCTCAGCCACAGTTCGGTGCCCAATGAGATTAGACCAAGGTATCTAATGTGTTCCCTATCCCCTTTCCAAGATATGGTTTTTCCATGGTGTCAAACAGAACTGGACTGAAACTACCATAAAAATACTGTGTCTCCAGAAGCAGGTTATAGGTTGACTTCCTGAGGCTAGACTATATTCTACATGGTCAGCACATTGTGCAATCAACAGCAAACATCCCCACTTCTGATTTACTGATGAATGAAAGGTCCTTGATGAAACAGATGAAAACGGTTGAGCCTAGTGCACTACCCCGATGAATGCCTAAAGACATGTCCTGGATCTGAGACCATCAAGTCCTCACAGTGTGGAAAGAGGCCATTCATCCCATCCAGTCCACACTGACCTTCTGAGAGATGACTGACCTTCAAAAACCACATCATCCTGTGTTGTGCTAAGGATTACTCCAGCCAGAGAATTTCCCTCCCCCCCCCCCCCCCCCGGATTCCAGTTGATTATAGTTTTGCTAAGGTGCTTGTTGCTATATTTGGTCAAGCGCATGCTTGATATTAAGACCAGTCATTCTAGTTTCATCTGTTTCGTTCATGTTTGAACAAAGACTGTAATTAGGTCAGGAGCTCAGTGGCCCTGGGAAACCCAGACTAAATCTTGGTGAACAGGATATTGTAGCCAACAGATCTGTCTGAAAGTGGGGGATACACAAACATAAAATCTCTCCCTATTGTTCTGCTTAAGTACCTCTTAATGGGTTTCCAGCACTCCAGAGCAAAATGCACAAAAGGTCTAGGGCTGGTCCTTGTCATAATCTTGACCTTTTTGCATTCCATCAGGCCTTTCTTGTAGAAACCGTTCTGCCAATTTTATGTTGGACTGTGCATCTAGGCATCAAACCCATCAAAACGTGGCTCCTTTCCCATATTGGGCTCAAAGCATCAATGACACTGGAAGCTTTACAAAGACAGACCTCCCAACTATGCCCTTTGATTCTCCATTGCTGCTCTACATCCAGTCTTGATGGCCCCTGTTTTTATACAGCTAAACACTATTGTTATGGCTCACTCAAGAACTGCATAAGTCCTGCTATTCCTGGACTCATCACAAGAGTTACTGATTTTATAAAGTATGCAGAATTCCCAGGTTACCTGACATTTAGATCCAGCTTGGCAGAAAGCACAGACCAGGCTTATGTACTTAACAGGAATGACTATTTATTCCAAATAAACAGATTATAGCTGCAGATAATTATAAATCCTCAGCATATCAATATACCAGTTACAATTTTAATCTTCTATAAAATCCAACTTACACGCACATACACACACACACAAAATCACGCACATAGTCTCTCACATATACTCTGTGTCTCTCTCACACACACGCACACGAATGCAGTCTCTCACACACATTCACACGCATGCACACGCACATACAATCACATACATAGATCTCACATATACTGTATGCCTCTCTCACACACGCACACACATACATGCATACGAACACAATCTCTCTCTCTCACACAAGCGCATGTGCACACACACACAATCCTCACGTATCCCCCCCCCCCACACACACACACACACACAATCCTCACGTACTCCCCCCCCCACACACACACACACACACACACACACAAACACACACAGACTGGGGAAACAGCTTACTGATTCTTGTTGACTGGGTGCCTGAGATGATTCTTAGTGCTGGTCAGAACGTTGATTCTTATTTTTACCTTCTCTGGGTGCTTTCACTTGGTTACAGGAGGTGCAGAGTAACTGCTGACTTTATAGAAATCCCTGATTTTTACAATTCAAAGTCATAGCTGACAGCAACAGTTGAAGGAAAATGAATTGGTTTTCTTCAAACTTAAAATGGCTTTTGCTTCAGAGATCAGAGACTGATCCCAAGCTTTTGGTGATTCTTTTCACAAATCTTGTTCACAACCAAGCTGTTCAGCCACCTGAGAACCAATCAAGTTGTTGTTGTCAGGCAGAAGGTCTTTGCCATCAATAACTGGTCACTAGAACACAAACCAGTCAGCAATTTATTGCCAGCTGGTGCATAATGCTTAATTCCAGCTCAGTTGCAAATTACACTTCAGTTACTGCTTGAACCAGCAGCTGTGTAAACATTACCTACAATGAGTGTCAGATTCAGTGCTTTCAAAAACATACAGTAATCCTTCAGCAATCCTTGATTTTAAACCAGATATTTTCTCATTTCAATCCACAATCAAAAATACAGAAAACATGAAACAACATACTCTTTATAACATATTGTCTTAGGACCAGTGAAACTCTCTCCTCCTGTCTTTGTCCCAGACTATGGCTATGTTTATGGTTGTTAGAGATTAGTTACCACAGCATGGCGGCTCAATGGTTAACACTGCTGCCTCACAGTGTTACGCTCCTATGTTCAATTCCAGCCTTAGGCTGAGTTTGCACATCCTTCTCCCTTTCTGTGTCAATTTGCTCCAGTCACCTCCCATAGTCCAAAGATGCACAGGTTAGGTGGATTAGCCATGCAGCAATACAGCGTTACAGTCTCCAGATGGAAGGAAGGGAGATCGAGCGACAATGACGATATACTTCTAAGTCAGGATGTTGTATGCCCTGGAGGGGAACTCTGTGGTGGTAGTGTTGCCATACATCTGTTGCCCTTGTTCTGGGTCTCCAGGCGAGATGCTGTTTGGAGAGTTCGTGTGGAATCAATGGGACAAATGGCCTGCCTCTATCCATTAAGCTGCAGGAGAAAGTCTGCAAGACTTCCCCAGGGGAATACTCTAGACCCAGCCAGCTTTGTTACTGTATCAATGATCTTCGCTCCATCATAAGATCAGAAATGTAGTTGTTACTAATGATTGTGTGATGTTCAGCACCATTTGTGACTCGTCAGATATTGTAGCAATCAGTGTCCATATGGACCTAGACTTGGACAACATCCAGACTTCAGCTAATAAAGTCACACATAATATTTACACTGCGTCAGTGCCAGGTATTGATTATTTCAAGCATGAGAGAATTTAAGTCCTTGATGCTCAGTGGCATTCTCCATTATTAATACTCTGAGAGTTACCGTTGATCAGAAACTGATCTGACAAAACATATAAATACTGTGGCTACAAGCACAGGTCAGAAAGTAGGAATTCTATAACAAGTAACCTACTTCTTGCTTCCACAAAGCCTATCCAGCATCTATAAGACACAAGGAGTGGCACGGTGGCCCAGTGGTTAGCACTGCTGCTTCACGATGCCAGGGACCTGGGTTTGATTCCAACTTCGGGCAAATGTCTGTGTGGAGTTTGCACGTTCTCCCTGTGTCTGCGTGGGTTTCATTCGGGTGCTCTGGTTTCCTCCCACAGTCCAAAGATGTGCAGGTTACATGGATTGTCCGTGCTAAATTGCCCATTATGTCCTGGACAGATTGATTAGCAATGGGAAGTGCAACGTTACAGGGATAGGGTAGGCCAATGGGTCTGGGTGGATGCACTTTGGAGGGTTGGTGTGGACTCAATGGGCAGAATGGCCTACTTCCACCCTGAAGCGATTCTATGGTTCTAAACGTTAGGAGTGTAATGGAACACTCACTTCTTGCCTCAGTTGCTGTACCTCCATTAATTGTCAAGTTGTCTAAAACCATTCAGGATAAAGCACGTGCTTGGTACCCCATCCACCTCTTTTAACATTCACTCCCTTCACCACTGATGCACATTGGCAACAGCGTATGGTATCTGCAGTAATTGCCAAGGTTCCTTAAACAGGACCTTCTAAACTAATGACCACCTAGAAAGACAAGGGAAGTAGATGCACAGCAACACTGCCACCACCGAGTTCCCCTCCAGGGCATACAACATCCTGACTTGGAAATATATGAATGTAGATTTGCGCGCTGAGCTGGAAGGTTCATTTCCAGACGTTTCATCACCCTATGAGGAAATATCTTCAGTGGGCCTCCTGGCAAAGCGCTGCTGATAGTTCCTGCTTTCTATTTATATGTTTGGGTTTCTTTAGGTTGGTGATGTCATTTCCTGTGGTTATGTCATTTCCTGTGGTGATGTTATTTCCTGTTCCTTTTCTCAGAGGGTGGTAGATATAGTCTAACTCGATGTATTTGGTTATAATGCTCCGATCCAACTGGACCTCTATCAACAACACATTGAGTTAGACCCCGTCTACAACAAGAACAGGAAATGACATCACCACAGGAAATTACATCACCAACGCAAAGAAGCCTAAAAATATAAATAGGAAGCAGAAGTTGTCAGCAGTGCTTCGCCAGGAGGCCCACTGAAGATGTTACCTAGTAGGGTGATGAAATGTCTGAAAATGAACCTTCCAACTCAGTGATCAAACCTTCATTCAGAACCTCATCCTGAACTACATATCTTCTCAAAACGTGCTTGGAAATATATTATCATCGTTGCTGGATCTCCCTTCCTTACAGCACTGTGTGTGTCCCTGTACCTGCAGGACTGCAGGACTGTGAAAAGTCAGCTTGCTAACCCCTTCCTGAAGGGCAATTAGGAATGGGCAATAAATGCTGGCCCAGTCAGTGATGCCCAAGAAGAGTGAATAAATGAAAAGAAAGGCTAAGCCAGGTCATTTGCAATTATATTTATTTATTAAAGATTTATTTGTGAAAAACTTCTCTCTGAAAATCATGAGGAGCATAGATAGGATGAATAGTCAAGATCTGCTCACCAGAGTGGGGGAGTTCCAGGATTAGAGGGCATAAACTTAAGGTGAGAGGAGAAAGCATTAAAAGGGACATAAGGGGCAACGTTTTCATGCAGTGGATGGAGTGTGTATGGAATGAGCTGCCAGAGGAAGTGGTGGAGGCTGGTGCAATTACAACAATTAAAAGGCATTGGAATGGGTATATTAATTGGAAGGGTTTAGAGGGATATGGGCTAAATGCTGGCACATGGGACTGGGTTAATTTCAGATATCTGGTCAGCATGGACAAGTTAGACCAAAGGGTCTGCTTCTGTGCTGTACATCTCTGTGTCTCTATGGCTGTAAACCCCCACAGACAACCGAATCTAGTCAAAGAGCTCACAGGTATCATCTGTTGGATGCTTTGTCCAACTCTTCACCAAACTGAAGCATTATCACAGCCAGAGACTGTGAAGAATTTCAGATGATTGTACTTTTGGTTAGTTATGCAAACCACAATTTCAATTACACTTTTTTGGTGGTGGAGGTAAGCGAGAGACAATGTGTTCGATTCGGATGATTGAGCCATCAAATGGGAGGGAGGTCTCGGGGAGTCTGTGGTCAATTTCATAGGTTGAGGCTGGTACAATTGCAACATTTAAGAGGCATTTGGATGGGGATATGAATAGGAAAGGTTTGGAGGGATATGGGCCGGGTGCTGGCAGGTAGGACTAGATTGGGTTGGGATATCTGGTCAGTATGGATGAGTTTGACTGAAGGGTTGTTTCCGTGCTGTACATCTCTATGACTCCATGACTCTATGATTCTCAGAAATAAAATTAAGCAACCAACACTGCCTTGCAGTGCGTTGACAGTCTGGACAGAACAGTTTTGCCAGTAATTGAGACAAATGAACTTTACTTCTCTTTGGAGTTGGATCGGCGTGTTTGATATTTTGTTGGCTGTCTTATGTGTTGATGCTTTGTGCCTAACCAACTGCTAATAGTCAGGTAGTTCCTGTTGGTCATGTTACTGTTTTAATTGTTGTGGTTTTATATTATCTTCTTGTCATAATCCAAGTGCTTCTCTCACTTAAAACTAACATTGCTGTTACGCTTTCCAAATGTATGCATATTCACTGGGACATAGTATTTTGCAGTGATGTTTTGAGCTTGCAAAAGAAGCTGGCCACATCACACTGCATCCATCAACAGAGCTCCTTGGAGTCATTATTCCTTGGTATATTGATTGCAACAATAAATAAGACCTGCATATAAATAAGTAATAATAAATAAGACATGAAACTAAACCCTGTCTAACATCGCATGCAGATATAACCGATCCCAGGGCACTATTTAAAGCAAAACAAGCATGTTCTTCTATGTGTCCTGATCAAAAATTATAATTCAAACTGACATATTTTAAAATATCCAGATAATCAGGTCGTCATCACTTTGCTGTTTTCAGTACCTTGCCTGGAAATTGGCTGATGCATTTCTTATGTTACAGCAATGGTTCCATGAGGTATCAGGTATCACATCCTTGGATACCATTGGTAATCATGGACTTCCACTGGCTTTGTTTGGCATAGTATTGCAGTTATTTGCCAATGCCCTCTGCAGCATAGCTGACTGGGAATGTCTCTGCATTTACCACCAGGCATATTGGAAGCATTGTACAAGCCGTCAATCAATCCACTTGGCTACATTATGGATATATCTTTTGTGGCTATCAGGCCCTAAAGAGGGATTTGGACCTGGAACAGGAGATGCTGCCCAATACACGAATAAACCTCGATACAAGAATAACTCATGGCTGTTAATTGTTTTGAGATATCCTAGGATCATGAAAGGTCCTATATAAATGTAAACCTTCCTTTCCAGATTGGTTGAGACCAAAGATTATAGCGAAGGAAGTCATCATCAAATACTTACTAGCCTTAAAGTTCCAAGCTTTCAATATTGAGCATTTTTTATACATGCTTAAAAGAGTTGTTATGCAATTTTTTATCAAATGATAAAAGTTGATCTCACATTTTCTGACATCATGGAGGATTATGGAAAGTTACAATGAAGAGTAATTTTTTTTTAAATTAGCAATTAACTTTCTGCTTCCTCATCATTCTCAGCATTTCTTCTCATGTTTCAGTGATTGAAATGTCAATATTTTCATAAATGTAGTTGGTTTTTCACAGTTACTTCAGATTATCCACTAAATTATCCTTTCAGTCAAACTTCAGCTTGTGCTATATGCATATCCATTACAATAATGAAAATTGACTGTGGTTATAACAAATTAATTCTTGTATGTTCAGATGAGAGATGAATGTATTTCATGCTTTATGTAGGGATGTTCCATTAGGTTTAAATATTTTATTTTTACACTGCCATTTGGAAAGCAGAGCATCCATCATTGTCTGTCAACATTGGTTGTGTTCTTAAAATTAAAAGGATAATAACACATATCCATTTATGTTTTTCATCCCAAGATTAAAAAAAACACCAAGTTCTGCTCAAAGTAATAGGATCTGAATTTTCAAAAAATACCCACCTTGCTAACTTTCTCATCATGGTGGGCACAGTGGAGATCTTACCAGCTCAATATAGGAACATAAAATCAAGAACATAACCCTGGGAACCTGGCTGATCAAACCTCCTATTCAAACGATGGAAAAAAAATCTTGGAGTGATACAGTATCTTTCATAGTCACAGAGTCACAGTCACAGAGTCAAACAGTGCGGAAACAGACCCTTTGGTGCAATCAGTCCATACCGAACATAATCCAAACTAAACTAGTCCCGCCTGCCTGCTCCTGGCCCATATCCCTCCAAACCTTTTCAATTCATATACTTATCCAACGTCTTTTCAACATTGTAATTGTACCTGCATCCATCACTTTCTCAGGAAGTTCGGGGGGTAGATATAGGACTGAAGTTAGGGGTAGGTTCTTCACTTAGCGAGTCGTAAGTTCATGGAATGCCCTGCCAGTAGCAGTGGTGGACTCTCCCTCTTTATGGGCATTTAAGCGGGCATTGGATAGGTATATGGAGGATAGTGGGTTAGTATAGGTTAGGTGGGCTTGGATCGGCGCAACATCGAGGGCCAAAGGGCCTGTACTGCGCTGTATTCTTCTATGTTCTATGTTCTAAATGCAAACCTCCCTCTTTGTAAAATAAAACTACCTCTCATGTCTTTTTTAAATCTCTCTCCTCTCATCTTAAAAATGTGCCCTGTGGTCTTGAAATTCCCCCATTCTAGGTAAAGGACAATTACCATTAACTCTATTCATACCCTCACTATTTTATAAATTTCTATAAGGATGCCCCTCAAACTCCGACACTCCAGTGAAAAGTGCTTGACACTGAACTGATGCCGCTATGTTCTCATTGAATCGTTCTAATCATTGCATTAATGTAGGAAATGCTGGAGTCAGTTTGGACACAGTAAGCTTCTACAGGCAGGACTGTGATAAATGGCCAGCTAATGTGTTCCTTTGTGTTGCTGCTTGAAGGAAAAGTATCAGACTGGACACGAGGAATAAAAATGCAAAATAATGATATGGAGGGGCAGGCATGACTTGAATTTAATAACTCACCCAAATAGCAGCACTCCCAGTAGCTCAGCATACCCTCAGTACTGCACCAGAGTATTCACTTAAACTCTTGTGCTCAAGTCCTGTGGGGGGATTTGAACTTACAACCTTATGACTGGGGAAGTGTTATCAACTGAATTAAATTGTGGCTGACACAGTTATGCAGTTTATGTTGCAAATGTCCAACACAATATCCAGTGCTCACATGCACACAGCACCACAGCCCTTCCATCTCACTCCGCTGCCACGCCACGAACTTCCAATATTCCCCTTCCATCAGAAACCGCCACAGCTTCTAGAAAAGGCAAAATGAACAAGCTAAGTGAACAGGGTGGCAGGGTGGCTCAGTGGTTAGCACTGCTGCCAAGGACCTGGGTTCGATTCCAGCCTTGGGTGTGTCTATGTGGGTTTCCTGTGGGTCTCTGGTTTCCTCCCATTGTCCGAAGATGTGCAGGTTAGATGGATTGGCCATGATAAATTGCCCATAGTGTTCAGGGATATGTAGGTTTGGTGGATTAGTCAGGGGGAATATGGGGTAATAGGATAGGGGAATGGGTCTGAGTGGGAGGGTCTTTGTGGACTTGTTGGGTCAAATGGCCTGTTTCCACACTGTAGGGACTCTATTCTATTCTAAACTCTGGAGTGAAGAGCTCAGAAATACACCTCTGCATCACAATGACACCTCAGGAATCCACAGTGTATGTGAAGCACATTACACATCTTCTGTCCACTTGTGGCATCAGCAAAAGTCAACCTTAGTAAGTGAGGCAAGATGTGGAGATGCCGGTGTTGGACTGGGGTGGACAAAGTCAAAAGTCACACAACACCAGCTTATAGTCCAACAGGTTTATTTGGAAGCACTAGCTTTCGGAGCACCGCTCCTTCTGACAATCACCTGATGAAGGAGCAGCGCTCTAAAAGCTAGTGCTTCCAAATAAACCTGTTGGACTATAACCCTGAGGTTGTGTGATGTTTAACTAAGTGAGGCAATGGGGAGGCTGTTCCTGCCAGGAAAAAGTGCTTCCTTCGTCATTGTTGATAGAATGTCTATTGTATGCTACTGGTTAGCTCAGTTTGTTAGACAGCTGGTTTAAGGATGCAGAGTGATGTCCTGCACCAGCCAAGGTAACCATGAAGGTCCTACCATATCAGCTCTACCTGAGGTATTGTGACTCTCAAGTTAAACCACCAGGTTAAATTTCCCTCTGGGTCTATGGTACCCATAAAACAAATCTCTTGAAAGTGTTCTCAGCAGCTCTCATGGAGTGATAGATTCATAGAATCCCTACAGTGTGGAGACTGGCCATTCGGCCCAACAAGTCTGCACTGACTCTCTGAAGAGTAACCCACCTAGACCCATTCCCCCACCCTATTATTCTACATGTACCCCTAACTAATGCACCTAACCTACAAGTCCCTGAACATTACGGGCAATTCAGTATGGCCAATTCACCTGGCCTACACATCTTTGGATTGTGGGAGAAAACCGGAGCACCGGGAGGAAACCCACGCAGACACAGGGGGGAATGTGCAAACTTCACACAGACAGTTGCCCGAGGTTGGAATCGAATCCAGGTCCCTGGTGTGGTGAGGCAGTAGTGCTAACCACTGAGCTGGCATGCTGTCATCGTGAAATATTGAGGTTTATAGCATGGAAGTGGGCCCTTCAGCCCAACTTGCTCATGTCGATCAAGTTTCACAATTTAGTCTCAAGTTTCACAAGTTTCACATTTGCCTGCGTTTGGTCCATATCCCTCCAGACCTATCCCATTCATGAGCTGAAAATGTGTTGCTGGAAAAGCGCAGCTGGTCAGGCAGCATCCAAGGAACAGGAGAATCGACATTTCGGGCATAAGCCCTTCTTCAGGAATTATGCCCGAAACGTTGATTCTCCTGTTCCTTGGCTGCTGCCTGACCTGCTGCGCTTTTCCAGCAACACATTTTCAGTTCTGATCTCCAGCATCTGCAGTCCACACTTTCTCCTATCCCATTCATGCACCTGTCGAAATTATACCCGGTCGGAGAAAGTGAGGTGTGCAGATGCTGGAGATCAGTGCTGAAAGAGTGTTGCTGGAAAAGCGCAGCAGGTCAGGCAGCATCCAAGGAGCAGGAGAATCGACGTTTCGGGCATGAGCCCTGAAGAAGGGCTCATGCCCGAAACGTCGATTCTCCTGCTCCTTGGTTGCTGCCTGACCTGCTGCGCTTTTCCAGCAACACATTTTCAGCTCTAAATTATACTCACGTCTACCAAAACCTCTGGCAATCCATTCCAGACACTCACCACGCTCTGTGTGAAAAAAAAATTGCCTCTCTGGACCCTTTTGTTTCTCTACCCTTTCAGTTTAAACCCAAGCCGTTTAGTTTTAGACTCCCCCGTCCTGGGGAAAGAGTCGACACCGTCCAACACAGCAAGTTGCAGTGATCTGGAACACAATCTAAACAGCAATAGCAGCATTCAAATGAAAATAGAATAAATACTTGAAGGGTAAAATAATTGCAAGATATGCATAAAGAGCATAGGAGTACAGTTAATTGCATAGATCTATCAAAGAGCTAGAACATATCTAGTAGGCAGAATGGCCTTGTTTCAATATTTGAAGAACGCAACAAATTGGACTATGACATGTAGGTTAACATTGTTAATGTTTACCTTGAAAAATGATATTGTTGGCTTGATCCCTTTAACTGAACGAGACACTGAAATAATCAATCGTTGCAAACAGTACTTGTCCTTTAACTGCAAAAGCAAATTACTTATCAGTATTTTTGTTTAACCAATATAAAGAGCATGTTTCATGATTTAACAATCAAATGCTTCACTTATATAGCTTTCCAATAGTGCGAAAAGATATGCCAAGTGATGCCAATCACTGGGTCATCTCAACCTGCAATTTGAAAATAATGGGACATGTGCAGTTTTATCACCGGCCAGGGATGTTAGAACCCATAAAGACCCATCAGCTGTTATCTCAGCAAATTGTTACTCCCATAGATGGGGAGAGTCCACTTTCAGGCGGGTTCAGGCACTGAAAGCACAAGAGATATTTCAGAGCACGTAATCCGATGTCTTCGAAATAGTTTTTACTTATTTATAGACTTGCATCGAAGTTTGAAACCACGGGTAAGCTGCAGATTGATAGGACAAGCAAAGATGGGTTTCATTGTCTTTCTTCAGACTCTCTTATTTCAATGGCGGTCCACTAGCATTTTGACACATGCCTTATTAAGTTGAAGAATTCAATCCGATTACAGCCACATCAGACATCCTGTCACTTTCAAAATTTAGAGGGTTCAAGTGCAGCTTGATGTGAGACTAGTATACATAATCTTGGAGTGAAAAAGATCACTTGAATTTATATAGTACCTTTAAGCTGGTAAACCATCCCCAGATTTTTCAGAGCAGTGTTATCAGACAAAATGTAACAAATTAGGTCAATGCTTCCAAAACATTTTCCTATTATTTCAAAGCGTGAATATAGCTATGACCCCACGGTAGCCAGGAACATGTTACTTCAGGGAAAGGGTAGCTATGAGGTTGCAAATGGGGGGAGGAGAGGCAATGTGTCTAGTCTTCATGGTTTTTCTAAACTGTTTCACTTACTTTTTTTCTGCAATGAGCTGGTGGAGGCTGGTACAATTCCAACATTTAAAAGGAATCTGGATGGGTTTATGAATAGGAAGGGTTTAAGAAGGATTTAGGCCAAATGCTGGCAAATGGGACTGGATTAATTTAGGATATCTGGTCAGCAAGGACGAGTTGGACATAAGGATATGTTTCTGTGCTGTACATCTCTATGACTCTACCATATCAAGTAGTGGACCAGAGGTTTGTGGACGCTTCAGTAAAGCTAAGAGAGACAGATTTTCGATTCTTTATGGAATTCAAGGAAGATGAGATGAGCAGGAAAGTAAAGTTGAAACTGAAGATCTGCCATGATCATCCTGAATGTGAGAGCCACTGGATCGAATTGTCGATGCCTGATCTCCTTTCTTAATTTTGCAAATTTTAATCAAGTGGAGTTTTTCTCATCTTATCTTTGGCTAATTTACCAGTCACTTCACATTCACATCCTCTGGTTCTCCACCATTTAGAGTCATAGAGTCATAGAGATGTACAGCACGGAAACAGACCCTTCGGTCCAACCTGTCCATGCCAACCAGATATCCCAACCCAATCTAGTCCCACCTGCCAGCACCCAGCCCATATTCCTCCAAACCCTTCCTATTCATATACCCTTCCTAATGCCTCTTAAATGTTGCAATTGTACCAGCCTCCACCACATCCTCTGGCAGCTCATTCCATACACTTACCACCCTCTGTGTGAAACCTATGCCCTCCAGTTCTGGACTCCCCGACCCCAGGGAAAAGACTTTGTCTATTTATCCTACACATGCCCCTCATAATTTTGTAAACGTCTATAAGGTCACCCTTCAGCCTCTGACGCTTCAGGGAAAACAGCCCCAGCCTGTTCAGCCACTCCTGTAGCTCAGATCCTCCAACCCTGGCAATATCCTTGTAAATCTTTTCTGAACCCTTTCAAGTTTCACAACATCTTTCCAATAGGAAGGAGACCAGAATTGCATGCAATATTCCAGCAGTGGCCTAACCAATGTCCTGTACAGCCGCAACATGACCTCCCAACTCCTGTACTCAATACTCTGACCAATAAAGGAAAGCATACCAAACGCCTTCTTCACTATCCTATCTACCTGTGCCTCTACTTTCAAGGAGCTATGAACCTGCACATCAAGGTCTCTTTGTTCAGCAACACTCCCTAGGACCTTACCATTAAGTGTATAAGTCCTGCTAAGATTTGCTTTCCCAAAATGCAGCACCTCGCATTTATCTGAATTAAACTCCATCTGCCACTTCTCAGCCCATTGGCCAATCTGGTCCAGAACCTGTTGTAATCTGAGGTAACCCTCTTCGCTGTCCACTGCACCTCCAATTTTGGTGTCATCTGCAAACTTACTAACTGTACCTCTTATAATCGCATCCAAATCATTTATGTAAATGACAAAAAGTAGAAGACCCAGCACCGATCCTTGTGGCACTCCACTGGTCACAGGCCTCCAGTCTGAAAAACAACCCTCCACCACCACCCTCTGTCTTCTACCTTTGAGCCAGTTCTGCATCCAAATGGCTAGTTCTCCCTGTATTCCATGAGATCTAACCTTGCTAATCAGTCTCCCATGGGGAACCTTGTCGAACGCCTTACTGAAGTCCATATAGATCACATCTACTTCTCTGCCCTCATCAATCTTCTTTGTTACTTCTTCAAAAAACTCAATCAAGTTTGTGAGACATGATTTCCCACGCACAAAGCCATGTTGACTATCCCTAATCAGTCCTTGCCTTTCCAAATACATGTACATCCTGTCCCTCAGGATTCCCTCCAACAACTTGCCCAGCACCGAGGTCAGGCTCACCGGTCTATAGTTCCCTGGCTTGTCTTTACCACCCTTCTTAAACAGTGGCACCACGTTAGCCATCCTCCAGTCTTCCGGCACCTCACCTGTGACTATCAATGATACAAATATCTCAGCAAGAGGACCAGGAATCACTTCTCTAGCTTCCCACAGAGTTCTCTGGTGCACCTGATCAGGTCCTGGGGATTTATCCACCTTTATGCGTTTCAAGACATCCAGCACTTCCTCCTCTGTAATCTGGACATTTTGCAAGATGTCACCATTTATTTCCCTACAGTCTATATCTTCCATATCCTTTTCCACAGTAAATACTGATGCAAAATATTCATTTAGTATCTCCCCCATTTTCTGTGGCTCCACACAAAGGCCGCCTTGCTGATCTTTGAGGGGCCCTATTCTCTCCCTAGATACCCTTTTGTCCTTAATATGTTTGTAAAAATCCTTTGGATTCTCCTTAACTCTATTTGCCAAAGCTATCTCATGTCCCCGTTTTGCCCTCCTGATTTCCCTCTTAAGTATACTCCTACTTCCTTTATACTCTTCTCAGGGTTCACTCGATCTATCCTGTCTATACTTGACATATGCTTCCTTCTTTTTCTGAACCAAACCCTCAATGTCTTTAGTCATCCAGCATTCCCTATACCTACCAGCCTTCCCTTTCAACCTGACAGGAATATATTTTCTCTGGATTCTTGTTATCTCATTTCTGAAGGCTTCCCATTTTCCAGCCGTCCCTTTACCTGCGAACATCTGCCTCCAATCAGCTTTCGAAAATTCTTGCCTAATACAGTCAAAATTGGCCTTTCTCCAATTTAGAACTTCAACTTTTAGATCTGGTCTAACCTTTTCCATCACTATTTTAATACGAATAGAATTATGGTCCCTGGCCCCAAAGTGCTCCCCCATTGACACCTCAGTCACCTGCCCTGCCTTATTTCCCAAGAGTAGGTCAAGTTTTGCACCTTCTGTAGTAGTTACATCCACATACTGAATCAGAAAATTGTCTTGTTCACACTTAAGATATTTCTCTCCATCTGAACCTTTAACACTATGGCAGTCCCAGTCGATGTTTGGAAAGTTAAAATCCCCTACCATAACTACCCTATTATTCTTCCAGATAGCTGAGATCTCCTTACAAGTTTGTTTCTCAATTTCCCTCTGACTATTGGGAGGTCTATAATACAATCCCAATAAGGTGATCATCCCTTTCTTATTTCTCAGCTCCACCCAAATAACTTCCAGGAATATCGTCCCTCAGCACAGCTGTAATGCTATCCCTTATCAAAAATGCCACTCCTCCTCCTCTCTTGCCTCCCTTTCTATCCTTTCTGGAGCATTTGTATCCTGGAACATTCAGCTGCCAGTCCTGCCCATCCCTGAGCCATGTTTCTGTAATTACTATGATATCCCAGTTCCATGTTCCTAACCATGCCCTGAGTTCATCTGTCTTCCCTGTTAGACCCCTTGCATTGAAATAAATGCTTGAATGTTTCTCACCATTGATCAAAACATTTTGTGACATTAAATACTTAGTTTGAATCACCTCAAGTCTTTCCTGCTTTCTCCTAACCTGACCACTAAATTGGAATCTCTAATTCCGAGGTGAGAATGGGTATTGCATGGGCATTTGCTTCCCCATTCAGATAGCTTAATGCAAGAAGCTAAGGTGTTTATTGACATCAGAAATCCTTTCATTATCAAAGGGTCCTGAGTCTAGAAGATCTCATAATAATCTGAACAATGCGATCGAGTGGAGCGTTTGCCTTAGATCAACACAGTCATGACATGGCAGTTCCAAAGAAGATTCATACCATGCTTGTAATTTTAACTCCACTGCTCTCTCCACAGATGCTGCCAGACCTGTTGAGTTTCTCCAGAACTCTCTGGATATGTTACAGGTTTCCAATATCTGCGCTCTTTTGCTTTTACATGAGATGGATCCCACTGGTATTCAGGTATTGAAGAAGAATTAGGGCATTCGGCCCGTCGAGTCAGCTCCAACATTTCTCAACCCCATTCTCCTGCCTCCTTCACACAGCTCTTGATCCTGTTACTAATCGAGGACCTGTGTCTGAAAAACACTCAATAACCTGGCCTCCACAGCCCTCTGCAGCAATGAGTTCCACAGATTCATCACCCTTTTGCCAAAGAACATAGAACAGCAAAGGTCCTTCAGCCCACAATTTTGTGCCGACATTGATCTTAACCTAAGATCGACCTAATCTACACAATTTACTGCTGTCCATGTGATTGTCCAGCAATCGCTTAAATATCCCTAACGTGACTGACTCTACTACCACCACTGGCAGTGCATTCCACGCACCCACCACTCTCTGCATAAAGAACCTACCTCTGACATCTCCCCTAAACCTTCCTCCAATCACATTCAAATTATGATCCCTCGTGACAGCCATTTCTGCCTTAGGGAAAGGTCTCTGACTATCCACTCTACCAATGCCTCCCACTACCTTGTACACCTTTATCAAGTCACCTCTCTTCCTTCTTCTCTCCACTGTGATAAGCCCTAGCTCACTCATCCTCTCTTCATAAGATAAGCCCTCCAATCCAGGCAAGCATCCTGGTAAATCTCCTCTGCACCCTCTCTAAAGCATCTCCATACTTCCTACCATGAGGTGACCAGAAGTGAACACAATATTCCAAGTGTGGTCTAACCAGTGGTTTGTAGAGCTGCAGCAAACTCTCGTGGCTCTTAAACTCAATTCCCTGTTAATGAAAGCCAAAATACCATACACCACCCAACCCTATCAACTTGGGTGGCAACTTTGAGGGATCTATGTACATGGACCCCAAAATCTCACAGTTCCTCCACACTGCCAAGAATTCTGTCTTTAACCTGTATTCAGCATTCAAATTCAACCTTCCCAAATGAATCACGTCACATTTATCCAGGTTGAACTCCATCTGCCAATTCTCAGCCCAGCTCTGCATCCTGTCAATGTCCTGCTGCAGCCTGCAACAGACCTCGACACTATCTACAACCACCACTGACCTTTGCGTCATCGGCAAGCTTTCTAACCCACCCTTCCACTTCTTCACCAAGGCATTTATGAAAACTACAAAAAAAGCAGAGGCCCAAGAACAGATCCCTGCAGGAGAAGTTTCTCCTCATCTCAGATCCAAAGTGTTGTATGTGTTTCTGAAGTCAGTACACTGTCAGTGCAAACGTGCTTTCAGCAGCAAACTTAAAAACAAAGCTGTTAATAGGTCCACAAAATTGAACGATCAAACTTAGTTAAAGCATTATCCAAATGGGTAAAAAACACTTTAGTATTGCTAACATTTCCCTTTCTCATTCTAAAAATGAGGATTATAATATGTCGGTTGGTTGTCCCAATCCTGCAGGAGGACACCAGCACAGAGTCAGAGAGTCATAGAGATGTACAGCACAGAAACAGACCCTTCAGTCCAGCTCATCCACGCCAACCTGATCCAGTCCCACTTGCCAACACCCCGCCCATATCCCTCCAAACCCTTCCTATTCATATACCCATCCAGATACCTTTTAAATGTTGCAATTGTACCAGTCTCCACCACTTCCTCTGGCAGCTCATTCCACATGCGCACCACCCTCTGCATGAAAAAGTTGCCCCTTAAGTCTCTTTCAAATCTTTCCCCTCTCACCCTAAACATATGCCCTCTAGTTCTGAACTCCCCCACCCCAGGGAAAATATTTCGTCCATTTATCATTTCAACGCCCCTCACGATTTTTAAACCTCTATAAGGTCAGCCCCCAGCCTCTGATGCTCCAGGGAAAACAGCCCCAGCCTGTTCAACCTCTCCCTACAGCTCAAACCCTCCAACCCTGGCACCATCCTTGTAAATCTTTTCTGAACCCTTTCAAATTTCACAGCGTCCTTCCGATAGGAACCAGAATGGATCACGTTCCAAACGAAATTGAGTAAATATCACAGAATGAACAGCTCAGTGCTGTGAAAATTAATAGGGTGATCTTTTGTCTAACCTTTACCCTCTCCTGGGTGTTGAAAATGATTGGTAATGGATGGATACCTATTATTCATGACAGCTGCTTTGTGCAGACAGATTCTCCTTTGCCTGTAAAATGTATTGAGGTTTTGCAGTAGTGTTTCCAGTATATCATTTAATCCTTGACGTCTGTGGTGCATTATGTTTTGAATTGATAAGAAATGTTTTGAACACTGTGATTGTTGCGCTACAGATTTTTTTTTAATAGTTGATGGTCTCTATGAATGGAAGGAAGATGCATTTATAGAGCATGTTTCTTCACCTCCAGATGCCCAAAGAAATGTACTGACAATGAACAGCAGTAACTGTTGTATTGTAGGGCACATGGGAACAGGTTTATACGCAGTATAGTGGCACATACAACAATGTACTGACCAGAAATTCTGCTTTACTGAAGTTAGTTGAGAAATGAATGTTACTAAGGCAACAGCAAGATGGTGGTGCAGTGGGAATATTATCGGGCTAGTAATTCACTCACTCTTCATTCACATCTTGGCGACATGGGCTTGACTCCCACTGTGCAGAGGGTTAAATTTAGTAAAACCCTTTCCTACTGGTGACTACATAATCATAACAGTTGTGGATTTAAACTACAGTGTTTTATTCAGTACTCTCACGCACTCTGGACTCAGAGTTAAAACTGAATGATATAAATGCTGCCTACTTCTCTTCAGCATCAGCTACCAATCAAACGCAAAAATTAGATTCAGAGTTAGTTTTATTGTCACATGTACTCACAAGTACAGTGAAGATTCTCCATTTCGCCACTTATGGTGCCATCTTAGATACCCAGGTAAAGATTCTTAATTAGAGATTCTTAGGAACAAAAAATTTAGACGATTAAAGAAATAAGAAGTTCGAAAAATGAAGACGTAAGAGTTCAGAATAAAGAGTCCTTATAAACGAGATTGCGCTGGCTTCACCTTGAGGCCAGGAATCCAAATCCACACTGAGGCCAGGAGACCAGGTCCATGCTGAGGCCAGGAGCTTGAGATCACGCTGAGGCCAGGAGTTAGAGTCCACACTGAGGCCGGGAGTTTACGTTCATACTGAGGCCGGGAGTTACAGTCCACACTGAGGCCGGGATTCCAGGTCCACACTGAGGCCAGGAATCTGAATCCACACTGAGGCTGGGAGTTTAAGTCCACGCTGAGGTAAGTAGTCCGGGTACACACTGAGGCAGGTATTCCAGGTACACACTGAGGCAGGTATTCCAGGTACACACTGAGGTAGGTAGTCCGGGTACACACTGAGGTAGATAGACCAGGTACACACTAAGAGTTGAAAAGTATGGTGCTGGAGAAGCACAGCAGGCCAGGCAGCATCCAAGGAGCAGGAGAATCGATGTTTCGGGCATAAGCCCTTCTTCAGGAATGAGGCTGGTGTGCCAAGTGGGCTGAGATAAAAGGTGGGGGGTGGGGGATTTTGGGGGAGGGCTGCTGGGAATATGATAGGTGGAAGGAGGTGAGGGTGATAGGCCGGAGAGGCGGTGGGGGCGGAGAGGTCGGGAAGAAGATTGCAGGTCAAGAGTGCGGTGCAGAATCCGGGGATTGGGACTGAGATAAGGTGGGGGGAGGGGAAATGAGGAAGCTGGAGAAATCTACATTCATCCCATGTGGTTGGAGGGTTCCTAGGCGGAAGATGAGGCGCTCTTCCTCCAGGCGTCGTGTGGCCAGGGTCTGGCGATGGAGGAGGCCAAGGACCTGCATGTCCTTGGCGGAGTGGGAGGGGGAGTTAACGTGTTCAGTCACGGGGCGGTTGGGTTGGTTGGTGCGGGTGTCCCAGAGGTGTTCCCTGAAACGTTCCGCAAGTAGGCGGCCTGTCTCCCCAATGTAGAGGAGACCACATTGGGTCAGCGGATACAGTAAATGATGTGTGTGGAGGTGCAGGTGTATTTGCGATGGATATGGAAGGATCCCTTGGGGCCTTGGAGGGAGGTGAGGGGGGAGGTGTGGGCGTAAGTTTTGCATTTCTGCCGGTTGCAGGGGAAGGTGCCGGGAGTGGAGGTTAGGTTGGTGGGGGGTGTGGACCTGACAAGGGAGTCACAGAGGGAGTGGCCTTTTTGGAACGCTGTTTGGGGAGGGGAGGGAAATATATCCCTGGTGGTGGGGTCCGTTTGGAGGTGGCGGAAATGACAATGGATGATACGATGTACATGGAGGTTGGTGGGGTGGTAGGTGAGGACCAGTGGGATTCTGTCCTGGTGGCGATTGGAGGGGTGGGGCTCAAGGGCGGAGGAGGGGGAAGTGGAGGAGATGCAGTGGACGGCATCGTCGATCATGTTTGGGGGGAAAATTGCGGTCCTTGAAGGAGGCCATCTGGGTTGGACAGTTTTGGAACTGGTCCTCCTGGGAGCAGATGCGGCGGAGACGAAGGAATTGGGAATATGGGATGGCGTTTTTACAGGGGGCAGGGTGGGAGGAGGTGTAGTCTAGGTAACTGTGGGAGTCGGTCGGTTTATAGTAAACCGTGACTCAATACTTCAACTCCCCCTCCCACTCCACCAAGGACATGCAGGTCCTTGGACTTCTCCATCGCCAGACCATAGCAACACAACGGCTGGAGGAAGAGCGCCTCATCTTCCGCTAGGAACCCTCCAACCACAAGAGATGAGCTCAGACTTCTCCAATTTCCTCATTTCCCCTCTCCCCACCTTGTCTCAGTCCCAACCCTCGAACTCAGCACCACCTTCCTAACCTGCAATCTTCTTCCTGACCTCTCCGCATCCCCCACCCCCACTCCGGCCTATCACCCTCACCTTAACCTCCTTCCACCTATCGCATTTCCAACGCCCCTCCCCCAAGTCCCTCCTCCCTACCTTTTATCTTAGCCATCTATCATATTATTGCCAACACACACTTTAACAGTTCACACTGCAGAAACAGCATTCCCGACTCACCCAATTGCGTTACAGACAATTCGTGTTAACGAAAGATGCTTTAAAGTAAAACTGATTGTACTTAAGATTTGTAACTAGGTACTTTGTACCTAAGATGGCACGATGTGTGGTGACGTTGTACACTTTTCACTGTACTTTTATACTAACAATAAGACGTAATTCTAATTGTAATTCTAACAGGAATTTTGAAACATTACAGGAATGTATTCATACCTGTACTCAGTGAAGTGTTGAAGAATGAATGGTGATCTTATTGAAACACAAAAGATTCTGATCGGGGTTTGACCGGGGGGATGCTCATGGGATCCTCATGAGGAAGTCAGGAATCATAGGACATGGTTTCAAAACAATCCAGAAACAAGGAGTAATTTCTTCTCTTAGACAGTCTTGGGTGTTTGGAACTCTCCTTCCAAGATTTTTAAATAGTTTTAATATGAACTAAATAAATATATCACCCATTTTAATATTTTTAAGGCTGTGCTAGATAGATTCTTGGCAAACCGTGAATATCAAGGACAGACAAGAAAACAGAGTTGAGATCACTGTCAGATCAGCCAGGGATCTGACTGACTGTCAAAGTAGGCCTAAGGGGCTGAATGGCCTAATTTCTAACTCTAACTGAGACAGTCATATGTAAAGGGTGTCAGATCAGGTTCTGTGATACACAGTAGATAATGTTCCACACAATTCCACAAGCAAAGTGAGACCATTTTAGAGAATTCTTCTCTTGTACATGCCAGGAGCAGGAAAGTTGGACTAGTTTAGTTTGGGATAATGGTCGGCATGGACTGGTTGGGCTGAAGGGTCTGTTTCTGTGCTGTATGACTATATGACAAGGCTCTAGAATCTGCATATCAAACAGTGCGACTGATTCAAATTACTTGCAGGCCATCACTTCATTGTGGAAAGGCTGACGGTTCTAGAGAGAAAAATATACAAATATCGGACCATAGGAATGGGCTCTGTCAAAGATTCATTCAATCATAATTAGGACATTATCCACCGATTGGTTCCTCAGTGGCTTCAATTATCATTTGCATAATAGTTCAAGTGAATTCAATCTCTCAAGAGAAAACCTATCTTAGGAATGATAATGTCGCTGCTCTGTTATACTATTCAGTTTGACGAGTTTAAATCAATTTCTCCAAAGTCACTGTTTTTTTTTAATTATTCAGAAAGTCTCTCGTATTGATCAGTCGCAAGACTAACATTATTTTACTTTAACTGCGAAAAACAAATCCTCTGTCACCACTTCAAAGGAGGAGCTGTTAACCCCATCTAGTGAAAATGTAACTGAGCAGTGATGGTTCACTTGTGTTTCTAGGTTAGGAATCTGGAGGCCTCCAGCTGAAAAGGAAGAAGATATTGTGGGTGGCACGGTGGCACAGTGGTTAGCACTGCTGCCTCACAGCGTTAGAGACCTGGGTTCAATTCCCGCCTCAGGCGACTGACTGTGTGGAGTTTGCACGTTCTCCCCGTGTCTGCGTGGGTTTCCTCCGGGTGCTCCGGTTTCCTCCCACAGTTCAAAGATGTGCAGGTCAGGTGAATTGGCCATGCTAAATTGCCCGTAGTGTTAGGTAAGGGGTAAATGTAGGGGTATGGGTGGGTTGCGCTTCGGCGGGGCGGTGTGGACTTGTTGGGCCGAAGGGCCTGTTTCCACACTGTAAGTAATCTAATATGTTTACTCTAGAGAGGGTGAAGAGGGGATTCACCTGGCTGTTGCCTAGACTGGAATGTTTCAGCTATAAAGAGGGACCAGATAGACTGGGACTGTTTTCCATAGAGCAGAGAAAGCTGACCGGAGGGCTTGACTGAGGCTTGTAAACTTATGAGGGACATTAATAAAATAAACAAGATCGCTTGTAAAGGAAAGTCAAGGGAATGGGACTAAAAAGGTTGCATTTTCAGAGACCGTAAACAGGACAACATGCCCTCCTTCTGTTCAAAAAAACACATAAGATTCCCTACAGTGTGGAAACAGGCCCTTCAGCCCAACAAATCCCTCTGAAGAGTGACCCAGCCAGACCCATTTCCTTCTGACTACTGCGCCTAACACTGTGGGCAATTCAGCATGGCCAATTCGCCTAACCTGCACATCTTTGGATTGTGGGAGGAAACACACGCAGACATGGAGAGAATGTGCAAACCGTGGGAGGAACCCAAAGGGGAACAACGCAGACTCAGGGGGAATATGCACATGCCCACACAGACAATGGCCCGAGGCTGGAATCGAGCCCAGGTCCCTGGTGCTGTGAGGCAGCAGTGCTAACCACTAAGCCACCAAGCCGCCTGTAAAATAGATGCATTTTAATTTCATAATTAGTTATGTAGAATTAGAACATAGAGCAATTGCAAGGACAACATTTTAAATGTCATATGCTTTAGAATAACACCTCTTTACCGGCACAGTTTTCCCTCAGTTAGTAGCTAATATTAAAAAAAGGTTACGGCTAATATTAAAAAAAGGTTACGGAATTGAATTCTGGCTGCGAAATCCTGTTGCAGTGCCTTAAAAAGCTGAAGATAGCTGGCTTTCTTTGATTAAATTCCGTGACTGTGTGAGAGCCAAATGCTGTGAACTCCCCCCATTGAAAGGTTAGAATGTGCGAATTCACTGCAGCACTAAGGGATGATATGCTTGCACAGGATACTCTGTGCTGTTCAATGAAGCAGTGACCTATCAGCCTGCACTTAACATTTCACCCACTTGAAACTCTGATCCACTTTATATTTATGTGTGGTTAGCACTGCTGCCCCACCCTCAGGCCATTGTCTGTGTGGACCTGTGCATATTCCCCCAGGTCTGCGTTGTTCCCCTTTGGGTTCCTCCCACAGTCCAAAGACATGTGGATTGGCATAACCCCTTTCCAGCTCAGCACTGTCCCCATGACCTGTCCTACCTGCCAGTCTCCCTTCCCACATATAACTGTAGGAATTCTATGAAGGCAGTGAGTGGAGAGTGTGGTGTTGGAAAAGTACAGCAGGTCAGGCAGCATCTGAGGAGCAAGAAAATCGATGTTTCAGACAAAAGCCCTTCATCAGCAATGAGGCTGGGAGCCTCACGGGCGGAGAGATAAATGCGGGGGGGGAGAAGGCAGCTGAGAGTGCAATAGGTGGACGGAGGTGGGGGTAAAGGTGATAGGTCAGAGGGGAGGGAAGAGCTTCAGGGAAGAGAAGATGGCCTGGGGTTGGAGTGAGAGGGAGGTGGAGAACTTCTTCAAGGTAGGCATCCTTCGCCTAGTTGATTTTAACCTCACTGCGAATCCTCTTCCAAGGATGCCTACCTTGAAGAAGTTCTCTTCTCTCTACAAGGATCTCAGTGAGTCTCTCACTCCAAACCCCAGGTCATCTCCTCTGCCCTGAAGCTCTTCCCTCCCTTCCAACCTATCACCTTTACCTCCACCTCCATCCATCTATTACACTCTCAGCTACCTTCCGCACCCCCCAGCCCCACCCCCTCTCCCATTTATCTCTCCACCCTCAAGGCTCCTGATGAAGGGCTTTTGCCCGAAACGTCGATTTTCCTGCTCCTCAGGTGCTGCCTGACCTGCTGTGCTTTTCTAGCATTCTATGAAGGTACCCCACTATTGATCATGAGGTTTGTCCCTATCCTCTGATGTGGGGAATGAGACGAAAATTGAATTGGCTAGTTCTTGAGAGAGGTAAGGGAGCAAATTGTAGAGCCATTGACAGAAATTTCCCAGTGACCTCTGAATGCAGGATGAATCCTTGGGGACTGAAGGATTGCTAATGTGATGCCATTGTTAAGAAAGGGTCAAAGGATAACCTAGGAAACTGCAGAACAGCGGGAAAACTGAGGAGGCCATAACATGGAATAAGATCAATGTACAGTTAGTGAAAAATAAATTAATACAGGACAGTCAAAATGGCATTGCCACAGGCAGCTCAAGTTGGACAAATTTAATTCAGTTCTTTGATGAGGTGACCCAGGCAGTGGATGGGGGGTAATGCTGTAGATATTTTATATTCAGACTTTCAGAAAGTATTTGACACAGGGCCCCAAATCAGATTGGTTAGCAAATTAGAAATGTTTGGGGTTACTTCCTTGGCAGCATGGATTAGAACTTGACTAAAAGATAGGAAACAGGGAGAAAGGATAGATGGACATTTCTCAGACTGAGACACCGGGGATCGGTGTTGGGACTTTTGCTTTTTCTGATTTATGTAAAAGATTTGGAGTTGGGTGTGGATGGTAAAATCTCTAAATTTACAAATGATACTAGGCTAGAGAGACCAGTAAATTGTAAGGATGGCACTGAGTGACTTCAGACGGATGTTGACAAGTTGGCCAAATGGCAGATGAATATAAATGCAGGGAGATGTGAGGTAGTGCACTTTGGCAGGAGAAAGTGAGGAGTGCAGATGCTGGGGATCAGACTCGAAGAGTCTGGTGCTGAAAAAGCACAGCTGGTCAGGCAGCTTCCGAGGAGCAGGAGGGCCGATGTTTCGGGCATAAGCCCTTCATCAGGAATGTGTCTTTGGTAGAAGAAACATGAAGAGGCAATGCAGACTCAATGTTACGGCTGTGAGGGGAGTACAGGACCATAAGGACCTCAGGGTTCACATGTATGTCATTCTCTGAAGGCGGACAGGTAAGTTTAAGCATCTGTTAAGAACTTTTATAGGACCCTTGCGTTTTTAGAACATAAAACTAAAGAAGTGATGCTTTCTACAAATCATTGAACAGATCACATTTGTTCAGTTCTGAGCATCCAATCTAAAGAAGAAAGTTAAACCCCTGGAAAAATTGCAAAGGAGATTTACTAGAATGATACCAGGAATGAGGGATTTAGATACAAGGAATGATTAGAGAAATTGGGCTTATTCTCCTTGCAGCAGAAAAGATTAAGAGATAACCTTATTGGAGTGTTCAAAATTATGGACAATTTTGACAGGGTAAAGAAAGAGATTTTGTTTCCACTAATCGGTATGTCAGTTGCTAAGGGTCAGAATTTCACATTTGCAAACAAGAGAGCTAGGAGTGAGATGAAAAGAAATTTATTTACTCAGAGAGTTGTGAGTACTTGGAACTGGGAGAGCAGTGGAGGCAGATTCAACGGGAGTCCTCAAAAGAGCTGGATATATATTTGTAAGGGTTGAAGATACAGGGCTCCAGACATAGAGTTCAAGGATAGAATGGGCTAGGTACCTCTTTCAGGAGCTGGTATAGGCATGATAGGTCAAATGGCCTCCATATGTACTATAAAATCCTATGATTCCATTGGTTATAAAAGCACTGCAAGACCGTGACTTCATCAGGAAGCATATTCCTGATGAAGAGCTAAAGCGCGAAACACTGACTCTCCTGCTTCTCGGATGCTGCCTGACTTGCTGTGCTTTTCCAGCACCACACCTTTTGACTGCCAACTGAGGAGCAGGTCTAATTGATTTTCGATAACTTGGAGAGAGTCAACATCCCACCCAACAGTTGGCTGTGTGTTCCAGAGGCTCACTATTCTCTGGAAAAAGATCTACCCTAAATCCCAGATGCATTGAACTTCCTAGTGCTGCCTCACTATTCTTTTGATGATAATAAGCATAGAATTAGAAATTAAATTGCAGACACTCAGATCCTCATTTAATTCATAGGGAGAACACTTTGTAAAATACAGATGAAACATCCTGGTCTGCACATTCATATAATTTCCGATCATCTCTGCTTCTATTGTGACTGTGGATTAATTAATTGTTACAAACAATTCTTGTTTTTTTTCACAGGTCTCTCTTTGCTGATATCTAAATGTTGTCCATACATAAATAACTTTATGTTACTTTAGTCTCTACATTATCTTAATGGACTTGTTAATGGAGTTTACCAAAATCTAGTCTGTTATGCTAAAATAAATTCCTGAAAATAACACACATAGGAATCTGAGAGAGCTTATTAAAACGTAGAATCAAAATAAGGACAGCAACTATGAGACAGTAATGAAAAGAAGTAAAATAATTAAGCAATTTGATATTTTCCTGAGCTTTTCATAAAATTGAAACCAGCTCTGTTCTCCTCAGTGGTTGAGACATTCAAGATTTTTATTTTGCAATTGTTTCACTCCTTATCCACCCTTATACCTTCAAATCTAAGGAGGTAGCTGGCATTCACTTGACTATCATTGAGGATATCAATTTCTCTTGATTTTGCCACTTGAAACAGCTCTTTAGCTTGAAGTGCTCACTACTTGAGGGCCTTGAGAATATTATTTAGTGCTCACAATCATGCACCACATTCAGACAGACTCAGAAAGCTTCAAAGTTTCTGTGCTTCTTAACGTCCTGTGAATTATGAGCGTAATGAAAATATTGATGGAAATTTATAGGACTCACAGGGGAATAATGAAGACTATCAATGACCGTTGTGTTAATTAATGTGTAACTCTGGCAATGGTTTACGAATGGCTGATTGGATTACTCAGAAATTATAGTGTCAAATCCTGGCTTCTCAACTCGTCTGGTTTCTCTGCTTTGAAAAACTGATATTTATCTCAATCTGAGAGTCCTCCCATTCCTATTCATCCGACCTTGTTAGCATGCTGCTCTGCCCTCATGTGCTTATTCACCTTCATTTTAAATGTATTGATACCATTTGTCGAAATTATGATAGCAGATTCACTCTTCCTAAGTTCCTTATTAGAATTTGTGAGGTAATGGTTAAGACCATGAGTCTAAGACATCATAGTGTAATGATGACGTAGAGTTACATAACAAGGGTGAAGGAGAGAGAAAGAGACCACATGGAGGAGACATTGTAAGCTCATGGCAAACTTTAATGTAAATAGAAAGCCTATATTCTAAGGTTCTTACTGAAATCAACATAAACATGATTAGAGTTATCCAATTCCCACAAGAATCAAACAGATTTATTATTATCTTACAGTTATGTTCCTAAGCTTTGTTTTCTTTGTTATTGGCTGCATATTACCAAATATTTGAGATCAGCTGCACTAGCTAATGTGCTTCATTGAGAGTTAAGCTTCTGGCAAATGCTGTCACATTCCAAAAGATTACAAAAACAACATTTTCAGATGCTGGGTATAAGTTGCAATCCGTAATAGTTGGTGACCTCTGCAACATTGCTCTATGTCAAGCCGCCGGCTTGTACCTGTGACGTGGCATATATAATTTAGTGTAACTTCTGAGGATCCAGGAATCGAGAGGGCCGTACTGTTGGAAAAGTTAGAGAGTCACAAAACATAACAAGAAGTGATTCAGCCCATTGTGTCTTCTCCGGCTCTTTGAAAAAGCTATCCCATGAGTCTCATCACGTGAGGAACTCAGTCACAGAACCCCCACAATATGAAAGCAGGCCACTTAGCCTATCAAGCCCACAGTGTCCTTCTGAGGAGCATCCCACCCAGACACACAACCCTACCACATAACCCTGCATTTCCCATGGCTGACCCACCTAGCCCGCACATCCCCGGACATTGTGGGCAATTTAGCCTGGCCAGTCCATGTAACCTGCACACCTTTGGACTGTGGGAGGAAACCCACGCAGACAGGGGAAGAATCTGCAAACTCTATACAGACAGTCACCCGAGGCTGGGATTGAACCCATGTCCCTGCCATGGTAAGGCAGCAGCATTAACCAAGGTGTCACCATGGGAGGTTTGTGAAGGTTTGTAGCTCAGGTTGAGGTTTAGGGTGTAGGTTTGCTCACTGAGCTATAGGTTTGATATCCAGACGTTTCATTACCTGGCTCGGTAACATCATCAGTGGCGACCTCCAAGTGAAGCGAAGCTGTTGTCTCCTGCTTTCTATTTATATGTTTGTCCTGGATGGGGTTCCTGGGGTTTGTGGTAATGTCATTTCCTGTTCGTTTTCTGAGGGGTTGATATCTAGATCTATGTGTTTGTTTAGGTCACCGTGCCAGCCAGTCACAGCTGAACTTTGGGTAAGATGTGAAGAATGCAATTGGAATTGACAGGTGTTGGTCCAGCCATAACATGCAGTAAAAACCAAGGATGGGAATGCTGTTGGAGCTTCTCAAAAAGCTACAAGAAACATTGAACGAATAACGTGCTGAAGCTTGATGCTGCAAGGCTGCTTTATTGTATGACACTGTTCATGACAAGGAGGACAATGAGGTTATTCCCATCAAATTATATTTCTAAAGTTCAGCAGAGCAGACACAAATGCAAAATGTGAACGGTATTGCCTTTATTGAGTTCTCCATTAAAATGAGCTTTTGCTTTGATTCATATCTTGGCAGAACTAACTGCCTGATATTGTGGCCAATTCGTCTTAAGGTATAATATTGTAATTAATGTCGGAATGCAGATGTTTCAAATGCAGTACTAAAGTCCTTTTTTTACACTCAGAAAACTGCATTTCACTACTTTATCAGATTCTTATACAATCTTACCTTTGATCATTGGGCAAGATTAATTCATTCTTTACAGGTCAAATTCAACAACAATTTTTAACCATATAGCACCATTGATGTAATAATGATGCTTCTCTCCTCTTCATCTAATCAGTCCAAGTTTCTCATCAGCTTGAAAACCTTGATTAGGCTCATCTCTTAACTGCGACTGGACTGAGGGAGATTGTCTTAACCTTTCCAATCTCTCCAGCTGGAAGCTCTTATCCCTTGGAACATCTTCTATAAACTCTCTCAAATCTTGACATCTTGCCTGAAGCTAAGTGCCAAGTCCTTTTCTCTGGAGTGTCAGAGACAAAGGGGTGATCTTATAAAATTATGAGGGACATGAATAGGGCAAATAGCCAAGGCCTTTTTTCCAGGGTGGTGGAGTCCAAAACTAGAGGGCATTGGTTGAAAGTGAGAGGGAAACGATTTACAAGGGGCAACTTTTTCAGGCAGAGGGTGGTGCGTGTATGAAATGAGTTGGCAGAGGAAGTGGCAGTGGCTGGTACAATTACAACATTTAAAAGGCATTCTTTTATTGGTCAGAGTATTGAGTACATGAGTTGGGAGGTCATCTTGCGGCTGTACAGGACATTGGTTAGGCCACTGTTGGAATATTGCGTGCAATTCTGGTCTCCTTCCTATCGAAAGATGTTGTGAAACTTGAAAGGGTTCAGAAAAGATTTATAAGGATGTTGCCAGGGTTGGAGAGTTTGAGCTATAGGGAGAGGCTGAACAGGCTGGGGCTGATTTCCCTGGAGCATCAGAGACTGAGGGGTGACCTTACAGAGGTTTATAAAATCATGAGGGGCATGCATAGGATAAATAGACAAAGTCTTTTCCCTAGGGTTGGGGAGTCCAAAACTAGAGGGCATAGGTTTAGGGTGAGAGGGGAAAGATATAAAAGAGACCTAAAGGGCAACTGTTTCACACAGAGGGTGGTGCGTGTATGGAATGAGCTGCCAGAGGAAGTGGTGGAGGCTGGTACAATTGCAACATTTAAAAGGCATCTGGATGGGTATATGAATAGGAAGGGTTTAGAGGGATATGAAGCAAATGCTGGCAAATGGGACTAGATTAGGTTGGGATATCTGGTCAGCATGGACAAGTTGGACCGAAAGGGTCTGTTTCCATGCTGTATGAGTCTATGACTGTACTCTGGCTGAGATATAACCAGTAATTTACCAAGATCCAACTCAAGGAAGCCAATTTCATTTCTATAATAGAGAAGAATGCTGGATTGTGAATACACTGATCCTGTTTTCCAGCGGTCGGGGCTGATTGAAGGGATTGTTTCGTTTTGGTCTGGTGAAAAAGCTGCCCAAATTCAGGACAAGTATATGAGTTCTTGACAAGCTTTGATATATGTGAGGTGGAACATTCTCACTCCAAGATCCTTTTAAGAATTTACGATCAGAATGTAGGCATCACTTTAAAGGCTTCGCCTGCAGGGCGGTTGTCTTGTTACAGCTGAAGACCTGCTGGGCCACTTCACAGACTGTTAAAGAAGCAACCACATGGAGTTCCACTGAATTTAAATGAAGGCCAAACCAATTAGGGCCAGCTTCCCTATGCTGAAGGTTGGTAATGAACACACTGGGATTTTGCAGTCTTCAAGAAGGTTCCCTGGACTCAAAAAAGTTAACTCAACTTCCTCTCCACCATGCAGCCAGATTGGCTGAGTTTCTCCATTAGATTTAGATTTAGATTAGATTACAGTGTGGAAACAGGCCCTTCGGCCCAACAAGTCCACACCGACCCGCCGAAGCGAAACCCACCCATACCCCTACATTTACCCCTTACCTAACACTACGGGCAATTTAGCATGGCTAATTCACCTGGCCCTGCACATCTTTGGATGGTGGGAGGAAACCGGAGCACCCGGAGGAAACCTACGCAGACACGGGGAGAACGTGCAAACTCCACACAGTCAGTCGCCTGAGGCGGAATTGAACCCAGGTGACAGCAGTGCTAACCACTGTGCCACCGTGCCGCCCACCGTACCTTTGTGTTGCAATGTAATTATATCCAATCAGAAACCTGCCCTCCCTCAGGAACAAAACCTCCCTGACATTTTGTACAGACTGATATCTTCGCAGTCACAATGATTGCTCAACCTCTAACTTCAGATCATTGTGGGATTTGGCACGGCAGTCTCTTGGCCCAGATGGGTGGTCTCTCACTCCTGATTGGTGGTCTCCCAGCCTGGCGTGGAATTTCCCCAGCCGAGCATGGTGGTTTCTCGGCCCAGCACGGTGGTCTCTTCATCCAGTATAGTAGTCTCTTGGCCCGGTATGATGGTCTCTCAGCCTGCTGGGATGGTCTCTCAGACTGGTGTGGTGGTCTTTCGGCCTGTTGTGGTGGTCTTTCAGTGTTTCAGTGGCCTAATACGGTAGTCACTTGGCCTGGCATGACTCTTGAGCAGTCTCCTGACCTCAAGATCCTTGAGGTGAAGCCCAGCATGGTCTGGAGTCAAGGTCAACATGTACTGGAGACTAGGTGACCATGTGCACTAGAGATTAGGTGACCAGGTGGACTGGAGACTAGGTGACCACGTGGACATGAGACTAGGTGACCGTGCACTGGAGACTAGGTGACCGTGTGCACTGGAGACTAGGTGACCACATGGACTGGAGACTAGGTGACCATGTAGACTGGAGACAAGGTGACCATATGGACTGGAGAATAGGTGATCACGTGGACTACAGACTAGGTGACTGTGTGGACTGGAGATTAGGTGACCACATGTATTGGAGATTAGGTGACCATGTGGACTGGAAACTAGGTGACCGTGAGGACTGAAGACTAGGTGACCACATGGACTGGAAACTAGGTGACCGCGTGGACGGGAGACTAGATTACCGTGTGCACTGGAGACGAGGTGACGGTGTGGACTGGAGATTAGGTGACCGCGTGGACTGGAGACTAGGTGACCATATGGTCTGGAGACTAGGTGACCACGTGGACTGGAGACTAGGTGACCACGTGAACTGTAGACTAGGTGATCGCGTGGACTGGAGACTAGGTGACCGTGTAGACTGGAGACTAGGTGACCGCATGAACTGGAGACTGGGTGACCGTGTGGACTGGAGACTAGGTGACCGCATGTACTGGAGACTAGGTGACCATGTGCACTGGAGACTAGGTGACCACGTGGACTGGAAACTAGGTGACCACATAGACTGGAGACTAGATGACCTTGTGGATTGGAGACTAGGTGACCATGTGCACTGGAGACTAGGTGACCACGTGGACTGGAGACTAGGTGACCGCGTGGACTAGAGATTAGGTGACCGCATGTACTGGAGACTAGTTGACTGTGTGGACTGGAGACTAGGTAACCATGTGGACTGGAGACTAGGTGACCGTGTGGACTGGCGACTGGGTGTCCACGTGGACTGGAGACTAGGTGACCACGTGGACTGGAGACTAGGTGACCGCATGTACTGGAGACTAGATGACCACGTGGACTGGAGACTAGGTGACCACATGGACTAGAGACTAGGTGACCACGTGGACTGGAGACTAGGTGACCGTGTGGACTGGAGATTAGGTGACCGTGTGGACTGGAGACTAGGTGACCACGTGGACTGGAGACTAGGTGACCGTGTGGACTGGAGACTAGGTGACCGTGTGGACTGGAGACTAGGTGACCGCATGCACTGGAGACTAGTTGACCACGTGGACTAGAGACTAGGTGACCGCATGTACTGGAGACTAGGTGACCACGTGGACTGGAGACTAGGTGACCGTGTGGACTGGAGACTAGGTGACTGCATGTATTGGAGACTAGGTGATCACATGTACTGGAGACTAGATGACCATGTGGACTGGAGACTAGGTGACCGCATGTATTGGAGACTAGGTGACCACGTGGACTGGAGACTAGGTGACCACGTGGACTGGAGACTAGGTGATCACATGTACTGGAGACTAGATGACCATGTGGACTGGAGACTAGGTGACCGCGTGGACTAGAGATTAGGTGACCGCATGTACTGGAGACTAGATGACCACGTGGACTGGAGACTAAGTGACCGTGTGGACTGGAGACTAGGTGATCACATGTACTGGAGACTAGATGACCACGTGGACTGGAGACTAGGTGACCGCATGTATTGGAGACTAGGTGACCACGTGGACTGGAGACTAGGTGACCACGTGGACTGGAGACTAGGTGACCACGTGGACTGGAGACTAGGTGACCGCATGTATTGGAGACTAGGTGACCGCGTGTATTGGAGACTAGGTGACCACGTGGACTGGAGACTAGGTGACCACGTGGACTGGAGACTAGGTGATCACATGTACTGGAGACTAGATGACCATGTGGACTGGAGACTAGGTGACCGCGTGTATTGGAGACTAGGTGACCACGTGGACTGGAGACTAGGTGACCACGTGGACTGGAGACTAGGTGACCGCATGTATTGGAGACTAGGTGACCACGTGGACTGGAGACTAGGTGACCACGTGGACTGGAGACTAGGTGATCACATGTACTGGAGACTAGATGACCATGTGGACTGGAGACTAGGTGACCACGTGGACTGGAGACTAGGTGATCACATGTACTGGAGACTAGATGACCATGTGGACTGGAGACTAGGTGACCGCATGTATTGGAGACTAGGTGACCACGTGGACTGGAGACTAGGTGACCACGTGGACTGGAGACTAGGTGATCACATGTACTGGAGACTAGATGACCATGTGGACTGTAGACTAGATGACCATGTGGACTGGAGACTAGGTGACCGCGTGTATTGGAGACTAGGTGACCGTGTGGACTGGAGACTAGGTGACCACGTGGACTGGAGACTAGGTGACCGTGTGGACTGGAGACTAGGTGACCGCGTGTATTGGAGACTAGGTGGCCACGTGGACTGGAGACTAGGTGACCACGTGGACTGGAGACTAGGTGACCGCATGTATTGGAGACTAGGTGACCACGTGGACTGGAGACTAGGTGATCACATGTACTGGAGACTAGGTGACCACGTGGACTGGAGACTAGGTGACCACGTGGACTGGAGACTAGGTGATCACATGTACTGGAGACTAGATGACCATGTGGACTGGAGACTAGGTGACCACGTGGACTGGAGACTAGGTGACCACGTGGACTGGAGACAAGGTGATCACATGTACTGGAGACTAGGTGACCACGTGGACTGGAGACTAGATGACCATGTGGACTGGAGACTAGGTGACCATGTGGACTGGAGACTAGGTGACCGCGTGTATTGGAGACTAGGTGGCCACGTGGACTGGAGACTAGGTGACCACGTGGACTGGAGACTAGGTGACCACGTGGACTGGAGACTAGGTGATCACATGTACTGGAGACTAGGTGACCACGTGGACTGGAGACTAGGTGACCACGTGGACTGGAGACTAGGTGATCACATGTACTGGAGACTAGATGACCATGTGGACTGGAGACTAGGTGACCATGTGGACTGGAGACTAGGTGACCACGTGGACTGGAGACTAGGTGATCACATGTACTGGAGACTAGGTGATCACATGTACTGGAGACTAGGTGACCACGTGGACTGGAGACTAGGTGATCGTGTGGACTGGAGACTAGGTGACCACATGGACTAGAGACTAGGTAAACGTGTCGACTGGAGATTAGGTGATCGTGTGGACTGGAGACTCGGTGATCACATGTACTGGAGACTAGGTGACCACGTGGACTGGAGACTAGGTGACCACATGGACTAGAGACTAGGTAAACGTGTCGACTGGAGATTAGGTGATCGTGTGGACTGGGTTGGAACGTGTGTTGTTCTGAACTTTTTATTTCCATATTTTCTAATTTACTCCTACGTTCTGTATTGCTGGACATTTTTTATTTCTTTAGTTTTTTCATTCTTTTTCTAAGAACCTCCTGTACAATGTGTCCCTTGGTACCTTTGAACCTAAGACGATACTGTAAGAAACTTGTAAACTTTTCGCTGCACGCTTTTGAGTACGTCAAACTAATTCAAAGTTCTAATTCCAATTCAAGGTTATGGAGCAATCACTGTTGTCCATTAATAATGTTCATGTGGTTGAATTGAGTCACACATGGAGGAAATATAAAGGTGCTCTGTAAATATAAGTGGTTGTTGGAAACCTCTAAAGTAATACACAAAGGGTTTTGGCACACTCTGAAAGAGTGATGTGTTCAGCGATGGACATGCCTGAAGTGTGTGACAAATGCACTGACATTACATTGTGTCCATTGAATAAATCACCCCGGAGTAATAGGGGAATGGACCTGGGTGGATTCATCTTTGACGTGGACTTGTTGGGCCAAAGTGGCCTGTTTCCACACTGTAGGGATTCTGTGGTAACATCAGTCAGTGCAGGAATCGAACCCATTCTGTTGTGTTGCAAGCCAACTTCTTCAATGGAATGAGACACCAAGGAGAGTTTGGATATTTTTTATCTCCCACACTGTGGAACATGTTGTATGTTGGTGACATAAACATCACTTATCCATCTATCATCCTGATGATGACTCCTTCATTGAAAATGCATCCCCACTGTCATCAGTAACAACAATGACAGAGGTTGCTGGAAAAACTCAGCAAATCCAGCAGCATTTGTGAAGAGAAATCAGACATGTGACCCTTCCTCAGAACTCATATTCGAGGAACGCAGAATGGATCCGATTGGATAAAAATAAAAGTAGCAACTAAAGTGAGGAACACCAGGGTTGTTTCACTGTTAAGTTTAAATTTGCTACTCATTGAGAACACTATGGTTGCTATGGAAATGATAGCTTAGCTACATCAAACAGTGCATTGTTGATTTTCTGAAAGGAATGGAAATACACTTTTAAAATCTCTATTCTTTGTGATTTCCTCACTTCTTGTTCTGAATGAATAAGATAATGCCAGATGCTTAAAGCCGTCCCCATCGCTCAAGACATATTTGCAATCTCTTTGAACATTTTCGGAAGAGATTTATCAAGTTGTAACCGGGTATGGAAGATTTGAGTTACAACAAAAGGCTGGATGGGCTGGGACGTTTTTCACTGGAGCATAGGAGGTTGAGAGGTGACTTTATAGATGTTTATAAAATCTCATATAAATATGAGGTGCTGCATTTTGGGAAAGCAAATCTTAACAGGACTTATACACTTAATGGTAAGGTCCGAGGGAGTGTTGCTGAACAAAGAGACCTTGGAGTGCAGGTTCATAGCTCCTTGAAAGTGGAGTCACAGGTAGATAGGATAGTGAAGAAGGCCTTTGGTATGCTTTCCTCTATTGGTCAGAGTATTGAGTACAGGAGTTGGGAGGTCATGTTGCGGCTGTAAAGGACATTGGTTAGGCCACTGTTGGAATATTGCGTGCAATTCTGGTCTCCTTCCTATCGGAAAGATGTTGTGAAACTTGAAAGGGTTCAGAAAAGATTTACAAGGATGTTGCCAGGGTTGGAGGGTTTGAGCTATAGGGAGAAGCTGAACAGGCTGGGGCTGTTTTCCCTGGACCGTCAGAGGCTGAGGGGTGACCTTATAGAGGTTTACAAAATTATGAGGGGCACGGATCAGGTAAATAGACAAAGTGTTTTCCCTGGGATCGGGGAGTCCAGAACTGGAGGGCATAGGTTTAGGGTGAGAGGGGAAAGATATAAAAGAGACGTAAGGGGCAACTTTTTCATGCAGAGGATGGTAAGTGTATGGAATGAGCTGCCAGAGGAAGTGGTGGAGGCTGGTACAATTGCAACATTTAAGAGGCATTTGGATGGGTATATGATTAGGAAGGGTTTGGAAGGATATGGGCCGGGTGCTGGCAAGTGGGACTAGATTGGGTTGAGATATCTGGTCGGCATGGACGGGTTGGACCGAAGGGTCTGTTTCCATGCTGTACATCTCTATGACTGTATGAGGGGTATGGATAGGGTTAATGGTTGGTGTCTTTTCCCAAGGATGGGGGATTTCAAGGCTAGCGGGCACATTTTCAAGGTGAGAGGAAAAAGATTTTAAAAAGACATGACGGGCACGTTTTTTTACACAGAGGGTGGTTCGCATGTGGAATGAACATCCTGAGGAAATGGTGGATGTGAGTACAATTGCAGCATCTAAAAGATGCTTAGATAAGTGCATGAATAGGAAAGGTCTGGAGGGATATGGGTCAGGAGGAGGAAGCTGGGACTAGTTTAGTTTGGGATTATGGTCAGCATGGATTGGTTGGACCAAAGGGTCTATTTCAGTGCTGTATTGAGTACTATGACTTTAAGTAATCTGAGATTTCAGGAGGTTCTGAATGGTGATACATAAACGTCTTGTTCTTTTATTCTCTCTTCCAAAGTGAATAACTCCACATTTTCACATTTTCCCACACTATACTGCACTTACCAATTTGTTGCCCAGTTACTTAATCTAACAATATTGCACTGGAAACTCTTTGTATCCCTTCTCACAACTTGCTTTTCCACCTATTTTAGTGTCATCTGCATCTATGGTTACAGTACATTTGATTCTTTCCTCTAAGTTATTAATATATATTGTAAACAGTTGTGGTCACAACACCGAATGCTTTGGAACTCCATTGGTTACAGGTTGAAAAAGAATGAGTTATCCCCACCAGCTGTTTCCTATCCTAGAACCAATGCTCTGTTTGCACCAATATACTACCTGCAATGCCATGGTCTCTTATCTTATAACTAACTTTTAGGGAAATACCTGGTCGAGCGCCTTCTGAATGCCTAAATACAACATATCTACTGGTTCACCTCTAACCAGTTTGGTTCTCTTGTAATTTGTTGGTCTTCTGATGCATAGAGTTGGCAATGGCTATTATGTTAAATCCATGGTGCACTGAGGAGCTGGAGATTGTGAAATCCTCTCAAACTGTTTCCCTGGAAAGCAATGACTGAGGTAATTGTTAAGTGTAATAATAAATGGAGTGAGTGACATATTGTACCCAAAAAGATTTACCCAAAAAGCTGCATTAAAGTCAACTTTGAGTAGCCATCCAGTACACTTCTATACATTTTATGATTAAAGCATCATTTCAGGGAACAAAGTAATTGAGGCCCGTAGGCAAGCATTCCAATGTACTGGTCACTAGAACAAACAACCGGAACTGGCAACTGGAAGCAGCAGAAATGGAATCAAATAAATTCCAGAAGACACAGTACAGTTGTGTTTCACAGGAGTCTCCACAGCCCTGAGGATGTCACCCAGACAGAGGGCTCAAACATCTGCAAATCACCTTCCCAGTTCGGCGAACATACCTACAACTATGATTCCCAGAATATATATATATATATATTATTCATTAATGGCATGTGGTAGTTGCTGGATAGACCAGAATATCAGGCCCATTTCCCAGAGGACAGTTAGGAGCCAATCGCATTGCTTTGTTCCAGACTTATTGTAATCAGTTAACAAATCGGCATAGATCACTGAGCAATAATGCCTGACTGGCAATCCTGGTTGGTGGTTTCTGTCTCTACCCTGTCCCATTGTTCCCCTGCATGCAGACCTTGATGCTATCAACTAAAGGAACAGGTAACAAAATATGGGGAAAAAAGTGGAACAATTCCGTGAAGGTGACCTGGCATCTTACAACTGAGAAGTACAGTCCCGTGTTTAATTTAGAATTGGGATTAACTTTATTGTCACGTGTACTCAAATCCATAGAATCCCTACAGTGTGGAAACAGCCATTCAGCCCAATAAGTCAACACCAACCCTTCGAAGAGCATCCCACCCAGATCTATCCCCCATCCTCTCCCTGTGACCCTGCATTTCCCATGGCTAGTGCACCTAACCTACACATCCCTGCACATTATGGGTAATCCACTCTAACCTGCACATCTTTGTACAGTGTGAGGAAACTGGAGCACCTGGGAGAAATCCACGCAGACATGGCGAGGATGTACAAACTCCACACAGATGGTTCCCTGAGGGATGAATTGAATCTGGATTCTTGGAGCTGTGGTTCAGCAGTGCTAATCACAGAGTCGCCATGCAGTGAGCACAGTATAAAGTTTATAAGTCACCACTTATAATGCCATCTTAGGTACAAGGTACTGAAGTACAGATTCTTCAGTACAGGTTCTGAAGGAAAAAAAATTAGGAAAACAAAAAAATAAATGTCCATCATTATGCATCATCGGAATAAATTAGAAAAATAGAGAAATAAAAAATTTAGAATAACAGTGTTTCCAACCCAGTCCCCACTGCCATCTTGTCTCCAGTCCGCACTAGGCCTTAAGTCAACTCAAGACCGGAAGTCCATACTGGGGCCACACCAGTCCGAGAAATCAACACAACGGGCTGCTGAAAGAGCATCAGGGGCAGCTTAGAAGTTGCTTTATTTTAAAAAGATAACCAAACAGTGACAGTAGTTCACCAACATCTTTAAATGCTTTCCCTTATAATCTATAATTAAAAGGCAAAACGCGATCTTTGAGGTTGATAATCCAAAATAGATGGCTTCCTATCTTCTCGATCACATTTTACCTGCTTCAGAATGACAGTTGAAGTTTAGTTGTAAATCTAAGAAAATAATTCAGAAAATGTTGATAAAGCAAAGAACTGTGAATGCTGAAACGAAAACAGAAATTGCTGGAGAAACTCAGCAGTTCTGGCTGCATCAGTGGAGAGAAAACAGAATTAACATTTCAAGTCCAATAACCCTTTGTATGAACTGATAGTAGCAAAGGAAAAGGTGGTATATGTGCTAAAGACCGGTGGGTGGAGGGAGAAGAGGTGAGTGGATAAGTAGAGATGGAGCCCACGGAGAGAGAAAGAAACAAAGGTTGATAGTACGTCAGGGAAATTGATAATAGGGACCACAAGTAACTGAAAATGGACTGTGCTGAGTGCAGCCCATATCACAACAGAGTCATGTAATCAGGTTTGGGGGTAAAGAGGGTGTGCAGACCTAAAATTATTGAAGTTGATATTGAGTCCTGAAGGCTTCAGGATCCCCAATTGGAAAATGTTCTTCGAGCTACATTGAGCTTCACGAAATCAAGCCTGAGGCAGAGATGTTGGCCAGGGAACATGGTGATGTGTAGAAGTTCCAAGCACCAGAAAGATCATTTTTATGGACAGAATGTAGATAGAAACTATCAATGTCATAATGAGTGATCCCTCATATTTCAACAATGAAGGGAACATTAATTATAATTGATTTCAATCTCTGAAGCTTGACCTATCAGCAGGAGACTTCTGCCGTTTCACCTCCAGTATCTGAGTTTGAGCTGATGTGAGAAGAGACATTCTCGAGTCATAGAGTCATACAGTATGGAAACAGACTCTTTGGTCTAATTCGTCCATGCTGACCAAGTTTCCCAAACTAAACTAGTCACACTAGCCTGCATTTGACTGATCTCCCTTTAAACCTTTCCTATTCGTGTACCTGTCCAAATGTCTTTTTAATGTTGTACCTGTACCTGCATCTACAACTTCCTCTGGCAGTTCATTTTCTGTGCGAAAAGATTACCTCCTCAGATTCCTTTTAGATCTTTCTCCTCTCACTATAGAAATATGCCGCCTTAGTTTGAACTCCCCTACCCTAGGGAGAAGAACGTTGGTATTCACCTTCTCTACACCTCTCAGGATTTTGTGAACCTCTATAAGGTCAGCCCTCAACCTCCTATGCTCCAGTCAGAAAGGTCCCAGCCTATCTACCTCGCCTTATAACTCAAACCCTCCAGTATTGGAAAATCCTGGTAAATCTTTTCTGAGCCCTCTCCAATTTAATAATATTTGTTCCTGTAGCAGGTACACGGTACTCCAAAAGGGGTCTCACCAACATCCTATACAACTTCAACATTACGTGCTAACTTGTCTAGTCAACGGTCTGAGCAATGAAGGCAAGCTTGCTAAATGCCTTCCTTACCACCCTGTCTACCTCTGACACAAATTTCAAACAACTATATCCCTGAACCTCTAGGTCTCCCTGTTCCCAATTACCCAGGTCCCTACCATTAATTATGTAAGTCCTGCCCTTGTACTTTTTACCAAAATGCAACACCTTGCATTTATCCAAATTAAACTCCATCTATTACTCCTCAGCCTCTTGGCCCAATTGATCAAAATCCCTTTGTAATCTTAGATAACCTTTCTCACTGTCCACAATATCACAAAATATGGTGTCATCTGCAAACTTACTAGTCATGCCTCCTAAAGTCTCATCCAAATTGTTTATATAAATGATAAACAAACGTGGACCCAGCATCGATCCCTGTGGAACACCACTGGTCACAGGCCTCCAGTCCAAAAAAAAATCCTCCACCTCCACCTTCTGTCTCCTACCATCAAGCTCACTTGGCAAACATCCAAGCTTGTATAAATGACAGACAAAAGTGGACCCAACACTGATCCCTGTGAAACGCTAGTGGTCACAGGCCTCCAGTCCAAAGAAAAATCCTCCACCACCACCTCCTGTCTCCTACCATCAAGCCAATTGGCAAGCTCACCCTGAATCCCAACTTTACTATTAGTAAAGTGATGAGGGGCACGGAAGTCTGCAGTCCAGAACATTGTCAAATGCATTACTAAAGTCCATGTCAACATGGTTGACTGTTTGTTCCATTGCAGCATGATGTTAGAAACTGACAAAAGCAGGAAAAGGCTGCACTTAGTGTCAGAAGGCATTATTCTACTCATAGTTATGCAAAGTTAAGTTTCTAGGATCAGAGCAAAGGTCAACTTTCACCCCAAGGATAACATTTTGGAGGAAGTTGAAATCCATTCTCTCCCATTGCCTCGCTTCCACAGAATTGTCAGGTCGAATTCCCTTCCAATTCCATTTTAAATGTAGCACCAAAGGAGTAAATGTACACACACAGAATCAAGGAGCTAAAGAGACACCTTCTATGCTCTACTATGATTCAATCAGGTGGGTTTGCACCAGGGCAAGTTTGACTTCAGTGAAAAGTGTATGGCAAGCATATGGAGTTTATATTTTATTTTGGGCTAATATTGGGTTTGATCTTTGCACAAATGAGCATTTATTTTAGAACAATGTCAGGTCAACGTCAACAGAGATCAACCATTACTCGAGACCATCAGAAGCTGAGGTGTGACCTTATAGCCGTTTGTAAAATGATGAGGGGCAGGGATAGGATAAATAGCCAAGATCTTTTCTCCGAGGTAGGGGAGTCCAAAACTAGAGGGTTTAAGGTGAGAGGGGAAAGATTTAAAAGGGACCTGGAGGGCAACTCTTTCATGCAGACGGTGGTGCGTGTATGGGATGGGCTGCCAAAGGAAGTGGTGGAGGCTGGTACAACTACAACATATAAAAGGCACAAAAACAGAAGTTGCTGGAAAAGCTCAGCAGGTCTGGCATAATCTGTGAAGAGAAATCAGAATTAATGTTTCAGGTCTGTTGACCCATCCTCAAGATGTGGATTATTGGAGGAGATCCGATTGGTACGGACAAGTTGGACCGAAGGGTCTATTTCCATGCTGCACAGGTCCGTGACTCTATAATATAGAATAGCCGGGTTTGTTGTAGCAAGAAATGTTAGTTCATGAAAATTGTTCATACAGTTAACCTCCTTTAATCATATTTTAAAAGCAACTTTGAGAACTCTTTAACACAAAGACCTTTTGTGGCCTATCTTAATGCCTTTCACCACCACTGGTCATCTTCAATTGTTTTCCTTGGTTTTGTTCATTTTTTACTCTTCCACCTGTGAAGCTTTCAGGCCCTCTGTCCAAAGAGTGTGTCTCTTCCCCCGCCTTTAGAGTTGAACCTATTACTATAGAACATTGGGTTAACTTTGCACTGCTTCTGCCTTTTCATCCTTTAAAAGTGACTTAATAGTGTTATGTATCACTGCCTTTGATCTGTGTTATTCGGAAAATCTTTGAACAAGAACGAAATCAGCAAAATGGAGAGCGAGGAATCACTTTCATCAGCGTGATGAAATTACTGTGGAGTATCGTCTGAACAGAATCTGAAGTCTGGAGCTGCATTTCAGAAGGATAGATTTAGATGACAAAACCTGAATTAATAACTTTCAGGAGCTTTGTGAGGCCTCATTTGTGCAAATACTTTTTGCATATCTCACATTAGGGAGATAATTAATGTAACAAAGAGTTGTAATGGTCCCAAGAAAGACCACAACGTTTATTTTCCACTGGTTTTGAATCAGAATTGAATCCTTTGATGTAACTTCACCAGCCAAGAGTGAAGCCCTCTATCTGATCCTGTTAGGTAACCAATGTTGTTCAGCTTCCTACACAGATGTTGTGATTTACTCTATTATAAGGTTTCAGGTAAAGCTCCTTGCATTAGTTGGCATGTTGTTCCATGTAATTTCTAGTGAATGAAGGTTGGGTGATGAGTAGACTGTTTGAGGAGAAAGTGAGGACTGCAGATGCTGGAGATCAGAGCTGAAAATGTGTTGCTGGAAAAGCGCAGCAGGTCAGGCAGCATCCAAGGAACAGGAGAATCGACGTTTCGGGCATAAGCCCTTCTTCAGGATTCCTGAAGAAGGGCTTATGCCCGAAACGTCGATTCTCCTGTTCCTTGGATGCTGCCTGACCTGCTGCGCTTTTCCAGCAACACATTTTCAGCTCTGATGAGTAGACTGCACCATATTTGAATTTATTGAGTTACTCAGCCCTCTAAAGGGCTAAGACCCTGATGAAGGGTCTCGATCCGAAATGCTGACTTCTCCACCTCCTGATGCCTGGCTTGCTGTCTACTTCCTGCCTCCTACTTTGGATTCCAGCATCTGCAGGGTTTTTTTTGTCTCTAAAGGAGCCCCTCAGTTATATCGAGATTGAAGTTTTGTCTCAGAAGCAGGAAAGGGTCACTGGACCCGAAACATTAACTTTGCTTTCTCTCCACAGATTCTGACAGACCTGCTGAGTTTCTCCAGCAATTTCTGATTTTGTTTTAAAATTTTCCTGCATCTTCAGTTCTTTGTTTTATTTAAGAAAATGTTAGCAATTTGCTACCAGTTTGCACCAGCTTATTTACGTTTGTTAAAAATGCAAGGGCTCTTTTTTGACAAAGCCAATCGCCCATGAGGGATTTCACACCATTTTATTAAACTTGGATGTTTTTGATTATGAATCTTAAACCTTGCCTATGGTGGCTTAATGGTTAGCACTGCTGCCTCACAGCACCAGGAACCTGGGTTCAATTCCAGCCTCAGGTAACTGTCTGTGTGGAGTTTGCACATTCTCCCTGTGTCTGTGCGGGTTTCTTTCCACAATCCAAAGATGTGTAAGTTAATTGGTTTGGCTGTGGAAAATTACCTGGAGTGTGCAGACTAGCTGGATTAGCCAGGAGAAATACAGGGATGTGATGAGTCTGGGTGCACTGTTCTTCAGAGGGACAGTGTGGATTCAGTGGGCTGAACAGCCTGTTTCTGCACTGTTGGGATTCCATGATTTTGCAAGAGTTCAGAAACCCTTAAAAAATACACATGTTTAAAATTTGTTCATGGGATGTGGGATTGCTGCCTGGGCCAGCATTTATTTCCCATTCCTAATTGCCCAGAGGGTAGTTAAGATTCAACTCTATTGCTGTGGGTTGAGAATTACAGACAGGCCTGACCAGGTAAGGATGGCTGGTTCCCCTCCCTAAAGGGCATCAACCAACTAAATGGGGCTTTTGCAACAATCGATAATGGTTACATAGTTGCTATTTGACTTTCCACTTCCAAAACATTTGAAAAATTCAAGCTTTATCATCTGCTATGGCGGGATTGGAGTCCGTGTCCCGAGAACGTTAGCCTGATGTTACTAATCCCACAACATTACCTCAACACCATTGCCTTCCATGCAAATAAACCTTTTGGCCAGACCACTTCTATTCAGTGTAGTATACTAAAATGCAAATATATTTTTGATAATGATTAGATTAGATTCCCAAAGGTATGGAAACAGACCCTTGGGCCCAACCAGTCCACACTGACCCTCTGAAGAGTAACCCACCCAGACCCATTTCCCTCTGACTAATGCACCTAACACTACAGGCAATTTAGCATGGCCAATTCACCTAATCTGCACATCTTTCCTGTGGGAGGAAACCGGAGCACCCAGAGGAAACCCACGCAGACACGGGGAGAATGTGCAAACTCCACACAGTCAGTCTGTTGGAATCGAACCTGGGACCCTGGTGCTGTGATGTAAGTGATGCTGCTCTGAAATCAGAAAGAAGCAGTGTAAAAAAAATGGAGAATTGGAACAGGGAAGAAACACTGCACTTTGTTCTCTGAGTTCAGTAAGATGTATATTTGAGTGTAAATAAAGAGTTTACACCAGGGATTTGAATAGTAACAAACTAATAAAACAGAGCAGCCTCTGAGAGTGCAAATGGAGAGACCCAATCCCTTTGAAATTTGGAATGGAATCCATTATAGGACATGATACCCAAGGTATGGTGACCACAATGTGCTCACAAAACGCACTGGCAATAGTATTCTAGGAAAGCCTCAAGAAGAGCGCACTTCTAAGTGATGACCTTTGAATTATCTAACAGGAGCAACGATCAAAAAATCTGTGTATAGTTGGCCTTGTTTGAAAGATTACACTTTCCCTCAATGACTAATGCTTCCAACCATTTATTCATTGTGCACAGACAATGATCTAAGGAGATAAAAGCCACACTGAAACGTTAGAGAGAAAAAGTTCTATTGTTTGTACACACTGTACCAGTGTGGACAAAGCAGCCCATTATGACAGGTATCCCTTTGAACAGTTAATCCTTCCTCTCACTTGTGCACAGTAGTTGAGTGGATTGTAGCAACTCACCAAGGCTCCTTTGACAGTATCTTGTGAAGTGCAAAATGTTCAAGTATTTTATTTCTTTTCAATCAACAGTTAAGAGTGCATTTCCAGAAAGCATGGGTGAGCCTAGAACACTGTCGCATTTAAGTCTGATAAATGCTTGTGTTTGTGCAGTATCTTTCAAACTATTGAGCATCGGAGCAATAATACTTGGGGCAATCCACTTCGATGATAATTATATTTTACACTCCTTGTGTAGACTCTTTGATTATCCTCTACATGGGATCACCTTAGTGGCATCATCTTTCATTATGACACAAATTTACTGTAATGATTTACGAAGCTAAATTGGTAACAGGAGCAGTTGTCATTCCTTAGAGCTATCATTGGTCACAGAGAGTTCATTCAGGATGAGATGGGGCTGATTGGAAACTGCATTTGATATGTTAGCTGGATTCTGTGGAGGCTTTAGGGTTGGGAATTGGTTAGCTCAGTTGGCTGGATAGCTGCAGAATGATGCCAACAGCCCAGATTGAATTTCACCCCAGTTAAGATCACCATGAAGATCCAGCCCTCTCAACCTTGCCCCTTGCCCGAGATGAGGTGACCTTCAGCTGAAACGCACTACTGACCATCGTCGCTCTCTGTAATGAGTCATGATGTGGAGGAGCCGGTGTTGAAATGGGATGTACAAAGTGAAAAATCACACAAAGCCAGGTTATAGTCCAACAGGTTTATTTGGAAGCACTAATTTTTGGAGCGCTGCTCCTTCATCAGGTGGTTGTGGAGAATAAGCTTATACTCCACAACCACCTGATGAAGGAACAGCACTCCAAAAGCTTGTGCCTCTTAACAAACCTGTTGGATTATAATCTGGTGTTGTGTGATTTTTAACTCTAATGAGTGAGCACCCTCTGGGTCTGTGGTGACTGTAACCTAAGTTTTAGGAGTAAGCACATCGCAATTGTAATTTCACTGTTTTTAACCAGAATGGTGGGAAAGAGCCTGGGTTGCTATGGCAATAATGACAAAACATCCTCCATAGTAGATTTGGTGGAATATGAAATGAGCGCTTGTAGTTTTAGAGAGGACAGCATTTATGCTATATGTTTTTGGGAGACCGGGGGGGGAGGGAGGTTTGTGGAGGTAGTGGGAGCAGGTCCTGGTGGAGAAATAGTTCAGATTAAGTGATTAGAATGTGGGAATGGCAGAACAATGGAGTGTCTCCTGCCAGAGTTGAAAGGACAGACAATCCCACTGGGGGAGGGGAGAGAGGACATGATAAGATAAGACCATAAGAACATAAGACATAGGAGTGGAAGTAAGGCCATTCAGCCCATCGAGTCCACTCTGCCATGATAACAGAATGCAGCAAACGAAAAGAAAGGGAAGAAGTTGTTCACAATCAGAAGGTGTTGAACTCAATATTAAGTCCAGAAGACTGTAAAGTGCCTGGTCTGGTTCACCTCCTCCTTGCTCACCATCCAAGGGCTGAAACAGTCTTTTCTGGTGAAACGGCATTTCACCAGTACCCCCTCCAATCCTGTGTATTGTACTCACTGCACCCAGTGTGGCCTACTCTACACTGGAGAAACCAAACGCAGACTGGGTGACCACTTTGCAGAACACCTCCAGTCTGTGTGCAAGCATGATCCTGACCTTCCAGTAGCCGGTCATTTTAACCCAGCATGATGGTCACATGCCCACGTGTCTGTCCTCAGCATGCTGCAGTGCTCCAGTGAATCACAGCGCACACTGGAGAACAACATCTCATCTTCAGACTGGGCACTTAACAGTCTTCTGGATTTAATATGGAGTTCAACACCTTCAGATTGTGAACACTTTCTTCCCTTTCCTTTAGCTTGTTTCATTCTGTTATGATTTCCACTCCCTCCTCCCCCCATCCCAGTGGGATTGTCTGTCCTTTCAAGTCTAGAGGAGACACACCATTGTTCTGTCACTCTCACATTCCAATCACTTAATCTGAACTATCAACATCTTTTCTCCACCAGCACCCTCACATTGGAATGTGGTGACTTTACCTAAGTTTTAAGAGCAAGCACATTGCAATTGTAATTTCACTTTTTTTAACCAGAACAGTGGAAAAGAGACATTAGCCTGGGTTGCTATGACAATAATGACAAAACATCCCTCATAGTAGATTTGTTGGAATATGGAAAGAGCGCTCATAGTTTTAAGATAGGACAGCATTTATGCTATATATTTATGCTATACATTCTCACATTCCAATCACTTAATCTGAACTATTAACATCTTTTCTCCACCAGCACCCTATACCCACTCCTTCCCTAAACTATAGCATAAATGCTGTCCTCTTCACACTTCACGTCAGTTCTGATGAGAAGTCATCTAGACTTGAAATGTTAGCTTGCTCTCTCTTCATGGATGCTGCTTGACCCACTGTGATCTCCAGCACTGGTTGTTTTCAATAGATGGAAGGCTGTGCTCATGACTCTCTGTAATTTCTTGCTATGTTGGGAAGTGAAGTTGCCAAACCGTGCTATGATAGAATGCTTTCTGTGTTGCACCTGTAAAAATTGGTAAGAATTCTTGTGCTTATGCAAATTTACTGAGTCCTTGAAAATAACAGATTCAAGGTTCAGATACTGTTGTTTGGTTTCTCTGTGAGAGCAGACAAGGAGACAAAGAAGTTGGATTACAAATGAGTATAAAGATGAGACATATTGATTTAAACTTGTACTTTTCACCAGAGATCAAGCATAGAATGTCTTGGATTCCATCCAATGAGTTGATCAATGTATGTACTACAAGTGCAAATTATTTGTTTTTTTTACCGTTGTTGTTCTGTCAGTATAAGACAAGTCATGAGTTAAGCTTGGGCCATCATAGTTAGACGGGCTGGACTGAAGGGTCTGTTTCTGTGCTGTACCTCTCTATGACTCTGACTAAGTACTACCTTGAAGTACCTGAGGACTCTCGGACTTAGTGTCATAGAGTCATTGAGATGTACAGCATGAAAACAGACCGTTCGGTCCAACTCCTCCATGCCGACTAGATATTTACCCTATCCATGCCCCTCATGATTTTATAAACCTCTATAAGGTCACCCCTCAGCCTCCAATGCTCCAGGGAAAACAGCCTCAGCCAATTCAGCATCTCGCTACAGCTCAAATCCTCCAACCCTGGCAACATCCTTGTAAATCTTTCCCTTTCAAGTTTCACAACATCCTTCTGCTAGGAAGGAAACCAGAATTGTACTCAATATTTCAAAAATGGCCTAACACTGTCCTGTACAGCCACAACATGACCTCCCAACTCCTATGCTTAATGTTCTGATCAGTAAAGGAAAGCATACCAAACACCTTCTTCACTATCCCATCTACCTGCGACTCCACTTTCAAGGAGCTATGAGCTTGCACTCCAAGATCTCTTTGTTCAGCAACACTCCCTAAGACCTTACCATTAGGTGTATAGGTCTTGCTCTGATTTGTTTTTCCATAATACAGCACCTCACATTTATCTAAATTAAACTGCATCTGTAACTTCTCAGCCCATTGACCCATCTGATCAAGATCCTGCTGTACTCTGAGGTAACCTTCTTTGCTGTCCACTGTCCACATCTTCAATTTTGTTGTCATCTGCAAACTTACTGACTATGCCTATGTTCACATCCAAATCATTTATATAAATGATAGTAATTGATAATGAATAAGGTTAGGTAGAAAGGCAGTAATGCTAGAATGCTGCAGGGTGATTTTAATCAAGAAAGAAAGGCTTGCAGTTTCAAGGGTCAATCCTGATAGAAGTGTATAAAATTATGTGAGGCATGGAGAGGGTGGATGGCCTTTTTCCCAGGATGGAAATGTCAAATACTAGGGAATACAGGTTTAAGGTGAGAGGGGGAAATTTTGAAGGAAATGTGCAAGGGAAGTTCCTTTTAAGCAGAGAGAGGTATGTGCCAAGAACACACCGCCAGTGAAGTTGGTTGAAGCAGAAATGTTGGCAAAGTTTAAGAGGCATTTGGACAGACACATGAACAGGTGGAAGACAGAAGTTTACAGACCATGTGCAGGCAGGATGGGATTAGTTTAGAGTTACATCATGGCACAGACAGGGTGGGCCGAAGGGCCTGTTCCGGTGCTAGTCTGTTCTATATAAAATCCGAAAGAACTGCAGATGCAGTAAGTCAGAAGCAAAAACAGAAACTGCTGGAAAACCTCAGCAAGTCAGGCAACATCTGTGGAGAGAACTCAGAGCTAATGTTTCGCGTCGAGTGACCCTTCCTTCGAACTGATGGAAGCTAGGAACATGTTGTTTCATATGCAAATGGTGGGTTGGTGGGAGGGGATAATGTGTTGACGGTAGATGGGGATAGAACCCAACAAGAGAGGAGAAGAGTTGGACTGACAAAGGAGTGCGTAATAATCTGGCTAGGAGGGTGAATGGCTGTTAGTGGAGACTGTTAGTGGCTCACAAGGGATGGTGTGTAATAGCAGATCATGTGATAACAAGGCCTGGTGTGTGGGGGTTGGGTTAAGGGCATGGGAGAGCTCCAGCGCCAAAATTGTTGAACTCAATATTGAGTGCAGAAAGCTGCAGGGTCCCCTGTCTGTGCTACGTTCTGTTTTCTAAGTCTGGTCTGACTGAACTCCAGTTCTGAAGAAGAATCAAGTTGGACTCAAAATAGTAACTGTGTTTCTATCTCCACAGATGCTGCCAGACCTGCTGAGTTTCTCCAGCATTTGCTGTGTTTGTTTCAGGTTTCCAGCGTCTGCTGTATTTTGACTGATCTGATGGAGGACAGTGGGGATAACTCCCCTTATTCTTCTTTGGAAACTCTTTCATGTCTGCCTGAATTTTCTGGCTTTAATTTCTGATCCAAGATCGAAAAGTGTGGTGCTGCTCCTTTTCCAGACTTCTCGACTCTGACTCTCCAGCATCTGCAGTCCTCACTTTGCTCGTCAACTTTGATTTCCTGAAGTGTTGAAGTCTCAGAGCGGGGTTAGAGACCTTAAGGAGAAAATGAGGACTGCAGATGCTGGAGATCGGAGTCGAGAGTGTGGTGCTGGAAAAGGTCAGGCAGCATCCCAGGAGCAGGAGATCCAACGTGTTGGGCATAAACCCTTACCCCAACCCAATTCAGAGATACAAAAGCTTCTCACCAAGCCAAAACTGACAAACTTGAAATAAAAGTCACTCAGTTTGTATGTTCGAGCAAATCAAAATTGATACACCCCACCCCACACTTTTGAAATCCTCCTAATATTGTTCCAATCGGCCTTAGATTTTGCCTTTGCCCACTGTTCCTCAGTTTCTTCCTGTCTGCAGTTCCTTCCATTAGCTTGATTTTTGTCACTGTGCCAAGCTTCTTAATTTGACTTGCTTCAATACTTCATTCCACTCGCAATGTCCCTTCTCTTCTGTTGCCTCGATTAGCAGGCCATTTAAGTTTGTAAATGTTTATTCAGCCCTGTCCTTGCTGCTGTGTCTAATTGAACGTCTCTCTGGTGCTTTACATTCAGTTCAGTCAAGCAGAACCTGATACTATGTCATCATCTGAAGCGCAACAAGTCCTGCCCTCTGAAGGGCTCTATTCGAGTTGAATAAATTATACTAGCTGCGAGACGTTCTACAATTGATTTAAAAGCCTCCCACTATTTTGAAGAGACAGTGATACAGGATGTACGAACAGAGGTAAATGTTAGCTGAACGTGCTGATTGCTCAAACAGTGGTGAAGGCTGTGCTCCCCCAGCTACAGGGTATAATCAGATACATAGCCATGGGAATATCTGAGGTATAGCCACTTGCCTACATTAATCAGAAAGAGTTTCACTTCTTTCGTGCTCAAATTAACTTTCACCCCTGGGGAGAACAGTCGGTTCTGCTATAACGCAGTAGTTTCGCTCTCGTGCAATCCTGTGTTATAAGAAAATCGCATATTAGCAGCACCATTTAATCGTGCTGTGACCAATACACTCAGCTTTAAAAGTGTGTGCTTTAGAAACAGTGTCCCCAATTCATCAACCGTGTTATAGCGAATTTGCATTGATGAAACACGTGCCATAGCAGAACAACCTGTATAGTGGTAATTTCACTGGACTGTTACTCTGGAACACCAGGGTAGGGATCTGGTTTGTAACCCAACGCGACTGATGGTTAAAATTGGAATTCAGTGAATCAGTCAAATCAGGGTAAGAGGTATATACTTAATGGTAAGGTCCTGGGGAGTGTTGCCAATTGAAGAATCCTTGGATTCTTGCAAGTGAAGTCGCAGGTAGACAGAATTATGAGGAAGCTGTGGGTATGCTTGTCTTTATTAGTCAGTACATTTAGGGGTTGAGAGTTTGTGTTGCAGCTGTACAGGACATTGGTTAGGCCTCTGTTGGAATGCTGCGTTCAATTCTGGTCTCCCTGCTATAGGAAGGATGTTGTGAATCTTGCAACACCAGGTTATAGTTCAACAGGTTTATTTGGAAGTAATACCTTTTGGAGTACTGCTAGCTACCTTATGAGGGAGCAGCACTCTAAATGCTAGTGCTTCTAAATCAGTCTGTTGGACTATAACCTGGTGTTGTGAGATTTTGAACTTTATCCGCCCCAGTCCAACACCGGCACCTCTACGTTGCGGTTGTGAATCTTGAAAGGGTTCAGAAAAAATTTGCAAGGATGTTGGAAGGCTTGAGCTATAGGGAGAGGCTGAATAGGCTGGGAATGTTTTCCCTGGAGCATCGGAGGCAAAGGGGTGACCTTGTAACATCATGAGCAGCATGGAGAGGGTGAATAGACAAGATCTTTTCCCCAGGGTGGGGCGAGTACAAACTAGAGGGGCTTAGGTTTAGGGTGAGAGGGGAAAGATTTAAAAGGGAACTAAGGAGCAGCTGTTTCACACAGAGGGTGGTGCATGTATGGAATGAGCTGCCAGAGGAAGTGTTGGAGGCTGGTTCAATTACAACATTTAAAAGGCATCTGGATGGGTACATGAATAGGAAGGGTTTAGAGGGATATGGGCCAAATACTGGCACATGGAGCTAGACTAATTTAGAATATTTGGTGGGCATGGATGAGTTGGACCGACTATGACTCTATAACTCTAAATTAAACACTAGCCTGATGATGGCTTTGTACATGACTGTCAGGCTCTTTAGGGAAGGAAATCTTCCATCCTTACCTGGTCTGGCCTATACGGGACTCCAGTCCTACAGCAATGTGGCTGACTCTGAAATTATCTCTGACATGGTCTAGCAGGCAGTTAGGGATCTAAAAAATACTCTGTCAGTGAGGCCCATATCAGGAATGACAGAAAAAGTTTGCCAGAAGTGAGTAACACAGGTGTCTTCCTGTTCGCCAGAGAGCTGTCATGACAGATAGTTCCCAGTCACTACAGGTGGAGAAGGTGCTGAGCTGTTTGCTTGTATTCCTGCAGTCCTTGAGTGTAATTAGGAATGGACATCTAATGGTGGCTCAGCTGATGATACCCATATTATGTGAGTGAGTTGAATTGAGTTACTCAATATCCTTGCCCAAAATGGCAGAGATGGACCTCAGGTGGAAAGGTTTGTCACTTCAGAAAGTGCTATGGTGTGCTATGAAAAGATACCCAAAGGGTGGTTGGCTGGCACACCCCCACACTCAAGGTGCACAGTGGCATCTCTCTGAGGCGAAGGGGCAGCTGCAGTAAGGTTCAGGTTCACCATCTTATCCAAATGCTGGCACTTTCACTAGTGCAGGGTACTCCCAGTACCGCACCAAGGTGTCAGCTCGAGTTGGCAATTACTGGAAATGTTGCTGAAACAAATAACATCCCGACATAGAGACAAGATTGATACTGGACTATCCAACTCCCTTAACACTTAAAGGAACTTGAGACCTGCACCTTGACAGTTTACTGTTTGTATTCTTTCACCAGCCGTATAAATACAAGAGCAGATCAGAAGCTAGGAATACTGCAGCGGGTGACTCACCACCTGACTCGCCAAAGCCTGTCCACCATCATCGTGGGATATGGCCTCCTCTGCAGGTCCCCAGCATCTCAGATACAAGTGATCAGCAAATTTGGTTCACTCCCCATGGTATCAAGAAGTGGTTAGAGACCCTGGGTACTGCAAACAGTATGGACCCTGACCACGATCCAGCAAGGGTACTGCAGACTTGTGCTCCAGAATTGCTGCACCCTGAGCCAAACATGTCCTGGCTGCTAAAAGCAGGCAAATCCAACCCAGTCAATTACTGTCGAAGAGTGTGGTGCTGGAAAAGCACAGCAGGTCAGGCAGCATTCAAGGAGCAGGAGGGTTGACATTTTGAGCATAAGCTCTTCATCAGGAATGTGAAGAGCTTGTGCCTGAAATGTCGACTCTCCTGCTCCTCAGATGCGGCCTGACCTGCTGTGCTTTTCCAGCACCACATCTTCAACTTTGATCTCCAGCATCTGCAGTTCTCACTGTCTCCCAGTCAATTACTGCCCAATCAAGTCTATTCTCGATCATCAGTAAAGTGATGGAAGGTGTTATCGACAGTGCTGTCAAACAGCACCTGCTCAGCAATAGCCTGCTCATCCATTCTCAGTTTGGGTTCCTCCAGGGCCACTCAGCTCCTGACCTCATGATAGCCTTGATTCAAACATGGACACAAGAGCTGGCTTCCAGAGGTGAAGTGAGAGTGACTAACCTTCGCATCCAGGCTGTATTCAACTGAGTGTGGCATCAAGGAGCCCCGGTAAAACTGGAATTGGTGAGTATCGGGGGCAAACTCTCTGCTGGTTGGAGTTATTCTTATCACACAGGTAGATGGTTGTGGTTGTTAGATGTCAGTCATTTCAGAGTCGAGAGTGTGGTGCTGGAAAAACACAGCAGGTCAGGCAGCATCCGAGGAATAAGAGAATCGATGTTTCGGGCAAAAGCCCTTCATCACGAATGATGTTCCTCCATTCCTGATGAAGGACTTTCGCCCGAAACGTCAATTCTCCTGCTCCTCGGATGTTGCCTGACCTGCTGTGTTTTTCCAGCACCACACTCTTGACTCTGATTTCCAGCATCTGCAGTCCCCACTTTTACCTGGTCAGTCATTTCAGCTCTAGGGCATCTCTGCAGGAATTCCTCAGAGTATCCTGGACCTGACCATCTTAAACTACTTCATCAATGACCTTCCGCCATCACATGGTCAGATATTCGCTGCTGATTGTGCAATGTTCTGTACTATTTGTGACTCCTCAGATACTGAAGCAGTCCATGTTCAAATGCACCAAGATGGCATGGTGGCTCAGTGCTGCCTCACAATGTCAGGGACCTGGGTTTGATTCCACCACTGGGTGACTGTCTGTGTGGAATTTGCACATTCTCCCTGTGGCTGCATGGGTTTCCCCTGGGTGCTCCAGTTTCTCCCACATTCCATAGATGTTCAGCTTAGGTGGATTGGCCATGCTAGATTTCCCCATAGTGTCCAGGGATGTGCAGGTGAGGTGGATTAGCTATGGGAAAGCCAAGGTTACTGAGGTAGAGTAGGGGGATGGGTCTGGGTGGATGCTCTTCGAAGGATCAGTGTGAACTCTATGGCTGAATGACCTGCTGCGACACTGTGGGGATTCTATGATTCTAAGACGTGGACAATAGGCTTGGCAAGTAATATACACACCACACAGGTGCCTGATGAAAGGCTAATGCCCGAAACATCGATTCTCCTGCTCTTCAGATGCGGCCTGACCTGCTGTGCTTTTCCAACACCACATTCTCAACTCTGATCTCCAGCATCTGCAGTCCTCACTTTCTTCACATAGGGTGCTAGTCAAGAACCACTTCCAAAAAGAATGAATCCAACCATTCCCTTGATGGCCTCATCATCGCTGAATCCCCTGCTATCAATATCCTGGGGTTACCATTGACCAGAAACCAATATCTCAAGGGCAGGTCAGAGGCTACAAATTCTTTGCTGAGTAACTCACCTTCCGATTCTCCAAAGCCTGTCCACAAGACACGAGTCAGGAGTGTGATGGAATACTCCCCATTTGCCTGGATGATTGCAGCTTCAACAACACTCAGGAAACTTGACACCATCCAGGACGAAGCAGCTCACCACATCCACAAACACCTACTCCCTCCACCACTGATGCTCAGTAGCAGCAGGGTGTACTATTTACAAGATGCACTGCTGAAATTCACCTTCCAGACCCATGACCATTATCATCGAGAAGGACAACAGCAGCTGATCTGTGGCACAGTAGCTCAGTGGCTAGCACTGCTGCCTCACAGCAGTAGAGACCCAGGTTCAATTCCTTTCAAGTTTCACAACATCCTTCCGATAGGAAGGAGACCAGAATTGCACGCAATATTCAAACAGTGGCCTAACCAATGTCCTGTATAGCCGCAACATGACCTCCCAACTCCTGTACTCAATACTCTGACCAAGAAAGGAAAGCATACCATAAGTCTTCCTCACTATCCTACCTACCTGCGACTGCACTTTCAAGGAGCTATGTACCTGCACTACAAGGTCTCTTGTAGTCCACGGTCGGTATGCACTGGTTGAACCAAATTATCTGCTTCCGTGCTCTAAAGAGTATCAATGAAACAGATGAGTGTTTCTCGGTCACCATTCCTAGGTTTTGACTCCAGATTTTATTAAATGAATTTAAATGTTCCATCTCCTGTGATGGGATCTAAATCTTTCTTGGACCATTCAATTGCTGTTGTTTCTGTAAGAGTACACCTCTAGCCCCACTATGAAACCTAACACGGAATGATATTTCAATGAAGCCAACACAGTGGGCCTGATGTTGCCCCCCACAATGTTCACGACTGACTCACATTAAAGCTGACACAAGATGCTGGAAACCTGAAAGAAAAGATTGAAAAAAATGGGAGCAACTCAGCACATCAGGAAGCAACTGTGGAGGGAGGAACACAATTCATATTCCAGCTCTGTGACTTGGAAGGTACTGGAGAGGTTACATTAACTCAATCTACATCTTAATGAGATAGCCATCCAACCTTATTTTCAAAGAAATATGTTAATTAACACAATATTAGCGACTTCATTTGAGGGTCTATTAAACAAACTAATGCTACTGTGGCCCCGGGCTATTTAATTCCGTGCTTACCTCCAGTAATTCGACATTTACATTTCCAGGATATATTTTTTCAGCTTGTACATCTCTGGTGGAACATCTGCTGTTTCTATACTATGGCTACTTAGCATGCAGTATCAGGAGAATACTTCAAGATTGGTTCATACTCCAATTAGGCTAGGCTCTGCTTTGGCTAAGGAGATGTTTAATGAATGATAGGCATGCCGTGAAAAGCCATAGAACGATGGAATAGTTAGAGTGCAGCAGGAGGCCATTCAGTCCACTGTTCACATTAGTTCTCCACAGGAGCACATCCGATAGTCCCAGTCGGCCATCTTTTGCACAGAGCTAGGTTTTTCACTTCAGCTGCTGAGTTATTTCTCTTTTCAAAGACCCACTTGAACCTGCTTCCAGCACACTCTCAGCCATGGCATCCTGGGTCCTAACCACTCAATACTGTGGGCGGCATAGTGGCACAGTGTGGGTGGCATGGTGGCACAATGGTTAGCACTGCTGCCTCAGAGTGCCAGAGACCCGGGTTCATTTCCCACCTCAGGCAACTGTCTGCGTGGAGTTTGCACATTCTCCCCGTGTCTGCGTGGGTTTCCTCCGGGTGCTCCGGTTTCCTCCTACAATCCAAAAACGTGCAGGTTAGGTGAATTGGCCATGCTAAATTGCTCATAGTATTAGGTGAAGGGGTAAATGCAGAGGAATGGGTCTGGGTGGGTTGCTCTTCGGAGGGTCGGTGTAGACTAGTTGGGCCGAAGGGCTTGTTTCCACACTGTCAGTAATCTAATCTAATATAATATAATCTACCCGCTGGATAGAGGTCCTACCAGATCAGAGATGGTAAACCAGTGAAAATACTCCATTGACTGGAAAGCAAACAGTCTGTGACTATAAAAAGGCCCCAAAATTTCCCTGAGAATCTACACCAAAGGTAAGGGGGCAACTTTTAATCTGACCCCCTCAGGCAGAAATAGGGATTCCAGTCCAGATTAGAAAATTCAAGGCAAAGCATGTTGGGAACAAATAATTATCAGCAATGATGTAGGAAGCTTGAGTACCTAATAAGACAATACGCAGGTAAGGGTGGATTGGCCATGCTAAATTGCCTATAGTGTCCAAAGATGTGCATGTTAGTGTGGATCGGCCAGGCTAAATTGCCCATTGTACCAGCGATGTACAGGCTAGGGAGGATTAGCCATGCGAAAAGTGGGGTTACAGCGATGAGATAAGTGGGTGGATCTGGTGGGATGATCTTCGGACGGTCGATGTGGCCTCGATGGGCCGAAAGACCTGCTTCCACACTGTAGGCATTCTATGATTCTATAAAAGGTGCTACATAAATGCAGGCTCATCCATCTTGCCCACTCTCCTCTCCAAACTTCCTTGTGCGGCAGTTGAAACACAGAATAATGATTCTCATCTTCGCACATTCTGACTGAGTGGAAACCCAATGCGTTCAGGATGACAACCTCTGTAGTTATCTGTGCTAATTGTGCAATGTATGTTATTTTTCTACCTGGTGAATAATAGAATCCTGAAGATAATAGGAAGGAATAAAGAATGTAATATTTGCAGCTGCTGTGGCCTGTGAACAGCAAATTAGTCTCGACGATAGGTGTTAGAAACAAGATAGAATTGTACTTAGGGAAGCATTACAAAACAGCTTTTAGTATTTTTGCAGTAGCTGAAGGTTATAGAGAGAAAAGGGATGCAGGCACTAATTTTACATTGCACTTTGTATTTGAATTTTAAATGGTATTATTTTCAGATTTTTACATCTTCTCAGTCCATAGAATCATAGTGAGAATGAGAGCACAGAAAGAGGTCATTTGAACCACTGTCTTTGTGCAAGCCACCAATCAAGGCTATCCAATTACAGAGGTACCTTGATTGTCCGAAGGACACGGGTGGGCAGTATTTCATTTGGTTAATCGAATTTCAGATAACATAGTTTAGCTGAGCATTGAGGCCTTGCGATCTTGTTCGGATAATCTGAAATTCAGATAGTTGAATGCCGAATAATCAAGGTTCCTCACAATTCTCTGCTCTACTTATCAACAAGTGCAATTTTATCCCTCTTTCGTATTTATCAAATTTCCTTTTGAATGTTACAATCGAATCTGTTTCCATCATCTTTTCAGATAGAGACAAAAAAAAACCTGCAGATGCTGGAATCCAAAGTAGACAGGCAGTGTCAGGAGGTGGAGAAGTCAGCATTTCAGGTGTAACCCTTCTTCAGGTCTGGGAGTGGGTGTGGGGGGGGGGTGCAAGTAAAGGGGGAGGTCGAGGCAGGGTGGTGAAGTGGGGATAGATGAAGGTAGAGGCAGCCAAGTCCGCAGGGACCGACAGGACTTCCCAGTCACTGCCCATTTCATTTCCCCTAATCACTCCCTTTCTGACATGACCATCCTCAGCCTCCTCCGTTGCCAAAGCAAACCACACACCTCTTGGAGGAACAACACCTCATCTTCCGTCTGGGCACCTACAACCTGGAGGGTTCAACATTGAGTTCTCCAATTTCAAATAACCTTCCTCCCCTTCCCCCGACTCCCTTCCCAGCCCTTGCCCCTTCCTTCCATTCCTTTCATTGACCCTTCCTTCCAGTCACCTACTGGATTAATTCCTCTCATTGACCAACTAGGTTGTACCCTCTACCTGTCTTCACCTATCACCACTTCAACACCTTGCCCACCCCCACCACAAACCTATATTATCTGCAGCTCCCCTTACACCCACCCCCCAGTCCTGACGAAGGGTTACACCCGAAACGTCGACTTCCCCACCCCTTGATGCTGCCTGGACCTACTGTGTTCTCCCAGCCTCCTGCCTGTCCACTATCTTTTCAGGCTGCATGTGCCAGACCACATATTAAAACAAAAAGCTTCCACTTGTTACTCTATCACTTGTAATGTTTTCTCATAATCTACTCTAACAAAACCATTCGAGTCCAGATGACTCTTCATCAGAGCTCTGATGAAGATCATCTACTCTTGAAACGTTCGCTTGCTCTCTCTCCACACATGCTGCCTGACCCTTTGTGGTTTCTCGCATTTTTTTGTTTTCAGTACAGACTCCAGCATCTGCAGTAATTTGCATAGAACAAAATCATTCATCATTTTGAATGCCTCAACTATCTTAACCTTCTCAGCTTTAAGGAGTACAGCCTCAGTTTCTCCAGCTTCACCTCACAGGAGATGGAAAATGTAAATTTGTTTCATAAAATCTGGAGACAAAGGTTAGGAATGCTGCCTGACAAACACTCATCTGTTTCATTAATGTCGAGCGGTATTATGGGATGTTTCTATAGTGGAACAGTTTCTGTTTAGTAGCTAAATAATCTATTATTCTGTTACGTTTTCTGATAGAATTATGTTACTCCAATTCTTTCTTTTGTTGTATTTTAACCATGGTGTATGAATGAAGTGTGTTTTGCTTCAAGGCAGTTGGTTTGACCAATTGAATTGTATCTGGAATGCAAGATCTTGCCCTTGGAGTCATAGAGATGTCCAGCACTGAAACAGACCCTCCAGTCCAACTTGTCCATGCTGACCAGATATCCTAAATTAGTCTAGTCCCATTTGCCAGCAATGGCCCATATCCCTCTAAACCCCTCCTATTCATGTACACATCCAGATGCCTTTTAAATGTTGACCTTGCAGCTCATTCCGTACACGCACCACCGTCTATGTGAAAAAGTTGCCCCTTAGGTCTCTTTTATATCTTTCCCCTCTCACCCTAAACCTATGCCCTCCAGTTCTGGACTTCCCCACCCCAGGGAAAAGACCTTGGCTATTTATCCTATCCATGATTTAATAAGCCTCTATAAGGTCACCCCTTAGCCTCTGATGTTCCAGGGAAAACAGTGCCAGCCTATTCAGCCTCTCCCTGTAGCTCAAATCCTCCAACCCTGGCAACAGCCTTGTAAATCCTTTCTGAACCCTTTCAAGTTTCACAAAATGCTTCCTAAGGAGGGAGACCAGAACTGCATACAATATTCCAAAAGTGGCCTCACCAATGTCCTGTACAAGTTAGGGTCTCGGCTATCTTTGTCACAAATTTTGAGAGCGTCTGGTCTGGTTTGCAACAATTAGTAGAATGAAGAATGATAATATGATGAAAGTATTGTGTATACAGAAACACAGAATCGTGGGATGTTTAGACAAAACTTTATGTACATGACAGTCAGTTGTTAAAAAATATGTAGAATGCTTCGCATTACTTCTGGAGCAATTAAACACAAAGAATGGTGCTGACTTCATTCCTGTTCCCTTTTTAGTCATTCTCTGCTGCACGTTTTCCAAAGTCCTGCCATCCTGTTCAAAGCAGATAGACAGGAGGCTGGAAGAACACAATAAGCATCAGGAGGTGGAGAAGTCAACGTTTCGGGTAAAACTCTTCATGGTAACGCTGACTTCTTCACTTTTTGATGCTGCCTGGCTTGCTGTGTTCTTCCAGCCTCCTGCTCGTCTACTTTGGATTCCAGCATCTGCAGTGTATTTTTTTTTTATCTCTGATCTTTCTCAAAATGTGGCAGTCAAAACTGGAAACAATGTCTCACCTGAGATTTACACAGGTTCAATAAAGCCCATCTTTGGTGGCATGGTGGCTCAGTGGTTAGCACTGCTGCCTCACGGCACCAGGGACCTGAGTTTGATTCCTGCCTCAGGCGACTGTGTGGAGTTTGCACATTCTCCCTGTGTCTGTGTACGTTGCCTCTGGGTGCTCCAGTTTCCTCCCACAATCCAAGGATGTGCAGGTCAGACGAATTAGCGTGCTAAATTGCCCATAGTCAGGGGTAAATATAAGGTAGGGGAATGGGTCTGAGTGGGTTGGTGTGAACTGTTGGGCTGAAGGGCCTGATTCCACACTGTAGGGAATTTAATCTAATTACCACTAATACCTTAAAGCTCCTCAACACGCAAGTTGCTATGTGTTTCTGGGAGATTTTCTGTCCTCCTTCTATATAGTTAAACACCTGAGGCTGAATTTAATGTACTTTTAGGCTACATCAGTTTCATCCAACCTAAGACAAACAGAGATGGGAGCAGAAGTAGACCATTCAGCCCATTGAGATGTTGCTGCCTTACAATGAGATCATGGCTGATCTGATGATCCTCAACTCCACATTCCTGCCTTTTCCCCATAATCCTTGATTCCCTTACCCATTCAAAATCTCCGTATCCATAAATATACGCTGGTTGGACTGAAGGGCTGTATGACTCTATGAACAGAAAAAGACAGGTTATGACGATGTTTCAGCTGAGTGGTGCTTTATTATAAAGCTATTGTATCTGTTATGATAAATTACTCAGCCTGTGAGACAGGAGTTGTGGAGACAATGACACAAGTTAATACATTGTCTCTTCAAGATCTTGAGTTGAATACAATCTTAGAAATCTCGAAATGGTTTTGACTTGACCCAGTTTTTCTCCTTTGTTGTGGGGCATGTGGAGAACAACAGAATTATCAACATCCTCAAAGCATCCCTGAATAGGCCCAACATCTCCACTGACTCATGGATCGAGTCTGCAGCCAAAGTTCAGTGTAACCGCATTGGTTACAAAGGCCCAACAACGTCTCTTCTTCCTCAAGCAGCTGAGGAAATTTAGCTTGACAGCGAATGCCCTTGCCAACTTTTATAAGTGCGTCATTGTGAGCATTCTGTCTGGATGTATCACTACCTGGTATGGCAACTGTACCATTCAGAGATGGTTGCAGAGATTGGTGAACTCGGCCTGGACAATCACAAAGGCCAACCTCCCATCTATAGAATCCATCTACCAGGCCCGTTGTCAAGGAAAGGCCGCCAGCATTCTCAAAGATCTATCCCACCCTGGCAATGTTATTTCTACAACCTCTACCATCGGGGAGAAGGTACAGAAGCCTGAACACATGCACCAGCCGGTTTCGAAACAGTTTCTACCCATCTGTTGTTAGAATACTGAATGGACTCACAAACTCTTACCTCGCCTGTACCTGTGTTTTTGTTTTTGCCGCTGTTTACCGATTATTTACTTATCTATGCTATTTAACTCTGTGATCTGCCTGTATTGCTCGCAAGACAAAGCTTTTCACTGTGCCTCGGTAAACATGACAATAAATTCAATTCAACCCAAATGGAGATGGTACATTTGAAGAGGTTCCAAACAAATCATGGCATTTTCACAGAGAACACACTAAAGCATGCCCTTTCATACCATATCTCATAAACAGTGACCATAATTATTAAAATTCAGTAGTGCAAGTGTGGGCTATACCCCTGACCAGCCTTTTGGTCTATTGCCTTAATATCTTTTGATGTGTTTTTCTTGCCAACCCTCCTGTGAATGCATTGGGGCAATTCACCATCATCAATACACTATATAATGCAAATTGTTTCCCAAAAACTTACCCACCGTGCTCCTTTCCTGAGGCTGGACTGCTGCCGTTATGTTGAAAAGAGTTGAGCAAGATTTTGTCCAATTTGTCCTCAAAAAGAATCCATTATCCTGTGACATTCCATAGCAGGGAGACCCAGGGGATAATGAATTGGCTGCTGTTGGAGCTGTCACAGGTTGAAAACACCTAAAGAAATGGATCTGTCATTCAGAAGCTGGTGGTGGTGTACAAACCAGTAATCCCATCTTAGCACTCAGCTGATAAGTAGCCTAAGTGAGTCTGGCTCTGCTGGTTTACAAAATTGTTTGACCCCTCAAATTGAATTGCTACATTGTAATCTGCTGCAGCGCTTCCGGTCTCTTAGGTCAGTCTGCCCTATAGTTGCCCTATCCTGTATTAAGAATAGCTTGCCATATGTCACAGAGTCATACAACACAGGAACAGACCCTTCGGTCCAAGCAGAGCATATTTGTGGATAGAGAGATTTTGAATCGGTAACAGATCCAATGGTGATCATAATCATTGGGAAAACCCACCTGGTTCACTACTGTCCTTTAGGGAAAGAAATCTGTTATCCTTCCCCAGTCTGGCTTTCACGTGACTCCAGATCCACAGCAATGGCGTTGATGCTTACCAGCCCTTTACGGCTTTTAGGGATGGGCAATAAATACCAGCAATACCCACATCTCGTCAAAGAATAGATGTATAAATGGCCACAAACTATGGAAAAGAAATGTAGTCAGTCCGCCTTGGCTTCCCATAGTCACGTGATATCTACCATACAGTATACACAGTGGTGTCACCCATCTTAAAAGCACTTTAGTAAAGACACAGTACAGACCAGACTGCTGACTTGCAAACTCAAGGCAATCATTATCTTCGACTAGGGAAATTCCTTGATATGGAATTATTCTTCTGTTCTCTCAGAGCAGTAATGCTAGGTGTTAGACCTTATCAATGTGCCACAATCACATCTTGAGAAGTATGTTACATTTTAGATTTGAAAACAAAAGCATCCAGAATCCCTACAGTGTGGAAGCAGGCCATTCAGCCCACACCAACCATCCAGATCTATCCCCAAAATCCCACGTTCCCCAAGTAAACTTGACCTAGTCTGCACAAGTGCCCACAGCCAATCCATATAATCTGCACATCTTTAAACTGTTGGAGGAAACCCACACCGATACAGAGAGAACATGGAAACTCCACACGGTTGCCCGAGGGTGCAATCAAATCCAGGTTCCTGATGCTGTGAGGCAGTAGTGCTCATCACTGAGCCACCATTCCACCCTCTGTAATTATAGATAAAGATGTTTCCCTTGGATTAAAGCTCTAATTTGCTGCAGTCTGCACAGTCTGAGAAAAATCTTAGGGAAAAGTTTGTTGACTGAGAGACAGGTGGACATGAAATTTCCTCAGACACACACACACAGACTCCAACTAGTTCTGCCTGTGAGAGGGGTTAAAAGAGGAATTAATTATGGGGAATGAAGTATGAGGAACTGTTTCAAGGGCATCATGGGAAGTCATGTTATATAATGCCATATTTAGTATTCCGAATGTACAGGCGCAATTTGATATTTCTTATGCTTAATTAAGTGTATAATTCTTTTGGTGTTATCTAGAAAAAAAACTGCTGTTGCAAGGAGTGAATCTATCTCACTTTCAATTAGTATATAAAAATCAAAATCCAGAAACCGATCGCTTTAATAATGAGAACTATTCCAAGATTTAAGTTTAAAAGTGTTAGAATATTACATTTACGAAGGTGGGAATATAAAAGCAACATAAAAGCAGCGTCAACATTGATTGCGAGACATTGGGGTTTTCACATTAGTTTCGAAATTAATTTGCTTCCTATTTCTCCTCCCTCACCCTTCCCTTCAGACCCAACGACCCTATCTGGATAAGAGTCCTTAAATCCAAGCAGCTTCCTGTCCTGTTCTTTATACTCATGTTAAATCAAGAAACCAAATGAAACCAAATTAATGAGTAATGTCCCCTTAAAGGGACACTGTGACATTGATAATGGAGGGGGTGCCGAGGAGGTCCACTACATTGATTCTAGAGTTGAGAGGTTGACTGATGAGGAGAGATTGAGTAGACTGCGACTACCCTCATTGAAATTTAGAAGCATGCGCGGCGGAGGGTGGGGGGGGGGGGGTTGGTGAGCTTAAAGAAATATATGAAATGATGAAGGGAGTAAATACAATAGAAGCAGGGAGATTGTTTCCAATGGCTGGTGAAACTAGAACAAGGGGGCATGGCCTCAAAATAAGCGGGAGCAGATTAAGGACTCAGTTGAGAAGCAACTTCTTCACCTAAAGAGTTGTGAATCAATGGAATTCCCTGCGGACTGAAGCAGTTGAGGCTACTTCATTGAATGATTTTAAGGCAAAGATAGATAGATTTTTGAACAGTAAAGGAACTAAGGTCGATGGGGAATGGGCGGGTAAGTGGAGCTGAATCCACGAAAAGATCATTGTTGAACAGTGGAGCGGCTCGAAGGGCCGGACGACCTACTCCTGCTCCTCGATCTTTATGTTCTTTTGTAAAAGTTCATTTTTAAAATGAAACTTGGAAATTAAACACAAAATGCCATCCCTGGGGCTAATGGTTCCCCATAGCTAACCTGCAGTGAAAGGCCGTGAATGTACTGGTGGATACTGAATTTTCCCTCTCAAGAGACCCATGAGCATGGATTTAACCTCAGAAGACAGGCAGTCAATCAGATTTGATGTCCCTATCCTTGACCTACGGTCTGAATTTGATAATGGTCACCATGTCGAAGCTCAGGAAGAGACTCACAAAGTTCTTATTCCTTACACATTATAGATGGACCAAAACTGGAATTCCCTCCCTTAAAGACATGTTTCTCTGACAGGATTTTGAATCTGGCTCATACTTGGAACCCCCACCCCCTTTTCTGAGTTAGCCTCTGAGCCAGCTTTCCAATTAAGCATGGCGGGTGGAGTGTCAATGGTACTAGCCTAGCCAGAGGGTTGGCCATTCTGGCCAGCCAGAAGGAGAGGTGAGAGAGGTTGAGGAATTGAGAGGGTGCTTCCATCTTCAGGCTGCCTCAGACACATAAGTTAAGAGACCGGGGGGGGGGGGGGGGGGGGCACAGCAGACCCGTTGCGACCATGGGAGTGACCCTAGCGTCAATGGCCTTGGGGGAAGTCCATCTCCATACAGCTAGTGGTGTGCCCATGTGGAGGGGTTTGTGGGGAGACAGAGCATCAATCGTCCTAAATCCTGCTTTGACCATTCAAAATGGCCGGCTGTTCTGCTCAATGGGCAATCGATTGTTGTTCCATTCCATTGCCTGGGAACATTCCTGATGTCAGGATTGTCAGGGAACTAAACAAATGGGCGTCTCCGTTATTTTTCTCCATAAACCTGGGGAAATTTCTATCCTTAATTTTCCCACAGAACATAAGAACATAAGAACCAGGAGCAGGTGTAGGCCATCTGGCCCTTTGAGCCTGCTCCGCCATTCAATGGCTGATCTTTTCATGGACTCAGCTCCACTTACCCATCGGTTCACCATAACCCTTAATTCCTTGACTGTTCAAAAAATTATCTATCTTTCCTTTGATAGCACCTACAGAAGGAGCTTTAACTTCCTCATTGGGCGGGGAATTTCACAGATTCACAACCTTCTGGGTGAAGAGGTTCCTCCTCAATTCAGTAGTAAAATGTGATCCCCCTAATTTTGAGGCTATGCCCTCTTGTCTTAGTTTCAACAACCAGTCTCAACTTCTATCTTATCTATTCCCTTCATAATTTGTTTATGTTTCTATAAAATCCCATATTATTCTTCAAAATTCCAATGAATATAATCCCAGTCTACACAGTCTCTCCTCATAAGCCAACCATCTCAACTCCAGAACCAACCTAGTGAACCTCCTCCACACCCCCTCAATGCCAGTACATCTTCGTTCGACATTTTCATTGAATCTCGTTTTCTTTCAACAAATCACCAATACTCTGATGTCCGCAGGTTCTGAGTGTTATGGACCAGACCAGACCCCCTCAAAATATTTTAAGAAGGCAGCCTAGACCAGAATTGTTTTCTTATTTTAAAGGTAAATATGAAGTGCTGTGTTCCAAAAGTGATGCGACTGGTCAAATTACTTGACGTTAAGCAAAACACAATGTATTATAACACTGTAATTAAAAATAAAACCAAAAAAAGAGTAACTAAGAATAATAACTCCATTAGAAAACTTAACAGAATAATAGATACAGTACCTATTACAAATTAACTGTTCCAATAGAGTAACATTTCATAAACCCACACCCTTGGCAAAACAAAAAGGCAAATTCAGACACGGGTTCTCACATGCAGTTCTCCAATATAGGAGGATAAAGTTCCAAGGGAAAGTTCAGAGAGAGTGGCAGCCAGGAGACACTGTCTGAAGCTTCTGATGTTACTGAGAAACCGAAATCCAGAATTCCTGATCTGCGAGAGCTGGCCACCCTCTTTCAGGCTGTTAAAAAAGAAACCCAAGTTCTCCCAAGATGGTTACTCAACTGTGTTCACTAGACAGCCTGTCGCTTCTATCTTACAACCTCTCTTCAAAAAAAAGGTCAAAATAACGTCATAAAGTGACAGCATTGTTATGTAAGTCAGTACAGTGATAAAACACCCTCGACTTATCTACATGAGTGAGGAGTAACATGCAAGAAGCTTAAGTCCACCTGAGGAAAAGAAAAGAACAGCCCATGTGTTCAGCATTTCATCCACTACCCTAAACATTTACTCTCTCCAACACCATCACAGAATATCCTCACTACTTTCTTGAAAGTTGTGACTTTAAGCAAAACAACTTTAGCTGAAGCATGGTGTCCCATTGGAATCATTGTTAAAACCAGAGTTAGGTTCCTGCGCAAATGTTTTGCTCAGAAAATTGTATATAGGTTAAAATCATGTCATTGGTAACTAAAATTACTCAGAAACAAAACAAGGAAAGCTTTAGCAAAGAAAACTTGAGACTTTTCCACTCTCTTGAGATTGATATTAGCAATTCAGCATGGTGACTCAGTAGGTTAGCAGTGCTGCCTCACAGTGCCAGGAACCTAGGTTTGATTACACCCCTTCCGATTGTGTGGAATTTGCACATTCCTCTTGTGTCTGTTAGGGTGTGCTCTGGGTTCTCTGGTTTCCTCCCACAGTCCAGAAATGTGCAGGTTAGATGGGTTGGCCATGCTACATTGTCTGGGGATGTACCTCAGAGGAGGTTCACGAGAATGGTCCCAGGAATGAAAAGGTTAACATATGAGGAATGTTTGAGGGGTCTGGGTATAACTCTTGGTGGAGTTTTGAAGGATGAGGGAGGATCTAATAGAAACAAACAGAATGGCCTGGACAGAGTGGATATTGGGAAGATATTTCCATTGGTAGGAGAGACTAGGACCCGAGGGCACAGCCGTAGAGTAAAGGGAAGACCTTTTAGAACGAAGATAAGGAGGAACCTTATCAGCCAGAGAGTGGGGAATCTGTGGAATTCATTGCCACAGAAGGCTGTGAGGGTCAGTTCATTGAGTATATTTAAGACGGGAATAAATAGGTTCTTGATTATCAAGGGGATCAAGGGTTACAGGGAGAAAGTGGGAGAATGAGGTTGAGAAACTTATCAGCTGTGATTAAATGGTGGAGCAGACTCGATGGGCTGAATGGCCTAATTTCTGTTCTTTGTCTTCTGGTCTTAGAGTCTATAGTTGACTTTTGAAATGGCCCCGTAAGTCATTCAATTCCAGGCAAATATGATGAATTCCTTTTCATGTTTTATTACAGAAACCATCAATCCGTGCAAATCATAATATTCAGGGGACAGACAGTTCCAAGGGGTTGCTACATTCAAGCTCTGATGCTGGGTGTCACACTTAGTTCTGCCTCTCAATGTAAGCAGAATATTTTGCAAAATTTTCAATAGTTCTTTCAAGGCAGATCATGAATCAATTAAAATCAATGACTAGGATACAGTTAGTTGGAATCTTAAAACCAGCAGGGACAGAAACAGCCTCCATGCAAAAAGGAACTATTAAGCTGTGCTGTTGAGAAGACTGAACTATACCAGGTCTCTGTAGTTGGGCATAAAGATAGTCAAGAGCAGTTCAATATCTCTGTACAGTTAAAACTCAGGAGAAACTTCTCGGAGACAAGACTCATCGAAACGATCGAGTTAAGGGTCGGAGGCTGTGTGCTGCTAATAGTTCCATATATTACAATTTGGGGACTGAAAAGCCAAAAGTACTAATTATTTGGTACTACTGAACAAGACTCGAGTTCAGGACAGAATTCCAAGGGGCAGTACTGGCTTGGTGAAGCTAGCTATTGGTGAAAAGCTGAAGTTGTCTAAGTGAGTACTGGAGTGCAGTATCCAGAGTCAAGCAGAGCATGGACCCAGGAAAGGAATGTGACCCGACAGAAAATGAGCAGTCATTGAGGAGGCACATTACAGAGCGGCTCTTGAGGGTGGTTCAAGGCCAATAACCAAAAGCAAAGCTTTAATGTGAAGCTTTAATGTATTTTGATGATCCAATGTGGTGTGAATATCTGTAAGGAGTTTACAAAATAATCCATCTGGTCTGTCTTGATTGTATTTCCTATTGTTTGTATTCTGTGAGATGTTAAACCATTGTTTGTTAACCATATTTGCTTCATGTTAATTCTGAGATGTTAGAATATAAGTAATTATCTACACTGACAGAGTCTAAACTTTTTTTGTCAATAATATTTGCATGTCTGTTTGTACGAGTTTTAATTGTAATCTTGTCATTTCAAGTTGACTTAAGAAACCTAGATATTTCTAATGATAAACTGGAAACAGTCTGAAACTTAATGGTGCAATCCTATATGCTTATTAAAGGTTGGACTACAGATAAGGCTGTCTTCTGTGATTCTCTGATCAAGAGAATGAACTACCGGGCTCTCAACACTGAATTAGCCCTGTAGTTCATTCTCTCACTAATCTAATCGTGTCTAATGATAATTCAACAACAAATCTAACTTAAATATTTTGATAGGCACGAGTCATTAACTCTGAAGGTTAAGAATCACACAGGGCATTTTCTCTCTACTCATTTATAATACTTATTCACATGATATAATATATTTTGACCTGGAAGAGTTGTTTCATTATCTGGCGTAAGTATTGCGTGCTGTTCCTTAATTATCACTGGATTATGAACCTGGAACTCTCTCTCTCTCCATCGACTGCAGTGGTTCAAGATGGCCGCTCACCACCACTTGCCCAAATGGATGAGCAATAAATTAACAACTGCACCCACATACCAAAAAACAAATGTAAAAGCAACAAACCCTTATCTAGAACTTCAATATTTAAAAAAAATAATAACTGAACCTTAGGATATGTACAAATATCATAACGTGTATCAAAGAAAGCTTGGGTTTTGGTGAAACCACATCAGGAATACAATCTGTAGTTTTGGTCTTCATATTCAAGAGGTGGTACCACAAAGGTTCCTGGTTTGAGAAAGATGTTCTCTGATAAATGGCTGAGTAAATTTGACCCATGCTGTCTAGTATTTTAAAAAAATGAGATATCAAATTGAAATCGACATTATTCTGAAGGGGCTTTGACAGGACAGATGCTTGGTTGTTGAGGAATCTTGAGCAATGAGGCAGGATTGTTCCCAGGATAAGCATTAGACTGAGATGAGGAGAAATTTAATCAGTTATAGGTTTGAAACTTGTTCACTGTAGAGGAGTCTGAATGGCCTATAATTGAGTATAGTTAAGGCTGAAATGTAGATTATTGATTAGACCAAAACTATAGGTAGTATTCCTGATGTGGTCTCACCAAAACCTAAGTTTTCTTTTATATATCTTATGGTATTTAAAGAATTGAAGCATAGAAACATAGAGGATCGGAGCACGAGGAGGCCATTCGGCCCTTTGAGCCTGCTCCACCATTCATCACCATCATGGCTGATCGTCCAACTCCAAAGCCTAATCCTGTTTTCTCCCCATCACCTTTAACCCCATTCACTCCAAGTGCAACATCTAGCCGCATCTTGAATATGTTCAACGTTTTGGCATCAACTACTTCCTGTGGTAGTGAAGGCTCACTGTTCTTTGGGTGAAGAAATGTCTCCTCATCTCTGTTCTAAATGGTCCACCCCAAATCCTCAGACCGTGACCTCTGGTTCTGGACACACCCACCATCATGAACAACCTCCCTACATGTGCCCTGTCTAGCCTTTTTAGAAATTTATAAGTCTCCACCTGATTCCCCCCTCACCCAACTGAACTCCAGTGAAAACAATCTTAGCCTAGTCAATCTCTCCTTCTCTGTCAGTGCTGCCATACCCAGGATCAGCCTGGTAAATCCTCACTGCGCACACTCGAGAGCAAGAGCATCCTTCCTCAGAAAAGGAGACTAAAACTGCCCACAATGTTCTAGATGTGGACTCACCAAGGCCCTGTATAACTGCAACAATGCATCCCTGCTCCTGTCCTCAAATATGAAAGTGGGCAGAAAAGTGACGTTAAGGCAGAAGGTTAGCCACGATTATATTGAGTAGATGGAGCAAGCTCAAGGGGTTAAATGACTCTTATATTCTTATGGATGGTGTGTTGAGTTCATTTGAGGAGTTTGAGTTGCTGTGGCAACACACACATTGATATTCATGCTGTAATCACAAATTCTGGTTAGTGACAGCAGAGGGTCCATTTCCCCCACAAGGTTTGTCCAGGAATCTCTCCCATTTGCGTTGCCAGTATTAGCTCGTGTTGGGTGAGTTTTCAGGTCAAAACTCAATCTGTTTGGCTACTTTGGGGTTGCACCTTCCTCAGCCAAGTCAGATTCTAGAGTGGAACTTGAACCCAAACCGTTTGATTTGGAGGCAGGAACCCCAAAATCTCCAGTTATTTCTTTGTGTAAAAATGGAATAGCAGAAAATGTCTAATACAAGTGACACTCACCCTGCATCACAAATGATTAATTCTAAACTTAAGTGATATATTTCCGAAGGTTCAAAGATTTTGCACAAACTAAATAAACACAGTTCGATATATGGTGAAGAACTCCCCAAAGGGCAGTATCCCGTCACCAAGTCATCCTTTATTTACACGTTGTTATGACACAGGCTAATCCCTCCTGCTTAATTTAAACCAGCAACACAGAAAAGATTAATCCCATGCACCAAGTGCTCTGAATAAGGTAACAATGTAACACTTGGCTGCTGTCAGGAACTTCTACTGGCTTTTAACTCTCTTAAAGGTACAGTACACCCACATCATCATAACAACGTGAATAGTGCATGATACTGATCCAGTTAGCTCAGAGCTGGCTCCTCGAGTAAGCAGAACTCCTAACATTCCTGTTTCTTTTTTTTTCTCCTTTTTTCCTCTCTTTTTCTTGTGTGTGTGTGTAGGTGTTGGACACAGTGAAGAACAACAAGGGTGTAATTTTTAAATTTAATTTTCACCACCAGGAAGAAAGGAAACACCCGAGTGGCCAGTGACAAGCAGTGTCCTTCTCGACAAAGGAACACTCCTGTTTCTTTTTCTTTTTTTAATATACAGGAAAAGAAAAGAGCAGAGTCCTTCACTCACACTGATCCAGCTCCCTCAGAGGCAGCTCTCAGAGTGAACGGAACATCTGCCACTCCTGTTCTTTTTATTATTATATTTTTTCCATACTACCGCCTATCTGTGGTAGTGCTTATATTTTCCCCAGCACCCATGTTGTGTGTGTGTGCAGATGTGAGGCACAGTGAGAGACACAAGGTGTACAAATCTTTATTCAATTTCCACCACCAGGAAGAAAGGAAACACCCGAGTGGCCAGTGACAAGCAATGCCCTTCACATCAAAGGGTAATGCTGCGTGATCAAACAGTGAAGGGGTGGGCAGGGAATAAATCAAAGTAGAGTTGGAGGGGAAAATAATACACTCCACTGCCTGCAGTGCCAACACTCCTGTTTCTTTTTAAAAATATTTTATTAAACAATTCAGTTTACAAAACAATTAACATTTACAGCTGTATACAAGGGAGAGGAATGGCAAAGCCCCAAACCCTGACATTCAACCGGTTTTCAGGGAAATGAGGACAAATGTCAAATCCCACTTTCATTCATTACAAACAGTAACAATGATATTTGTACATAAAAGACAGTCCATTTACATAAAAAACAGTGCATACAATACAGAACACTCCTGTTTCTTTTTTCCCCTGTTTATATATATTTTATTAAATAATTCACAGTTTACAAAACAGTTAAAATTTACAGCTGTTTACAGAGAAACAGCAATTTTATATGGGAGAGGGGCAGCAAAGCCAGGCCCCAAACCCTGACGTTTAACCAGTTTTCGGGGAAATGAGGACAAACCTCAAATCCCAGTTTCAATCACCACAAAACATTAACAAAGACATTTGGACATAAAAGGCAGTCCAATTACATAAAAAAACAGTGCATACAACACAGAACACTCCTGTTTCTGTTCCTTTTGAAGAAAGAACTCAGCAGCGCACCATGTAATAACATTCCTGAGTTAACCACAGCATATGCTGGATTGTAGAGGACAGAGTAGATGCATGGATTCTGTTTACGAGAAGATCACTGCTGGGTTTATTTACAACTGAACTATCATGTGCAGGACAGAGAAATCTCCATACACAGCCTGTGCCTTTTGATGTGGCAGCAACACTCCTGTTTTTTTTTCCGCCTAACTGCGGTAGCGCTTTCTTTTCCCCAGCACCCATGTTGAACATTCCTGTTTCTTTTTCTTTTTTTTCCTTTTTCTTTTAAACAGTGAAGGGGAGGGCAGGGATTAAATCACAATCCCCTGTCTTTTTTTTTCTCTTTTTTTTTCTTTTTTTAAACCCCCACACTACCGCCTAATTGCAGTAGTGCTTATGTTTTCCCCAGCACCCATGGTGTGTGTGTGCAGGTGTGAGACACAGTGAGAGACACAAAGTGCACGAATCTTTATTCAATTTCCACCACCAGGAAGAAAGGAAATACACTCCTGTTTCTTTCTTTTATTTTTCTTTTTTTGTTTTTTGTTGGAAGGGGAAATAATACACTCCACTTACACTGCTGGTTTTTTTTGTTTGTTTTTTGTTTTTTTTCATTAACCCCCACACTACCACCTAAGTGCGGTAGTGCTTATTTTTTCCCCAGCACCCATGGTGTGTGTGTGCAGGTGTGAGGCACAGTGAGAGACACAAGGTGTACGAATCTTTATTCAATTTCCACCACAAGGAAGATAGGAAAAACACTCCTGTTTCTATCTGTCAGCCAGGGCTCCCTGACTGGACCAGATTAACAGCCCCAATCAGGGAATCCATATTCTATGAGCTGCACCTGTCTGACCTCATTACAATCACTGTATATGGCACTAAAGGTAATTAAAGGATACTAATTTAATTGGTAAAAAAGGCAGAGGGTCAATTAAGGATTTTTTTAAATGTGGATCTTGTTGATGGAATGTGGAATGCGTTGCTCGAAAGAACAGTGGAATTACATTCAACAGTAAGTTTCCAAAGGGAATTGGGTAATGTTTGAAGTGGAAATACATTACAAGGCCATGGAGAAAGAGCGAGGGAATGAGACTTAATTGGATAGCTCTTTCAGAGAATCAGCACAAGGACTGAAAAGCTTTCTTCTGTAAATTTTATCACCCAAAGCATCTATTTAACTCTTTTCAGTCTTGCACACACCAATGTTGCATTGTAGATCCACAAGCAGGAGAGTGGATGTGTTGACATGTGTTATATGTTCAATCACTGTTCAAGCTCCCATCATTTAAATTACAAGAATTTATTATACCATCCCAGAGCAGCATCAAGTCAAGAATTCTTCGTCTAATTTTGCTCAAACTGCATAAACCAAGAAATAAATTGGCTCTTTCGATTCCTACTTTGTTATGCTGCAACACTTGTGCCTGAATCGTTTAAAAGACGGAATTGTTTAAATAAGTTTTTGATATATCCTTGATTTTCTAATTTAAAAGCTTGACAGAAGGTATTTCCTTTGTTTACCATTCCACAGTTGCTGCTTGCATTTCTCATACACTTCTGAGAGTCTGATCAGTGAAGGTGACACTGGTGCATAGAAACACAGCAATGTTAACTGCTGACATTTTACCCCATAGCCAGAGGAATTACTTTGTGGAAATAAATTAAATTAACGGATGTGAGGAAAATGAAATAACTTTAAATGGGAGATCAGGAGATTCTATTTTAGATTATGGAGCTCAAATAGGCCTATAACTATGTGACCTTAATGATCCCCTCAGCAATCTGATAAATATCTCGCCTTTTGATTTCTTTTCTTTAATATCAGCAAGTTATTATTATTCATCATGGGTGCAGCGTAGATGTTAATGGACTTAAATGTTCTAATTCTTATTAACAAAAGCCTTAGAAACTTCAGTATTTCATCAAACGCACAAGCTTAATTTGACCATTATTCAGTCTTTCAACTCAATGTGAAATAGTTTTGTTTAACATGCATATAAGCTAGGAGCAAATGTAGACAATTCAGCTTCTCGAATCTACTGTGCCATTCAATAAGTTCAACGTTGATCTCTTTGTGTTTTACATTCCACGTTTCCATCAAACCTGATTTCTCAGTAAGCTTTGATTCCCTGGTCCAACAAGAGTCTATCCAACAATGACCCCCCAACTCCAGTGCCTACTGTGGCACAGGATTATAAAGTGATACACCCTCTGAGTCATGCACCTCATCTCAGGTGGCTCAGTGGTCAGCACTGCTTCCTCATAGTGCCAGGGACCTGGGTTCAATTCACAGCCTCAGGTGACTGGGAGAAATTTTCACATTCTCCCTGTGTCTGTGTGGGTTTTGTCCCACAGTCCAAAGATGTGCAGGTTAGGTGGATTGACCATGCTAAATTACCCATAGTGTCTTGGGCTTATGGGAATAGGGTGGGATGTTCTTTGGAGGGTCAGTTATGGTCTGCTTCCAAACTGTTAGGATTCTATAATCTCTGTCTTAAAACAGGGCCCCCAATCTGTAAATACTGCCCACTGGTTGTGGACTGACTTCCTTTCCCATGCCCAACTTGTCCAGACCATTGAGAATCTTATACCTGTCAATTAGGTCAGTCCTCATTCTTCGAAACTCCAGTCAAAGACAAGTCCAGCCTGTCCAACCTTCCCTCATAAGACAACCCACTCATTCCGGGCAACAATCTAATAAACCATCTCCAGTGCATGTACATCCTTACTTAAATAATGAGAACAAAATTGCACACAGTATTCAAGATGTGAATAAAAGCAAACGCTGCTCCCAATGTAGTTTCCTCTATATCGGAGAGACAAAACGCCGACTGGGTGATCGCTTTGCTGAGCACCTTCGGTCTGTAAACAATCAGGTCCCGGACCTTCCCGTGGCTTGCCACTTCAACACACAATCCTGCGCCCATGCCCACATCTCTGTCCTTGGCCTGCTGCAATGTTCCAGTGAAGGTCAACACAACCTGGAGGAACAGCATCTCACCTTCCGACTGGGCACGTTACAGCCTGCCGGTCTCAACATTGAATTCAACAGCTTCAGATAATTTTATTTCCTTTATTTTATTTATCTTTTTAAAATTTTTTTTTCACTGTTCTGTACCTCTTATTTCTTGATTGTCTCTCTTTCTCTCGCTCCCCACTCTCTCATCACCTTTTTCCTCTCCTCTTCCCCCTTTGCTACCCTTCCCCCCTGTTTTGCATTTTGCCTCTGCTTCATCCCTCCCCCCACATAGTTTGCCACATAGCACTGGCTTCAGCCTTGGTCATTCACAGCTCCTACTCTCCCTATAATCTCTCTATGCACTGTCATTATCATCTCTTTATTGCTACCTTTACTTCTGGAGCCATGACTCACCTTCTCTCAGCCTCGTCTATATACTTCCCTATTTTTCCCCTTTTTTTAGCTTCGACAAAGGGTCAGTTAGACTCGAAACGTCAGCTCTTCTCTCTCCTTACAGATGCTGCCAGACCTGCTGAGATTTTCCAGCATTTTCTCTTTTGGATTCAAGATGTGGACCTTGTGAAGCTTAGCATTCTTACTAGAACTAGGGGGCATAGCCTCAAAATAAGATGGGTGCAGATTCAGGAACTTCTTCACCCAAAGGGTTGTGAATCTGTGGAATTCCCTGCCCAGTGAAGCAGTTGAGGCTAACTGGTTAAATGCTTTTAAGGCAACGAAAGATAGATTTTTTTGAACAGTAAAGGAATTAAGGGTTATGGTGAGAGGGCGGGTAAGTGGAGCTGAGTCCACGAAAGGATCAGCCATGAGCTGATTGAATGGTGGAGCAGACTCGAGGGGTCAGATGGCCTGGTTCTTATGCTCTTTCATGTCCAGTCTTGCTGTTAATTAAAAATGAAACAGGATCTTCCATTTCACAGCTTAGTTTTCTCAACTTTCATGTCCCTTCCCATTAAACACTGCCAGGTTTTATTTTATTCTTTCATGGGATGTGGGGGTCACTGACAAGGCCAGCATTTGTTGCTCATCCCTAATTGCAGTTGAGCTGAGTGACTTGTTAGGCCATTTCACAGGACATTTAAGAGTCAAGCACATTTCTGTGGATCTGGAGTCACATTAGAGAATGTTAGTGAGCCGTGTTGGTCTTTAATAACAATCATTGATAGGTTCATGGTCACCATTACAGAGACTAATCTTTAATTCCAAAGCGTTTTTCTTCATTAAACTGAAGTCAGTTGCTCTGCCAGGATTTGAATACATGTCTCGATAATATTCGCATTGGTCTCTGGACTACTAGTTTACAATTATATGACTGTCTTGCCCAGTATTCCCTAGCTATTCCTAGGTTAGGATCAGCATGTTCAAACATTTATTGTTAGTACTATCTATTTCTGCTGGGGAGCAAGGAGAGCTGTGGGAATTGAATGTGTGTTTGCCACAGTCTGTCCTCCAGACAATGTGGGAGGACAGGTTTGCTTGATAAACTCTGCAATCACAGTACACTGATTGGGCTCCTGACAATCAGGGAATTGTGCTGCAAGCAGAGAGGAGTACATGGTCCCTGACATTGCATCGCTTTAAACATAACTATCAAGGAAATGTTGCTGTGAAGAATGAGGCCATTCAGCCTACCATGTCTGTACTGGCTCGCTGAATGAGTCTTTCATCCACTTTTTGTTTTGTTTATTCTTGAATTGGATGTGGGCATCGTAGGTGGGCCATCAACTGTTCCTGTTTCAGATTGAGCGGCTTGTTAGACCATTTCAGAGCATGGTTAAGTGTCAGTCACATTGCACTAGAGTCACTTTACTGTCTTCTGGAGTTAACATTGAGTTCAGCACCTTCAGATTGTAAACTCACTCCCATTCATTTCCTTTCTTTTAGCTTCACTTGTTCCATCCTCTGTCACCACGTCCTCTGCCCCCTACCTCCCCCACTCCAGCGGGACTCTCTGCTCTTTCCAGTCTGGCAATCAGACATGCCATTGATCTGCCATCCTTACATTCCGAACACTGAATCTGCAGTATCAGCACCCAATCTCCCCCAGCACTCTACACCCACTACCACACACACCTCCGTTCCCCTCCCCCAAACTATTGCGTAAATGCCTCCACCCTTCACGTCAGCTCTGATGAAGAGCCATCTCAACACGAAATGTTAGCTTGCTCTCTGTCTCTCTCCATGGATGCTGTCTGACCTGCTGTGATTTCCAGCGTATTTTGTTTTTAGCTGAGAGTCGTATGTGGGCCAGACAAGGTAAGGTTGGAAGATTCGAGAGTGTGGTGCTGGAAAAGCACAGCAGGTCAGGCAGCATCCGAGGAGCAGGAGAATCAGGAATGAAGGACGCTTGCCCGAAATGTTGATTCTCCTGCTCCTGGGAAGCTGCCTGACCTGCTGTGCTTTTCCAGCCCCACACTCTCGACTCTGATCTCCAACATCTGTAGTCCTCACTTTCTCAATGTTGGAAGATTTCCTTCCCTAAAGGACATTAGTGAAATGGATGGACTTTTACGTGATTACATGGTTGCCATTAGGTTAGCTTTTTATTCCATGTGTTTGTTTGAAATCAAAGTTCAACCAAAGATTGAATGACTGAATGAATCAAAAGATTGACTGAATGAGTGAATCCAAAGATTGAATGAATGAATGCAAATTATGAAAGAGGGAATGAATGATTGAATGGTGGGATGTGAACCCATATCCCCAGAACATTAACCAGGGATTCTGTATTACTAGCCCATTGACATTACAATCAAGCTACCACCTCCCCACAGTTACCATTTTCCAATCTTTTCCCTATAATCCCACACATTCCTCTAATTCCATATTGAACACTTAATTGATCTTGTCTTCCTCACACTATCAGGCATAACATTTCAGAAAGACTTGCTGCTTAAGGTAGTAACCTGGTCCCAAGGCACTGGCATAATATATTGATTTGAAACAAAATTAGAATAACTAACCCTTTAGCATCAAGCCACCTTCTCCCCCATAACTGCCCCTCTTGCAGAATCCTTAGGAATGGAAGAACAGAATTGCAGTAAATGAAGAATTAACGTCATCGAATGCATGAATAAGGTCCTTCAGTTAGGCCTGTGTTATAAGGAGATTCAAGGTAATCATGGTAATTGATCACATACCATCAATAAGAGAGAAAGCATGAGTCCACAATAAGTTCATGAACAAAGGGATCTTAGAAATTACAATGAATTGGATTTGGATTGGATTTGCTCAACTATATGGTGGGCAGAATATACCTCAGCAAAGTTTCAAAATCTCAGTATTTTCAACAATTTCAGCAATTAAAAGCATCTATACGAATCACCTCAACTGATTCAACACCACCGATATAGCTTGACCATGCTCTTAAAATGGATTCTTTAATAGACGATTGAGTATAAGGTCGCTTTTACAGTTGGATTGTTGTATTAATGTTTGAATGGACAGTGAGTCAATCATTGGGTTTGCAGTTATTGTTGAATATATCATTGAATGGATGAGTAAGTTGATTGTTGAGTTTAATTTACTCTGTCAACATTTTAGGTTCAGGATCAGTTGAACTCTGGACAAGTTCTGGTCATCCTTTCTTCGCCTTCTCTTAAGCTAATTCTCTTTAGTTAAAACTCTTTAGTTTTATTTAAGATCACTGGACAACTCAAGAGTGTATCCAAGAAATTACTAAAGAGCGTTCTCCAGATTTAAATGCAGCACAAGGTCATACCTTTAGTAAATTGATTCTGATAGCTCTTCTTATGGCTGTTCCATCTCAAATTTGTGTTTTTAGATTACATTAGATTAGATTACATTACAGTGTGGAAACAGGCCCTTTGGCCCATCAAGTCCACACCGACCCACCGAAGCGTAACCCACCCATACCCCTACATTTACCCCTTACCTAACACTAAGGGCAATTTAGCATGACCAATTCACCTGACCTGCACATCTTTGAACTGTGGGAGGAAACCGGAGCACCCGGAGGAAACCCACGCAGGCACGGGGAGAATGTGCAAACTCCACACAGTCAGTCACCTGAGGCGGGAATTGAACCCGGGTCTCTGGTGCTGTGAGGCAACAGTGCTAACCACTGTGCCACCGTGCCACCCATAGTGTTCTGTTGGTACACTTTTACAATATGGAGGTGAATATGAAATGCAAAAGAAAGATCTCAATTATCTTGTCAACATTGCTCCAGGAGAGACCAGTCTGATATCAGATATATCTGTGCTGTGGTTTGCCAATTATACATTGTCCCTGAGTCTACTGGCCTCTTATGACTAAATAAGGGTCTTTACTTCTGTATGGTACAACTTCTTCTGAAGTACCATCTCCAGTGCTGTTCCCCCAGTACATGAAGGATATTATTAAACTGGAGAAGGTTTAGAAGAGATTTACCAGGATGTTGCCTGGTATGGAAGGTTTGAGTTATAAAGAAAGGCTGGATAGACTGGGACTTCTTTCGCTGGAGCGTAGGGGGTTGAGAGGTGACCTTATAGAGGTTTATAAAATCATGAGGGGTCTAGACAAGGTAAATGGCGGGTATCTTTTGCCGAGGGTGGGGGAATTCAAAAGTGTGGGGAGGTTATTTTTAAGGTGAGAGCAGAAAGATTAAAAAGGACATGAGGGGCAATCCTTTTACACAGAGAGTTGTTTGCAAGTGGAATGAACTTCCTGAGGAAGTGGTGGATGCGGGCACAGTTACAACATTTAAAAAACACATGAATAGGAAAGGTTTAGTGTGATATGGGTCAGGAGCAGGCAACTGGGACTAATTTAGTTTGGGGTTATGTTGGGCATGGACTACTTGGACTGAAGGGTCTGCTTCCGTGCTGTATGACTCTATGTACTCAATGTACACATTTTTATTTCTGGAAGTATTCACAAATATGAAAATGGAAAAATAAATATTTCATGTTATCGTGTTGCAGTAAATTAATCCCAAACGATATCCCACATATTATGGGGCATCTCTAACACCTATCTAACATAGATTTAAATTCTGGCTCCTTTGCTTTCCTGCTGTTTCTAATATAGTCTTCTGTAATTTTGCATGTGAATCGTCATCGGTCAATCTAGTGTGACATTTTCTGAAAGCTAGCTGGAGATTATGTCTAGTCACTGGTTCTCAATGGGGACCTTAATTTGGGTATTCGCTCATGAATGTGCCCACATTCAGCTCTCTCCAAATGTGGAACTGAAAGATTTGTTCAGGGGAAGCCGAAATACAGTTAGCATTAGGTCATGCGGAATTTGTGAGATTCGAGTCCTGTATTTTGCAGAAATTATTCTTTCCATTATGCCTGCTCACAGACTCAGTGCACAGAGCAATTAAAGAAATTTGACAGCCATTCATTTTTTGTCACTGAAAGTTCAAGGCAAACTGACAATTATTCTGCCATAACCATGCCATCCACCGTCTCGCAGAGAAGATAGCTCAGGGGACAGGGATAGTTTATCTTTTTCTCTTCATGAATCATTCCTGGGTCTCACTCTGTCCCATTTCAACTGATAAAAGGTTCAAGGCTACCGTAAGACCAGAAGATGTAGTCACAGGAGGAGGCCATTCAATCCCTTGAACCGAGGCAAAAGTGAGGACTGCTGATGCTGGAGATTAGAGCCAAGAATGTGGTGCTTGAAAATCACAGCCGGTCAGGCATCATCCGAGGAGCAGGAAAATCGACATTTCGGGCAAAAGCCCTTAATCAGGAATGAGGCTGGGAGCCTTGAGAGTGGAGAGATAAATGGAAGGGGGGTGGGGCTGAGGGTAAGGTAGCTGCGAGTGCAATAGATGAATGGAGGTGGGGGTTAAAGGTCGGAGGGGAGGGTGGAGCGGATAGGTGGGAAGGAAGATGGAAAGGTGGGACGGGTCATGAGGAAGGTGCTGGAGCTGGAAGGTTGGAACTGGGGTAAGGTTGGGGAAGGGGAAATGAGAAACTGGTGAATTCCACATTGATGCCATGGGGTTGGAGGGTCCCGAGGTGGAAGATGAGGTGTTCTTCCTCCAGGCGTCGGGTGGTTAGGGAGTGGCGATGGAAGAGACGCAGGACCTGCATGTTCTTGGTGGAATGGGAGGGGGAGTTGAAATGTTCAGCCACAGGGCAGTGGGGTTGGTTGGTGTGGGTGTCCCGGAGATGTTCTCTGATGCGCTCTGTGAGTAGGTGTCCTATCCCCTCAACATAGAAGAGACCACATTGGGAGCAACGGATACAGTAAATGACATGTGAAAGCGCAGGTGAAACTTTGATGGATGTGGAAGGCTCCTTTGGGGCTTTGGATGCAGGTGAGGGGGGGAGGTGTGGGCATAGGTTTTGCAGTTCCTGCAGTGGCAGGGGAAGGTGCTGGGAGGGGAGGCTGGGTTGTTAGGGGGCATGGACCTGACGAGGTAGTTGCGGAGGGAATGGTCTTTACGGAAAGTGTGTAGGGGTGGGGAGGGAAATATATCCCTGGTGGTGGGATCCGTTTGTAGGTGGTGGAAATAGTGGAGGATGATAAATGGAAGGGGGGTGGGGCTGAGGGTAAGGTAGCTGCGAGTGCAATAGATGAATGGAGGTGGGGGTTAAAGGTCGGAGGGGAGGGTGGAGCGGATAGGTGGGAAGGAAGATGGAAAGGTTGATGAGGGGAAAGCGGTAGATGTGGTATATATGGATTTTAGTAAGGCGTTTGATAAGGTTCCCCATGGTAGGCTACTGCAGAAAATACGGAGATATGGCATTGAGGGTGAGTTGGAGGTTTGGATTAGGAATTGGCTGGATGGAAGAAGACAGAGGGTAGTAGTTGATGGCAAAGTTTCTTCATGGAGTGCCGTCACTAGCGGTGTTCCGCAAGGATCTGTTTTGGGACCATTGCTGTTTGTCATTTTTATAAATGACCTGGAAGAGGGGTTAGAAGGTTGGGTGAGCAAGTTTGCGGATGATACGAAAGTCGGAGGAGTTGTTGACAGTGAGGAAGCATGTGGCAGGTTACAGCAGGATATAGAGAAGCTGCAGAGCTGGGCAGAAAGGTGGCAGATGGAATTCAATGTAGCTAAGTGCGAGGTGATTCACTTTGGGAAGAATAACAAAAAGATGGGGTACTGGGCTAATGGTCGGATACTTGGTAGTGTGGATGAGCAGAGGGATCTTGGTGTCCATGTACACAGATCTCTGAAAGTTGCCACCCAGGTAAATAGTGCGGTGAGGAAGGCATATGGCGTACTGGCTTTTATTGGTAGAGGAATTGAGTTCCGGAGTCCTGAGGTCATGATGCAGTTGTATAAGACTCTGGTACGGCCGCATCTGGAATATTGTGTGCAGTTTTGGTCGCCATACTATAGGAAGGATGTGGAGGCATTGGAACGGGTGCAGAGGAGGTTTACCAGGATGTTGCCTGGTATGGAAGGAAAATCGTATGAGGAAAGACTGAGGCACTTGGGGCTGTTTTCACTAGAGAAAAGAAGGTTTAGGGGTGACTTGATTGAGGTGTACAAGATGATTAGGGGGTTAGATAGGGTCGACAGTATGAACCTTTTCCCGCGTATTGAGTCGGGTATTACAAGGGGGCATAGCTTTAAATTAAGGGGGGGTAGATATAGGACTGATGTTAGGGGTAGGTTCTTCACTCAGCGAGTCGTTAGTTCATGGAATGCCCTGCCAGTAACAGTGGGCCCAAGGGCCTGTACTGCGCTGTATTCTTCTATGTTCTATGTTCTATGAACTCCACCATTTGATAGGATCGTGGCTGATTTGACATTCCTCAAATCCACTTTCCCTGTGATCCTTGATTCCCTGACTGATCAAGAATCAGCCTTAGATATACACAAAAGCTCTGCCTCCACAGCTCTCTGAGGCGAAGAATTCCAAAGACATTTAATCCTCTGAAAGGATTAAATCCATGCCCATTTTTTCTGAGAGAATGCCACCTAGTCCTTGAGGGGAAATACCTCTCAACATCTTCCCTGTCAAGCCCCTTAAGAATCCTAGGAACAGGTTACCCGGGATTCTGGAATCTGTACTGAAAACAACAAATGCTGGCGATTACAGTGGATCAGACAACATCCATGGACAGAGAGCACGCTAACTCCAAAGAATCATTTGGAATCGAAATACTAGCTTGGTCTCTCTCTCCATTGATGCTGTCTGACCCCACTGTGATCTCCAACATTTTTTGCCCTTAAGAATCCTTTTGTTTCAATAACATCACCTCTCATTCTTCTGAACTCAAGTATCATAGAACATATACTGTGGAAGCAGGCCATTCAGCCCACACTGACCCTTGAAAGAGCATCCCACACAGACCCAACCCACAGCTCCTATGACTAACCCAACCAGCCTGCACACTACAGGCAACTTAGCATGGCCAGTGCACCTAACCTGCACATCTTTGGACTGTAAGAGGAATCCAGAGCACCAGGAGGGAAACAACATAGACACGGGGAAAATGTGGAAACTCCGCACAGACAGTCACCCAAGGCTGGGACCGAACCTGGGTCCCTGGTGCTGTGAGGCAGCGGTGCTAACCACTGAGCCACCATACAGTCCCAATCTGTTTTGCCTTAGTTCAAAAGACAATCCCTCCATACGAGGAATTATCCGAGTGAACCACCAAATACAGCAATCCCCACCCGTAAAACAAAAGGACAATTACTGCATAACACGTGCTCAGCAAATGAATCTTGATTATTTATGTTCCATTTGCTAGTCAGGAGTTCCCTACCTCTTAATTTTATTGCCTTTTGGATTTTTTCACATGAAGTGGAGGCGCCTGTGTTGGACTGGGTTGAACAGGGTCAAAGGTCACACAACACCAGCCTACAGTTCAACAGGTTTATTTGAAAACACTAGCTTTCAGAGCATTGCTCCTTCATCTAGTGTAATGTGTGAGTGTTGCAGGCAAGGCCAGCACTTGCTGCCCATTCAAACTGCCCTTGAGAAGATGGTGTCAGCTGCGTTGTTGAACATTGCAGCCCGTATGGTTTCGGTACACCTAAGGCACTGTCTGGAAAGGAGCCCCTGGATTTTGGTCCAGTGACAATGAAAGGATAAAGATATATTTACCAGTTGGATGTAGTGTGACTTGGAGAGGAACTTGCAGCTCCTGGCACTCCTATGGACTCATTGCCATTGTTTCTTGACATTGTAAAAGTCACGGGGTTTTCACGGTGCTGTTAAAGGAATCTTGGTGAGCTGCTTCACTGCATGTTCTTCATGGTCCAACAGTATGAGGATGCGTGGAAAGAAATTTACCCTGTCAGGTCCTTTCCATCTTGATATGCATTTCCATTGAAGACACCAGAATTTCAATTTCTGTAGGCCCAGGGCTCTGGGATCTTCTTGTGAAGTAATTCCTCTGTTTGAATTTAGTCCGAGGAAATGATCTAGTGCAAAAGCACAATACAAAACCTATTTTTGGCTTGATGGTCTGCGACTATCACACTGTGATACTAATGTTAACTCTCTCAGCATAAATATAAGGTGTAGATCACATAACACGCTGAAAAATTCAATGAACCTTTATTACAGTACCTAGAGAGTCTACATATGTACACTACAACCATTGGCACCTTTGTGTCTGGGCACAAGCTAAGTAATTTGCGTGTACTCTAGCGTACTTCTTATAGCATTTCATGCTGCATGAGGGAAAAGCTCTGTAAGTTGGAGACCGAGTGCCTTATATCATTAGATCTCAAGCCACGATATGGTGATGGCATCAAGAACGTGCCCGTTAACATGTGTAGCATATCTGCAGTAAAGCATAATGCAGCAAACACTCTACCCTATTTACTGTCCTGATTTCACAATTATATGTGACAAGTCGTCTGTTTATTGAAAATCAATCTCTACTATCAGAACGTGAATGCTTTCTATTAGCTTAAGGTATCCCAATGCTATTGATTAGAGTAGATACCAAAATAAGCAGAACTTTCAAACCTAACTAATCGTGTTTGTCTAATTCTCTATGAATCTTTAGTCTTGGTTCTAATCTGTTCAGGAGAAAGTGAGGATTGCAGATGCTGAAGATCAGGATCGAAAAATGTGACACTGGAATGAGCTCATTCCTGATGAAGGGCTTATGCCTGAAACATTGCCTTTCCCGCTCCTTGGATGCTGCCTGACCTGCTGTGCTTTTCCAACACCACACTTTTTGTCTCCTGTTCTGTTCACTGTATCTGCATTAGTAACACTGTCAGCAGAAGGGTCCAAATTCTATTCTAAGAAGTGAAAATATAATCCAGTCAGCTGTTACTCCATTTGTTCCTGAGTTGGTGCTGCATTACCAAAGCTGCTGATGTCTGGATGTGGGGCTAAACTGAGATTCCGGCCAAAGGTTGGCGTAACTCAGTTGGATGTTAAGGACCCCTGAGCGCAACTTTAACAAAGAGCAAGGAATGTGCTTGATGTCTTGCCTCTATATCCTTGAACTATCATGCACATGAAGTAATTAATCATTTCACTGCTATTATGTTGGGTTCCTAAGTCCACCCTGTCAAATTTATCATAGAACCCAATCGCCGAAGGGCCTGTTCTGTGCTGTATTGTTCTATGTTCTATGTTCTAAAGTACTTTGGGACTCTTTAGATCCTAGGCTGCTTCAGTTACTGTGAAGACCTGTTCAGATCCTTATGATATCCAGCAGACTGGACTCTGGTAAGCAGGTCTGGAACAGTAGAAGAGGCAGAGGAAGATTCTTCATCAGGGATATCTGGACTAGTTATTATGGTGGATGAAAGGCTGCAGCAGAATGGAAACCATCTGCATTTTGTTTTGAGAATCCCAACTTCCTTTTTATCTCAAAAATATGCTTTATTCATAAAATTATTTGGATCTCTGTACAATCGGTCATGCCATTCTTGTGCACACATTACATTGCTTTACATACAGACATCTAAATGTATATTCCCAAGATACAAATCTGTACATTTACTATCCAGCTCTTCTGCTGAGGTGTCAGCGGAGCCCAAATGACTGCGTGGGTCCCCTGTTCTTCTCAGACAGGCAGATGTTACATGGTGGTCTTTCCCACCGCGCCTTGGTGGCAGCTGCCCCAAGCTTCACCGTATCCCTCAACACGTAGTCCTGGACCTTGGAATGTGCCAGTCTGCAGCACTCAGTCGGGGTCAACTCCTTCAGCTGGACGATCAACAGGTTTCGGACCACCCAGAGAGCGTCCTTCACCGAGTTGATGATCCTCCAGGTGCAGTTGATGTTCGTCTCGGTGTGCGTCCCGGGGAACAGGCCGTAGAGCACGGAGTCCCGCGTCACGGCGCTGCTCGGGACGAACCTCAACAAACACCACTGCATTCCTCTCCAGACTTCTTCTGCATAGGTACATTCCAGAAGGAGGTGTGTGACAGTCTCCTCCCCCCCGCAGCCGCTTCGAGGGCAGCATGTGGTGCGGCAGAGAGTCCGGACGTGCATAAAGGATCTCACAGGCAGAGCCCTTCTCACCACCAGCCAAGCCATGTCTTGGTGCTTGTTGGAAAGCTCTGGCAATGAGGCATTCTGCCAAATGGCTTTGACAGTCTGCTCAGGGAACCGCTCGATAAGATCCACCCTCTCCAATCCCTACACTGCAGAAACAAGCCATTCTGCCCAGCAAGTCCACACCGACCCTCTGAAGAGTAACCCACCCAGATCCATTCCCCTACCCATTACTCTACATTTATCCCTGACTAACGCACCTAACCTACACATCCCTGAACACTATGGGGAATTTAACATGGCCAATTCACTTTGTTTCCTTGAAAATAGTTGGAGGTTTTTCTCTATCAAGCTGATTTGCAGCGGTTTCTCCAAGCTAAATGACATTGGGTGCTCAGACTTTCTTTTCCATTCACATCCAGGTGACCAGCAATGGGAGCAGCTGTTTGTGAGCTTTTTCAACAGAGACAAAAAAACTGCTGATGCTGGAATCTGAAATTCACAGGCAGGAGGCTGGATGAACACAGCAGGCCAGGCAGCGTCAGGAGGTGGAGAAGTTGGCGTTTTGGGTCTAACCCTGCTTCAGGATCTGAGGAAGGATTACACCCGAAATGTCGACTTCAGTCCCTCCTGATGCTGCCTGGCCTGCTGTGTTCCTCCAGCCTCCAGCCTGTCAGCTTTTCTAACAGAGCACATGATGACACATGGCCAAACTGCTTGTGAAACTGCTGGGGGAGTTTCTCACAAACGTGATAAAGGCCCTTATCAATGCAGTTTTAATTCCAAGCGAAAACATTTAATTCACGTAGCATCTATTGGATTAACTCAGGAAATGGTGGTGCAATGACTTACCTTTACAAGTTTAGTCATTCAATTCGAAGATTTTGTCTATCTAGGTTGAGCCTTGATGACGATACTTAATGTTGAAAAAGCCTTTCTTTATTTTTCCACAAATACTTCAATAGTTAGGTGTTTGGAGACTATAAATTAACAGATTTTTTGTTTAAGTTAAACACACAAGATACAATGAATTGGAAGTGTGGTTCTGGCTAAATGATTAAGGTGCTGGATAAAGCTTTCTTTGCATCACCCCAAATTGGTTTAAGGCCCACTGACTGCAATATCAATATTCCTTTAAAAGGTGGCCTTCATAGAATCCCAACAGTTTGGAAAGAGGTCATTCAGCCCAACCCCCCCAAAAGCATCCCACGCAGACCCACCTCCATTCCCATCCCCATAACCCCACGTTTCCCATAACTAATCCACCTAATCTATATATCGATGGACACTAAGGCTAATTGAGCATGGCCAATCCACCTAACCTGCACATCTTTGGACTGTGGGAGGAAACCGGAGCACCTGGAGACATGAAGAGAATGTGCAAAGTTGACACAGACAGTCACCCAAGGCTGGGTCTTGTGGCATAGTAGTAGTGTCCCTGTCACTGGGCTATTGGGACCTAGTTCATGTCCCACCTGCTCCAGATATGTGCCATAACATGTCTGAATGGGTGAATGATAATAACTACAACTAATTGGATTGAATGTAACTTCTGTATAAAAGCAGAATGCGATGATTAAAATTTTTCTTCGTGAAATTTGCAAGAGAAATAGAGATGTGGTGACTTGCGAATGATTGCAGATGTTATTTTTACTTCAGGATATACGCCACCTTCTTGTTACCCTGCTATTTATGACAAAACCGAAGGTTAGTTAGAGAACTCATACATTTAGTGTCGAGATTAGAGTAGTGCTGGAAAAGCACAGCAGGTCAGGCAGCATCTGAGGAACAGGAAAATCGACGTTTCGGGCAAAAGTCCTGATGAAGGGCTTTTGCCCAAAACGTCGATTTTCCTGGTCCTCGTATGCTGCCTGACCTGCTGTGCTTTTCCAGCACCACTCTAATCTAGACTCTGATTTCCAGCATCTGCAGTACCCACTTTTGCCTAACTCATACTTTAATCAGAACGTTTTGTGTAAAAAAGCCATCCAAGTAGAACTTTTCCAAAAGGCATTTATAGATTCTCAGGTGCATTTTTAGTAGAGATTATCTGCTCATGGCTGGTTACACTGACAGCAACAAAGCAGGAGGGAGACAAAGGTGGTTCAGTGGTTAGCACTGCTGCCTCACAATAACAGTGACGTCGATTCAATTCCACCCTTGGGTGACTGTCTGTGTAGAGTTTGCACATTCTCATGTGGGTTTCCTTCAGGTGCTCCAGTTTCCTCCCGCAGACCAAAGATGTGCAGGTTAGGTGGATTGGCCATGTTAAATTACCAATAGTGTTCAGGGATGTGTAGGTTGGGCGTGTTAGCCATGGGAAGTGCAGGATTATGGGGAATGGGTCTGGGTGGGATATTCTTCGGAGGGTTGTTGTGGACTCGTTGGGCCAAATGGCCTGTTTCCAACTATCAGGATTCTAAATGATAAAATTGTGTTAAAAGCAGAACCGGTGCAAGATTTAAAAGCAACATCAAGATTCTGCCTATTATCAAAGACTGTGAATATTGGAGAGCCAATCTCAACTTTGTAAACAGGTACCTGAATATGAGGGATAACTTGAATACAAGTATAACATAAATATTTGAATGTAGTGCAAATAGGTTTGCAATGAGTTGGAACCAAATATGTCAAATACTGCGGTTACAAGAATACATCAGAGGTAGGAACCGTGCAATAATTAACTTACCTCCTGACTGTGCAAAGCCTGCATTCCATCTACTTTGTTGAATGGATGCAGCTCCAACAGCAGTCAAGAAGCTTGACACCATCCAGGAGGAAGCAGCCCATGTGATTGGCACCCTGTCTGATGCCATCATCATGTATTTCTTCTCCTACCAATGCACAGTGGCAAAAGTGTGTCCCATCCACAAGATGAACTGAAATAACTCACCAAGGCTCCTTGGACAGCAATTTCCACACTACAACATCTACCACATAAACGTAGATACATGGGAACATTGTCATTGGCAAGTTCTCCAACTTAAATTTCATTGTGACTTGGAAATATATCACTATTCATTCACTGTCACTGGGTCAAGGTCCTGGGACTCTACCCCGACTGCATCGTGAGTGTATCTATACCAAATCGACTGCAGTGGTTCAAGAAGGCAGAGTCATACTGTCTTTTCAAAAGCAATCAATGCTGAGCAATAAGTGCTGGCCCCTCCAGTGATGCCCATATTCCGTGAACGAATTTGAAGTAACTTACTGGCGTGTTGGGTTGGGAGCTAGTATGATGAAGGACCAAACAATGTGCAGCTTAGTGAGCCTGTCTTTCCCCATGGTCTGTGACCCTGGGCACCACACAACCAGATCAGCCCAATTTAAGCAACACTTCCCATTCCATCCCAAACCACACAGCCCAAAATCCGGCAAGATCCAAAATCCGGCACGGACTCAATCATGACACTGCCAGCTTTGAGACGTTTGACTTGCCACGAAATCTTCCATTTCCATCCTCTCAGGTCTTCGGTTTAACATTTCACAGTGGCATTTCAGAAGTCACAGCATCCTGTGCAAAAATAATATTCTGGTTCCAAATTGGGACTTGAATTCCCAATGCTGACTTAGAGGTGTAAATGTTATCAACTGAATTAATTATCACTTTATTTTTTAAAAAAATTGTCTCTAGTTACTGAACTTTTTGTCGGTATCCAAATTCATGTCCATTCAAAGAATTCTGCAAGAATCCCAGGAATAGTAACATAATGATACTAATTCCATTCGAACTCCAATGGATTAATCAGAAAAATAAATATCTAGAATCTAACTGAATGTAAGATGAACTAATATGAAAGAGTAGGAGAAACCACACAGCAATCAATACCTTTAATAATTCATTATATGTACAGCTCATTGGGCTGTTTCTGGGGGATGTGATGAAGTGTCAAATCAATGCCAAGTCTTTCTTTGCTCACGTGTTTAAAATTAATTTATCACAATTCAGTCCAGTTCAGGTTCAAGACCAATTTCCATTGGCATTGACATTGGCATAAGCCCTATTCAAGATATTATGTATATCAAACACACTTTATTGACAGTAGAATTAGGTTGGAAGCTAGTTTTAGGAGTGGATGGTTTGTCAACCCATCTAATTTCATCCTTCTGGAATACCGAGCCTGTTTGTTCTTGGAATGTCTGCATTGTTGCCATGGGTGCCATTTATTGTCCAACCATAGTTACCCTTCAGAGCTTCCTGAACCCCTACTTTGTCTTTAGAGCAGGAGGAAAAGGCTAGAAAACTTGTGAATGATGCACGGTCTTCCGAGCGGTCTTGTACATTTCATGGAAAATGGGCATCAATGGCGGGGCCAGCATTTATTGCTCAGCATTGATTGCTTTTGAAAAAAATAGTATGACTCTGCCTTCTTGAATCACTGCAGTTCCATTTGGTATGGATACACTCACAATGCTGTAGAGGTAGAGTTCCAAAACTTCGACTCAGTGACAGTGAAGGAGGATGACAACCGTAACATTCATTTGGAAGTATTATTAGACTTCTCTTCTGATTTTAGAGGTTTAATATGTTATTCCCAAGACTGGAGTCACATGTAGATCAACCTGCATTTCCTTCTTTAACGAGAAGGATTCACACTAATGCATGTATATGAGTTGAGAAGATGTTTAATCCACAATAATAAGGTAACAGACTGCATAGGCCGTCGGGCTGCTCTCTCATTAGAGAAAGAGAGACGACTGGTGATGATTTAACCTCAGGGTTACCACACCTCAGGTGAGAGACTGAGAAAGAGGGTCCTTCATGGTAACCTCATGAACTGAACCCACACTGTTGGCATCACTCTAAATTACAAACCAGCCACCCAGTTGGCTCATTTGCCTACGGTGACTTTACCTTTTAAGAAGCAGCATGAGTTTCAGACTGGTTGACAGTTTCAACACTGGATAAGAAATGTTATCTCCGAAGAGATAGCAATTGGGTTTAATCCAAGTCACATTTGTGAGCCAGGTGGGTTCTAACAACAGTTCATCCCGATCACTTTTACTGGTATGTGGAGATGCTGGTGTTGGACTGGGGTGGACAAAGTCAAACATCACGTGACACTGAGTTATAGTCCAATAGGTTTATTTGAAATCACCAAATTTCGGAGCCTTGCTCCTTCCTCAGGCAGCTGCTGCGAGAGAGTACATCAGACATAGGATTTATCATTAAAAGATCAAAGGGTATCCTTATAAATTCTGTGTCCAATGTACTCTATCTCCGAGAGCTTGTGATTTCAAATATAGGCGTTGGACTATAACCTGCTGTCATGTGATTTTTGACCTTGTCCACCCCAGACCAACACCAGCACCTCCACACCTTGTTTCGGAAGGAATAAGTCCACAGCATCATACCGAGGAGACACCAGTTCTTATTTCACTCGCTGCCTGAGGAAGGAGTGGGGGTTGTGAAATCTTGTGGTTTCAAATAAACCTGTTGGACTGTAATCGGGTGTTGTGTGACTTTTGAATCTTTAAAAAAGTACAACAACACTGACCAGAATGGGTATGAATGAATTTGCCCAGGTGTCCAACAACACTGAAGTGGTTTAAAACATTATAAACAAAAGCCAGTAACAATGCAAACCAATCCCAACTTTATTAGGAATTAAGTTACTATGAGATTCATGACAGTCCATAAACCAACAGCCACGTTCAGACAACAACTTAACAGGTTAAAAGACCCAATACCCGTGATGTGCAAAACTAACATAATTTAAAAGATTCCATGCAAAGAACTGCATGAAACACTATATAGGACAAACAGGCAGACAGCTAGTGGTCTGCATCCATGAACACTAACTAGCTACTAAACGCCACGACCATCTGTCCCTAGTAGCCATATATACACATGACAGGGACCACAAATACAACTGAGTTAATATAACCATCTTAGGATAAGCTAAACAGAGGACAGTTAGAGAATTTATAGAAGCATGGCACTCACCCATGGATTCCATCAACAAACACATAGACCTGGACCCAATATACCAGCCACTACAACCAACAACTGAGACCAGCAAATGGAAGCAGCAGAAAGGGAACCAAAGGAATTCCAGAAGACGCAGTACAGCAGCGCTGCACAGGAGGCTCCAAAGCCCTGAATCTGTCACCCAGACAAGGGATGAAATATCTGCAAATTAACTTCCCAGCTTGGGGAATACACCCACATCTATGACAACTAAACATACTATCCCTAATCCTATTTGGCCCTTTAAGCTTACAATACTTCCTGGATCTCTTGAAGATTTAAGCCATCGTGCCCTCTCTCTCTGTGTGGGACTGCTTTCACTCTTCCTCTCTCTCTCTCTCTCTCTCCAGATGGTCAGCTGGTTTTGCCATGTTGGTTTCCTCAGAAGATCCAAGAGGGTCCAAGAGCAAAGTCTGCAGGTGAACCCTCTTTTTGTATTTTTTTGGATGGTTTTCTGGGCCAACCAGGGAGACACAATTAATAGTTTGAAACAGTGTCAATCAGTTGTGTGGCATGCAACTGTTTGTTTCTTTGTGCAGTGGTACCCAGTGCCTTTCTGTGTGGACCGTCCTTTGTTTTATGGATAAGTTGTTGGGAGTGTCTGTCCACAATAACTGTTGCTTTTTACATTATGCTAGTATCATTAGCACCTGGCTGCTGTGTTTGCATTGTATCTGGTGTGTGGGTTTATGTGATTTCAGAGTTTTACTTGACCAATGTACCCAGCATCCCCTGCTGCTTGTCCAAATTAGCAATCAACCTATGGTTTAGCAACTAGGAGGCTGCTACATACTGGTCCTGCAATTAGCATTTTGCCAGCGCCAGAGCGTATGAAAAACAGAGCATGGTTACCGAATGGATCAAAGAGGCCACATTGATCTTTAAGATACAAGCATGCCAGGCAGAAAGCCAGTTACAAATGTCTCCCCATCTACAATATAAAGTGCCATGATAATTTTTCTTGAGATGAAGAAAGCCAAAAATCCAAAAATGTGCAGGTTAGGTGGATTGGCCATGCTAAATTGCCTGTAGTGTTCGGTGAATGGGGTAAATGTAGGGGAATGGGTCTGGGTGGGTTGTACTTTGGTGGGTCGGTGTGGACTTGTTGGGCCAAAGGGCCTGTTTCCACACTGTAACTAATCTAATCTAAAAAAAAACGTAATTCACAGGGTGGTTTTATGACAGCTTTGTACTGTTTAGAGGAGGCCTGAATGAAGTGCTAATTTCAATGGACCAGTCATCCAGCGGTTCTGGCTAATACCCTGGGAACATAAGTTCAAATCCCACTCGTGTCCGTGCTTTGGTGACTTTGAGCAGACTATGGATTGAATACACTTTACCCAAGTGAGGTAGAAAGGGACACAGAATTTGGTTTGTGGTTCAACTCGATTTAATTAACTAGATAATCCTCATTAAAAACACCTTTTGAGTATTTCCTGAGTTGCACACAATGTTAATTTTCTAACTAGCTCTATCATCTGAGGAAGGAAATTACCCACAATGATCCATGTGTTTGAATTCGGCCATTGGAATCTCATTCCTCTTTGACACAAGGTTCGCTCTTTTCCAGAAAGGAGGATCTCCCAGGGCAGGGGCAGACCTTTTCTCTTTCCAGATGTTGGACCAGACTGAGTCTTCAGTGAGAGTTTTCGCTGAGTTTTTGCCATGTCTTCACTGGTGAGGGTGGTGTCCAGGTGTGTGTTCTTATCCCCACTTGTTCCTGATCTTCCAGAATGTTCTGTGGCCTTCCAATGGCGTCATGAGCTTGGTTCAAAGCATCCAATGGGGTTGTACCAACACCCTTCACTATTGTCGTGTTGAGGAGTAAAGTGCATGTCTTCTGGCAATGGCTGGAAGCCAAGGAATCGGAAAGTCTGATTGATTATGACCGATTCCCCATGTTTCTTTGTGACCTCTTTGATCATGGTTTACACTGTTCTATATTGCCAGTAAGTGCTATTTGATGTGGTTTGACCAGTCTTCTGTCAGGCCTGATTTCTCTGACTGTGTGTTGAATGTCCAATTTTGGTCCCTGATTGCTTGACCATGGCAGTAGTTCAATTCAAGTAACAAAATGGTAGGTATGAAATAATCATTGATTAATCAATTGTTGTAAAAACCCATCTCGTTCCTTAGTCCTTCCCTCGTCTGGCCTCCACGTGACTCCAGGTCCACAGCATTGTGATTAACTCTTACTTACCCTCTGAAGCAGATCTAGCAATTCACGCCAATCAGGGGCAGGATAAGTAACAAATGCCAGCTTTGACAGCAATCCCATGTGTCTTCAATTAATTGTCATACTATTGAATCACAGGACAACTACAGGAGACAGTACAATAAAACATTTAAATTAATCTCACTGAATAAACAAGTAAATATCCCAGGGAGTAAAGGGAAGACCTTTTAGAATGGAGATAAGGAGAAACTTCTTTAGCCAGGTAGGTTGAATCTATGGGAGTCGCTGCCACAGAAAGCTGTGGAGACCAAGCCATTGGATATATTTGAGTCAGAGATAGATAGGTTCTTCATTGTCAAGGAGATCAAGGCTTACGGGGAGAAAGTGGGGGAGAATGGGGTTGAGAAACTTATGATTGAATGACAGAGCAGACTTGATGGGCTGAATGGCCTAATTTCTGCTCCGATGTCTTATAGTCTTATGGATTTTACATATTGTTTGCAAGATCATATGTCAACACTAATTTTCCTGATGGGTGGAATCTTATAGGGACCCAAATATTATGGTCCACGATGAAAACATTGCAACAGAATTGCCTACCTTGACATCAGGAATTATTTGCTGCATCTTTGAACTGAGATGAGGTGTTGGGGTGAGGTTCTCACTCGGCAGTGTTGCGTTACCTGTTAAGCGGCAGAATTATTTATTAATGACCTTATTAACTGGACATCCTCTTTCATTAGTGCACATCAGCCATCTCACCATCTTATCTCACCATCTACCGAGAATTCTCACCATGGAAATCAGAGGGCGACCCTGGTGAGTTGAACTCACCACTGCCTGTGAAGAAACTTCATGGTGCAAACCATTTAACGGTTTCTCAGGGCATGATTCTTTGGCACCTTTCACAAGTGCACTCCCACACCCGTAATAGGAACTGACAGGAACTGGTAAGAGGTCTAACAATGTTCTCACTGTGTGAATGGAAGTATGGTGAGTCAGACAGATCTGTGGAGAGTTAAAACTGCAGAAAACCAGGATCTGCTTGCTCCATCAGATAAGGTATACGTTGGACAAATGGGCAGGAAGCTAACCATCAGGATACATGGGCACCAACTAGTCACCAAAACACATGATCAACTATCACTGGTATCCATACTCACAGATGAAGAGGGACACCAGTTTGACTGGGACAATGCACCCATCTTGGTACAGGCTAAACAAAGAGATGCACAGGAATTCCTAGAGGCCTGGAATTCAAACCGAAACTGGATTAGCAAACACAGATTTGGACCCCATTTACCAACCGCTCCGAAACAGAAGCAGAAATAATATCTAGGATAAAGTGTGGCCTGCAGATGCTGGAGATCAGAGTCAAAGAGTGTGGTGCTGGAAAAGCACAGCCAGTCAAACAGCAACCGAGGAGCAGGAGAACTGACATTTTGGGCATAAGCTGTGTTTTTTCAGTGCCACACTCTTCAATCCAGAAGTCATATCACCCACCACAACAAACCGAGATAGACAAGTAGCATCGGGACAGAACACCAATGCTTCACCGGAAGCTCACTGATGATGTTACCCAGCATGGTGACGAAACGCCTGAGAACAAACCCGCCAGCTCAGTGAGCAAACCTCCAACCAGATAAGGTATACATTGGACAAAGCATTTGGGATTGCTCACATGCACAGATAAGTCCAAATAAGGCCTGCATACATTTGGACAAAGCATTCAGGATTGGTCATGTGCAATGATAATTCCAAGCAAGGCATGTACTTGGCACAGAGATTTGTGTATATAAAGCCTGAAGAAGCCCCTTTGTCCAACAACACTTCGAAGGCTCACGTTGTAAGAAAGTGCCCTTTGTCAGGAGGTGGTGAAAACATCGAACTGTTTAAGCTGCAAACTCTCCCAGGTAATAATGTTTGGGTTTAGTTACAGGAATCAGAGTAATGAAAGACAATGATTGAGATATGTCTAGTCGTTAAAAGTGTGTGTTATTTGTTTAAGTACTTAAATTGTGGACAAGCCAGACAGAGACACACATGAGAATTCATAGAAGCATGGCATTCCAACTGGAACTCTATCAACAACACATTGATTTGGACCCCATTTACCACCCTCTGAGAAAAAGAGCAGGAAATACCATCACCAACACAGGAAATGGCATCGCCACTGGAAATGACACCACCTAAGGAAACCTAAGCACAAAAATAGAAAACAGGTCATAACACCAGTGCTTCACTGGAGGCTCACTGGTGATGTTACCTAGTATGGTGATGAAACGTCTGAAAATGAACCTTCCAGCTCAGGGTGTAAACTTACATCTAGAGCCTCAACCTGAGTTACAAATCTTCTCCAAACTTGAGAATTGTGGTTTTTTAGAGCTCTAAGTGTCTCCACTGTATCTTGGCCTATATATTAAATGTTATCTCTCAGAGATGAGCAATACATCTGACGCATGCCAGGCTCACGGCACATTGCCAGTCCCTTCACTGTATGCTTCTCTACTTGATTCCTGCCATCTTGGAGCACAACTGGTTGACCATCATTGTAATGCTGGTGCAAAGAGACTTTACACACAGAGGCACACAGTCAGCTCATGGACTGGATCAGGCACCATCTCCAGATTAGTCAGTTGCTCTCTTAGCACTCACTGACTGTAAACCTCCTTGGATGCTCACAGCAACCCTGCCTTGCCATTTTGCACCTTGTCCCTCAGCCAGAGATATCAGACTCACTGCTGCATTGCTTTGCCATCCAGTGCAGGCACAAAACCTTGTCATAATTATCAGCAGTCGTCAGTCAAGTAAAGGGAGATGGTGTTTAAGCAGGGGGTCCGAGCATAATAACTCAAGGCCAGCCTCCGATACCAGTCCAGGGCTTGGACACAGTTACTCAGCCCCTTGGAGCAGTCAGCATAAGGATCTTCTCATCATGAAGGGTAAGGAGCTGAATGTTGGGCAGCCCACCATCCATCTCGAATGTCCCTGCTCTATTGTGGGCTGCTTTCCTTCTGGAGTGAGATGAGACGGGTATTCTTTTTAACTCATTCACAGGATGAGTGCATCACTCAGTAGGCCGGCATTTATTGCCCATCTGTAATTACCCAGAGAGTACTTAAGAGTCAACCACATTGTTGTCAGTCTGGGGTCACGTGTAGGCCAGTCCAGATAAGGATGGCGGTTTCCTTCCCTGAAGGACATCAGTGACCCAAATGGGTTTTCCACCAATTGACAGTGGATTCATCATCATCATTAAACTCTTAATTCCAGACTTTTAAAAACATAAATTCAAATTCTACCATAGCAGGATTCAAACCCAGGTCCTCAGGGCATGATCTGGGTGTCGGGGTTAACAGTACAGCGATAGTACCCCAAGGCCATTGACTCCCCATGGGAAATGGAAGTGCAGGTTACTGTCAATGCAGGTAAGGAGGAGCCCAATGAGAGTGGGCAGCGCAGATGGTGTGCAGGGTGACGGGTACTGGAGTGGGTGAGAGCAAAGGGGTAAGATGTGAGGCATTATTGTAGGCAATAGTGAGAATGGTCACGAAAGAGACTTGATGGGAGGTGAGTGGAGTAACAGAGACACTGTGAGTATGTGGTATCAGAGCTAAAATGGTGGCATTTATGCTGGTGGAATCCTACTCTATTGGACATTCCTCCAGGTGCCTCAGAACACACTGACTCAGGTGGCATGGTCTGATGTTGTGGTCTACCCTTCCAGTCCTGAAGGAAAGAGGACACCTCATTCTGCACCACAAGCAAGGTGGCATGTTGGCTCAGTGATTAGCACTGCTGCCTCACAATGCCAGGGATCCAGGTTCAGTTCCACTCTTGGGAAACTGTCGATGTGGAGTTTGCACATTCTCCCCGTGTCTGCGTGGGTTTCCTCCGAGTGCTCTGGTTTCCTCCCACAGTCCAACAATGTGTAGTCTGGGTGGATTAGCCTTGGGAAATACAAGGTTAAGGGGATAGGTTAAGGGGCGTGTGTCTGGGTGGGATGCTCTTCAGAGGGTCAGCATGGTCTTGATGGTCTGAATAGCCTGCTACCAAACTGTAAGGATTCTATCACTTCCAAATCCTTGCCGCAAACTGTGGTATCAAATTCCCTGACTCTGCCCTGCCTGAGGTAAATGTTATGACCCATCCAGGGCAGTTCCTGACTGTTAACCCTTGTCTGGTTGGCACCTGATCCTGAGATGCCAACAAATTCCAGGCTATCCTGGCAGCGGTGAATCATCCTGGGTGGGGTGAGAGGCAGAATGGGGTAGGTAGTGACTGAATCAGGTTTGGTAAGATGTGGAGCGAGAATCCATTGGACGGCGCAGTGTGAAATTTTTCAGGAAACCCAATGAAATTGAGATTCGGCCAAAACCATGCCCCATGCTGCCCTAATTTATCAATGTGGCTTGCCACGGAGAGCATGCATTCCTGCCTCTGACTCACAACCTATCCACCCAAGAATGTAGTCTGACCTCTCAGTACAGAGGATACTGACATGCCTGATACACCGTCCTCTGAATGCGAAATAGCGTACCGAACCTACCCAGGCCCATGTCAAAGTACCCATGGCACTCGTTCAAAGCTGAACAGGGAATACTGCATGCAATTCTGGTCTCCTTCCCATCGGAAGGATGTTGTGAAACTTGAAATGATTTAGAAAAGATTTACAAGGATGTTGCAAGGGTTGGAGGATTTGAGCTATAGGGAGAGGCTGAACAGGCTAGGGCTGTTTTCTCTGGAGCGTCGGAGGCTGAGGGGTGACCTTACAAAATCATGAGGGACATGGATAGGGTAAATAGACAAGGTTTTTTTTTCCCTGGGGTCAGGGAGCCCAGAATTAGAGGGCATAGGTTTAAGGTGAGAGGGGAAAGATATAAAAGAGACCTAAGGGGCAAGTTTTTCATGCAGAGGGTGGTATGTGTATGGAATGAGCTGCCAGAGGAAGTGGTGGAGGCTGGTACAATTACAACATTTAAAAGGCATCTGGGTGGGTATATGAATAGGAAGGGTTTAGAGGGAAATGGGCCGGGTGCTGGCAGGTGGGACTAGATTAGGTTTAGATATCTGGTCGGCATGGATGGGTTGGACTGAAGGGTCTGTTTCCATGTTGCACAACTCTATGACTCTATACTCTGTCTAAGATTAATCTCTTGATCAATGCCTGGAATATATTAGGTAGCTATTTATCTTTTCTTTTTGAGGGTCATGCTTTGTGTAAATTAGCTGCCACACTTGCTTCCAAAATAAATTAACTGCACTTCAAAAGTAATCGATTGTGAAGTGCTTAGGGATCTCCCAGAGAAGTGCAAAAAGCACAATAGATCATCATTGTACGGGCAGAATGTCTGTCTATGGGTCCTGAAAATTCAATCTCATTGTCCGCCTGAAAACAACATGCCAGGCATTCTCGCCTATCTCTTCCTCACAGACTGAGAATTTCCCAAGAATTGACAAAGATGGGTGATTCTCATTTAAAGAAAAGATATGAACTTATATAGTGCCTTTCACTGCTTCAGGATATCACAAAATGCTTTCAAGGGATTGAAGTACTTTTGAAGTGTAGGTGCCGTTGTAATGTAGGACACTTGGCAAACAATTTGAACACAATAAATTCCCACATCACCGTGATCTATTCTGCACAGTGAGATTGCTGTTTCTCTGCCTCTCAGTGACAATACAGATGACCAAGAGACAGCAGAACACAGAATTCAAAGTGTAGCAGCAACATTCGCTACTGCTAATGGTCTAAGACATCAAAGAAACAATTTTGACTTTGTGTCTAAATCTTATGCCTCAAAGTCTCCAAGCATTCTAAAATATGATTTTATTTTCTATTTTTTAAAAATATTTTATATCATATTATTTTGCCTTCCTTTTCTTCATTCTCTTTCTTAAATATTGTATGTTAATGTGTGTATGCAAGTGTGCATGCGTGTGCATGTGCATGTGTGTGTGTACGTATGTGTGTGTATTTGTATGTGTGTTTGTCCTTGTGTTTGTGCATGTGTTTGTGCAGGTATGTGTGTGTGTGTGTATTTGTGTGTATGAGTGCATGTGTATGTGCATGTATATGTGTGTATTTGTGTGTGTGTGTGTGTGCAGGTATGTGTGTGCATGTGCATGTGTACGTTCCTTGTGTGTGTGCATGTATATGTGCAGGTATGTGTGTGCATTTGTGTGTGTGTGCAGGTATGTGTGTGTATATGTATGCGTGTGCATTCTTTGTGTGTGCATGTGTATGTGCAGGTATGTGTGTGTATTTGTGTGTGTGTGTGCAGGTATGTGTGTGTATGTGCGTGTGTGTGTTCCTTGTGTGTGTGCATGTATATGTGCAGGTATGTGTGTGCATTTATGTGTGTGTGCGTGCGCGCGTGCACAGGTATATATGTGTATTTGTGTGTGTGTGCAGGTATATGTGTGTATGTATGTGTGTGCATTCTTCGTGTGTGTGCGTTCTTTGTGTGTGTGCATGTGTATGTGCAGGTATGTGTGTGCATTTGTGTGTGTGTGCGTGCGCGCGTGCACAGGTATATATGTGTATTTATGTGTGTGTGCAGGTATATGTGTGTATGTATGTGTGTGCATTCTTTGTGTGTGTGCGTTCTTTGTGTGTGTGCATGTGTATGTGCAGGTATGTGTGTGTATTTGTGTGTGTGCGTGCGTGCACAGGTATATGTGTTTTTGTATGCATTCTGTGTGTGCATTTATGCTGTTGTGTGTGCATTTGTGTGTCTGGCAGCCCAAAAAGAAGCATTAAATTTTTATCCTTTTTCTGAGAATTAGCAGTGGAAGGCTTGTTCTTTTTCTCCATCCATAAAGCCTTGTGACTGGTTCCTTTGAGTTACAATAGAAATTCCTTCAAGAACATTTTAATTTGAGAGTGAAATGAAATGACTTCACCTGACAAAGGGGCAGTGCTCTGAAAGCTTGTGATTTCAAACAAACCTGGTAGGCTATAATCTGGTGTCATATGACTTATGATGTCGTTACACTGGGTGAGGACTAATCTATCTTATTTATATGTTCATGTGCTCATATGAGACTTTCAGAGAGTTTTAATCTTCTCACACACTGTGCTATTTATGCTCAGTGATGTGCAGCTTCATGACATTATCTCAATGTTGCTCCAGGGCCCTGAAGCCTTTAGACGATATCTTTGTTCCTGTGGGAGCAAATAAATTGTGCTAATTCAGAAAACGAAGCAAAAGTAATTCAGAAATAAGATTTTTTTTTAAAAGTACCAAGATTTTTTTTTACTGATTGTCAGTGTGTGTTTAAAATGATTCTTAAGGTAACAAAATGAACCATAAGCATTTAAGCCAGTGATAGATGACTCTGCTGTTTGGTTAGTTGAAATAATCTTTCCCCCAAACAACAGAACAAAGAAGCTAAAGCCATGAAAGATGTGAGAGACAAAGCTTTAGAATCTGGACCAAGTAATGCTCAAACTGATTCTGAAAAGAAGTGAAAGGTGAAACTTTATGAAAGGAAGAGATCTGAGGGAATATCCTGTAGCAATACACTGCCTGAATCTGACAGAACTCAAAAGTCATGGACAGTGTCTGCAAATAATTGTCTTCACAGTGATCTCCTGAATCCATCGTTCCCGTTCGTTAAGCTAGGACAGGGAATTGTGGTGAACTGTATTCAGCGAGAAAAAGGTAAAGTGAAAATGAAATTATAAGCGTCGAAATGGATATCTGTTCGCAGGAGAGGAAGGACTTTGGGCATCTTTATAAAGTGGACTTAAACTGCAAAGAGTCACAAGTAGTTTGATTTAGATTAGATTAGATTACAGTGTGGAAACAGGCCCTTCGGCCCAACAAGTCCACACCGACCCGCCGAAGCAAAACCCACCCATACCCCTACATTTACCCCTTACCTAACACTATGGGCAATTTAGTATGGCCAATTCACCTGACCCTGCACATCTTTGGACTGTGGGAGGAAACCGGAGCACCCGGCGGAAACCCACACAGACACGGGGAGAACGTGCAAACTCCACACAGTCAGTCGCCTGAGTCGGGAATTGAACCCGGGTCTCTGGCGCTGTGAGGCAGCAGTGCTAACCACTGTGCCACCGTGCCGCCCACAAGTGCTGATATAGTTTCACACTGGTAATGCTGCAAAGGTGGACTCAAAGGGTAACAAAATGGATGTCTGAACTGAACAAAACGTATGAGAGAGGGGGTTATTTGGACTATATACAGTAGGTTTGTTACAATTTATGGAGTATGTTGTTATATTTTGAATGGGGATTTTGAAAACCCATCAGGACAGCGATAACTTTGCATTCTGGGCCATGGGGAGAAGGTTAGATTTTGTTTCTCTTTCTTCATTCATGTGCCAGGTCAGCATTTATTGCCCATCCTTAATTGCCCAGAAGGCAGTTATGTGTCAACCACATCACTGTGGGTCTGGAATCATGTGCCATAAAGAGTCATAGAGATGTATAGCACAGCAGCAGACCCTTTGGTCCAACTCATCCATGCTGACCAGATATCCTAAATTAATCTCGTCCCACTTGCCTGCATTTGGCCCATATCCCTCTAAACCTTTTCTTTTCATATACCCATCCAGATATCTTTGAAATGTTGTAATTGTACCAGCCTCCACAACTTCATCTGGCAGCTCATTCCATACACACACCACCTTCTGTGTAAAAATGTTGCCAGTTAGATCTCTTTTAAAGCTTTCCCCTCTCAACTTAATTCTCTCTCTAGTTTTGGACTCCCCTACCCTGGGAAAAATACCTTGTCTATTTATACAATCCATGCCTCTCATGATTTTATAAACCTCGAGAAGGTCACCCCTCAGCCTCCAATGCTCCAGGGAAAGCAGCCCCAGCCTATTCAACCTCTCCCTGTAGCTCAAACCCTCCAACCCAGGCAGTATCCTTGTAAATCTTTTCTGAACCATTTCAAGTTTAACAACATCTTTCCTACAACAGAGAGACCAGAATTGAACACAGTATTCCAGACCAGGTAAGGATGGCAGTTTCCTTCCCTCAACGGCATTAGTGGACCAGATGGGTTTTCCAACCATCAACAATGGGTTCATGTTCACTGTTAGATCCATAATTCCAGATTCCTTTAATGAATTCAAATTCCACCATCTGCCTTGGTGGGATTTGAACCTGGGTCCTCAGAACATTAGCTGAGTTTCTGGATTAATAGTCGAGTGATAATACCACCAGGGCATTGCCTCCCCCTTGTTATTACAATATGAGGTTCCACAAAATGGTTAGGACCTAACTTGAACTTTGTTTGACCTATGAACTCTATTTTTGAGAGAAAGTGAGGGCTGCAGATGCTGGAGATCAGAGCTGAAAATGTGTTGCTGGAAAAGCGCAGCAGGACAGGCAGCATCCAAGGAACAGGAGAATCGACATTTCGGGCATAAGCCCTTCTTCAGGAAGGGCTGAAGAATTCCTGAAGAAGGGCTTATGCCCGAAACGTCGATTCTCCTGTTCCTTGGTTGCTGCCTGACCTGCTGCGCTTTTCCAGCAACACATTTTCAGCTATGAACTCTATTTACCTTTATTGTTTCATGGAATGTAGGCATTGATCTCCAGGCCAGCAATTGAAGTGCATCCCTAAGATCAGCCATTTTAGAGGGTGGTTCAGAATCAAGGGTCATGTTCCCTAAGCAACCATGAACTGAAGGGGCTTGATCAGCCATTTCAGGAGGTGGTTCAGAATCAAGGGTCACGTTGGCTGAAGGTCTGGAGTCACATGTAGGCCTGGCTGATTTTGGATGGTTGGATTCCTTCCCTCTCCTGAGATGCTAATTGATTTGCTGAGCTTTCTCTGAACTCAATTTTATTCTTAATTGAGGAGGCTATCATTTCTGGTACAATCCCATGACAACTTTGACAAAGCAAGCCATTCAAAAACCTTCAGAATTCTGGTGCGACTCTACTCTCTCCTTCTCCTGTTGCATGTCTAGGATGGCAATTTCTTCAATACATTAAAACATCAAAGATGTATAATGAGCTAGAAATGGCTTTTAAACTGTAAATCTACAGCAATAAGAAACTATTAAGAGGCAACTCCAGATCCGGTAAGTGGTGAACCATTGTTGAATCTCTGCAGGAGATCATTCATTTTCCTCCCTTATTGTTCTGGGAGTATGGTTGCCATGGAAATACAGCCACAGAGGAAGAAATTGTAAGGATGACTTCAATTCCTTAATACTTCTTCATTGTGCAGGCAATTAGAGAAACCATGAGGAATGTGAAGTGTAAATCTTTAAAAATATCCCAGCATGTGAAATATCCTTTCTGGCCTCTCCTTTTAATTTGGTCATAGAATACAAAACATGATTAGCAAGACTACATTTATTGTCTGAGGGGAAAGTGAGGTCTGCAGATGCTGGAGATCAGAGCTGAAAATGTGTTGCTGGAAAAGCACAGCAGGCCAGGCAGCATCCAGGGAACGGGAGAATCGACGTTTCGGGCATTAGCCCTTCTTCAGGAACGAGGGCTCATTGTCTGCCCTTCAATCCTGAGAAGGTGCTTTTCCGGGCTTTTTTTTTCCCATGAACCACCCTAGTCAAGGAGTCATAGAGATGTACAGCACAGAAACAGACCCTTCAGTCCAACTCATGCATGCTGACCAGATCTCCTAAATTAATCTAGTCCCATTTTCCAGCACTTGGCCCATAACCCACTTAACCCTTCCTATTCATATACCCATCGAGGTGCCTTTTAAATGTTGTAATTGTACCAGCCCCCATCACTTCTTCTGGCAGCTCATTCCATACACGTACTACCCCCTCTGCAAGAAAGTGTTTGCACCCCCCACCCCCCCGCCACCCGCCACCCAGTCCTTTTTAAATCTTTCCTCTCTCACTTTAAACCTGTGCTCTCTACCCTGGGAAAAAGACCTTGGTTTTGCCTGAAACATTGACTCTCCTGTTCCTCGGATGCTGCCTGACCGGCTATGCTTTTCCAACACCACACTCTCGACTCAGATCCCCAGCATCTGCAGTCTTCACTTTTGCCAAAGAGACCTTGGCTGTTCACCCTACCTATGCCCCTCATGATTTTATAAATAAGGTCACCCCTCAGCCTCTGATACTCCTTCTGGAATGTTAGTTCTATTTGTATCTGGGATGCAGACGTTCTTGGTTAGGTCAGCATGTTTTGCCTATGCCCATTTGCCCTTGAACAGAATGTCTTTCCAGGCTATTTCAGAGGGCAATGAAGAGTCAACCCCATTGCTTTGGGTCTGGAGACGCATGTAGGCCAGACCAGGTAAGGAATGGATGGTTTCTTCCTGATGGATATTAATAAATCAGATCAGTCTTTAAGACAATACTTGATAGTTTCATGACCTCTATTATTATGAACATCTTAATTACACAACCATTCAAGAAATAATGGACTACTGCGTCATCATTAACAGCTTGTGTTCATATGATACTTTTAAATTACAAAGGCAGAAACAACCCATTAGTGTGGCTGTTTCAGGTAATCAGAAACATGTCTAAAGACACAGTCGGTAGGGAGGAGGTGAGAGCATTTTCAAAGTGAAAGGTTGTAAGAGTCAACACGAGAATGGAACTGTAGTGTTTCAGTCAGGAAATACATCACAGAGCAACTTTCCATTGATTGGCTGTTGATTTTCATCACTTGTTTTGGACTTGTCAGGAGACATTGTCAGCTTCCCAGGCCTCAGCACTGGGCACTGCAACAGTGGCATCCTGCTGTTTCCTCCATGTAAGAAAAGACATGTGCATTCCGACTGGTGACCATCCATTCCCTCTGCCGGAGAGCCCTGTTGTCTTGTCAGAGATGGGCAAGTCTGCTAGTGGGTGCCATGCAATCTGCTATGAATGGCTGTCAGTGCGTGCAATTTGTGAGACTTGATGTGAAGCTGGGAATGAGGTGAGTTGAGAATGTCATTTCTGAGTTGTGACTGCTCGGAGCTGAAGTTGTGTTTCAGAGAGCCAGTGGCTGAAAGGTGGAACAGGAGCCAAGTTTAATCATGCTTTTATGTTTATTTAAACAGTTACACATCACAAGCATGTACAGGTCGTTCTGCTATAACGCGCGTTTTGTTAACATGAATTCACTATAACATGATTGATGAATTGGGGACAGTGTTTCTAAAGCACAAATTTTTAAAGAGTGTATTGGTTATAATGTGATTCCAGCCCCATTAGTTTAAACAGTGCTGTTATTACAGAATCATTTAAGATTTGTAGTTTAGGTGAATTGGCCATACTAAATTGTCCATAGTGTTTCAGGGATGTGTAGGTTTGGTGCATCAGTCGCGAGTAAATATAGAGTAATAAGGTCAGGGGAATGGGTCTGTTGGCTTTACTGTTTGGAGAGTCAGTGTTGGCTCAAATGGTCTGTTTCCATACTGTGGGGATTCTATGATTCTTCCATGATTTTCTTATAGCGTAGGATTGCATAAGAGTGGAACTGTCGCGATCTGACTATACTCTCTAAGCCAACTAAGTTCTTTTAGTCAGCATTTTTATATCACTTTGAACTAATCCTAAAGAAATAAGTACCCCACTTGAAAGATGTGGTACTAACACATTGTAACAAAATGACTAAACTTTGAAAGAAACTTAACAAACCAAATTAAGGTAGCATGCTTGAGTGGGACTATTTATAGGGGATTGGGCCAATCCCCAGGTAGTGTCCACCACCGAGGAAAGAACAGGAAATGATATCACCACAGGATATGACATCGCCAACCCAAGGAAACCTAAACACATAAATAGAAAGCAGACCTATGCCACCAGTGCTTCATCCAGAGGCTCGCTGATGATGTTACTCAGTATGGTGACAAAACGTCTGAAAAGAAACCTTCCAACTCAGTGAGCAAACCTACATCCAGAACCACCTGCATTAAATTAAATGCCAAGAGTATACAAGTAATAAGTGTCCCCTTGTAGTGCAGTGGTAGTGTCACTACCCCTAGACTGGGAGGTCCATGTTCAACCCCACTTGCTCCAGACAGGTTTAATAACATCTCTAAACAGGTTGATTAGAAAAATAGGTTAATTTTGAAAATGCAAGTAACAAGGGAGTGCCATCTTGTGGAATAGTGGTAGTGTCCTGACGCCTGGAATGGAGTCCCAGGTTCAGTCCCACCTGCTCCAGGATGTGAGACAGGAGTCTCAAATCTTGTAGTTTCTTATTAAGTGTGAATTATGTCAGGTTTTTTTGGAAGAGATTCTCGTCATGGGGCCGAGTGAGGCCTAGTGAGGTTTCACATATATCTCACCAAACAGACTTCATTGACTACCTGCCCTACATCTCTGCACAGGTTGACTCGAAAATAGGTTAAATAAAACAAACTATACAAGTAACAAGTGTGTCTGAGAATCACGGACGCAGTAGTAGTGCTCTTGCCTCTGAGCCAGGAGGCCTGGGTTGAAGTCTCACCTGCTCCAGAGCTTATAAAAGCCCTGAACAAGGTTGATAAGACAGTATATATCAGTAACCGGTGAATGATGGAGGTAAAGTGCATTTGAGTAGTGGCAAAGATCAGTGGCGCAATTAATGGAAAACAGCATTTAAAAATGCACTCACTGACCTTGACAGCTTAGTGTGAAATTATTTGAGCTTATTGTGGCACTATGTCCAGATCCTCTAGGCTTGACTCTGAGCATGAGCTGCTTTGGTTATCTGCATTTAGTCATCTCATTGTGTCTTGATCTGGAAGGCGTCTTAGCTCTTTATGAACAGAGAGTATCTCTGTTCCTGTGCATCTCCATAACCAAGGCCTCCCCTGTGCAGCCTTGGAGCCTGCGCTTTTCTCAGACCTGCCGTTTTTATCACACATCAGGATGAGATCCATGAAGATCTCCAGAAGTTGTTGCAGACAAAAAGCAGCTCCCTTTAAGAGGGTTTCTTTACGTACCGCAGGGTGAGCATTCACTGGTGCTGCTCCTTTACAGTTTTGCACTCGTCCTGTCTACCAACACCAATACCACTCAAAGGGTACAGTCAATACAACATACATCTTCTGATCATATGAGTTAGCAGTAACATGCAGTTGACATGCGCCAGAAGCAATGGTCACGGTTAATTATTCACCATCTGCCCTGCTCCTATTCCTGTTACATTTATTTCTGTCTTTTTAAGGTTAGCAGTCTGTGGCTGAAAGATTGTCGAAAATGTTACGCTAACTCAATAAGGTCAATTGCTAATGGGCTTCAGAGCGACTGGTGGGATGAACTCATGGGATTCCTAGACTGCTGTTTTATTTCATTTAATATTTATAAGAGTATTGTATTGTGAACTTATGAGACAGTCTACGATGATTTAAATCTAGACTATGCCTCAAGGTACAGGAGTCATCATCATTCTACATAACATTGATAAAACTTTGTTTCAATGATTATTGGATTTTTTTTTAGAAATTGTATAAAAGTAATGAAAAAGCAATGAGTGAGAATCACAGTTAAAGCCGATTATAGATCCACAATTCCCACCCCCAGCCCCAAATCACTGGGGACCTGCTATTTACCACAAAATGCATTTGGTAGCTATGGCAATAGCTGGAGCCATTTAATCAGGATGTGAGACAGGAGACTCGAAGCTTGTAGTTTCTTTGCTAAGTGTGAATTATGTCAGGTTGTTTTGGAAGAGATTCTCGTTGCGGGGCCTAGTGAGGTTTCACATATATCTCACCAAACAGACTTCATTAACTACCTGCCCTACTACCTGTGACATTCTTCACCTCCTACACACATAAACCTCCAAAATAGTTGCGGAGGCGATTTAGGAAATGTTCTGGGTCTGCCTGCTCTGGTTGGCTGCTTCCTCCCTTCTTTCCTTACCTTTAATGTCTTCTTTCTTTTTCTTTTTCTTTGTCACCTTTCTGTCAGCGCCGGCAAAGGGGGGTGTGGGGCTGCCATCACAGAGGGGAGCGGGACCCTTGGTGAGATGTTTCCTGGTCTGGCAGAGGAGCCAGGGACTCCTGGTTGCTATAGGCCCAGAGCAGGGGCTCCTGGTTGCTATAGGCCCAAAGCGGGGACACCAGTTTGCTTTAGGCCCAGAGCAGGCACTCCTGGTTGTCGGTGAGGCCGTGGCAGCAGATCCTGGTTGTTGTAGGCCTGGACTGAGAGATTCCAGGGGTTATCGGTGAGGCAGTGGCGGCAGGACCTGTTTGTTGTAGACCCGGAATGGGGGCTCCTGGTTATCGGTGAGGCAGTGATGGCAGATCCTGGTTGCAGTAGGCCTGGTAGGAGTTCGTGGTTGTGGCGTAAGCATGGATCTAGCACAGGATCCAGCATTGGCAGCCATCAATGAGGAGGGCCCAGCGACAAAGTGATGCCCCCTGAAGAGTGGCAACTCCAACATTAGTGGATCCGGAATAGGTGGCAGGGTTGGTGTCATCAGCCAGGGTGCTGAGGGCTCGGGAGTTATGATGGAGGAAGAAAGATGGACCTTCTTTCAGCTTTGTCTTCTTATTCTTGAAGTATTCGAACGGCGCTGGATAGAAGCTGTTCGCTGTGTTTTACCGTGCTCTTCATTGTAGAGCACATGTGACAATAAATCACAAATCAACCTTCACTTGGGAAACCATCTTAACCGTGCAGCATTCCTGCAACAATTCACCACTCAGTGCATATCCGCCAGGCATCTCCTGTGCCAGTGGTATTTTTGAGAAGCCACTGGACAAGTGTTGGTAATGTCCACATAATGGCAGACCTACCAGAAAGCTTCACTGCCTATGGAACGCAACTGACGTAGCTGTCGCTCCCTCGTCTATGCTACTCCTTTTTCTCCTCTTGTTTCTAGACACTTTACCTGTCCTTACATTCATTCTCAGAGTCAAAAACTGTGGAACTGGAAAAGCACAGCCGGTCAGGCAGCTTCCGAGGAGAAGGAGAGTCGTCATTTCGAGCATAAGCCCTTCATCAGCCACATTCCTGATGAAGAGCTTATGCCTGAAATGTTGACTCTCCTGCTCCTTGGATGCTGCCTGACCGGCTGTGCTTTCCCAGCGCCACTCTTTTTGACTCTGATCTCCAGCATCTGCAGTCCTCACTTTCTCCTTATATTCATTCTACCTAAAGGCCCTCTCTGATTCCCAATGACTGTCTCTCCAATTCCCATTAGTCACATGTACCTTGTCATTGGTTGGCAAGGGAACGCAGCCTGCATGCAGAATTTGGACGAGTCCATGCTTCAGTCGATGGGTACCGAAAGACTTACCAAAGGAAACCAATATGGAATGCAGTCCACACGCACAACGCCAACAAAATGCTGGCATCTAGACCCTGTAGGCCCCTAATGGTCTTCTGCACCCAGCTGTCAGCTACTGGAACCAGGTGTCAGTCAGGTCCTGTCTGCCTTATAGTGCTCAATGGACTTGGCACATTTATTGTGTAATACTGGGGTGAAAGGTAAATTATGAGTTGAATTTACCCAATTAAGTTAAACAATATTCTATAAAATGGTCTTCCTTACAATGGCTTAAAGTGCACAATCACTACTAGTAACAAAGCATTTCCAAGTAAAGTTAAAAATCACACAACACCAGGTTATAGGCCAACAGTTTTATTTGGAAGCACTAGCTTTTGGAGCAGCACGTCTTCACCAGGTGTTGTGGCTCTTTGAAAGCTAGTGTGCTTCCAATTAAACCTATTGGACTATAACCTGGTGTTGTGTGATTTTTAACTTTGTCCACCCCAGTCCAACACCAGCATCTTCGAATCATTTCCAAGTAAAGGTTTATTTTTGATGATCTTGCTACAACAGAAGCACATCACAGCACCTCCCCCCCCCAACTCTGAAAAGGGATTGTGAAGAATTAATGCTGTGATCAAAGACATCAGTGAAGGGTTTGTCTGTGGAACGGCATCATACAAAATGGGAAACGCAGCATAAAAGAATAGAGCAATCTTTATTCATGTTGTGTTAATTGGATGACTTGGTTATCATGTCTCTATCAACACGGCTATGTTTTTGCATATATTCTGTTATAAATCGGACGCAGAGAAATTACAAACGTACTTTGGAAAATAATCTAAGGCACAAAGCTTTCTGAGCCTCTCCTTGGGATTTGTTGTTCTGGACGTGCAATGCTGAGATAAAAGGAAGTGAATCAGCTTTTAAAGCCCATTTGCCAAGTAAGACCCTACTGAGGGCATTGTGACTGGAAGATTGCCCATGGCGTCAGCAGGTTAATGATGCGTTCAAATTGAATTCATCATTCTTTGTGTTGATTCTCTCCCCTCAGCGTCATTGTGAATGGTGAGGTGCGATATTTCCGACACCTCCCAATTCTTGACTGAAGAGAGAAGTGTAACACAAATATAGCAACTTTGAATTTCAGAGCTAACCAAGCACAATATTGCTCCATTGCCTGGGGATCTCCAGAGAACTGTCTGCTCATTGATTGTTCTTTATTCTACTCCTCAGTGTTTCGTAGTTATAGGGACCTTCCTTTTGTCATCTCAGCCATCAATAGATTATGCCTGTGACAGCCCAGAGATTAGAAGCCGTGAGTAGAGTGTGCTCACCAGACAATGTGAGATAGGACTCGGGGACATTGTTGAGTTAGACATTTGGATTTAACAGTGAGAAACATTCAATGTGTTATTCGAAGATAACTTGATTAAAGAGATGCGTGTTTAGTCTTACTTCAATTAATTCACAATTTTGCTTTGCAGTATTCTTTCATAAGATAATGGGAGGTTGAAAGTCTATTTATTCATTTCGGTAAATTTTCATCTTTCAACAGATTTCTGCATCGGATTTAATTTCTAATGGATTTTATAATGGAGCAAATTAATTTCTGTTTTTAAATTTGATCATTCACGCTTTCACTTTACATATATGTTAATGTGGAGAAAGCCATTGCTCAGACAAGCCCACCTCCCCCCATGTTTTTCAATTCCTTTCTCCCTCATGTATTCACCCAATTTCCCTTCAGATGAAGCTTTTCAATTCAACTCAAGCACCTTTCTCCAAGATGGCAGTGGAGGAGGACTCCTGAGCTGGAGCTCATCTGCTCCATCCATTTCTTTTCTATTTTTGCCTCTCCCTTTCTGAGATTTTCCTTTTCCCTTTTTTTAAACCTCCCATCTTTGGGTTGCATCGATGATGTCAGGGCTGAAAGCCAGTGCAGACTCCTGGCCTCTGTATGGACTTAGTCTCCCGGCCTCAGTAGGAACCCAGACTCCTGGCCTCAGTGTGGACTTGGTCTCCCAGCCTCAACGTGGACTCCAACTCCAACTCAAATTCCGCCCTTAACCGTGACAGGATTAGAACCTGGCTCCCCAGAACATTACGAGGCTTTCTGGATCACAGTTCAACGATGATACCACAAGGCCGTCATTTCCCCATAATTTCGTCTTAGATTGTTCAAGATGGAATCTCTACTTGTTCCTCTGGGTCAAAACACCCCTCTGAGGGTCGCTTATAAAGCCTTCTTCTTGGAGGTCTGCTCACTGTTCTTAGCGCAGTTCAAAAGTGCAAAATAATGGTGTGTTAAATTTCAGGAATCAAAGGCTCAGTAAAGCAAAGAAGGCAATTATGCAGAGTTTCTTTGAAGTTCTTTCTCCCATCTGCCTTTTCTCTCTGAAGCTAGAATCTTCTCATTTTCATTGTCTATTTTCTGGAATTCCAATAGCTCCTTACATCCCTGAGAATGTCTCTAGGCAATCCATTTCGAGCATTCACCTTTATAGTCAGGTGACTTGTAGCAGCCTTTCCTTTATTCTCTCAGATTTGATTAAAGGCAGATACTTCTCTACAAAAAGTCACAACATCACAATCCTTTGCTCATTACAAGTTCCCTAATTTTTCTCTCTCTCACATGTGGGAGCACCACCCCTTGCAAGTTCGCCTCCAAGCCATTCCCCAGACATAACTGTTCCGTCAGTGTCCCTGGGTCAAAATCCTGGAACTGCCACCCTAATTGCTTTGTGGGTGTACTGCACCAAATAGACTTTAGTAGTTCAAGAAGGTAGCTCACCACCACCTTCTCAAGGGCAGCTAGGGCTGGCCAGTGGGTGATGCTAACGTCTCACCAGTGAATAAAAAAATCTCAACATGCACTCTGTAAAATCCTTCCATAATCCTAAAAATCTCTCTCCAGACACAGCTCGGCCGTCTATTTTCGATAGAAAAAAGCCCCTTTATTTTTCCAGATGAGTGCAGTCACTCCATGCAAGTATAATTCTCATGAATCTGACATGAAACAGTTGAAGCAGGTTGCTACGGATATTCGCTCCAAAACATTTTTTTAAAAAATGTGATCATAAGAAGCCAGTGAAGCTGGGAAGGCGCTGGAAAATAGCTGATTTCTTTTTCAACAATAACGTGGGCTAACAATGTCCATCTGAAGGATACATCTCATTGACCTAGAATCAAGGAATTGCGATACACAATCGTCTTCATCTTACTGAATGGCAGAATGGGATGGATAACTGACCTGTATTTTCATATTTCTATCTAATAAATCCAATTAGATAGCCACATTTCTGGTGGGCATTCGTAAAGAAGTCAGCCATTTTACAATTTGCGCTGTTATTGGGGAGAAAAGAAAACCTGAGAGTTACCTTACAGATTGAGTCTAGTTCCTGGCGATAGAACTTGGATTCATGATCAGTTTATTGCCACAGCCATAAAGATCACAATAGCACATCCTCAAGTGATCTCAATGATGATTGTGATGACCTGCTTCAAGATGGAGACTGTTATACACACAAGGCAACTGCAAAAGCTAATGATCCCGCAGCAAAATCCACAGCATTTGAATGATTGGCCAATTCAATTGTTTCAAGAGTGTTGGTTCAGGAAGGGTAGATCCCCAGGATAATTATCAGTTCTTGGGAGAGAACATATGGTCTTGGGACCAGACCAGCCTCCCTCAAAATATTTAAAGAAGGTCACCAGGACCCTAACTTTTACTTATTTTAAAGGTAGATGTAAGGTATCTATCCTAGATGTCATAGAGTCATAGAGTCATAGAGATGTACAGCATGGAAACAGCGTGATGCGACTGGTCAAATTACTCAACGTTAAGCAGAACACGATTTATTTAAACACTGTAGTTAAAATACAAACAAAGAAATAAGAATTTATAATTATTTAACTTTATTGGAAATCTAACAGAATAATAGATACAGTACCTATCACTAATTAACTGTTCCAATACAGTAACATCCCATTAACACACCCTTTGGCAAACAAAGGGAAATTCAGACGCAGATACTCACATGCAGTTCTCCAATCCAGGAGGAAAGAAAATCATCGAGAGAAAACTCAGAGAGATTTGCAGCCAGCAGACATTCACTGAAGCTTCCAGCTCTTTTGAGATCCCAATAGTTTCTGTTTAAAATTAAATGTAAAAACTAAATTAAAAAAGTAGAAAGCCTGGTCGCTGAGAGCTGGCCACACCCAGGCTGCTTCCATTGGTCCAGGTTCAAAAAGAAAACCTCAAGGCCTCCCAAGCTGTTTACTCAAGTGATCTTCACTTAACGGCTCTGCCTTACAACCTATCTTCAAAAAACCCAAGACAAAATAATCTTTTGAAAGCCACAGCATTGTCACAAGAGGAACGTAGAAATGATTATTTAGACTCTCGAACCTCTTTGACCATTCACTGTTTCTCCCTGGCACACCCTCTTCTATTCTCTGGGTTCCACCTCTGTCTATCTGCTCACTCCTTTCCCCTTATCTTCAACACATATACCACCTTTTCCAATCGACTGTCAGTTCTGAAGTAGGGTTACTGGACTCCATAAGACCATAAGAAATAGGAGTTGAAGTAAGGCCATTCGACTCATTGAAACATTAACTGGAGCTGAGTGTCTCCAGCAATTTCTGTTTGGTTCGCTATATCTTTTTCCCTTTGTTCCATATCTCTTAAGTCAGAGTTCACAGGTTATAGTGCAACGGGTTTATTTAAAATCACAAGCTTTCGGAGCACTGATCCTTCATCAGGTGTAATTTCGGTGGCAAGCCCAGTTGAGTTTCTGGGCAAAAGTGGGTACTACAGATGCTGGAAATTAGAGTCAAGATTAGAGTGGTGCTGGAAAAGGACAGCAGGACAGGCAGCATCTGAGGAGCAGGAAAATCGACTTTTCGGGTAAAAGCTCTAATCTCAACAGTTGAGTTTCTGGTCAATGGTAGCTCCATGATGTTGATAGTAAGAGAATCCATGATGGTAACACTATTGAATGCCAAGGGACAGTAGTTAGATTTTCTCTTATTAGAGGAGGTCATAGCCTGGCATTTACATGCCGTGAATGTTACTTGTTGCTTGCCAGCCCGAGCCTGGATATTGTCAAGATCTTGTTATCCTAACATCGGGAGTGTAATGCTGGGAAAGCACAACAGGTCAGGCAGCATCCTAGGAACCAGAGAATTGATGTTTCGGTCGTAAGCCCTTCATTAGGAATGAGGCTTGTGGTTCAGGGCTGAGAGATAAATGGAAGGGGGTTGGGGTTGGGGGGGGGGGGGGGGGGGGGGGGGTGGGGGGAAAGTAGTTGAGAATGAGGAAGATGAAGGTGAGGGAGTAGGTGATTGGTCGGGGAGGACGATGGAGTGGATAGGGAAAGGTGATGGACAGGTCAGGAGGGCGGTGCCGAGTTGGAGGCTTGCAACTGGGATAATGTGCGGGGAGGAGAAATGAGGAAACTGTTGAAATCTACATTGATCTTGTGTGGTTGCAAGGCCGCAAGGCAGAATGTGAGGCGTTCTTCCTCCAGGCGTCGGGTGGTAAGGGCTTGGCAATGGAGGAGGGAGAAGGTGATAGGTTGGAGAGAAGGATGGAGTGGATAGATCACCTTCTCCCTCACCTTCATCTACCTATTGCTTTCTCAGCGACCTTCCCCCCAACCCCACCCCTCTCCCATTTATCTCTCAGCACGCCTGGCCCACATGCCCATTCCTGATGAAGGACTTACACCCGAAATGTCGATTCCCCTGCTCCTCGGATGCTGCCTGACTGCCTGTGCTTTTCCAGCACAGCACTCTCGACTCTGTTCTCCAGCATCTACAGTCCTCACTCTTGCCTAGCAGATCTTGTTGCATACAGACTTATTTAACTTGAAGCTTGTAAAGTTAAACCAACTTTTGTTTGGGAAGGCCAGGAGATAGATTTGCTGTAAAGGAGCTGATCAGATTTACTGTAGGCAAAGTAAATAAGGAAAGCCTGTTCCCATTGGTGGGTGATTTGTGAAACAGTGGACACAGATTTAAGAAAATTTGCAAAAGAGTCAGTGGGGACACGATCTGGAATGAGCTGCCTGAAAGGTTGGGGAAAGTAGATTTGTGATGTTGCTTTTGAAATGGAATGCCTGAGAAGGGAAAAGAAAATGACAGAACTATGGTGAAGTGGGCAGAGTTGGACGAATTGAATAACTCTGATGACAAGCCTCTCTGATAGCACTATCACGATGGACTGAATGGCTTCTCTCTGTGCTATTTCTGTCTATATCTCATATTAAGTACATAAGGGAGAAAATTGTAGAAGAAATCACTGATAGAATTAAGCTGGTAAAATAAGAGTTAAGAGGGTAGGATTAGGATTGTATTGAATATAGACACTGAAATCAACAACCCAGGCTGAATGATATTTTGCCATGTTGGAAATTCAACAGAATTCTCTGGAATGACACAGATAATTTCTCTTGGAAGCAAATTTATTGCCTCTCAGGATTGTGTTCCACTCGAATTAGCTTTTCCATTCTTTGAGTCATTGAGATCTAGAGTCACACAGCACAGAAGCAGATTCTTTGGTCCAACTCATTCATGCTGACCAGGTATCCTAAACTAAACTAATTCCATTTGCCTGCCTTTGGCCCATATCCTACTAAACCTTTCCTATTGTGTGCAGTGGGAAGGATGTTGTGAAACTTGAGAAGGTTTAGAAAAGATTTACAAGGATGTTGCCAGGGGTTAGAGGGTTTGAGCTACATCAAGAGGCTGAATAGGCTGGGGCTGCTTTCCCTGGAGCGTCGGAGGCTAAGGGGTGACCTTATAGAGGTTTATAAAATCATGAGGGGCACGGATAGGATAAATAGGCAAGGTTTTTTCCCTTGTTCTGGTGGGGGAGACCAGAACTAGATGGCATAGGTTTAGTGAGAGGGGAAAGATTTAAAATGAACTTAAGGAGCAACTTTTTCACACAGAGAGTGGTGCATGTATGGAATGAGCTGCCAGAGGAAGTGGAGGAGGCTGGTACAATTGCAACATTTAAAAGGCATCTGGATGGGTATATGAATAGGAAGGGTTTAGAGGGATATGGGCCAAATGCTGGCAAATGGGACTAGATTACTTTAAAATATCTGGTTGGTATGGACGAGTTGGACCAAAGGGTCTGTTTCCGTGCTGTACATCTCTCTGACTCTCTGACTATATTTATGTAAATGTCCAAATATATTTCAAATGTTCTAATTGTGCCAGCCTCCACCATTTCCTTTTGGCAGCATGTTCCATATATACACCACCCTCTGTGTGAAAAGGTTGCCCCTTAGGTCCCTTTTAAATTTTCCTCCTCTCGCATTAAACCTATATCCTTCTACTTTTGGACTCGCCTACTCTCAGGAAAAGACCGTGTCTATTCACCTTGTGTATCCCCCTCGTGACTTTATAAAAGGTCACCCCTCAACTTCCATGCTCCACGGAAAATAGCGGTCTGTGGCACTGAAAGATACCCTTCAGCCCATCAAGTCTGAGCCAAAAACAACCAACTCACAATTTTAATCCCAGTTTGCCGAGGACTTGTTCGAAACAATGGTAGAAGGTACAAAGGTTTTAAAGAGGTTATATGTGCCTGACAGAATATTAAATACTCATTTTGGAAATCATCCCTAACGCAGTCTGTATAGGGATTTTGCAACATTGTAAGAGCAATCCAATCAGACAGCAAATGTATTAATGATTGGATTCAAGTGGCTATCTGTTGTGATTCCAAAATTAGTAATGCAGTCCCATATGGAGAAACATTTAGCTTTGAAAAATCTTACTTTAGAGAATATAGTTTTATTAATGATTTTTTTTTAATTATGAAGAAAACCAAGCAATCTCCTCCTTGCTTTCAAGAGAATTGGATTTTTTAACAACAGTTCAGTAATGAATGATTCATGTGGGAAAAGGCAGTGAAATCCAAACTTTGTTCATTTTCATCTCAATGTCAAATTGCACTGGCTCATTTACCCACTCTATGCTGCCTTGTATCAATACATGATCACCTCTGCACTCACTAACCTACACTGGCTTTGCCCAATGCATCAGTTTAAATCCTTTCATGACTTCACAGCTCACTATAATCTCTTAGCATCCTCAATCCTTGAAGATGTCTGGGTTCATCTATTTCCTGAGCGTTTCAGCATCACGTCAGATCCCTGCAGAACAGTAGGAGGCCATTCGGCCCATCAAGTCTGCACTGCCTCCCCAAAGAGCATTCCACCAAGTATAGCACCCTCTCCCCATTCCCTGTAACTACCATGGCTAACCCATCTAACCTACACATCTTTAGACTGTGGGAGGAAAATGGAGCACCCAGACAAAACCCACATAGACACGGGGAGAATGTGCAAACTCTACACGGCCAGTCACCCGAGGCTGGGATCAAACCTGTTAACCACTGAGCCACCACATCATTGACGTTAATTATCCTGGCTTTTTATCTTCAGCTGCTTGGACTCCACAATGAAGAGCTCACTGCCGAGATCTCTCTGTGTCTCTACCTTACTTTTCTCCTTTAGCATGTCCCTTTTATTACCTCTACGATCAAAGTTTTCAACATCTGACCTAATACCTTCTTACACAGCTGTGTGTCTATTTTGTTTTAAAATTCATCTGTGAAGCATTTTGAGATGTTTTATGTTTCAGAGGCAGATATAAAGACAAGTTTTCACCATTGACCATACGAACGTTGAGGCAATCAGAACATAGAAGAGTACAGCACGGGAGCAGGCCCTTCAGCCCACCATGTCTGTGCCGACCAGAATGCCATTCGAAACTAATCCCATCTGTTTGCACATGGTCCATATCCCTCTATTCCCTGCCTGTTCATGTGTCTAATGCCTCTTAAACGTTGCAATCATAACTGCTTCTACCACCTCTCCCGATAGCATGTTCCAGGCACCTACCACCCTCTGTGTTAAAAACCTGCCCCTTACATTTCCTTTAAACCTTTCCCCTCTCACTTTAAACCTACACCCCATAGTATTTGACATTTCCACCCTCTGACTATCCATGCCTCCCATAATTTTATATATTTCTATCAGGTTGCCCCTCAGCCTCTAACACTCGAGCAAAAACAATCCCATTTTGTCCAATCTTTCTTTATAACAAATACACTCTAATCCAGGCAACATCCCGGTAAAGCTCTTCTCCATTATTATCATCCTAGTGGATGTTAGTCAGATACAAGTCAGATCCCAGAATGAAATCTGGCTTGATAGATCATTTAAAAAAAAAATCACTTACATCACTGAAATGTAAGCATACTGGGATCAGATCTAACAATAAAATAGCAGTATGTTATGCAAAAGAAAAAAATACTACCTACCTATAACACAGTTTAAAAGATTTCAAATACCTCAGCAAAGCAAAATCTTATTTCTTCCCAAACACCATCATGTAATGTTAATCAAAATTCAGAGAACTTTCCCTTCCCTGTCAAATCCCTATTTTGATTTAACTGCTACTTTTTAATTCTGGTCCTGTGAGCCATAAGTCTGTGTCACATGATCTCTCACAATTGGAAGCTTAGATTTCCTGATTTGATTCATAATCTTCATAGTTTCAGTGAAAACATCCTGGTCTGGAAGTTTTCACAAACTGCAACCCTTATTGTAATGGAACTTAATTCTTTATCTGCTTTGAAGAAACTCTTCTAGGAGAAACTGGTCTTAATGAAGTATCAGCAACTCCCAAAACAGAGAAAGTAACAGTCTGATTCAGAAGGGACACCAAGTCCTTTCAATAGCTTCCAGTTAACATAAACGGGATGAATATTAAATAACAATTCAACAATTCAAGAAAATATCTCATAAATGGCGACTTGGTCACAGAACTAGAATACTGATGAAAATTGCCAAAATCTTTCACCTTGTACCCGTCAGGGAAAACACAAGAAGTCATAGTTCAAGCAATCCCAACAATTTTTATGACAGGAGTAAAGGGTAAAGATTGATCAACAATGTGGCTCACCTCTCAGCTGTGTTTAAGACCTTACAAATGCATAAAATGATCTTGGCACTCGTATTCAAAATGATTTCCATGTTAAAAATATAACTGATGTTTCTTTAATACATTAGCTTCCTTGAAAAGTGTTTTTTTGCTGTAAATGCCTGTTTAATCACATTGCCACAAAAACAAAGCATGCTGGTGAACCTCAGCACATCTGGCAGCATCTGAGGAGAGAGAAACAGAGTTAATGTTTTGAATCTGGTACTGTATCATATTGCTAAGTTCGGTAATGTCTTCATTTAAGAGAAACAGATGGAGGCTATTCATTGTCTGAGCATGCTCAACTAACTCCACAGAGGCCAGTATACCATCACCCAGTCACCCTTTATTTACACATGGACAGTCCTTGACCCTGATCCAGCTCCCTCAAAGCCAGCTCTCAGAGTGAACAGAACCTCTGACCCTCCTGTTTGTATCTGCCAGCCAGGGCTCCCTGATTGGACCAGCATAACAGCCCCAACCAATGAACTCATGTTCTCTGAGGTCCACCTGGCTGACCTTATTACAATCACTACAACCACCTCCCCTCCCCCCCCCACCCCCACCCCCCGCCCAACCCCGCCAAGTCCAAAGACATAGACTGATTCTTTTTCTTAGGTTTTAGCACTGGGTCAGGTTCCTCTGACTCTGTGCAGATACAGACAGTGTGTAATGCATAGGAACCTCCCTCTTGTGCCCAGAGCATTTCAGGAGAAATTCACTCTCTTCTTCAGGTGGCAAGGGTGTCAATGAGGTGAGATCCACCCTGTTCATCTCAGATTCCAAGGTCTCTTCAATGCTTGGCAGTGAGGGAGAGCCCATGGGTTCCAACAACTTTGATGACTGTTCTGAGGAACTGGGCACATTTTTCTCCCACACCATTTGCAAGTTTATGGCTTTCATATGGTCCATGTACATCTCGATGAGTCTATGAATCAATGTGCTTGTTAAGGACTGTCACACCAATCGGGGTGGTCCTACAATCAAATAGGATCTGGGACAGTTAGGTACCTGTGAAGCCATAAGCTGCCTCTTCAGGTTTGGACTGCTCTTTCTGCCAGACCATTGGATGTTGGATGGTATAGAGATGTCCTTATATGTTGAATCCTACTCAACTTTAGGAGATACTGAAATTCCCTGCTGGTAAACAATAGCCTGTCTTTTCATTGTTTTAACTGTACCTGCATCCACCACTTCTTCTGGCAGTTCATTCCACACATGAAACACTCTGTGTGTAAAAAGATGCCCCTTTTTAAATCTTTTTCCTCTCACCTTAAAAATATGCCCCCTAGTTTTGAACTCTACCACCCTCAGGAAAAGAAACCTCCCATTCACCTCATCTATACCCCTCATGATTTTATAAACTGTTCAGACACGTTACAATGTGTCTCTGGAGCAGGTGGGATTTGAACCGGATTCCTCTGGCCCTGACATGGGGAGTGACCACTGCATCTTGAGCTGTAGAACCTAGCACTTTCTGTTTGCTATTCTTCTCTTTTATTTCCTCATCGAACTGATCAGAGATGTTATTACACATATCTGGGGCAGTTGGGAGTTGAACCTGGGGTCCAGAGATAGGGGCACCACCACTGAGCCACAGGAAGGCCCCGGAGCAGCTTCACAACAAGGGCTCAGGTGATGAGTTCCAGTTGAGCATGCCATTGCCAGGGAACTCATACACACTGAGCTCCAGAATAGATAGTGGGCATGGTATGGGCTCCACATCACTCCCCCTCTGTGTTTGAGGGCTGCCCCTAATGCTGGGGTCTGTTGTGTCATTTGCCCATGGTCCCATTTCTGTTGCTGGTCTTGGGGACAATAATAGAACACCTCTTCTAGAAGACCATCATCAAGTCACTGCATGAGGTTCATCCTGTGTCAGACAGAACAATCGCCACCATGCAGGCATCCAGCTGGAGGTAGTCGATATCTTTTCTTGTATTTGTGATCTTCTCCCTGGTATTGACCATGTACAATACCGGTCCCATTTTGGTTTAATAATAACTTCTGGGATACCTGGAGAGACATCACCAAAGTTTCTTAGTTGGACTATATCTCCACCAACTGATTTTTGATACGTGGGAAATATTTCGACACAGTTATGTTCCTTGGGGTTTGAACCCCTTTTTCTGACTTTCACCTTGTCTTTGACAGGATATAATCTATCCTTATTGACTCTATATCCTAGGCGCGTTGTTTCATTTACCTGAAACAGATGTTTTTTCCATTTTAGCCGGACGCCAGCCTCAGAAAAATGCCATAAGACCTCCTCCAAACCCTCCACATGTTCCTTTACAGTAACACCTGAGATTACTTGGGGGAGTCACAGTGGCTCAGTGGTCAGCACTGCTACCTCACAGTGTCAGGGACCTGGGCTCAATTCCAATCCCGGGCTGTGTCCGTGTGGAGTTAGCACATTCTCCCCGTGTCCGCGTGGGCTTCCTCCGGTTCCCCCCCCAAAGATGTGCAGGTTGGTTGGATTGACCATGGAAAATCGTCCCATGATTTCCAGGGATGTGCAGGCTAGGTTGGTGCACCATGGGAAATACAGGGATAGGAGGGTGGATCTGGATTGGATGCTGTTTGGAAGGTCAGTGTGCACTTGATGGACCAAATGGCCTGCTTTCACACCGTAAGGATTCTGTTTAAATAGTCATTCACACCCATGGAGGATGTTATCCATCACCCTTTGAAAGATGGCATAAGTCAAAGACTCACCAAGAGCCAAGTGATGGTAGTCACACAGTTCCTTGTGAGTATTTGTAGTGACATCCTTCCTGGAAAACACCTCAAGGTCCACTTGGAGCTAAGTATGGATCATATCCAATTTGCAAAATACACGAATCCCCTCATGCTTTGCATACAGTAACATTAAATATGACAATTACCACAAAGTCATACCTAAATTTATCTCCCTTTCCAATGAATGCCAGATTTTTCACATGAGGAAAATCATGTGTGATGTTCTTGCTGGCATTTTCTTTGTGCTGGCAAATTATTCTCAGTTCCACACAAAGTTTTTTGCTGTATCTCATGTATACAACCAATGTTCCGAGTTGGACAATTCCCATCACTCGGATATCCCTCTTCTACAGTATAATTAAAATAAAAGAGGCAGACAGAATTAAACATTTGTTGCACAAATAATTGTTAAAAATGTGAACCCTAGCCAATACAAATATTAAAAAGTGTTAATAAATTGAAAGGTATTTCTGATTAAGTCTAATAATGTCATAAAAACATTAAAAACAAGCAATGTCTTGAGAATTGAAGCCTTTCGATTCCAGCTGTTTTTTAAACTCTTTCTTGGAAAACCAACCTCACACCCAAGACCAGCATTTGCTGCCCATCTGATATTCCCTTGAGAAATCCCATTTTGATGAGTTAGTGCAGGGAATCCAGGTAAACACTGGTGAGAAAGAAGAAATGAAGAATTATCCGTTCATCTCTATCACTGAGAGCATGAGAAATGATAAGTGAAAGACATAAATACAGCGTAAGGAGAATGCATTTTATTGCGTGTTATTGGTGGTAATGAGTATGATTGTCAAACAAGGAAATTCCGCGTCAATGGTCATTGTTTCGGTAGGTCCTGTATATCTGACCAGCCTGATTCTCGATCCAATCTCTAACTACATATTTGGCAAGTGTTTCCAGGATGTGGAATTGGTCCTTGGCCTTTACATCATTGGTATTTCTTTCTCCGTTTCTTTTCACACATAGAGTCATAGAGTCATACAGCATGGAAACAGACTCTTCAGTCCAACTCATCCATGCCGACCAGATATCCGAAATTAATTTAGTCCCATTTGACAGCATTTGGCCCATGTCCCTCTAAACCCCTCGTATTCATATACCCATCCAGATGGCTTTTAAATGTTGCAATTGTACCAGCCTCCACCACTTCCCCTGGCAGCTCATTACATACACGCACCACCCTCTGCATGAAAATGTTGCCCCTTAGGTTCCTTCTAAATCTTTCCCCTCTCTCCTTTAACCTATGCCCTCTAGTTTCGGAATCCACTACCCTGGGGAAAAAGACCTTGGCTATTTATCCTCTCCATGCCCCTATGATTTTATAAACCTCTACAAGGTCACACCTCAACCTCTGATAGACCAGGGAAATTAACCCCAGCCTTTTCAGCCTCTTCCTATGACTCCAACCTTCCACCTGGCAACATCCTTGTAAGTCTTTTCTGAATCCTTTCAACTTTCACAGCATCTTTTCTATAGGTGGGAGACCAGAATTGCATGTAATATCCCAAATTAGCCTAACCAATGTCCTGTACAGCTGCAACATGACCTTCCAACTCCTCTACTCAATGCACTGACCAATAAAAGAAAGCATACCAAACACCTTCTTCACTATCCTACCTACCTGCAACTCCACTTTCAAGGAACTATGAACCTGCACTCCAAGATCTCTTTGTTCAGCTATACTCACCCAAGACCTTACCATTAAGTGTACAAGTCCTACCCTGATTTGCCTTTCCAAAATGTAGCACCTCACATGTATCTGATTTAAACTCCATCTGCCTATCCTCAGCCCATTTACCCAACTGAAGGTCCCATGGTACTCTACCTTGTGGGTGGCATGGTGGCACAGTGGTTAGCACTGCTGCCTCACAGCGCCAGAGACCCGGGTTCAATTCCTGCCTCAGGCGACTCTCTGTGTGGAGTTTGCACATTCTCCCCGTGTCTGCGTGGGTTTCCTCCAGGTGCTCCGGTTTCCTCCCACAATCCAAAAATGTGCAGGTTAGGTGAATTGACCACGCTAAATTGCCCGTAGTGTTAGATGAAGGGGTAAATGTAGGAGTATGGGTCTGGGTGGTATATGCTTCGGCGGGTCAGTATGGACTTGTTGGGCCGAAGGGCCTGTTTCCACACTGTAAGTAATCTAATCTAATCTAATCTAATCTAATCTAAGGTAACCTTCTTCACTATTCACTACACCTCCTATTTTGGTGTCATCTGCAAACTTGCTAACCGTACCTCCTACGTTCACATCCAAATCATTTATAAAATTATTCCGAAGAATTGTGCCCCTTCGTACAGGAGCTTACTACAAGTCAGGTTTCTTCCTAACAAGGCTGTCCCAGGCATTGACGTCTATGTTGCATTTGTGAGGGAGGTCTTCAGGGAATCTCTCAAATGCTCCCTTAGTCCTCCTCTCCTCTCAGGGAGCTGGGTGAAGATGATTGGCTTTGGCAGTCAGTGTTCAGACATCATAAGCACGTGACCTGCTCAGCAGAGTTGGTTCTGGATAATCGTTGCCTTGATGCTACTGCTATTGGCTGCTTCAAGGACGCTGATGTTGCTAGGCCTGTCCTCTCAGATGATGCTGAAAACCATCTCAAACAGCATTAATGGTACTTCTCTAGGGCCTGAGGTAGCGTCTACACATAGTCCAAGTTTCGAAGCAGCACAGTAGAATCAGAAGGATGACTACCTAATGCAAAGAAAACTTCATTGCAAACAATAATGAGACCAATTGAGATACGGTCTGAATTGAAATCCCACTTATACACTAATAGTCACTACTCAAGAGATGAATAGTGATTTTAAGGCCATGCAAACTGATTATTTCCATGATTGGATATTGTGTTGATTATTTTTAGCAAAGACATCTGCACTGCAATATTACCCTCTGCTACATAAGGTGTTGATCTCCAAGTTAGCTGAGTAAATGGCATGATTAGCATCCACTTTCTTCCAATTATGCTTCATGTCAGATCCCTGGCAATTTTAACTAAAAGCTTAAGAGAAAGACCTTTGATGACTGCTTTTAGAGTCTTGGAGATTTCTGAAGAAAATTGTAGTTGTTGTTCCAGGTGATGTTTACAGGACTGTATCACACCAGTCAGCAGAGCAAATCACTGTGTGCCTGTTCAATAATTTAGAAATTATGACCGTCACTTTCGATCAGTCAAATGGGATGATTGTTGGTGAAAGATAGAGGTCCCAGATTGCTAAGACCCGGTGCTTGAATCTAATTTTTCACAGCGTGAATGTGCACATCTTAAAGTAATTGGCTGAATATTTTGTTGCTTAGCAATGCATCGACGCGGTCATAGTGTCGGCATCTTTAATTGTTTTTGATTAACTGGGAACTCACAAGTGACAGGGTGCATTGTGAATACTTTCAATAATTTTCCTAAAGGAACAATTATTACTTTAAAAGCAAGAGGTAAATTTTGTAACAGTTAGAGATGGCAAACAATAGGTTAGAACCAATTTGCAGCCTGGGTTTCAATTCTAATTAGGCCAAGTTGACCTTCCTTGATGTGAACATTCAAGGATTGGGAAGAAGGGGACAGCTGCAAAGGCTGGTGATGGAGGGTCAGACCCATCTTTGGAGTATACTGTGCAGAGACTTCTGACGGGGGTTTCGTGTAGTTCTTCCTCCAGCTGGGTGCCTCCTTCCAATGCCTTTTCTCTTCATGAAGATGAGCACCTGTAATGCATGCCAAGTTCCTTGCTTCCCCCACCCTGTTGCCATCACCTTGATCCTGAGTGGCTGGGGTAGGTATGTCACCAGAACACCCTGAGGGTTCTGGACTTCGCAGTCCTTGGCAGCTGCCAACCTACCCGTGGAGGCTGCAAAGACAGCTGCAAGAGTGACTGCGCTGCTGCTGCATCTGAGCAATGCGGCCGATTGCCTCCCACAGAGCTGTCTGTCCCGCCCTCTGCATTGTCCCTGATTGCCGACATCACAGGGTCCCCTCCTGCCCAGGGCTGAGCAGGTGCCTGGTCTCCGGCAAGTCCTCCCGGGGCTAGTGGTATTTCTTTGGCGGTCAACTGCAGAGCTATCACAGTTCCGAGGAGATGATGGTCTGGCAGTATTACTGCTGTACTGTTAATCCAGAGATCCAGGTGTTGTTCCAGGGATCCTGGTCAAACCCTGCCATGGGTCTATGGTGGAATTTAAATTCACTAAAGATCTGCAATTAAGAGCCTAATGATGGACACAAGTCAATTGTCAGGAAATACCCATCTGTTCATTAATGTCCTTTTGGGGAAGGAAACTGCCATCCTTACCAGTCTACATGTGATTCCAAACCCGAGTCTGGATTAGAGTGGTGCTGGAAAAGCACAGCAGTTGGTGACTCCAAACCCACAGCAATGTGGTTGACTTTAATTGCCCTCTACACAATTAGGGCTGGGAAATAAATACTGGCCTAGCCAATGATGCCCATGTCCTGTGAATTAAGTTAAAACATGAGACCCTCACCATCTTGTGCTCCCAAACTCTCTAATACTAACGTTCCCAAATGAGGTGACATTATCTGAGCTTGTAGGGGGTGCGAGAGGCAGACTTGTTGGAATTTCAGTACTTACCGGTAGGTCAAGGAGATGGTTTCTGGGAGAGGTGGCCATCTGTCCACATGGAGATGCAAGGCACAGGGGAGAGAGAGAGAGAGAGAGAGATGAGACATCATGGTCATTGGTTAGAAGTGGGGTGCAGTGAGTGACACTGACAGTGGGGTTATGTTGGGGGAGTCGCAGTTGAACGGAAAGTGGGACTTACTCATTTGGTGGGACATGGACTTCTCAGTATCCACACAGGAGTGATCCCAGTCTTCTCCTGCAGGGGGCTGAATTCTCACCTCATAGTTGAGCAGATAGGGATGAGGGCCTAGGTTTAGGGTGAGAAGGGAAGGATTTAAAAGGGACCTGAGGGACAACTTTTTCATGCAGTGTGTTGCATGTGTGGAATGAACTATCAGAGGAAGCAGTAGATATAGGTAGAGTTATGTTTTTTTAAAACATGTGGACAAGCACATGAATAGGAAAGGTTTTGAAGGGTATGGGCCAAATGCAGGCACGTGGGATTGGTTTAGTTTGGGAAACTTGGTCAGCATGGACGCCGTACATCGGCTGTCCATGGTTAGTTGTGAGGGAGGAAAGGAGAGTGAGCGAGGGTTAATGATGCAGGCAATAGTGAGAGTGGCAGGGAATGAGGAGAGAGTGAGGACTGCAAATGTTGGAGAGTCAGAGTCAAAAAGTGTGGCACTGGAAAAACACAGCAGGTTAGGCCACATCCAAAGAGCTGGAGACGTTTCAGGTGTAAGCCCTTCATCAGGAACAGTGGAGAATGTGCCTTGGCAGGACATGTTGCAGTAGCAAAGATAGAGTGTCATACAGTCATGGAGTTGTACAGCATGAAAACAGACCCTTCGATCTAACTCATCCATGTTGACCGATTATCCTAAATTAATCTAGTCCAACTTGCCAGCATTTGGCCCATATCCCTCTGAACCCTTCTTATTCATACACCCATCCAGAAGCCTTTTAAATGTTGTAATTGTACCAGCCTCCACCACTTCCTCTGGCAGCTCATTCCATGCATGCACCACCCTCGGCGTGAAAAAGTTGCCCCTTAGGTTCCTTCTAAATTTTTCCCTCTGACCCTAAACAAATGCCCTCTAGTTTTGGACTTTCCCCTACCTTGGGGAAAAAAACCTTGTCAATTCACCCAATCTATGCCCCACATGATTTTTCAGCCTCTAGAAGAACAAAGAACAATTGAGCACAGGCCCTCCAAGCCTGCACCGTCGCATTCTGTCCTTCCATACTAAAACTATCTCCACTTACAAGATCCGTATTCCTCTATTCCCTCCCTATTCGAATATTCATCCAGGTGCTTCTTGAATGCTGCTATTGTGTCTACTTCCACCACCTCCCCTGGCAGTTCCAGGCACTCACCACCCTTTGTGTTAAAAATGTTCCTCCCACATCTGTTTTAAGCATTTCCCCCTTGCATCTGTGTAACTGACCCCTCCACCCTGGGAAAAAAGCCGCATACTTTCCGCTCTATCCATGCCATTCACAATCTTATAAACTTCTATTAGGTTGCCCCCCCAACCTCCTGTCGAGCAGACCCAGTCTATCCAACCTTTCTTCATAGCTAAAATCCCGCATATCAGGCAACATCCTGGTAAACCTTTTCTGTACCCTCTCCAAAACGTCCACTGGTAGTGTGGTGACCCAAACAGTACCAAGTGTGGCCTAACTAAAGTTCTAGAAAGCTGCAGAATAACTTGTCTATCCTTATACTCAATGCCCCTTCCAATGAAGGCAAACATGCCATAAGCCTTTTTTACTACCTTCGCGAAAGTGAGGACTGCAGATGCTGGAGATTAGAGTCGAGAGTGTGGTGCTGGAAAAGCACAGCAGGGCAGGCAGCATCTGAGGATTTATCTTTTCTACTACCTTATCTACCTGTGCTGCCACCTTTAGTGATTTGTGGACCTGCACATCTAGATCCCTTGGCATATCAGTACGCCATTAACTGTACCATTTCCACCTGTACTTGTCTTCCAAAATGCATCACCTCTTATATTTGCCCGGATTAAACTCCATCTGTCATTTTTTCTGCCCATGCCTCTAACTGATCTCTATATGCTGCATCCTCTGACAATCCTCCTCACTGTCTTTGTATCGTCCACAAACGTACTAATTAGACCAGCAACATTTTCCTCCAAACCATTTATGTAGATCACAAACAGCAGAGGTCCCAGCACTGATCCCTGTGGAACACCATTAGTCACAGCCCCCCCATTCCAAAAAACATCCTTTCACCGCTACCCTCTGTCTCCTATCACTAAGCCAGTTCTGTTTCCATCTTGCCAGCTCACTCTTGATACCCTGTGACTTTCCCTTTTGTACCAGTCTGCCATGAGGGACCTTGTCAGAGGCTTTACTGACGTCTATGTAGGCAACATCGACCGCTTTTCCCTCATCAATCATCTTCATCGCCTCCTCAAAACCTCCCCCAACACAAAACCATACCGTCTATTGCTAATCAATCCATTTGCTTCTAAATGCGTATAGATCTTGTCTCTGAGAATCTTTTCCAATAATTTTCCTACACTATTAACATGAATCTCACAGGCCTGTAGTTTCCTGGATTATCTGTGCTCCCCTTCTCAAACAGTAGGACAACACTCATTCCTGATGAAGGGCTTTTGCCCGAAATGTCGATTTTCCTGCTCCTCGGATGCTGCCTGACCTGCTGTGCTTTTCCAGCACCACACTCTCGACTCTAATCTCCAGCATCTGCAGTCCTCACTTTCGCCTAATGGGACATCACTGGCTATTCTCCAGTCCTCTAGGACTTCACCTGTGGCCAAAGAGGAGTTTGGGAGTGGACTTTGCAGTCAGTGCGGCATTGTGGAAGAATGTGGTGTTAAGGAATGGTCAGCCCCAAATATTACATTTCTGGAGTGTTTCCAAACGTCCTTCTTCATCTAAGCAAAAAAAAAAGCTCTCCCCTCATCCTCTGATGCTCCAGGGAAAATAGCCCCAGTCTATTATAGCTCAGTGGTTAGTACTGCCACCTCATAGCGTCAGGGACCCAGGTCCAATTCCAGCCTCGAGCAAGTAACCTGTGTGGAGTTTGCACATTTGACCCATGTCTGCCCTCCAGGTGCTCTGGGCTCCTCCCACAGACCGAAGATGTGCAGGTTAAGGTGCATTGGCCATGCTAAATTGCCCATAGTGTTCAGGGATGTGAAGGTTAGGTGCACTAGTCGGGGGAAATGTAAAGCTAAAGTAATAGGGTAGGGGAATGGGTCTGGGTGGGATACTCTTCCGAGGGTTAATGTGGACTTGTTGGGCAAATGGCTGTTTCCACACTGTAGGCATCTATGAATCTATGATTATATTCAGCCTTTTCCTATAGATCAAACCTTCCATCCCTGGCGACATCATTGTAAATCTTTTCTGAATCCTTTCAAGTGTCACGACATCCATGCCATAACATTGTGGCCCAATGGCCCAGTGGTTAGCACTGCAGCCTCACAGCACCAGGGACCTGGGTTCAGTTCCCACCTTAGATAACTGTCTGTGTGGAATTTGCACATTCTCCCTGTGTCTGCGTGGGTTTCCTCTCGATGCTCCAGTTGCTTCATACAGTCCAAAGATGTGCAAGTTAGATGAATTGGCCATGCTAAATCCATGGTGTTAGGTGCATTAGTGTGGGGTGAATGGGTCTGGGTGGGTTACTCTTCAAACTGTCAGTGTGGACTTGTTGGGCCAAATGGTCTGTTTCCACACTATAGGTAATCTAATCCTTCCTATAGCACAGAGACCAGAATTAACCACAATACTTTAAAATTGACCTAACCAATGTCCCGATGAAGGGCTCCTGCCTGAAACATTGATTTTCCTGCTTCTCGGATGCTGCCTGACCTGCTGTGCTTTTCCGGCACCACTCTAACCTTGACTTTAATCTCCAGCATCTGCAGTCCTCACTTTCGCCTAACCAATGTCCTGTCTTGGTGCCATGGCTTCTTTAGCAGGTGAGAAAGCAAGTTGAAGGTGCTTTGTGTGGCATTTAGCTTCTTTGGCATTGTTAACATAGGAATGGAGTATGGAGCCAAGCAAGATATGCTCAGCCCTTCACCAATCACTGGATAGGCCTCAGCTGAAGTAGTCAACCCAGTTCTGGGCATGACTCATTGGGAGATGATGTCAAAGCCTCAGAGAAGACTCAGACGTGATTGACGAGATGTTTGTTCTCAGGAAGGTGGGGGTTCCACTCGATGGACAGGTCGGAGAAGATGGGTTTTCTTTTGGAATAAAGAAAGGGAGATTTGGTCACATATTCAATGGTTTTTGTAATGTGTCCAGCATCAGACAGATACAGGCTGAAGATAATTAGCAAAGCAATCAGTGGTGATTTGAGAATAATGATTTCAGCAGTGGCCTGCAATGTGTTTCATCAATGAACAGTGTAAACAGATTCAGTAAATTGATTTCCTGAAGAAGGGCTTATGCCCGAAACGTCGATTCTCCTGTTCCTTTGATGCTGCCTGACCTGCTGCGCTTTTCCAGCAACACATTTTTAAGCTCTGATCTCCAGCATCTGCAGTCCTCACTTTCTCCTAAACAGATTCAGTGACTACTTCCAAATGGAATTAAATACTCAAAGGGGAAACATTTCCAGGAATGAGCAGGGATGTGGCACAAATCGGATAACATTTTCAGAGGTTTGCCAGGGGCTTGTTATGTCGAATAGCTTCTTTCTATGTGTGGGTCTACAATGGTATTACAGTACTACGAATTTTATTCAGCCTATGGTTAATAATTTTCTTTTAACAAAACAATGTGTCCAACATTAGTACCTGCCTTTTACCTTTGTAATCCCTGTTTACAGATCTTGCCACTGCTGAAGGGGTCTAATTAATTTCTTTTAGTAAAACACATACTTCTCAGGAAATTGAACGCTGCATTATCATTACAATGAACACGCTTCAAAATTGAGAGAGAACAGAGAATAGAGCAATCCCGAACAGTTTAGCTGTGTAAAGTAATCCATATTAAATGTCTGATTCACTCTCTGAATGTGCATTTAATTTATTTCTCTGAGCCTTTATTCATGCGTTGGCTGAGAAAGTAGCAGCTAAACAAAACCTGCATAAAAAGTAAGATTCTTCCTTCTATTCACTTAATCCAGAAGCACTGCAGATTGCGCATCAGCATTTAAATGTTTTTAGGTAAAAACGAGGACTACAGATGCTGGAAACCTGAGTCTGGATTAGAGTGGTGCTGGAAACTTCAACCCCAGGGCATCAATGTGGACTTCACTAGTTTCCTCATTTCCACCCCCCCCACCTTACCCTTCCAGCTCAGCATCATCCTCATCACCTGTCCTACCTGCCTATCTTCCTTTTCACTTATCCATTCCACCCTCCTCTCTGACCTATCACCTTCATCCCCACCCCCAATCACCTATTGTTCTTTATGCTACTTTCTCCCCACCCCCACCCCCCTCTCATTTATCTCTCCACCCTGCAGGCTTCCTGCCTCTGTTCCTGATGAAGGGCTTTTGCCTGAAACGTCGATTTTCCTGCTCCTCGGATGCTGCCTGACCTGCTGTGCTTTTCCAGCACCACTCTAATCCAGATTTAAATGTTTCTGTTTATGTGCGCACACACACATCCTTGTTTGTAAGTGTATTTACATTTGGATTTGTTTGTGTGAGTTCTCTCCACTAACCCAATTTCATGTTTTCTTGTGCATTTCCGATTTCCCCCACTCAACCATTAGCAATGTAAAAGCATCAATTCAGTGCAAATTATTTTCTAAGCTGACAGAAACGTCGTTCTTTTGCTGCTTGAATCAAAACAATCTTCTTCTAAAAGCAAATTAAGATCATTTTGCTTTCCCAGCTTCTGAAGCTGACAGAAATGGATCCCAGTCTCTTAAGAAAAGGCTAGCACCCACAAACTGCAAGAATTTGAATTGCATCTTTATCAGCTAATACCATCTGCATGGGTGGCTTAACAAACCAAACACAGAACCCATTTTGTAATCTCAAGGTATGTTGGGAAAAGCACCTTAAAGGTGGAGAAAGATATGTTAAGGATTTAAGGGTTAGAAAAAGCTAAAATTGAAGAGTCTCATTTCGTGTCACTGTGCAAAATTGTGATGTGTTATGTCATTTTTAATTCAGTGCACTTACATGAAGTTACAATCTACAATTTATATCACTCCTGAAGAAGGGCCTGTGCCCGAAACGTCGAATCTCCTGTTCCTTGGATGCTGCCTGACCTGCTGTGCTGTTCCAGCAATAAAGTTTCAACTACAATTTATATCACTCCACCATTCGGTGTCATTGACATGAGGAGGTATTAAATCACCTCATTGTTCATGTTTCTTGGGCTGAATTATAATGAGAAAAATCCTGTCATGTTCGGTCACACATATGCTACTTGTGGGACATCTATTTACCATCATGTACCAAACCACCCACTGATCACACTATTTCTATAAATTGGAAAGTGCACCAGCCCAGTTTCCCTTCATTATATGTGCAGTGTTCCAAAACTGATCATTAGCATTGAATAAAATTACCATGTAACAAATCTTTCCCCACTAACTTTCTATGCAGTTAAAAAACAGGAAGCAAAAGACCCTTGGGCCCTGGATGTAATTTCTTTCTACAACCAAGCACTATAATCTTCTTGATTCTACTGTCTCCAGTTACATTGCCCTCAGATTAGTAACATTTAAATTCTGCTTACTGACAGAGCTAAAATAAAAACACAGGAGAAGCATTTAACAGATGATATACACAAACCAATTTTCGTCCTGTAACTGGGTCCATTGGTCTGAATCGTAGAATAGTAACAGCACAAAAAGAGGCCATTTGGTCCATCATGCTTACTCAGGCTGTATTACCTTGTCTTAACCTCCTGCCTTTTCCCCACAGCCTGTTCCCACACTGTAGGTAAACTAATCTAATCAATTCTTGAACAAATACCAATCTTGAATGCCTCACCACACTTCTAGGAAGCACATTCCAGACACTTAACCACTCAGAGTGAAAAGATTTCTTTGGCAGTTCTGAGGAAGGGTCCCTTGACCTGATACGTTAGCTCTGATTTCTCTCCACAGATGCTGCCAGACCTGCTGAGCTTTTCCAGCAATTTCTGTTTTTGTTTCTGATTTACAACATCCTCATTTCTTCTGGTTTTTCTTTCACATCAGCCATCCATTGTTTGCAAATTATTTCAAACTGGTAAGCGAAATGAGAAAGAAAGGCACAATATGCATTTGCAAAGTGTCTATTTATTAACCAGAGATGGAAACTAAATAGAACATAGAACAATACAGCGCAGAACAGACCCTTTGGCTCTCAATGTTGCGCCGACCTGTGAACTATTCTCAGTTCGTCCCCCTACACAATCCCATCATTATCTATGTGCTTATGTAAGGATTGTTTAAATCTTCCTAATATGGCTGAGTTAACTACATTGGCAGGTAAAGTACCTTTTATGAGATCTAGATGTCTCAAGACAAGTTTTAGGCAACAAAGTCATTTTGAAAATACAAGTAAAACAATTGCAGATGTTGAAAACAAAAATGACAGAAATGTGCCGTAGCAGCATCTGTGGAGAGAAACAATGTTAATATCTCCAGGCGGAATGAGTTGAAGGTGGATATCATTGCTGAGGAAGGAAATTCGAATGCTTTTAGATACTTGATCAATGGCGAGAATTGGAATAGAAAGTGGGGAGGGTAAACAGGGCTGAAAAGCCAGACAGAAATCCCATTGAAGGTTGAGCGTTCCTGGAAGAGAAATGGCCAAGGATTGGACATGCTGCGTGTGCTTGAAATCATAGAACTCCTACAGTGTGGAAGCAGGCCATTCAGCCCATCAAGTTCACACTGGCCCTCTGAAGAGCATCCCATCCAGACCCACTCCCCTACCCTATCCCTGTAACCCTGCATTTCCCATGGCTAATCCACCTAGCCTACATATCCCTGGACACTGTGGGCAACTTAGCATGGCCAATCCACCCTAACCTTAGCATGGTCAATTCACCCTAACCTTAGCATGGTCAATTCACCTAAACTGGACAGTGGGAGGAAACCAGAGCACCCAGAGGGAACTCACGCAGACACGGGGAGAATGTGCTAACTCCACACAGGCAGTCGTCCGAGGCTAGAATCGAACCCAGGTCCCTGGCGCTGTGAGTCATCAGTGCTAACCACTGAGATACCATGCTGGCCTAATCTGAAATGAAAACCCCCACAAAAATGTTGGAATTACTCAGGAAGTCAAGTAGCATTTGTAAAGAGAAATAGAGGTAATAGTTCAGAGATGACTTTTCAATGGAATGGGAAGAAAATGGAAAAAGGGGTGATGGATTGGTGTGTGGGGTGGGAGGGGGGAAGAATGAACAAAAGGAAAAGTCTGTAATGGAGTAGAAGCCTGGAGAGATATAAGATTCCATGGCACTAAAATTAAAGAGCGTAGTAATAGTTATAGTGGGTTGTTTGGTAATCCAGTGACCCAGGTCAGTTGTTCAAATGCTGCTATGGGAATTGGTGGGATTTCAATTCAATTAACACACTAAATCTGGAATGGAAAGCCAGTCTCAAAGGAAATCTGCCATCCTTAGCTGGTCTGGCCTACATGTGACTCCAGACCCACAGCCATGTGGTTGGCTTTTAACTGCCTTCTGAAATGGACCAGAAAACCACTCAATTACAGCAATCCACTACAGGAGGGTCAAAAAGGAATAAAACCAGATGGACAGACCAGCATTGACCAGGGACTATGTAAAGAAACCGTAGATTGCTTCCCATTGAGATTATAAAGTCTTCCTCACTAATCTGTTTGGGCTCATGCTGAAATTCCAACAGTTGTCTCAGAAACTACTCAAGCATCAGCCTGACATTGTCACACTCAGAAAATCATACATATAGTGTTCCAGACCTTACCAGCACCATCCCTGGTTATTTCCTGTCCCACAGAGGGGGACTCACAGCCATACACAATGGGAGGGTGTCGCCCCTCAACATTGGCGCTGGACTCCATGATGTCTCAGATCATGAGGTCAAACTTCCTGCTGATTACCAGATGCTGCCCTACCTCAGGCAATGAACCAAGACGGTAAATGCCAATGATGATGGTGACAGGCATACAGAATGTTCTCTACATGGGGAACCTGAATGTGCATTACCAAGAATGGCTTAATAAAACCACAACTTGACTGGGCTAGTCCAGTCCTGATGGACATAGATGCTACACTGAGTCTGTAGAAGTGGTGAGGGAACCCACAAGATGGAAATCAATTTGATCTCATCCTTACCAATCTACCCATTCCAGATCTACCTATCCAAGACAACATTGGCAGGAGTCAGCACCTCAGGAGATCACTGACCCACCTTCACGTTGAGGGCACCCTTCATTGTGTTATGGCACTACCACCTGCAAGATGGGGTAGATTTAGAACAAACATATGTTGCTATGGCAATTGCAAGTTTCAATTTTGTTTTCCAGAATTAACCATAGCCACTATGTTTCATGAACTTTTGTTTGTTAGTGGCCTGAGTTGTCTTTTTTTCTGCTTTCTCTTCTGATTTTGTTCTTAAACTCAACAGCCAACGCTGGCCCAGCCAGCGATGCCCACATCCCATAAATGGAAGTTTAAAGCAAAACTCCAGGGGTCTGTGGGAAGGATGAGAGAAGGAGGGTGAAATGGGAAATGAGCGGTCGGACAGGAGAGAATTCTTGATGCTGTTCAAGGCAGTTCTCTTACAATGTGATGGGTCTGGAGCATAAATATTGTCAGGTTAAGGACACCTATGTTAGCTGCCAGCCATTTTATGGGGGGGGGGAGCAGTTGCCAAGTGGCGTTCTCGCTGGAGTGTTCATCCAGAGATCCAGACAGTGTTCTGGGGACCTGGGTTCGAATCCCATCATGACAGATGGAGGGATTTGAATTTGTTAATTAAAATAAATCTGGAATTAAGAATCAAATGATGACTATGAAACCATTGTCGATTACTGGGGGGAATAAACCATCTGGTTCACTAATGCCCTTTAGGGAAGGAAACTGCCGTTCTTACTGAGTCTGGCCTACATATGACTCCAGGCCCATAGCATTGCGGTTGACACTTAACTGCCCTCTGGGTAACTAGGGATGGGCAATAAATGCTGGCCTGACCCGTGAATGAATAAGGAAGAAACAAAAAGAGGATGGTGCCTGTGAGACTCCCTGAAACCAACAGAGATCGATAGACAGCAAAGAGGAGCAAGAGCTCTGTGCTTTTCTATCCTGTGGCCCAGGCAAAATAATTTCCTTATTATACCCTCCTGTGAATCATGTAAGAGGATTATTGTGTTATGATGATATCAGAATAGTTTCATGCTCTTTAATCAATGTCATCTCAACTCTATTTTTAACTGTTCAATTTCATTGATTCATTTTACTCTGGCTGTAGTGCATCTTGTGAAATGTAATGGATGACGGGGAGTAGATAATAAAATGGTAATTTAATCTCAGGGTTCCCATGATGTTCATTTACATTTGTGCTCTGGCACTTTGTGGTGTGAGCAGTACCCCTTTGATTGAATGAAACTGGCGGGTGACCTTCAGTAATCCTGTGTAGGATTCCAAATGAAATCACTAGGAGCTGGAGATTCATTCTCAATGGAGACCATGGACACTGGGACAAACGTACTTCCTTATTGGGTTTCAAAACCACAGTTAATGTTGAAGGACCTCAGCATGTGAAGAGTTAGATCAATTTTGATTCTAATTTGCTCATTGAATCCCGTTGGTGCATACTAGATATTTTATTTCTAATTATGAATGCATCTCACTTAAATTGAATTTCACACAAAGACACTAAAGTGTTCACGACTGAACCACAGTTAATTCCAAAGCTTTATCTGAATTCTTAGGAATGCTTCAATTTTCACAGAGTTTCTGAAGGTGGAAGCCCCCAGAAATGGTACGAGTTCCTTCTCTTATCTGTTTTCTGTTTGAAGATTATTTGTTCATAGCGAAATAACTCCAGAGGCTAATATCCCGTCACCAAGTCGCCGTTCATTTACACATGCCCCAGTACTTGACACTGGTTTGGCTTCCTCAGAGCCAAGTCTCAGAGTGAACAGAACCCCAGACACTCCTGTTTATATCTGTCAGCAAGGACTCCCTGATGGGACTAGATTAACAGCCCCAATCAGGGAACTCATATTCTATGAGTTCCCTGATTGGGGCTGTTAATCTAGTCCCATCAGGGACCTTTCTAAGCTGCAATCTTCTTCCTGACCTCTCTGCCCCCACCCCAGTCTGACCTATCACCCTCACCTTGACCTCTTTCCACCTATCGCATTTCCGACGCCCCTCCCCCAAGTCCCTCCTCCCTACCTTTTATCTTAGCCTGCTGGACAAACTTTCCTCATTCCTGAAGAAGGGCTTATGCCCGAAACGTCGATTCTCCTGTTCCCTGGATGCTGCCTGACCTGCTGCGCTTTTCCAGCAACACATTTTCATCTTCTATGAGGTCCACCTGGCTGACCCCATTACAATCATTACACATAGAGTATGGGTATTATTTGCAAGGCCTAATACTGCCCTTAAGCTAGGAGAAAGTGAGGACTGCAGATGCTGGAGACCCGAGGAGCAGGAGAATTGATGTTTCGAGCATAAGCTCTTCGTCAGGAATGTTCCTGATGAAGAGTTTATGTTCAAAGTGTCGACTCTCCTGCTCTTCGGTTGCTGCCTGACCGGCTGTGCTTTTCCAGCACTTTACCTTTTGACAGTGCAGTTAAGCTGAGTAGCATTTCAGAAGGTGGTTGAAAAAACCTGGAGTTACCTGGAGGCCAGACCAAGTAAGAATGGCAGATGTCCTTCCCAAAAGGATACTAGTGAACCAGGTGGGATTTTATGATAATGTTCATCATCCTGAAACTAAAATTATTTTTTAAGTAAATAATTCACCTCAAGTTGCAGCACTTGCCACAGTGTGATATAAACCTTGTCCCCAAATTTAGACCCTTGCCTCTAAGCTACAAGTCCAGCAAAATTACACCGTAACACCATCCCAATAAACTTGTGTCTGTCTTATTGACAGGATAAAGATTTGAAAAGATAATGTTTCCCTCATTCAAGTGAGAGATGGCAAAAGAACAATCAGAATCATTTTCCCCTTGGAGGATTTATTCCACTGCCCACTTCTTTATGCCATTGACAACCTTTCCTTGTTTAAATTTCGGCATTCATGATTGATGCAGCTTATATTTATTATGTTGTCTGTGTCAATCTGGGAACTTGTGATTGGTTTAAAATAAATAGATTTACATCCACAATATAAATGACAGAATTATATATTTTGAGTTTGCTGTGTCCATTTGCAGCAGTAAAACCTTTCAGATATATACCTTCGGACTGAATCTCTATTCTTTTCAAATATCTTTGCCTCATTAGCTGTGGAATTTAAAGACTGACATAGGACTGGGCCAGAGGAGGAAAGCCCACCTCCTTCCTCAGAGTTCTGAAACAAGCAAAACTGAAACTGATGGAGAAATTCAGCAGGTCTGGCAGCATCTGTGAAGGGAAAACAGTAGGGATTCTACGATTCTGACAGGGCATTGAAGTGACTGAAATCAGCTTGGGAAATCCAACATTAATATTTTGAGTCCACTGGCCCTTCCTCAGAACTCTTCCAGGAATTTCTGAATCCTTGACTCTTGACTCTGTTCAGCAGTGCATGACAGTTGTATTGTGAAACAATTATATTGGCCTTACATACCCAGAAATAAAAGTAATATGGCCTTTCCATTCAATTCCCAAGTGTTGCTGTTCTCTACCATCCAGTGATCAAGAGTCGTCTACAGGTCGTTCTGCTATAACGTGAGAGTAACTGCACTATAGAAAACTACGACAGAAAATCACGCTATACAAGATCGCCACAGACATTTGCTATATCTGTTCAGCAGAATGTTTGCGTTATCCAAACAGCTTCCACAATTCATCAATAGCGTTATAGCCAATTCATGTTGACAAAACACGCGTTATACCAGAATGACCTGTATTAAAAATTACATTATTTAATGCCATCCATTGGGAATGTTGGATTTCCCAAGCTGATTTCAGTCTCTTCAATATATTGTCAGAATCATAGAATCCCTACAGTGTGGAAACAGGCCATTCAGCCCATTGAGTCCACAATGTCCTTCCAAAGAGCATCCCACCCAAACCTATCATATTCCCATAACCCTATAGTTCCCATGGCTAAACCACCTAGCCTGCGCATCCCTGGACACCATGGGGTAAGTTAGCATGGCCAATCCACCTCTCCTGCACATCTTTGGACTGTGGGAGGAAACCAGAGCATCTGACAGAAACCCACGCAGACACGGGGAGAATGTGCAAACTCCACATGGACCGTTGCCAGACACTGGACTCAAATGAGGGACCCTGGCATTGTGAGGCAGCAGTGGTAACCACTGAGCCACCACGCCTCCCAAGTGGTTGGTTTTGTTTTTAATTTATTCATGGGAATATGGCCCATCATTTGTTTCCCATTCCTAATTTCCATTTGAACTGTTTTGGCGTAGTCCATTTCTGAAGAACAAAATTGTTGGCGGTCTGGAGTCACGTGAGGACCAGGCCATGTAAGGGTGTTTCCTGTTGTAACGGTACATTTTAACAACATGTTCGCTCACCATTGGACTAGCTTTTAATTTCAGATTTTCCGGGTTGCAAAATTCGCCAACTGCCTTGAGTGGGATTGGAACTCATCACACCCCTCTCCCAAAAAAGAAAGTAATTTTCGGGGTTTCTAGATGACTAGTACAGTCATCACCACTTTCCCCTGAGTTGGGTGAAGGTGGGTTGTGGTTGTGGAATGCTCAAAACATCAGAAGAGATGGCATTGTGTTGGCAAGTAATCATACAATCCCTACAGTGTGGAAGCAGGCCATTCGGCCCATCGAGTCTGCACCGACCCTCTGAAGAGCATTCCACCCAGACCCACCCTCTTACCCTACCCCCGTAATTCTACACTTACCTTGGCTAACCCACCTAGCCTGCACATTATTGGACATTATGATCTATTTAGCATTGCCAATCGATCTAACCTGCACATCCTTGCATATCTAATATGGAAAGTTATAATGCAAATGTGCATTTATACTATAATTTCAAACATCATCTTCAAGATCAAGAACTTCAGAGAACCCAGTTTGAACTACAATCCTAATATAACCTTCTAAAGCACAATTTGAAAGGGATAATGTTCAATACCTTTGCCAATGATGCTCATAGTCAATGAATACATAATTATAAAAGTATGATCCATTAATAATATGAACCATAAATTTTTTAAAATGCCAGGTTTTGCTTCAAGTGGTTTGTGCCCAGGTTTCTTCATTTCGAAGTAACCCTTCACAACCCAGAATCCTATGACAGCCCTGCTTTCCTCAGACTTGGGACTTCTGGTCATCCCTCACTTCCTTCCTCCCAGCAATCAGCACTGTGCCTTTGGCTTCTAGCCTTTCCCAGTAAACCTCTCTGCTTCCTTTTACACAGTCCTTGAAACCAACCTCCTTGACCAATCCTTAATGCACCTAATTGTAGTTGAGGCCAGACCATTTAGGAGAGATGTGAGGAAGCACTTACAAAGTCATAAAGTTAGACAGTAAAGAAACAGACCCTTCGATCCAACTTGTCCATGCCGACCAGATATCCTTAACTGATGTCGTCCCATTTGCCAGTATTTGGCCCATATCCCTTTAAACCCTTCCTGTACATATACCATCCATATGCCTTTTAAATGCTGTAATTGTACCCAGCCTCCACCACTTCCTCTGGCAGCTCATTCCATTCACGTACCACCCTCTGTGTGAAAAAGTTGTCCCTTAGGATCCTTTTAAATCTTTCCCCTCTCACCTTCTATAGCCTGGAAATCACGTATGACAACAGGTTCCACTGCACCTTGGTACATGTGACAGTAGCACATCAAATTAAATTAAACCTATGCCCTTTAATTTTGGACACCCTTATCGTTGGCTATTCTCCTTATCCATGCTGCTCATGATTTTATAAATCTCTATAAGATCACCCCTCAGCCTCTGATGCTCCAGGGAACATAGCCCCAGTCTATTCAGCTTCTTCCCTGTAGATTAAACTCTCTAATCCAGCAACATCCTTGTAAATCTTTTCTGAAGCCTTTCAAGTTTCATAACATATTTGTTATAGCAGGGAGACCAGAAATTAACACATTATTCCAAAAGTGGCTCCGCAAATGAAGCATAGGTAGAGGCTTGGAACTCCCTTTCATGAAAGGCAGTTGATTCTAAATCAGTTTTCAATCTGAAAATGTTATTTTTTGTTCGGCAAAGGTATTAAGGGGTATGGGCCAAAGGGAGTTGGGCTACCGATCAGTCATGATCTCACTGAATGGCAGAACAGACTCAAGGGGCTGAATGGTCTACTCCTGTTCCTATATATAGTGTCTCCTTTCTTGACTCAGTACGAAAATGTACCTGGTTTTCCTCCTGTCAAGGACCTGAGAACTTTTGACTTTGTTAAAAGCATCATTGCAAGAAAGAATTAACACCGTAATGATAGTACAGTGTTGAAAGCCACTGCTGCCTCACAGTGCCAGGGGTCTGCATTCGATTCCAGCCTCGGGTGACTGTCTGTGTGGAGTTTGCACGTTCTCCCCGTGTCTGTGCGGGTTTCCTCTGGGTGCTCTGGTTTCCGCCCATAATCCAAAAATGTGCCGGCTAGATGAATTGGCCATGCTAAATTGCTCATAGTATTCAGGGATGTGTAGGTTAGGTGCATTAGTTAGGGGTAAATGCAGAGTAATAGTGTCTGGGTTGGTTACACTTCGGAGGGTTGGTGTGGACTTGTTGGGCCAAATGGCCTGTTTCCAAAACTGTTGGGATTCTAAAAAGGAACTACTTTATTCTACATTTTAAACACTAACACAGATTACTATGATAAGCCAATCAAATGATACTTATCCAATTCATGGTATCTTTTTGAATCAATGAGTCAATTGGATTTTGGCCACGCAATCCACTTGGGAGGTGCCCATTTGACCTCATTTCTGATGTGAATATTAGTGACAATTCAACAGCCCAGGAACATGATCATTCAGTAAGCATTAAAGTGGGAGCTCACTGGAATTAATGAGAATTTAATGTTCTGTACAGCTCTATTCATTCCAAAAAATATGCTTAACTAAGTGGAGTCACAAATATTTTGCAGACTGGAGCCGTATCTTTCACTCCATTGCTCCCTTTAGTCATTGGAATTTAATTTTTCTGTGTCAAATACTAGACTTGCTGGTTCTGACAGCACCACAACAAGATGGCAGTTACTTGAAGGAGGGTAGTACAGCCAATTGAGAAGATGCCAGTTTCAACTTGCATTCATTCTGCAGTTACAAGCAACGTTTTTTTCATCCGAAGGTACCTCGTGTCACAGAGTCAGACACGTACAGCACGGAAACAGACCCTTTGGTCCAACCTGTTCCATATCCCTCTAAATCTTTTCTATTCATATACTCATTCAGATGCCTTTTAAATGTTGTAATTGTACCAGCCTCCACCACTTCCTCTTGCAGCTCACTCCATCCACACACCACCCTTTGTATAAACAATTTTCCCCCTAGGCCTCTTTTAAATCTTCCCCCCTCACCTTAAACCTAAGACCTCTAGATTTGAACTCCCCAACCCTGGGGAAATTACCTTGTCTCTTTACCTTATCCACCTTCCTCATGATTTTATAAACCTCCCTAAGGTCACCCCTCAGCCTCCAACACTCCAGAAAAAACAGTCCCAGCCTTTTAGACCTCTCCCTATCGGTCAAACTCGCCAACCCTGGAAACATCCTTATAAATCTTTTCTGAACCCTTTCAAGTTTCACAACATCTTTCCTATTGCAAGGAGACCAGAATTGAAAAGTGGACTAACCAATATCCTTTATACTTTCCAACATGACCTCCCAACTCCTATTCTCATAGAAACATGGAAACATAGGCGATAGGAGCAGGAGGAGGCCATTCAGCCCTTCCAACCCACTCTGCCATTCATCACAATCATGTGTGATTATCCAACTCAATAGCCTAATCCTGTTTTCTCCCAATAACCTTAATGCACTGACCAATGAAGGCAGGTGTACCAAGCGAGAAAATACTGGAAAATCTCAGCAGGTCTGGCAGCATCTGTAAGAGAGAAAAGAGCTGACGTTTCAAGTCTAACTAACCCTTTGTCAGCTTTGACAAAGGGTCAGTTAGACTCGAAATGTCAGCTCTTTCCTCTCCTTACAGATGCTGCCAGACCTGCTGAGATTTTCCAGTATTTTCTCGCTTGGTTTCAGATTCCAGCATCGGCAGTAATTTGCTTTTATCAGGTGTACCAAGTGCCCTCTTCACCCTGTCTACCTGCAACTCCACTTTCAATCAACTATGAACCTGCTCTCCAAGGTCTCTTTGTTCAGCAACATTCACCAGGGCTCTACCATTAAGTCTATAAGTCCTGCCCTGATTTGCCTTTCCACAATGCAGCGCCTCACCTTTCTGCAGCTTTGTGTTAAAAATAGAGGTGGCTTCAGTACACAAAGCAACATTTATCATCCCAGACCAGGCTGCAAACTTTATGTTACAAGCTGGCTACGCAACAGTACTTTCTTCCAAATAAAGAAATGTGAGATCCCGAGTCATTACTAAGGGATTAAGACCACAGTGTTCCATTGTTTTAAAGAAACATCGATAAACTTAACAGTACAAAGTAAGAAAATAAATATAAATATTTGAAATCATAACTTTGTTGAAGCACACTACAGAGCACATCAAATAGTACATACAGTCAAGACACATCCTTAACAAACTCTAAGACAATTATGATTATCCTCATCAAATCAATGCACTTTATAAGGGATTCTAACTTCTCTTCAAAGATGCAGCTTTCAAACCCCCTCAAGTGTCATTCCATCACAGATGCTTCAATGAACTGCTCACATTCTGACACTCTCCTGGGTTTAGAATCTTGAAGGTGCTCGCCAGCATTTTCTTGCAGGGACACCTCCAGCTGTTTTTTTTTTTTGCAGAGAGACAGCTTCACCAGGTTGGTACTGCCTCTGCATCTGAGGTCTAACTCTTCCCCACTGCAGGAATCAAATACCCTTGCTCTCAGCTGCACTGAACTATGAAAAAAAAACACATGGCTCCTTCAGAATCTCCACAGTTTTTCTAGCCCTCATCCTTTCACAATTAGCTGCTTCTCTTCATTTCCAGGATTTCTGAGTTTGAACTGTTTGAAGTCTGTGTTTTTTTTGAGATAGAGTCTCTTCTCTCTGCCCAATTCTTGACTGTCTTACAGCCCAAAGTTAGCAAATGCCTTTTACCAACTCCACCCAACTGGCTAAAACTGATTGTTTGTGGACATTTCAACTGTTCTGAGTGATCTATTGAGAATCTCACAACATGCCCTGCCCTTATTGCTGATTAAAATTGATCTTAGCAACCCCAAAGACAAATGTAGCAACCCCTGTATCCTAAATTTTGTAATGCATAGCTTGCTGGCTCCTGTTTCAATCAATTGGATACAACAAAGAAATGGAATTTATCCCACAATGTATAGTGTAGGTAGTCAGAAAACCAGGGAGGATTAATAAATCTCAAAATCCCTGATTGTAAGCTATTATTTCAAACCTAAACCAGATAGTGAAGCATAAAACCTGATACTAATATCTGTTTTAATAACAAGTTTATTCAGATTTTTTCATCATTTTGTGTAGTTTCCTCTCATGAACCCTAGTTTTCAAGCAATCTCTCTTTATAAGTGTTCTAGGCTTTTAATTAAACAAAGACCCCACCTGTGCACCTTAGCAATATAATATTCCATTAACAAAATCGACCCCCAGCTGACTTAGGTTTGAGACATGGAGACCACAAACATATCAAGCTTGCTCACATTTTTCAACATTAAATCCATTTTGTTGATGATTGCTGTTCTGCTTCTGATCATTGCTTCCTTGTGCCAAGTTGGTTGCTTTTAGCGAGGATAAAAGGTGATGAAAATCAATGAATCAGACAAGGAGAGCTAATCTGTACCTCCTGGTCATTGTTAGTAATTCATGCTGGCATGTGAAGTGAGGTGTAGGATAGAGTGGCTTAAACTGTGACGTCCTGACAATTGGACAACAACTCTTCAAGCCAAAGGGTAATCATCATACTTCACCAATGAACAGGTTGGGATTCTACTCATTGGAGTTTAGAAGAATGAAAGGTGATTTCATGGAAGCATATCGGATTCCTAAGGGGCTTGGCAGGTTCAATGCTGATGGGATATTTCCCTTCACAGGACAGCCGAGGACCAGAGGACTTGGTCTCAGAAGAAAGGGATGCCATTTAAGATTGAGATGAGGAGGAGTTTCTTCTCTCAGAGGAAAGTATCTCTTTAAAACTCCTTGCCACAGAGAGCTGTTGGGTTGTGGGGGAGTCCTTATGTTTATTTAGGCTGAGACAGATTCTTGATCAGTTGAGGAATCAAGGGTTGTGAGGGAAATGCAGGAAAATGGACATGAGGAACGTCAGATCAGCCATGATCTGACCAAATAACAGAGCAATCTCAAGGAGTTGAATGGCCTACTCCTGTTGCTATTTCTTACGGTCTTATGGAATTAGCTTCAGTTGGGAGCAATGCCTGTAGGGAATGGAACTTAGACAACAATATGTGTTTCACTGAGAGAAGCACATTGTGGATTTTCACAGACAAAAATTAAACCACAATCAAGAAGGTAAATGGAACATTTTGATTGCATCAATTGTGGCATAGAATATATGAGTGGCACGGTGGCTCAGTGGTTAGCACTGCTGCCACACAGTACCAGGGACCTGGGTTCGATCCCAGCCTTGGGCAACTGTCTATGTGCAGTTTCCACATTCTCCCAGTATCTGCATGGGTTTCCTCCCAATCCAAAGATGTGCCTGCTAGGTGGATTGGTCATGGGAAGTTGTCTGTAGCTTGTAGGCTAGGTGGATTAGTTATGGGAAATGCAGGGATAGGATAGGGTGGTGTGCTCTTCAGAGGGTCATATGGGCTGCTTTCACACTGTCAGGATTCTATGGAGGAGGTAATGTTGGAGTAATACAAAGTGTTGGTGAGGCCACAGCTGGAGTACCGTGTGCAGTTCTGGTCACCTCACTACAGGAAGGGTGTGATAGCACTAGAGGGAGTGTGGAGGACATTCACCAATGTGTTGGCTGGGATGGAGAAATTGAGCTATAAGGAGAGACTGAAGGAATGGATTGTTTTCTTTAGAGCAAAGAAGACTAAAAGGGGACATGACTGAGGTGTAGAGGATTATGAGGGGTATGAACAGCGTGAATAGAGAGCAGCTGTTCCCCTTGGTTGACGGGTAAGAGTAAGGAGCAGGAGATTCAGAGGGGATTTAGGAAAAATATTATTTTACTCCGAGGGTGGTGGTAATCTGGAACACACTGCCAGGGAAACCTTACAACATTTAAAAATAGTTGGATGTGCCACATGAAAGATCGTAACATTTAAGGATATGGGACAAGTGCAGGAAATTGGGATTGGTTCACCTTTAGTGGTAGTTATTGTCAGTGCAGACTTGATGGGGCGAAGGGCCTTTCCTTCACTGCATGAATCTATGACGCCATGACAAAGATACAATTTCCACAGCACAGTCATGTGTGCTGGTACAGGAGTCACAAAATGTTAGTGCAGCAAGTTTTTGGTATGTTGTTCTTTATTGCAAGGTGCATGGCATATAAAAATTCAAATGTTTAGCTACAATTGTGTCGTGCTTTAGTGAGACCATGTCTGGAATACCATGTACAATTTTGGTCTTCTTATGTAGTGCAGGATGTGACTGCACAGAGGCAGTGCAGAGAAGGTTCATTTGACTGATTCTTGGGATGATGTGTTGTCTTATGAGGAACAATGGAGATGTTTGGTCTGTACTCATTGGAATTTAGAGGAATGAGAGGTAACTTGATTGAAACACATAAGATCCTAAGGTGAATTGACAATTTGGTTGCTGAAAGGATCGTTTCCCCTTACAGGAAGTAGGGGACAGAGTTTAGAACTGATGGGCTTCCCATTTGAGATGGAGATGGAGGTAAAGTGGGAGTTTAGCCTGTGTGATTATCTTCACAATGGAGTTGTGAAGGCAGGATCATTAAATAATGTTGAGTTAGATAGATTCTTGACTGACAAGGGTTCAGAGAGTTTGAGAGTAAACTCAAAGTAGAGGATATATCAGCTATGATCTCAGCAAATGACAGAGGAGGCTGAAGGGATTGCATGATCTATCCTGCTCCTGCGTGATTTAATTTATTGTCGTCATGTGCATCTAAGTATAGTTAAAAGATCTGTTTTGCAAGTATAAGCAGATCATAGGGTGCTTAAACAATACGAGGCATACTTGGTTACAACGGCACAGGAGGTGCACAAAGCAAGATCAACATTAACAAGTTCAGCATTATCTGAAGTTAGCGAGTCCTTTAAGCAGTCTAATAACAGTGGGGGAGAAACTGTTCTTGAACCTGTTGGTGTGTGTGTTCACGCTTCTGTATTTTCTGCCTGATGGAAGATGCTGGAAGAGAGCATTACCAGGGTGGGAGGGGTCTTTCATGATATTGACATGGCAACAAAAAGTGTAAATGGAGTCCATGGATAGGGGGTTGGCTTCCATGATGGTCTGGGCTGTCCACACAAGTTTCTGTAGTTTCTAACGGTCCTGGGCAGAGCTATTGCAACACTAAGCCTTTATGCACCTGGATAGAATGCTTTCTATGGTCCATCTATAAAAGCTGGCTAGGGTCCTTATGGACATGCCTACTTCACCTGTTTGTATTAATATATGTAACAGGTAAGAGCTTCATTCAAATAAGTGAGAATACAAGGATTCCCTCTGCATGTTTTCAGTCCATATAAATGGTACAAAGTCGAGATACTTATTGATGATCTTACAGGAGAATGGAAAAGTCTCAGAAAAGGTGTTTTTGATCCAAATGTGATTAGGCCTGTAGTTGAGGAAGACTAAACAAGTACATTGAAAATCTGACAGGATAATCTTGTTTCCACACTTCAGCAACAGCCCCCAAGTTGGCAAAGATAAGTTCTGAAATTTGTCGGCTAATGCAATCTCAACGCAAAACATTACTGAAAGTACTGAGGTCAAGCCTCTCTCAACTGTAACAATGCAAAACATTACTTCTGATTAATTGGGATGGCTGGAGGCAATGTAATGCTGAGTTAAAAATAACTCAAAACTATAGCAAATACTTTAAGAATATATTGTAGCAATCCAGTTACAAAGATGTTCACGCACCAAGTGAGTTTCTTTTATAAATCCAATAGAGTAGAAGTGAGAAAAGATTGAAAGGTTTCATGTTGCCATTGATTCGTTACTGAAATACTGAAATAAATCTGACTGCTGTCACTATTATTTAGTATTTAAATTTGCTTACAGGCACAGCAAGTGAGAGATGGCCTGTACAGACTCTGCATCTGCCATGCAAAGGCAACTGTATCTTTATTGCAACAATAATCCTTACAGAGCCAGGATGGAGGGAGATGACATCTTGCAATCAGGGAGAGTTATTAATTATATATGTTATCAATATGTTCTTTTCAATGAGTGAGCCACAGTTACTTTGGCAATAAGTCAAAAGTGTGTTGCTGGGAAAGCATGGCAGGTCAGAGGAGCAAGAGAATCGACTTTTCGGACATAAGCTCTTCATCAGGGTTGAGGCTTGTGGGCTGGGGGCATGAATGATAAATGGCAGGGGGTTGGGTTTGGGGGGAAGATAGTGGGGAATGTGATAGGCAGATGAAGGTGAGGGAGTAAGTGATAGGTTGGAACCCACCATTCACTTCTCTAACCCTATGTGCTCTATGCCAATTTGCACATGGTCAAGATTAGAGTAGTGCTGGAAAAATGCAGCAGGTCAGGCAGCATCCAAGAAGTAGGAAAATCGACGATTCGGGCAAAAGCCCTTCATCTGGGCCCCACCCTCTCCCATTTATCTCTCAGCATCCCCCCCACTCCAGCCCACAAGCCTCATTCCTAATGAAGGACATTTTCCAGAAACGTCGATTTTCCTGCTCTTCGGATGCTGCCTGACCTGCTGTGTTTTTCCAACACCACTCTAATCTTGACACTGATCTCCAGCATCTGCAGTCCTCAACTTTTGCCAATTTGCACATGGCTCAGGTCTTTGAGATGAACTTAAAACAAAAAATGCTGGACATCACAGTGGGTCACAGGATGAAGGGCTCTTGCCCAAAACATCGACTCTCCTGCTCCTCGGATGCTGCCTGACCTGCTGTGCTTTTCCAGCGCCACACTCTTGACTCTGACCTCCAGCATCTGCAGTCCTCACTTTCTCCTCCTTGCTATGGCAATAACCACACTGGGGTTATGGTGACTAATTAATCCAAGAATGAATTGCCTGCATTAACACCTGTGATACTACCAGACATTGCCAAAGCTTCATGATACTTCATTGGTTGTGAAACACCCTGGGGATATGTAAGGTACTGCAGAAATATAGGTCTTGCTTTCAGTCCCACATTCCTGTTATCATTTCAATGAATCCAGTTATTATTGTGCTGTGTCTCTCAGTTAATCTATCAGTACACATTTAACAGACATAATTCAAAAAAAAACTTTAAGGGGCAGCACAGTGGTTCAGTGGTTAGCACTGCTGCCTCACAGCACCAGGGCCCCAGGTTCGATTCCAGCCTCAGGTGACTGTCTGTGTGGAGTTTGCACGTTCTCCCCGTGTCTGCGTGGGTTTCCTCCGGGTACTCCGGTTTCCTCCCACAGTCCAAAGATGTGCAGGTCAGGTGAATTGGCCATGCTAAATTGCCCCATAGTGTTAGGTCAATTAGTCAGAGGGAAATGGGTCTGGGTGGGTTACTCTCCGGAGGGTCGGTGTGGACTGGTTGGGCCGAAGGGCCTGTTTCTACACTGTAGGGAATCTAGTCTAAATCTACATCTCAATTTGTGCCCAGAATGTATGGGAGGTTATAGACTCTATCTTAACTAGAGTCGAGAGTGTAGTGCTGCAAAAGCATAGCCGGTCAGGCAGTATTCGAGGAGCAGGAGAATCAACATTTCGGGCAAAAGCCCTTCATCAGGAATGTGGCATGTGGGCCGGGGAGGGGGGTGAGGCCCTGATGAAGGGCTTTTGCCCCAAACATTGATTTTCCTGCTCCTCAGATGTTACCTGACCTGCTGTGCTTTTCCAGCAATACACACTCGACTCTAATCTCCAGCATCTGCAGTCCTCATGTTTACCTCCATCTTAACTAGGGCTACTTGACGTATAATGTGCTGATAAAACCATGCTACACTTTGGAGTCAAATAGCTTCACATTAGTCCCAGCACAAAAGTACCGATGAATGTAATAATCTATTAAACTGTAACAAGTATCTGTTGGATCTTTCAATACCACATTACTCACGTCTTAGTTTCTTAAGTTATGAGGGATAACAAAAGCATTGTCACATCAGGTGCTAGTGTAAAATGCACATCAAATCTGTACATATTTATCTATCAGGATCATTCTAAATTTGAACAAAAACAGAAGTTTCTGGAGAAACTCAGCAGGTCGGGCAGGATCTGTGGAGAGAAAGCAGAGTTACCGTTAGGGTGTGAGGGGAAAGATTTAAAAGGGACCAGAGGGGCAACCTTTTCACGCAGTAGGTGGAGCGTAAGAGGAAGTGATGGAGACTGGTACAATTACAACATTTAAAAGGCATCTGGATGGGTATGTGAATTGGAAGGGGTTAAAGGGAAATAGGCCAAATGCTGGCCAATGGGACTAGATTAATTTAGGATATCTAGTCGGTATGGGCGAGTTGGACCAAAGGATCTGTTCTGTGCTGTACATCTCTGTTACTCTATGACCTGTCTTCAGTACTCAATACTAACTCTAGTTTCTCTCTGTAGTTGCTGCCAGACCTGCAGAATGTCTCCAGCAATTTCTGTGTTTGTTTCAGATTTCCGGCATCTGCAGTTCTTTCATTTTATTTAGATTCTTTTAGATTCCCTACAATGTGGAAACAGGCCCTTCGGCCCAACAAGTCCACACCGACCCTCCAAAGAGCAACCCACCCTGACCCATACCCTTACATTCACCCCTGACTAATGCACCTAACACTATGGGCAATTTAGCGTGGCCAATTCACCTGATCTGCACATCTTTGGACTGTGGGAGGAAACCGGAGCTCCTGGAGGAAACCCACACAGACACGGGGAGAATGTGCAAACTCCACACAGACAGTTGCCCAAAGCAGGAATTGAACCCGGGTCCTTAGCACTGTAAGGAAGCAGTGCTAACCACTGTGCCACCATGCCATTTAAGTGTAAGACTAATTTTAACTTGACCCATGCAGCAGGAGTGGAAACAGAGTTGACATAGCTCTGGTGAGCTGACTGTGCCACATTCCTATCCTGCCGCCATTCCCATTGACCTCACAGGCTCCCACCTGTGACAGGTGAGATCTACATTCATTGGTGGACCTTACAGGAGTCCCTCGAAACATAGAGTCATAGAGATAAACAGCACGGAAACAGACCCTTCGGTCCAACCCGTCCATGCTGACCAGATATCCCACCTGCTAGCACCCAGCCCATATCCTTCCAAACTCTTCCTATTCATGTACCCATCCAGATTTCTCTTAAATGTTGCAATTGTACCATCCTCCACCACTTCCTCTGGCAACTCATTCCACACACGTTCCACCCTCTGCGTGAAAACGTTGCCCCTTAGGTCTCTTTTATATCTTTCCCCTCTCACCATAAACCCATGCCCTCTAGTTCTGGACTCCCCCACCTGAGGGAAAAGACCTTGTCTATTTATCCTATCCATGTCCCTCATGATTTTATAAACCTCTATAAGGTCACCCGTCAGCCTCCAACGCTCCAAGGAAAACAGCCCCAGCCTGTTCAGCCTCTCCCTAAAGCGCAAATCCTCCAAACCTGGCCACATCCTTGTAAATCTTTTCTGAACCCTTTCAAGTTTCACAACAACCTTCCGATTGGAAGGAGACCAGAATTGCATTCAATATTCCAACAGTGGCCTAACCAATGGGGGACTACAATGTAATTCCCAAGGTAATTGGCACTTTATCCATTCTGTTCAGACAGTGAAGAAAATGATACAGCAAAATAAAAATCACAGAGAGAGATAGTTTTCATCCTGGGGATAGAAAGAACTATAGCCCTCCTTTAGTTCCACAATAGCGTCTCTAACACCCTAGCTAAATTTAGATATTTGAAGAAATCTGAAATAAAAATTTGGCGTCAGTGAAGTGACCTTGAAGTTATTGGATAATTCCAATTTGGTCACAGATGTCATTTAGGGAAGGAAACTTACTATCCTGATTTCATCTGGACTATATGTGTCTCAGACCCATGTCAATACAGTTAATCTCAACTGTCTTCTGAAACAAAACAAGCCAGAAATACTGTGGATGCTGGAAATCTGAAACAAACACAGAGCATGCTGGAGAAACTTAACAGATCTGGCAGCGATCCAGATGTGTGGAGAGAAAGAGTGTTAACGAATCTAGTCCAACATGACACTGCTTTCTGAAATTTCTTTTCTTCCAATATTTACCCAAGTTCCTTGTGAATGTGTATCCATCACCCTGTCAGGCAGTGATTCCCAAATTTCAATAGTCCATTGCCTCTTTCTGTTTCTCTTATTTGTTTTGCCAATACCTTCCATTTGGGCCCTTTAATGATTGTCCCTTCAGCAATTGGAAATATACCCCTTTGTCGAGTCTACATAAATGCCTCATGATTTTAGACACCTCTCTCAAATCCCCACTGAGCCATTTCATCACAAGGAGAAAAACATCGCCTCCTACAGTCTATCCATAAGTTCATAAGATACAGGAGCAGAATTAGGCCATTCGGCCCATCGAGTCTGCTCTGACATTCGAACATGGCTGATATGCTCCTCAACCCCATTTTCCTGCCTTCTCCCCAATCCCCTTCAACCCATTACCAATTAAAAATCTGTCTATCTCCTCCTTAAATTTACCCACTGCTCCAGCATCCACTGCACTTTGGGGTATCCATGTAACTGTAATCTCTCATTCGAGGCATCATTCTAGTCATTCTATTCTATATGCTGTTCCAAGTTTGATCGTGGCAGAGTATTTCACCTTGTCCAGAGCCTGAAATGATCCTGCATTTTGTAGGTTCCTAGTTTGCTAGGGAAACTGGCAGGGGAAGTTGGACTCTATGTTACAGAGCCCTTAAATCTTGGCAATGAAGTTAAGCCAATCCCCTATTTTGCTTCATGTGGAACAAAATTCTGCAGTTGCTGGAATCTGTACTAAAACAAAAAATGCTGGAGATCACAGTGGGTCAGGCAGCATCCATGGAGAGAGAGCGAGCAAATGTTTTGTGTCTAGATGATTTCTTCATCAAAGCTGACACGAAGTGTGGAGGGGGCAGCATTTATGCGATAGTGTGAGGATGGAGTGCTGGGGGAGAAGGGATGTTGATAGTTCAGATTAAGGGGTCGGAATGTGAGAATAGCAACTCAATTGTGCGTCTAATTGCCAGACTGGAAAGGACATACAGTCCCACTGGAGTGAGAACCTGGTAACAGAGAACATAACAAGTAGATTAGATTAGGTTCCCTGCACTGTCAAAACAGGCCCTTTGGCCCAACAAGTCCACACTGACCCTCTGAAGAGTTACCCCCACACAGATTAATTTCCCTTCGTTTATCCCTGACTAATGCACCTAACACTATGGGCAATTTAGCATGGCCAATTCACCTGACCTACACATCCTTTGGAATGTGGGAGGGAAACTGGAGCACCCAGAGGAAATCCACACAGACATGGGGAGAATGTGCAAACTCCACACAGTCACCCTCGGCCAGAATCGAACCTTGGCACAGTGAGACAGCAGTGCTAACCACTGAGCCACCGTGCTGCCCTACAGTACAGTAATACTAAAAGAAAGCTTCATGTGTGTAAAACTACAGCTCAGTAAATTATCTCTTGCTTGAAAGATTGTGGTGTTCTGCCAGTCATTTCCATTTTTGTAGCAGAATGGATTTGTAAAGTCGGGAGAAGATTCCTCTTGGATTCAAGCCAATGAACAGAGGTGCATATAATCGCAGCATTGAATCAAATGGAAATGGAGAGTTTTGGATGTGTCATTGCTCATAGGTTGATGTGCTAATATACCTGAAGCATCGAGGCCAGGTCATGAAACAAAGCTCTCCACACCAACCAAAGGCTAGAAAATCAAAACTAGAAGGAAAGACTTGCATTTAGTTAGCACCAATTATTTTTTCATGTGCCACGCTGTGAGTTTAAGTTCAAAACAGATTGGTCAAGCAGAAAGCAGTATCAAGGATAGTTTTCAGGCTTGGACATTTAAAATAACACTATTCATTGTAAATTAATACCAGATACTATACATAGAAATCAGATTTACCAGATTCTGATTTATGCATGAGCTAAACACTAATCTATTTTATTCATATGTCCATGTGCATCTTACAGAGGATTTGATGCAGGACAGATTAATCTAACTCTACACACTGTATTTAACAATGTACGACTCTGTGACATCATCACTGAGGTCTCTGAGGGTCCTGAGGCTTTTGTACAACACCTCCCACACCCTCAGGGCATTTCAAAGTGTTTTACAGCCAATTAAGTATTTCTCACAGTGTATACTTTTGTAATATTGAAAATGAAGCAGCAGATTTGCACACTGTCTATCTTCTACAAACAGCGACGCGTTAGTGTCCAATTAATCATTCAGTGATGTTGCTTGCAGGATCAATATCAATCAGGGCACCGTGGAGAATTCCCCTGCTCTTCTTAGAATCAGAGGATCACTACAGTGAAAATAGAGGCTATTTGGCCCATTGAACCTTTGCTGACCCTCAAAAGAGCAAACCACCCAGACTCACCTTCCATCACACCGAATTTGCCATGGCCAATCCATCCTAACCTGCACATCTTTGGACTGTGGGAGGGAAACTGGAGCACCCAGAGGAAACCCATGCAGACACAGGGAGAACATGCAAACTCCACACAGACAGTCGTCCAAGGCTGAGATCGATCCTCAAATTCCTGGCGCTGTGAGGCAGCAGCGCTAACCATTGAGCCACCATGCTGCCCACTTCAAAAACAAAATTCTTCAAAACACTGCCGTGGGATTTTTTTTTCTTCCTCCTCAGTTTTGCCTCACACAGAAACATAGAAACAGAGAAAATAGGAGCGTGAGGATGCCATTCGGCCCTTCAAATCTGCTGCACCATTCAATATCATCATGGCTGATCATGCAAATCGACATCGTGTTTTCGCTTTCATTGCATATTGTTGGATGCCTCTAACCCTAAGAAGTGTATCTAACCCCTTCTTGAAAACGGTTAATATTTTGGCTTCAACCTCTTTCTGTGACAGAGAATTCTACACTTTGGGTGAAGGAATTCCAAATGCATCCTTAAATTGCCAGCCCTTGTTCTCCCTATCATCCTTCTTGTCTTTATCCTGTCTCGTTCTGTTAGAAGTTGATACATTTCTGTCAGATTGCTCTTCATTCTTCTAAACTCCAGTGAATATTGTCCTAACTGATCCAGTCTCTCTTCATATATCAGTCCTACCATCCCAAGATTCAGGCTGATAAACCTTTGATGAACTTCCTCTATAGCCAGGATACTCTTCCTCACATGAGGAGACCAAAACTGCACAGCTGTGATCTCACCGAGACTCTGTACAATTGCAGCTTCTTCACCAGGGACTTTTTTTTCTTCGTCAGCTCAGCCAACGTTTTGGCAAGAAGATTTTTCTCTTCCTTCCAGATCTTAAGGAACACTCAAGTCTACTGGTGTCCCTCTGGATTCCTCCAACCCCTTCTCTCTGACTCCATCCCTTATTTCATCCCACTTTTTGCCACCCGAATCATCCCTTCTCTGATGCTCAACAATCTATGCTAAGTAAAAGACTCAGTTTATCCCTTTAGGCCCTCACTTAATAAATTTTGGGTAAAAAAATGACATTGAACAATGTCACCTTCGCTCTGTTGCCCACTCTTTGGTCAGGAGCCCTCTCCCCATTCCACACACACCCTTTCAGCTGTCTCCCTTATACCTCCTCCTTCTGGATCTCTCCCACTGGCCTTTTGTCTCCACTTAGTTGGGAACTGTTGGTGTAATTGGCCACCTTAATTTCTCTCCTCCCCTCACCCCGTCTCACCTGCTTTTCTCTGAACTTGGTGCCTTCCGTTCTCTCAGAGCCAACCCTTATCTTGTTATCAAAGTCGAGAGTGTTGTGCTGGAAAAGCACAGCAGGTCAGGCAGCATCAAAAGAGCAGGAGAATCGACGTTTCGGGCAGAAGCCCTTCATTCCTGATGAAGGGCTTATGCCCGAAACGTCAATTTTCCTGCTTCTCAGATGCTGCCTGACCTGCTGTGCTTTTCCAGCACCACACTCTCGACTCTGATCTCCAGCATCTGCAGTCCTCACGTTTTCCTTGTTATCTAACCTGCCAATTATGATGATGTTGTGAGAGGTGTGTTTTGTCTTTGTTTAATTTTTAGAAAGAGAATGTGGGACAGATACCAAGCAATCTATGAGAAAATAAACAACTTGTGAGGCCTTGAGTGTTTTTTTTAAAACTGGAACAATAGAAGCAGCCTGAGTGGGTGTGGCCAACTCCCACTCACAGAACCAGGATTTTTAGTTTTTAGTTTTTAGTTTTCAGCAACAGTCTCTCAATTACAGCCAAAAGCTAGGGGTTCGCTTCCTGGGCTGTTGGATTGCATGTGAGATAAATCTGTTTTCTGAATTTTCCTTTTGCTAACAGTGTGTTTATGGATGTCATTCTGTTGGAACAGTTAATCAGTAACAGTTACTGTATCTATTATACTGTTAAGATGTTATTCCAAGTTCTTCTTTCTTGTGTTTTATTTTAACTCTAGTGTTTGAATAAGTTGTGTTTTTAGATTACTTACAGTGTGAAAACAGGCCCTTCGAACCAACAAGTCCACACTGACCCGCAACCCATCCAGACCCATTCCCCCCTTCACCTAACACTACAGGCAATTTGCAATGGCCGATTCGCCTAGCCTGCACATTTTTGGACTGTGAGAGGAAACCGGAGCACTCGGAGGACACCCACGCAGACACAGGGAGAATGTGCAAACTCCACGTAGTCAGTTGCCTGAGGCGGGAATTGAACCCGGGTCTCTGACGCTGTGAGGCAGCAGTGCTAACCACTGTGCCACCGTGCTTAAGGTCAAGTAGTTTGACCAATGGCATTGCATCTGGAACACAACACCTGGCATTTACCTTTAAAATAAGAAAACGTTAAGGCCCATGCCACCTTCTTAATATACTTTGAGAGGGTCTGGTCTGGTCCATAACACATTAAAAGGGATATGGTTATCATCCAGTATGCTGACCTCTACCTGACAAAGGCTGAGTACTAACACTCAGATTCTGACACCTATCTGCCTTTGGAATATGAACCCATCACTGAACGTCAAACTGTAGTTTCCAGGATTGTCACTGGCCTCACTTCTGCTGGGGATCTTCCTTCTACAGTCTTCCACGTCATCGTCCCCCAACCTCACACAGCCCACTTCTATCTCTGGAATAGATTCCAAGACACAGTTGAATGGTTTATTGCATGGTAGGGGAATTAAGGGTTATGTGGATAATGCAGGTTGGAGGAGCTGAGACAATGGATAGATCAGCCATGATCTTAATGAATGGTAAAGTAGGCTCAATGGGCCGAATGGCCTACTTCTTCTTCTATTACTATGAAACTATGAAAGAGAGAAGGATAACAATTATAAACATTATAAATGTATTGAGAAAGGGTTGTGGTTGTGGGCCCAGATAGGTCCTCATAGCCACTCCCTTGACTTGGACAAAGTTAAAGAACAAAGTCCCAGGACTGCCCAACAGACCAATCGTTTTAGCCTGTCCCTGTCAAATTGAACTTATTTCTTCCTATCTTGACTCTCGTCATTCCCTGCTTGTTCCCTGCTTGCATTCATGATTCTTCTGATGCTTTACGTCAGTTCTATAATTTTAGTTTCCAGATTTTAGCCTCCTCTCCATCATGGATGTGCAATTCCTCTGAACATCCATCCCCCATCAGGATGGTCTAAAGGCTCTCTGATTCTTCCTTGAAATGAGGCCTAAGCTGTCTTTATTCACCATCACCCAAGTGAACTCATAGTCACTTTCAACAACGTCTCCTTTAACTTTATCCAAGTCAAGGGAGTGGCTATGAGGACCTACCTGGGCCTGCCACCACAACTGCTTGCGTCATGGAATTGAAAAAATCAATCCATTTTGCTTCCAATTGTTATTCTTCTCTTTTTCATAGTTTCATAATAATAGAAGCAGGAGTAGGCCATTCAGCCCATTGAGCCTGCTCCATCATTCATTAAGATCATGGCTGATCTATCCATTGTCTCAGCTCCTCCTACCTGCATTATCCCCAAAACCCTTAATTCCCCTACTGTGCAAAAACCCATCCCACTGTGTCTTGAATATATTTAATGAACCTGCCTCTACTGATTCCTTGGAATCTATTCCATAGCTTCACTACTCTTTAGGGAAAGTAGTTCCTCCTCCTCTCTGTCCTAAATCTACTCCCCCTAACCTTGAGGCCATGTCTCCTAGTCCTAGTCTCATCCACCAGTGGAAACAGCTCGCCTGCCCTTTCACTGGGTCCATCTCTGACCCTTACCTTTTCATCCCTTTGGCTTTAATCCTTCCATTTCTGAAGATAGCTGTCCATCAATATCCATTACAAATCCTTCAACCCTACCCAACCTCCATAGTTACCTTGACACTTCTGAAGAACTGAATCGTATCGGACTCAAAATGTTAACTTTGTTTCTCTCTCCACAGATGCTGGTAGACTTGCTTAATTTCTCAAGCTTTTTCGGTTGTTACTTAAGAGTGTTTTCTGTTCATAAATGGGTGTGATCAGCTGAGCAACCAAGTTTTCACAGTCTTTATCCAAACTTGACTTGTTCTGAGGAGCAGTTCTAACAACTCAGCTTGTTCTTAGCAGGCTTTCCTCCAATTTATGAGTAAATCTTCCTACAACTCAACTAGTTAATAAAATAAATATGTTCCCCAACCCAGTCCCTGTATTAAAACAGGTCCAGCAGTCATCAATGTTTAAAAGTCACTTGGTTAAGTACACGAATAGGAAAGATTTGGAGGGATATAGGCCAGAGGCAGGCAGGTGAGACTGGTTTAGTTTGGGATCATGGTCGACATGGACTGGATGGACCGAAGGGTCTGTTTCAGTGCTGTATGAATCTGTGACTCTCTAGCAAAGTAAGGAGTTATCAACAGTTGTCCGATTTACAGGAAATCTGGGTTTATAAAAAGGCTCCAGTATCCACAATGAACCTTCAATGACCTCTACTAAACAAACCACTCAAGTATTCTCACAGATTCTGAAATAATCCAATTTCCACAATCCTTCAAAAAACTTAGTCCTTCAATCAATATTAAATACTAAATAGTTTCATAACACTTCTTCATATTTTAGTTCACAAAATATAGCATTATATATGTCTGCTTTCTATTAACTAACCCAGGGTCCCAGTGATCACATTTTAAAAGTGCTATAAGTACAGCACAGTGACTTAGTGATTAGATCTGCTGCCTTACAGCGCCAGGGATCTGGGTTTGATTCCAGTCTTGGGTGACCGTCTGTCTGTATGGAGTTTGCATATTCTCCCCGTGTCTGCATGGGTTTCCTCTGGTTACCCTGGTTTCCTTTCACGGTCCAAAGATGGGCGGGTTAGGTGGATTGGCCATGGGAAATTGTCCATAGCATCCAGGGATGCGGAGATTAGGTGGATGAACCATGTGGGGTGTCTGGGTGGAATGCTCTGCAGGACATTGGTGCAGACTTGATGTGCATTGCAGGGATTGTATGATACTCAATTAAACAATGCCCTTCATCTGTGTATTTGACAATGCAGTTAATTTGCCATAATCATCTCAAGCTCCTTTATCTCCTGTCCCCTCTCCTACAGCAGCTAGTGCTGTCCCACCTCTGATTCCTCCCCTCCACCCTTTGTCCAGAAAAGGGAGGAACCCAGAAAGATGCGCATTAGCCAAATATTCCTTTTCTCCCTGTCACCTTTATAAGATGTTCAATAAGATGGAGCAATACAGCATTTACTGTTTTTAGGTGAAGTCTCAAATTGTCCTCAATGTTGATGAACAATGCCATAGATAGTCACTCAATGTATTTCTGAAGTCCTCTTTACAGTTTCAGCGGGAACGATCATCATTAGTGAGTACTCATCGCAGTGTTGAGTATCTCTCTTCAGTAGTACTTGAAGTAGACGTCAATGTCCTGTTTAACCCTAAGAGGCTGGTAATTGTTAGGAGAGGGAATTAATTGAAGTGCCAGCAATCAAAATGTCTACTTAAGTACTGTCAGGCATATCAAATGGTGATCAACTGTTTATTGAGCATCCAGGTGAACAGTCTTAGTGCTGACCTCAATTCCTTGAGTAAGAACGGTATCTTGTGTTAAATACAGCATCTCAGATTTTAAAATTGTCATTTTTTTCCACCTCTTTATATGTTTGGTGAAAGTTTTCGCTTTGTAATCCATGTGTTCATTAGGAGACCTGAGGTCAAGTAAAGCATCAATATAATAAACCCTTCACCTCTATCCCGTAAGTAATGAATTTTGGCCCTTAATCCCACACTGTTGGAATGTAGGGCAATTGACTTCCTGTTTCTAATACAAAAACAAAACAAATGCTGAAGATTAGATTCGATTCCTACAGTATGGAAACAGGCCCATCGGCCCAACAGGTCCACACCGACCCTCCGAAGAGTAACCCACCCACATCCATTCCCCTCCCCTTTATTTACCCCTGCCTAATGCACCTAATACCATGGGAAATTTAGCATGGCCAATTCACCTGCACATCTTTGGACTGTGGGAGGAAACCAGAGCACCTGGAGGAAACCCATGTAGGCACGGGGAGAATGTGCAAACTCCACACAGAGAGTCACCTGAGGCTGGAATCGAACCCAGGTTCCTAGTGCTGTGAGGCAGCAGTGCTAACCACTGAGCCACCATGCCGAGTCTAGTGATCAAACTTATTGAATATTCATCACTGGAATCTTTATTAGGTAGCATTCCAATTCTTATCTAGATATTTTACAGTTTAAAACATTACAGGAGGATGTGTATGACAAATCAAATCATCTCTGGTTGTGCCTTCATCCTTTTATGTAACAATAGCAGGACACTAGCTTTTCAGGGTTTCTGAACTAACTAGCAATTTACATTATAAAAACTGAAAGAACTGCGGATGCTGTAAATCAGAAAGAAGGACAGAAATTGCTGGAAAAGCTCAGCGGTCTGGCAGCATCTATGGAGAGAAACCAAAATTAATGTTTTGGGTCCCGTGACCCTTCCTCAGAACTGATGGTAGCTAGGAAAATGTCCGTTTATACGCAGCAGATAGGGTGCGACAAGGGGGTAAGGAGTGAACAATCGATGGGGATGGAGCCCAAAGAGAGAGAAGAACTGTTGGACAGACAAAGGAGTGGATAGTGATCTATCTGGGAGAGTGAATAGCTATTAATGGACTTTGTTAGTGGCTAACAAAAGGTAGTGTGTAATAGCAGACTATATGATAACAAGGCCTGGCATGTGGGGTAGGAGACTAAGACACGGGGTAATTCGGGCCCCAAAATTATTGAACTCGATATTGAGTCCGAAGAGCTGCAGGGTTCCCAAGAGGAAAATGAGGTGTTGTACTTCAAGCTTTGCTGGAGCACTGCAGCAAGCCTGAGACAGAGATGGTGCCCAGGGAACAGGACGGGCAATTGGAAGCACAGGGTCTTTTTTGCTGGAAGAATAATCTGCCTGGCACTTCAACACCCCACCCTGTTCCCTGGGCACCATCTCTGTCTCAGGCTTGCTGCAGTGCCCCAGCGAAGGCTCAGCACAAGTTGGAAGAACAGCACCTCATTTTCCACTTGGGGACCCTGCAGCTCTCCAGAATCAATTGAGTTCAATAATTTTAGGGCCTGAACTCCCTTATGCCCTAGCCCCATACCCTGCACACCAGGCCTTGTTATCACATAGCTTTGATCATTGTGGTGCTGGAAAGGCACAGCAGGTCAGGCAGCATCCGAGGAGCAGGAAAATCGACATTTCAGGCAAAAGCCCTTCATCAGAAATCTAAACTCTGGTTTCCAGCATCTGCAGTCCTCACTTTTGCCTTGTTATCACATAGTCTGCCATTACAGACTGCCTATTGTTAGCCACTAACAGTCCCTATTAACTGCTATTCACCCTCCCAGCCAGATCATTACCCACACCTTTGTCTGATCAACTATCGTTTTCTCTCTCTTTGGGCTCTATCCCCACCTATCATTTGCTCCTTACTCCCTTCCCCCCCGCTATCTGCTGCGTATAAACCGACATTTCCCTAGCTACCATCAGTTCTGATGGAAGGGTCACCAGACCCGAAATGTTAACTTTGATTTCTCTTCACAGGTGCTGCCAGATCTCCTGAGCTTTTCCAGAAACTTCTGGTATTGTCCCAATTTAGGTTGTTCAGAAAGACGGTCTGGTCCACTGGGGATGATAATATTTACATCTAATGCAAGGCATTGTAAATCTTAATGGCTAATTTATGACAAAAATATATCTTAAAGTTAATAAATGGAATAATATGAAAGAATGGAAGGTTGTAAATGGATACATTCAACTAAAATAATCCTGCGCTTAACATTTGTAAAATTAATTATTACACTTGAATTAATTAAATGTCATAATGTTTAAGTCCTTTCCCAGAATGATTAAGACCAGACTTCACAAAGTTGTGTTAAGATAACAATCAGAATTACACTTGGAATACAGATCACTGCAGAAAATAACGTTGTCTTCCATTTAGTTAACCAGCTATAAAAGTGACAGTAAGTGAAAGGGAAATAATAGCAAGAAGGACTATTAAAAACTGCTCTTCAGATGAAGTACTTTACAGTGCATTCTCTCTAAAGTGAGCCACTTATCATACTGGCTGTAGTTCTGACTGTTGTGAAAATTGGGAGCTTGTTTTTGTTTGCAATAGGAGAGTAACAAGAGAGCTGAAAGTTTTTTTATTTGCATCATGGAAGTTTTGATTCCATCGAAGGCTGATTTTGAAGTCTTTACCTCCCAGTCCCTGCTCCAACTACATCAAAGTCCACTGCATGCCCAGTACAGGTGGCTCTGCTCTAACACACATTTCGTTAACATGAATTCACTAAACATGATTGGCGAATTGGGGACTCTGTTTCTAAAGCACAAACTTTTAAAGCATGTGTTAGTTATAACACGATTCCAGCCCAATTATTTTAAATGATGCTGCTGTCATGTGATTTTCTTATAATACGGGGTTGCACTAGAACATAATTTCCACGTTATAGCACCATCAATTATACCAAATGTCTCCTGTGAGTCTAAAACCAGGCCTCCTAATGTTAGCTTGACACCAATGAAAAAAATCAACCCATCTCCCTGCTCTCTCCAGACTGCTTTACTGTTTCATTTGTTACATTTTAGCACAGTGTGCAAATTAACAGACTGGGGTGGACTAGGGTGAATTAAAACAATATAGGGTTGGAATAGATTGGATATTGGGAGTATTGCTGGAAAAGCACAGCAGGTCAGGCAGTTTCCGAGGAGCAGGAAAATCGACGTTTCAGGTGAAAGTCCTTCATCAGGAAGGGCTTTTGCCCGAAACGTCGATTTTCCTGCTCCTCAGAAGTTGCCTGACCTGCTGTGCTTTTCCAGCACCACTCTAATCTTGAGTCTAATCTCCAGTACTCACTTCTGCCTGGATATTGGGAGATTTAGTTTCATTCTCAAAAAGTAGTGAGTGTAGTTGGTGCTGACTCTCTGTATTGCTTTATAAAGGAGCTCAGACAATTATTGACTGATCACTCATTGAATCAAATTGAAAGAGAACAGTCCGGTATATCTCTTGGCCTACATGATCTCTTGCTTTGTTTTCGATTGCCAGAAAGTGTTTTATATCTCAGAGCTATGCAAAAATGGCACTAATCTGTAATATTGCACCAGACCTTTCTCACAATGCTTCACACTTTCAGCTCTGGCTTCCCACAGCTGACACAGGTTTTTTACTTTCCTTTGAGTCCACGCCCAGGTTTAACCAATCAACCGCATTGAACATCGATGGTAAACAAACTCAGTTAATCAAACACAGAACAATTGAAAAATACCGAGGCGATCAAAGAGGAACTGAAAGAGCCGCGGATACTGATTTCCAGAAATTGCTGGAAAAGCTCAGCGGATCTGGCAGCATCTGTGGAGAGAAATCAGAGTTAAACATTTCGGATCCAGGGACCCTTCCTCAATCAAAGAGGAATTTCCACAGTTTTTCCGTTGTGTCCTAATTGGCACACAAAGTTTTTTTCTTTATTTTATTTCTATCTCTTGCCAATAGATCATGGAACTGAGGGACTCAGAGCTTTTGCTGTGAACCAGCTATCAGGGAAAAATGCACTCCCAACGGACCTGCTCGGCTTTGCTTGCCCATTATTTAGAAAACGGCTGTGTTTTCGTTAAGATACAGGGCATTACCAATGAGCAGCTTTTTTTTTGCTGCTTCTGTTGACTTTGCTGGCAGAGAATGATGGGTGGCATGGTGGCTTGGTGGTTAGCAATGTCGCCTCTCAGCGCCAGGGACCTGGGTTCGATTCCCCCCTCGAGAAACTGTGTGGAACTTGCACATTCTCCCCGTGTCTGTATGGGTTTCCTCCAGGTGTTCTAGTTTCCTCCCACGGTCCAGAAATGTGCAAGTTAGGTGGATTAGCCATGGTAAACACAGGGTTTTGATTAGATTAGATTAGATTAGATTAGATTAGATTACTTACAGTGTGGAAGAAGGCCCTTCAGCCCAACAAGTCTCCACCGACCCTCCGAAGAGCAACCCACCCACACCCATTCCCCGACATTTACCCCTTCACCTTACACTATGGACAATTTAGCATGGCCAATTCACCTGACCTGCACATCCTTGGATTGTGGGACGAAACTGGAGCACCCGGAGAAACCCACGCAGACACAGAGAGAATGTGCAAACTCCACACAGACAGTCTCTGGCACTGTGAGGCAGCAGTGCTAACCACTGTGCCACCGTGCTGCCCTAAGGGATAGGGCAGGTTAGGTGGATTAGCCATGATAAATGCAGGGTTATAGGGATAGGGCAGCCGGTTGGTTTTGTGTGGTATGATCTTCGGAGGAGAAGTATGGACTCGATGGGCTAAATGGCCTACTTCCACAGTGTAGAGATTTTATAGCTAATATATATTATGTGTGTGATTAACCTCACCAGAAGCAGTTTCTTTTCGATTTCTTCATGAGTAATCCAAATATACACTGAGAGAAAAACATAAGATGTGTTCAAAATGATGTAGCGTTTTGATAAGATAATACAAAATCAATTTTCATGCTTCACAGATCAATACCAGAAAAAGAATAAATTACAGATCATCAGCTCAAGGAAGAGAGAAAGGTTGTAAGAATGTTTTTTCTACACAGGTACTGTTAACACTTTGAATGTCCAATTAGGAAAAGTAGTAAAAATGCCAAACTCATCCATCATCTTAGATGGGCAAGGACAGCAGGCTCATGGGGGACCAGCATTTACAGATTCCCTTCCAAGGTACACAGCATCCCGACTGGGAAATATTTCAGTCTTCCTCCACTGCAGCTGGGTCAGAATCCAGGCATTCTTTCCCTCATTAGAGACAAGACAAAAACTGCAGATGCTGGAATCCAAGGTAGACAAGCAGGAGGCTGGAAGAACACAACAAGCCAGGCAGCACCAGGAGGTGGGGAAGTGGACGGTTTGGGAATAACCTTTCATCAGGACTGGGCATATCCCCCTCCTCCAGCCTCTCCTTAATAGCACTGTGGGACCTCTGACGCCAAACAGGTGGCAGTGTTTAAAGAAGGTGGCTCACCATCACCTTCCCAAGAACAGCTAGGTACAGGCTGTAACTGTGGACTTCGCTTGACAAGCTCATGAACCAAGAAGTTATTTTCGAAATCAGTGAAAAGGAGGAAAGGACTAATCACACCTGGAATGCTATTGTCAGTTTTGGTCCTTTACCAAAGAATTAGGAACAGGAGGAGGCCGTTTGGTCGCTTGAGTTTGCTCCTCCATTTATTAGGATAATGGCTGATCCAACATTCCTCACATCCACTTTCCTGCCTTTTCACCATAATCCTTGATTCCCCCTACTCGCGTCATAGAGATGTACAGCACGGAAACACACCCTTGTTCATGCTGACCAGATATCCTAAATTAACCAAGTCCCATTTGCCAGCACTTGGCCCATATCCCTCTAAACCCTTTCTATTCAGAAACCCATCCAGATGCCTTTTAAATGTTATAATTGTACCAGCCTCCAAACGCTTCTTGTGGCAGCTCATTTCATGCATGCACTACCGTCTGCGTGAAAAAGCTACTCCTCAGATCCCTTTTAAATCTTTCCACTCTCACCCTAAACCTATGCCCTCTAGCTTTGGACTCCCACACTGCAGGGAAAAGACCTTGTCTATTCTCCCTATTCATGCCCCTCATGATTTTATAAACCTCTATAAGGTCACCTCTCAGCCCCTGATGCTCCAGGGAAAACAGCCCCACCCTATTCAGTCTCTCCCTATAGCTCAAGCTGTAATCAAGAATCTATCTATCCCAACCTTAAATAGACACAAGGATTCTGCCTTCACATATCTTTGTGTCAAGGAGTTCCAAAGACTCAGAATCTTCTGAGAGAAGAAACTCCTCCTTCTCTTGAATAGTTCTTGGACTATAGGAATTACAGAAACAAAACCTACATGACACAGAGATTGGCTCAACTTCTGATTGGGCCCACAGAGTTCCCTCCCCAGTGCTAATCCTCCTGCGACTTGTTCACAATTCTACCCAAGACCCACAACACACATCCCTCAATATGAGGTCAAATGAACATCGCATGAATTGCCACAAGTTAAACCCTCCACAATTTGACAACAACTTAAAACACCCCCAAGTACCAGCTTCTCTGTGATTTGAATAAAGTTTACTATCACCCACATGGCTGGTCATTCAGAGTACTGACTGATACATCTCGTCCAGTCCCTAGTCAACAGCATAGGGGCCAGTTAGCTGGATGGTTGGTTTACAATCCAATGTGATGCCAACAAGTGAGTTCAATTCCTGTACCAGCTGAGGCTGGCATAAAGATCCTGCCTTCTCAAGCCTGCCCTTTTCTGAGGCATGGTGAGCATCATGTTAAACTCACTGCTATGTATCCCTCCCTAATGACAGGCTGAGACTATGGCAAAGCTAACATTGGAGAATGACACCACTGCTGATGATAATGTGACTTCCAGTCTTTGAATGAATCGGAGTTTTTGCAGGCTCACCCTTCTGCCATGTTACAAGTGACTCCTTCTTACCTACAAAGCTCACCTGCATATATTGTGTTGAGGTTTAACTAGTCGTACTTAACAATTCAAAGTCATATCTATGGTTTTGGTTTTTTTTATAGAACTTATGAATTTAAATTTTGTGGAAGTTGGGTCCTTCAGTTCTCTAAGCATCCTTGAAGAGCTCAAAAATCCCAGTTTCCCAATTTTTGAGAAGATTTGTAGCTCAGGTTGAGGTTCAAGTTGTAAGTTTGCTCGCTGAGCTGGAAAGTTTGTTTCGTCTCCATACTAGGTAATATCATCAGTGAGCCTCTGGTGAAGCACTGGTGTTCTGTCCTATTTTCTACTTATGTATTGTTATCTCTTAAGGTGGATAGAATTTCCAGTTCTTTTTCTCAGAGGTTGGTAAATGGGATTCAAAGTGACATGTTTATTGATAGAGTTCCAATTTGACTGACAGGCCTCCAGGAATTCCCGTGTGTGTCTCCGTTTAGCCTGTTCTTGGGTGGATGTGTTGTCCCAGTCGAAGTGGCGCCTTTCTTCAACTGTGCGTAAGGATACTAGTGCGAGTGGGTCATGTCTTTTGGTGGCTCCTTGGTGTTCATGTATCCTGGTGGCTAGTCTTCTGCCTGTCTGTCTGATGTAGTGTTTGTCACAGTCCTTGCACGGTACTTTGTAAATGACAATTGTTTTGCTGGTTGTTGGTGTAGGGTCCTTTAGGTTCATCAGTAGCTGTTTCAGAATGTTGGTAGGTTTGTGGGCTACCATGATGCCAAGGGGTCGGATAGTCTGGTAGTCATCTCTAAGATGTCTATGATGTATGGTAGTGTGCTTAGAGTCTCTGGGCATGTTATGTCTACTTGTTTGGGTTTGTTGTTTAGGAATTGACGGACTGTGTTTATTGGCTATCCGTTCCTCTTGAATACACTGTATAGCTATTTTTCTTCTGCTGCTCATAGTTCCTTGGTGCTGCAGTGTACTGTGGCCCATTCAAATAATGTCTTGATGCCACTCCATTTGTGGGTGTTGGGGTGATTGCTTCTGTAGTTGAGTATCTGGTCTGTATATGTTGCTCTCCTGCAGATGCTGGTCTGCAGTTCTCCATTAATTGTTCGTTCCACTGTGACATCTCGGAAGGGGAGTTTGTGGATGGAGTGACATGAGTCTTCTACAAGGTATTTCAGTTTTCAGCGGAGTTCTTTTGCTAGTCTGTATGCCAGTGTGCCAGGGAGTGAGACTATGGGTCTGAGGGGGGGCTCCTGGTGCGTGTACCTTGGGTAATCTGTAGAGGTGAAGTGTATTGGATCCATCAGGTCACATTTTTTTGGAGATCTGCCTTGTTAATTTGGCCTGATTTCTGAAGCTTCTTCAACGTAGCTGTGATACGGTTTTCTAGCTGTGGAGTCATGTCTATTGCTGCCTGTTGGTAAATGTTGGCATGTGCGAGCAGTGAGTTCACCTTTTCAACTAACATCAATTAAAGTCAGCCTGGCCAAAGACACAGTGACTGCACTACTAGACAAACCTCCTCCTTTTCACAAAATTTATGCCAGTAGGGATTTTTTTGATGATGTAGTGGACCCAAAGCTTGGGTTGGATGATAGGGAGGGTTGTTTGTTCAAGTCTCTGCATTACTGCTTCTGCTCAGAAGCCTGATATTGGTGATCCCATGGGTGTTCTGTTGCTGCAGAAACTCGAACCAATAGCCCTCTCCACCATCCAATCTAAACTTTGGGTCCAATACTTGGATGAAACCTTTGTCATCATAAAACAGAACAAATTAGAGGAACCCTACAGCATATATTTTGCAAAAGAGGAGGAGGGCAACAACAGACTCTCCTTCCTAGATGTCACAGCGGAATGAACAGTCAATGGAGAACTGCAGACCAGCGTCTACAGGAAAGCAACATACACAGACCGGATACTCAACTACAAAAGCAATCGGGTACCCGATAAACACAGTCCACCAATCCTTAAACAACAAACCCAAAAAAGAAGGAACAACACGCTCAGAGACTCTAGCCACACTACCATACATCTCAGAGATGACTACCAGACTACACCAGACTTGGCATCATGGTAGCTCACAACCTACCAACACACTGAAACAGCCACTGATGAACCTAAAGGACCCTATACCAACCACCAGCAAAACAATTGTCATTTACAAAAAACCATGCAAGGACTATAACAAATACTACATCAGACACATAGGCAGAAAACTCACCCCCCAGGATACATGAACACCAACTAGCCACCAAAAGATATGACCCACTTGCACTCGTGTCCTTACACGCAGACAAAGAAGGATAACATTTCATCTGTCCTAGGAAGGATAACACATCCATCCTAGGGCAGGCTAAACAGACACATACACACAGGAATTCCTAGAGGCCTGGCATTCAAACTGTAACTCAATCAATTAAACACATCGAGTTGGACACCATTTACCAATCTCTGAGAAAAAGAACCAGAAATGAGATCACCCTCCTTAAGAAATGAAGAAACATAGATAGAAAGCAGGACCGAACACCAGCGCTTCACCAGAGGCTCAGTAATGATGCTACCTAGCATGGTGACAAAACATCTGAAAATGAACCTTCCAGCTCAGCGAGCAAACTTACAACCTGATCCCAGCTTCCCCATTGGAATCCGGAGCACATGACCAATTGAAATTGAGAAGGTTTATTCAAGAAGGCAGCAAATGCATGGAGCGATTTTGTAAGGAACACAAGAGATAAAGCCTAAGTGTTTCAGGAAGTGTGCAAACCCCTAAACAAATCATCCACCCAACCCTTAATTCCCACTTGCTCTGCATATGGTAGAATCCACAGATCATGCATTGAACTCATCAACCATCAAACCTTAGTGGGAAGCAATCATCTTCAGTCCCAAGGGACTGCCTAAGAAGAGGAGGTTGGACAGAATGTCTGTATTTTACACAGCTCAGTTCAATTTCACATTTTCTTATTTCAATCTAAATGCCTTTGTGTGGCTCACAGCAAATTGCTTTCAAGTAGAGTGACTGTTTGCAATCTAAAATAACTGTTATTGTCACTGCCTTGTCAATTATAAAATGCATCTAGCTATCAACAGCAAACTATATCAGGATGATTTCAAAAAGAGATGTAGATACCTCTTAGACTTTATGCAGCTGCTGCATTTTAATTCGAGGAGCTTGATACTTCATAAGTAAATTGTGAGATAGTCGTTTGCTACTGCTAACCTCAAGTTAGCCAAGAAAAGACACATTTTATCTGAAACGTTATATCTTGCACTCATTTGGAGAACTGGCAAGAAGCACCAAAAAGAAATAGAATACAATATTTAAAATGTACAAGAGGAGAGCTATGGCTAGTTGTTTGGTGCATTCTGATTGGTAGAGTCATTGCCATGGAAAAGGCACCAGTTAGTGGTAACTGACAGTTAACTGCCAATGGGTTGTTTCTGATCTTGCAAAATGCCCCATCCACCTCAAATTAGCCTGGAATAGTAAGGTATCTCAAAAGTTCGACCAAAAGGTAATGCTCGCTGTTGCGGCTATAATAGTTACACAAATGATGTTCGCCTCTCACAGGATGCTGCTGACAAGCTTAAAAATGATGTCCTTCCTATCACACTCTGTATTCTGTGGGAAATGAACTTCAGTGCCAGCGTGTTGGTAGAACATCTCACAGATTGGTAGGTCACAACAAATAACACATACTTTTGGCTGTTTCCATCAAGAAAACTACTGACTACATCCAAGTAGCTGCAATTATCAAATGCTCAACAACATCAGACATTAGACATAATTTGGCAATTAGACAGCATTTGCTAAATAAGCCCAAGAGTGCACATAATTGTGGTGAAAAACAATTCAGGACTGTTAGGTTCATAGTACAGCATGATTGTTGTACTAAAAGTTTTGTGTATTAATAAACAGGGAATAGAATGCAGGAATAAACAAAAACATAAGTTGCTGGAAAAACTCAGCAGGCCAGCCCACATCTGTGGAGGGAAATCACAGTTAACGTTTTGGGTCAGTTCTGAGGAAATATCACCTGACCTGAAATGGTAACTCTGATCTCTCTTCACATATGATTTGATTGGATTCCCTAGAGTGTGGAAACAGGCCCTTCGGCCCAACCAGTCCACACCGACCCTCTGAAGAGTAACCCACCCAGACCCATTTCCCTTTGACTAATGCACCTAACACTATGGGCAATTTAGCATGGCCGATTCACCTAACCTGCACATCTTTGGAAGAAACTGAAGCACCTGGAGGAAACCCATGCAGACACGGGGAGAACGCGCAAACTCCACACAGACAGTCACCCGAGGCTGGAATTGAACCTGGGACCCTGGCACTGTGAGGCACCAGTGCTAACTACAGAACCACTGTCCCCCTCCCCTCCCCCCCAACTGCCAGACTTGCCGAGGTTTTCCAGCAATTTCTATTTTTGTTTCTGATTTACAGTGTCTGCTGTTCTTTCAGGTTTTTTTTATTGGCTGTAGGAATAAATCTGTCTTTTTTAAGACTGAAAGATGTCACAAATGGTGTGCCACAGGAACCATTGCTGAGGCCTTATCTCTTTACAATTTATATAAATAATTTGATTGAAGGGGTGGAAGGTATGGGAGTTAACTTTGCTGATGACAAGATAGGTAGGAACATGAGTTGTGAACAGAACATAAGGAGACTCAAAAAAGTCAAATAGATAGGTTGAGCGAGTGGGCAAATGGAGTATAATTCTTGAAAGTGTGAACGTATCCATACTGGCAGAAAGTATCAAAAGGAAGCATATTATCTAAAGGGTGAGAGGTTGCAAAACTCTGAGGTGACTTAATTGAAGCATATCAGGGGACAGGTGGAGGTGGAAAATATGTCTCCTCTCGAGGGAGAATCTAGAAATTAGAATAGATTAGATTAGATTAGATACAGTGTGGAAACAGGCCCTTCGGCCCAACAAGTCCACACCGCCCCGCCGAAGCGCAACCCACCCATACCCCTACATTTACCCCTTACCTAACACTACGGGTAATTTAGCATGGCCAATTCACCTGACATGCACATCTTTTGGACTGTGGGAGGAAACCGGAGCACCCGGAGGAAACCCACGCAGACACGGGGAGAACGTGCAAACTCCACACAGTCAGTCGCCTGAGGCGGGAATTGAACCCAGGTCTCTGGCGCTGTGAGGCAGCAGTGCTAACCACTGTGCCACCGTGCCGCCCAAATAAGGCCATAGTTTGAAATAAGGAGGCGCCTATTTAAGACACAGGTGAGGCAACATTTTTCTTTCAGAGGACTAAAAGTTTTTGAAATTCCCTTCCTCAAAAGGCAGTATAAGCAGAATCTGTGTACAGTTCTGGTCACCGCATTATAAGAAGGATGTGGAAGCTTTTGAAAGGGTGCAGAGGAGATTTACTAGAATGTTGCCTGATATGGAAGGAATGTCTTACGAGGAAAGGCTGAGGGCCTTGAGGCTGCTCTCGTTAGAGAGATGCAGGTTGAGAGGTGACTTAATAGAGAAATACAAGATAATCAGAGGGTTAGATAGGGTGGACAGGGACAGCCTTTTTCCAAGTATGGGGACGGCAAACACGAGGGGACACAACTTTAAAGTGAGGGAAGATAGGTATAAGACAGATGTCAGAGGTAGTTTCTTTACTCAGAGAGAAGTAAGGGTATGGAATGCTTTGCCTGCATCGGTAGTAGATTCACCAAGTTTAAGTACATTTAAGTCGTCATTGGACAGGCAAATGGACGCACATGGAATAGTGTAGGTGGGATGGGCTTCAGATTAGTATGATAGGGCAGCGCAACATCGAGGGCTGAAGGGCCTGTACTGCGCTGTAATGTTCTATGTTCTATGTTTTAAGGCAGAGATAGATAGGTTCTTGACCACCAAGATGACAGATTACCAAATGTGTGCAGGAAGATTGAGGCTACAATCAGATGATTCATGATCTTATTGAATGGCAGAGAAGGAGAAAATGGACTGATTGGCCTACTCTTGTACATTTATGACACTTTGGTATTTGTGAAAAACCAGCATCTCATCAAAAAGAAAAACAAAATCTCGCACAAACTTCAACTTCTGGTGGTACAGCCTTTGGCTTTAGAAGGTTAAAATGTTCAACCTTTAGGGTTGACTTTAGACATAGGTAAATACTTTATGCTGTGCAGACTGTGTTTGGAGTGACGTTGGTGATAAGTGCAAATGGATGTGTTGACAAGTAATCAAGCAAAATGCTTTAATTTCTAGGAGTTCCTTTATTGCATTCACTCTGAAGAACATAGCATGAGGAGGTGATGTGAGTTCAAATAAAGGTGACAGATGCAAACTCTCAGGTACCAGTCTGTAGCAGTACAGAGGAACCTCGATTATCCAAACGAGATAGGCGGGCATTTTATTGCTTATTCAGATAATCCATTTTACCTTAAACAAGGGAAGCCATACTGATCTAACGCTGTGCTCCACCGGAGAATTTATTTAAATCTATAATTCTATTGAGTCTGCTATTTAAACAATCTAATCTTTGCATTCTGCAAATTACAAGTTAAACCGAGAAGGACTTACCAGCACATAAATACTGTACGTGAAATCCCAGCATTAAACAAGGTCCTGAACAGTTTCTTGGATCACAAAAGCATTTGTCAGTGTCCGGAAACTCAAACTCGCGATAGGAAGACAGGAGCACGACACGCGCATGTGTTTACATTCGCCACCATTTTCTTCATGAACGACCCGGTAAGGTGACGGGAATACCCTGCACTGTAAAGGGCTTTGTAACTAACCCTTACCTAAAAATAGCTGAAAATGTGTTGCCGGAAAAGCGCAGCAGGTCAGGCAGCATCCAAGGAGCAGGAGAATCGACGTTTCGGGCATAAGCCCTTCTTCAGGCTTATGCCCGAAACGTCGATTCTCCTGTTCCTTGGATGCTGCCTGACCTGCTGCGCTTTTCCAGCAACACATTTTCAGCTCTGATCTCCAGCATCTGCAGTCCTCACTTTCTCCTTACCTAAAAATACCCAGTCGCTGATACTTGAGCTGCTTGTGTTTCTATGTTTTTGCCAACATTTTCACATCTTCTTCAGTACAGGTACATCAAATGCACTTACCTCTTTGATGTGACACTTTGTGGGAACCTTGCAATCTTCTTTGGATAATCTGAAATTCAGAGAGTCGATATTCGGATAATCGAGGTTCCTCTGTATACTCTTGCAGTGTATTTTGGAAATGATGGTTAATTCACCATGTCTCATTGTTATCATAATGTGCAGAATATGACGGACAGATGTGGTGAGTTGGATCAAGAAATTTCAGCATGGCAAAATGTAACTTCAGCCGCTGTTAGTTTGTGAATATAATACGTAAGTATGGCTATACTGTACAAACAGAACATAATGTTATTTTGTAAAATCATACAGTACAAAAGAGGGCCTTCATCCCATTGAGTCTGTACTGCCTCTTACAGTACATCTGCGGCATTATTCACCATTTTTTTGGTTCAGTCCAGATTCTATAGAGATCCATCCTGATTGATTATTAAAACCTGGTATCGTAGGTTTGATTTGATGTATTATTGTCACATGGACCACGATACAGGGAAAAGTATTTTTTGTGTGCTATCCAGACAAATCATAATTTACATTAGTACATCAGGGTAATAGAACAGAATGCAGAATATAGATTGTTACAACTACAGAGAAGGTGCAGAGAAAGATCAGCTCTAATATATGAGAGGGCTGTTCATAAGTCTAAAAACAGCAGACGAGAAGCTGTTCTTGAATCTATTGGTTTGTGTTTTCAAACTTTTGTATTTCTTGCCTGATGGAAGAGAGTACAACCGGGATGGGAGAGGTCTTTGATGATGTTGGTTGCTTTCCCAAGGCAGTGGGAAGTGTAGAAGGAGTCAATGGAAGGAAGGCTGGTTTTCCTGATGGATTGGGCTACATTCACAACTCTCTGTAATTTCCTGTGGTCTTGGGGCAGAGCAGTCACCGTACCAAGCTGTGATACATCCAGAAAGGGTGTTTTCTATGGTGCATCTGTAAAATTGCTATGAGTCATTGTGGACATGCTGAATTTCAAAGTTTGTGAGAAGATTTGTAGCTCGGGTGCTCGGGTGCACATGCTGAATTTCCTTAGCCTTCTGAGAAAGTAGAGGTGCTTGCATGACCATAGTGTCGATGTAGATGGCCCAGAACAGATTGTTGGTGATAGCTACTCCCTGGAACTTGACGCTCTCAACCACCTCCATCTCAGCACCATTGTTACAGACAGGGGCATGTCTTCCACTGTGCTTTCTGAAGTCAATGCCCTGCTCCTTTGTTTTGCCAATATTGAGGGAGAGATTGTTGTGTTTACACCATGCCACTGAGCTGTCTCTCTCTCCTTCTTGTACTCTGTCTCATCATTGTTTGAGACCCGACCCACTACAGTGGTGTCATGAGTGAATTGGTAAATGGAGTTAGAGCTGAATTTAGTCATGCAGTTGTGAGGAGTATAGTAAGAGGCTAAGTATGCAGCCTTGGGGAGCACCAGTGCTGAGGATTATTGTGGAGCAAGTGTTGTCACCTATCCTTGCTGATTATACCTCGATTATAAAATTATGAGGAATCTAGATAGAGTTGCTGGGAAGGATTGATTTCCCTTAGCAACGAGGTCAATAATCCATTACCAGTCAATCGCCTGGTGAGGGAGTATGTTCAATTCCAGTCTGGGAAGTGGGCACCAGTCAGTCCTATAGGAGCAGTAGCAGCAGCAGACAGCTCCCTGTCTGATAGTGAACCATCAGACAGGGAGCTGCAAAGGCAGCAGGCAGGGATCTGGTCCATCACATCTTCAGTTTAGGATCAAGGTGGGTCAGATGGAGCCAGGCAGGGTGAAGTCGCTCGTGAAATTGACTTAACCAGGCCTGAGAGAAAAGCTAAATGGAATACTTGTCTTTTACAGAGTCTTTACAATAGGTGTCTAGGTTTTCATGTATAAAGCAATTGGCAACCATTTCAGAGACTCATTCCCACCTGGGCTATATGTGAGAATAAGACATGGGAGTAGGCCATTCAGTCCATCTAGCCTTCTCTGCATTTCAGTCAGAGTGTAGTTGATTTGATAATCCTCAATTTCAATTTCCAGCCTTTACACCATAACCCTTCATTCTCTTCCTGATTAAAAATGTATCTCAAACTTAATGACCAGCCCTTTTGCTGTAAAGTGTCCCACAGATGCATTACCCTCTGAAAAAGGAACTTTTACTCATCTCTACCTGAAAGAAGTGGTCCCTTACACCAATGAGCCATTGTTCTAGATCTTCCCTCAAGATGAAATATTCCTTCCATGTCCACTCTGTCATATCAACTCCCAAAGGCCTGGAGGTATGTTTAGCTCTGCCTATAGATCTATACTTCAATCTCATCAGCCTTGTTTTCTTTGTAAACCTCACAATGTGTAACCTGGAGCATCAAGAGCACTGTATGAAATCCCTCATCATCAGTGTGTCTACGTACAAGCTATTGATATGAACAGATCTCTAAGTGCTGATTAAGGATAACCCATCAATCAGACATCATTGCTGATAAGGATACATCTTTCCAAACCTCAATGACTGTAAGATTCAAGTAGGATGAACTGATCAGGAGACTTTTTACATTTGCACGCAAAGCATGTGTCACACCCTTTGGAATATTCTGCAGAGAGTATGGATAAAAAGCCCTTGCAGACACAAAGTCCCACCATCACACTGAGAGTACCCTCCTTCATGTTGTGTGGTCGTATCACCATCTGAAATGGGACATACCTTGAACTGATCTAGCAACTCAAGATAAGGCATCCATGAGGCACTATGGGCCATTAACAGCAGCAGAATTATACTCCAGCACAAGCTGTAACCTCATGGCCTGGCGTATCCCCCACTCAATTATTGCCACCAAGTCAGGGGATTAATCCTGGTTCAGTGGAGAATGCAGGAGGGCATGCCAGGAGCAGTACCAGATATATCTAAAAACAAGCGTCACTGGGGAAGTACCAACAGGACTTATCACGTACCAAACAACATAAACAGCAAGGGATAGACAGAGCTAAGCAATCTGTCAACCAGTGGATCAAATCTAAGCTCTGCAGTCCTGCTCACATCCAGTCATGAATGGTGGTAGATACACAACACTCACAAATATCCCCATCCCCAATGATGGAAGAGCCAAATGCATCAGTGCAAAGAATTATTTTTAGATTAGATTACTTACAGTGCAGAAACAGGCCCTTCGGCCCAACTAGTCCACACTGACCCGCCGAAGCGCAACCCACCCAAACCCATTCCCCTCCATTTACCCCTTCACTACAGGCAATTTAGCATGGCCAATTCACCTGACCTGCACATCTTTGGACTGTTGGAGGAAACCGGAGCACCCGGAGGAAACCCACGCAGACACTGGGAGAACGTGCAAACTCCACACGGACAGTGGCCTGAGGCGGGAATTGAACCCCAGTCTCTGCCGCTGTGAGGCAGCAGTGCTAACCACTGTACCACTGTGCCGCCCCAATCAGGCTGAAGCTTTTGCAGCAATCTTCAGCCAGAAGTGCAGAGTGGATGGTGCACCTCGGCCTCCTCCAGTGGTCCCCAGTGTCACAGATAACAGTCTTCAGCCAATTTGATTCACTCCACGTGATATCAAGAAATGGTTTAAGGCACTGTATACTGCAAATGCGGTGAGCTCTGAAAACATTCTGACAACAGTTCTGAAGACTTTGCTGTGCCCATAACCAAGCTGTTTCAGTATAGTTACAACACTGGTATCTAGTCAGCAATTTGGAAAATTGCTCAAATTTGTTTCTGTACACAAAAAACAGGATAAATCCAACCCTAACCAATTACTGGCTGTCCAATCTACTCTCAGTCATCAGTAAAGTGCTATCAGTGCAATCAAGCTCAGCAATAATCTGCTGAGTGACATTCGGTTTGGGTTCTGCCAGCTCCTGACCTCATTACAGCCTTGGTTCAAACATAGATAAAAGAGCTGAATTCTGGAGGGAGGTGAGAGTGACAGCCCTGGACGCCAAGGACGCATTCGGCTGAGTGTGGCATCAAGGAGCCCTGGCAAATCAAAGGGTATCGGGGGGCAACCTCTCCTCTGGTTGGAGTCATACCTGGCACATAGGAAGATGGCTGTGGTTGTTAGAGATCCATCATCTCACCTCTAGGACATCTCTGCAAAAATGCCTCAGGGTAATGTGCTAGACCCAACCATCTTCAGCTGCTTCACAAATGATTGTCTCTCCAGCATAAGGTCAGAAATGGGGATGTTCACCAATGAATGCAAAATGTGCAGTGTTATTTGTGATTCCTCAGATACCAATGCAGTCTATGTTGAAATGCAAGATAGATCTGGACAATATCCAGGCTTAGGCTGACCAGTGGTAAGTAATATTTGCACCACGCAAATGCCAGGCAAATGAGCATCACCAACAAGAGACAAGCTAACCACCGGCCCTTGGCATTCAATGGGGTTACCAGCACGGTGGCACAGTGGTTAGCACTGCTGCCTCACAGCGCCAGAGACCCGGGTTCAATACCCGCCTCAGGCGACTGACTGTGTGGAGTTTGCACATTCTCCCCGTGTCTGCCTGGGTTTCCTCCGGGTGCTCCGGTTTCCTCCCACAGTCCAAAGATGTGCAGGGTCAGGTGAATTGGCCATGCTAAATTGTCCGTAGTGTTAGGTAAGGGGTAAATGTAAGGGTTTGGGTGGGTTGCGCTTCGGCGGGTCGGTGTGGACTTGTTGGGCCAAAGGGCCTGTTTCCACACTGTAAGTAATCTAATCTAATCATCGAATTCACCATTAACACCATCCTGGAGGTTACCATTGAATGGAAACTGAGCAGGACGCTGTATATAAATACAATGGCTACAAAAGGCTATGAGATGCAAAAATAGAGTGGATAGCCAGAGATGTTTTCCCATGGCAGAAATGGCTATCATGAGGGAGCATGATTTTAAGGTGATTGGAGGAAGGTTTGGGGAGATATCAAAGGTAGGTTCTTTGATATCAGAGCGCGGTGGGTGCATGGAAGGTACTGCCAGCAGTGCTAGTAGAGTCAGATACATTTGGGACATTCAAGTGACTCTTGGATAGGCACATGGGAGAAACTACAATGAAGGGTGTGTAGGTTAGTTTGATCTTAGAATAGGGCGAAAGGTCGGCACAACATCGAGGGCCGAATGGCCTGTACTGTTCTATATGCTATATAAAAGCAGGTCAAACCACATCACCAAAGTGAAGTAGGTGGACTATTTTATGGAAGACCATTTCACCAGATCTGGAGAATACATATAGAAATAAAATAGTCAATAGCAGCTACAGGCAGAGCAGAGTACTGTGAGCACCTTGAGGAGCTCTCATGGTCAGAGACCGACGTTCTGCTACTGGTTTAGCAATTCTCCCTGTCAGCTTCAGGAGAAATCAAGAGACGCTGACTCAGTCTCACCTGTTTGGCACTACTGGCAAAGTTAAGATCAAAGACCAGTTTTAATAGGATTCTGTGAGAGGGTTTTTGAGAAGGCAAATGCAGAATGCTCGTGTGATTCAGAAGCTTTGAGTTGAAAAGGTTGGCCATTTCAAGATTGAACTTGTAAAATTCCATCAGGCGATATGGTTTGCTGATGGAATAGCTGATCCCACACCTTTATCATTCATTGAATCATTCATCAGAGGCCATTCAAGCCTTCCTGCTTGTTTTAGAATGAGCCCAGTACCTCTGTACACCCCTAGGTTTTTTGAGGCTATTTGTCACAGTCGAAGACTATGCTGTTAAAAATCACACAACACCAGGTTATAGTCCAACAGGAGAAAGTGATGTCTGCAGATGCTGGAGATCAGAGCTGGAAATGTGTTGCTGGAAAAGCGCAGCAGGTCAGGCAGCATCCAGGGAACAGGAGAATCGACGTTTTGGGCATAAGCCCTTCTTCAGGCTCCTGATGAAGGAGCGTCGCTCCAAAAGCTAGTGTGCTTCCAATTAAATCTGTTGGATTATAACCTGGTGTTGTGTGATTTTTAACTTTGTACACCCCAGTCCAACACCGGCATCTCCGAATCATGAAGACTATGCTAGTATTGTATTTTGGTTATTTAGGTGTGAGGGAAGAATCATTGTTCAAATGGGGCATTACTCTACCTATTGGATACAAAAGATCCAACAATCCTTTCCGAATGAAGAGCAGAAGGGCTCTCTCTGGAGCCCTGGTTAATATTTATTACTCAACCAAAATCGGTTAAGTAGATTATCTGATGGTTACTGTTGAGCTGTTTCCAGGGGTTTGTTGTGCATCAATGGATTGCCTTGCATTCTCCATATGACAGTAATTAAATCCCTGACACGGTCCTTGATATCCCCTATATTTTCTTCTGACACACAAGTAATAACGTACCTCATTAATTGTAGAACTATCTGGGAAAGGCTGAGGTTGGGCAGAGTGCTTTATAATACAGTCATTGTTTACATCGATAATTGGTAAAGGAAGTCTGGAGAGAGGTGCATGGGTTTCTGTTGAGGTTCATTCCGAGCAGCTCCGTGACGCGGGATTCTGTGCTCCACAGTCTGTTCCCTGGGGTGTACACCCAGGAAAACATCAACTGCCCCGGGGGACTATCAACTCAGTGAATGATGCTCTTTGGTCTGCCCAAAACTTGTTGGTCTTCCAGAGCAAGCCCTGATCGGGTGTTACAGACTGGTACATTCCATGGTCCAGGACCACGTGCTGAGGGACACACCAAAGCTTGGGGCAGCAGCTGCCAAGACACAGTGAGGAAAGACCACTGTCTGAGGTCTTCCTGCATTCAGTTGTCGGGCCCTCCTGCTGCCTCAATAAATGTAAATAGAGTCTGGCTCAAGTAACAAATATTTTGGCTTTGTTTGTTGGGATAGAATCCAACTCCAATATTTGTTTTGTTTCTCCTATTGCTACTTTACAGATCTGAACTGCTTTAGTGACTGTATTGACAGATCGTTCTGCTATAACGCGTGTTTCGTTAATGCGAATTGGCTGTAACCCAGTTGATGAATTGGGGACGTTGTTTAAAGCAGGAAACCTTTAAAACGCGTGCTGGCTGTAACGCGATTACATCGCCAACACTTTTAAGTGCTGTTTCTAAAGCGTGATTTTTCTTTAACGTGGAGTTATACAAGAACGCAACATTGCACAGTGGAAGGAATACCTGTGCATATATAAATGTATTTTCGTGAATGAAGTAAAGTTTGAAATACTAAAAAAAGTTTCATTTGGTGTGACGTTTTCCACTTGAACCATGACATGATGGAACTTTCACTCCAGAGAGCCCAGGATCACTCCGCAAACCTAGCCCAGGGGAGGCTGGGATCTTTGTTCTGTGGTCGCCAGGGTTTATGGGGGTCAGGCTGGCTGAAGCCTCCCTGCACCCCTACCCCTACCCCCACCCCCTCACAGAATGGGTCAGGAGACTGCAATGTCCTGCAATGTCCAACAGCAGTTGGACAGAAGGCAGACATTGTTGCTTCAGCACTGTGTCTCCAGCCCACACCTCATTTATCCTCTCTACCACCACCAACACAGCCCTTCCATACAACACACACTCACAATCACACACTCCTCATTCATGGCATCCCTGTCACCCATTCATCTATCATGGTCCCTCACACCCTTCATGCCAAACTGTGCCCCTGTTCTGAAACCCACGGTCCCTAATACCCTCTATTGCTTACTACGCTTTCACCTATCCTTAAGGCTCCACATACTCTGCTTTCCCCTTGATAGAGGGATCACGGGCCAAGGGTATAGATGAAGGTAGGGGGCAGGAGGTTTAGAGGGGATGGAAGAAAAATCTTACCATCCAATGGGTGCTGGGAATCTGGAACTCACTGCCTGTAGAGGTGGTGAAAGGCAGAACATTTAAGAACTATTTGAATGTGCAATTGCAATGCCAAGGCATGTAAAGTAATGGGCCAAGATCTAGAAAATGGGATTAGTACAGTTAGGTGGCTGTGTTTGACTGGGATGATTTGAAGATGCCGGTGTTGGACTGGGGTGTACAAAGTTAAAAATCACACAACACCAGGTTATAGCCCAATAGGTTTAATTGGAAGCACTAGCTTTCAGAGGGCCGCTCCTTCATCAGGTGGTTGTGGAGGACACAATTATAAGGCACAGAATTTATAGCAAAAGTTTACAGTGTGATGTAAATGAAATTATACATTGAAAAAGACCTGGATTGTTTGTTAAGTCTCTCATCTGTTAGAATGAACATGATAGTTTCACTTCTTTTATACGTAAATCACAAAACGTTTTTTAAAAGTTACATTCTCAGCTTAACTGTAACAATTGGTGTCAGTGCAGATAAGATGTTAAGATATTGAAGGTGTTAGCCCCGTGTTCCCTGTCTGTGCCATAATGTTTAGACTGATTCTAATCTTAAAAGTGAGTTAACAGAGTCTTACATGGATTCATATAGTTTTTGAGCAAAGTATAATGTAACTCTATAAGTACAAATTCACCCCACAAACGTATATGTGTATGTGTGCATGTGCGTGTGTGTGTCTGTCTGTCTGTCTGGAGTGGGGGGTTGTGAGTGTGAGAGAGAATGTATATGTGTGTGTGAGTGTAAAGTGTCTAAGTCTGTCAGAGGATGCATGTGGGAGTGTGTGTGTCTGTAGGAGTGTGTGTGAGAGTGTCTGTGTATATATGTGTATGTGTATGTGTGTGTGTGTGTGTGTAGGAGTGTCTGTGTGTGTGTGTAGTGCAATGGTGGGCACCTGTAATGTGACATGAACCCAAGGTCCCAGTTGAGGCCCTCCCTATGGGTACCGAACTTAGCTATCAGCGTCTGCTCGGCCACTTTTCACTGCTGCCTGTTCCGAAGTCTGCCTTGGAGGATGGTCACCTGAAGGTTCGAGGTCGAATGTCCTGGACCACTGAAGTGTGACTGGTGCAGACTCAATAGGCCAAAGAGACTTGTTCTATGTTGTAGTCTTCTGTAACTCTGTCACCCTATACCCTTCTACTCAACTCAATAGCCTTTATAACCCTGATGCCAATTTAATGCCAACCAGCTCAGCCACACCACCACACTTTGCTGCTACTCCTTACCATGCCAACTTTCTCAGTAACCAACATGTACAGACCTCAGAACACACACTGAGGTTAAATAAAGTCAAATTATTAAGTCTCTGTGGAAAAATACAATAGAATCTGAAATAAAACTGGCTAAATGGTAAAACCTATTCACTACATTTAATATCTTTTCATCCCTTAAAGAAGGAAACATTGGAATACATGGTTCAATTTCAATGAGTTAACAGCCATTTGTGGCAGCCAACCATGGTGTGAAATGGCAGATACTCCACTGTGACAATGGTAGGCTGTGAAATGAGTCATTCAGCACTAATCCAGTAAAAATAATCCTCATTCTCACAGCAAAAGAAAAATAGATCTTTTTTCATATTTCATGTTTTGACTTTAAGCGCTGAAATGTTAGGAGCTTCAAACAACCTGAGAGCTGAACATTTAATTCTGACAGCTGTTTCTGAAAGTTCCTTTTAATTGTTCCAATTGGCAGTTTATTTACATAAATCTCATGATATTCCAATGTGCCAATGCACTTGTGTACTTGTTATGCACATTGAAAGTGTACTTTTAGCAATTCCAAATTGTCCCTTTCCTCTTTAAAGAGCAGTTGACCTTATCCAAAGGTGATCAGGGACTTTGTCCAAAATGGTATCACACCCATCTACAAGGGCACTCTATCTGTCGATGCAATTCTGTGAAGTTTGGACCTGCTCATGCCACATTACGTTACCCACTCCTAGCTAATAAAAAAAACAGACAGGATTGGAGGCACCGGTCGTCCCAATGGGCAGTTATCTCCGTGAACAATGAGTGCAAAGATTTAGAATCTGATCTAATTCTACTCGTTCTATGAAAATAGTGTTCGGAAAGCAAAATTCTGAATTTCAACCTTTTCCATCAGTTTTACAGAGGCTCTTCATTGGTGTGAAAGCTTGGGACTGTGTAAAGACCAGGCTATTTGAGTGCCATTGATTGTGTTCTTAAATTCTGAAGAAAGTCTGATCTGCCACACTTTCCCCTGACCTCCATCTTCAACTCATAACCTGGGGCAAAGTGAAGGTGGTCATCCTGATGAATAATTGATGCATTACTGCACTGTGGATTGAATAACATGAGTAACTGTGGTTGTGGTGGTGAGAGAGGCAGGAAAATAGAGGTGAAGAACAGACTACATAGGCCACCAAGTAAATTTTATCCTGGATTTATGATACTGCTGAGACATTCTGCACAAAATGCCTGCTCTGGGGTTACCTTCCTCTCCTAAGACAAACAGAAGCAGCCTAATGCAGATAGACATCTCTGCATGGGGCAATATCTGATGACAATTAAGGGTAACTGATCTCCTTTGAAGAATGCCATAGATTCAGAAATACATTTTAGGTTTTCCATTTAAACAGAATTTCAGTTATTCAATCACAAAGCTGCAAATTCCACAACAGTGTTGACTGTAGATATGGGTTTATCACTTATGAGAAGATAAGAACAGAAGGCTATGCTGGTTGGGTTTCATTAAGATCTCTAATCAGTGACTGCAGAAAAATTTGCATGTCTCCTAACTTTGATCGATTTTAAACAAGCACAATGGCAATAAAATGGCTTGCCTGGCTTTTTATGCGTGTATTAATAATTGACATTCCTGATGAAGAGCTTATGCTCGAAACGTCGACTCTCCTGCTCCTCGGATGCTGCCTGACCTGCTGTGCTTTTCCAGCGCCACACTTTTTGACTTTATAATTGCATGAGAAAGAATCATTTGATTTTGTTTTGATAAAAGCTTTTAAATTGTTGGGAGAATGTATCTCTGGATTTTTTTTTTCATTTTAGTTGCTTCATGAGTAACAGTTTTGAAACTCTTAAGATATTACATTTTTACCTAAATTTAAAAGAAAAATTCTTCTTTTTGTCATTAAGGCATCACTGACAACTGGGTCAGATGAAAAAGATTGGGAGGTTTGTGTGGAACATCGTTGCAGCATGAACAAAAACAGAAATTGCTGGAAAAGCTCAGCAGGCCTGGCAGCATCTGTAGAGAGAAATCAGAGTTAACGTTTCAGGTCAAGAGACCCTTCCTCAAAGCTGTCAGAGGAAGAAGCGGAACTTCTTCAAGGTTGGCATACCGAGAAGAGAAGTGACCGTGAGTTAAAAACTAAATAAGTAGATACAGGATGGACTGGTTGGGCCTGTTCCTGTTCTGTTGATCAAATGTTTTGAAATAGCTGAAGCTATGAAATTTAGCACCATGGTGACCATAACATCCCCTTGGAACTCTTTCCCCTGTAGTCTGGGCTGTTTGCACGTTGACTTGTCATTGGATGGAAAAGATTAAATGGACTATTTTGAACCAGAGGCACACTTATCCCGGCCAACTTGTATCCTTCAAGCATCATCGCCAAGAGAACGGCTTGCCTGAGCATCGTCACATTTCTGCTTGCGGGCTGAGCTGAAATTGGCTGCCTTCCTTACAACCCCAGCTACGTTTCACAAGGTGGCAATGAAATGCTTTAGGACACTGAATAAATAGAAGTCTTTCCTTTTATGCAGCAAGCTCGAGATCTTTTAAGAGTAAAGCCCAGAGGTGGGAGTCTGGTTCTGGAAGTCCAGTGGGAGTTTGTACTGTCAATAGTTGAAGGATAACTTCTTTGGCATTTGTTCTTTTTTCTGGATGGTTGAGCTGAGATGGCTCTCCCTCTTCTCTCTGCATTTATCCAGTTCTCTTGGGAATTGCAGCTTCCTCACAATTTAAACTCCTGGTGCAGTGTCTCTCCTCTGCCCTCCTGGAGCTGACATGAAAAACCTTCTCTCTCTTATCAGTATTCTGCCTTCATTTTCACACTCTGTGTGCCTCCAGACGCAAGATCCTCTTGCAATGAAAATAAAAATCACTGCAGCTCTCTGCTCTGTCAGCTCGCTGGGTAATTTAGCCTTTTGACAAATAGAAAGCTTTGAAGCAGCTGGAAAGAAAATTAAATATTAAAGTCCATCGGTCAGAACTTTAGATATTAAAACAGGATCAAGTTGAAATACATGAACCGTTAAATTTGATTTTTCTACACTAAGGCACTCATGTTTTAAGTTTTACATAATTGCTGAAATTTGTCTCATTCATTACTTTTAAGCACACTAGTCCAGTCCTAGGAAGAGAAAAATTATTGAACTTATTATATTTTTCTCTGGGAGGTTCTGAAAGGGTTAATATGTGATTGTGTTGTCCTAGAGGTTCCACCCAATGTGTTTGATGTCCTGAGGGTTTTCGAGTCGGACTTTGTGGATAATATGAACGGAAGTCAGCCAATCAGCCCCTCCAGTCTGGTCCAACTTTCGGTGACATCATGGTTGATCTATGGCCCTATACCTGTCTTTGACCCATATCCCCTAATAACTAGGCTTAACAACAAGAATTATCCATATCAGATTTAAAATTAACAACTGATCTAGTGTCAACTGCCATTTGTAGAAGGACGTTCCAAACATCCACCATTCACAGATGACAATCAATAAGAAGAGGCGAAAGACCTCCACCAGAATAATCCTCAACACTGGTGTCCTGTAAGGCTGCCTACTCCACCCCTTACTATACTTCTTCTACACTCCTGACTGTGTAGTCAAATTTAGCTCTAACTCCACTTATAAATTTTCTGATGACACTACCGTAGTCTCAAACAACAACGAGAAAGAGAATGGTTAAAAATCACAGAACACCAGGTTATAGTCTAACAGCTGAGGAAGGAGCAGTCCTCTGAAAGCTAGTGCTTCCAAGTAAACCTGTTGGACTATAACCTGGGGTTGTGTGAATTTTAACTGTGTCCACCTCAGTCCAACACCAGCTCTTCCACATCAGGAAGGAGAAAGACAGCTTAGTGGCATGGAGTGAAGGCAACAACCTCTCCCTAAATACCAGCAAAATGAAATGGAATGGGGGACATGCCCCTGTCCGAACCAAAGGTGCTGAGGTGAAGGTGATCAAAAACTTCAAGTTCTTGGGAGTAACTATCACCAACAATCTGTCCTGATCCATCCACATCGATGCTACAGTCAAGAAAGCACAACAATGCCTCTACTTCCTCAGAAGGCTAAGGAAATTCAGTATGCCCACAATGATCCTGACCAATTTTTATAGATGCACCATAAACAGCATCCTATTCGGATGCAACAAAGCTTGGTATGGCATCTGCTTTGACTAAGAACACAAGAAATTACAGAGAGTTGTGAACGCAGCCCAGTCCATCACAAAACCCAGTCACCTTCCATTGATTCTGACGATACCTCCCACTGCCTCAGAAAAGCAGCCAACATAATCAGAGACCCATCCCACCCCTGTTATACCCTCTTACACCCTCTTCCTTCAGGCAGAAGATACAAATGTTTGGAAACACGTACTAACAGATTTAAGAACAGCTTCTTCCCTGTTGTTATCAGGCCTCTCATATATCAGTTCCAATAAAGGGTCACTAGACTTGAAACGTTATTTCTCCCCACAGATGCTGCCAGACCTGCCGAGCTTTGCCAGCAACTTCCGTTTTTGTTTCTGATTTCCAGCATCCACAATTCTTTTGTCTTGTTATTCTCTCATACATTAGAGTTAATCTGTCTCTACACCTTCTCTGTAGCTGTCACACTATATTCTGCATTCTGTTCTATTACCCTGATGGACTTATGGAAGGTATGATCTGCCTGGTTAGCACACTAAACAATACTTTTCATTTTTTTTTGTGAGACGCAGTGAGAGACACAAGGTGTACAAACCTTTAGTCAATTTCCGCCACCAGGGAGAAAGGAAACACCCAAGTGGCCAGTGACAAGCAGTGCCCTTCTCAGAGGGCAATGCTGCGTGATCAAACAGTGAATGGGAGGACAGGGATTAAATCAAAATAGAGTTGGAGGGGGAATTGATGCACTCCACTCCCTGCGGTGCCCACCTTTCCCTGAAAATCTCGAGGGTATTGGTGGACACCGCATGCTCCCTCTCCAGGGACACCCAGGCTCTACAATACTTTTCATTGTATCTCGGTGTATGTGTTAATAATAAATCAAAGCTTTTAAATCTAGAAGTGCTTCCTAACATTTTTCCTGAATGTTCTGGCCCTAATTTTTAGATTAAACCCCTTAATTCTGGAATCTCCAACCAGTGGAAACAATTTGTTATCATCTACGCTGTCTTTTCCTCTGAATACCTTGAAGACTTCAATCTGATCATCCCTTGTCCTTCTAAATTCTAGAGGTAGACCTAGGTCCTCCAACAGCCTCGGACGTAAGGTAGAGACTCGACTTATAGATGTCAAGACCATGAGACATAGTAGCAGAGTTAGGCTATTTGGCCCATTGAATCTGCTCCCCAATTCAATAAGAGCATTATTGATTGAAAATCCATGACTCAATGTTTCTACCTTTCCCATAACTGTCAAATCCCATACTGATTAAAAAATCTATCTAAATGGATACAGACAAGCAACAAATTACATCTTGTTTACATTACAACACTCTTCTCATCAACCCTGAACTTGGCTACTCTGATGAATATGTAACTTCCAGCATGAATATGACTTCTATTCATTTTACCCTTTCCTCTCTCCAGTACCAAGTTGAAATGGTATTTGGGACAGACATTTTCAGTATCATTGGCTATGTTGTGAATGAGCATGAGGAACTCTCTAAATCTCCCTCTTACAAAACACCATGCACACACATATTCTCCAGTCTTTCCTCATCCATAAGTCATCTGATCAGCCCTCATAGAGTCATAGAGATGTACAGCATGGAAACAGACCCTTCGGTCCAACCCGTCCATGCTGATCAGATATCCCAACCCAATCTAGTCCCACCTGCCAGCACCTGGCCCATATCCCTCCAAAGCCTTCCTATTCATAAATCCATCCAGATGCCTCTTAAAAGTTGCAATTGTACCAGCCCCCTCCACTTCCTCTGGCAACTCATTCCATACACGTACCACCCTCTGTGAAAAAGTTGCCCCGTAGATCTCTTTTAAATCTTTCCCCTCTCACCCTAAACCTATGCCCTCTAGTTCTGGACTCATGGCCTCTCTCACAACTACATCAGGCATTGAATACAGTACTGAGTACTTGTCCATGCCTCTGATATGGTGTACTGTCCTCTACTGCTGTTTGACAGAGAATATGAAGGCATCTTGTCAGTTTTTGCTTCTGACAATTCATTGCAATTCTTCTATGAAAGTGTGGATCTTGAAAATATGTACCTTATTCAAAATAAGATTTTTTTAAACATTGTTTATTGTTATTTTGAACTCCATGTAAAACAAAGTACAGGAACAGGCCCTTCGGCCCACCAAGACTATGCCAACACATGACACCTTTCTAAACCTTTTGCCTCTATGTGGTCCATGTCTCTCAATTCCTTGCCTATTCATGTATCTGTCCAGGTGCTTCTTAAATCTTGCTGTTGTATTGGATTCTACCTCCTCCTCTGTCCGTGCATTCCCAAGTGTTCCTCTTCTGATGAAATGTAAAAATGGATGCCCTTTTATCTGACATATTTAAAGCCCATTAACAAAGTGGCAGAATTGAGAGCTTTGGGAAGCTTCGCCAAATTGAGGATTCTATCCGTGGGAGGTAAAGGAAATAGTCAGTGCTGATAACTGTTTTAAGCAGGTGCCCAGCCTTTGTTTGAGTTTAATTCATTCATAGCATGTGAAAATGTGAAATATGAATATACAGGGATTAGAGGGATATGAGCCATGTAGAGGTCTCAAGATTTTTGGTTGAGAATGGTGTGATGTGTTGGCACAGTCTTGATGGGCGTAAAGGCCTGTTCCTATACTGTTCTACATTCACTGGCTAGGGCACAGCCCTCACTGGGCAGGTAAGGGTCATTACCTTTAAGCACATTCTAGCCCGGCACTAGCAGGAGAAAATGGTTTTCTTTTTCTGTTGTGAGCCAACAGCTTTCCCTCACTGAACATCTGATTGGGTTTTACAACAATGTCAAGAGTGTGGTGCTAGAAAAGCACAGCAGATCAGGCAGCATCTGAGGAGCAGGAGAGTCGATGTTTCGGTCATAAGCCCTTCATCAGGAAGTACTTATGCCCGAAACGTCGATTCACCTGCTCCTCAGATGCTGCCTGACCTGCTATGCTTTTCTAGCACCACACTCTCAACTCTAATCTCCCGAATCTGCAGTCCTCCCTTTCTCCTAGTCCCTTTTACAACAATGGTCAGCATTTCACTCCAGATAGTTACCACTTTCAAATTTTATCATCTGTTATGGTGGGATTCAAGTCCCATGTCCCCAGAACTTGGCCTAGGGTTCTGGCTGAGCGGTCTGAGCCCTCATTATGGCGTGCGTGAACAGTTCGGCACAGAATGGGAAATGGCTGAGCAAAGTGGTTTTTTGAAACAAAGACCTTTCCCTCAGTGTCCAGAGTGCACTTATCAGCCAGATTGTGAGAAGGAGATGGACCTTTTTGTGAGCTCAGGGAGACAAGCAGGAAGGTTGAAAAACACAGCAAGCCAGGCAGCATCAGGAGGTGGAGAAGTCGATGTTTCGGGTGCAACCCTCCTTCAGAACTGGGGGTGGGGGGTGGGTGTAAGGGGAGCTGCAGATAAAGGGGAGGCGAGGGCAGGGTGGTGAAGTGGAGATGGGTGAAGACAGGTAGAGGGTACGACCTGGTTGGTCAGTGAGAGGTTTAAATGTAAAAGTCAGTGAATTCGGCGAAATGTTCCACCGACATTTACATTTCCAATCTCCAAGCAGGGGAGTTCATTATCCGACTGATTTACTTCCTACTCTGACTTATTTTTGTGAAACTTTCTCAGACATGTACACTCTGAGGAGCTCATCCAAAACATCGACACATATTCCAACAGCTTTTTTCTTTTACACTAAAGCCCTTGCAATTCAAATCTTTTCAGTGAATTTATTGGATATATCAGAAATATTGCCTGTAAAGAATGTTTGCAACACCGAATTTTCATTGCATTACATTACAACAATGCCTCATCTGTAATCATCCTGACACTCGGCTAACCTTAAGGTATGAAGGTCCTTTGAGAATAGATTTACTTGCTGTCAGTCACACTGGAGCTGATTCTTTCATGTGATGTGATATCAGTGTATGTTCAGCAATTTAGACAAGATTTGGACATTTACACTCACTCCTTTCTCACTCCAACCTATTCCCAAGGTCTGAGTCAGAGAGATGCACAGCACAGTAACAGACCCTTCAGTCCAATTCGCCCACGCCAGCCAGATATTCTATGTTAATCTAGACCCATTTGTCTGCATTTGGTCTACATCCCTCTAAACAATTCATGTTCCCATCCAGATGCCTTCGAAATGATGTAATTGTACCCACTTCCTCTGGCAGCTCATTCCTTACACTCACAACCATCTATATGAAAAGGTTGATCTTTAAGTCCCTTTTAAATCTTTCCCCTCACACCTTAAGCCTATGCCCTCCATTTTGGACTCCCCTATCCTGCCCTCAGTGGTGACAGGTAGAGGGTGGCTCGGTGGTTAGCACTGCTGCCTCACAGCACTAGAGTCCCAGGTTCGATTCTAGCCTCGGGCAACTGTCGGTGTGGAGTTTGCACATTCTCCCTGTGTCTGCGTGGGTTTCCTCCAGGTACTCCGGTTTCCTCCCACAGTCCAAAGATGTGCAGATCAGGTGAATTGGCCATGCTAAATGGCCTATTGTGTTAGGTGCATTAGTCAGACGGGACTGGGTGGGTTGCTCTTCGGAGGGTCGGTGTGAACTTGTTGGGCCAAAGGGCCTGTTTCCGCACTGTAAGGAATCTAATCTAATCTACCCTAGGGAGAAGACCTTGACTATTCATGCCTCTCATGATTTTATAAACCCCTATGTGGTCACCCCTCAGCCTCTGATGCTCTAGGGAAAATAGCCCCAGCCTGTTCAGCCTCTTCCTATAGCTCAAACCCTGCAATCCTGGCAAGATCAAAGAATAAAGAAAACTACAGCACAGGAACAGGCCTTTCATCCTTCCAAGCCTGTGCCGATCCAGATCCTCTATCTAAACCTGTCACCCATTTTACAAGGACCTGAATCCCTCTGCTCCCTGCCCATTCATGTATCTGTCCAGATACATCTTAAATGACGCTATCGTATCCACCTCTACCAATTCTGCTGGCTACGCGTTGCAGGTACCCACCACCCTCTGTGTAAAGAACTCTCCATGCATATCTCCCCTAAACTTTTCCCATCTCACCTTGAAATCGTGACCCGAGTAATTGAGTCCCCCACTCTGGGAAAAAGCTTCTTGCTGTCCACCCTGTCTGTACCTTTCATGATTTTGTAAACCTCAATCAGGTTCCCCCCACCCCTCTCAAACTCAGTCTTTCTAATGAACATAATCCTAGTCAATGCAACCTCTCTTCACAGCTGGCACCCTCTATAGCAGACAACATCCTGGTGAACCGCCTCTGCACTCTCTCCAAGGCATCCACATCCTTTTGGTAATGTGGTAACCAGAACTGTACGCAGTGTTCCAAATGTGGCTGAACCAAAGTCCTATACAACTGTAACATGACCTGCCAACTCTTGCACTCAATACCCTGTCCAATGAAGGAAAGTATGCTTTATGCCTTCTTGACCACTCTATCGACCTGCGTTGTCACCTTCAGGGTACAATGGACCTGAACACCCAGATCTCTCTGTATCTCAATTCTCCCCAGGGGTCTTCCATTTACCGTATAGTTCACTCTAGAAATTGGATCTTCCGAAATGCATCACCTCACATTTGTCCTGATTGAACTCCATCTGCCATTTCTGCACTAAACTCTCTAATTTATCTATATTCTGCAACATTCTCCGATAGTCCTCTTCACTATCTGCTACTCCACAAATCTGCAACTTGGTAATCAGAGCACCTATACCTTCCTCCAGATCATTTATGTATATCACAAACAACAGTGGTCCCAGCACGGATCCCTGTGGAACACCAATGGTCACAGGTCTCCATTTTGAGAAACTCCCTTCCACTACTACTCTCTGTCTCCTGTTGTTCAGCCAGTTCTTTATCCACCAGTTAGTACACCCTAGATCCCATGTGACTTCACTTCCTCCATCAGCCTACCATGGGGAACCTTATCAAAAGCCTTACTGAAATCCATGTATCTGACATCTGCATCCCTTCCCTCGATCAATCAACTTTGTCACTTCCTCAAAGAATTCAATTAAATTGGTAAGACATGACGTTCCCTGCACAAAGCCATGTTGCTTATCACTGCTAAGCCCATTTTCTTCCAAATATAAATAGATCCTATCCTTCAGAACCTTCTCCAGTAACTTCCCTACCACTGACGTCAGGCTCACAGATCTATAATTACCTGGATTATTCCTGCTACCCATCTTAAACAAGGGGGCAAGATTTCTCCAGTTAGATTAGATTAGATTACTTTACAGTGTGGAAACAGGCCCTTCGGCCCAACAAGTCCACACCGACCCGCCGAAGCGTAACCCACCCATACCCCTACATTTACCCCTTACCTAACACTACGGGAAATTTTGCATGGCCAATTCACCTGACCTGCACATCTTTGGACTGTGGGAGGAAACCGGAGCACCCGGAGGAAACCCACGCAGACACGGGGAGAACGTGCAAACTCCACACAGTCAGTCGCCTGAGACGGGAATTGAACCCGGGTCTCTGGCGCTGCGAGGCAGCAGTGCTAATCACAGTGCCACCGTGCCGCCCACCGTGCCGTCCCAGTTCTCTGGGACTTACCCAGTGTTCAAGCATGCTGCAAAGATATCTGTTAAGGCCCCAGCTAGTTCCTCTCCTGCTTCCCGCAGTAACCTGGGATAGATCCCATCCGGACCTGGGGACTTATGCCAACTTGACCTAGAGTATTCAAACATCTATCCCTAACCTCAACATCCACCAAGTCCCTCTCCTTGGTGAATACCAATGCAAAGAACTCATTCAGAATCTCACCCATTTTCTCTGACTCCACACATACAGTAAATGACATATATGGAAGTGTGGGTAAAACTTTGATAGATGTGGAAGGCTCCTTTGGGGCTTGATGGAGGTTTAGGGGGAGGTGTGGGCACAGGCTTTGCAATTCCTGTAGTGGCAGTGGAAGGTGCCGGGAGGAGAGGGTGGGTTGGTGAGGGGGGAGGGGCGTGGACCTGACGAGGTAGTCATGGACGGACTGGTCTTTATGGAGAGTGGATAGGGGTGTTGAGGGAAATATATCTTTGGTGGTGGGGTCCGTTTGTAGGTGGCGGAAATGGCGGAGGATGATGCGATGTATACGGAGGTTGGTGGGGTGGAAGGTGAGGACCTTCCCCACTGAAGGCCTCCCACTGAACTCATCTCCATATACCTTGATACTGTCCTATTCCTTGCTGATCCAGGAACTCCCCACATATGTTCGGGACACCTCCCACACCTTCCATCTCCTCCAAGACTTTTGTTTCCCTGGCTTCCAATGCCTCATCTTCACTGTGGACATCCAGAACCTATACACCTCATCTGCCATGATCAGGGCCTCCAAGCCCTCCATTTCTTCCTCTCCAGATGCCCCCATCAATACCCTTCTCCTGACACTCTCATTCATTTGGCTGACCTGGTCGTCACCCTCAATACTTTCTCCTTTGAATCGTCCCACTTCCTCCAGATGAAAGAGGTAGCCATGGGCACCTGCAAGGGCCTCAGCCATGCCTGTCTCTTTGTCGGCCAAATGGAACAGTCTTTCTTCCACAGTTACACTGGCACCATTCCCCACCTCTTTCTCCGCTACATTGATGACTGTATTGGCACCACCTCGAGCTCCCATGAGGAGGTTGAATAGTTCAATCAACTTCACCAACACATTCCGCCCCGACCTTAAGTACACCTGGACCATCTCAGACACCTCCCTCCCCTCTTGGACCTCTCCTCTCCACCTTTCCCAGCACCCTCCCCTGCCACCGCAGGAATTGCAAAAACTGTGCCCACACCTGCCCCGCCAGCTCCATCCAAGGCCCCAAAGGAGCCTTCCGAATCCAGCAAAGTTTCACCTGCACTTCCACAAATGTCATTTATTGTATCCGTTGCTCCTGATGTAGTCTCCTCTACACTGGGGAGACAGGACACCTACTCGCAGAGCACTTTAGAGAATATCTCCGAGACACCCAAACCAACCAACCACCCCACCACCCTGGCAACACACTTCAACTTCCTCTCCCATTCCGCCAAGGACAAGTAGGTCCTGGGCCTCCTCCGTTGCCACTCCCTTACCACTCGTGCCTGGAGGAAGAACACTTCATCTTTCACCTTTGGACTCTTCAATCCTAGGGCATCAATGTGGATTTCTCCAGTTTCCTCATTTCCCCTTCCCCCACCTTGGCCCAGTTCCAAGCTTCCAGCTCAGCACTGCCCTCATAACCTGTCCCACCTGTCCATCTTCCTTCCCATCTATCCGCTCCACCCTCCTCTCCAACCTATCACCTTTACGCCCACCTCCCTCTATCTATCTATCTTCCGCCCAGCCCACCCCCTTCCCATTTATCTAACCACCCCATCGGCTCACAGCCTCATTCCTGATGAAGAGCTTTTGCCCAAAATGTCGATTCTCCTGCTCCTCAGATGCTGCCTGACCTGCTGTGTTTTTCCAGCGCCACACTCTCGGCTCTAATCTCCAGCATCTGCAGTCCTCACTTTCGCCTTGAGTGGACCAACCTTTCTCGAGTTACCCTGTTGCTCCTTATACTGTATACCTATAAAAGGCTTTGGGATTTTCCTTAACCCTGTTTGCTAAAGGTATTTCATGATGCCTTTTTATCCTCATTTCAGATTGCCCCTACTTTCTCATAATTCTTCCAAAGCTTCATCTGTTTTCAGTCACCTAGACCTTATGCTTCCTTTTTCCTCCTAGCTAGTCTCACAGTTTCATCTGTCTTCCATGGTTCCCTAATGTTGCCATTTCTAACCCTTATTTTCACAGGAACATATCTCTCCTGAACTCTCATCAAACTCTCTTTAAGGGCCTCCCATATATCAAATGTGGATTCACCCTCAAATAGCTGCTCCCAATCCACATTCCCTAGCTCCAGTCAATTTTCACTAAGCCTCGCCTTGCTCCGATTTAGAGCTTTTCCTTTAGGACCACTCTCATCTTTGTCCATGAGTATTCTAATTGTGAATACTAATTACGGAATTGTGATCACTATTCCCAAAATAATCCCCGACTGAAACTTCAACCACCTGGCCGGACTCATTCCCTAACACCAGGTCCAGTATGGCCCCTTCCCGAGTTGGACTATTTACATGCTGCTCTAGGAAACCCTCCTGGGTGCTCCTTACAAACTCTGCTCCATCTAAATCTCTAACACTAAGTAAATCCCAGTCAATGTTGGGAAAATTAAAATCTCCCATCACCACTACCCTGTTGCTCCTGCGTCTTTCCATAATCTGTTTACATATTTGTATCTCTATCTCACGCTCGCTGTTGGGAGGCCAGTAGTACAGCCCCAACATTGTTACCGCACCCTTCCTATTTCTGAGCTCTGCCCATACTGCCTCACTGCTCGAGTCCTCCATAGTGCCCTCCTTCAGCACAGCTGTGATATCGTCTCTGATCAGTAATGCAACTCATCCAGCCCTTTTTACCTGCCTCTCTATCCAGCCTGAAACATCTAATATTTAGTTGCCAATCTTGCCCTTCCCTCAGCGAAGTCTCAGTAATAGCAATAACATCATACTCCTAGATACTAATCCAAGCCCTAAGTTCATCTGCCTTACCTTCTCGCATTAAAACAAATGCACCTCAAACCACCAGTCCCTTTGCGTTCATCATCTGCTACCTGCCTACTCTTCCCCTTAGTCACACTGACTTCATTATCTAGTTCCTTACAAGCTTTAGCTACGACCTCCTTCCCGTCCTTTAACCTCCTCATTTGGTTCACCACCCCCCTACCACATTAGTTTAAACCCTCCACTTCAGCGCTAGCAAAAGCACCCCTGAGGACATTGGTTCCAATCCTCCCCAGGTGTAGACTGTCCGATTTGTAATAGTCCCACCTCCCCCAGAACCGATCCCAATGTCCCAAAAATCTGAACCCCTCTCTTCTGCACCATCTCTCGAGCCACTCATTCATCTTGTCTATTCTTTTATTTCCACTCTTATTAGTACATGGCACTGGTAGTAATCCTGAGATTGCCACCTCTGAGGCCCTACTTTTTAACTTAGCTCCTAATTCCCTAAATTCTGCTTGTAAAACCTCATCCCATTTATTACCTATATCATTGGTGCCTACATGCGCCATTACAGCTGGCTGTTCACCCTCCCCCTTCAGAATGCCCTACAGCTAATCTGAGACATCCCTGATCCGTGCTCCTGGGAATCAATACACCACTGCCCAAATATATCAGTTCACTCATCTTCCCAGAGTGCAATCTGACTGCTCCCACTCAGCTCCTCGCTCTCACTGCTCCCACTGCTGTTGCAAAGTGGAGGCTGCTGATTCCATGAGGTAAGTATTTAAATGGGAAATGTACCTTCCCAACAGCCCCCAGTCCTCGCTTCTCACTGCTCCTGCTGCTGCTGCAAAATGGAACATCTTTTCTGATCCCTTTCAGGTTTCACAACATAAGTGATGACAGGCTTTATGGTTGAATTAGATCCACGAAGCCATCTGACACAGTGGGCTAAATTATCCCTGACCTATTGGTAGTTTTTTTAAGCCAGGAGAATAGTTCAAGCACAGCATGTTGTACCTACTTGAAGGGCCTAGTCCTATTGTCTATAAATGTCTGTATTTTTTGCCCATTCCTAATTTGCCCTCTTGACCTCTCAGATGGTGATTAAGAGTCACATTATTAAGGGTAAGGTGTCACATGTAGGCCAGACCAGGTGAGAGCGGTCAAATAGTTGGACTTGATTTGATTTGATTTGGTTTACTGTAGTCAGACGTACCTAAGTACAGTGAAAGGTTTTGTTGTGCAAGCAATACAGGCAAATCATACAGACAGAATGAGGTATACAGGTTGCACTGCACAGGAGGTACACAAAACAAGATCAACATTATTTGTAGTTAGAGAGTCTATTCAGTGGGCTATTAACAGCAGGGAAGAAGGTGTCTTAAACCTGTTGGTGCGCTTGTTCAAACTTCTGCGCCTTCTGACTGTGGAAGAGATTGTAAGAGAGCATTACTGGAATGAGCGGGGTCTTTGATGATGTTGACAGCCTTTCTGAAGCAGCAGGAAGTGTAAATGGAGTCTATAGATGGGAGGTTGGCTTCTGTGATGGTGTGGGTCAAGAGTTAGGAGTGACGATAATCGACAGTCTATTTTAGACTTCCTATGCAGATGTGCCAGTCAAGAGGCACAACATCGCCTCTTCTTCCTCAGGAAGCTTACGTTAGCTGTTAATTCCAGATTTTAATTGAATTCAAATTTGACCATCTGCCATTTTAACCCATTCTCCAGATCATCAGCCCAGAGTATTCTGCAGTAATAATAAGTATGTGAATTATATTTACTAGAGTTATGCAAGCATTTTTAAGACATTTTGGAGTAAATGGCTTGTGGTTTCATTCTAACCAGGATCTGTCGCTAATCAGAATGTTGTATTGGATAGCACTGATCAAGCATGACTGAGATCCAGTCTTTCATTCTTAGTACAGGAGTCCAGTTTTTTTTTTGAAACGCAGATGATTGAAAATGCACAACTGAACCATGAGGTAAAGATTGTTAAATTGATACATGAGTCAGTGAACTGAGCATGCAAGCAGCTCTGAATCACAGTTTGAGGAAGACAAACCACACTAGAGGTTAATGGTACAAAGCCATGATCATTCATGGTAAATAATCCTGTTTCAGCCTTGGCTGCACAATTATAACTGTGCCCTAATTACAACCATTTCATTCTCCAAGCTGAATGAGTAGATGAACTCTGGTATAACTGTGTCAGCTTCTGATAGCACTTTGCAGACTTGAGCGACCACTGTATTCTGGATTGAACAGTGGAGCCTCATCTGACATTTCCTTGTAGTTGCTAAAACACAAGGTTTCAACGCGAAGTATGGAATCCAATAACTGGATGTAGGTTATTGAGGCTATTGACTCTTCCTTGGACATTTGATCGTTCCAATTAGTATGCAAATCAGTGGTAACATTCTCCCAAATGTTTATCCCTGAGTTACACCTTGAAGTCAAATGCCAGTCTTGGTACGTTTATGGTGTAAGAACTATAGGGCTGGCAGGTGATGTGGTCAGTGAAAAAGGGTGCACTGTCTCATAAATAAGAGAAAGAACAGACAGTGTTGTACATTACCTTTCATGACTTCAAGATGTCCCAAAGCACTTAACAACTGAACAAAATATTTTTGAACTGTCATCACTTAGCATGTAAAATAAAATTGAAGGCGATTGGGAGTGTTGTACTGACTGGATACAGACCTTGTAGGCAGACTGGAAACAAAGAGAAGGACTAAAGGAATCTTTTTCAGAGTGGCAGCCAGTGACAACAGGATTCAGTGATGGGTCTCAGCTATTTGCAATACATATTAATGATTTAGATGGGGGAATGAAATGCAATTTCTCCAAATTTGCAGATGATACACATGTACTTATATGACAGTATAGAGGCATGAGAAATGTCAAGGCTGTCAGTGGTTTAGCATTGCTGCCTCATAGCGATAGGAGCCCCAGTTTAATTGCACCCTCAGGTCTATGTAGACTTTGCACATTCTTCCTGTGTCTGCATGGATTGCCTCTGGGTGCTCTGGTTTCCGTCCACAGTCTAAAGATGTGCAGGTTAGATGGATTGGCCACAGTAAGTTGCCTAAGCGGAAGTGGGTACTGCAAATGCTGGAGATTAGAGTCAAAATAAGAGTGGTTCTGGAAAAGCACAGCAGGACAGGCAGCATCTGAGGAGCAGGAAAATTGATGTTTCGGGCAAAAGCCCTTCATCAGGAATCTAGTAAGTTGACCCATAGCGTCCAGGGATGTGCAGGCTAGATGGATCAGTCATGGAAATTACAGGGATATGTTGGCGGTTTGGGGGGGTAGCTCTGAGTGGAATGTTCTTGGGAGGGTCAGTGTGGACTCGATGAGCTGAATAGCCTGCTTCCACACTGTAGGGATTCTAAGATTTAAAGTCAAGAGGGAGTGTGAGCAGGAAGCAGAGATGCTTTGGTAGAATTTGAACAAGTTGAGTGACGTGGGAAAATGCACGGCAGATAAAATATAATGTGGATAAATGTGAGGTTATCTATTCTGGTAGCAAACGCCGGAAGGCAGATTGTGAAAGAGCGATGTACAAAGAGACCCAGGTGTCCTTGTATACCAGTCATTAAGCACAAACAGTGAAGAAATCAGTGATGTTTTAGCCTTCATTGTGAGAGGGTTTGAGTGCAGGAGCAGGAGTGTGTTACTGCAATTGTACAGGGCCTTGATGTTATCACATCTGGAACCATGGGATCTGTAGCATCTACATGAAGGGGGTTAAATACAACATCTAAAAGACAGTGAGTGTCACACTAAAGGGTGTGAAGTCAGACCTGATTTTATTACCGTCTGACTGACCACTTGAATCTTTTGAATTCTGCAAGCCTTGACAATCCCTGCCCTATGAAGACATTTTTTGGTCATTTAAGTGCAGATTTGTGACCATGTACAGCCTATGACCAAATTATCAGTCTGTCACCCTATAGTGGAGACCCTTCCTAATCAACCTGTTCAGAAATACTTTCACATACCTCTAGAGCCAGTGGGGCTTGAACCCAGGCTTCTAAGTTCAAAGATAGAGACATGACCACTGCACCACACAGTCAACATAAAGTCACCATAGTCTCATCAGACCATAGGGCTGCTCTTTCATTAGAGAGAGATGACTGGTCGTAGCTTATCCTGAGGGTTACAACACCTCAGATGAGGGGAGAGGTTGAGCAAGAGAATCCTTTATGGTGATCTCTGCCGCTGCGGGAATTGAACTCACGCTGTTGGCAAGAATCTGTATTTTAACTAAGCAGCACAGACTCTCTTAGTGATCCACAAGAGTCCTACGGGAGCCCAGGTGGGACACCAATGAATGCTCATTACCGCAACACTGTTAACCCCCAAATATAATGTACTTTGTTTGATTACTTGGGTGATTTGATGATAGATGTTTCAAAACTAAACATGCAAAACTTTACAAAACAAGTGGGGGGCAGCACAATGGCTCAGTGGTTAGCACTGTTACCTCACAGCCCCAGAAACCTGGATTCGATTCCAACCTCGGATGACTGTGTGGAGTTTGCACCTTCTCCCCGTGTCTGCGTGGGTTTCCTCCAGGTGCTCCGGTTTCCTCTCACAATCCAAAAATGAGCAGGTTAAGTGAATTGGTCATGCTAAATTGCCCATAGTGTTAAATGCATTACTCAGGGGTAAATGTAGGGGAATGGGTCTGGGTGGGTTACTCTTCGGAGGGTCAGTGTGGACTTGTTGGGCCGAAGGGGCTGTTTCCACACTGTAAGGAATATAATTACCACAAATATTTCTTCATTCATTTGTGGAGTGTGTGCATCGCTGGCTGGCCAGCATTTATTGAGTTGCTTTTGGACTGAGTGGCTTGCTAGGCCATTTACAACAGGAGTGTCAACCACATTGCTGTGGGTCTGGAGTCACATGTAGGCCAGACCTGACGAGGATGGCAGATTTCCTTCCTGAGGAACGTCACTTAAGTAGATGCGTTTTTCCGATCATCAACAATGGTTTCATAGTCATTCGTAATTTCAGATTATCATTGAGTTCAAATTCCACCATCTCCTGTGGCAGGATTCTAACTCAGGTCCTCAGAACATTACCTGAGTTTCTGGATTAACAGTCCAGTGATAATACCACTAGGCCATCCTTCCCCCTATTTTGAATATTGGGATCAACTCTGAAAAAAGGATGGCTTTTCAAATCTTGCTGATTGTTGACAGGAGTCTGCTCCTCACTAAGTTTAGTGGACAGAAAACAAAAACATTAGAATTGGACCTTTGCAGGATTGTATCCCACCTGCCTTAGTTTCAACAAAATGGCAGCCAGGGGAACAGCATGCTAACTCTTTCAGTGGCTATGGTGTTTGTTTTCCATATAATTGGGCCACATTCAAATTCAGAGAGTCCAGGTTGAGCAATACCTAGAAGTGGACATTGAAATAACTCCCCAAAGACTGGTATCCCATCACCAAGTCACACGCGCACAGTACCTCACACTGGTCCAGCTTCCTCAGAGTCAGCTCTCAGAGTGAACAGAACCTCTGAAATTCCTGGTCATATCGGTCAGCCAAGGCTCCTTGATTGAAACAGGTTAACAGCCCCAATCAGGGAAGTCGTACTCTATTGGATCTACTTTGTTACAACCACTACTGACATGGGAAAAAGAAAGGTTTTCAGGTACCAGCTCAGGAAGTAAGGCAGGAAGGGAGTCAAAGAAAATAGACTGAGAGAGAGAGAGAGAGAGAAGTAATGTTAGTAATAGTACCTGAAGAAAAAGGGAAACGAACAGAAACCACTTATATCTTTCTCTTTGCTCCTGGCATTCTCTTTACCCTGCATCTCTGAAGTCACCAAGGATATATTAGTTTAATTACCACTGTACTCAAGTAACCTGAGTGTGCAGTCAGAAGAATGCCCAAGGAAAGGCATAAAGAGTTTTGTCAATGATTAAAAGCATCTGGAACATTGACGATGCTCAAGTTGATCATAAATCTTTGTAACATTTGGTTTTTCAAATTGGAAAATTGTGGTTTAATCCCTTTGTTCATACAAATTGTAATAACCTCCAACTCTTTGCCTCATGCCTTTCAACTTTTCCTACAAAGTGGATGGTGAAGACATTTGCTCGCCATTAATCAAACTGATGGAATAGCTTGAGGACATTTTTTTTTTCCCTGTGAATTGTGTCTCTGTAGCTTTGCTTGTGTCTTCAAGGATCATACTCAAATAATAGAAGAGTCACATTAAAGATAAGAGAGAGGGGTTGATGGCACTGCCAATCTGAATTTGGACATGCAGTGGTGAAAGACTGATTCTGGTCATGTTGGCTAGTGGTGGGAGGGAAAGCAGGAGGGACTGAGGGACAATGACAAACTGAATGTTTGCCAACTCCTAGTGGCTTTGTAAAGATCAACACTGAAAAGGGCCGACAATATCTACGATAAACAGATGCATGTCCATCAGTAAAATGCAATCACTGCACTACTCATGACTAATGGAATGTCCTGAACTCCTTTAAAACTCATAAACTACTTATGAAGAGCACTGTTGTAATGTTAACAAATATGGCAGCCACTCTGCACACAGCAAGCTCCCAGAAACAGCGATGGCCAGCTTAGCTCTTTTTCCCAGCGATGTTAGTTGAGGGATAAATACTAGCTAGGACACCTTTCCACCTTGGAAACAAGTCTTAGAGGACCATAGGGCTGCTCTTTCATTCGAAAGATGGAGAGAATTGTGGAGATAGAAAGAGAGATAGAGAAAGAGGGAGAGAGAGAGAGAGAAAGAAAGATAACTAGTGGTGGTTTAACGTAAGTGTCACAAAATCTCAAATGGGGGGTTGATGTTGAAAAGGTGAATGTAACGATTGAACTGCAAGGTGACATTTTGATGCTGTGCTGTTCCCTCAGTGTTACACTGAGTATCAATCTAGATTTACTCTACATGTTACTGGAGTGGGACTTGAGAACCTCCTTCTTTGAGTATCTTCAAAATAGGGATTGGTGGCTCTCTGATCATCAATGGTGCGTCGGTAATGGGGACAGTGTGAGTAAAAGGCATTGAAGTGTTTGATCAGCAATGGGTGATGGAGCAGGCTTGAAGGGCTGAATGGCCTGCTGTTCTTATGAAGTCACAGCCAATAGACTCAGAAGACAAAATGCTTTTAGCTGATATGAGGTGTGACTGTGTCCAGTTTTTGAAGAACCTTGTGTTTTCCCAGTTGCAGTTGTACAGTCTCTAAGGTCATGAGCAAAATATTGATCCTTCTCCTCCAATTGTTTCAACAAAGGACATTTTTACCCTGGGACTTTGTGTGGGAATAGCACTGAAAGGCAAGGAGAAAATAATAAACACCTCACGTAAAATATATATTTCTATTTGAAGTAAATCTGTCTTCATTGTGAGTGATCTTCAATACTGGCTCCTCAGTCAAAGTCATTTTCATCGCACTCAGACATCTCCCTCTCTCTTACATAAAACATAAAACATTCTGAATTATTCATGAGACAGCAGACAGACTTCACACAGACACACACACGCACAGACATCCTGTTAAATGTAATAGGTCAGGACATAACAGAAATGCTGCTTTTAAGTACAACTGGATATAACAGGAGTCACCAATGCAATACGGAAATGCCACAAGCAAACTGGGCGCTGGTAAACATTGAATCAGAAGTTTGTTTTGTCAAGCTCCCTGAATCTCCATGTGTCCTTTAATTGCAAATAGCTTCAATTTTCTGCTATGCTGCAGTGAAGACTTTAGATTACTGAGAGTCCTTTGCACACTCTGTACATTATTATGGGTCCAGATATTTTTATTACAGATCACAGATCTGATGAACTAATCTTTTGTTAAGCATTTTGCTTAACCATGTTCATTTTTTTCAGCTAAACCAGTTATTCACTATTTTCCAGAGACAATCCACGCTTCCAAAACTCCCCCCACTCCACTGCCATCTCATCATAGCCCACACTCCCCATTGCCATCTCAACACAGCCCAAACATCCCCACTGCCATCTCACCAGACCCCACACACCCCCCACTGCCATCTCACCACAGCCCACCCACCCACTGCCATCTCACCACATCCCACACCCCCCTACTGCCATCTCACCACATTCCACACATCCCCCCACTGCCATGTAAATGCAACCCACACCTCCCACTGCCATCTCACCACATCCCACACCCCCCATTGCTATCTCACCACATCCCACATACCCCTACTGCCATCTCACCACATTCCACACATCCCCCCACTGCCATGTAAATGCAACCCACACCTCCCACTGCCATCTCACCACATCCCACACCCCCCATTGCTATCTCACCACATCCCACAACCCCCATTGCCATCTCACCACATCCCACACACCCCCCCCACTGCCATGTAAACACAGCCCACAGCACCCCCCTCGCCCACTGCCATCTCAACACAGTCCATACCTCCCACTGCAATCTCATCACAGTCCATACCCTCCCACTGCCATCTCAACACAGTCCATACCCTCCCACTGCCATCTCAACACAGTCCATACCCTCCCACTGCAATCTCATCCTGACACCTAATGCCATTCCAATCCAACACAGACTCACAGTTCTTGGTCAATCCTGCTTTGGCACTCAGTGCTATCTGAGATGTGGTCTGGTTTGTTCTCCTTCTCTTTGGCATTATCTCCATTAGGAACAATGCTCCTTTTCTGAGTTCTATTTCCCATGATCCTTATGATGTGTCTGATAGAGAGGCCAGTCCAGATTTTGATCTTGCCTACTTTGGATCTTTCTAGCACATTTTCTCCAGGTTAGATTAGATTAGATTCCATATAGTGTGGAAACAGGCCCTTCAGCCCAACAAGTCCACACCAACCCTCTGCAGAGTAACCCACCCAGACCCCGTTTCCCTCTGACTAATACACCTAACACTATGGGCAATTTCCCATGGCCAATCCCCTGACCTGCACATCTTTGGACTGTGGGAGGAAACCGGAGCACCCGGAGGAAACACACGCAGACACGGGGAGTATGTGCAAACTCCACACAGACAGTTGCCTGAGGCTGGAATCGAACCTGAGACCGTGTTGCTGCGAGGCAGCAGTACTAACCACTGAGCCACAGTGCCACCCTTCTGTTGTGCCTTGTATGATGTCTCCTTCCAAACACTGCCACCCCCACCGCTTCCTTGTTCACATGACATGTCCCAAATATATTCGCTCTCTTGATGTCATTACTTCAAACATGTTCCTCTTAATGCCGACTTTGTCATGAGACACTTCTCACCACAACTACACAGTCTCAACCATCCCAACCCAGGGCTGATCTTTATCGTCAGTCCACTCCTGCCCTAGTCCACTGCAATGACTGCTCTGCCAACCCAAGTGACTCAAACACAGCCCACTTTCTCAACCCAACCTTGACTATCATTGCTGTCCCTATTAACCCTGACTCTAACTGGTTCTGCTATCACTGAGGTTAATCGCTTCCACATACAAACACTGCTTGGTGATGCAAGTAGCTTTGTGTATGTTGTCCCAATAGTTCCTCAACATGCACTCAATTTAATTTTTTACAGAAACTGTCTGGGTGTTGTAGGGGTCAAGGACACTATTAGGGAAGCAGCTGCCTGATTTGCAAGGCGGTAAATGTATTTTCAGTGCTCGCAGTAGGCTTGAAGAAGCCTTTAATGGAAAATTTCTTCCTTTCGTCTGCTAGGCATGCACGGTCTATTCTACCTGATATCATTGTTGATCAACGCAACTCCACCCTCAACTTCCAACCCCATCCTGCAACCCCAAAGACCCCATTTCCCCTCTTCAAAATTCTAAATGTGGCCCAACTTCCCATTGTCATGGTCGAGGCTATCCCTACAGTCCTCGGACAAGGTCTCTTGTCTCACTGACTCTAAAGGAAGGAAGTAGTAATCATAAGGTTTCCTTCTACTGGGCTTTGTGATGCTCTCCAGTGCCCGCTACACCCTACCCATCTCCTCTTGAATATCGGGTCAAGTAATTCTGAGATAACTTCGGATTATGACTTCACGTCTCCACGTCTACCTGGTAAAGAAAACATTTTGGAGGGAGTGCTATTCTTTACAGAGACCCCTGCCTGAATTAATCACACCATCCATTAATCTTCATTCCTGGTAAGAACAAGTATTCATTCATTTGAATCCTCTGTATGGTTTAATGATGTAAATCTCTGAATCAGGTTTCCATGTTAAATCAGTAACTGCAATCCCATGACGGCCTGGTTCAACACAATTATCAGGATAATATCAGAAAATAGCAGCATGTTATATTTCTATACAGTGTGGAAGTAGGCCATTCAGCCCATCAAGTCCACACCACCCCTCCAAAGAACATCCCATTCTTATAGCATTCTTGAGCCCGAGTAAACCCGGACAGTGTCTGTAATAATGAAGTTGAGTGCACAAAGTCACAGAGATGTACAGCACAGAAACTGACTCTTTGGTCCAACGTGTCCATGCTGACCAGATATTCCAACCCAATCTAATCCCACCTACCAGCACCCATGTTGAGGAATTATGGGCGCAAGAAATACAAAGCCATTTGTAGCATCAAACAGTGTTTGCATATCGAAGCAAATAGAATCAGCGATAGCAGAACCAGTTAGAATCAGGGCTGGTGGGAGAGCAATGAAAGTCAAGGCTGGGTTGAGAAAGCGGGCTGTGTTTGAGTGACATAACATTGGCTGAGATGTCATTGCAGTGTAGGCTGACAATAACAGCCTATTCTATCCCTGTAACCCTGTATTTTGCATGGCTAATCCGCACAGCAGTACAGTGGTTAGCACTGCTGCCTCACAGCATCAAGGTCCCAGGTTTGATTCCAGCCTCAGGCGACCGTCTGTGTGGAGTTTGCACATTCTCCCCGTGTCTGCATGGGTTTCCTCTGGGTGCTCCGGTTTCCTCCCACAGTCCAAAGATGTGCAGGCAAGGTGAATTGGCCATGCTAAATTACCAATAGTGTTAGGTGCTTTAGTCAGAGGGAAATGGGTCACTCTTCGGAAGGTCGGTGTGGACTGGTTGGGCCAAAGGGCCTGTTTCCACTGGAGGGAATCTGATCTGATCTAATCGACTTAGCCTGCACATGCCTAGACACTTTGAGAAATGTGGCATAGCCAATCCACCTGACCTGCATGTCTTTGGACCAGGGTGGGAGGAAACCAGAGCACCCAAAGGAAACCCATGCAGACACGGGGACAATGTGCAAACTCCACACAGACAGTCACCTGAGGGTGGAATCGAACCTGGGTCATTGGCGCTGTGAGGCAGCAGTGCTAACCACTGAGCCACCAGAGCTGAGGTAGGGAAAACAACGCTGATCATATTGACTGCTGGAGGGGACTCAAAGAGGTCAAGCCTGTTCTGATGTACTAGGTTTTTAATAAAAAGCATAAAGCCGCTCCATGGAAAGAAAACAACAAAACAAATTGGACGGTATTGTGTCGAATTATCGTGGAAATGGTAGCTTTTAAGGCACTCCTTCAATGGAGAAAAGACAGGTAGAGAGGAGGAGATGTTTCAGAAAGGCTTTCCAGAGCTTGGGACCAAGATAGCCGAAGACACGGACACCAGTGCTGGAGCCATTGATATTGGAATTGCTCAAAAGCCAGAATCAAGGAGTGTGGAATTCTCGGAGGGTTGCGTGGCTTGACTGAATGATTTTAGGAGATAGGGAGATGTAGACCACACAGGGACTTGCAAACAAGCAAGATCATTTTTAAAACTGAGGCTTTGTTTGACCAGGTGTCATAGTCAGTCAGCACAAATGGGCTGATGGGTGAACAGGATTCAGTTCAAACTGGGACATGAGAAATATGATCCAATAGTTTGTCAAAAAGGTGTATTGGAGAAACTAACTTGAAGATGTTCATGGACCAAACTTCATCAAAGTTTTGACTATAGTCACATTGACAGTTGTGAGAATCCAACTGGCTCAATTTCTTACTCCATCCGTTATGGAGGGATGTCGAGCTTAGTAAGTGAAGTATAGTTAACTTATGGTCCAGAGTGTGGTGCTGGAAAAGCACAGCCAGTCAGGCAGCATCCGAGGAGCAGGAGAATCAACATGTCGGGCATAAGCCCTTCATCAGGAATGTCTGAATGTTTTGGCTTATGCCTGAAACGTCGATTCTCCTGCTCTTTGGATGCTGCCTGACTTAATATGCTTTTCCAGCACCATACTCCCAACTCTGATCTCCAGCATCAGCAGTCCTCACTTTCTCCTAATGGATAAATTATGATCTTAATGACTGGTAGTAGAGGCTGAACAACTTCCTAGGTTCCAAATTAAGCAGCCACATGTGTCCCCAGTTGTAAAGTTACACTTTGACTTTGAAAGTAGATATCATTGGTTTGAATATGCCTGGGACAGAAGTTGTGAAAGGTGAGTTATAAATTTGGGTTCTCTCCTCAGCATATTGTCAATCTTCCTTCTATATTGGAGAATTACACATTCCACCTGCAGTGAAACAAGGCAATGCTCATCGGAGTGACATTAGAGCTTTAGTGAGCAGAGAAGTCGATGGTAAGAGAGGACATCTCATCTGGAGACTTAGATAGTTTTCAATGCCAGGAGGCTAGTGGCTTGGCTTCTATTCTGCCCATTGGAAAGATGTCAATTTTTATCTCGTTTTGTATGAAGTTTTGGCTTGTAATGTCTTGTCCTTACTGATGAGTAAGTACTGAGAGTAAGTGCTGATGAAGAGCTTATGCCCAAAACGTCGATTCTCCAGCTCCTTGGATGCAGCCTGACCGGTTGTGCATTTCCAACACCACATTCTCGACTCTGATCTCCAGCATCTGTAGTCCTCACTTTCTTCCTGATAAGAGAATGCTGTCTGACTCTCATAGGTTCTGCAAAATCTTTTATTTGTGCATTTGTATGTAATCAAGGTCTCTGAAATAACATTGCTCACTAATATAATTCCATCCTTTTCACAATCTCTTGCATATGACAGCAGATGTCACTGCCACATTATAAAATACACTGTTATCTCATTATATCCTATCTCACTATGATATGTTTGCTGATACCAATGATGATTGCTGGCTCTGCATGTTCAACACTGAATTTTTCAGACTGTGTACAGGTAAAGTCACCATAGACTTATCTGATAATAGGGCTGCTGTCTCAGAGAGACAGAGAGAGAGAGAGCGAGAGAGAGAGAGGAAGAGAGAGCAAGAGAGAGAGAGAGAGAGGGAGAGAGAGAGATGACTGGGTGGTGGTTTAACCTGAAGGTCACCATGTCTCAGGTGAGGGGAGAGGATGAGAAAAGAGGTCACAGCTGGTGCACAAACGAATCCATGCTGTTGGCATCACTCTGTGTTGCAAACCAGCCATCCAGCCAACTGAACTAACCACCCCACATGCTGTGTGTGTGCTGACTTTTAAACATTAAGAAAACAATCTAATTTATTTAACACTATTTTTCTTCGAACTGTTTTTCTTCCATGTTTTAATTTCATTTTTATCACTCTTTATTTCAATATACCCATGAAAGATTATGTGACACCTCATCGCTAGCAAGTGTAGCCTCCTCACTGCAGTCCAAGGTAACCAATCGATCGGAATTCACTTTAACGTGGCTCACCTTGCAAATGTTCTGTAGCTATACCCAAGCTCATCGTTTTTATTCTATACTGTTTGTGCTCTTTGTTGCCGGCTTCTTTGACATTTGATAGCTAATTATGCATATTCAACAATAATTACCTTGTTACTTCAGCAAGTTCCTGATGTTACAGAGTTATTTCTACGTTTAGGTATTTGCATGTGACAGCACTTCTTCGCTCTGAATGCTAGGCTGTATTGAAAGCCAGATGTAAGCTGTTCTTAAACAGACTGGCAGTTGTTATGCCTTTTCCCTTTGTTTTTTGCCTTCAGATGTATGTTGCATTCACAGCGCTGTGTTATGCAGATTCACAAGCCTCTACCACATCAGCTTTCTCAGTTCCTGGCAGACAGACAGCCTCAAATTACACCATTGTCCTGGGAGTCAAATAAAAACTGGCATTTCCTGCCTTTTTTTTATATATGTAGTCACGTCAGCCTTCAGCTGTTCACAGTGATCATATTGATAGTCTGTGGATAAATCCCAAAGAAGCTAAGGAGAGAAAATCAGGTGCGGAAGTTATATTTCACCCTTTCATGGGATTGCTGGCAAGTTTAGGAGTTGATGCCCATCTCGAATTGCCCTTTTTTGCAGCCTTTATTTTGTAGGGCAGTGAAGTGACTCAGTGGTTAGCACTGCTGCCTCACAGCACCAGGGTCCCTGGTTCAATTCCAGTCTCAGGTGACTCTCTGTGTGGAGTTTGCATATTTTCCCCATGTCTGTGTGGGCTTCCTCCCACAGTCCAAAGATGTGCAGGTCAGGTGAATTGGCTATGCAAAGTTGCCCATAGTGCTAGGTGCATTAGTCAGAGGGAAATGGGTCTGAGTGGGTTACTCTTTGGAGGGTTGGTGTGGACTGGCTTGGCCGCACTGTAGAGAATTTAATTTAGTCTAAATGGCTTTCTAAGGCAGTTAAGAGCATTGCTGTGAGTCGAGCGTTGAATGCTGGCTTGACTAATTTGAAAAAGGTCCATAATACATATTATTATCATTTGGGAATTTGGTTTCTTAAATTAGAGGCAGATGAATTCTAATTTCTGTTCTTTAAAAGTAACTTTTCTCATTCCATGATTAGGACATGATTTAGAACAGTGACCTCAATTTCCAAGAAAGCACATGATTCAGTTAAATGGCTGACAGGATGCTAAGGATGTGGACAGCAGCCAAGAGTTTAGAATTGAGGCTCAAATGAGACCAGCCTTGATTGGAATAAATGGTGGATTAGGTTTGAGGGATTGAATTACCTACCCCTGATTCTTGTTCGTATGCTCTTATGCTACCGATGCTGCTAATTGATGAAATGCTTAAATAACTAAGCTTAAAACAGGTAAGTTTTCAGTTCAGGACAACGTTTTTCACTTTAGCAGAAGGGTTTATTAATTTTTTTTAAGCTGTGGGACTTTTTTTTTAAATCGTAGCAATGAAAGAAATCATAAAGCAGTTTTAGCAGTCCCAGAAGGAATATTGGAAAGAGACCATTAATGAAAAGTTGAAACAGGAGCGATATTGTTCTGAGATTGGGTATCTGTAAAGGATATTGCTGAGAAATAGTTTGAAATTTGTTTTACTGACATTGTTAAGACTTTTCTAATATATCCTATACATATTTATAATTTTCTTATGTGATAAACTTGTGTCCTTCTGTTAAAGAACAGAGGTAGCCTCATATGAATGTGCTTCAGTGACTAACCTCCACAGTAATCAATCACAAAAATTAAGCTTGTGATCTATCAAGCTGGGCTTCAGTGTGGGATCTGGTGGATCCAGCATCATCAATAGCTACAATCAGACATTAGGAATGAGTGGCAGATTTTCTTCTCTGTTTAGGATAACATAGTGGCTCAATGGTTAGCACTGTTGCCTCAAAGCACCAGGAACTACAGTTTGATTCCAGCCTCGGGCAACTGTCTGTCTGGAATTTCCACATTTGCACCATATCTGTGTGTGTTTCCTCCCAAAGTCGTACAGGTTAGGGTGAATTAGCCAGGCCTGCTTCCACATTGTAGAGAATCCATGATTTTAAAGTGCATTATTGAATTCAATAGAGTTTTACAACAAATGACGTTAGTTTCTTAGGCGCCATTACTGAGATGAGCTGCATACTTCAGATTTTATTAATTGAACTTAATTTCCACCAATTACTATGTGGGGATTTGAGCCCATCTCTCCAGAGCATTGGCTTAGACCTTTAGATTAGTACTCCAGAGACATCATCACTATTCTGCCATCTCACACAATTGTCTGTGTGGAGTTTGCACATTCTCCCCATGTCAACGTGGGTTTCCTCTGGGTGCTCCAGTTTCCTTCCACAATCCAAAGATGTGCATGTCAGATGAATTGGCTGGTCTAAATTGCCCCTAGTGTCAGGTGCATTAGTCAGAGGGAAATTGGTCTGGGTGGGTTACTCTTCAGAGGATCGGTGTGCACTTGTTGGGCCTCAGGACCTGTTTTCACACCATAGGGAATCTAATAAGTATTATTAAATAAGATGTGAGGTTGTGAAAGTGTTAATGCTTTAAGCACTGTACAATACAATGTTGCCATATGAATATAGGATTTTGGATCTTGAAGGAGGTCGAGCTATCATCACAGTTCCTCATAGCCTTTGTAACAATGTCCAGCATATCAATGTAACTATCATTGACATCAGTCACTGAGTTGCACCTTGGTTAAGAACTTCTACTCATTAGGCTACCTAATGGTTTTCCTGTTAGTTGCAAAGATAAAGTAAACAGGTTGGCTATGTAACTCCCTGCATAAAAGGGGTATGATAGCAGCAAACCTACCTTGACCAATGTCTAGATAGCTACATTGTGGTGACCAGTGTCTAGATAACTCCTACATTGTGGTGACCAGTGTCTAGATAGCTCCTACCTTGTGGTGGCCAGGGTCTGGATAGCTCCTACATTGTGATGAGCAGTGTCGAGCATTCATCATGCAACAAATGTCCCTCACATGTTGTTCCCTACTTGGCTTCCAATGCCCTTGCTCCTCCTTGCATCTCAATCTGTGAAAGTTAATGAGGAGGCAATGGTTTAATGGTGTTTATTGCTGGACTGTTACTTCAGAGACCCCAGGAAATGTTTTGGGGACTTGGGGTCCAAATCCTGCCAAGGCAGATGGTGGAATTTGAATTCAATAACTATCTGGAATTAAAAGTCTGATGATTGTCAATTGCTGGGAAAAAAATACACACCTGATTAATGTCCTTTCGGGAAAGAAACTGCCATTCTTACCAGCTCTGACTTACATGTGGCTCCAGACCCATAGCAATGTGGTTGACTCTTAACTGCCCTCTTGGCAATTAAAGATGGACAATAAATACTGGCCGAGCCAGCCAATGCCCTCATCCCATAAAAGAATAAAAAATTCAATGGGACAGTTTGCCCTCAAGTTTATTTGTCTCTGGAACTGTTGACCTTCTTACTTCAGTACTGCCCTCAGTAATTCCTTCTTGTGCCTACAGACATTAATATCCACAATCTAAATAACACTGCTTTAAAGCATTCTCTTTTATTTTTTCTGCTGGGGTAGGCTCTTAGTGCTAAACCTCGGACACCACTGAGATGGACAATGTTCCTGAACTAACTACTGGTTTCCTGCCTTACTGTACCATTACACTGAGTTTCCATCACGCAATCTGCCAATCTCCTCAACGACCCTGGAGTGTGGCATCTGACAACAAGCACCTGTTCGAAAAGAGTCATGTTGTGGAGGTGCCAGTGTTGGACTGGGGTGGACAAGGTCAGAAGTCACACGACACCAGGTTATAGTCAAACAGGTTTATTTGAAATCTCATGTTTTCAGAGCTTGGCAAAGGTGTGACAACACCGAAAGCTTGTGATTTCAAATAAACCTATTGGACTACAGCCTGGTGTCGGCTGATTTCTGATCTTATTTAAAGAGTTGCTCTGCTACCTAAAGCACATCGCAGTTGTCATTGAGTTGCAATCTGAAGGAATTTGACAGGACAAACACTGTGAGGTTGTCTCACTGACCCATCAGGAGACTCTAAAACCCAATCTCAAAATCATGTAGGACTGAAGTGAGGAGAAATATCTTTACTCAAAGGATTGTGAATCTTTGGAATTCTCCACAGGGTTGTGGATGTTCCATTGGTGAGTACACTTAAGGCTGGAATAGATAGAATTTTAGTCTCTTGTGGAATCAGAAGGCTATAAAGAGCTAGGACATTGATCCTGATGATCAGTTATAATGGGGATGATCAGCAAAGCAAGTTTGAGGGGGTCAAATGGTCTACCAGATCCTATTTCCTCGCGTTTTGGCAATATATTCCAAACGAACATGTCACAGCACACTTGTAGTGTGGAGTTAGAACTTTAGACAGTTTGGAAATAATGACTTCCCCTTGTTGATAGGGCAATGTCAACAGAGAAGAGCAGTCAAGACGTGCATTCAGAAATGCACAGATTCAAACAGCAATGCAGACAGTGTATCTACAAAACTAATGGTGTCTGCATAAAGTAACAGAGCTGAAAATATGTTACTGGAAAAGTGCAGCAGGTCAGGCAGCATCCAGGGAACAGGAGAATCGACGTTTCGGGCATAAGCCCTTCTTCAGGAATGAGGAAAGTTTGTCCAGCAGGCTAAGATAAAAGGTAGGGAGGAGGGACTTGGGGGAGGGGTATCGGAAATGTGATAGGTGGAAAGAGGTCAAGCTGAGGGTGATAGGTCAGACTGGGGTGGGGGCGGAGAGGTCAGGAAGAAGATTGCAGGTTAGGAAGGCGGTGCTGAATTCGATGGATTTGACTGAGACAAGGTGGGGGGTGGGGAAATTAGGAAACTGGTGAAATCCGAGTTCATCCCTTGTGGTTGGAGGGTTCCTAGGCGGAAGATGAGGCGCTCTTCCTCCAACCGTCGTGTTGTTGTGGTCTGGCGATGGAGGAGTCCAAAGACCTGCATATCCTTGGTGGAGTGGGAGGGGGAGTTGAAGTGTTGAGCCACAGGGTGGTTGGGTTGGTTGGTCCAGGTGTCCCAGAGGTGTTCTGTGAAACGCTCCGCTGAGGCCAAACGCCAGCTCGCAGATACCTCCTCCTACTGCCCCCTTGACCATGACCCCACCCCCCACCACCAAACCATCATCTCCCAGACCATCCATAACCTCATCACCTCAGGGGATCTCCCATCCACCGCCTCCAACCTCATAGTCCCACAACCCCGCACCGTCCGCTTCTACCTCCTGCCCAAAATCCACAAACCTGACTGCCCGGCCGACCCATTGTCTCCGCCTGCTCCTGCCCCACCGAATTCATCTCCGCATACCTTGACACCACCCTGTCCCCCTTAGTCCAAGAACTCCCCACCTACGTTCGGGACACCACCCATGCCCTCCACCTGCTCCATGATTTTCGCTTCCCCTCCCCCCACCTTGTCTCAGTCAAATCCATCGAATTCAGCACCGCCTTCCTAACCTGCATTCCTCTTCCTGACCTCTCCGCCCCCACCCCAGTCTAACCTATCACCCTCACCTTGACCTCTTTCCACCTTTCGCATTTCCGACGCCCCTCCCGCACGTCCCTCCTCCCTACCTTTTATCTTAGCCTGATGGACAAACTTTCCTCATTCCTGAAGAAGGGCTTATGCCCGAAACGTCAATTCTCCTGTTCCCTGGATGCTGCCTGACCTGCTGCGCTTTTCCAGCAACACATTTTCAGCTCTGATCTCCAGCATCTGCAGACCTCACTTTCTCCTCTGAATAAAGTAACACAAATAAGTGACCTTTCAATGTCTCTATGTGTGTCCTGGTTCTCTAGTGCACAATCTCTGTAATCCCATACAAAATACTCTGACTTGAAGAGCTGTTTAGGTAAACCAAGCATGTCCAGTCGGTAGCAGAGCACAAGGTGTTTCTGTAACTTATCACTGAGATTGTTGGCGTATCGATCTTTGGAACAACCCTTCTAACACAAGCAAGTTTGTCAAACACTCAGATACTTTTCGGGGAACCTTTCCATTTTTAAGTTACAGTATGTTGTCAAGTCCTGGTTGGTCTCATCTCCGTCAATGCCCAAGGGAAGTTAGCCTATTATCTATGCAAGCGAATTATTGGATGGATTGAATACAGCTCAAACCTGAAGTCTTTGTCACCTAAGGGTTAGAAATCAATCTCTGCGCCAAAGGAGGGAGGACTTAATTGTGACAGTTTAACTTGACAATGTGAATCCAATGTTTGAACTTTGACCCTGTTAAGTCATCATGCTTGCCATCATTCTTGGCATCCCAGGGAGGGGCAAATAAAAGCTGGGGTGTGAATTTCACAGGAAATCGGCTAAGTGTTGATGCTGAATTTCATGGAAGGTTTCTCGGATCATAGAATCCCCACAGTGTGGAAGCAGGCCATTCGGCACATCGAGTCCACACTGACCCTCCAAAGAGCAGCACACTCAAATCCACACCCCTAACCCTATAATATTGCATTTCTTATGACTAATCCACCCAACCTACATATTGCTGGACAATGTAGGCATTTAGCATGGGTAATCCGTACATCTTTGGACTGTGAGAGGAAATCCACACAGACAAGGGGAAGACCATGCAAACTCCACACAGTTGCACAGAGGGTGGAATCTAACCCGGGTCCCTGGAGCTGTGAGTTAGCAGTGCTAACCACTGAGCCACCGTGCCATATCTATCATCCCCAGCAAGATTTCTCATACTATTTTCCGAAACTCACCTAAGTAGCTATGGTGCCCCACCCATCCTATCTTTCCTCTTGTTAGAAGCAGAGATACCACTGCCAGGACCTCCCAGGATATGCAGGGCTGACACCATTCCTAAAGCCCAGCCATACACCAGGTCAAGCACCAGTAACCATCAGTTACTCTTCACCATGCATGTAACATAGAGCCCTAGAGTCATATAGCATGGAAACAGATCCTTTGGTCCAACCAGTCCATACCAACCATAATCCCAAACTAAACTAGTCCCATCTGCCTGTGCTTGGCCCATATCCCTCCAAACATTCCTTATTCATATACTTATCCAAATGTCTTTTAAACCTTGTACCTATCCACTCATCCATCACTTCTTCTACATTCCACACAAACCACCCTTTGCATAAAAAGGTTGCCCCTCATGTTTTGTCTAAATCTCTCTCCTCGCATCTTAAAAATGTGCCCCTTAGTCTTGAAATCCCATACCCTAGGGAAAAGACGACTACCATTAACTCTATCTATACATCTCCTTATTTTATAAACTTCAATTAGGTCTCCTCTTAACAATGTAAACATTTTAAATTGAACTGTACCTGCATCCACCACTTTTTCTGGCAGTTCATTTCACACACGAGCCACTGTCTGCGTAAAAAGTTGTCCCTCATGTCCTTTTCAAATTTTCTTATCTTAACAAATTGTCCCCTAGATTGAAATTCCCCATCCGAGGGAAAAGAAACCTGCCATTTAACTTTTCTGTACCCTTCATAATTTTATAAACCTCTATGAGGTCACCATTCAACCTCCTACACTCCAGTGAACAAAGTCCCAGCCTATCCAACCTGTCCTTATAACTCAAACCCTCCATTCCCAGTAACATCCTGGTAAATCATAACAGGAGAGAGACCAAAAAATATATACTTCTCAGGCAGAGCTGTCAGCTCCTGTCAAATACAAATGTACAGCTCCCTTTGGAACCAAACTAGAGTTTTTTTTTTCTGAACTGTAGTCAGAACAAAATTAATGGCTAAATGGCTTTACTCTGCCTAACGTAACACCGAAAGAAGAAACACTTTATTCCATTAACATAATAGGCATTTATCAGACTCTTCACTACAGTCATATATCTGCTTAGGGCTTCAGGACAGCATAGTGGCTCAGTGGCTAGCACTGCTACCTTATAGCATCAAGGACCTGGGTTCAATTCCAGCCTCAGCTAACTGCTTGTTTTATCCCACAGTCCAAAGGTGTGCAGGTTAGTGTGGATTGGCCATGCTAAATTGCTCTGTAGTATCGAGGGATGTGCAGGTTAGAGTGGATTGGCCATGTTAAATTGCCCCATAGTATCCAGGGATTTGCAGGCTAGATGGATTAGCCATGGGGAATGCAAGGTTTCAGTGATGGGTGGGCCTTGGTGGGATGCCCTTCTGAGGGGCTGAGTAGCCTGTTCCACACTGTGGGGATTCTATAACTGATGCACTAAGGTCACTGTCCCATTGGATATTTCCTTTTAAAAAAAGCACAGCACTAATACATAACCATTCACTTCTATTTCTAAAACACTTCAATTTCCAAAATTGGAAAGATATGTAAAAATGTTTCATCATAATAATCTGCTGATGTGCAACAGGGTCTTGCTGAAGTTTACCTATTTATATCCTACCTTGGGACAAAATGCCACGTAGGTTCCAATAGTTCACTGTACATTCTTACTGCAGTTGTACAGGGCCTTGGTGAGGCCACAGCCTGAGTATGATATGCAGTTTTGATCTCCTTATCTGAAAAAGGAGATTCTTGCTATTGAGGGAATTCAACAAAGGTTCACCAGACTGATAAAAACTGAATAAAGTGTGGATGCTGTATAAATCAGAAACACAAGCAGAAAATTACTGGAAAAGCTCAGCAGATCTGACAGGTCTGAACTGTAGTCAGAACAAAATTACTGGCTAAAAGGCTTTACACTACTGACCATAACCCTGAAAAAATAAGCATTTTATTCCATTCACATAACAGGCATTCCTACTCAGCAGGTACCTACTATCAGTTCTTAGTAACAGTACTGGACCTGAAACATTAACTCTGATTTCTCTTCACAGATGCTGCCAGACCTGCTGAGCTTTTCTAGCATAGAGTCATAGAGTCAATTTCTGTTTTTATGCACCAGACTGATTCCCAGAATGGTAGGACTGACTTATGAAGAAAGACTGGATTGACTGAGCTTGTACTCACTGGAGTTTAGATGAATGAGGAGGGAAGATGTTACAGAAACACATAAAGTCCCAGTGGGACTGGACAGGCCAGATGCAGGAAGAATGTTCCCAATGTTGGGGAAGTCCAGAACTAGGGTCACAGTCTAAAAATAAGGGGGAAGCCATTCAGGGCTGGGATGAGGAAGAATTTCTTCACTCAGAGTTGTGAACTTGTTGAATTCTCTCCCACAGGAAGCTGTTGGGGCCAGTTTGTTTGATATGTCCAAGAGGGAGCTGGACATGGCCCTTGTGGTTAAAGGGATTAAGAGGTATGGAGAGAAAGTGGGAGTGGGATACGGTGCTTGCATGATCAGCCATGATCATATTGAATGGTGGGATAGGCTCGAAGGGCTGAATGGCCTATTCCTGCACCTATTTTCAATGGTTCTATGCTTCTATTCCCGAGGCAAGAAACAGACAGACTGCAGCTGAAAATCAGCCCGTGTTTTATATGATAAGTTTATTAGAGAATTACAAGAATAATGGTATATTGTTATGTGTGTAAATCAGACCATACTCTTGTTTCGTATTAAAAATAACAAATGGACGACTGAACTTGAAGGTTTTATAGAATTGAAAGGTTCAAGCAATATGAAAAACTGCAAGGGCCTTTAGAAAGGAACTCAGACTGGAATCTATTTTATTACACTAGCATTCTCTCCACTGAATTAATGCAATTCTTCCTTGTTTGTCCAGTCAGAGCACCAAGGCTAAACGTGAATCCCATTGGAAATGCACTTACTATGGCAGCTCTTCAGATAAGAACCGAGATAAATCTCAGAAGGCTCACAGCTGAAGAAAGTTGTGTTCCTCGATAAAACGTTGCCCATTCTCTCAAAATCGTCTTGAGGTTCCTCACGTGGAGCAACAGAAACCCACTGTGCTTGAATTAGGAAACATCCCATGGTGCTTGATGGAGCTAAAAGGAAAATACTGAAGTAAAAAGGGAAGCATTAGGATGGGTGACTGGAAGTTTGATAAATGCAATGGCTTGTATGGGAACAGAGAGGGGATTGCAAAATGAGTGAAGAAACAAGGATTTCGAGAGTCATAGAGTCATAGAGGATAGAAACAGACATTCGCTCCAATCAGTCCATGCCAACATAATCACAAACTGAACTAGTCCCACCTGCTAATGTTAATGTGGCCCAGAGCATGCCCTGTGCAATGTAACCTGTAGACCTCTGCATAATGCTCTTTGATCTGTACATCCTTGCTCATTATGATCTGCTTGAATTGCTTGTAAACAAAGCTTTTCACTGTACTTCGGTACACCTGACAATAAATAAACCAATCAATGAAATTCCCTTGGCCCTTAAATGAGATAATCAGAGTAAAGAGACAGTATATTCCTGTTCGGGTGAAAGGAAAGGTTGGTAGGCGTAGGGAATGATGGATGACTAGAGAAATTAAGGGTTTGGTTAAGAAAAAGAAGGAAGCATATGTCAGGTATAGACAAGAGAGATTGAGAGAATCAGTAGAAGAGTATAAAGGCAGTAGAAGAGGGAAGTCATGAGGGCAAAAAGGGGACATGAGATAGCTTTGGCAAATAGGGTTAAGGAGAATCCAAAAAATTTCTCTCTGGACAAAGGTAACTAGGGAGAGAAATTGGCCCCTCAAAGATCAGCAAGGCAGAGTTTGTGTGGAGCCGCAGGAGATGGGGTAGATACAAAACGAGAATTTTGCATCAAGTGTTTACTGTGGAGAAGGACATGGAAGATATAGAATGTAGGGAAATAGATGGTGACATCTTGAAAAATGTCAATATTACAGAGGAGGAAGTTCTGGGTGCCTTGAAATGCATAAAAGTGGATATCTCCCCAGGGTCTGATCAGGTGAATCCTAGAACTCTGTGGGAAGCTAGAGAAGTGATTGCTGGGCCTTTTGCTGAGATACTTGTATCATCGATAGTCACAGGTGAGGTGCCAGAAGACTTGAGGTTGGCAAACATTTTTGCACTGTTTAAGAAAGGTGGTAAAGACAAGCCAGGGAACTATAGACCGGTGAGCCTGACCTCGGTGGTGGGCAAGTTGTTGGAGGGAATCCTGAGGGACAGAATGTACATGCACATGGAAAGGCAAGGACTGATTCGGGATACTCAATATGGCTTTCTCACAAACTTGATTGAGTTTTTTGAAGAAGTAACAAAGAGGATTGATGAGGGCAGAGCAGTGGGGACATGATCTATATGGAATGCAGTAAGGCATTCGACAAGGTTCCCCATGGGAGACTGATTAGCAAGGTTAGATCTTATGAAATACAGGGAGAACTAGCCATTTGGATAAAGAACTGCTTCAAAGGTAGTAGACAGAGGGTGGTGGTAGAGGGTTGCTTTTCAGACTGGAGGCCTGTGACCAGTGGAGTGCCAGAAGGATTGGTGCTGTGTCTACTACTTTTCATCATTTGTATAAATGATTTGGAAGTGAACATAGGAGGTATAGTTAGTAAGTTTGCAGATGACACCAAAATTGGAGGTGTAGTGGACAGCGAAGAAGGCTATCTCAGACTACATTGGTATTTTAATCAGATGCGCCAATGGGTTGAGGAGTGGCAGATGGAATTTAATTCAGATAAATATGAGGTGAAGCATTTCGGAAAAGCAAATCTTAGCAGGACTTATACACTTAATGGTAAGGTCCTAGGGAGCGTTGCTGAACAAAGAGACCTTGGAGTGCAGATTCATAGCTCCTTGAATGTGGAATATCAGGTAGATACGATAGTGAAGAAAGCATTTGGTATGCTTTCTTTTATTGGTCAGAGTATTGAGTACAGAGGTTGGGAGGTCATGTTGAGACTGTACCTGACATGGGTAGGCCACTGTTGGAATATTGCATGCAATTCTGGTCTCCTTTCTATTAGTAGGATGTTGTGAAAACTGAAAGGGTTCAGAAAAGATTTACAAGGATGTTGCCAGGGTTGGAGGGTTTGAGCTACTGGGAGAGGTTGAACAGGCTGGGGCTGTTTTCCCTGGAGCATCAGAGGCTGAGGGGTGACCTTATAGAAGTTTATAATATCATGAGGGGCATGGATAGGATAAATAGACAAAGTCTTTTCTCTGGGATGGGGTAGTCCAGAACTAGAGGGCATAGATTTAGGGTGAAAGGGAAAAGATATAAAAGGGATTTAAGGGGCAATTTTTCATACAGAGAATGGTGCTTGTATGGAATGAGTTGCCAAAGAAAGTGGTGGAGGCTAATACAATTACAGCATTTAAAAGGCATTTGATTGGGGATATGAATAGGAAGGTTTTAGAGGGATATGGGCCAAGTGCTGACAAATAGGATTATAGATTAGGTTTGGATATCTGGTCAGCATGGATGAGTTGAACCGAAGGGCCTGTTTCCATGCTGTCCAAGTCTATGACTCTATGACTCTATATCTCTCCAAACATTTCTTATTCATGTACATATCCAAATGTCTTTTAAGCACTGTAACTGTACCTGCATCCATCACTTCCTCAGGAAGTTTGTTCCACACACAAACCACTCTCTGTGTCCCTCATCTCTTTTTTAAATCTTTCTCTTCTCACCTTAAAGTTATGCCCCTGGTCTTGAAGTCCCCCATGTTAGAGAAAAGACACCTGCCATTCACTTTATTCTCCTTGTGATTTTATAAACCTCTATAATGTCACCCTTTATCCTCCAATGCTCCACTGGAAAGAGTTCCAGTGGAACTCTCCTTATAACTCTCCTTATAACTCAAACCCTCCATTCCTGGCAACATCCTGGTCACCTCTTCTGAACTCTCTCCAGCTTAATAATATCCTTCCTATAACAAATGGGATTCCAAGTTTCCGATCTGAGTAACTAAAGGCATAACTGCTTCTTGTGGGATGAAGAGTTTTGGGAAATCCAAAAGACATGACAGTGAAGACTGTACTGTTTCATTTTTCTGTATTATTGATTGTGGACTAAAATGGAAAAGGACTGTTCTGAAAAAAACAAGGATTGTAGAAGAGCTTTTTGCAGTTTTTAACAGCAAGCTACCAACACTCATTGTAAGCACTGCTTAGATTGTTATTTGTTCAAACAGTTTGAGAGGTTTCGAGCCACTTAGGAGTTCTGAAATGTCTCAGTTTAATTGGTAGTGGGCCCACTCTTGTTTTTAAGGGTTTGGAGGGGACATAAGTTGGTTCTAGGGTTGGAATTCCAGTAATGAGGGAGTAGCACCCATACTGGCTGTGACCCTATTGGTGAGACGTCAAACCAAGATGCCATCTAGCGGTCCACCTGGAGATGAACTGAATAAAAGCAGGGAAACTTCATAACCTCTTGACCAACATTCTCCCACCGAACCGAGCGAAAACAGATTATTTGGCCTAAAAAAAATTACTGGAAAATCTCAGCAGGTCTGGCAGCATCTGTGAAGAGAACTCAGAGTTAACGTTTCAGGTCCAGTGACCCTTCCTCAGAAGATTATCTGAGCTGAAAATGTGTTGCTGGAAAAGCGCAGCAGGTCAGGCAGCATCCAAGGAGCAGGAGAATCGACCTTTCGGGCATGAGCCCTTCTTCAGGAATGAGGAAAGTGTGTCCAGCAGGGTAAGATAAAAGGTAGGGAGGAGGGTCCATGTTCACTCCTTGCAGTTGCAAGAGTTCTACATTTAAAATGGAAATGCTGCCGTACAACAAAAGGAATCACATATTACAGTAAGTAACTGTCTCTGAAATATTTTGAGAAGTTTCTGAGACATCACAAGGTGAAATACAAATAGAGGCGTTGCTTACTTCAAGTTGAAAGAATTTTCTCAAAATGCAAGTTCAGGATAGAGAATAACATTCATTATTAATGTGCATTAGAAAATACATTGTATTGAGGTAAATCTTTGACATGATTCCAGCAAATCACAAGGGACTATGAAGTTCCAAAATATTGTTTTCTTTTCTTAGTGAAACACTGTAAACATTTTTATTTTTACTTTGGCAGCCATAATTAATCATCCTTAGCTCCAAAAACAGGGCGCAGAACCAGATATATGATCAATGTACATTGTTATCAGCTCACTCATATTTATGTTGATTGCACTCTGCTGTAAGTACAACCTGCCAGTTTGGATTAGCTCATTGCAAGTTGATTACCACAGACTCACAGTTTCAACCAACAGTCTCTCGTCAGCCCAGCCAGTGCAGCTGACAATAAGCTGTCATAGCACGAATCAAACCCCTCTCGACCAATTGAAAGCCTTCTCAAAGATCATCTAATTGGATAGATACAGTCTTCATTATCCACCGGCATCAGATGCGAATCAAATCCTCCTTTTCCGAGGATCCACTGTGTACAAAGGGAAATGTTAAAATCATGATTAAATGAACAGTAAAACAACATGACTGCTTATTCCAATTGTTCCAATTCACAAGTTATAAAAAGCAAACAGAAGCAGTTTGTGTGTATGTGCAACGAGATGCCTCTTATAGAACTGTGTAAGATCTTATAGAAGTTTATAAGATCATGAGAGGCATGGATAGGGTGAATGCACTCAGTCTTTTTCCCAGGATTGAGGAATCGAGGACTAGAAGGCACCAGTTTAAGGTTAGAGGGGAAAGAACAAAAGGGAACATGAGGGGCAACATTTTTTACAAGAAGGTGCGCACATGGAATGAGCTGCCAGTGGAAGTGGTTGAGGTGGGTACAGTAACAACATTTAAAAGGCATTTGGACAAATACATGGATAGGAAAGGATTAGTAGGATATGGGCCAAGTGCAGGGAAATGAGGTTAGCGAGGATGGACATTTTGGTCGGTATAGATCAGTTTGAGCCAAAGGGCCTGTCTCTGTGCTGCAGGGCTCTATAACGTTATGTTCAGACTTTGGACATTCGTACCACAGCCAGTGTCAGGCAATGACCAACCCCAGAAAGAAGGGACCTAACCTTTGATGTTCATCGGCATTCCCATTGCTGATCCTGGAGGTGACAATTGACGAGAAACCGGACTGGATTAGTCATACTGTGGCTGCAAGAGCCAATCAGAGGCTGGGAATTCTGCAGTGAGTAACTCACCTCCTGACTCCCCAAAGCCAGTCCTCCATCCTCAAAAAAAAAAATCAGGAGTGGATTGGAATTGTCTCCCCTTGCCTGGATGAGTGCAACTCCAACAACACACAATCATCTCAACACCCTGCAGAGACCCTGCTAATTGGTTCACCGATCATCCAAAATCTTATTGAATGGCTCAAGGGGCTCCAATAGTCTACTCCTGTCTCTATCTTTTGTGTTCTTTGTGGTCTTGCCAGAAACCATCTTAAACATTTCCTCCTTGCCCGATTGCCACACAGTGCCAACAGTGTGTGCATGGACAGGATGCACTGCATCACTCTCCAATGCTCATTGCCGGAATCTTCCAAACCTCTACCATTCAGAGGAGCAAAGATATATTGGAATACCTGCTCCAGCAAGTTCCCCCTTTAAGCTGCGCGCCATGCTGACTTGGAAGTGAATCACCTTTCCTTCACTGTCACTGGATCAAAGCTGGGAAATTCCTCCCTAACAGCACTGTCCGCATGGACTGCAGTGGTTCAAGAAAGTGATTCCTGGAAAAGCACAGCAGGGCAGGCAGCATCCGATGAGTAGGAGAATTTAAGTTAATTTAAATTCAAGTGCAGTTCGGGATGAGGAAGAAATACTGATTTTGCCAGTAACACATTCTACAAACTAAACAAATTAACAAAAAATGTCTCACTCTAATCACTTTTGAGAAGGTTTGAGGTGCAGGGCTCTTTCGGATAGCTGAACAAAGTTATTACACTGAAGTAAATAGAGTTTACAACTCAGCCAATACTCTGCCCATTCAGATCCTTCCTCCTCCAACCCTATCAGCATACTCTTCAATTCTTGTCTCCCTCATTTCTATATCTCACATCCTCTTTAATGCATTTATTCCCTCAGTTTAGGGAAGGCGATAGTCTAATGGCACTGCCTCTTCACTGTTAATCCAGAGACCCGGGTAACATTCTGGGGACCTGGGTTTGAATCCCACCAGGGCAGATGGTGGAATTAGAATTCAATAAAAAGTCTGGAATTAAGAGTCTAATGATGACCAAACATCCATTGTTAATTTGGGGAAAACCCATCTGACTCACTAAAGAAGCTACCATCCTTACCTGGTCTGGTTGACTCTTCACTGCCCTCTGGGGATATTAGGGATGGATAATAAATGCTGACCTAGCCAGTGATGCCTTCATCCCATGAATGAATTAAAAGAAGACTATTTATTGTGGATGCTATAAAAGCAAGGCACAAATTCTTACTGTGCAGAATATTTGTCAACACTGTACTCTTATACTGGACTGTAAATCAGTGACAATAAAAATACTAGAAAAGAAAATGATCAGCAATACCTCCATCTCCTTCTCTGGTTTCAGTGGGACGGTCAGCAAACAAATGTTTGTGTCTTTCTGTAACCCTAACCCTAATCCTTCTCAAAACCAGATTCACAAGCGTTCGCGCAAAACCCCTGCAAAATCAATGTTGCTGTGCTGGGAATTGTGTCCAATAGGCTTAAAAGAAAAAGTTTTCTGTTTGTTCAACTCTCTCAAATGGTCAGATCCTAAAGCAAAACCTGACCTTGATAAACTGTTCATTTTGGCTTTGCTACTTTGTTAACTGAGATGGTCAGTCACTGAACATATTCACAAGATGCTCTTTTGCCAGAAGAACACCAAAAGAAAGGGAAATGCACAAGCTTTATTACACGAAACAGGAATTATTTAGAATTTGGAGGTGCCGGTGTTGGGCTGGGGTGTACAAAGTTAAAAATCACACAACACCAGCTTATAGTCCAATAGTTTACTTGAAAGCACTAGCTTTTGCAGCATTGCTCCTTCATTAGGTGGTTGTGGAGAATTATTTATGAGAGTCTTATCACAATGATCAGAAAGAGAGATTCAACCTCTTTACACTCAATAACAACCTTACACAGACACAACCAATTTTTAAAAAATCCCTACAGTGTGCAAGCAAGCCAGTTGGCCCATCAAATTCACACTGACCCTGTGACAGCATCCCATTCAGATCCACCCCTGTAATGCCCATGGTTAACCCATCTAACCTGCACATTTTTTGACTGTGGAAGGAAAGCAGAGGTAAACCCACGCAGGGAGTTTACAAATTCCACACAGGAAGATAGTTGCCTGAGTCCTACAGCATGGAGACAGGCCCTTTGGCCCAAACTGACCAAAATGTCCACCCACGCTAACCCCATTCCCCTGCACTTGGCCCATATCCTTGGGATAGAATTGAGCCCAGGTCACTGACACTGTGAGGTAGCAGTGCTAACCACTGCGCCACCTCATCTGTAGTGTGCCAGACTGATTCTACTTTAAAAATCCTTGCTCAGCTCACACAACTGAGATTGATTTCTTCAATGAAAGTTCTGCATTCATTGAAGCCATCTTTTTAATTAAGACCTTTTCCTCAGACCCTTAAACAAACTGCAAACACAGCTCAATTATTTCTCTGCAATTCCCTTAAACTCTTCTTCCTCAGACAGCTGTTTCTGGATCTTATCTCTTACTGACTTGAAGCAACTCAGGACTTCTTCCGCCCTGACTATTTTGGAGACTGCTAACCTACACTGCTGTTGTAATGGGTCTATTTCTCTCTGAATGACTTGCCTCTATCCTGCACACGACCTTTCTGAAATGAACTGGTTTCTGTCTCTCTCTCCCTTTGTCATAGGACACATTACTGCAGGGTTGAGAGTGAGGCGCTGGAAAAACACAGCAGGTCAGGCAGCATCCAAGGAGCAGGAGAATCAACGATGGTGGTCAGTTGCTGAGCATATTCACAAGATGCTCTTTTGATAGAACACCAAAAGAAAAGGAAATGCACAAGCTTTTATACACAAGGCAGGAATTATTTATGAGGGTCTTATAATAATGATCAGGGAATAAACATTTCAAGCAGAAGCCCTTCATAGAAAATGAATCCTTTTTCCTTCTGAAGGGCTTATGCCAGAAAGATCGATTCTCCTACTCCTCGGATGCTGCCTGACCTGCTGTGCTTTTCCAGCAACACACTCTCAACTCTGATCTCCAGCGTCTGCAGTCCTCACTTTTTCCACATTACTGCAGGGCAACAGTTCAATTTTTTTTTAAACTTCTTCCACCCTTGCTTCTAATGCACTCAACTATTCACATCAAGAGTTTGAAAACTTCATTTAATGAGGTAATGTAAATAAATCTTCAGATACAGAACTCCATTCACAGAACTAAAACTGAAACTAGTAACATCCTTTCCTGCTTAACAAATGTAAAACAGAAATACAAGTTACGTTTAAAGTCACACATTGTTTCTTCACTTTAGAACAATTTTCTGTATGATGATCTATCATGAATGTTTCTCACACTAACATTCTAGAGGAGGGAAAAAATAATGTTTTAATGACACACTAAAAGTCTCGTTGACATGAGCAGAGTTGACATTAATGACTGGGAGAAACTTGTTGCTAATCAGTCAGAATGGTTAAAAACCTATCCATCAACTTACGTTATCTTTCAATGCCAACACTTTAATAATGAGGCAGAGTGGTGGTCGAGAAGAAATGAAATGGGATCAAATCTTCTATTGTGGATCCCGTTACCTCCAGTGATGTCCGGCTTCAAGTGCCCAAAGCTGTCTGGGTCAAGAATTGGTCTATTCAGTCACGTGGCAGAGTCACATGACCCTAATTAGACCTCAAACACAAATTGGCGGGTGGCTGGTGACAATTTGTGCAACATTGAAAAATCACATTCTCACCTCTGTCTGGGGAGTTTTGGTGAAAGGCCCTCTGGTTTAATAGTTAATATTGGTGAGCAGAAACAAAAGAAAAATTATATTTCCAGAGCTCGTTGTTGTTAGTCAAAATAATTTAAAAAAAAAACAACCTCTGGAATTAAGAATCTAATGATGACCATAAATCCATTGCCGATTGGCGAAAGAACTAATCTGGTTCACTATTATCCTTTAGGGAAGGAAACTGTCATCCTTACCTGGTCTGGCCTACCTGTGACTCCAGACCCACAGCGATGTGTTTGACTCTTGAATGCACTCTGGGCAATTAGGGATGGGCAAAGAAATGCTGGCTGAGCCAGTAACAAATCCCATGAATGAATAAAAAGAATCAACAATGCTGTGAGCGATAAACCACATGACTTTGGTTTCTTTCCAGTAATCACAATGAAGCAAAACAAATTTATCTAAATTTGATCCAGTCCTACCAATTCTGCTCACTCACTCCCAACCTTGATCCTGGGAACATTCTCATTGTCAAAGACATATCCATTGAATTAATGTGCTTCATTGCCAGTGGTATTATTTGTGGGAAATCCGTATTGGACCTAAGAGCAAAATGTAGGGGGAGAGAATTTGATGGGGGGTGGGGTCAAAAGTTACAGGAGACATTTGGCAACCCAACTAGAAGCAGCTTCATTTTCTTTCTCTTTGAGAAAGCTGTCGGTGAAAGTGGCTGTGGAAGCTTAGACTTTCAGTGTGCTTCAGTAGCAGTTGATAGATTTCTATTTGCCAGTAGCCAAAAGGATTAAGGGTATGGTGTGGGTAAAAAGGCATCAATCAGGGCACGATCATAATAAATGGCAGAGCCAGCTCAAAAGGACTGTTCCTATCTATCATTGCAACAGGTAAGCATCTTACAATTGAATAAAAACAACATACTGCAGATGCTGGAGATCTGAAATAAAAACTAAAAAGTGCTGGAGAAATCTGGCAGGTTTGGCAAAATCTGTGGATAAAGAAACAGAGAAATATCTGAATAGGAGCAAGGGTAGGTCGTTCAGGACTTTGATTCTGGATTAGTGGTGCTGGAAGAGTACAGCAGTTCAGGCAGCATCCAGGAGCTTCGAAATCGACGTTTTGGGCAAAAGCCCTTCATCAGGAATAAAGGCAGTGAGCCTGAAGCGTGGAGAGAGGGTGGCGGTGGGGAGAAAGTAGCATAGAGTACAATGGGTGAGTGGGGGAGGGGATGAAGGTGATAGGTCAGGGAGGAGAGGGTGGAGTGGATAGGTGGAAAAGGAGATAGGCAGGTAGGACAAGTCCGGGCAAGTTTGGAACTAGGGTGAGGTAGGGGAAATGAGGAAACTGTTGAAGTCCACATTGATGCCCTGGGGTTGAAGTGTTCCGTGGCAGAAGATGAGGCATTCATCCTCCAGGCGTCTGGTGGTGAGGGAGCGGCGGTGAAGGAGGCCTAGGACCTCCATGTCCTCGGCAGAGTGGGAGGGGGCATTGAAATGTTGGGCCACGGGGCAGTGTGGTTGATTGGTGCAGGTGTCCTGGAGATGTTCCATAAAGCGCTCTGCTAGGAGGCGCCCAGTCTCCCCAATGTAGTGGAGACCGCATCGGGAGCAACGGATACAATAAATGATATTGGTGGATGTGCAGGTAAAACTTTGATGGATGTGGAAAGCTCCTTTAGGGCCTTGGATAGAGGTGAGGGAGGAGGTGTGGGCGCAGGTTTTACAGTTCCTGTGCTGGCAGGGGAAAGTGCCAGGATGGGAGGGTGGGTTATAGGGGGGCGTGGACCTGACCAGGTAGTCACGGAGGGAACGGTCTTTGCGGAAGGCGGAAAGGGGTGAGGAGGGAAATATATCCCTGGTGGTGGGGTCTGTTTGGAGGTGGCGGAAATGTCGGCGGATGATTTGGTTTATGCGAAGGTTGGTAGGGTGGAAAGTGAGGACCAGGGTGGTTCTGTCCTTGTTACGGTTGGAGGGGTGGGGTCTGAGGGCGGAGGTGCGGGATGTAGACGAGATGCGTTGGAGGGCATCTTTAACCACATGGGAAGGGAAATTGCGGTCTCTAAAGAAGGAGGCCATCTGGTGTGTTCTATGGTGGAACTGGTCCTCCTGGGAGCAGATACGGCGGAGGCGGAGGAATTGGGAATACGGGATGGCATTTTTGCAAGAGGTAGGGTGGGAAGAGGTGTAATCCAGGTAGCTGTGGGAGTCGGTGGGTTTGTAAAAAATGTCAGTGTCAAGTCGGTCGTCATTAATGGAGATGGAGAGGTCCAGGAAGGGGAGGGAGGTGTCAGAGATGGTCAGGTAAATTTAAGGTCAGGGTGGAATGTGTTGGTGAAGTTGATGAATTGCTCAACCTCCTCGCGGGAGCACGAGGTGGCACCAATGCAGTCATCAATGTAGCGGAGGAAGAGCTGGGGAGTGGTGCCGGTGTAATTACGGAAGATCAACTGCTCTACGTAGCCAACAAAGAGACAGGCATAGCTGAGGCCCATACGTGTGCCCATGGCTACCCCTTTGGTCTGGAGGAAGTGGGAGGATTCAAAGGAGAAATTGTTAAGGGTGAGGACCAGGTCAGCCAAACAAATGAGAGTGTCAGTGGAAGGGTACTGTTGGGGACGTCTGGAGAGGAAAAAACGGAGGGCTTGGAGGCCCTGGTCATGGTGGATGGAGGTGTAGAGGGATTGGATATCCATGGTGAAGATGAGGCGTTGGGGGCCGGGGAAACGGAAGTTTTGGAGGAGGTGGAGGGCGTGGGTGGTGTCTCGAACTTATGTGGGGATTTCCTGGACTAGAGGGGATAGGACAGTGTCGAGGTAGGTAGAGATGAGTTCAGTGGGGCAGGAGCATGCTGAGACAATGGGTCGGCCAGGGTGATCAGGCTTGTGGATCTTGGGAAGGAGGTAGAACCGGGCAGTGCGGGGTTCCTGGACTATAGGTTAGAAGCTGTGGGTGGGAGATCTCCTGAGGTGATGAGATTCTGTATAGCCTGGGAGATGATGGTTTGGCGATGGGGGGTGGGGTCACAGTCGAGAGGGCAGTAGGAAGAGGTGTCCTCGAGTTGGCGTTTGGCTTCAGCGGTGTAGAGGTCAGTGCGCCAGACTACCACTGCGCCCCCTTTATCCGCTGGCTTGATGGTGAGGTTGGGATTGGAGCAGAGGGATTGGAGGGCTGCGCGTTGTGAGAGTGAGAGGTTGGAGTGGGGGAGGGGGGTTGACAGGTTGAGGTGGTTAATGTCCCGGCGGCAGTTGGAAATGAAGAGGTCAAGAGCAGGTAATAGGCCAGCGCGGGGTGTCCAGGTGGATGCAGTGTGTTGGAGGTGGGCGAAGGGGTCCTCGGAAGGTGGGCGGGAGTCCTGATTGTGAAAGTAAGCTTGGAGGCGGAGGCGACGGAAGAATTGTTCGACGTCACGGCGTGTATTAAATTCATTGATGCGTGGACGGAGGGGGATGAAGGTGAGTCCTTTGCTGAGGACTGATCGTTCGTCCTCAGTGAGGGGCAGGTCTGGGGGGATGGTAAAAACTCGGCAGGGCTGGGAGCTGGGATCTGTTGTGGATGTAGAGTTGGGATTGGGGGCGGAACCTGTAACTGGAGTGGGTGTGATGGTGGGGGGAATGGGTGTGGAGTCATGAGCAGGGGTAGTGTTCCCCTCGGGGTTCTGGGGGGTGGGGATAGTGACAGTGGGGTCTGTGGGGGGCATGTCAGCAGAATGCAGGTGAGTGGCGCTGGTGGGGGCGGAAGTGGTGGTGACCACGGCAGTAGGGGTGGCAGAAGTCACTGAGCATGTGGCATCAGCGATGATGTGAAGGGCGGAAGTGATGTCATGTGTGATGCATGAGGAATTGAGGGGTGGAAGTGTTTGTGGGAGCGGCCATGATGGGGGTGGAAGTGACATCATCAGTCAGCGTGGGGGTGGCAGCTGCATCAGCCGCATGGCTAATGGCATCTGAGTAGATTCCGAGGCCAGGGGAATCTTCTGGAATGTTTGAGGAGCGCTGGTTATGAAGGTGGGTAGATAAAAGTTTGTTGTACTTACTGTTTTTGATGTTTGAGATGGAATTGAAATACTGTTTGTTGAGAGTATGCATTCTCCTGAGGATGTAGTACAGAAGGGGCCCTAGCAACAGTTCAGGACTTTGAGCCTGCTCTGTCATTCAATATGATCAAGGCTGCTATTCCAATTCAGAACCCTTTAATCCCTTTACCCCTAAGGACTATATCTAACTCCTTCTTTGACACAGTTAATGTTCAAGTTCCTTTAGCCCTAAGGACTATATCTAACTCCTTCTCCGACACGGTTAATGTTCAAGTCCCTTTAGCCCTAAGGACTATATCTAACTCCTTCTCCGACACAGTTAATGTTCAAGTCCCTTTAGCCCTAAGGACTATGTCTAACTCCTTCTCCGACACAGTTAATGTTCAAGTTCCTTTAGCCCTAAGGACTATATCTAACTCCTTCTCCGACACAGTTAATGTTCAAGTTCCTTTAGCCCTAAGGACTATATCTAACTCCTTCTTTGACACAGTTAATGTTCAAGTCCCTTTAGTCCTAAGGACTATATCTAACTCCTTCTTCAAAACAGTTAATGTTTCAAGTCTGATATGATTCTTCTGTTGAACTGGATGGGGTTCTCTCCACAGAGCTGCCAGACTTGGTGAGTTTCTCCAGCATGCTCCTTTTTTTAATTACAGATCTCCAGCAACTGAGGTACATCTCCAAATTGAGTGTCCCCTGGATGCAGTCCATGTGTGCATTATGCTGGAAGCTATGTTTGTGGAACTAGGGTCAACTCCAGAGGATAGCATCACTTTGCTCCCAATGCCAACAAGAGTGGCTATGGGCACAGATGTCACTGATTAGTGTCAAGATTAGAGCGGTGCTGGAAAAGCACAGCAGGTCAGGCAGCATCCGAGAAGCAGGAAAAACCGACGTTTTGGGCAAAAGCCCTTCACCAGGAATTAGCAGATGTCGCTGAGACAGTCTGAGGAAAATCCAGCACACATCAAATAGGACAGAATGCGAGAGAACCATGTTCTTCTTCATAATCCACCCTTCTTAAGAATCTAATGATGACCATGAATCCATTGCTGATTGTTTAAAAAACCCATCTGGTTGCCGATTATCCTTTAGGGAAGGAAACTGTCATCCTCACCTGGTCTGGCCAACATGTGACTCCAGACCCACAGTAATGTGTTTGACTCTTAAATGCACTCTGGGCAATTAGGGATGGGCAAAGAAATGCTGGCTGAGCCAGTAACAAATCCCATGAATTAATAAAAAGAATCAAACAATGCTGTGAGCGATAAATCACACAACCTTGGTTTCTCTCCTGTAATCACAATGAAGCAAAGAAAATCATCTATTTGATCCAGTCCTGCCAATTCTGCTCACTGACTCCCAACCTTGATACTGGGAAAATTCTTATTGTCAAAGACATATCCATTGAATTAGTGTGCTTCATTTGCCAATGGTAGTATTTGTGGGAAATCCATATCATGGGTGAATGAAAGCACTGAACAGATGGTGCATTACTTGTCATGCCACTAAGCTACTAATCCACAGGCCCAGGCAAATAATCCAGGTACATGGTTTCACACCCCACTGTGACAGCTGGTGGAATTAACATTCAGCAAATAACTAAAGCTAATCACAACAATGGTAACTGTGTCAATTATTGTGAGGAAATCTATCACCCTTTCCTGGCTCTGGCCTACGTGTGACTCCAGATCCACAGAAATATGGGTGACTCTGAAATAGTGCAGAAAGCTATTCAAAGACAATTAGGGAACGTTTCGAGTCTAGATGACTCTCCATCAGACGAACAATCATCTAGACTCGGAACGTGAGCTTGCTCTCTCTCCATGGATGCTGTCTGACCTGCTGTGATCTCCAGCATTTGTTGTTTTCAGTACAACTTCCAGCAACTGCAATAATTTGCTCCTACAGAGGTAGTTAGGAATGAGCAACAAATTCTGACTTTTCCAGTGATGTTTGCATTCCATACTTATTTGAAAAAAACATGGTGGGATGGCATGGTGGCTCAGTGGTTAGCACTGCTGCCTCACAGCGCCAGGGACTAGGGTTTGATTCCACCCTCAGGTGACTGTCTGCGTGGAATCTGCACATTTCCACGTGTTTGTTTGGGTTTCCTCCGGGTTGTCTAGTTTCTTCCCACAGTCCAAAGATGGTCAGATGGATTAGCCACGCTAAATTACCCAGAGTGCCCAGTTATCCATGGAAAATGCAGGGATGGGAGAGAAAAGGTGTCAGTGTGGGCTGAATGGCCTATTTCCACACTGTAGGGATTCTAAAGAATTCTTTTTTATCTCAACTTCGTGTGGTTACAGTTCCAAGAGAGAAAAAAATATATTATGAAGCAATCACTCAGAACATTATGAACTGGAAAATGTATCTGGTTTGCTCATTGTTGACATCCACAGTTCTATTCAGCATTGAGACATTATACTGGGCCTTAGACAAGTGACAATGGATTCTTTGTGATGTGCTAAACTGGAGATTGAGCAGCAGATTAGGGCCACTTGAGGACCATGGAGACCATTTTGTTTGGTGGCGCAGACGAAGAATTGTTCTGTGGTTTTCTTTCCCCCAGTGAGCTGTCAATAAAGCCACTCAGTTCAACGCGTCAGTTCAATGAATATGTCAGACAACAGTAGTGCCATTATGATATTTAAGGCCATGTTACTTAGCTGTGACATTATTTAACTGTGTGTAGGAGTGAAGTCTCTTATGTTTTTCTATTATGTTCTGTTCTGAAGGCTGATGTCATCTGTATTGAGCCAGGGGTATTAGTATGTGCAAAAAGTGAGTACAGGTCATAAAACTAACCTGAGGAGACCAAAGCCCACATCACCAATGCCCACACAGGCAACTGATTAGCATATGATGGAAATGATTCTATCTGTGAATCAGTGTCAATAAGACCTACATTGTTTCTGCTGGTGAGTGGATCACGAAGCAGAGGATATACAGATTTAAAACAATTGGCAAAAGATAAAGGGAAGATACAACAAGTACTTGCTTTATACCGCACATTATTGTCTGGGAGACTTTGCTGGAGAGGTTGGTGGAACAATAGCTTTCCAAAGACAATTGGCGATATACTTGAAGAGAAACCTATTCAGGCTATTGGAAAAGGACAGGTATCTGGGGACTGGGGGAAAACTAATTGCATAATTCCTTCATAAAGTTAACACAGACAGAATAGGTTGAGTAACCACCTTCCTTAATGTGAAGGATACAGTTTGATTGATGCTGAATAACTGCCTTGCTTGCTGAATCTATGGATAACGTTCCCATCATCAGGATCTGGTATCAGTTTGGTAACAATTCACACACAAGAGATTCCATGTTGGAATAAGCAGAAACTTGGGGGGCAATGCTTTTGGGGGAGAATTTCATTCATTCCTCTTGGATTCTGTGGTGGGCCACCATAATGAGCTATATAACGAAGATGTATACAACCTTCTTTTTATCAAACTCATACAATCTTCTTGAATACATTATTTTTTCGCAGACCTACAGAAAATTCTAATGAGAATGCTTCTTGAAGATATTGCACAATTTCCCCCGTGTCAAGCATGGCCAATTCTTTCTTATTTTTAAGAGGAAAAATCCTGCAAGTCATTTTTAAAAGATATTTTGTTTCTTGGGAGGGATTTTGTGTCAATTTAAATTTTAGCTGCATCTTAGCGTGCATGTAATTATTTTTGTTGAAATGGTTTAAAATCAGACTGAAAATATTTGAGGATTATTTATTACAGAGGTAATCTCCAATAATTCTCAATGGAGAATCAATTTCCATCCATTCCTTTCTCATCAATTTATCAAGAATACATACTAAGTGTAGTTTTCAGGTGGAATGGGATATAGGAAGATTTGAACCAGGCTGAAAATATTAGCTCCCATCCATTGTATTATTAGTACATAGATATCCATGTTGACAATGGACAGGTATTCTATAAACCTGTGGTGTTACAGTGCATCCCCTCGTGCTGGTTTGAAGAGGATTGTGGAATATGCCTCATTCTGCAGGCCAGCAATTATCCCTTAATCAAAATTATTGAGTTCAGATTCTCTCCTTGGTCATCACAGCTTTGCTGTTCATGGGATCTTGCTGTGCACATGGCAGATGCTGACTTTCCTGCATTACAACCGCAAAAACACTTCAGAGCTACTTCATTTGCAAGATTGTGGGTTTTTGAGTTGTTCGAGGTCATGAAATGTTCGTTATAAATATGTCTTCTTTTCTGTTTAAACATTTGCGCATGGTTTTGCTTGACTTTTATGGTGATGTATTCATTGAAGGGACTTGGTTTCTAAGTTCTGTGCTTGCTCAAGAGAGGCTTGAAATGAACTGAAATTATTTCATGAAGATCTGATCTGCACAATAACTTGGCAAAGAAATAGCATGGAAGAAATATTGTCAAACAGCAGGAAACCAGGCAGCATGGTTTATTTTGTATGCCATAGATTTGGAAAATATAAGCACTGTAGGATGGGCATTGTAATGGCTCACAATTGAGCCAACAATTCACAGACTGGGGCAAACGCTGCGACTAATTGTATGATTAGATTCCCTACAGTATGGAAACAGGCCCTTCGGCCCAACAAGTCCACACCAACCCTCTGAAGAGTAACCCAGCCAGACCCGTTCCCCTACTATATATTTACCCCTGACTATTGCACCTGGCCCTATGGGCAATTTAGCATGACCAATTCACCTAACCTGCACATCTTTGTATTGTGGGAGGAAACCCAGGCAGACATGGGGAGAATGTGCAAACTCCACTCAGAGGGTCGCCCAAGGCTGGAATCGAACCTGGGGGGCTGTGAGGTAACAGTGCTAACCACTGAGCCACCGTGCCACTCCATGAAAACATAAAAGGCTGGAAAGATTTTGGGGTCCAGGTACATAACTCTTTGAAGTTTGCATCACAGGATGGTTAAGAAGGCATTTAGCACGCTTGTCTTCATTGCTCACACCTTAAAGTGAGTTGGGATGTCATGTTGACATTGTGCAACATCTGCAATAACTCTGCTTCTGTGAAAATAAAACAGAAATTGCTGGAAAAACTCAGCAGGTCTGGCAACATCTGTGGAGAGAAAGCAGAGTGAACATTTCCAGTCCAGTGACCCTTCCTCAGAACTGATGTTAACTAGGAAAAGGATGGTGTTTATGCAAAAGAAGGGGTGGAGGGATAGGGGAAGGTGTAAACGTTAGGTGGCAATAGACCCTAGTGCGAGAGATAAACAGTTGGACGGACAAAGAAGTGATAACAGAATAACAGAATCCCTACAGTGTGGAAGCAAGCCATTCAGCCCATCAAGTCCACACTGACCTGCCGAAGAACATCCCATCCTGACCCAATCCCCTACCCTATTCCTTTAACCCTGCATTTCCCAAGGCTAATCCATCTAACCTACACATCCCTGGACACTTGCCTTAAATCAAGAGTGGAAGAATTTTAAATCCATTGCCATCTAGCAACATTTCATACGACTGCCAGTATTAAACAATTTTGAGGACTCAGGATTTATTTCAATTAAGATTCAAAATAACCTTTAAAAGGTTCTGTTGCACTCAAATGCTTGTTTCTAATCAAGAGAAACCAAGCATAGTTAGGAAAGTAAGCCTTGAACATGTTCAGTTAGTCGATACCAACTAGCACTTAATAGAGTACAACAGACTTTAGCACTAGCAGCTTATATTTAAAAAAAAGTCACATTTCTTGCCAATGTATAAATATCTCATTCAAATTAAATCTGTTTGGAATGTGCGCACTAGAGTACAAGGACATAAAAATCACTCATTGAATTTATCCTTCTAACAAGACAAAAAAAAATTACAAAAAAACACATGCACCAGATGCTTCTGTTCAAAAGTGGGTGAAAGTCAGCCTGTGAGAATGAATAGCTGCTCATGGGGACTATCTGTGGTTGACAATGGGTTGTGTGTGGTAGCAGTCGATGTTCTGACAAGGCCTGGTGGGTAAGGTTGGGGAAAGAGCTTGGCAAAAGGTGTTCAAGCCCTAAAACTGTTGAACATGGTGTTGAGTCCAGCAGGTTGTAGAGTTCCCAGGTGGAAACTTAGGTGCTGTTCTTCCAGCTGAGTTTCACTGGAGCACTAGAGGTATTTGCCAGGGAACATGGTGGGGTGTTGACATGACAGGCAGCTGGAAGCTCAGGATGTTTTTTGTTTGCAGACAGACCACTCCTGTGTTTGCTGCATGTCATTGTTTCATGCTGACTGATCCACATAGGCAGATTAGATTAGATTCCCTACAGTGTGGAAACATGCCTTTCAGCCCACAAGACAACACTGACTCTCTGAAGAGTAACCCACCCAGACCCACCTCCCCTCTGACTAATGCACCTAACACTACGGGCAATTTAGCATGGCCAATTCACCTAACCTGCACATCTTTGGACTGTGGGAGGAAACCGGAGCACCCAGAGGAAACCCACGCAGGCACGGGGAGAACGTGCAAACTCCACACAGAGGTCGCCCGAGGCTGGAATCGAACCTGGGACCCTGGTGCTGTGAGGCAGCAGTGCTAACCACTGAGCCACCGTGCCGCCCCATTGTGTACTCTCCTGGCATCAGAACTTCCAGAAAGAAAATGCTGACAGGCCCCTCACAGAATTTGAACCACTTTCTTAAAATCAAGCAAAATGTTCAGTGTAAGATTGGCTTCATCAGTGAACCCATGGATTGCAGAACTATCAAACGCGTGCTCGGGACGTGATTTGCATTTTTCTAAGTGTATTCCCCAAAATTAATTAAATTAGATTAGATTAGGTTAGATTCCTTACAGTATGGAAACAGGCCCTTTGGCCCAACAGGTCCACACCTCTGAAGTGTAACCCACTCAGACCCATTCCTGTGCCCTATATTAAATATCAGTTCTGTTCAAAAAACTCCATGTTGACTCTTGAGGAGCTGTCATTCTGTAAAGATGTCATACTCCAAAGACTGAGTATTGTTAGTCTTTTGAAGCACACACTCCATTCACCTATCCGGAGGCTAGATAATGACATATGTATGTGTATGTGATTCAAACATAAACGTTCAATCTTAGTTTTGCTCCTTCCAAGGAACTGAAGTAAAGCGTACATTCAGGAGTGATGATGATTCTAATTGCAGCAGTGAGTGGAAGTGCTGGGGAACTGGGGAGTGGGTTATTAAAGCTGCTTTATCTGGGCAGATGGTTCATTGCTATTACGACAGACTGACTTCAGTTCATCACTCCTGACCTTATCTTAGAAGCCAGTGCATTTTAATCTTTTACGCTATGGAAAGAAACCACTCAGTGTGCATAAAGCTTGTTCCTGGAGCATTTCTAAACTAATCTTTCTGTCTTGCTCCATTCCAATAGTCCTGTCTCTTTCTCTGTCTCAAATCTCTAAACATATGACCCTATAACGCAATACACAGAAGCAGAAATCGGCCATTCAGCCCATCGAGTCTGGTCCACATCTGAAAGAGGTCATGGCTAACCTGATAACCCTCAACTCCGCTTTCTGCCTTTTCCCCATAACCTTTGATTGTCTTCCTGATTGAAGATCTGTTGATCTCAGCCTTGAATACACTTAATGATCCAGCCTCCAACAGCTCTGTTGTAAAGAATTCCACAACCCTCTGAGAGACGAAATTCTTCCTCATCTCTGTCTTACCTGAGTAACTGCTGACTCTGTGATTATGCCTTCTGGTCCTAAGCTCTCCCACATGGGCAATATTTTCTGTGTCTATCCTACAAAGACCCATAAGATACTTATATGTTTCACTAGGTCACCTCTCATTCTCCTAAACTCCAATGGGTACTAGCCCAACCTACTCAACCTCTCCTCATAAGGCTGGTCCTCCATACCTAGGAACGACCGAGTGAACTGTCTCCAATCCCACGATATCTTTCCTTAGAGGAGCAGAACAAATATGCTCACTGTGTTCTAGCTGTGGTCTGACTAGTGCCTGGCATAGTTTTAGAACTGCCTTCTTATTTTTATACTCCACTCCCTTTAACATAAGGATAAACATTCCAGTTTTTTTTCATATTACCTGCCTAGTTTTGAAAATTATAACTTAGAGACAAGGACACCCAAGTCCTATTGCACTCCAACTTTTTGCAGTCTTTATCCATTTAAATAATATCCAGCTCTTCCATTCTTCCTGCCAAAGTGCTTAACTTCGCATTTTCCCAGATTACACTCCATCTGCTAAGATTTGTGTCTATTATCTTCACCTGTCAATATCCCTCTGCAGGTTCTTTCTGTGTTCACACTTGTATTCCCTCCTACCTTTGTGTTATTTACAATCTTGGTGATTGTACATGCATTTCCCTCATCCAAGTCATTTAATATATGTTGTTAGTTATTGTGGACAGGTCCTGCTTTGCATTGTTCCCTGCTGTGCACCACACGCAATATTAGAAAAATGCTCTTACCCAAATTCTGTCTATTCTATCAGTTAGCCAGTCCTCCACCTATGTTAATATATTACCCAGAACACCATTGACTCTTAGCTTGATACGTATGCCTTATGTGGCATATCATGCCTTTTGAAAATCCAAATATGTTACATCTACTGGTTGCACTTTATCTATCCTCCTTGTTATCACCTTATGAAAATCCAAATATGTTACATCTACCGGTTGCACTTTATCTATCCTCCTTGTTATCACCTTATGAAAATCCAAATATGTTACATCTACTGGTTGCACTTTATCTATCCTCCTTGTTATCACCTTATGAAAATCCAAATATGTTACATTTACTGGTTGCACTTTATCTATCCTCCTTGTTATCACCTTATGAAAATCCAAATATGTTACATCTACTGGTTGCACTTTATCTATCCTCCTTGTTATCACCTTATGAAAATCCAAATATGTTACATCTACCGGTTGCACTTTATCTATCCTCCTTGTTATCACCTCAAAGAATTCTAGCAAATGTGGTCAGGCATAATTTCACCTTCATGAAGCAATGCTGATGCAGAGTGATGCCAACGACGTGGATTCAATTCCCATCACTGACTCAGGTTATCATGAAGGACTCTCCATCTCAACCTCTCCCCTCTCCAGAGGTGTGGTGACCGTCAGATTAAACAAGTCATTCTCACTAATGAGAAAGCAGCCCTATGGTCTAAGAGGACTTATGTGATTGAATTCAGAGGTCTAGAATGAATCATATTATCAACACTGAGGTGAAGGACACCAATAGTAAACTTATGGATACCCAGTTGATAGGCAGTTGGCTCTGTCAGGAACATGAGTGGGCATCCAGAGTTGTTAGTGATAAATTGAGGATTTGAGCGCAAAGCTTAAGGCTGACACTCCTGTACCGAACTGAAGAAGCGCTTCACTGCTCAGCTGAGGTCTTTAACTAAGGCCCTTTTTTGCCCGTTTCAATGGATGTTAAAATCCAATGGCACTATTTCAAGAAAGAGTGGGGAGCTTTCCCTGACAATAAAACCAGACAAAGCTGAAGAACCTCAGCAGATCTGGCAGCATTTGTGGAGAGAAACAAAGTTAAGCTTTTGCGTTAGATATGACTCTTCATCGGTCATTCTTGATCCTTATGCAATATTTATCCATCAATAAACATTACGAAATTACATATATCTGTTATTATCTCATTGCATGATTGTGAGAGCTTTCTAAGCACAGACTGGCTGCTAGATATCCTCCATTACAACAGAGGCTATAGCTTCGTTGGCTACAAAGGTTTTTTTTAATATTCACTCACAGGAATATTAAGAAAATCCAGGACAGCACTGTGGTTCAGTGGTTAGCACTGCTACTTCACAGCACCAGGGACCTGAGTTTGATTCCTGCCTAGGGTGACTGTCTGTGTGAAGTTTGCACATTCTCTCTGTATCTGCATGGGTTTCCCCAGGGTGCTCCAGTTTCCTCCTGCATTCCAAAGATGTGCAGGTTAGGTGAATTGGTCATGCTAAATTGCTCATTAGGTGCATTAGTCTGGGGTAAATGTAGGGTAGGGGAATGGAACTGGGTGGGTTACTCTTCGGAGGGTAGGTGTGGACTTGTTGGGCTGAAGGGCCTGTTTCCATACGGTAGGGAATCTAATCTAGGATGAGGGTGTCACTAGACCAGCATTTATTGCCCATTCCAGAGGGCAGTTAAGAATCACCCATGTCGCTGTAGGTCATATATAGACCAGACCAGGTAAGGATGGTATTTTCCTTCCTTAAAGAATATTAGTGAAATGGATGGACTTCTTAAAAATGAATTCCTGAGTTATCATGAGCTTCCTAATTACAGATAGTTAGTGAATTCAAATTCCACTAGCTGTCATGGCAGGATTCAAACCCAATTCCTCAGCAGGTTACCTGGGTGTCTGGATTAACAGTCCAGCAATAATCTCCTAAACTATCACCTCCCCAGTTGCTTTGTGTTTTGTGCTTTGAGACAACCTGAAGTTGTGAATGTTGCTTTTTTTTTAAAGCATGACTTTCTTTCTTTTTCAACATTTGAGACACTCAAACCATATTGCAGAAATCCCTCCTTTGCCTGTTCGGTTTCACTGCTATAAAGCCACTCCACTTGGTTCATTATTCTTGACTCTCAAGGACAAAAGTAAGCAGTGAACCAATGCTTCAGAGGTATGTTCCCTGCAAGCGCATACTGCAGATTGTCAGTTTGTAACTGGCCTTTGGTGATACAGGACTGGGCAGGGGGCAAATGTGAGAAGATGATTGAATCGCTGAGAAACAGACACAATAAATCAGTGCAATTTCTAAAATAAAACATATTAACTTCTTAGTCACTGGAATGACGGCATCTATATGTCCTTGCCTTTCCAAGGTGTTGTGATAAATGCAACACTGACTTTTTGTGATAAATGTGCAGGAATTACACTAAAATTGAAAAGGCTGCTTGTCAAACCAGGCTTCATGCAACTGATCAATCAAATGTTTGGTAGCACAGGACAGATCGATTGACAATAGGTTGCGGAAGGTCCAGTTGTAACACTGCTAATTAACTATTTACAGTACCCATTGAGGAAATGCAAACGAATTAAGGGTTCATGTATATACAATACCTTCCCTGAAATCAGAATGTGCCAAAGCACTTGATAGCCATTCCAAACTGTAATCTGCAATTTGTACACAGAAAGATTCCTTAAACAGCGATCTTGTGATAATGACTAGACCAACTGGTTCTCTGTGATGCTCACAGAAGGATCAATATTAGACTCTCTGGAGCACTCCTTCAATGTAGTGGCATATCCATCCACACAAGAGAGCAAATGGGCCTCTGTTCAATGCCTCACCAGAAAGATGAGACCATCAAGAGTGCAACACTCCCTTGCTATTGCTCTGGAGTCAAAAAAGTGTGTGCTGACAAAGCATAGCCGGTCAGGCAGCATCTGAGGAGCATGACAGCATTCCTGATGAAGAGCTTGTGCTCAAAACGTCGACTCTCCTGCTTCCCGAATGCTTCTAGCACCACATTTTTTGACTTTGATCTCCAGCATTTGCAGTCCTCACTTTCTCCTATTGCACTGGAGCGTCAGCCTGAATATGGTTAAGACTCTGGAGTGAGAATGGGGCAAAACATAAGAAAAATCACAAGCTTTTGTGTAAAATCTCAAAAGTGCTAATTTTGAAGTTGAATTAGCTCCACTCAATCTCATCAGGTCATGCCGTCTTCAAGTGAAGAAAAAATTAGTTTTGCACAAATTCCCAATGGTTTCTGAGGAAGGGTCACTGGACACGAAACGTTAACTCTGATTTCACTCCACAGATGCTGCCAGACCTGCTGAGCTCTTCTAACAATTTCAAATGGAGACAGACCTGATGCACCCACCTTATGGTAGTTGTAACTGTCCCTAACACGGCATTGGTGAGACCACTGGGAGATAGTGAGGACTGCAGAAACTGGAATATCAGAGTCAATGGAATGTGGAGCTGGGAAAAGCACAGCAGATCAAGCAGCCTCAGAGGAGCAGGAGAGTCTTATAAAGAGTCCTGCCCAAAACATTGACTCTCCTGCTCCTCTACTGCTTCTTGACCTGCCTTGTTTTTGCCAGCTCAACATTTTATATAAATACTGAGACCACATCTGAAATATTGAGTCCAATGTTGAACCCCTTATTTGGAGAGGGATGTAGTTGCATTAGAAGTATTTCAGGGGAGGTGCACTGGATTGATTCCAGTGCTTGTCTTATCAAGAGAGATTCAGTTGCTTAGGCCTATACTTTCTAAAGTTGGCAAGAATGAGAGGGGAACAATTTGAGGTATCTAAGATATTCAAGGAAATTGACAAAGTAAATGTAAAGATGACGTGGGGCAATCTAAAATGCAAGTTTTTAAATTTAGGAGAGGGATTTAAAACAGAGACGAGGAGAAATGAATTCCCTCAAGGGGTTGTGAATCTGAGGAATTCAGTCCCCAGAGCGTGTGGACGATGCTGGGACATTGAGTAAATTTGAGGAGGATGATAGACAGATTTTTAATTAGTAATGGGTTGAAAGATTATGGAGAACGGACAAGAAAGAGGAATTGAAACTGAGGTGAGCTCAGCCATGAATGTATTAAATAGCAGAGAAGGCTCGAGGAACTGAATGGCCTACTCCTGCTCCTCATTCTTATGTTCTTAATTCTAATTGTACATATTCCTGTCATGGAATAAACTATTACTTTGCTTTGTAAGGCAAGTTCCTCTTCTTGTTATGACTCTACAGTGGGCATCATTACCACTGGTCATTAGATATACCTTTAGACTCAATGTAGAAAAGCAGATTGATAACAGCAATCTCCCCCATTTACAAATCACCTGGGATTGGAAGTGAAAAGATATGACCTGCTGAAATATGATGTGGTGAGCAGTGACATGGATTTGAATTTAATTTGGTCTTGAAGGAATATTTTTTCAAAGCAAGCCAAGAGAAGCTGATTAAGCTCAGGTTGCCTACTTTAGAGCAGTGAAGGCTGGGGATCAGGTGGGGGCCGGGGCGGGGGGAGGTTGGGGAAATGGTAACAAGGACCTGGGAGGCATGCACAGGATAGATAGGAAGCAGCTGTTTCCCTCAGTTGAAGGGTCAATAACAAGGGAATATACTGTTAAAGTGAAGGGCAGCTCGTCGAGGGGATTTGAGGAAACTTGTGATCGCCAGACGCTTTTGACAGTGCCTGGGAAGGCAGTAAAGGCAGGAAACCTCACAACATTTGAGAGGTACGTGAACGAGCACTTGAAATGTCATAAAGTTCAAAGCTATGGGCCAGGTGCTGGAAAGTGATGACTGTTTGACAGGTCAGTGCAGTCTCGATGAGCCAAAGGGTCTCACCTGTCTGTATGACTATGTCTGTATGACGAATGAATTTACCACTTTAAGAAAATGCCCACTTTAAGAACACATTATAGTCAGTCAGCAGCTCAGACCCATCTTAAAAAGGGATTTTAGGGCTCTTGTGCTGCAGTGGTGATATTCCCACTTTTGAGCTGGGGCAGGCAATGGCCTGGTGGTATTATCGCTGGACTGGCAATGTTCTGGGGACCCAGGTTTGAATCCTGCCATGGCAGATGGTGGAATTTGAGTACAATAAGAATGTGGAATTAAGAATCTAATGATGACCATGAATCCATTATTGGAAAAACCCATCTGGTTCACTAATGACCTTTAAGGAAGGAAACCACCATCCTTACCTGATCTGGCATTTATGTGGTTGACTCTTAACTGCCCTCTGGCCAACAGCTTGAGATGGGCAATAAATGCTGGGCCAGTCAGTGATTCCCACATCCCACGAACAAATGAAAAAAAGAGCCAGCAAGCTCAAGTTCAAACCCCTGCTTGTCTGGAAGTGTGTAATAGTATCATTAAATAAGGTGATTAGAAAATATCTAGACGACCCAAATTACTCCAACCAGAAACTGCAGTAATTAGAAAGCAGAAAATGCATTGGTGATATCTGAAAATACAATACCATCAACAAGAAACCCAGAGTCCAACTATTTTGTTAATTTGGAGATGCCGGTGTTGGACTGGGGTGTACAAAGTTAAAAATCACACAACACCTGGCTATAGCTAGTGTGCTTCCAATTAAACCTTTTGGACTATAACCTGGTGTTGTGTGATTTTTAACTTTTTATTTTGTTGATGTTTGCATCTTAATGCATATTACATTGAGATAGTCCATCAGAAATTACAAGAGTGGGGAACATCCAAGGTAAATGTGAAAGCAGAACCGGTTTGTCAATGTCTCATTGCTATGACTGAGCGAAGGTGATTGGGATGACATGAACCCGTCTGGTTTGAGGCTCAGTCCTTGCAAGCTCGCAGAGTCGACAGTGACGCCGCTGGTGGACAGAGGAACTGCTGCGGGACGGGAGATTCACTTCCCACATGCAGTTCTCAGGGTGGCCAGCATTGTTGCTGTAAGTCAGAAATTGTGACAGAGCTGGGTCCTGATGCTGAGACAAAAAAAAACAGCCGAGAGGGAAGACACCAGCAGACATAAACACAAGAAAAGGGGAAGCAGTAAAGATGATTTAAGAAGTAAAAACAAGCATGAGATTTACAGTAATTGACATACAATTTAATTAAGACAATCCCCACTCTATTTTTAACCTTTTCTTCATCTATGCTCTTAGCCTCTGCATTTATAAATTTTGCTTCATTTTCATTCATATTCCATCTCTTTCAACCACCAATCCTCAATCTCTAATCCTTATTTTATTATTGACCTCTGCACATGAAAATCTTATTTTTCACAGCCTCAGCTCACATTTCCCTCTCCTCTGAATTTGTTGCCCATCTGTCTTGTGTTAACTAATCTCTCCAGATTAACTCTCTTTCTCATTCATGGTCACCTGAGTCCCTTGATTTTATCTATGATGTGGCCTCTTTCATTGAATCACAGACAACGCCACCTCCAACAAATTCTTTGCATGATGTTTTACCAGTTATACTGTTGATGTTTCTTCCAATCTCATTTCCTTCTTTGTTTGACTATAGGAAAGGAAATGTCTCCCTCCACTCCCATCACTTCCAAGTACACTTTCAGTAATGACCTTTTCCAATGACATTTACACAAACCATTAATGACTCCTCAGATACACTGTTCCCTGCAAATCCTTTACTGTCATTCCCCCTTGATATGAACCCATTTTCACTGACTCAAATTTAGAAACTCCCACTTGAGTATATCTACTTTAGCCATTTATCATGCTATCAAGTTGACTACTCTGATCATTATTTGGCATCCATCTCCTCTGCCAAAAAAAAAGTGTATTACTCAACATCATCATATTTAGAGACAAAAATACCTGCAGATGCTGGAATCCATGGTAGACAAGGATTGTGACAGAGGTAGACAAGGAGGAGGCTGGATGAACACAGCAAGCCAGGCAGCATCAGCAGGTGAGAAAGTCAACCCCATGACTGAGGAAGGATTGCACCTGAAACATCGACTTCTCCATCTCCTGACGCTGCCTGGCTTGCTGTGTTCATCCAGCCCCCTCCTTGTCTACCCTTCTGACTGTAATGGCAGTTGCTGTCTGATCTGCTGGTTCTTTCAAGTGTTTCCTGTTTTTACCTAATCACTAACCTCTCTTTCTTTTGGCATGCTTGTGAATATGTTGTTGTCCTCTAAAGTTGTTCCTACATTCCCTGCAGTTCTTTATCAGAATAAGAAAGAATCCTTTGTCCATGCCTATCACCATCAGACTACAGTAGCGCCTTGATATATGAACGACCCCGTTTATGAACAGGATTGTATGTAAAATTTTGCTTCAACTTACGTATGAAATTCAAAGTACGAACTTAGGTACGAAAGCAAAAAGCCTGTGGTTTCATTGCCATTGTTCTGCTTTTCTACACACGGTTTGAATATCTGAACAATGGGAAAATTGATTCAGTTCGCAAACTTTTCGGTTCGCGAACCGGGTCCCGGAACGGATTAAGTTTGTAAGTCGAGGCGCTACTGTATATCCCTCTGTCATTTCTGTTAGCTGACCATGTAATCTCATCCTGCACATCTCATCATACTCCATCAACATGATATCACACTACACTCCAATTATATCCCCAGCAATATCTTCATCACTGATTCCCCTGCATTATTACATCCAAATTCTTCCACAGATATATCTCTTATTCCCATGTTTTCCACATTCCACATTCACCTTTGGTGACATTATTTACAGCCATCACTTATAACTACATCTATTGCGATTGATCCCGATAGAGTTGTTGAATTGCTTTCTGGCATCCAGTCTTGTTTGAGTAACACTACATTCCTATTAAATATTAGGAACACCATATTTATTGTCCTTGCATTTTACCATTGACTTCTTACCTTGTGCCATTGAATCCATTTCCCTCCCTGGGCATTGTACCAGGCTGAACTTGGCAGTGAACAAACCTGAAATGATACTCAACTCACTCCACCACTAAGATCACATATTGTCATTTCCATTTTCTTAATTAACCCTATACGTACAGCAACCCAATATGCCACTAAAAACCCCATCCACTTGTTTGTCAGCCCCAGATTTGCCAATTTCATAAGAACTAGGAGCAGGAGTAGGCCATCTGGCCCCTCAAGCCTGCTCCGCCATTCAATAAGATCATGGCTGATCTTTTCATGGACTCAACTCCACTTACCCACGCGCTCACCATAACCCTTAAATCCTTTACTATTTAAAAATCTATCTTCACCTTAAAAATATTCAATGAGGCAGGGAATTCCACAGATTCACAACCCTTTGGGTGAAGAAGTTCCTCCTCAACTCAGTCCGAAATCTGCTCCCCCTTAGTTTGAGGCTTTACCCCATAGTTCTAGTTTCACCCACCATTGGAAACAACCACCCTGCTTCTAACTTATTTATTCCCTTCGTAATTTTACACGATTTGATAAGATCTCCCTTCATTCTTCTGAATTCCAATGAGTACAGTCCCAGTCTACTCAATCCCTCCTCATAAACCAACCCCCTCAACTCCGGAATCAACCTAGTGAACCTCCTCTGCACACCCTCCGGTGCCAGTACATCTTTTCTCAAATAAGAAGACCAAAGCAGTACACAGTACTCCAGGTGTGGCCTCACCAGCACCATAATGTATTTCTGTCAATGTTTTTCTGATTAACCTCCCATTTCCGACACTCCATAAGCTTCAACTCATCCTAACCTTTGCTGATCATAATTTATTCTGTAACAAATGCTGCTCGCCCAACACGGTGGCACAGTGGTTAGCACTGCTGCCTCACAGCGCCAGAGACCCGGGTTCAATTCCCGCCTCAGGCAACTGACTGACTGTGTTGAGTTTGCACATTCTCCCTGTGTCTGCGTGGGTTTCCTCCGGGTGCTCCGGTTTCCTCCCACAGTCCAAAAATGTGCAGTTGAGGTGAATTGGCCATGCTAAATTGCCCGTAGTGTTAGGTAAGGGGTAAATGTAGGGGTTTGGGTGGGTTGTGCTTCGGCGGGTCGGTGTGGACTTGTTGGGCCGAAGGGCCTGTATCCACCTGTAATGTAATCTAATCTAATAAAAAAAAAACTCCCATAACCTTTTAGTCATACACTGCCTTCCAAGTCTGCACAGTGAAAACTCATGACCTCATGTATAAAGCACAAAGTCCCTTCTTGGCTTTTGACCCTCCTTAACTCTATAACCTCCTCCTGTGCTGTACACTCAATGTAATCAATGTACTAAAGCATGGTCAACATTGGAGTTCAAGGTAGTGGTATCTTTGGAGTGGGAACTCCAAAGTCATTCTTGGGTGGATGAAGCAAAATGGGTCAAACATGTGCTTTTCCTTATTTACAAATTGCGATGATGATGGGGTAATAATCAAGGGAAACTTCTCATTGTAGGAGTGGAATGTTGATACACTAAAGTTTACTGTCTGGTATATCGCGAGGTGATCATTGAATCTACAAATCCAAAAACAGTTCTTAGTACAAATAGGCTGAATCACAAAGTGTAAATCTTTATTCCCTTTGGCAACACACAGTTTGGACATTAAAATTTATTTCCAACAATGGTGCATTTTGATATGTTAAATTCCAGGATAAAATTAGCCTGTAAAATATACTTTAGATTAGATTAGTTACAGTGTGGAAACAGGCCCTTCGGCCCAACAAGTCCACACCGACCCGCCAAAGCGCAAACCACCCATACCTCTACGTTTACCCCTTACCTAACACTACGGACAATTTAGCATGGCCAATTCACCTGACCTGCACATCTTTGGAAAGTGGGAGGAAACCGGAGCACCCGGAGGAAACCCACGCAGACACGGGGAGAATGTGCAAACTCCACACAGTCAGTAGCCTGAAGCGGGAATTGAACCTGGGTCTCTGGCGCTGTGAGGCAGCAGTGCTAACCACTGTGCCACCGTGCCGCCCATTGTAAATGCTAAAAGCACTGACTTGCAGATATGAGGAAAATCAGGGGTAGGAACATAGGAACAGGAGTAGGCCATTCAGCCCCTCATGGCTGTTCTACATTACAATGATATCATGGCTGATCTTGGTCCAACTGCAAACACTGCCTTTGGCCCATTTCATAGAGTACTACAGCATGGAAACATACCCTTCAGTTCAATCAGTCCATACCCAACATAATCCCAAACTAAACTAGTCCCACCTGCCTGCACTTAGCCATATCCCTCCAAACCTTTCCTATTCATGTACTTATCCAAATACCTTTTAAACATTGTAACTGTATCTATGTTCACCACTTTGTCTGAAAGTTCATTTCACACACAAACCACCCGCTGTGTAAAACAAAATTCCCCTCTTTTTAAAATCTTTCTCCTCTCATCTTAATAATATGCCTCCTAGTCTTGAACTCCTCCATCACAAGGAAAAGACACCTGCCATTTACTTATCTGTACCTCTAATGATTTTATAAGCCTCTGTAAGGTCACCCCTCAACCTCCTATGCTCCAGTGAAATAAGTCCCAACCTATCCAGCCTCTCCCTGTAACTCAAACCTTCCATTCCCAGCAACCTCCTGGTCTCTTCTGAATCCTCTCCAGCTTAATAATACAGAGGAACCTCAATTATTCTGCATTCAATTATCTGAATATCAGATTATCTGGCAAGATCACAAGGTCCTGATGCTTGGCTAAACTATATTATCGGGCATTCGATTGTCCGGCATTTGATTAACCAAACAAAATACCGCTCACCCGTGGTCCTTCAGATAATTGAGGTTCCTCTGTATATATTCCTTAATAATAATATCCCTTAATAGCTTTGCTTAACAAAAAGTTACCTTTCTCAGATTTGAAATAAACAACTGATCTAGCATCCATTTATGGAAGAGGTTTGCAGAGTTCCTTGCTTATGTGCATGCTTTGGGTAATGCTCCAGATTCCAGCAGGGCAACTTCCAATCTGTTGTGTTCGCCTAGACCTTTTCCCTCTCTTTGCATCTGGAAACCTTTGCCCTCTACATTGCTGCAAATGTGAACTGACAACAACATGGCAAGACCACCAGGATATCCGGGGCCTTGGTGAACAGTGGAACCAAGAAAAACCATACATAATACTGGAGAAATTCAGCATGCTTGGCAGCATCTGTGTTTCAAATCCAAGGACTCTTCTTCAGAACTGAAAAAAATATATTTTTTAGATTCCTTAGAGTATGGAAACAGGCCCTTTGGCTCAACAATTCCGCCCCAACCCTCTGAAGTGTAAACCACCCAGACCCATTCCCCTAACATTATGGGCAATTTAGCATGGCTAATTCATCTGACCTGCACACCTTTGGATTGTGGGAGGGAACCAGAGCACCTGGAGGAAACCCACATAGACACAGGAAGAATGTGCAAACTCCACATGGACAGCTGCCTGAGGCTGGAATTGAACCCAGGTCCCTGGTGCTGTGAGGCAGCAGTGCTAAACACTGAGCCACCATGGTTTTGGATGGTTTAGACAAAAGGAAACAAGGATCAAGATGGTAAGGGTTCCCAGAGCAAAGGATAGAGGGAGTGATAATAATAGTAAAGGAGAATTTGAGATGCAAACTGGGTGTGAATAGTAGGATTGAATAAGAGATAATAGGTCTGCTCTGCTAAGTGTACAGAAAAAGCGAGGGGTGATTCTCAAAATGGATGACAACCTTCATGCTTTGAAGTTGTTGAACCAAATGCTCCATCCCTGAAGGGTGTAAAGTGCCTACACCAAAAATGTGATCAAGCTCAGAAGTCATGCAACACCAGGTTTTGGTCCAACCAGGCTTATTTGAAATCACAAGCTTTCGAAGCGCTGCTCCCTCATCAGGTGACGTTCCGGATGAAACATTCTGAAAGCTTATGACTTCGCATAAACCTGTCGAACTATAACCTGGTGTCATGTGACTTCTGAACTTGTCCACCCCAGTCCAACACCGGCACCCCTCCAAATACGCGGTGGCATTCCTCCAGCTTCTGGGCTTTGTTAGAACACCGCTGCAGGCTCAAGACAGAGATATTGATGAACCAGCAAGGTGGTTCATTGAAATGGCAATTAGTGCGAAGGTCAGGATCATTCTTTTTGAAAGAGCAAAGGTTCTCTGCAAAGCAATCACACAGTCTGAGTTTGGTCTCCCTAGTGTACCGGAAACCGCGTCTGGAGTGTGTCTGGAGCCTTGTTTTGGATCAAGAGTCTATCAACTTAGCCAATTAAAACCTCGGCTTGAGAAAGATACAAAGAGTCAATGGAGAGGGAAATAGAGTGAATTAGACTCAAATCTGGTACAGAATGAGAAATAAAGAGTGGGAAAGAAATTATATGAAGAGAGAGAGAGAGAAGAAAGACAAAACTAAAATAGACAATAGACAAGAGACAATAGGTGCAGGAGTAGGCCTTCGAGCCTGCACCACCATTCAATATGATCATGGCTGATCATTCCTAATCAGTATCTTCTTTCTGCCTTATCTCCATAACCCTTGATTCCACTATCTTTGAGAGCTCTATCCAACTTTTTCTTAAACGAATCCAGAGACTGGGCCTCCACTGCCCTCTGGGGCAGAGCATTCCACACAGCCACCACTCTCTGGGTGAAGAAGTTTCTCCTCATCTCTGTCGTAAATGGTCTACCCTGTATTTCTAAGCTGTGTCCTCTGGTTCGGCACTCATCCATCAGCAGAAACATGTTTCCTGCTGCCAGAGTGTCCAATCCTTTCATTATCTTATATGTCTCGATCAGATCCCCTCTCAGTCTTCTAAACTCAAGGGTATACAAGCCAAGTCGCTTCAGTCTTTCAGTGTAAGGTAATCCCGCCATTCCAGGAATTGACCTCGTGAACCTACGCTGCATTCCCTCAATAGCCAGGATGTCTTTCCTCAAATTTGGAGACCAGAATTGCACACAGTACTCCAGGTGTGGTCTCACCAGGGCCCTGTACAGCTGCAGAAGAACCTCTTTGCTTCTATACTCAATTCCTCTTGTTATGAAGTCCAGCATGCTATTAGCCTTCTTCACTACCTGCTGTACCTGCATGCTTGCCTTCATTGACTGGTGTACAAGAACACCCAGATCTCTCTGTACTGCCCCTTTACCTAAATTGATTCCATTGAGGTAGTAATCTGCCTTCTTGTTCTTGCCACCAAAGTGGATAACCATACATTTATCCACATTAAACTGCATCTGCCATGCATCTGCCCACTCACCTAACTTGTCCAGGTTACCCTGTAATCTCCTAACATCCTCATCACATTTCACCCTGCCACCCAGCTTTGTATCATCAGCAAATTTGCTAATGTTATTGCTGATACCATCTTCTATATCATTAACATATATTATAAAAAGCTGTGGTCCCAGCACGGATCCCTGCGGTACCCCACTGGTCACTGCCTGCCATTCTGAAATGGAGCCGTTTATCACTACCCTTTGTTTCCTATCAGCCAACCAACTTTCAATCCAAGTTAGTACTTTGCCCCAATACCATGCGCCCTAATTTTATTCACTAACCTCCTGTGTGGGACTTTATCAAAAGCTATCTAAAAGTCCAGGTACACTACATCTACTGGATCTCCCTCGTCCATCTTCAGAGTTACATCCTCAAAAAATTCAAGAAGATTAGTCAAGCATGATTTCCCCTTCATAAATCCATGCTGACTCTGTCCTATCCTGCCACTCCTGCTGATTCATAACTAACAAGGTCCCTCTTCAATAGGAGGCACGGTGGCACAGTGGTAAAAACAATGACTGCAGATGCTGGAAACCAGATTCTGGATCAGTGGTGCTGGAAGAGCACAGCAAGTCAGACAGCATCCGAGGAGCTTCGAAATCGATGTTTCAGGCAAAAGCCCTTCATCAGGAATAAAGGCAGAGAGCCTGAAGTATCTCTCCACACTTCAGGCTCTCTGCCTTTATTCCTGATGAAGGGCTTTTGCCCGAAACGTCGATTTCGAAGCTCCTCGGATGCTGTCTGACTTGCTGTGCTCTTCCAGCACCACTGATCCAGAATGGTGGCACAGTGGTTAGCACTGCTGTCTCACCGCGCCAGAGACCCGGATTCAATTCCAGCCTCGAGCAACTGTCTGTGTGGAGTTTGCACATTCTCCCCGTGTCTGCGTGGGTTTGCTCTGGTTTCTTCCCACAGTTCCACTATGCGCAGGTTAAGTGAATTGACTGTGCTAAGTTGCCCATAGTGTTAGGTGCAAGGGTAAATGTAGGGGAATGGTCTAGGTTGGTTGCTCTTCGGAGGATCAGTGTGGACTTCTTGGGCCGAAGGGCCTGTTTTTGCACTGTAAGTAATCTAATCTAATTCAATGCCATGGGTTTCTGGCTAATGCATGCAGTTGTGGGGTCACACCATAACTAGGATAGAAAAGCATGCTTAGAAAATTTACCAGGAATGCATGAGTGTGCATAATCAAGAAAAGGTTGGTATGACAAGCTAGATAGCTTCTCTCTTGAGAACAAGAAGCCTGAGGGGTGGTATAATTGAGGAATTTAAATTATGAAAGATTTTGTTATAGTATCTCTTGTTAGTACAGAACTTCAGCATTGCTAAAAGGGGATATGAGATTGAAGCTTTTCATCAGAAATACAATGCAGAAGACATTGCTGAAAAGAAACACACATCAAAGCTTTCTTTGCCTTGTAATCACCAGGACTGAAACACAATAAAACCAAACAGGAAAAGAAGGAGCTGCCATCATCTATCAAGCAGTAACTCCACACATGCTGTATGGATGGCCAATTCCTTTCTAAATTTGGTTTTCTTGTGTTTTGGTTCTGATGCACGTATGACGAGAAGCTTTGAATTCATGACTCCTTCTACCAACCGGAACTCTATCAACAAATACATTGACTTAGATCCCATTTATCACTGCCTGAGAAAAAGAACAGGAAATGATATCACCACAGGAAATTATATTACCACAGGAAATGACATCACCAAGCTAAAGAAACTCAAACATATAAAGAGAAAGCGGGCTATACCACCGGTGCTTCATTCGGAGGCTCACTGAAGATATTACCGAGTATGGTGACGAAATGTCTAAAAACGAACCTTCCAGCTCAGCGAGCAAACCTACATACAGATCCTTTTATCAAGGTTTGAAGTGCACACTGAAAGAATTTTACCTCTTTTGGGGAACAATGTGGCAAGAGGCCATCAACACAAAACAGTAGATGTAGGTTTGCTCGTTGAGCTAGAAGGTTCATTTTCAGATGTTTCATCACCATACTAAGTAACATCTTCAGTGAGCATCTGGACGAAGCCAATGTTTGGCCAATGTAATGTTTGTTATGGTTCTTGCATGGTATTTTGTAAATGCCATTAGTTTTGCTTGTTGTCTGTATAGGGTCTTTCAAGTTCATTAGCTGTTGTTTTGGTGTGTTGGTGGGTTTGTGGGCTACCATGATGCCAAGGGGTCTGAGTAGCCTGGCAGTCATTTCTTTGATGTCTTTGATGTAGGGGAGAGTGGCTAGAGTTTCTGAGTGTGTCTTGTCTGCTTGTTTGGGCTTGTTGCTCAGAAACTGGCAGACTGTATTCATTGGGCAGCCATTCTTTTTGAATACACTGTATGGGTGATTTTCCTCTGCTTTGCATAGTTCCTCTCTGGCTGCAGTGTGGGGTGGCTCGTTGAGATAGTATCGAGGAAATCCAATACAGTATTCAGTCTTTAACTGACAAGCAGAGGAATTCATTATCAGTGACTGGAGAAGATACGTTCAAGGGCAAAGTAGATTTGTATTTGAGGGAGAAGGGCACAGAGAGTTACAGTGAGAGATTTAGATAAAGAAAGATGGGAGGCAGTTAAGTGGAGTATATACATTAGCATTAGCTGGCTGGACCAAAGGCCAGTTTTTAAGCTGGATATGCTTTGTAATCCAATGTAATTATTAAGAATGAACACTGTTAAACCACTATGACCATTCCAGCAAAATCTAGACCAATACTTGCTTTTTAGATTTCCCTTGCTGCACATCTCTGCCGGGGACTGTGCAGTAAATTGGTTAACGCATCAGTGACAACTTGACATTGCATGAATGTCACTGGTCTCTCCTTCATGGTACACTGCAAGTAGGTAGGGGAACAGGTGACACGCAGTCTGCATGATTTCAAACTGCACCTCAAGCCAACAAAAGGAAATGTTTCCTGAATCATATTTTTAGATACATAAATGTCCAGTTCATCCATAAATAAACATGCCCACAGATTTGAAATATTGAACTTGCGACTTGGCATTTCCTGTGCAATTATTGACAGAAGCTGAGGGTAATTATTGCCTACATATTTGCACATCTGATAATCTACAAAAGCTACACTCAAGTCTACACCAGGCCAACTTATGAATTTGAATTTTCTAGTTGTTGCCTTGCTATAGGAAGGATATTAAATTGGAGAGGGTTCAGAAAAGATGTAGCATGATGTAGCTGGGAATGGAGGGTTTAAGTTATACAAAAATGCTGGATAGGCTGGACGGCTTTTCACTGGAATGCAGCAGGTGACCTTCTAGAGCTTTATAAAATCATGAGGGGTATAGATAAGGTGAATAGCATGTGTCTTTTTCCCTATGGTAGGGCATTTCAAGACTAGGGGGCATACTTTTAAGGTGAGAGGAGAAAGTTTTAAAAAGGACATGAGGGGAAACTTTTTTACACACAGAGTAGTTTGTGTATGGAATGAACTGCCAGAGGAAGTGATGGATGCAGGAAAAGTTACAATGTTTAAAAGATGTTTGGATAAGTGCATGAATAGGAAAGGTTTGGAGGGATACGGGGCAAACGCAGGCAGGTGGCACTAGTAGTTAGGGATCATGGTCGGTATGGACTGGTTGGATGAAAGGGTGTATTTCCATCCTGTACGACTCTATAACTCTACGAAAAACAGTTTGGGGCAAAACAAGTCATATAAGGACAACTAACCCTATTGAATTGTTGTAAAAGTCCATCCACTTTACTTAAACTCACTTTAGGGAATGAACTCTACAGTACCTACCTGATCTGAATCGGTGCTGGTCTACACAAGAAATTCAGTTGCCAAAGGACAGTACCAGCATCAAACGTTACTCAGTCTTACATTTGTTTACGGAGTGGAACATTACAAACATACACCTCTGAAATCATCTAGCTTCAAGAAATGGCTCTTCACACCTACTCAAGTGAAATATTATTTGAAGAAATTGGTATTGAATTATTGTTTGTGACTGCAGTTCTATTTCAATGCAGTTCAATCTTACCTGCCCTCGAATGTCCCATTGCAAGCTGACAGGTTGTGTCAAGCTGCTTCACGGGACAACATTCCACAAAAGATAGTCTATAAATGGCTAGAGAGGTCTATGGCCTGAGAATGAATCAGTGCTGATTGACAGAATGTGTTGGCATTTGCTGCAAATAGCTGGGGCCTTATTTTCATAGGAGGAGAAAGTGAGGACTGCAGATGCTGGAGATCCTGAAGAAGGGCTCATGCCCGAAACGTCGATTCTCCTGCTCCTTGGATGCTGCCTGACCTGCTGCGCTTTTCCAGCAACACATTTTCAGCCTTGTTTTCATATGCCAGGTCACTTTGGTTACTTCTCACTTCATATATTAATTTGCAGGCAGAACATTGAAGTCAATATTCATTTAATAAATGTGTATAAATACACATCAGCCTCAAAAAACTGCAAACCGGATGATAGGCAATGGAAGTGTAAGGAATGTGGATTCTGTATCTCCTGACTCATAAGCATTAATCAATGGTTGAGATGTGCTCCACGTTGAAATGCATAATTCACACAGTTGAGCAGCTCATCCTTGATGCATGACATTATGCCATGCTCTACCTTCATTTGGAAAGCCTTTTCATTTTTAAAATATATTTTGCACAGGCTGCTCATGCCAATGGTGAGCTACATCTGTGTTGCTTTGTCCTAAGATGCCATCCCTTTTTAGTCTCCTTGCATGAGATCAAGTAGATGGATTTTCCCCAATGCCAAGGCTCAAGGGAAGTCTTATGTTGCAGTTGGTAACAGTCCTGACTCTGAGCCAGAACCTCCAGGTTTGAACCCTAGCCTGGGAGCTAATTTCCAAGGAAGATGTCTTCACAGTGCACCCAAACAAGTTGAATCCTGATCTGTAAATCCCTGCAATACAAGTCAACGGCCCAAAATATTGTGGAACAGTGGTACTGTGAAGCAGGAGGCTTGGGTTCAAATCCCAACTACTCTAGAGGTGTACCCCAACATTTCTGAACAAGTTGATTAAAATTATCTATGAATCAATGGCAGGCAAGAGTAAGAGTGAGAGAGTCTCTTACTCGGACATGCTTTCAGACTACAGCTTCTAGCATCAGACCTGTGACCTGTTCCATTAAAATTAGCCAATGGAAACAGCTATAAACACCTGCTTTGTCGCCTTATATACCACTAGATGTGAGAATAGCCCAACATTAAATAGAATCATAAAATCCCGACACCGTGGAAACAGGCCATTCAGCCCAATAAGTCCACACTGACCCTCAGAAGAGTAACCCACCCTTATCTTATTACTCTACATTTACTCCTGACAAAGGCACCCAACTTACACATTCCTGAACACGATGGGCAATGTTAGCACAGACAATTCACCGAATCTGCACATCTTTGGACTGTGGGAGGAAACTGGAGCACCCGGAGGAAACCCATGCAGACACGGAAGAATGTGCAAACTCCACACAGTTACTTGAGGCTGGAATCAAACCCAGATCCCTGGTGCAGTGAGGCAGCTGCGCTAACCACTGAGCCACCATGCCGTCTGACACTTCAAAAGTATTGCTTGAATGTCAAAGGGGGTAATAAAAAGGCTCTATATAAAAGTATTGCTTGAATATCAAAGGGGGGTAATAAAAAGGCTCTATACAAATTCAGCTGCTCCCTTTCTCCCTATTACCATCTATGTAGCTCTGTCAAGTGTAAATCTTACCTTCAGTAACCCTCTTCCCATCAGATTTCATTGATTAAGCCTCCTTCCAATAAACAGCGGATCCTCTGAATTGCAGTGGAGAATACAGTATTTGATCTACTGGCAATAAGCCTTGCTTATTTGGCTGAATTCCATTAAGCACCACGCTTACTTCTTGTTACAATTGCCTATCACCTTTGGCCAAACCCTTGTTGTCATGAAGCAGAATATCTTCCAAAAAAGCCTCAGGAAATTGATTAGCTTTATATGAAACATCCACAGTGCCACTTGGGAGGGAGCTTTTACCAAGCAACAGTGAATGGTGACTTAATTCTGAATCAAGGTGGTGTAGGACTTGTAAGGGGTCATGCAAGTGGTGACACATGTATATGTTTGTAACTTTTATCCTGCTCTGTGATAGAGGTTTGGGAAGTGCTGTTAGATGAAAGTGATGGGCCAATGGTACTATCACTAGACTAGTAAGCCTGAGACTTAGTAAAATGATCTGGGGATCTGGGTTCAAATCCTGCCACAGCAGGTAGTTGCATAGAAACAGACCCTTCAGTCCATGTTGACTGTAATCTCAAACTAAATTCATTCCACTTCCCTGCACTTGGCCCATGTCTCTTCAAACATTTCCTATTCATGAACTTATCCAAATGTTGTAACTGTATTTGCATCCACCACTTCCCCTTGACGTTCATTCCATAGATGAGCCACTCCGTGTAAAGCAGGTTTCCCCCCAATGTCTTTTTTAAAACTTTTTCTTCTCTCATCTTAAAAATATGTGCCCTAGTCTTAAAATCTCATCCCCTAGGGAAAAGACACCTCCCCCTTACCTGGAGAAGGGACTGCTTCACCCAAAGGGTTGTGAATCTGTGGAATCCCCTGCCCAGTGAAACAGTTGAGGCTGCCTCATTTAATGTTTTTAGAAGAAGTCTGGAGAGGAATGCAGTGGTGTTTGTCGAGGTTCGTCCCGAGCAGCGCTGTGACACGGGACTCCGTGCTCTACGGCCTGTTCCCCGGGACGCACACCGAGACGAACATCAACTGTGCCTGGAGGATCATCAACTCGGTGAAGGACGCTCTCTGGGTGGTCCGAAACCTGCTGATCTTCCAGCTGAAGGAGTTGACCCCGACTGAGTGTTGCAGACTGGCACATTCCATGGTCCAGGACTACGTGTTGAGGGACGCGCTGTAGCTTGGGGCAGCTGCCACCAAGGCGCGGTGGGGAAGGACCGCTGTGTAATATCTGCCTGCCTAAGAAGAACAGGGGGCCCGTGGAGCCTTTTGGGCTCTGCTGACGCCTCAGCTAAATATATGGATATATGATCGATAAACGTACAGACCTGTATATACAAATGATAAATTCTGATCTCTGTGTGCAAATGTGTATGTATGTATGGCATGACCAACTGTACAGACCATCAAATTATTTTATGAATAAAGTATATTTTTGAAATAAAAAAAATGTTTTTAAGGCAAAGAAAGATAGATTTTTGAACAGTAAAGGAAGTAAGGGTTATGGTGAGCAGGCGGGTCAGTGGAGCTGAGTCCACGAAAGGATCAGCCATGAGCTTATTGAATGGTGGAGCAGACTCAAGCGACCACTCTTCTATTACTTATGTTCCAAACCCCCTCATGATTTTATAACCCTCTATAAGATCACCCCTCAACCTCCTATGCTCCAGTGAAAACAGTTCCAGCCTATCCCGCCTCTCCTAATGACTCAAAATCTTCATTCCCAGCAAAATTTGAAGTCAATAAGTATCTGGAATGAGCCTGTTGCTGCCTCGCAGAAATCAGAAAGTGGGATTTCAGGGATCCAGAACCCTCCCTGCTCCAAGAACCGTCAAACAGGGACTGTGGCCAATTCCATAAGAAACTCCTTGTGGCAGAAGAATTCCTGTTTCCAAAAAAGAAAGTAGATAGTCCTCTCATGAATCTGACACCTTGTGATTTGAAAGTTGTCTTCTGATCCCCCTTCATTCTTCAATGGAATGTGGCATCACAGATCTCTATCTCCTCATGAACAACTCAGTGGACTGACTGACTCTGTTTGCATTTTATCCATTTTAATTTTTCTTTCTTAAAACAACAGAAGGCCGAGTGCTGGATCCTGGGAAATTCCATGCTCCACCTCCTTCCAATCTGAACGAACTCTTGGTTCCTGATTTTCCCTGGGCAACTTTATATCCATGATATTACTGCCACATTGTCTCACCAACTTTTACATATAAGCCTAATAAGGGGCTCTTGCTCAAAAATCCACATTCACATCATCCACCGTGCTGCAGCTTAAAACATGACACTTAAACAAGTCCAGCACACAGGAACTTTGACAAATACTTTCTGTATCTATCTTCTGTTGCAATTTAATAAGGATCTGTATAGTCATACAGACATACACATAGAGACATACACACACACATATATATATAAACACACATACAGGTAACTTACATCAATAACACAAGCAGATACATCTGTGAAAAGGGAACACACACATATAGACAGTACTAATACAGCAGTCAAAAACAATATACATGTAATGGGCATGTGTAGAAAAAACCCCACAGATAACATAACATAAAACTGTACAGAAACACAAACACAAACACCCAATGATAACATGCACATATACATATATATATACACACAGATCATGCAAGATACATGAAGCTAACATGCACTTTTCACACATGCAGAAGTAAAACAGATATGTACACACTCAAAGATAACACACATGTACATGCACATTTGAATACACACACAGTATTTAGACAATTAAAGTTTAGATTTAGAAGAATACACTGGGATAACTTGGTGTTAAAAACTTCTATTGTTTAAAAAGTCAATTTTCAGAGGAATAATGTGAATGGAAATATAGTGAAAAACAATAACTAACATGAAAAGTCAACACCTATCACATTTATGAAATGTAAGAATGGAAAGATGTGGAAGCATGGAATATGGCATCTTTGTGCATATGAATGAAATGACAGTCGGTTGGTTTAGATGACTGGTTTACGATACAGAACTAAAGCCAAAATCATAGGTTTGTTTTTGACACTGGCTGAAGTTACCAGGAATTAGACTTCTTTCTCAATCTCTCCCCTGCCTCTGACTGACCCTCAGGTTATTCCACTACCAGTCATCTCTTTCTAATGAGGGAGCAGCATTGTGGTCTGGTCGGACTTTATCTTTATCGTAACATTCAATTATTATGGGCAAGTGATGTGGTAATGGCACTTCTGCAAATATTATTGCAGCTCTTTCATATTGACTTACATTTTAATGAATATGATTTCAGGATTTGCCTATAACAGTGGTAGGTCAACACTGTACACTCAAAAGCATAACCGTTTGCAAAATCGCTGCCAGTTGTTAAAAATTTTAAATCCACTATTTTCAAAGGTTCCTGATATACATTCCAAAACCAATTGAAAAAGGGAACATAGTTGTCTTATTAATGGACGGCCTCATTGGGAGGACATGACAGCAGGAAACCCAGAAGACTTGACCTATCCAGATTAGATTAGATTCCCTACAGTGTGGAAACAGGCCCTTTGGCCCAACCAGTCCACACCAACCCTCCGAAGAGTAACCCACCCAGACTCACTTCCCTCTGACAAATGCACCTAACACTGGGCAATTTAGCATGGCCAATTCACCTGACCTGCACATCTTTAGACTGTGGGAGGAAACCGGAGCATCCGGAGGAAACCCACAGGAATAACGTACAAACTCCGCACAGATAGTCGCCCAAGGCTGGAATTAAACCTGGGTCCCTGGTGCTGTGAGGTAGCAGTGCTGACCACTGAGCCACCATGCTACCATGTGACATATTTTGAAGATGAAAGGAGAGAGATTTAAAAAAGGCTTGAGGGGCAATTTTTTTTTCCACAGGGAGTGGTTCATTTGTGGAATGACCTTCCAGAGGAATGAATGCGGGTACAGTTACAATGTACTTTGGATGTAACTACAATGTAGTTACAAAGACATTTGGATAAGTACATGAATAAGAAACGTTTGGACGGATATGGACCAAACACAGATGACTAGTGATGGTTGAACCTAAGGGTCATCACATGTCAGGGAATGAGAGAGATTGAGAAGGAGAATAATTCATGGTGGCACTAATATAGTTTGGGATTATGGGAGGCAGGGACTGGTTGGACCGAAGGGACTGTTTTTGTGATGTATGACTCTGTGACTATGACTCTATGATATTACATACTGATGTACCTGCTAGGAGAGGTAAAAAGAAACCTCAGTTTGAATTTTATTGCGTTTGCATGCTGTTTATTAATTTATTAATAGGATCTGGGTGTTGCTGGCTGGGCCAGCATTTCTTGCCAGTCCCTAGTTGCCCTCTTGAAGGTGATGGATAGTCACCTTATTGAATTGCTGTAGTCCATTTATTGCAGTTATTCCTTTATTTCAGAAGGGTGGCAGGGGGAATTCAGGAAATCATAGGCTGATGAACATTATGTCAGTGGTAGGGAAATTATTGGAGAAGATTCTAAGGGGCAGGATTTACTCACATTTGGAAATTATTGGTTTTATTAGGAATAGTCAGCATGGCTTTGTGTGATTTTGTCTCACAAACATGATTGAATTTTCTGAGAAAGTGATAAAATGATTGATGAGGATAGGGCAGTGGATATTGTCTACATACACTTTGCTGAAGTTTTGATGACTCCCTTCTAGTAGACTGGTCCAGAAGATTAAGTCACATGGGATCCCCGGTCAGTTGGTAAGTTGGATACAAAATTGGCTTGGTCAAAAAGACGGAGGGTAGTTGTGGAGGGGTGTTTTTACGACTGGAAGTCTGTGACCAGTGATGTTTCATGAGGATCTGTTGTTTGTAATATATATATGAATGACTTGGATGAAAATGGCGATGGTCTGATTATGAATTTTGTAGATGAACAACAATTGGTGGTGTTGGGGATAATGAGGAGGCTTGTCAAAGGATACAGCAAGATGTAGCTCAGTTGGAAAGTAAATGGAAGATGGAGTTTAATCCAGACACGTGTGAGGTAAAGCATTCTGGGAAGAGGAAAGTATACAGGAAATGGCAGTACCCCAAGGAGCATTGAGAAATGAAGGATCTTGGGGTCAAAGTTCATAGCTCCCTGAAAGTGGCAAGACAAATGGAAAAGGTGGTCAACAGGGTGTACGGCATGTTTGCCTTCATTAGTCATGGAATTGAGGGCAAAATTTGGCAGATCATGTTGCAGTTGTGTGAAACTTTAGTTAGGCCACATTTGGAATATTGTGTGTAATTCTGGATGCCGCACTATAGGAGGATTTGGAGACTTTGGAGAAGGTGCAAGAGAAGTTTAACAGAATGTTGCCTAGATTGGAGTGTACCAGCAATGAGGGGAGGTAGGACAAACTTATATTATTTTCACTGGAGCCTCAGAGGTGAGGGAGTGACTTGATAAAAGTGTAAAAAATTATGAGAGGCATGGATTGAATGGTTAGTTGGAATCTTTGTCCCAGAGTAGAAATGTAAAATATTAGGAGGCATAGGTTCAAGGTGAGAGGGGAAAGGTTTGAAGGAGATGTGTAAGGTAGGTTGCTTTTACACAGAAGATGGTAGATGCCTGGAACGTGTTGCCAGAAGAAGTGGTCGAAGCCGATATCATAGCAATATTTAAAAAGTATTGAGACAGGCACATGAACAGGCAGGGAAGAGAGGACCATGTGCAGGCAGATTTTAGAATTGTGCTGTAATGTTCAATATTCAATATTCTAATGCTGTTAGGGAGGGAATTCCAGGATTTTCACCCAGCAACACTGAAGGAATAGCAATATATTTCCAAGTCAGGATGGTGAGGGGAACTTGTTGTTCCCATGTATCTGTTCCTCTATGTATCAGCACTGCCTCGTGCTCCCATGAGGAGTTTGAACAGTTCATCAGCTTTACCCTCCACCAGCCCACTCCCACCCCGACCTCAAATTCACCAGGCTCACCTCGGAAACCTCCCTTCCCTTCCTGAACCTCTCCATCACCATCTCCGGTGACCGACTAACCACAGACATCAACTGCAAGCCCACCGACTCCCACAGCTAGCTAGACTACACCTCCTCCCAGCCTACCTCCTGTAAAAATGCCATCCCTTATTCCCAATTCCTCCGCCTCTGCCACATCTATTCCCAGGATGACCAATTCCACCTCAGAGAGTCCCAGGTGGCCTCCTCCTTCCATGATTGCAACTTCCCTTCCCACGTGGTTGACGATGCCCTCCAGCGTATCTCATCCACTACATGCACCACCGCCCTTGAACTCCACCCTTTCCAACGCAACAAGGTCTGAAGTCCCCTAGTCCTCACCTTCTACCCCACAAACCTCCGCATTCAACACGTCATCTTCTGCTACTTCCACCACCTCCAAAGGACCCCACCACCAGAGATATATTTCCCTCCCTACCCCTATCAGCATTTGATAAGACCATCCTCTCAGCGACTCCCTCGTCAGGTCCACACCCTCCACCAGCCCACACCGCACTCCTGACACCTTTCCCTGCCACCGCAGGAAGTGCAAAATCTGCGTCCACACCACTTCCGTCACCTTCATTCAAGGCCCAAGTGATCAGTCCACATCTGTCAGAAGTTTACCCATACCTCTACCAATGTCTGTTGCACCCGATGTGGTCTCCTCTACACTGGGGAGACAGAACGCCTTCTTGCAGTTCGTTTCAAAGAACATCTCTGGGACACCTGCACCCACCAACCGCACCACTCCATGGTTGAAATCTTCAATTTCCCCTCCCATTCCACCAAGGACATGAAGGTCCTGAGCCTCCTCCACTACCAAACATTTACCACCCAAAGCCTGGAGGAGGAATGCCTCGTATTCCGCCTTGGGACTCTGCAACCACACGGATTGCAACATCAATGTGGATTTCAACAGCTTCCTCATTTCCCCTCCCCTCACATTATCCCAGTCCCAAGCCTCCAACTCAGCACCACCCTCTGGACCTGTCCATCACTCCCCCCTCTGACCTATCACCTTCTTCCTCACCTTCATCCACCTATCACTTTCTGAGCTACCTTCCCCCAGCCCCACCCCAATCCCATTTATCTCTCAGCCCCGACCCACAAGTCTCATTCCTGATGAGTGGCTTATGCCCGAAACGTCGATTCTCCTGCTCTTCGGATGCTGCCTGGCCTGCTGTGCTTTTCCAGCACCACAACCTCGACTCTGATCTCCAGCATCTGCAGTCCTCACCTTCTCATCTCGTTTATCTGTTGCACTCACTTCCTGAACCAACATTCACACTCTGAGAAAATCACTTGCCTATTTCCCATTGGGCTTACTAAATTCTGATCTCTGAGGAAATTTCCTTTTTGCAAGTGAATATGGGCCACTGCTGGTCTCTTACACATTGCCAGTTTTAATCACTTCACCGTTGACCAACACATATTTTCTCGAAAGCTCTTAAAGACTTGGGCATGGGTCAAGTGAAAATTTCAAAACCTTAATGCTGAGTGACTCCTCTCACCTTCATAACAACATGAACAATTTGAAAGCAAGTCCCACTAAAAATAATTCCACAGCATAAAATACCATCTAAACAGAGAGAAGGACAGAGTGCGCCTGATGATTATTTTAGAGAAACACAGGGAATATAGGACAAACGTCAGCAGGTCTGGTAGCATCTGTGGAGAGAAAAAAAAACAGACTTAACATTTCAGGTCTGATATGACATCTTCAGAACGATCATAATTTTACATTCAGTGCAAGAACATCGTAATCATGCTTGTGAAGATGTCCTCTGCTTGGCAATTGTATTAAAATTATATGAAGTTGACGTTCATAGCAAGGAAAAAAAAGTTTCAAATTTCCTTAAGGACAGCAGATTTTGACAAAACAGGAACAACGCTGATATTGAAGTTAGAGTTATGCCATCATAAAGATCTACAACATTGAAAGAGGCCCATCAGCCCATCGAGTCTGAGCTGGTCAATGACAAACACCTGCGATAAATTTATTTTCCAGTATTTGGCCCATAGCCTTGTATGCCTTGGCATCACAGGTGCACACATCTGAATGTTTCTTAAATGTGATGAGGATTTATGCCACTCACACCCTTACAGTCAGTGAGTTCCAGATTCCTACCACCCTCTGGGTTTTTGTTTAAGTCTTTTAGTATTCACTCACAGGGTGAGGCATCATAGGTTAGGTCAGCACGTATTGCCCATCCCTAATTGCTCAGGGGGCAATTACGAGTCAACCACATTGCTGTGGGTCTGGTGTCACATGTAGGCCCGAGCAGGTAAGGATGGCAGTTTCCTTCACTAAGGGACATTAGTGAACTAGATGGGTTTTTCCAACAATCAACAACGGATTCTTGCCTCATCATTAGACTCTTAATTCCAGATGATCTTTATTGAACTCAAATCCACCATCTGCCACAGAGGGAGTAAAACCTGACTCCCCAGCAAATTCCCTGGGTGTCTGGATTAACAGTCCAGCGATAATGCCATTAAGCCATTGCCTCTCCTTTGTGAAAATCCCTCTTAGTCATTAATCTCTCCATCAAGGGGAGAATTATTTTCATGTCTACCCTACCTATGCACCTCATTATCATCTCAATGATTTCCCTCACAGTCTCTTCTGCTCCTAGGAAAATCACCTCAGTCTATCCAATCTCTCTCGATAATTAAACTCTCCAGCCCAGGCAACATCCTGGTGAATCTCCTCTGCGCCCTCTTCAATGCAATCATGTCACCCTTATAATGTGAATTCCAGAACTGCACATGATACTCCTGCTGTGGCCTAACCAACGTTTTATAGAGTTTCTGCAGAACTCCCCTATTTTTAAACTCTGTGTGTTGGCTAATAAAGGCAAGTATCCTATTTGCCACTTAACCATTTTATCTATCCGACCCCTACCTTAAGGGATTGGGGGATGGACATACATAACAATGTCCCTCTGATCCTCGGAGCTTCTCAGCGTCATACCATTCATCATGTACTCTCATGACTTATCTGTCTCAACGAAGTGCATCACCTCATATTTAGAGGTGCACTTAGAGTTATAAAATGAGAAGTCTAAACTATATTTAACTGAATACTGGAAGGACCACAGCTGCGTGGAAATGTAGTGAGTTCCTTATAATCATATTCCTCAAATCATATCGTATAAAGTCTCCTGAGCTGGTGAGCAAGATTCTATGAGCTGCCAATTCCATGCCATAAAGAAGCAGAATGCTATTGAAAGAATCCAAACCACAAATTAATTTCACAAAGGACAGGGTTTTATCTGGACTTGTACAATGCACTGGATCAATGCTCTTAAAAAAAAGGACATTTTGAACCAACGCACTTATTATCAGCCATCAAGATATGTTACTGGTCTCCAGAGATTTACAACAAAGACTACTGATGACTACTGAGGTTCTCACAGTTGTCACTGTAATCTTCTACAGCTCAGTCCCTGGGGTGCTCCAACACAGAAGAGCCAACCCTCCTAAAATGCAAGCATTAAAGAGCTGTACTTTCCACTTTGAGCACTTATTTTACGAGTTGTGACTTATCTTGAATCTAACTCTCAAGGGGCTGGATGGTTGTCCTTGAAAGCAGCTTAAATTGGGCACAGGCAGTGATACTCACAATTGTTTCACTATATCACTCCAAGACAGTGAACAGCTTGTGTGCATTTTCTATAATATATTTATTATCAGCCCACATTTATTCAATTAAAGGCAGAAAACATTTCTGATACACTCCCATTCCTGGAGGGTATGTAATGTTTAAACATATTCCTATTTTCACTGATTAAATTTGGATAGCTTCATGAGATTAGCATGCTAGATCTCAATGCCACTAACTTATATTATTACTTGCAACACCCACTGACACTATTTTCACTCAGCTAGAGAAGGCACTGTTTCATGAATATTACTCATTTATTATCACCATAGTCTGAGAGAGGCTGTTGCCAGTAGTTAGTTTCTCCTCTGCTTTATTTCAAGCCTCCCTCAGTTCACAGCTTCATACTATCGACTCAACCAGACTTTTCTTCTTGCCTGTTCTGTTTTTACAGTCAATTTCTCTTTGTTTTGTTCCTCTGGACATATTCCCAGGTATTCATTTCCAATTAAGTCCACACTTGTCTCTATTTCTCTCTCTTATTGTACTTAATGACCTTTTTGGCTCATGAATTTCTGTTGGGGTCTAATTCACTCACTTGTCTTTCTGTCCATCCAGCTGATCCTGAATGTCCTCCACATTTCAAACACTGTTAACCTCCTCTCTTTCTTCAGAGTCCGACTCTTAGATCTGTAGTATGCAACATCCTGTCAGAGTTACAGCTGGGTGTTTTTATCAGGTGAACATTAATGCTTTTGAAGTTCCAAATGTCAGCTGCTGTTGCAGATCCTCCCACCAGGAGGTTTGCTGTCATGATACACCACACTTATCTATCTATGCACTATCCTCATACGTCCAGTGTGGTTTGTCTTGCAAGCCCCTTGTGCTATGCTCCATCCAACTTTGGCTAGATTGAGTCCTCTTTCAGCTGCTCTTCACATTGGCCTCTCGAAGCAATCTCGGTAGCTTTTCAGCTCTGATCAGACTGATTGTCACTTTGCAGAGTTCTTTTCAATTTCAAGTAGCTGTTCCTTTGTCTTCTGTCTGAATACAGAGTGGAATCATCACAACCCCTAAATGGTGGTGAGATGCTTGGGAAAATCGGGTGAGATGTCCAATGGGAACCATATTGACATTGAGAGCAAAACCACCCATTTTCCAACCAACTATTTAACAGCGAGATGTGAATCTCACTCATGAGTAGTGACAGGCCTATGAACATGGATCAGCATTTGTTACTACTTCATCTTGCCTTATTAATGTGCAGTTTTCCATTCCACACCCCCAGATAGAAACTTGACTCCGAGAATTCCCAACCTGAATGCCATAGCCATTATCTGGAGACTTCAGCTTGTTGCTTGTTCCTCTGGACCTGTAACGGTTCAGGGCACATTTCGTTGGCAGTGACCACATGCACAACATGTCCATGGACCTGGGCAAATGGCATGGACCAGGCTCACTGCCCCATCATGGCACACCTCCGATCTACTTCTGGTATGGTTCTGAATGTCAGTGCTGCACTTTGGAGTGCACTAGCATCTTTCATTGTAATGCTGCTACCAGGACACTGTGCAATGCAGGGTAGAGCAAGCAGCTTATGGATAAGACTGAGATATACCTCAGAACTCCTCACTCGCTGGCTCAGAGATCACTCACTTTGTGCCTACTTTGATGCACACAGTAATTCTGTCTTTTAGCACTTTGCCCCCTCAGCCAGACCTGAAAGGATCATGGTGCTTCTATCTTGCCTTGCTGCTTAGCCCAGACACAAAGCCTGGCAGCTTGCCATGTTTGTCAGCAGTCATCAGTTGAGGAGGTGGGCATGTTGCTGTATGGCACTGTGCTACGTCAGTCTCACAGTCTCACAGTATGTCTCAGCAGCCTACAGAGCCAACACACTGGAGGCACATCAACCAAACAGCCATATCATAAATTTTAAAAGGGCTCAGTCAAATCGAGGGGTGTTGTCATCAAAGTGCCCCAGTACAATCAGTCAAAGGCAAGGTCAGGTGTCTGTTTGGGATGGTCAGTGCCAATGGTTCTGTATCCCCAAATTCCAGGGAGTGGGCCATGGTCATGGGTAGTACGATGGCTCAGTGGTCAGCACTGCTGCCTCATAGCATCAGGGATCCAGGTTCGATTCCACCCTCAGGCAACTGTCTATGCGTGGAGTTTGCATGTTCACCCCCTGTCTGTGTGGGCTTCCTCTGGATGGTCCGCTTCACTCCCACAGTCCAAAGATTTGCAGGTTAGGGGGATTGGCCACAGTAAATTTCCCACAGTGTCCAGGGGTATGGTGCATTAGCCATGGGAAATGCAGAGATACAGGGATAAGGTAGGGGAAACGGGTCTGGATGGGAAGATCTTCAGAGGTTCACTGTGAACTTGATGGGACAAATGACCTGCTGGCCACACTGTAGGGATTCTATGATTCCAGGGGGTGGGCAATGGTCAGTCCTGGACATCAATGCAGAGTCTAATAGGATTCACAGAATGTCAGTCAGTCTTGGGATTAACACAATGCAAGTCAAGTTGAGCCATTGGGGATGTCACGGCTTTAGGAAAATCAGTGTTGGGAATTGGAGGTAGCAAACCCGGGATGCGAAGGGGACAAAGACTGTGAAGGAAGGGTCAAGTGCCATATAGTGGGAGGAATATGGTCGTGCATAGTAGCACATGGAAAGGTGCAGGAGAGGAGTGTTATTATTGGGCACTAGTACCATAGCCTTAGTAATTGGGTCGGGCCAAGTTTGTGTGTATGTCTTGTGGGAAGGACTAAACTGGAAAGAGCAAACTCTATACCCGACTAAATTAGGACTTAGGGGGTGTAATGACAACAGTGGCAGACGTCTTTAGATGTGGTGCGTGGGAACATGTGGGAGATCAGTCATGATGGGCTGGATGACCATAGAGTGCCAGGTAGAAAAGGAAGTGGACGCTTGGGAGGGGAGGCCTTCATGACCAGGATGAGCCTGGAATGCATGGTACCTAGGGCCATCCATGTTGCTTTCCATGTTCACTTGAGTTCCAAAGGTGACCTATGTTTGGAAAGTTATTGCAAATATACCTAGAGTGGGTGAAGTGAAGTGAGTAATTTGGTTCTTTCCTGTTCCCACGCACCACCATCACTTCTGAGGAATGGGCTTCCCTTCATGGTGCAATTCCATTAACCAATGCACTTGCAGAGTACAGTCATTTGTAATCTCATTGTGCATGTGAAATGCATGCAGTGTACAACTGAGCAATGCAAATGCTGGTCACAACACACTTTGAAGAAGTATTAACACAAGGGAGTCAATGAATGGAAGGACACTAGGATGCTCAGAGGAACAGAAGAGGCATGGAGTTGCTTGTCCACAGATCCCTGAAGGCAGAGGGACATGTTAATAGGGGAGTTAAGAAGGCACACAGGACACTTGCCTTTGTCTGTTATGGTGTAGATTATAAGAGCAGGGAGGTTTTGATGGAGCTGTACAAAACTTTCATTAGACCTCAGCTGCAGTTCTGGTCATCCCACTCTAGGAAGGATATGATAGCACTAGAGGGGATAAAAAGAAGTTTCACCAGGATACTGCCTGGACTGGAGAAGTTTGGTTATGAAGAAAGGCTGGATAAGGTCAGGTTGCATTCCTCAGAGCAGAGAAGACTGAGGGGGGACCTGATTGAGGTGGCTAAGACTATGAGGGACATGGACAGGTGGGTAGGAAGCAGATGTTCCCTTTAGTCAAAGGATCGATAATGAGGCGGTGCAATTTTAAAGTGAAAGACAGGAGACTGAGGAAAATGTTGTTGGGGTTTTGAAAAACATTTTCTGAGAGAATAGTTGAGACTGGAAATGTCATAACTTTTAAAAAATACTTGGATGAGCATTTGACATTCAAGGCTATAGGTCAAGTGCTGGAGTGTGGGACTAATGTAGATTTGTCAGTGCAAGGGCCAAAGGACATCTTCTATACTGTATGACTCTATGATTCAATTCCAACTAAGTTATTAGTCAAAGCTTGAAGTTAGTAATCTCTTGTGATGGTGCCAGACACGAGGCTCTGTGGCTCGGTAGTTAAACAGCAATAGTGTCGGAATGTGCATTTGCATATGGAAGAAAGTGTCTGCAGTGCCATCTCTGTGCCCGGTGAAGCACTAACTTCTGGTTGTTGTCCCACCACATGTACAGCGAAGAGCAACTCCAGACCGCTATGAAGGACACTTCTGGACGGCCATGAAGGACAATTCTAGACCACTATGAAGGACACTTCTCGACCGCCATGAAGGACATTTCTCGACCGCCATTAAGGGCAATTCTGGACCGCCGTGATAGACAATTCTAGACCGCCATGAAGGACAATTCCAGATCACCATGAAGGACAATTCTAGACTGCCATGAAGGACAATTCTAGATCTCCATGAAGGACAATTATAGACCACCATGAAGGATAATTCCGGACTGCCAGGAAGGACAATTCTAGACTACCATGAAGGACAATTCTGGACCACCATGAAGGACAATTCTAGACCATCATGAAGGACAATTCCAGACCACCATGAAGGACACTTCTAGACCGCCATGAAGGACAATTCTAGACCGCCATGAAGGACAATTCTAGTTCGCCATGAAGGACAATTATAGACCACCATGAAGGACAATTCCGGACTGCCATGAAGGACAATTCCGGACTGCCATGAAGGACAATTCTGGACTGCCATGAAGGACAATTCTAGATTGCCATGAAGGACAATTGTAGTCCACCATGAAAGACAATTCCGGACTGCCATGAAGGACAATTCTAGACTGCCATGAAGGACAATTCTAGATTGCCATTAAGGACAATTCTGGACCACCATGAAGGACAATTCTAGATCGCCATGAGGAACAATTCTGGACCACCATGAAGGACAATTCTAGATCTCCATGAAGGACAATTCTAGACCGCCGTGAAGGACAATTCTGGACAGCCATGTCGGAGAATTCTAGACCACCATGAAGGACAATTCTGGACCGCCATGAAGGACAATACTAGACCACCATGAAGGACAATTCTAGACCGCCATGAAGGACAATTCTAGACCGCCATGATGGACAATTCTAGACCGCCATGATGGACAATTCTAGGTCGCCATGAAGGACAATTCTGGACCACCATGAAGGACAATTCTAGATCTCCGTGAAGGACAATTCTGGACAGCCATGTCAGAGAATTCTAGACCACCATGAAGGACAATTCTGGACCGCCATGAAGGACAATACTAGACCACCATGAAGGACAATTCTAGATCGCCACGAAGGACAATACTAGACCACCATGAAGGACAATTCTAGATCGCCATGAAGGACAATTCTAGATCACCATGAAGGACAATTCTGGACTGCCATGAAGGACAATTCTAGATCGCCATGAGGAACAATTCTAGATCGCCATGAAGGACAATTCTAGACTGCTGTGAAGGACAATTCTGGACCGCCATGTCGGACAATTCTAGATCACCATGAAGGACAATTCTAGACCGCCATGAAGGACAATTCTAGACTGCCATGAAGGACAATTCTGGACAACCATGAAGGACAATTCTAGACCGCCATGAAGGACAATTTTGGACCACCATAAGGACAATTCTAGATCTCCATGAAGGACAATTCTAGATCTCCATGAAGGACAATTCTAGACCACCATGAAGGACAATTCTAGACCACCATGAAGGACAATTCCAGACCACCATGAAGGACACTTCTAGACCGCCATGAAGGACAATTCTAGACCGCCATGAAGGACAATTCTAGATCGCCATGAAGGACAATTATAGACCACCATGAAGGACAATTCTAGACTGCCATGAAGGACAATTCTGGACAACCATGAAGGACAATTCTAGACCGCCATGAAGGACAATTCTGGACCACCATAAGGACAATTCTAGATCTCCATGAAGGACAATTCTAGATCTCCATGAAGGACAATGCTAGACCACCATGAAGGACAATTCCAGATCACCATGAAGGACAATTCTAGACTGCCATGAAGGACAATTCTAGATCTCCATGAAGGACAATTATAGACCACCATGAAGGATAATTCCGGACTGCCAGGAAGGACAATTCTAGACTGCCAGGAAGGACAATTCTAGACTACCATGAAGGACAATTCTAGACCATCATGAAGGACAATTCCAGACCACCATGAAGGACACTTCTAGACCGCCATGAAGGACAATTCTAGACCGCCATGAAGGACAATTCTAGATCGCCATGAAGGACAATTATAGACCACCATGAAGGACAATTCCGGACTGCCATGAAGGACAATTCCGGACTGCCATGAAGGACAATTCTGGACTGCCATGAAGGACAATTCTAGATTGCCATGAAGGACAATTCTAGTCCACCATGAAAGACAATTCCGGACTGCCATGAAGGACAATTCTAGACTGCCATGAAGGACAATTCTAGATTGCCATTAAGGACAATTCTGGACCACCATGAAGGACAATTCTAGATCGCCATGAGGAACAATTCTGGACCACCATGAAGGACAATTCTAGATCTCCATGAAGGACAATTCTAGACCGCCGTGAAGGACAATTCTGGACAGCCATGTCGGAGAATTCTAGACCACCATGAAGGACAATTCTGGACCGCCATGAAGGACAATACTAGACCACCATGAAGGACAATTCTAGACCGCCATGAAGGACAATTCTAGACCGCCATGATGGACAATTCTAGACCGCCATGATGGACAATTCTAGATCGCCATGAAGGACAATTCTGGACCACCATGAAGGACAATTCTAGATCTCCGTGAAGGACAATTCTGGACAGCCATGTCAGAGAATTCTAGACCACCATGAAGGACAATTCTGGACCGCCATGAAGGACAATACTAGACCACCATGAAGGACAATTCTAGATCGCCACGAAGGACAATACTAGACCACCATGAAGGACAATTCTAGATCGCCATGAAGGACAATTCTAGATCACCATGAAGGACAATTCTGGACTGCCATGAAGGACAATTCTAGATCGCCATGAGGAACAATTCTAGATCGCCATGAAGGACAATTCTAGACTGGTGTGAAGGACAATTCTGGACCGCCATGTCGGACAATTCTAGATCACCATGAAGGACAATTCTAGACCGCCATGAAGGACAATTCTAGACTGCCATGAAGGACAATTCTGGACAACCATGAAGGACAATTCTAGACCGCCATGAAGGACAATTCTGGACCACCATAAGGACAATTCTAGATCTCCATGAAGGACAATTCTAGATCTCCATGAAGGACAATTCTAGACCACCATGAAGGACAATTCCAGATCACCATGAAGGACAATTCTAGACTGCCATGAAGGACAATTCTAGATCTCCATGAAGGACAATTATAGACCACCATGAAGGATAATTCGGGACTGCCAGGAAGGACAATTCTAGACTGCCAGGAAGGACAATTCTAGACTACCATGAAGGACAATTCTGGACCACCATGATGGACAATTCTAGACCACCATGAAGGACAATTCCAGACCACCATGAAGGACACTTCTAGACCGCCATGAAGGACAATTCTAGACCGCCATGAAGGACAATTCTAGATCGCCATGAAGGACAATTATAGACCACCATGAAGGACAATTCCGGACTGCCATGAAGGACAATTCCGGACTGCCATGAAGGACAATTCTGGACTGCCATGAAGGACAATTCTAGATTGCCATGAAGGACAATTCTAGTCCACCATGAAAGACAATTCCGGACTGCCATGAAGGACAATTCTAGACTGCCATGAAGGACAATTCTAGATTGCCATTAAGGACAATTCTGGACCACCATGAAGGACAATTCTAGATCGCCATGAGGAACAATTCTGGACCACCATGAAGGACAATTCTAGATCTCCATGAAGGACAATTCTAGACCGCCATGAAGGACAATTCTGGACAGCCATGTCGGAGAATTCTAGACCACCATGAAGGACAATTCTGGACCGCCATGAAGGACAATACTAGACCACCATGAAGGACAATTCTAGACCGCCATGAAGGACAATTCTAGACCGCCATGATGGACAATTCTAGACCGCCATGATGGACAATTCTAGATCGCCATGAAGGACAATTCTGGACCACCATGAAGGACAATTCTAGATCTCCGTGAAGGACAATTCTGGACAGCCATGTCAGAGAATTCTAGACCACCATGAAGGACAATTCTGGACCGCCATGAAGGACAATACTAGACCACCATGAAGGACAATTCTAGATCGCCACGAAGGACAATACTAGACCACCATGAAGGACAATTCTAGGTCGCCATGAAGGACAATTCTAGATCACCATGAAGGACAATTCTGGACTGCCATGAAGGACAATTCTAGATCGCCATGAGGAACAATTCTAGATCGCCATGAAGGACAATTCTAGACTGCTGTGAAGGACAATTCTGGACCGCCATGTCGGACAATTCTAGATCACCATGAAGGACAATTCTAGACCGCCATGAAGGACAATTCTAGACTGCCATGAAGGACAATTCTGGACAACCATGAAGGACAATTCTAGACCGCCATGAAGGACAATTCTGGACCACCATAAGGACAATTCTAGATCTCCATGAAGGACAATTCTAGATCTCCATGAAGGACAATTCTAGACCACCATGAAGGACAATTCTAGACCACCATGAAGGACAATTCCAGACCACCATGAAGGACACTTCTAGACCGCCATGAAGGACAATTCTAGACCGCCATGAAGGACAATTCTAGATCGCCATGAAGGACAATTATAGACCACCATGAAGGACAATTCTAGACTGCCATGAAGGACAATTCTGGACAACCATGAAGGACAATTCTAGACCGCCATGAAGGACAATTCTGGACCACCATAAGGACAATTCTAGATCTCCATGAAGGACAATTCTAGATCTCCATGAAGGACAATGCTAGACCACCATGAAGGACAATTCCAGATCACCATGAAGGACAATTCTAGACTGCCATGAAGGACAATTCTAGATCTCCATGAAGGACAATTATAGACCACCATGAAGGATAATTCCGGACTGCCAGGAAGGACAATTCTAGACTGCCAGGAAGGACAATTCTAGACTACCATGAAGGACAATTCTAGACCATCATGAAGGACAATTCCAGACCACCATGAAGGACACTTCTAGACCGCCATGAAGGACAATTCTAGACCGCCATGAAGGACAATTCTAGATCGCCATGAAGGACAATTATAGACCACCATGAAGGACAATTCCGGACTGCCATGAAGGACAATTCCGGACTGCCATGAAGGACAATTCTGGACTGCCATGAAGGACAATTCTAGATTGCCATGAAGGACAATTCTAGTCCACCATGAAAGACAATTCCGGACTGCCATGAAGGACAATTCTAGACTGCCATGAAGGACAATTCTAGATTGCCATTAAGGACAATTCTGGACCACCATGAAGGACAATTCTAGATCGCCATGAGGAACAATTCTGGACCACCATGAAGGACAATTCTAGATCTCCATGAAGGACAATTCTAGACCGCCGTGAAGGACAATTCTGGACAGCCATGTCGGAGAATTCTAGACCACCATGAAGGACAATTCTGGACCGCCATGAAGGACAATACTAGACCACCATGAAGGACAATTCTAGACCGCCATGAAGGACAATTCTAGACCGCCATGATGGACAATTCTAGACCGCCATGATGGACAATTCTAGATCGCCATGAAGGACAATTCTGGACCACCATGAAGGACAATTCTAGATCTCCGTGAAGGACAATTCTGGACAGCCATGTCAGAGAATTCTAGACCACCATGAAGGACAATTCTGGACCGCCATGAAGGACAATACTAGACCACCATGAAGGACAATTCTAGATCGCCACGAAGGACAATACTAGACCACCATGAAGGACAATTCTAGGTCGCCATGAAGGACAATTCTAGATCACCATGAAGGACAATTCTGGACTGCCATGAAGGACAATTCTAGATCGCCATGAGGAACAATTCTAGATCGCCATGAAGGACAATTCTAGACTGCTGTGAAGGACAATTCTGGACCGCCATGTCGGACAATTCTAGATCACCATGAAGGACAATTCTAGACCGCCATGAAGGACAATTCTAGACTGCCATGAAGGACAATTCTGGACAACCATGAAGGACAATTCTAGACCGCCATGAAGGACAATTCTGGACCACCATAAGGACAATTCTAGATCTCCATGAAGGACAATTCTAGATCTCCATGAAGGACAATTCTAGACCACCATGAAGGACAATTCCAGATCACCATGAAGGACAATTCTAGACTGCCATGAAGGACAATTCTAGATCTCCATGAAGGACAATTATAGACCACCATGAAGGATAATTCCGGACTGCCAGGAAGGACAATTCTAGACTGCCAGGAAGGACAATTCTAGACTACCATGAAGGACACTTCTAGACCGCCATGAAGGACAATTCTAGACCGCCATGAAGGACAATTCTAGATCGCCATGAAGGACAATTATAGACCACCATGAAGGACAATTCCGGACTGCCATGAAGGACAATTCCGGACTGCCATGAAGGACAATTCTGGACTGCCATGAAGGACAATTCTAGATTGCCATGAAGGACAATTCTAGTCCACCATGAAAGACAATTCCGGACTGCCATGAAGGACAATTCTAGACTGCCATGAAGGACAATTCCGGACCACCATGAAGGACAACTTGGGACCACCAATCCTACGCAGCTGTTGTTCTAAGATGGGATGCCATCCTGGAATGTCCTGGCACATGAGAGTACGTGCTGAGGGACACACTAAAGCCCAGTGGGGAATGGCCACTGTCTGAGGTCTTTCTGCTGAAGGTAAATGAGGGCCTGTTCAGTTGTCAAACCATCCTGGTGCATCAAAGGCATGTAAATATATCTGGTTGATGTAAGAAATGCCCTTAGTTTGTTGGATAGAATCAAACTCCAATATTTGTTTGTTCCCTTTATGACTATGTGTGTATATATATATATATAAACATTTTTTATGAATAAAGTATCTTTTTGAAATAAATAGAAACTTCTGCTAACAGCAAGATGGAGGATCAGCTAGCATCAGAAGACTAGGGCACTGTAGGTATGTGACATCTAGCTGCTGAGGTGAGTTGATACAATAGCATGAGAAAGCCCTCTCAGTCTCACAGAGAGAAACGCTCAACGAAACTCAAAGAAAGTGACACTGAGCCATTTTCTGGTAAAATTTAGCCCATTGAATTTTTAGAATATGCAACATTTCAATGGTCTAAGGTTTCTCCAAGGATCTTTACATATTGTCCAGCTTTTTGCGGCATACAGGAAAGTGAATAAAATGTAGCATCTTATCTTCCAATCGCCACAGGTTTGAAAATTCATCTGGGTAATGGTAGAGAATGGAGTTGAATCAGAATGACTGTGCATTGTACGCAGGTTCCAATTGTCAATTCACTTGGTGGTTAATGGGATTAAGTTTGAGCCACTGTAGCAGCTCATTTTGTGGTGCCATGAGAATTTCTAGCCCTGAGTGCATTGCATTATATGAATTGTTATTGTTGAGTAAAATTATAGGCATATGCCCTGTTAATGTTACTAACTCTAACTGCTATTCACATCGGGTCACGTCAATTAAGAGGCTGCAGATATTCTGGCTTGGGAGTCTTGCGATCCAGAATCATTCCGTTATCTTCACATGTGTTAAAATAAATAATGCACAGAAATGTACATTCAACAGTATGCACACAATATCCAAAATGATTTTTAAAATGTAGGAGCAGATTACTGCAGATGCTTGGATCTGTACTGAAAACAACAAATGCTGGAAATCACAGAGGGGGGTCAGGCAGCATTCATGGAAAGAGAGCAAGCTAGCATACCGAGCCTAGATGACTCTTTATCAGAGCGTTATGGTAGATCTCTCATAGCCTTGCTCAGTGAGTAAAGGATTATGTGGTTTTATAACAATAAAAGGATTATCAACAAAATAAAAAGTGAAAATATGGATGTAGAGAGCACTATAGGAAGTGTGAAACTTAAAGCAAGTGCCAATCATATTCAACACTTTCAGTACGCTGACAGATAAGTACATTAAGGGCATTGTTATATTTAGGTTTCAGTTTGATGGAGTTTAGTTTGGATAGGTGCAAGGTGCTGCATTTTGTGAAGGCAAGTCTTAGTGGGACTTGAACACTTGGTGGCGGGGTCCTGGGGAGTGTTGCTGGTCGAGGAGACCTTGGGGTGTGGGTTCATGGTTCCTTGAGGGTGGAGTCGCAGGTCGATAGGAAAGTGAGGGGGGCGTTTGGTATGCTTTCCCTTATTGGTCAGAGCGCTGGGTGCGGGAGTTGGGGAGTCGTGTTGCAGCTGTGCCGGATGCTGGTTGGGTCACTTTTGGAGTGTTGTGTGCAATTCTGGTGTCCTACCGATCGGAAGGATGTGGTGGGACTTGGGGGGTTCAGAAAGGATTTACATGGATGTTGCCAGGGTTGGAGGGTTTGGGCTGTGGGGGGAGGCTGAGTGAGCTGAAGCTGTTTTCCCTGGGGCATGGGACCTGGGGTTTGGCCTCATGGAGTCTTGTGGAGTCGTGAGGGAATGGATGGGATGAATAGACAAATGGCCTGGGTTGGAGGGGGGAGGGGGGCGGGGGGGTCTGGGGTGACAGGGAAAGATTTGGGAGGGACCTGGGAGGCAACGTTTTCATATAGAGGGTGGTGCGCGTATGCAACAAGCTGCTAGAGGAAGTGGTGGATGCTGGTATAATTACAGCATTTAAAAGGCATCTGGATGGGTATATGAATAGGAAGAGTTTAGAAGGATATGGGCCAAGTGCTGGTAAATGGGACTAGATTAGATTAGGATATCTGGTCAGCATGAACGAGTTGGACCAAAGGGTTTGTTTCCGTGCTGTACATCTCTATGACTCTGTGTAACTACTTTGAGCAATGCAGATCAACTTGTCACCCAAGTATGTGTGGTGTTGGAAACGTACAGCCGGTCAGGCAGCATCTGAGGAGCAGGAGCAGAAGGGCATAAGCCCTTCATCAGGAATGAGGCTTGTGAGCTTACACTGAAACGTTGATTCTCCTGCTCCTCGGATGCTGCCTGACCTGCTGCGCTTTTCCAGCATCACACTTTTTGACTCTGATCTCCAGCATCTGCAGTCCTCACTTTCTCCTTCTCACTCAAGTATGCCTGGGTTTGTCGAATGTTTGCCTCTGAGTCAAAGGATTCCTTGATGTCAGCCCAAATTTGGCTATTTAATCTGAATCCTCACACTCAGTCAGCAATAATCTTCTGGTTATTTGCATTCTATCTTGCGCTGATGCACACATTTCTGTTCAACCTCAGGTGCAATTGTTTTATTGGCTCATGGGATGCGGTTGGGCCAGCATTTATTGCCCGTCCCTAATTGCCCCTTGAGAAGGTGGTAGTGAGCTGCCTTCTTGAACTGCTGCAGTCTATTTGTTGTTGGTGGAACCACACAGTGCCCTTAGGGAGGGACTTCCAGCAGATGCAGTGACACGCAGCACCAGGTGGAGTTAACAACACCTGGTTTTGCAGTTAGACACCTTACAGCCTTCAGGATTCAACACCAAGTTTCACACACCAAAACAGAACATGCTGGAAAAGCTCAGTTCTGAGGAAGGGTCACTGCACCCGAAAGGTTAACTCTGATTTCTCTGCATGGATGCTGTCAGACCTACTGAGCTTTTCCAACAATTTTTGTTTTTGTTTCTGATTTCCGGCCTCCACAGTTCTTTCTGTTTGTATTAAGCTCAACAACTTCAGCCCTCTGCTTTGATAGTTGTACCTGCCCTGAGCCTCGTGCCTGTATCTTAGAGTCATAGAGATGTACAGCGTGGAAACAGACCCTTCGGTCCAACCCGTCCAGGCCGACCAGATATCCCAACCCAATCTAGTCCCACCTGCCAGCACCCGGCCCATATCCCTCCAAACCCTTCCTATTCATATACCCATCCAAATGCCTTTTAAATGTTGCAATTGTACCAGCCTCCACCACATCCTCTGGCAGCTCATTCTATACACATACCACCCTCTGCGTGAAAAAGTTGCCCCTTAGGTCTCTTTTATATCTTTCTCCTCTCACCCTAAACCTATGCCCTCTAGTTCTGGACTCCCCGACCCCAGGGAAAAGACTTGGCCTATTCATCCTATCCATGCCCCTCATCTTGTTGATATTATTTCTGCTTTTATCACAGCTGACCTTTATTTTGCATTAACATTTACACCGGGCCTATGCTTTCCTCTTACTCCACAACTTTTGTTCTATAGTCGGTCTCCATCTCCTTCTGCCCTATAACCTCCCCTTCTGTCCCACTTGTCCATTCCTTTTGTCTTTCAACAGCATTACACCCATCACCTTTCTCTCCCCCTACAGTCCTGAAAAAGTCACATCGGATCCAGAAAGTTAACTTTCTTTCTCTCCAGAGATGCTGGGAATCTCCAGCACTTTTTCAACTATGTACAAAAGTGAAATTTTATCAGCTACAGCTGCGGTCAAATGCCCCGCCACATGACACATTTGGTCTGCCATTCCAAGTGAGTAAGTGCAACACAGTCGGATCTCATAGAGTCATACAGCACGGAAACAGACTCTTTGGTCCAAACATAATCCGAACATAACCCTAGCCCAAACTCAACTATCCCTCCTGCTTCCCCCTGGTCCATTTCCCTCCAAACCATTCCTATTCATGTTTTTATCCTAAAGTCTTTTAAATGTTGTAACTGTACCGACATCCACCACTTCCTCAGTAAGTCCATTCCACACATGAACCACCCTCTGTGTAAAAAAAAGCCCCTTGTGTCTTTTCGAAATCTCTCTCCTCTCACCTTGAAAATATGCCCCCAAGTCTTGAAATCTCCTATCCTAAGGAAGAGACAACTACCATTAACCTAATCTATACCCCTCATGATTTTATTAACCTCTATCAGCACACAACCTTCTATGCTCCAGTAAAAAAAAGTCACAGCCTTTCCTTATAACCTTCCACACCAGGCAACATCCTGGTAAATCTCTTCAGAATCCTCTCCAGCTTAATAATACCCTTCCAATAACTGTTCGACCAGAACTGCACACAGTATTCCAGAAGAGGTCTCACCAAACTCAACAAGATAACCCAACTCCCATACTCATCTTTGGGGTGAGAGGGTAAATGTAGGCTGCTTTCCTGAAAGATCTGAATGGGTCTATTTTGGGGATGTATTTTTGGGGATCTTAAGCTCTTTGTTGCTTTGCTGATGTAGTTCCAGTTGGGTCAAGGAGCTCAGATCTCAGCGACAGGATAAACAGTGTCTTGTTAAACTCGAACCCAAAGCCCCAGCCTTCTTTCACAGCCTGTCTCCCATTAGAAGCTAACCATGCAGGAACAAAGTTAAAAATCACACAGCACCAGGTTATAGTCCAACAGGTTTAATTGGAAGCACTAGCTTTCGGAGCGACGCTCCTTCATCAGGTGGTTGACAACCTGGCGTTGTGTGATTTTTAGCTTTGTCCACTCCAGTCCAACACCGGCATCTCCACATCATGCAAGGAGCAAGTCGCTTTGAGTCCTATCCAAAGACAAGGCGCCAGTCCCTCTAGTGGTGGGTGTGAGAGCGAATTTGCTTAGATTCCAAACACACGGCTCCCAGAGAGGAAAGGGAAATTATTGCAGGTTTCCCATTGACTCAGTGCATTTGCTAAAACCCGCTCTCAATACACGGAGCAGCAACAATTATAACCTCCAGTGTGACAGTGCCCTCTTGCTTATTAAAGACTCATTAAACTGGGACACTTGTCAATTATTTGGGATGGGGGGGGGGGGGGGGGAGGTGGATGTGTTGCAAAACGTATAAAAGTTGCAACTTTAAACCCCAAATCGATTGGGTAGATGTGAAGTTTGCTGAGAACAATTTGAAAATCTGTCGCGTTGTTTTTTTTAAAAAATGTATATTTGTTGTTTAATTTGGTCAGTTCCTCGATATGAGCAATTGCCTTTAAGAGCAGTCCACGCGATATTGCTGTTCGGCACTGGGTGCAGATATAAATTATTGGAGTTTATTTTTCTAAATGCAACGTAATTTGGCGACGGTGAAGCGTCGCTTTTTTTCTCTCTCTCTCTCCTTCCTGGAGTGTCGTGTCTTGCAAACGGACTGAATTAGCTCGGGTTGCTGTGAGTAATCTGACGCAGAGAGTAACGGGGAAGCCAGGCCGGTTGAACATCGCCGGCGTTCTTTGAGGAGCTTGGCGACAGCCTGCAACACAGCAAATCCGCAATGAGTACCTCTGTCTTTCCTGCTCCTGGTCAGGAATTCCAAAGAGCTGGGTAAAAGATGGACCGAGGTAAGCACGCTTCAGATAAAGCATTTTTTAAAAAAAGGTAGGGGTGGAGAGAGATGTAGGAGCAGATCACTGCAGATGCTGGGATTTATACTGTGTGTGTGCATTTTAAATGTTGCATTCAAATATTTACTAACGATTGCACAACCCTCCTCAATAGAAATGAGCATCTCTGCTCATCCTTCTGGCTGGGAGAAGCAGATGTTTGACAATTAACTTGATGTCTCCCTTTAGAAGAGAAAAAAAAACATGAATTGAGAGATGGGGAGGACTTGCTTTCAGATGGCTTAGCTCATTCGGTTTGCTCTTGTCTGCTTGCATTCCGTGTGAGTTTGCCCCCTCCTTTCCCCACCTTTGAGTCTGCAGGTGGAAAGTTGGTATTTCATACCTTTGCACATTTCTGATACTTGTTTGGTGAGCGTATTCCCCCTCCCCTCCCCCCAAAAAAACCCTCCCCTCCCCTCTCCACAGGAGTCTTGGGGGTGATAAAGGGAGGTGGTAGGGAGGCTGGATATGAGGAGGATTAACATTAAGGAAGGGTTTGTGCTTTCTGCTTGGTATCAGGGCAGTCAAGAGACAGGGACACCAGGATGTCAGACCCCAGCCTCGAGATGTTGCCCAGTACTGATGGCGAACAGCAGAGTCTCTCAGGACTGACCTGCAGATGAACAACGAGTTTCAAGCTTTTAAATAACAGAGACAGAGAGAAAATAAATAACCACACCAGAACTGCGGATGCTGGAAACCTGAAACATTACAGAAAGCACAGGAGAGGCGCTGAAGAAATTCAGCAGAGTCTGTGTGGAGATAGACCGTTCTCTTCGGGTGACTGCAGAGAAAGGGAACAACATAGATTGATCGGTGCAAACTTGTGATTCTCCACCCTTTTCCTCTCTCCTAAACAATCTACTCTCAACCCACAATCCAACCACCACCATCCAGGCTGTGCCATGTGAAAAAAAAAAGCCAGAGAGAGAGAGAGAGAGAGATCGATCACTGGACAAGGTTTTGCTCCTGGTGTTAGTGTGAAGATGGTGGATCCTGTTCCCCTGTGTCAGCCAGTTCCACGCAGGGTCTACCAGGGAAGCGGCCAGGAGCATGGGTGGCGAGGGCCGCCTCTTGCCAGCTCTCTGAATAATGTCAACCAGAGAGATCTCTCCCAGGCACAACAGTGACAAGGCAGCAGCGCAGACCCCAGCCAAGGAGCTGATCCGGAACCGCATGAAAATGGTCATCGACCAGCTCGAAGTTATTCTGCAGGAGCTCAAAGAAGTGGCGAAGGAGCTGAAGGAGGTGAGGCTGATTTATTCCCTTACCCCCTTATTCTCAACCCCCTCTGTCTTGAACAACTCCCAGACCGACCCCTCAAGAGAGTCGTGTTCCCCTCCCCTCCTTGCATTTCTTGGAATCGTTTGCATTCTCACAGAGGCCGCTGTTAATTTTAATGAAGCCGTGCAATTTAAACATTTACTGTGACTAATACCCAGACCGTCCTCAGTTTGGTATTCAAGAGAATCCTCTCCCCACCCCCGGCATCTATTTAATTCCTTTGCATTCTACTAGAGGCTGTTGTTAGTTTTGATTTTGTATTTGCCTCCCCTTCCTTGCACTTACTTTAACCGTTTGCATTCTCACACAGGCTGCTTTTAGTTTTAAAATATGCCATGCAATTTAAACATTTATTGTGACCAACTCCAATACCGTCCCCCTGTTTCTTATTCAAGAAAATCGTGCCCTCCCCCAACTTTCCTTGCATCTATTTTAATCCTTTGCATTTGCCCAGAGGGTGTTGTTAGTTTTAATTTTATATTTGCCGTGTAATTTAAACATTTATTGTGACCAACTCCCAGACCATCCCCCTGTGGAGACCTCTCCAGTGTTGCACCTTCTGACAACATCCTGCAAATATTGGCTAAACATTTTCAACATAAGCCTCGAAGAGAAACACAGTCCTAGTTACGATCTGTCCTTCAGAGCCGCTTGCTCCCCACGTCTTGGCTAATATTGCACATTTAATCTGAAACCACCTCGCTATAGCAATACGAGACAATCTGCTACCTCTTCTTCGTGATTGCTACTTTTATTTTGTTGCTGTATGTCTCTCAGCGAGTCTCTTGCCTTTGCTTTAATCAATTGTTTGTTGTTACAATGATCTGTCTCAGTAAATTCACGGGCTGGAAGCGGATTTCTGGTCCCCCAATTTCCTAACCATGCCCGGACGCATTTGCCACATGTCCCCTGGTCCTAAATTAATCCCGATTGACTGAAATCTATTTGTTGAAGTCCTGTCGATTACTATACTGTACAGCTTCTTGTGAAGAGCCAGTTGCCATTAGTGACTAAGATTGTTGGGGCGGGGGGGGGGGGGGAGAGCCATAGAAAGGGAGGAAAATAGAGGGAGAGATACAGGGGGAGATAGAGAGAGAGAGAAATACAGGGAGATATAGAGGGGGAGATAGAGGGAGATATAGAGGGGGAGATAGAGAGAGAGACAAAAATAGAGGGGGAGATAGAGAGAGAGAGAGAGAGACAAAAATAGAGGGGGAGATAGAGAGGGAAAAATAGAGGGAGATTTGGGGGGAGATAGAGAGAGAAATAGAGGGGGAGATATAGAGGGGGAGATATAGGGGGAGATAGAGAGAAAGATTGGAGACAAATAGAAAGGGAAGATAGAGAGGGAGAAATATAGACAGGGAGAAAAATAGAGGGAGAGATAGAGAGGGAGAAACATAGAGGGAGATATAGAGGTGGAGAAAAATAGAGGGATAGAGAGGGAGAAAATAGAGGAAGAAAAATAGAGGGGGAGATATAGAGAGGAAGACAAATAGAGGGGGAGAAAAATAGAGGGTGATATACAGGGGAAGATAGACAGGGAGAAAAATAGAGAGGGAGATAAGGACCAAAATAGAAGGAGAGACAGAGGGGGGATAGGGTGATAGGGAGAAACACAGCGAGGTTTATGGAGGGAGAGACAGAGAGGGATTGTTATAACAGTGGGGATGTTTATTTTTTGGCACAGATTTGATGCTGTCCAATCCATGTAAGTATTTTTTCCCCCCCAAAATCATTAGTATTCCTAAGGTATGATTTCTTGAATATTTTCAGAGCTGCTTGTCTCTCTCCACTGTAGGTAGTGAAACAGATCGACAAGTTGACATCTGATTTTGATTTTGAGATGGAGCCAGATGACTGGACAATTGCCACAATGAGTAGCACCTCCAGCAGTGACACAGCTAGAAACCACGACAGATGTGGGCCTTTTTCTGATTACGGGCAGCTCGGGTTCCTGACTCCTGACATCCTGTCGGATAGCTGGGAGTTCTGCTCCTTCTTGGAGTTTCCAGGAGAGTCGAGTAAGGTCGAGGCAGGCGGCGACGACAAGGAGCTCCCACACACCCCGTCTGAGGTGGACTACAGGATGATGAACGGAGGATTGATCCCCAATGGGCCTGAGGGATGTGTCCCTGACACATCCAGCGAGGACACCATTAGCAGTGCCCCTAGTCACAAAGCCCTCCTGAGGACCTCTGGCACCAGGGAGCGGGTGCGATTCAGCGATAAAGTTCTGTACCACGCGTTGTGCTGCGATGACGACGAGAACGAGGAGCCTGAGGAGGAGGCAACAGCAATCTCTGCAGCGAGTCCTGGTGCAGGCCCCAGTGAGATCCGTGAGGGGGAGGGCAGTGTGGCACCCAAAGCATTGTCCTCGCCATCCGCTTCCAAACCCCATCACCACGGCCCGCCGTCCACAGTGCCAGCCAAAGGAAACCCTTCCTCCAGGAAAGTAACCATGAGGAATAACAGCACACAAACCGTGTCCCACAAAAGCACTCAGACGCTCCTGTCCTATGGGTCCTCTAAGACACAACAGAACTCAAAGAAAGAGGGGCCAAAGTAGCCATCGATTCCTCTGTCCCATCTCCCCCACCTCACCCAACCCTAGATGGGATACTGCTTGACTACCTATTGGCATCATGAGACTCAGGGATTTTCAATAGAATATATTAAGAAAAAAAATTGTTTTACAGAAAAGGTAGATTCCAAAATTTTGCACCCATTGACTAATTGCATAAAAATGCACTTTAAGAATCTACTTTTTTTTAGCTTTATTTTACCTGGTACCTTCAAGATTGTAGGAGGCTTTTATTTTTGTCTTAACTCGCAGTATTTAATCTTGCCTGAGTACTGTGCCTGTAAATAGAGCGTGCTTCCAAACGAGCCTTTCTGTCTTTGTGCTCTGCTTTCTTGGCAATGTCCTACAGTTAATAATGGTTTTCACTCCATTCTATATTAATTTCTAAAGCAATTAAATCTGTCCCAATTTAATTGGTTCGTTCTTTATTTTCTAAAAAAAAAGGAGTTCCAGCTGCTGATACCTGGTTGCCATCCTTGCAGGTGTTTTTGCTGAACCACTATCCCATTTCAGATGATCCAACATCCACATAAAGTGACACTAGATGGAACCACAATGAATGGGGGAAATATAATCCTATGTGCTATTCCTTAAGCCAATTCCATCAGTTGAATGAACTGAAAAATCTGAATTTTATGATTTTATTTTTTTTAAAAATGCATAAAATGCTTCCATAATATTCAGCAGGAGATTTAACCCATCGAATGCTATCAAAGTCTAGTTTGGAGATTGCCTGAATGGGTACAGTCTGTAATGTTACCATTTTAGATATCAGACAAAGGACAGAGCAGTGGTTTAAATCAAGACAGAGCATTTTGTTCCGACAAGATCTTTCTTTGAAAGACACTGTGAAGCAGTCTGCTTGGAAAAAAAAGTTTACACGTTTGATTTGTAAGTCATATGTATGCTTTGTTTGATGCAGAACATTGACTCATTTGATGCAATAAATTAGTGTCTACTTTATCTAAAATATCTTGAGTTTCAAGGTTAATTTAAAGAAAAAGTGCGAACTGTACGTAATGTCTAACTCAGCTGACCATGAAAAAATTGTCACACAGCAAATGATGATTAACATAAGAGCTGAAAGAATAGATGCCGGAAAATAATAATCACCCAGCATCTGAAATATGCATCTTTTTGTTAGATTAGTGTCAATAACATGTATTTACACTAAATTGGATTCATGGTTCCTTGAAGTTGGAGTCACAGGATAGTGAAGAAGGCATTTGGTACGCTTCCCTTTATTGGTCAGTGCATTGTCTATGGGAGTTGGGAGGCTGTGTTGTGACTGTGCAGGACATTGACTAGCCTACATTTGGAATACTGCATTCAGTTCTCCTCTCCCTCTACAGGGAAGATGTTGTGAAACTTGAGGGGGCTCTGAAAGATTTGCAGGGGTGTAAAAAGATTTGGGGGGGCTTGGAGAGTTTGAGCTATAGGGAGAGGCTGGAGTGTTGGAGGCTGAGTAGTAACCTTATAGAGGTTTATAGTAACATGGAGGGGGTGGGGGGTGGTGAATACGATGAATAGCCAATGTCTTTTCCCCAGGGTTGAGGAGTCCAAAGCTAGAGGGCATAGGTTTAAGATGAGAGGGGAAAGATTTAAAAGTGATCTAAGGACAACATTGTCAAACAGAGTGCATGTGTGGAATGAGCTGCCAGAGGAGGTAGCTGAGGCTGGTACAATTGTAACATTTAAAAGGCATCTGGATGGTTACATGACAGGCAAGGGTTTAAAGGGATATGGGCCAAATGTTGGTAAATGGAACTAGATTAATTTAGGCTATCTGGTCAGCATGAACGAGTTAGACTGAAGGGTCTGTTTTTTTGTGCTGTACAGCTTTGTGACTCTGAAGTATGACTTTTGGAGTTAAAAAACAAAGAATTGCAGATGCTAGAAATCTGAAACAGGAACAGAAATGACTGGAGAACTCAGAAGACCTGACAGTATCTGAGGAGAGAGAGCAGAGTCAGTGTTTCTTCAGAACTGATTGTAATTGGAAAAAGCTTATTTACCAACTCCTAGCTACAATTAGTTCTGAAGAAGGGCCACTACCTGAAATGATGACTCTGCTTTCTGTCCACAGATGCTGCCAGACCTGGCAACGTATTTTTTATGGACACAGTTATGTACAATATTATACTGTTGGGAGAATAACGATCAGGCCTATCTCTTTAATACCAGAATGTCTGATCAGCACAATTTGTGTTGTATACATTTATATATTTTTAGAAACCAGGAAGATATAATATTTTGTGCTAAATGAGTGGGAAGAAAATGGCCTGTGTGACAGGTGAGTTTCAAAAATATATATTTTGAATGTACAGATGTCAGTGTGATTTAGCAGCAATTAGCTCGTTGAAAGAAAATGTATTTGGCGTTCCTGTGTTTGTATCAGTGAGTGAAAGACAAAAAGCTTCAGCAACATTTTTTAGGCATCAACAAACGAAACAATAGAATCGGTGTTGTCAGTTATGAGCGAACGGGAAGTTAATTATGGAAAATAATGGCTGACTATAAACTAATTAGAGCATCTATCAATGAAAGGATTTGCATAATACCAACAGCTAATGTTGGAACAAAGTGTCAAATTCAGTTGGAGGTTTGCAACATTGGGTGTAAAGTTGGTGAATTTCTCCCTCAGTAAGGTTTTCGCTGTGGCCAAAGGGTATACACTAATATCCTATGCAATCTGAAACCTTCTGATTGCGTATTCGGAGTACCTTGAGTTGAATATCTTAGAGTATAAGATGCTGCCAGTGATCAGATATGCAAGTATTTCGGATGTAAGGTATACTGTTCAGTAAGAATCTGACAAAATGCCGAGTCATTCTTAAAGGTGGAATGTAATTCAATTTGAGTTTCATGCAGGTCTGCATTTACATGGCATCTGTACACTTACTGATATCTCTCATCACTTGCTTGCTCTGTGTTTTATGATTTTTAAAACTGCTGATTGGGGAATATTTTGTGGACAATTTACAAAAATCAATTTTACTCTGCAGGCACTGTGGCAGCTGGCCCAGTTTATGTCACTGTGACACCATTGAGGTGGGGTTTCTATATAAAATTCTTGCTCTGGGCTGCCTATAGCCAGCTGTCATGAAGCATAGTGCAGAGACAAAGGGATACCAGCAAGTACATAGATTTTAAAGCTTTATTTGTCAGTCTAAACCTGATTAGATTAGATTCCCTACAGTGTGGAAACAGGCCCTTTGGCCCAACTAGTCCACACCAACCCTCTGAAGAGTAACCCACCCACACCCATATTTACCCCTGACTAACATGCCTAACTTTATGGGCAATTTAGCATGGCCGATTCACCTAACCTGCACATCTTTGGACCGTGGGAGGAAATTGGAGCACCCAGAGGAAACCCACACAGGCACGGAGAGAATGTGCAAATTCCACACAGGCAGTCTCTGGAATTGAACCCAGGTCCCTGGCAGCAGTGCTAACCACTGTGCCACCGTGCCACTCCATGTATTTCCCGTTGTGCCCCATAACTTCACATCCATGTCATTAGTGCGCGTCAAAAACATCAGCAATCCTAATTCTGAACTGGTTCAGCAACAGTGATTCACAATAACTTTACTCAGTGGGTAAAAATTAATAGCACTATTGATTAATTTTCTTACTGATTTCCAATTGATGCCTGGATATAAATCATGTTACATTGGCTCCTGTAAAGTACTGGAGAACAAGTCACCTGCAGGTATGTAATTTTAAAAATATTACATGAAGTTCCCGGTATATGCTTTGTTGAACTGCATGGGAACATAGTATTGGGTTTATACTTTACTGGATTTAAAGTTTAGGAAGTACTTTACAAGTCTTCTTCAGACCCTATCACACAGTGTGATCTTGGATACACTTTCCATACTCTGACGAACCATAGGGTGAGAAAACCAGAATCACCCTTGATCTGCCTGCTAATAGCTTTCATTTATTTAACTAGAAGCATGGTCCATTTTGAAATAAGGAAATTTGAAGCAATCAAAACACTGGAGTATTGCCTTAGACATGTATAATAGTGTGATAGTAGTGTCTATAACTTGATATTACTGCTTAAAAATCTGTTATCTCAGGCTGTCCGATAGGGACTGAAGAACACTTTTAAAGTACTTACTAAACTTTAAATCCAGGAAAGTATGAACCCAATATTATATTCCCATGCAGTTCAACAAAGCATATACCGGGAACTGAATATAATATTTTAAGAATTACATACCTGCAGGTGACTTGTTCTCCAGTACTTTACAAGAGCCAGTGTAACATGATTTATATCCAGGCACCAATTGGAAAGAATTCTAACTTGATATGATGTAGAGAGAGGGTGGTACGGTGGCTCAGTGATTAGCACCGCTGCCTCACAGCACGAGGGACTTGGGTTTGATTCCACCCTCGGGTGACTGTCTGTGTGGAGTTGCATATTCTCCCTGTGTCTGTGTGTGTTCCCCTCTGGGTGCTCTGGCTTCCTCCCACACCCAAAGATAGGTGGGTTAGCCATTGGAGGTGCAGAGATAGGATAGGGAGGTGGCTGTGGGTGAGATGCTGTTCAGAGGATTGGATGAGGGCCTGTTTCCACACTGTAGGGAGTCTATGAATACCAGCTTAGGCCCCTTCACAGATTTGAGCACCAACTCCCAAAGGGTTCTTGCACCCCTGTTAACTTTGTATCATTCAGCATGGGTTAGCCCCCTCATTCCTCTGAACAAAATGGCTTCCCAGGTTTCTGAGCTAATTTTGAACCACCATTGCAGTGGATTCTTATTGCAACAGCCTGTCAATGTTCTCTTCAAGTGTATTACCATCTTTCTTACTGTTTATTGCACTCAACAGGTTTTGTAACTTGTGCATATGTAATCATTGTGCCCCATAACTTCACATCCATGTAATTAATGCGCGTCAAAAACATCAGCAATCCTAATTCTGAACTGGTTCAGCAACAGTGATTCACAATAACTTTACTCAGTGGGTAAAAATTAATAGCACTATTGATTAATTTTCTTACTGATTTCCAATTGATGCCTGGATATAAATCATGTTACATTGGCTCCTGTAAAGTACTGGAGAACAAGTCACCTGCAGGTATGTAATTTTTAAAATATTATATGCTTTGTTGAACTGCATGGGAACATAGTATTGGGTTTATACTTTACTGGATTTAAAATTTAAGAAGTACTTTACAAGTCTTCTTCAGACCCTATCAGACAGTGTGATATGTTTAAGCAGCACTGGAGTCATGGGTTTTGTGGAAAAAGCAGTAATGTGGAGTTGAGGATTATCAAATCAACCACTATGTCATTGAATGGTGGAGCAGGTTTAATGGGCAGACAGGCCTACTTCTGTTCCTGTGGTCTTATTGGTGATCTTAAAATTTAGAGAGACTGTTTAGGGAGTGAGTGTGGGGCCCACAATTATGACGTAGCTCGATCCATCTGGAGGATAGATCATCAGTCTTAAGGTCCGAAGGAGTGTTGCTGAGCAAAGAGACCTTGGAGTGCAGGTTCATAGCTCCTTGAAAGTGAAGTCGCAGGAAAATAGGATAGTGAAGAAGGCGTTTGGTATGCTTTCTTTTATTGCTCAGAGCATTGAGTACAGGAGTTGGGAGGTCATGTTACGGCTGTACAGGACATTGGTTAGGCCACTGTTGGAATATTGCATGCAATTCTGGTCTCCTTCCTATTGGAAGGATGTTGTGAAACTTGAAAGGGTTCAGAAAAGATTTACAAAGACGTTGCCAGGGTTGGAGGGTTTGAGCTAAAGTGAGAGGCTGAACAGGCTGGGTCTGTTTTCCCTGGAGCGTCGGAGGCTGAGGGGTGACCGTATAGAGGTTTACACAATTATTAGATTAGATTACTTACAGTGTGGAAACAGGCCCTTCAGCCCAACAAGTCCACACTGCCCCGCTGAAGCGCAACCCACCCATACATGTACCCCTTACCTAACACTACAGGGCAAATTTAGCATGACCAATTCACCTTAACCTGCACATCTTTGGACTGTGGGAGGAAACCGGAGCACCTGGAGGAAACCCACGCAGACACGGGGAGAATGTGCAAACTCCACACAGACAGTCGCCCGAGGCTGGAATCAAACCTGGGACCTTGGTGCTGTGAGACAGCAGTGCTAACCGCTGAGCCACCGTGCCACCCACAATTATGAGGAGCATGGATAGGATAAATAGACAAAGTCTTTTCCCTGAGGTCAGGGAGTCCAGAACTAGAAGGCATAGGTTTAGGGTGAGAGGGGAAAGATATAAAAGAGACCTAAGGGGCAACTTTTTCACGCAGAGGGTGGTACGTGTATGGAATGAGCTGCCAGAGGAAGTGGTGGAGGCTGGTACAATTGCAACATTTAAGCGGCATTTGGATGGGTATATGAATAGGAAGGGTTTGGAGGGATATGGGCCGGGTGCTGGCAGGTGGGACTAGATTGGGTTGGGATATCTGGTCGGCATGGACGGGTTGGACTGAAGGGTCTGTTTCCATGCTGTACATCTCTATGACTCTGGTGTTTGCTGCCAGACAATATACCCACGGCTTCTTGGAAAACTATGCATGGACGATGCATACTTCATTTAATATGCAAATTGTCCAACAGGTTCAGGAGGTTAGAAGAAATGCTGTGAGTTATAAATCTCCAGAACCTGTCATCCGATTTATGCCACTCAACTATTTCCCTTTCATTAATGGCATCCTGCCCTCAATAGCCTCATTATTTCTTAGGATTTTGCTGAATTTCCATATTAATTGACCATGAAACTTTCTGCAGAAGGTTTTAGCACTCATAACGGAACGGTTTAAATACCCTTTTGATAAAGCAATAATTGTTACGGAAATGCTAATCAATCTCTGATGCCCAATTTAAGCCTGTGAGTCTCATTCTTGCATCAAGTAAATTCCTCTGCAGGATTTAAAATACAAAGAAATGTAATTATTTATTTTCCTTCCTGCCTTTTGTTCCTTGTCTTAACTCTTAATTCCCTCTTTTTATTTCCTAACTATACACAATTTATCTCTTTCTCCAATTCTTCCCTTTTCAATCCTTCAATCTCATTGGCTGCACAGAAATATAACGTTGGATTCTGCCTTTCATTGAGGTACACTTTTAGCAGCTTGCTTTCTCTATAAATTATGTGGCAAAACATTCTCAAGCTGGAAGTTGAGGCCAGTTGAACTCATGCGCTGGCTCAATAGATGCCTTCTGGAACGATTTAGGTGAATTTAATTTGTTCTGACTCATTTCATCATCCAGATCTCTGATGTGTGGAATGCACTTTGTTATCACTGGTTAATCAGAAGGCAATGATCTTACCAATGACACAGATTAACATATTGTTAAATTGCAGACCAATCAACTATCTATTTGAGCACAGGCTAAAGATTTACAGGTGAGAACTAAAAACCATTCTAATAACATATTTCATTTTTTTTCCTAATTCTGGTTTATTTTAAAATTAATATAGCACACATCACTGTGATAAACTTACAGTGCCTGTTATTAAACATTAAGTAATTACCTTATGTTTTGCATTGTGTTTAACATAGCCAAAGACCCATTCAACTGAATAAACATGTGTTTATGCAGGTGAGTAATTTCTAATTATAATATCCATTCCTATATTAAGCCCTTTTGAAACAACTTAATGCCCGAATACTAATGCCACATACCTTTAAGAATTCTGGCAAAAAAATGATTATTTTTTAATCTAATGGTTTGGAAATTCAGGCTCATGATTGTATTGGGCTCAAAATGCTCTCAATGAAATCTATGCCATGAATTAGTTTCAGATTTTTTGAAGAGTTGACAAGAATATAAATAGGAATTTCAACAGTTGATTTGGTAATGCTCGAGCACGCATTTCCTTAAGCAATATGGGCATCATTGATTGGACCAATATTTTATTACCCATCTCTATTCGCCCTTGAGAAAGTGGCGTGAGCTACTTCCTTAATCCACAGCAATCTATAAGAGTTGGGATATCATGTTTTGGCTATTCAGGACATTCATTAGGCCACTTTTGGAATACTGTGTTCAATTCTGGTCTCCCTACTATGGGAAAGATGTTGTGAAACTTGAAAGGGTTCAGAAAAGGATGTTGCCAGGGTTGGAATGTTTGAGAGAGAGATTGAATAGGCTGGGGCTATTTGCCCTGGCGCGTCGGAGGCTGAAAGGTGACCTTAGAGAGGTTTATAAAATCATGAAGTGCATGGATAGGGTGAACAACCAAGGTCTTTTTCCCACGGTGGGGTAGTCCAGAATTAGAGGGCATAGGTTTAAGGTGTGAGGGGAAATATTTAAAAGGGACCAACCTAAGGGGCAACCTTTTCATGCAGAGGGTGGTGTAGAGGTATGGAGTAAGCTGCCAGAGGAAGTGGTGGAGGCTGGTACAAACATAGCATTTAAAAGGCATCTGGATGGGTATATAAAACAGGGAGAGTTTAGAGGGATATGGGCCAAGTGCTGGAAAATGGGACCAGATTAACTTAGGATATCTGGCCAGCATGGACGAGTTGGACATAATAAGAACCAGGATAGGCCGTCTAGCTCTTCGAGCCTGATCATGGCTGATCTTTTCGGGGTCTCAGCTTCACTTATCCATGCTCTCACCATATCCCTAATTCCTTTACTGTTGAAAAAATATCTGCCTTAGCTTTAAAAACATTTACTGAAGCAGCCTCAACCACTTCACTGGACAGGGAATTCCACAGATTTACCACCCTCTAGGTGAAGAAGGTCCTTCTCAATTTAGACCTAAATCTAAAACAGATGGAAGGGTCTATTTGGCTGCTGTACATCTCTATGACTCTATGTTGAAGAGGTGCATCAACGTTGCTATTAAAAGAAAGTTCCAGGATTTTGACCCAGCAACTGTGTCGGAATGGTGACTTACTTGCAAGTCACAATGGTGATTGGCTTGGAGAGAAACATGCCCCTTGTTACAGCATCTCCTACGAAGGAAAACATTATGTGGTTGTATCTGCTGCCTGTGTGCTTTCAGGTGAAAATCCTTGTGTGTTTGGTAGGTGCCATCAAAGAACTCACCACTGAAACAATTCCTTACCCTGTAATATCGGTGTGACTATGGTATATTGACCATATCATGCACAGAGCTTGACTGTAGCCTATCCCATGACATTGCCACTGGATGTTATAATGTGAGCAGTGGGTTTGTGATAAATGTGACCCAAAAGGAAATTATACGTCATTGTGCTTTAATTGCTTGTCAGCTTAGCACTACAGAAAGATAATTAAGGTTTGAAGCTCTGAAAATTACATATGTACATGCCAGTTTCCTTGTCTGTTTTAGGTGAGGAACTAACACATTTTAAGCAACTTTGCACCCTCTTCACTAAAGTAACACTGTGGGAAATATTGCACGCCTTCAGGAGACCGCAAAGCACTTGGAAGCTAATAATGTATGTTCAGAGTGTAGTCAGTGTTCTAACAATATGAAGCAATGTGTATTTAAATAGGAAACTCCAACAATTATCAAGACATTTTGATATTTTCTGTGGTGATCTTTTTAGATAAATATTGATCAGGAAATTGGACAGAACACCCCTGGTTTTCTTTGAATAATATCATGGGATCTTTTTATAGGCTGGATGGTCTCTTTATGTAACAGCTCATCCAAAAGGAGAAAGTGAGGACTGCAGATGGTGGAAATCAGAGTTGAGAGTGTGATGCTGGAAACGCACAGCAGGTCAGGCAGCACCCGAGGGACAGGAGAATCGACATTTCGGGCATAAGCTCTTCATCAGGAATGAAGGGCTTACGCCCAAAATGTCAATTCTCCTGTCTCTCGGATGCTGCCTGACCTGCTGTGCTTTTCCAGCATCACATTCTCGACCCCCAGCTCATCCAAAAGTCAATACTTCTGATGGTGTTAGCCCAGATTTCTAACTCAGATAGAAGAATATTACCCTTCGAAGAACATAGGACTGAGGAGAAAGTCGGATATTCAGTTCATCAGGCGTGTTCTGCAATTCAGTAATATGGCTGATCTGATCATCCAGTCTCCTATCTGTCCTCTACCCCTCCGCCCTCACCATCCCATAGTCCTTGACTCCTTGAGGTCCATCAGAAACGTACCTCATCCAGCCTTGAATAAATTCAGAGATCCAGTTACCGCTGTCTTCTGGCAAAGAGAATTGCACAGACTGACATCCCTCTGAGAGAGAGAGAGAGGTTCTCCTCCACTTCAAAAGCAAGCAAACAATGCCCTCCCCTCTCCTATGAAAGAAAACATCATCTGAAAATCCATCCAGTCATGCTTTATCAGGATCTAAGGCCCAATCTGTTCACTCTTTCTTAAAAAGAAAAACCCTTTGCCCATGTAAGCATCAAGTGATATATCTTCGAACAGCCTCTTAGGTATTTATATATTTTTCTCTAATAAGGAGACCAGACTGAAGCTTGAATTGACAACAGAAATGATCTGTTATACTTGATTTACCCTGCTGTTGCAGGTTTGATTACTCTGCTCAGAATCTGCTAATTTTATCAGCAGTCTCTACTGTATATTGTAAGACAACTGAAAGCCAATAGTTCATTCTTAAAGGTCAAGAAAAGCATTGTTCTATTCTGGCTTTGCCAGTCTCTCCATGAATTCAAAGAAATATAAAGCATTCTGTTCTTTAGAAGGCCTCATCGGCTTGCCATTATATGAAATATTTACCTTTAATCATTTAGGTTGAGGGGTTACTAACTGAATGATCATTAGTTTGGAATTAAAATGGCACTTTGATGGAATTTTCCATGGTTGAACGATAACAAGAAATGATCTGCCGATCAAATATATTATTAATCAAATTGAATCCATAGCGAACTGGTTATTAAAAGCTGATCGAGGCATGAAAGTGCCTTAATGGAAGTCTTACCCTTCTGGCTATCAGCTCTTGTTAACTTTCCTGTTACTCATTGAGACAGCCTAGTACCATGGGTTAGAAAATCATAGCTCTAAACGAACATTATCACATCAGCCGCCTGTTATACAAAAGCTAATATTGAGAAGTTAATGAAACTGAATGTCTGTCTGGCTGGATGAGAGGTGACTGATGTGTTTGGACTCAAATAATGCTGCTATGAAAACAAATGTCTGCCCCTGTGTGTTTGGTTCTGTTATATTACCCACAAGGTACTGAGAATTATTGCAGCGTGCCGCTGTCTTGCCCACAGTATTCATACCTCATCGCATCTTGCTGTACAGTTTAGCATCCACTTCTGTCAGTAACCCCTGCCAGACTGAAATACCAGCTGAAGCCTTTCTGCTGAAAATTAAGATCTGAAACAACTGGTGTCAGATTACCAAATGGGCACTTAACAAAATCGTCAAAAATTCCCCTCTACTATTTCAACACAGCAACTATCCAGTTGTTTTAAGCAGCGTAACCAAGTAGACTGAAAGGTCCCTCCTTTGACACGGTGGTAGTGTCCATGTCCCTGAGAAGCCCACCTGTACTAACATCTCTGGACAGGTTGAGTAGAAAAATAGGGTGAGCTTTATATTTTCGCACCACATTACAGAATTGTCACTGTGCAAATGGAGGCCATTCAGCCCATCGTGTCTCTGAATGGGCATTATAACTCAGTACCACCCTCCCCTGTTTTTTCCAATAACCCTAAACATTATTTCTGTTTAAATGATCGTCCAATGTCTTCTTGAATGCCTTGATTGAACCTGCCTCCACCACAGTTTCAGAACCTAACTACCTGCCATTTTTAAAAAAAGGTTTCTTCCATTGTTTTTGCTTCTTCTGTCGGTTACCCTATATCTGCGCCCTCTCATTCTTGACCTTTTTGTGAAGGGGAGTAGCATTTCCCTATCTACTCTCCAGCCCCCCATTATTCTGAAAACTTCTAACCACTCCCTGAGCCTTCTCTCGAAGGAAAGCAGTCCCACCTTCTTCGATCTGCCCACAGAATTTAAGTTTCTCATGCCTGGAGCCTTCAGTGCACTGTTTGTATCTCTTGCTTAAGCGAATAAATTAGGATCTCACCAGTCCATGGCACGTGTTGAGGCCTTGGTGTTAGCTGTGATTCAGTTGGTAGTACTTTTCCTTGTACGCTGCAACATTCATGGCCCACCTCAAGAATTGACATTGTAGCCACAATACTGACAGGGTGACTGTTGGATGAGGTTCCTTTCCACTTGCTTGAGTGGACCTAAAAGATTCCATGTGATTAAGAGCGAGGGAATTCTGCCATACAATCTGCAGCACAAAAACAGATCATCTCCTCAATATCACATTGCTGTTTGCAAGGTCTTGCTGTGGGCAAACTGGTAGTTGGGTTACATCCACTACTGTCCTCCAAATGAAGTCCGTTGACTGAAAAATGCCTTGAGACAGCAGGTGTTCATGATAAGTACAACACAAATGAAAAGTCTTTTTTCTTTCCGTTAACAGGAAAGCCGAGTTGCCAGTTGCGGGGTGGAGGTGGGGCGCCCCAGTAGTGGGTACAGATTCTGGCAACAAGAAAATGAGGACGGCTAATGCGGGAGAGTCAGAATCGAAAAGTGTGGCGCTGGAAAAGCACAGCAGGTCAGGCAGCATCTGTGGAGGAGGAGGAGAATCCTTTTATGCCCGAAACGCCAACTCTCCTGCTCCTCAGACACTGCCTGACCTGCTGTGCTTTTCCAGCGCCACACTTTTCCACACAGATTCTGGCAAGGTTGGGGATCTGGTGATTTCAAAGGTGCAGAAAAATCTGCAGACCATCCCATTCATGTACCTGGGTTGATTGAATCCATTTTGGGTGGGACTGAGGACTGAGTGGCATTGGGCTAAAGTCAGAGCTCTGATGGAGTGGTCTCAGCAGATGGTAAAAGACAGTGTGATCTGAGGCATCCATGGGGCAGATGCCAATGACATGAGGAGCTCCCACTCCCCCCTGGACCCAGCAGTTCCAAAGAAGAACTTGCTGACCTCATGGAGCTACCTACCTTGCTTACGTTGGTTAGCTAGCACCTCCTACCCAGTCTGCCTGGCAATCAGACTCAGGGTTGCTTATTTCAATCAGTTAAACAGGCAATTGAACATAGAAAATTACAGCAGTACAGGCCCTTCGGCCCTGGATGTTGCGCCAACCTGTCATACCAATCTGAAGCCCATCTAACCTACACTATTCCATGTACGTCCATATGCTTGTCCAATGATGACTTAAATGTACTTAAAGTTGGCGAATCTACTACCGTTGCAGGCAAAGCATTCCATACCCTTACTACTCCTTCTTGTATCACAGTAGCCCACGTGTTGTAGGAGGATCCAAATGCGTGGAGGGAGGGAATTCCAGGATTTTGACCCAATTGAGGTGCTCCTCCAGGGCTACCATCCATTTAAGATTGTAGCCCATCATCAAGGGCTGCTGACTTAACTACAAGGATGCCATCTTTGTGGACAACTCAACACCCACCACACTACTAGGGGGGGCGACATGGTGGCTAAATGGTTAGCACTGCTGCCTCCCAACACCAGGGACCCAGGTTTGATTCCAGCCTCAGGCGACTGTCCGTGTGGAGTTTGCACGTTCTCCTCGTGTCTGCGTGGGTTTCCTCTGGGTGCTCCGGTTTCCTCCCACAGTCCAAAGATGTGCGGGTTAAGGTGAATTGGTCATGCTAAAATTGCCCTGTAGTGTCCAGGGCTGTGTAGGTTAGGTGTGTTCGTCAGGGATAAATGTAGAGTGATAGGGAGTGGGTTACTCTCCGGAGGGTTGGTGTGGACTTGTTGGGCAGAATGGCCTGTTTCCACGCTGTAGGGATTGTATGATAGTTCTCATGGTGATTACTGAGGCAGCAAAACCCAGGTTGTGAGTTGCCGCAGTCAGGATCAGGAGACAGCGTTTTATTATTAGTTCATGGAGTGTGGACGTTGCTGGCTGGGCCCAGCATTTATTCCCATCCCAACTGCTCCTTGAGAAGGTGGTGGTGAGCTGCCTTCTTGTATCACAGCAGCCCACGTGCTGTAGGAGGATCCAAATGCACAGAGGGAGGGAATTCTAGGATTTTGACCCAAACAGTGAAAGGACGGTGATATATTTCCATTCAGGATGGTGAGTGACTTGCAGGGAACTTGGGTGGTGTTCCCATGTCTCTGCTGCCCTTGTCCTTCTTGATGCAAGTGGTCATGGGTTTGGAAGGTGCTGTCTGAGGAACTTTGGTGAATTTCTGCAGCGCATCTTGTGGATAGTACACACTGCTGCTACTGAGTGTCGGGGTGGAGGGAGTGGATGCTTGAGGGTGTGGTGCCAATCATGGAATCACTACAGTGTGGAAACAGGCCATTTGGCCCAACAACTTCACACCGAGCCTCCGAAGAGTAACCCACTCCCCATTACTCTACATTTATCCCTGATGAATACACCTAACCTACACAGCCCTGGACACTACAGGGCAATTTTAGCATGACTTATTCACCTTAACCTGCACATCTTTGTCCTGGATGGTGTCAAGCTTCATGAGTGTTGTTGGGGCTGCACCCATCCAGACAAATGGGCAGCATTCCATCACACTCCTGACTTGTGCCTTGCAGATGGTGGACAAGGCTTTGGGGAGTCAGGAGGTAAGTTACTCGCTGTAGTATTCCTAACCTCTGACCTGCTTTTGTAGCCGCTGGGTTTACGTCTGAGTCCAGTTGAGTTGTGAGAACCATTATGGTCCCTCCGTTAGAGAAAGCATCCCCAGCTCTCCTCTCTTGCAGATAGAAGGGAAAAAAGACTTTGCATTTGTGTAGCACGTTTCAGGATGCCCAGGTGTCTCATAGCACTTTACAGCCAATGAACTGCATTTGAAGGACAGTCACTGCTGTAACAGATGAAACACCGGAACCGGTTTGCTCAGAGTAAACTTCTGCAAACAGCAATGTGACCATTAAAAAATAAAATGCCACTTAACATGGGTTTGTGATGTATTGGCACTAAAATCGCATGTTTGCATAAAATCAGAGTGCAGTAGTGCTGGTATCCTTTTGTTTTGACAATTACAGATGCAGCATGTACACGTGAGGAGGGATTTGAATCCACGTCCCCTCAGTCATAAAGGAAGTCAAAAGTCTAAAGACATGGACGAACCTACAGGCAAGAGGAGAATGAAAAGGATTAAAATGTCCTTGGATGATGATCATTTTCTTGCCTATTCCGATTCTTCTCACAAGCGGAGAGAGAGAGAGAGAGAGAGCCACTGTGAGGTTACAGTGAATGGTGCTTCAGCCCAGTCCTGATATCTCTGGTGGCCATGCAGAATGCTTCATGTTATCTGTGCAGTCGCTTCTCACAGCTGGGACTTTTCTGCTTGTGTACTTGCAGACTGCCGATTCAGGAGACCAACATGAGTCAGTGAACAGAAAAGCAGGAGAGAACTCGACAAATGGCAGCTTATATAAACAGGGGGTGCCAGTTTCTGAATGTTGAGAAGACTTGTACTTACGAATGCGAACCCATGCAGGGATGTAATGTTAAAAAACTTGACATATGGCCGTTTCCTGTACTTACAAACGGCTGCTTTATATTGTCCACATTGTGTTCTGTGTTGCATTTAAATGGGGTCAGGAATGGGATTACCTGTAGTACAGAGGAATATCTGAGTTGGCAACAAACTCTTCACTAAGCAGTCACTTCTAAGGGTTGCCTTGTTGCATGGACCTTAATGACACCTCTGTATCACCAATGTCTCTCCTGACCCCTGCACTGACCTGATTTGTCACTTTGCCTCAACTTACATGGACAATTAGACATTTTCATTAGCTAAATAGTGAGAAGACTAAAGCCGCATCTTTGCATTACTATGAACATATGCATCCTCTGTCACAATATCTACATTAGCAGACTCTTGTGGTGCAGTGGGTAGTGTCCCTACCTCTAGACCTAAATACAGTGTAGGATTGGTAATATCTCTGGCCCAGTAACCTGCAGGCCAAGGGTAGCACCCTGGGGGTGGATGTTCAAATCCCAGTGTGGTCACTGGTGCAATTTATATTCTGTTAATGTACCGCAGAGGTTCAGGAAAGCAGCTCAGCATCATCCTCTCGAGATAGATAGGGAATTAATGATGGCCTAAGCAATGATGCCCACATCCCATGAATTAGTAATATTTGAAGTCAGCATCAGCATTGGGTAACCCTGATATCATTGATTGTTAAAAAACTCTTGTCTGGTTTGCTAAGGCCTTATCCAGAGTCCAACAGCATGCAAACAGACCCTTCGGTCCAACCAGTCCACACTGAACATAATCTCAAACTAAACTAGTTCCACCTGCCTCCTCTTGGCATATATCCCTCCAAACCTTTTCTGTTCATGTATCTGTCCAAGCATCTTTTAAACGTTACAATTGTACCTGCATATAGTACTTCCTCAGGCAGTTCATTCCACAAGTGAAACACCCTCCATGGTAAAAAAAATTGCCACATGTCTTTCTTAAATCTCTCTCCTCTCACCTTAAAACTGTGCATCCAGTCCTGAAATCCCTCATCTGTGGGAAAAGACAGCTACCACCAACTCGATCTATACCCTTCATTATTTTATAGCTTTCTATCAGGTCACTTCTCAACCTCCTGCACTCCAGTTTTGCCTCCTAATTTCCATCTTAAGAATGCCCTTACACTCTTGAAGTGATTAACATGATCCCATTTGTCGATACCTAACATAGGCCTTCTTCTTATCTTGATCAGATCCTCAATATTTTTATTCATCCATTGATCCCTATTCCAAACACCCCTATCTTTCTCTCCATGCCTGACCCTTAATTGCTGTCTGTAATGGCCAAGCAACAGCCCAATTGCACCAGATCAGTTTAAAAAATGCAAAAAGAGATGAAGCTGGATGGAATACCTGGCGTCAACGTGGGTACCAGCACTGGTACACTTAACCCTACCAAGTGCTCCTCACTAATGTGGGTGTGTGTGCCAAATGTTCCTCACTAACCTGTGGGGGCGTGTGCCAAAATTGGCACAGATGTCCCACAGGATAGCTTGTAATTCTGACAGCTCATTCTTTATCACCAGGCTTAGACATGGCGTGAAAGAACCCAGCAGAGTTGGTGACACAGTGGCATTCAGGCAGTGAGAGAGTTTGCTCCTGAATTAACCCTGACGTTTTTTCTAATCCTCCCGCTGAATGAAACATTGAGCTGTGAAGTGCTGCCGCTATTCTAAATGGTTGGCACGGTGGCTCAGTGGATAGCACTGCTGCTTCATAGAGCCAGGGACCTGCGTTCAATTCCACCCTCAGGTGACTGTGTGGAGTTTGCACATCATCTGTGCAGGTTTCCTCTGGGTTCTCTGCCTGCCATAGTCCAAAGATGCGCAGGTTTGGTGAATTGGCCATGGTAAATGTGGGGTTACAGGTTTGGGGTGGATCTGGTGTGGGATGCCCTTTTGAGGGTTGATGTGGACCCAAATGGCCTGCTTCCACACTGTAGGGATTCTATGATAGATTTTAAAGAGATCATTTACCTCAGCTCAAAACTCTGCATCTGCAGGCAGTATGGGTCAACAATAGCAGCAGATTTCAACCATAATCTATCACCTCATGGCCTCTCATATCCTCCATTGTATTATTGCCATTACACCAAGGAATCAACTGCAGTTCAATCAAAAGGGCAAGTGAGGAACAGTCTCAGGAGCCTGACGGGAAAAATGCACTGGGAACAAAGCACTGGTAATCTAAAATGTGCTCATAAATGAATAAATGACCAATTTAATCATAAGGATGGTAATTTGTCTGACTGTGACCACTATCTAAAAGAAACTCATATAAATAAACAAAAAATGTATTTTTTACAACAAACATCTCCTCTAACAAGTGGCAAAATGGATTATTAAATATTAACATGCAAACTTAAATGACAATCCCTTGAAATCCAAACATGCACATAATCATTCACAAATAGAATTTACAAGACAGACAGTCTTGCACGAACACTGTGGATTGAAATATTAGGCAAAAAGGAACAAATTGAGTGGGTCAAGCCACAAGAGGTGGAATGAATTGAGCTTCTGTCAGATTTTTGGTGATCATATCACATTGTTATTGACTAATCCTCAACTCTACAGCCTGTTATTTGGACCAAGCTGCTCGCTCAAGTTAGTGCTTTGCTTTTTCAAGAGCCTTTTACTGTTACCTTTCACTTGAGGAAGGATAAAGAGAGAAATTGAGCTTTTTTTTGCAGGGCTTTTGCCAGTGTAAATACAACTGCTCCCTCAGGTCTACAACTTATAGCGAATCCAAAAGCTGTTGTTGGGCAGATTTTGTTTTTAATCCAAAGGCAGCACACCAGCTAGTTTCGCAAATTTACCAAATGCAACTTCTCCACCAAAGTGACATGCCTTTGTGTAACCATTAAGTGGACATCATACAGTTCCAACTTTCCTTAGAGTTGAAAAAATATCAAAGAAGCCAGTTTCCAGTTTATGTTTCCAGTTAGAACATATGTAACTCTTACACCAGGCATATCTAAAATGAGGTGACAATCTTTAACACAGACTACTTGCTTGGCAAACAGCAGAAGCAGTTAAACAGTCCTATAGTCAGCAGATCAGATCCAAACTCCGCCATTTCCACCGATGAATGGTGGTGGACAACTCAACAACTCACAGGAGGAGGAGACTCCACCAGTGTTCTCAATGATGAAGGAGCTCAGCAGTACATCAGAGGAAAAGACAAGGGAAGGGGCAATTTTTCTGAGTGGATGATCCATCTCGGCCACCCCCTGAGGTTCCCAGCATCACACATGCCAATCCTCAGTGAACTTGCTTCACTCCACTTAGGATGAAGGCAATATGGTCCAGGCTAATATTGCCTAATCCTTGGCAAGGTGGTGTGCTGCCTTATTCAATTGCTGCAGTTTTTGGGGTGTTGTGCTGCACTAATGCATATTCCAGGATTTGACCAAGCAACAGGGAAGAATCAATGATATAATTCCGATTCAGGGTGCCTTATTAATCGGAGGAAACTTGCAGGTGATTGTGTTTCCATGTTTCTATTATCCTTTTCCTCCTAGCTAGTAGAAATCACAAGTTGAGAATGTGCTGACGGGAAGGCGCTTTGGGTGAGTTGCTGCAGTCCATCTTGGTACACACTGCTGACACTGTGCATCATGGAGGAAGTGGAGTGCCAAAAAAACAGGCTGTTCTCTTCTGCGCTGTGTCCGTGATTGTGTCCATCACTTTATCTGGGAATCAGAAACGGAGCTCGACCAACCATATAAATTTGGTGGCTTCAAGAACAAGTCAAAAACTGGGAATTCTGAGTTAAATATGAATTCCAAAAGCCTGTCCACCATTCAAAAGGCAGAAGCCAGAGTTGTCATGGAATGCTGTTTACTTGTCTTGATCAAAGCAGTCCTGCACTGGCATCATTGTTAGCTGCTCCAAAAGCTTGCACTTCCAAATAAACCTGTTGGACTTGAACCTGGTGTTGTGTGACTTTTAACACAGTCCAATGCGGGCACCTCCACTTCATTCCTCCTCCAGGTATACACAGTGGAGGCAGGACTATGCACAGGATGCTCTACAGCAACTAGCCTTGAACAGCACACTCCAAACCTGCAATCTCTGGTAAGACATGGGAAGCAGCTAGTTGGGAAAACGATCAAGTTCCTCACTTGGGATCTGTAAGTGCCATTCCTTCACTCTCGCTGGGTCAAAATCCTAGAAATCCCTCCCCTCCACCAACATCATTGTTAAGAATACCAACAGCACATAGGCTGCAATCAGGAGGGGGGCAAGAAATGCTGGGCTTGCCATCAACACCCACATTTGATGAAAGAACTTTTAAAAATACTCACGCATAGCTACGCAAAAAAAAAAATTATATGAGCCACACAGTGAAAAAACTGGTCACGCACAGCCACATTGTAATGGGGACATTGTTCAAAACATTCTGAGATTCCTGTGCTCCTCTGACCTTTGAAGTTTCTAAACTGCTTTTCCCACCTCAATGGGGAGTTGTAATTAACAGCTTAGAATACAGTCTATGAAATTCACTCACTAAGTTCCTTGCCTCTCTAGCACTGGTTATAACTATTACAGGTATCCCCCGTTATCCAAAAGTAGACCGTTCCCAGGGAATCTTTCATAAGCCAAAAATGGCACAAAGCAAAGATGCATGATTTACATGGGAAAACTGTTGCTGTTTTTCGTAAAAGCGAAAATCTTTTTCGGATTCGCAAAAACAGGTGCTAATGAAGGTCTTTCATAAAAGCGAAGTGCGAATGTTCAAAAAGTAGGGGTTGCCTGTGCTTCCTTGTCCAAAATTCAAAGGTCCCTAACATCTGTTCACACGTGTCAGTGTCCAATTCTGCTTGAGAATGTTACTGTGAAGATTGAGACATTGGAGGTGCTATATCAATGAAAGCTGTTGTTGTTAGTGCGTGAAATTATGGACATTGTGTATATGAAATGCTGTTAACAATTGTATTAGCAAGTGGGAAAACTGCTAAAATGGCCAGTTAATTGTAGTGGGTGAGGAGAAAGTGAGATTCCGATATTTAAGAATTCAGCCTGCATATACGTTTTACGGTGTTTCAGCAGTGCAGACATGATTGATGGAAAATAGCAGTAAAAATACAAACTCTTGAGAGCTGAGGCTCCGATTTTATTTCAGGAATTTAATGCAATGGCTACAGTGTCATAAAACCTGATACTTACTTTTGTACGTGTGACTGGTTGTCTTAAGAGAAACAACTCTCCATTACTTAAGCCTAATAATTTCTATCTGATCTATGATTTGTTTGTACAAATAATATAAATGTAACAAGAACAACTTCATCACCCAGAGAGCAACTGATTTGGAGCGAGGCAAGCTGTGATGTATGTCAGGCTTCATTATCTGGCCAAAGCTCCCTCCATTTTGTAGCCTGGTTGATTGTATGAGGAGCAATATACAACAACATCATAGAGTAAGGCCTGAGTTCCCTGGAAAAGAGTTCACAGTAATAATGAATCTGAATGCAGCTTCAAATGTCAACTTTATATCAGCTACCAAACAAAACTCCCTTCCTTCCTCCTGATGTGGATATTTTCAGCATTGTCATCAAAACTAGGAACTGGAATAGGCCTTTCAGCCCATCGAACCTGCTCTGTCATTCAAGATCATGGCTAATCCTTGATCTCAATGCCATGTAGCCACTTTCTCATTACTTTATACTTTTAATGCCAACAAAAAAATCAGCCCCCTTCTAGAATATACTTGGTAGCCAAGCTTCACAGCCTTCTATGGTAGTCAATGTCACAGGCTAGCCAATCTGAGTGAAGAAATGTTTCCTCATGTCACTCTTAAACAGCCTATTCTGGATCCTGAGATTGTAACTCCTAATTCCAGACTCCTCAACCGGCGGAAATATCCTCCCTACACCTAGTCTGTCCAGCCCTGTACAAATTTCATATATTTCAACCAGATTTCCTCTCATTCTTCTAAACTCTAGTAAATACAGACCCAAGTTATCGAGTCACTGAGCTGTACAGGACAGAAGCAGACCCTTTGGTCCAACTTGTCCATGCCGACCAGATATCCTAAATTAATCCAGTCCCATCTTCCAGCACTTGGCTCATATCCCTCTAAACCCTTCCTATTCATATACCCATTCAGATGCCTTTTAAATGGTTGTAATTGTACCAGGCACCACCACGTCCTCTGGCAGCTCATTCCATATGTGCACCACATTTTGTGTAAACACGTTGCCCCATAGGTCCCTTTTAAATCTTTTCCCCACTCACCTTAAACTTATACCCTCGTGTTTTGGATTGTACAATCCCAGCTTTTCACCATCTCCATGCCCCTCATGATTTTATAAACCTGTATAAGGTCACCCCTCAACCTCTTGTGCTCCAGTGAAAAAAGTCTCAGCCTCTCCAGCTTCTCGTTGTAACTCAGACCCTCCATTTCTAGCAACAACCTGATAAATCTCTTCGAAACCCTCTCCTGCTTACTAATATCATTTCTGTAACAGGGAGACCATAACTGGACAGAGAGACAGACACATGTTGGCAGTGGTGCTGATTTATTGATTCTAGAGTTTGAAATGAATTTCTCAAAATCATTTGAAGATAAACAATTGGCTTGGTTCTTTAAGTAAGCAGTTACCTACAACATGGTAAATTGCACAGAGTGTTCAGGGATGTGTACATTGGGTGAATTAGTCTACGGGTAGCACTGTCGCTCAGTGGTTAGCACTGCTGCCTCACAGCACCAGGGTGCCAGGTTCGATTCCAGCCTTGGGTGACTGTGGAGTTTGCACATTCTCCCCGTGTCTGCGCGGGTTTCCTCAAGGTGCTCCGGTTTCCTCCCACAGTCCAAAGATGTGCAGGTCAGGTGAATTGGCCATGCTAAAATTGCCCGTAGTGTTAGGTGCATTAGTCAGAGGGAAATGGGTCTGGGTGGGTTACTCTTCGGACGGTCAGTGTGGACTGGTTGGGCCAAAGGGCCTGTTTCCACACTGTAGGGAATCTAATCTAATCTAACATTACAAAGCACTGGTGGCACAGGCATAGTGAGGTAGTGAATTGCAATGACAGACAACACAGCCTCAGTTTAATCCCTTATGTGACAGATAGCTGATCTGATAGTGGGAGTACTCCCTTAATATGTCTGTACTGAAATGTCAGCTGGATTGAGATGTTATTCTGGAAATAATTTCTGCAAAACGTGACAGCAACTGATTAAGTCAACACTGCATCACTCTCAAAACCCAAAGCTAATTTAGTGAGCAATGTCAAAGTCACCATGAACTTTCATAGTGTTTCTGGAGAAAGCAAAATGTAGGTAAGATACAGACTAGTGCAATCATCCAACAGAACAGGCTTCATAGCAAACTTGCTTCATATCTATCATTGATTCTGTAGCTGGAGGGTATACTCAGTGACTTGCAAGTTGGTAATCAAATTGAGGAGTCCACACGTTATTTTATTATTGTGAGTCGGTCTGAGCCATTCCTGGTCAAACTCTTATCTATAAATGGAAAGGTGTCATAACTATCTGCCACATTTTTTTTTAATATTCATTGACAGGATGAGAGCATCTCTGGCTAGGTCAGAATTTATTGCCCAGAGAGTAGTTAAGAGTCAACGGTATTGCTGTGGGTCTAGAATCACACGTAGGCCAGACCAGGTAAGGATGGCAGTTTTCTTCCCTAAAGGACATCAGTGAACCAGATGGGTTTTTCCAGCAATCGATTAATGGTCATTGTTAGACTCTTAATTCCAGATTTTTAATTAATTCAAATTCCACTATCTTCTGTAGCGGGATTTGAACTCAGACCTCCAGAACATTATCTTGTCTCTGGATTAACAGTCCAGCAATAATGCCACCAGGCCAGTGCTTCCATAAATGGCATTTAAAACATGAATGTCATTTCTTTTCAATCTCCTCCGCACTTTGTCTTCACATCATTACCTCATCGCTGAAATACTTTCTCTTTGGATTAAAGATCATCTTCAGCTCATCCACTGACAAACATGACATGTACCTTCATTGACAACACACAGGCTCTGTTCAGATCCAAAGAAAGGGGCTAAGGATTTCTTTATATTACCAAGAGACTCTCAAGAGGTTGGCAGAAAATGTGCACTAACATTTCGGGAGAGATGGGAGGAGGGAGAGAAGGAAATGGAGAAGTCAAGAGGAAGGAAAGGATGCAGCCAATCTCTGCTCCATAGCCAATCAGAATCTACTTGCCTGGTCTGAACATTAATTATTCTTGCTACATCTGCATCTCAAAAGCCCAGCCAATCAACACCCTCTTGTCTACCTGTATAAAGTGGTATCGCGGGCTGCCCCAGAGGTGGTCGAAAGGTGCTGAGGGTGGTTAGTGAAGCCAGAAGGTGGGTAAGCCGTCCTGACTGCTGTCACCCTGGGCGGGTACCGGGGCGGGCTGTCCTAGAGGTGGTCGAAAGGTGTGTCAGGGCGGACCGAGAACTGGAAGGGGCATGGGGTGGACCGAGAACCGGAAGGTGGGTAGGGGCGGGCTGCCTTAGAGTGGTCGGAAGGTGGGAGGGGCGGGGGCTTGCTGGGTCTGTATTGTCTGCACTTTTGTATGTAACGGTATTGTCTAATGTACAAATGTCATTGTCACTGTCTTGTCATATGTGGAACTGGGATTTGAGGTTTGTCCTCCTCTCCCTGTAAAATGGTTGAACGGTAGGGTTCGGGGCCTCGCTTTGCTGCTCCTCTCCCTTGTAAAACTGCTGTCTTTTGTGTACAGCTGTCAATGTTTTTTGTAAACTGTTTTGTAATTTGTTTAATAAAATATATATAAAATGGTATCCATCTTTTAAAAAAACTAGAAGGTGCTGGAGAAGCTGAGCAGATCTGGCAGTATCTGTGAAGAGAAATCAGGTTTTGTGACCCTTCTTCAAAACTGATGGTAGGTAGGAAAATATTGGTTTGTATGCAGCAGATATGGTGAGGGAGGGGTTAAGGAGTGAACAATAGGTGGGAATAGAGCCCAAAGAGAGAGAAGAACAGTTGGACAGACAAAGGTTTGGGTAATGATCTGGCTGGGAGGGTGAATAGCTGTTAATGGGGACTGTTTGTGACTAAAATTAATCTGTAATAACAAGGCCTGGTGTGTCAGGTAAGGGCCTAGGACACGGGACAGTTCAGGCCCTAAACTTATTGAACTCTATATTGAGGCTGGAAGGCTGCAGGCTCCCCAAGTGGAAAATGAGATGCTGTTCTTCCAGCTTGCCCTGCGCTTCACTGGAGCATTGCAGCAAGTCTGAGACAGAGATGTTGGCTGCGGAATTGTCGGTGTCTTAAAGTGGCAGGCAACTGGAAGCTCAGGGTTTTTTTTTGTGGGCAGAACATTGGTGCTCTGCATAGCAGTCACCCAGTCTACGCTTTGTTCTCCCAATGTAAAGGAGATCACGTTGTGAACAGAGAATGTAGTCAACTACATTGTGAGAAGTGTGCTGCTTCACCTGAAAGGTATGTTTGGGTCCCTGGATACTGAGGAGGGAGGAGGGAAATGGGCAGGTGCTATACCTTCAGCAGTCGCAGGGGAAGGTGCCGTGGAGCTGTGAGGTGGGGGAGGTGGGGGATGTTGGGAGTGAAGGAAGAGTGGATCAGGGTGTCCTGGAGGGCACGGTCTCTGCAGAAGGCAGACAAGGGAGGGGAAGGGAGTATGTGTCTGGTGATGGCCCCTCATTGGAGTTGGCAAAAATGGTGGCTTCTGGATGTGCATGCTGGTGGAATGGTAGATAAGGACAAGGGGAACCCTATAGCTGTTTTGGGAGGGAGGAGAGGATGGGTGTGTGAAGTGCGGGAGATGGTTCAGACCCAGTTGAGGGCCCTGTTAACAATGGTGCTGGGGAATCCTCAGTTGAGGAGGAAGGTGGACATTTCGGAGGTTTTCTTGTTGAAGTTCACCTCATTGGAACAGTGACAGAGACGGAGGAACTGGGAGAATGGAATGGAGTCTTTACAGGAAGCAGGGTGTGAGGATGTATAGTCCAGGTAACTGTGGGAGTCGGTGGATATACAGTGGATATTAGTGGCCAGTCTATTCCCAGAAATGGAAACAGATGTCGCGGAAGGGTGGAGTCAGAGATAGATCAGGTGAAAGTCAGGGTAGCAAAATCAATGAACATTTTCAATTCCTGACAAGAGAGGGAATCAGCGAAAGAGAAAGAGTCATGGGTGGGGGCCAGAACAGGAGACTGGAACAAGGAATGTTCCACATAACCCTCAGAGAGACAGGTATAACTGGGGCCCATGCGGGTACCCATGGGCACCCCTCTGACCTGAAGGAAATGCGAGGAATTAAAGAGAAGTTGCTGAGCATGAGGACGAGCTCGGCTTGTGGGGGAGGGTAGTGGGAGGGGGTGGGCACGGTTCAGGCCTTTGGTCCAGGAAGATGCGGAGAGCCCTGAGACCATCCTGATGGTGGATGGATGTGTCAAGGAATTGTACATCCATGGTAAAGAAGAGGCAAAATTCCAAAACTGACATAAAGCGTCAGAGGACTCTGGACCAGGGGAGAAAAGACTGATTCAAGACTTCTCTCTCTTCAAGTGGTTTCTTGTGACCTGGTCCTGATGACTGCACAATGAAAAGATTTGACTTCTCATCGACTTTTGGCACTCCTCACAAGAGTGGTTTGTAACAGTGTCAAAGGGCAGACGGGATTTTGGGTGAATGTATGATTTAAACTGTATTTGCACCAATTGCCTTTCCTGATGAGAAGGTGAGAAATTATGAAGCTCAGAGCCCCTAAAGAGCCTGTGGTGTTTACATTGAGGTCAGTGCAACCAAGGTTTGGCACCCACAGATAAATTCAGAGCCCTGGGCTGCAGAATTTGTAAAAGTCTTTTGTGCTTCCAAGGCACACTGTCAAGTGAGAGCCTACACCAGGACCTCATTCTCTTATAATGTGCCATCCTCCATTTACAAACAGGCTATCATACATGCTGCCTGTCTAGGGTCTAAACTCGCCTCCTTTTATCAAAACCCATACATGTTCTTTCTTAGAATCCCCACAGTGCGGAAGCAGGCCATTCAGCCCATACCAACCCTCTGAAAAACATCCCATCCAGATCCACACCCTATATTTCCCATGGCTATTGCACCCAGCCTGCACATCCCCGGACACTGTGAACAATTTAGCACAGCCAATCCGCCTAACCTGCTGATCTTTAGACTGTGGGAGGCAAACTGGGACACCCAAAGGACACAGGGAGAGCGTGAAAACTCCACATAGGCAGTCACCTGAGGGTAGAATCGACCCGTGGTCCCCGGTGCTGGGAGGCAGCAGTGCTAACCATCGAACTACCACACTGCCTTCGATTCTTGCCTTCAAATATTTCAAAGGGGGCAATAGCAGAAAGAAATGGGTTAAACCCATGTTTACTTCCCTCAGCGTAATGTAGATTGAAAGCTTCCTTACCTTGGTCTACGTCTGCGCCTTTGTCCTTAGGTATTATGGTCTTTGGTGAAAGTTGGAAGAAGCATTTTTGACTGACTTCATTGTAAAGGGCACTTGTGTCATTATTTAATGCAGAAGGATTTGTTTTAACAGAATAGACACCCTCTCCAAATCAGTGCATAATGGGTGGACCAACTGATCATCTCTTTGACTTTCTGTGACTCCAATGATTCGGAATTGTGGGAAGCCAAATCCACCCGAGCTTGTTAGCTTCATCTGAGGGAAATTCGATTTAAAATTAATCACAAGAGGGAAGAAGCAAATGAGGTTTGTGACTTATTAAGGTCTACTTGTGCCTTCACATGACCATGAAAAATCGAGAGAACAGGATTAGCTGGTCCTTATGGAAAGCAGCCAGATAATTCTTACACTGAAATTAATGAAATGTTAACTAGTGCAGTACTCCATTGCTCAATTACATCTATTGAATTGTGATGAATTTCTCATAATGGGAGGCTCTGTTGGCTTCCCATCTTGATTGTCTTGTTTAATTTGTTTGCTGTGGTTGTTCCTATAGGTTTTCAGAGCTCTTTGGATCATTTCTGACTCAGGATGACGTGAGTTGGTGCATTCTTCTATTCCCTTTTGGAAAAAAAAACTATGTCCACAATGGGTTCCACCACCCTGACGGTTCTGATGTACTTTGCAAAGTGAGTCAATGCTTGTTAAAATGCTGCCGATTTGCACACAGGAGGTTCTGACAAGCAGTAATGTAATGATGATCAGGTCATCTCTTTTTTGATGTTGGTTGAAAGATAAATCATCAGGGGACTGAGACTAACTCCCACTCTTCCGAGTTTGCGATGCAGTGTTCTGTGTCCACAGCTTGTGCCCTGGTTTGTCACTTCAGTCAAAAGATATTGCATTTTGATAAAACAAACGATGGCAGGGCGTATACAATTAGAACTAGGGCCCTGAGTAGTGTTTCAAACAGAGAGAGCTAAGCGTTCCGGTACATAATTCTTTGAAGTTTGCTTCACATGTAAACAGGGTGGTTAAAATGGCATTTATCACACTTGCCTTCATTGCTTAGACCTTTGACTATAGAGGTTGGGACATCAGGTTGAGATTGTACAGAACGTTCCATAGAATCCCTACAGTTTGGAAAAGGCCATTCAGCCTGACTCTGAAGAGCAACTTACCCAGACTCACCCCCTAGGACATTTGCGAGGCCTCTTCTGGAGTACTGTGTGCAGACCTGCTTCCCCCACCACCGCCCTTTCGACCCTGTTATAGGAAGGATATTATCAAACCGGAAGAGGTTCAGAAAAGATTTACCAGGACTGTGCTGGGAATGGAATGATTGAGTTACAGGGAGAGATTGGATAGGCTGGGAAATTTTTCACTGGAACCATAGGAGGTTGAAGGGTGACCTTATAGAAGTTTTGAAAATCATGAGGGGTATCAATAAGGTGAATGGCAGATGTCTTTTCCCTAGGATGGGGGGTTTCAAGACTGGGGGCCATATTTTTAAGGTGATAGATTTAATAAAAAGACATGGGGGCAACGTTTTTATGAAGGATGGTTAGTTTGTGGAATGAAGTTAGACATTTGGATAAGTACATGAATAAGAAATGTTTCGAGGGATATGGGCGAGGAGCAGACAGGTGGGACTATGAAGTTTGGGATTATGTTCGTCATGGACTGCACTATGAAGATGTGGCTGTACTGTATGTTTAAGAGAGTTAAAAGCTAGCAGTGACAGCACCAAGTGTTCTCAATAAACTACAATGTAACATGTGCTCCAGCTACTGGGGTAGATACAGTAGCTGGTTGCCTGGAAATGACAAAACTGATTTGAATTACGCCAATCAGTTTAAATTATACCCTGAAAAACACCAATCCAGTTTGAATCGAGTATATTGACAATCCTAAAATCCAATGACACAATCCGATGCTTTGGGAATATAAGACCGGGGAAAATTGAACAGTTGGAAGGAGAGCTGCCAATCTATCAGCATGTAAAAATACTGCCTGAAAAATAGCTCTCTTAAAAGTACCTTTATTGATCAGTAACCTGTCAAACAGAATCCCTAAGAAGGAGAAAAGAAGACGCAGGAAAATCCAAATAGAAGAACCAAAAGCTGCTTGGTTTTGAGGCAAGAAGTTTTGTTTTGTAAGTTGTAATCGGGAGTTTTATTGGACTAGTAATACAGAAGGGAAGGTAAAAGGTAGGTTAGTGTAACCACTTGTAAATAGTTGTTAGTTAATTATTCTCTGTTATGCTTTAAGAAATAAAGTTGTTAATTTTAACTTGAACTAGTTCTTGGCCTATCGAATTTTCAGATTGCTGCATGGGATAAATCTTTTCTGTGTTGCTGATTTTAAATTAAGCAGGAGGGTCTACCCCATGTTGTAGCAACTGTTTGGACCAAAGGGTCTGTTTCTGTGCGGTATGACTCTATGGTCTTATGACTCTATGCTGGCAATGTAGATTTCCTTCAATGCACCACAGGGAATGTCAGCTTAGAGTGTGCAGACAAGCAAATATAGAAATTGCTGGAGAAACTCAGTAGGTCTGGCAGCATCTCTAGAAATGCCTCATTTTCCCAATTGCCGTCAGTTTGGAAGAAGCATCAGCAGATTTAAACCGTTACCTCTGGTTTGTCTCCTCAGATGGTTCTCATGTGTAGACAACCTTCAGGAATGAGACTTCAATTCGTGACCCCTTGTCAGTAATTTAACCACAACTGAGGTGGAATAGTGTCTCATTCCATCTTCCCCTCTCCCCATTCCCACCCAAGATGAGTTCAAAAATTGATTGCCAAAGGAAAACTTACAATTTAGCTAGTCTTAGATAATTCTGACTTCAGTAGAGGTACAAAACTATGAAAGAGAGATAGAATGGGCAGCTAGATTGTTATCATTATTTCCATACAGTCATAAACATCAAAATTATTCCCGGAGTTATAATAAGCAGGGCTACTGGGCTCCCCTGGAATGCTGTTGTACTAATGTTAACTGGCAAAACAGTTGCAATGTTGGCATTTCCTACAGATATGCAGGTTCATGCCTCCTTTATTATTCTTATAATTTACTCACAGAACAATGCCACAAATCTACTGATTTGAATACAACCTTTTGGGTAGCGTGACAAGGATCAAAAGGAAAATTGAGACTGGCACTAAAGATGAGAGAGTGAATCTGGGATTGCATTTTCCTCAAACTGCAGAAAAGTTCAAAGTGGTTTGATTCCAGAAATCAAAATTATGAGGGCGGTTTTAATAGGAGAAACTATTCCCATAGGCTAGCAAGTACGGATTTGAAATAATTGGGTGAGAACACCAGGGAAGAGTTGAGTTGGTTTTCTTCCTTTAAGTTAGTGAGTTAAGATCTGAGGTGTGTTGCCTCAAAGACTATGAATGGAAATTGAAATCAACTTTCCAAAGGAAGTGGCCTCTGTTGTTAAACTATTAAAGGGTTCCGAAAAGATGTACAAGGATGTTGCCAGGGTTGGAGAGTTTGAACTGTAGGGAGAGGCTGAATAGGCTAGGGCTGTTTTCCCTGGAGTGTCAGAGCCTGAGGGGTGATCTTAGAGAAGGCTATAAAATCATGAGGGGCATGGAAGGTTAAATAGTCAGGTCTTTTCCTCAGGGTGGGGGAGTCCAAAACTAGAGGGCATAAGTTTAGGGTGAGAAGGGAAAGATTTAAAATGAACCCAAGGCGCAACCTTTTCATGCACAGGGTGGTGCGTATATGGAATGAGTTGCCAGAGGAAGTGGTGGAGATTGTTTACAGCATTTAAAAGGCATTTGGATGGGTATATGATTAAGAAAGTTTAGTGGGATATGGGCCAAGTGCTGGCAAATGGAACTGAATTAATTTAGAATATCTGGTCGGCTTGGACGAGTTGGACCAAAGAGTCTGTTTCCATGCTGTGTATCTCTATGGCTCTCTATCATAGAATCATTGAATCCCTACAATGTGGAAACAGGCCATTTTGGCCCAACAAGTCCACATCGACCCTCTAAGGAGTAATCCACCCAGACCCATTCCCCTACCCTATTGCTCTACATTTCCTCTGACTAATGAACCTAGCCTACACATCCCAGAATACTATGGGCAATTTAGCATGGCCAATTCACCTCACCTACACAATGGAAGAGAGAACAAAGCATGATGGACTGCACAGCAAGAAGGACAAAAGACTGGGACTATACAGATTACTCTTCCAACTAGTTAACACGGGCACAATGGAACTGAATTGCCTCCTGTGCTGTCGGACTTTATTGTTTTTTCATTTCTCTTTCACAAGATGTCGGGCATCGCTGGTTAGGCTAGCATTTATTGACTGTCCCTCATTGCCCAGGAGGAGGGGGGAGCATGTCTAAGTGTCACTCACCTTGCTGTGGGTCTGGAGTCACATGCAGTCCAGACCCGGTAAGGATGGCAGTTTCCGCCCCAAAGGACATTAATGAAATAGTTGGTTTTTTCCAATAATCGACAATGGTTTCATTGTCATTGTGAGATTTGTTGTTCCAGATTCCTTTTCAGATTCCAATTCCACAATCTGCTTTGGGGATAGGCTTTAAATCCCAGCACCTCAGAATATTGTCGAAACATAGGAAATAGGTGCAGGAGCAGGCCATTCAGCCCTTTGTACCATTTGATACCCACTACCATTCAATATGGTCATGGCTGATCATGCAATCTTAGTATCTCATTCCTGCTACCTCTCTATACTCCTTAATCTCTTTAGCTGCAAACCTCATACAGCTCCCTCTTGGATATATCTAATGAACTGGCCCCAACAGCTTCCTGTGGGAGAGAATTCCACAGGTTCGCAACTCTGAGTGAAAAAATTCTTCCTCATCTCAGTTCTGCCTGGCTTACCCCTTATTCTTAGACTATGTGACTCTGGTTTTGGATTCCCCAATACTGGAAACATTTTTCCTGCATCTAGCCTGTCCATTCCCAGCTGCTAATTTTGTGTGGTGAAGCAGAGTAGATAGTATCAGCAGTGGGGTGGCTATAAACAAAATCGGTTACAATAAACATATCCCTCCACCGGGGAGGTGATAACTGAGTGGTGTTATTGCCAGATTTAAATGTTTCTATGAGATTCCCCCTCATTCTTCTAAGTTCCAGTGAGTACAAGCCCAGTTGATCCAGTCTTTCTCCACACGTCAGTCCTGCCATCCCAGGAATCAGTCCTGGTGAACCTTCACTGGACTCCCTCCACAGCAAGAAATCTGTGGGTCTCTGGATTGATCGTCTATCAATAATGCCAATAGGCTATTGCCTCCTGTAAACATATTCAGTATATTGTGGTGATGTCAGTCAGGCCCACTTTCAAAGTGCACAACAAGCTAGAAATACATTGCTCTGGCTAATAAGCACCTTTCCTTGAAGAATGGATTTTACTCATAAATACACATAAACTGATTTGATGCTTTTGTGGCTTGAGTGTAATTTTTATGATAAATGACTAGCAACAGCATGCTGCAACGTTTAGTTCCAGCTGCTAGCACCTGAGTTAGTGCTTTGAATTTTTTGTGGTGAAGCAGAGTAGATGATATCAGCTTGCGTCCAGCAGTAGAGTGGCTATCTTAGGAAGGTGTAAACAAAATCGGTTATAATGCGAATTAAAGGTAAGAGTAGAAATAGGTTTATTCAAGCTCTTTAACATAGTACCCTACAACAAACTGACTACTCCAATGATGAGATGATAGCTGAGTGGTATTATTGCTGGATTGTTAATCCAGAGACCCAGCTAATGTTCTGGTTCAAATCCTGGCACAGCAGATGGTTGAATTGGAATTCAATGAAGACCTGGAATCAGGAGTCTAATGGTGACCACAAAACCATCGTCAGGGGGCCAAAAAAAAAAATCAATCTGGTTCACTTCCCTGTAGGGAAGTAAACTGCCATCCTTACATGTGGCTCCCGACCCATAGTGATCTAGTTGACACTTAATGGGGCAGGACGGTAGCTCAGTGGTTAGTACTGCTCTCCCACAGCACCAGGGACCAGATTTGATTCCAGCTTCAGGAGACTGTCTGTGTGGAGTATGCACATTTTCCCCGTGTTTGCGTGGGTTTCCTACGGGTGCTCTGATTTTCTCCCACGGTTCAAAGATGGCCATGCTAAATTGCCCATAGTGTTCATGGATATGTAGGTTAGGTGTATTAGTCAGGGGTACACATAAGGGAATGGGTCTGGGTGGGTTATTCTTTGGAGAATTGGTGTGGACTTGTTGGGCCACACTGTTTCCACACTAGGGATTCTAAGTTTCTAAGTTAACTCCCCTCTGTGCAATTAGGAATGCGTAATAAGTGCTGCCCCATTAGTGACACCCACAATCTGTGAATCATAGAATCTTTACAAAGTAGAAACAGGCCATTCAGCCCACCAAATCTGCACTGACCTAGACCCACCCCTTACCCTATTCCTGTAGCCCTGCATTTCCAATGGCTAACCCACTTAGCCTGCACATCCCTGATCACTATGGGGCAAGTTAGCATGGCCAATCCACCTAACCCACACATCTTCGGGCTGGAGGAGGAAACTGGAACACCTGGAGGAAAGCCGCACAGCCAATTACCCAAGGATGGAATTGAATCCAGGTCCCTGGTACTGTGAGGCAGCAGCACTAACCACTTAGCCAAATGATTTTTGGGATCTTGTGGTCCAGTGGTATTATCCCTGCCTCTGAGCAGAAGGTCTGGGTTGAAGTCCCACCTGTTCCTGAGGTATGAAATAATATCTCTGTACAGGTTGATTAGCAAATATTTAAGGATACTGCAGGCTAGGAGAGCATCTAATAGAAACATTGGGAAGAGAAAGCTTGCTGCTTAGTTTGCAAAGCTGCTGTGGAATCAAGAAAAAAATTACATTTCTATAACCCCTTTCTAAACCTCAGAGCATCCTGAAGCACTTTATAAGGGCGGCACGGTGGCTCAATGGTTAGCACTGCAGCCGCACAGCACCAGGGTCCCAGGTTCGATTCCAGCCTCGCGTCACTGTCTGTGCGGAGTTTGCACATTCTCCTCGTGTCTGCTTGGGTTTCCTCTGGGTGCTCCGGTTTCCTCCCACAGTCCAAAAACGTGCAGGCCAGGTGAATTGGTCGTGCTAAAAATTGCCCCATAGCGTTAGTCAGAGGGAAATAGGCGTGGATGGATTACTCTTCGGAGGCTCAGTGTGAACTGGTTGGGCCGAAGGGCCTGTTTCCATGCTGTAGGGAATCTAATCTAATCATAACAAGTGCAAAAATTTTGAAATGTGTTCACCGAGGAAGGAAAACGGTAGCCAATTTACCCACAGCCAGCTCCCGCGAGTGCAAGGCTGACTAGATAATCTGTTTAGCTCGTGTCGATTAACAAATACATTTTGGCCAGGAGGCTGACCATGTTTGATTGTACTGTGTTTGATCATGTGAGTCTATTAACAATTGATGCTGACTGTGCTTTATTGATTAAGCCTGGGTGTTGACTTACATCAAAGTAATCAGTTACAGTCAAAATTAAGCTGGCAGGATGGTGTAAATATTTTAAAACGTTGGAATAAAATCTAAACAAAATTCCTACACACTTAGACGATGAATTTCCGAGAGGGTGAGATGACTCCCTTAATATTAAGGTTTAATGGCTGAGAAAAATAGCAGCTGCACACACATAGGGTGTGTTAACGAATCGCGATATTCAAACTGTGGCATCTAAAACATGATTTGGAGATGCAACCACCTGATGAAGGAGCAGCGCTCTGAAAGCTAGTGCCTCCAAATAAACCTGTCGGACTATAAACTGGTGTTGTGAAATTTTTAACTCTATGTTTATAACATGTAGAGTGAACATGGAAGGTCATTAGTGTGTTTTCAGTTCAGAATAATCAAGGATTGATTTTTAGAAAACCCACAATTTGAGAAGCTTAGAGCAGGCCTGGCCACATTCAGTAGTACATACAGTGTCCTGTTAGCGAGTTTCGAGAAGGTTTGTAGCTCAGGTTGTGGTTCTGGATGTAGGTTTGCTCGCTGAGTTGGAAGGTTCATTTTCAGACAATTTGTCACCATACTTGGTAACATCTTCAGTGAGCCTCCGAATGAAGCACTGGTGGTGTAGCCCGCTTTCTATTTATATGTTTGAGTTTCCTTGGGCTGGTGATGTCATTTCCGGTGGTGACATCATTTCCTGTGGTGCTGTCATTTCTGGTTCTTTTGCTCAGCAGATGGTAAATGGGATCCAAGTCAATGTGTTTGTTGATAGTGTTCCGGTTGGAATGCCATGCTTCTAGGAATTATCAAATAAATTTTCTGTCCTTAAATGTTTACAGGACAGGTTACAGCAAACACAGTTAGCTAAATAGAGAAATGAAATACCATTTGTGCAGCTTGCAGATCAGATGATTTTGGTTACAACTTTACAGCTTATTAGAAGCTGAGAAAGTTTAAGCTTTCGGTTTTCACATTAGAAGATTTGACAGTTCACAAGGAGGAAAATGAGGAGAGTCAGTTCAGCAGGACTTAATGATTTGGTTTTGAGAGGTAATTTCTGCACACTTGGAGCTCTGTAAATTGATGGTGTTGGGAAATAAATTGATAGTGTTTTAAAATGTTTCCAAACTGGCTTCTATATTTAAAGAAAAAGGAAAACAGTGTTTGCTGTGAATCAGGAACAAAAGCAGAAATTGCTGGAAAAGCTCAGCCGGTCTGGCAGCATCTATGGAGAAAAATCAAGTCAAGTGACCCGAAACGTTAATTCTGATTTCCCTCCACAGGTGCTGCCAGATCTGCTGAGCTTTTCCAGCAATTTCCGTTTTTGTTTCTATATCTAAATAGCTTGGTTTGTTTTACTTTTCCTGTCTTCGTCTTTTGAGTACAAAAAAAGTTTCTGTCCTTTTTGTTAAAAACTCGGCAGCTGTTTATGTTTTGGCAACTCACCAGCACGTTAACTAAGATTTTTTAAAAAATCGAGTCAAATACCATTCTGGGCTCTGACCTGTCCCATCAGCTGGGATCACAACTTTGGGCATCAAGATTTGTGATATCATATCCTGCTCAGAGGACAGAGGCCTCTGTTAAAGTTACTGCTCAGTCACAGTCTCCCAGATGGAGTTCGGCATCCCCAGGCACAAATCTGAATATTACTTATGTGCTATTTTGACATTAAAGCATAATAAACACTTAAGGCAAGAAGAAAACTAACAGGAAAATCATGCAGACGTGACATTGTTTGAGGGAAAAAGATACAAAGAGAATTAATTTGTCAATTTGTGGCATACGATTTTCTTTTTTAACATCTGAAAGCAGCACACATGAGTTCAGTGAACGTGTAGCACATTCCAAACTGTAGCAGCCTTGTTCTGGGTTTGAAAACGAAATCATCTGAATCAGAGCTAAGAATGATACATGGAGATTGAGGCTGTCAGCTCATCATGTTCTGTCAGCTGGTGATAGCAGCATACTTAGCTGGAATGATGTGGCTACTGATTTGGGATCATATGCTTTAGGTCCACAGAGTCCTTTCTATAGTGAGAGTAGCGCTTTTAAATTCTGCAATAAATCTGCCCCACTTTCTTTTCTGTGCAGTGCGTCAATATTCACGTCTGGAAGCCATTAATTCTTCCAGAGGAGAAAGCAGCTTAACATAATGGGAGTTTCTAATTTTCCCTGGAGATGTAAATTTGACTGCACTAAGAATTCTTGATCATCTAATGCATTATAAAGTGGAAGAGTATTCCGTTTCCATCCCGGCCATCCCATTACTTCCCTGGCCCTGTAAATATTCATAAAGGCTTACATCATCTGGCAGCAGCCTGAGAGCTTGTGAGTGTGGCAACGGCTTTCGTTCAGCATCATCCTGGCACCAAGATTCAAGCCGCGCGATCAGTTTAATCTGTTCCTCCGCCAGCTTTGAAGCTGCACCGCCACCTCCTCTTTGAAGTTGTGCATGGATGATGAGACGACAGCCCAAGAGCCCCTGCAGGACGCCCAGCTTTGCAAAGTCCCAGAGGCCTGCAGATAAATCAATGAACACGATGAGAGTGTTTGCTTCCATTGTTAACATGAATCACCATATTTCAGACATTGCATTGACACAAAACCTTGCGCTTATAAGAGCACATTTGTAAGATATTGCTCCTTGCGCTGCCACGTCCCTAATGGGAAGCATGTCAGTGCATAAAGCAGTGAGACTGAGAGCTTTGAAAGACATCCTGCTGCAGTTATTTTTAAATCTCATCCTGACATTCTATTGCCAACCTTTACTTCAAAAGCCTCTCTCTCTACTTGATAAAGAAAGTCAGTTCTGTTTATATTGGAATAAATGGCCGCCCTCAACCATCTGCCCCTGTAGCCATGATGTTGCATCAGCACACCATAACATTTTTAACTAGCTGTGAGATCCAGGAAAACACAGCCATGATTATAATCAACCTGTGAATCCTTTGCATATCTGGAAAATGTCAAGTGGCCTGGACTGTATACAGGTACAGCATAATGTTAAAACTGCAACTAGAGCCTATCTCACAGTTACCAAAAGGTCAGATTTGCAAAGAAATTCCTTGACTGCTATAATCATTGCTATGTTTTCCCTGATCTTACGACCAGTTGAAAATTTGATGTAAGGACATGTTACAGCTTGGTTACTTGTTCAGAGTGAATTTCAGCACAGCCTTTTTTTGCTAAGCTCCTCACCTCTCACACTCATGGACAGTTCCCCCAAGTGGTGACGTTACCAATAAATGTAGCCTGTTTGTAGATATTTTCTTCTCATGACACATGTTTGGATCAGTTGGGGCTTGAACCAGGGCCTTTTGGCCCAGAGTTAGGGACACTACCACTGCACCACACGAGCCCTACGCAGAGTCTGGTTATCAAATCTCTCTTGAAAAATGATTACAGCTAATTAAACATTTTTGAAATGTACTTAACAGTTACAATGGAATCCATTTGAGAGAACGGACTTGCTTCAATGTCTGATGGGTAAAACAAGGGTCTTGACCAACAGTGTATCACATTCCCAGCAATCTACTGGAGCCATAGCCTTGGGTCTGCATTCAATTCTCTGGAGTGGGACTTGAACCCCACAATCATCTGACCTAAACGCAAGAACACTAAGGTGAGTCAGATCCCTATTAACCTCCCTGGTTTAATGAAAGGAATTTGGGCAGAGCTTAAGCCTCTAAATAAAGATATCCCACATGGGCCTTGCACGTTATGAGATCACAGATTTAATGGAGAGGGTGGGAAGATCATGATTTTTGATTTTCTAAATCGAGGTGAACCTCGATTTAGAAACCCAGTAAACAAGACTACGGACCAACAGTGGAACACAGAAACTGGCCCAAAATAACATCCAGCTGAGCGTAATGATTATAATAAGGTCAGCCAGCTGATCTTCATAGAATATGAGGTCCCATCAGGGAGCCCTGGCTGACATAAGAGGATGGATGCAAATAGAAATTGTTGGGAAAATGCCTAAGTCGGGCATTCAAGGGCCCAATATTCTTGACATTCAAAAAACCGCAAGAGCTGAGGATGCTGGAAATCAGAAACAAAAGCAGAAATTTCTGGGAAAAAGCCCAGCAGGCCTGGCAGCATCTGTAGAGAGAAATCAAAACTAACTTTTTGAGTCCAGTGACCCTTCTGCAGAACAGTTGTCTGATTTCTTTCCACGGAGGCTGCCAGAACTGCTGAGTTTTTCCAGCTTTGGTTTCTGATTTCCAGCGTCCGCAGTTCTTTCTGATTTTTGAATGTTAGGAATATTGAGCCCCTGAATGTCCGACTCAGAGAGAGGCAGTGCTATTGTCTAAAGGCTATGCATTTGCAAACAAAGAGTGATTGGTGATGGGATGCCAGCCTCTAGAGAGTTATTTCACTTAAAACGGACAAAATCTCAGTTAGATTGATGTTATTTACCTTGAGTCTTCAGATTAAACTGACAACACATCAGATCAATTGGGAATGGGCATTTGAGTATTAAGATGGCGAGGTAGTGCCAAAATGATAATGTCATTGGACTAACAATGCAGACCGGATTAATGATCTGGGGGAGGACGGAATCGTGGGTTCAAATCCTACCATGGCAAATGGTGAATTATAGTGCAGAAGAGGCCATTTGGCCCATCAGAACCATGCTGATCCTCTGAAGAGCATCCCGCCCAGGCTCAGACCCCCACCCTCCATCCTATCCCTGTAATCCTGCAGTTATTGAGTGTAATCCACACAGCCTTCACATCCCTGCATACTACAGGACAATTTAGCATGGTCAATCCACCTAGCCAGCCCATCTTTGGGCTGTGGGAGGAAACCCACACAGATGCAGGGAGAATGTGTAAACTCCATACAGAGAGATTCCTGAGGGCAGAATTGAGTCTGGGTCCCTGAAGATGTGCGACAGCGGTGCTGACTATGGAGCTGCTCAATTTGAAATAAATGGAAATCAGAGTTAAAGAGCTAGTCTATGTCGAGGAGGAAACCAATGTGGATTGCCAGGGAAAGGATCTTCTGGTTCATTAAGGTTCTTCAGAGAAATTAATCTGTTATCCGTACCTGACCTGGCTTGCATCTGACTCCAGACTCACAGCAATGGGGTTGACTCATTATTGCCCTCAGGACAGTTTGGAACAGCAATGAACATCGGTCCGACCAGAAATACCCACAATTTAAAGCAAATAAATGCAAAACATGCTATTGTCACTAATAAAAGGCACGTATGTTGCTCAAGTGAGGATTCAGCTGGTTAAGTCAGTGAGTGATGGGGACCAAGATGTTCCTACCCTCTGCTCATGTTGAGCTCAGCTGAGGTGTTCCAATTAGTTCACCTTTATATGCTTGAACATGGTGAAATTTTTCAGAACTACGGATAGAGATGAGTGAGTGGGATTTACTGGACAGGAGCCCCCAGGTGGACCAAATGGCCTGCTGTTTGTGTAAGCTATCGTGTGATATCTGCACTCCCTGCACGATCTTAAACAGAAGTATAACTTGTACGGCATTCAAAAAGATCACATAGCTGCTCTGTAATATGTTCATAAATAAACTGCTGTGTCTAATTTATCTGTATTTTAATTTGTAGAGGATTCCTTGGGTAAGGGGCTATCTCCTTGTGCAAAGTCTAGGGCAAGAATACCAAATGTGATGAAGAGGAGATTCACAGTAGCTAACACTCTCATTGATACTGATCAGCAGTCAGCAGGCTAAGGCTATTGCTGGGTTGACCTGCTTGGGTATGATCAAATTGTTGGTGGAGCCTGAAACGTAATAGTGACCTTTGAGCTCCTGGCCAAAGAAAGGGAAAGCTTTACACGTTGAACCTCCTCTGTCCATAACTCCTCTAAACACTGTCCCTGCAGTGCGTGACCTGTTGAAGCCAACAGTTAAAATTGCACATGGTTCTCAATGATGCCATCCCAATCTGATATCTGTGAGGAAAGAAGGTACCTGTTCACTTCAGACAGCTGTCTAAGAACATAGAACAGTACAGACCCTTCAGCTCTCGATGTTGTGCCGACCGTTTATCCTACTCTAAGATCAACTAACCTACATACTCTTCATTTTACGATCCTCTGTGTCCAGTCACTTCACCACAACTAGGGCTTAACTACCTGCCTGGGTGAGTTTGGTTACTCTATAGCCCAAAAGATTAAAATTGCCCCATCTCATCACTTGGGTTTTGACCGGTAACTTTCACGTTAAAGCCACACCTACAAAAGCAGTGTATGGGATATATTCAAGGCTGAATTAGACAGGTTTTCAATTAACAAGGAAGTCAAGAGTTTTGGAAGACCATCAAAAAGATTCTATTGCAAAGTGACAATTGGAACAACGTCTCAAATGGTGGAGCAGCGTCAACTGGCTGAAAGGCCTTTTCCTGCTTCTAATTAATAAGATAGTCTTAATCTTTATGAAATTATGCTGTTACATTTTAAAAAAGAAGGCTGTTCACCCATTGTGAATAAAGTCGATTTTCAATTTCAGTTTCAGTTCTATCAAATTTGCTGGGGCAGTTATTAATTCATTCTTCTTGTGACATCCAAGTTAGAAGCAAAATTAGGGCCCATAAACATGCTCTACTATTCAATTAAATTATTGTTTTGTCTCAACTACACATTCACACCTACCCCCCTGATAACCTCTGCTTGTTCGTCCCTAATTGCCTCAAGGGTAATTGCGAATCAAACCTGCTGCTGGAGGTCTGGAGACACATTGTCAGCCAGCAATAGGGACTTCATCCATAACTGGGATTAATGAACCAGATGGGTTTTTACATCAGGGAGAAAGTGAGGACTGCAGATGCTGGAGATCAGAGTCGAGAGTGTGGCGTTGGAAAAGCACAGCAGGTCAGGCAGCATCCGAGGAGCAGGAGAATTGACATTTTGGTCAAAAGCCCCTCATCACTCTAGATCCACAGCAATGTGGATGAATCCCAACTGCCCTCTGGGCAATTAGGGATGGGCAATAAATGCTGGCCTGACCAGTGACGCCTACATCCCATGAATTAATTTTAAAAAGTTACCCCTCAATCTCCTACACTCCAGTGAAAAAGTCTTTCCAATCTATTTTTAAATCTAAAACCCTCCATACTCAGTTCAAGATCCTGACTTTATCACTGCCTCCTCCAGCCTATATATTGGAAAAGGATTGGAATGGCTGAATTGCCTATTCCTTGTCCTGTACATTGCCGCTAGTGAACAAAACTGCTTTTCTTAATAATCCTGAACTCTCTAACTACATCTCTGTGCATCATAATCAGTTTCATGTCCACCAATTACATCTGGCAGACTTGTTACTAACCATTTGCCTCAAAGAAGGTGTTAAATTAAGTGTCAACAAAAATGTTGGCTAATGTTGTTCGGAGTCATCCATTAATAATATGGTTTAATTGATGTCTTAGTTATTGTGTGACAACCTTTGTGTTATTTGTAATTACAGCAAAAGTGGGGTCACTGCCATATAATCAGTCCATCATAGCTTCCAAATGGATAGAGATGACACTGCAGTGAAGGCAGCTGTAATCAGGCATACTCATGTTTGTCATATTCTGATGAAGATGATCAACTAAAACAGTAGGAAAACAAAAATGAGAAAATAGATTACCAAACTGTCAATGTACTTTCATGTTTTATGTTGATTGCACATCCAAAGAATGTCACGCTTCTACAGGTCCTGGGAAAAGAAAATCCACTCATAACGCATTCACTTCTAGCCCAAAAGATTGTGGATTTGAGTCCCACTCCAGTACATCTCAGTGCAAGGACTGAGGGAGTGCTGCACTGTCAGAAAAGATCCTCGTTCTCGACTCTCAATCAGATGGGTCTCAGAGATCTTGTGGTCCCATTCAAAGATGGGCATATGTATTATTCCCAATGCCGTGATCAACATTAATCCATCACAAAAAAACAGCCTTCCTTCCATTGACTCCGTTTAAACTTCATTGAGTCACAAAATCCCACAGAAATCTAGAGCACAGATAAAGGCTCTTTGGCTCATCAAATTTGGGCTGATCAAAAACAACCACCTAACTCCAATTTCCCAGCACTTGGCCAGTAACCTTGATAGCCTTAGCATCGCAAGTGCACATACCTAATTATTTTATAAGTGTTATGAGGGTTTCTGCCCCTAGCACCCTTACAGGCAGTGAGATCTAGATTCCCACCACCCTCTGGATGAAAACTGGTTGAAAACTAGTACTGACACTTCTTCAAATGAATGAACAGAGCTGATTGGAAGGGCAGAATGGCCTACTTCTGTTCCTACATCTTATGGCCTAAATATTTTATTTGATATTTACATTGGATTGAGCAAAATGAAATGAAAACCATCATTGGTAATTGTGTGACAAATATGAGGAGAGGCCAACTCATCCAACAAATACTCCCAGTGAGGGGCAGTGCCACAGGAACTGTTAAAGAATGACCGATTCCCAATTCCATTATTTCCCTGCAAATTCAATTCATGGCAAATTATTCAGAGGGCATGGGCCCAAGATATACCAAACACTATTTCCAACTAAAATTGAAAAATCTGAATTACCGAATAGGCTACCCAGGGTAGAGAGTGAGTGAAACATTAGCTGCTCCTCACCTGATTCCAAATCTGGAGGAATATTTTGATGTGGAGTTATTGGAACGGTGCAATGAAGAGTCATCTCTGAAGCATTGAAGTCTAGTGTTTTGTAGAAATTTTCTTACTTTTCATTTTTGAAGTTAATCCAGTTTGGTTTCACTCAATCAATGAACTAACAATTGGATTTCAGCACACTCCATGTTCAAACTAATGTCAGTCACGACTCCTTTAGTCCAGTTCAACTTAATTTATTCAAAATAGAAATGAAGAATAGGACTAACTAGCATTAATCAGATATCAGAAAGTTTAAAGGCAGCAGGTAGCTACCCTTCTTCAATCACAGCTGGACATAGCAGTGCAGCAGCGTGAGGAGAAACCATTCTTTAGAAGTGTTTGTCCTGATCTACTGTTTGAACTGACAACTTTAATAGCTGGTAAGTCTAAGGAAACCTTACAACAATTTGGATCCATCTTTCTGTTATCAGTCTTTCTTTCAAAACAGAAGAACTGATAATTGAGGCCCATGAGACTTATATCTGGGCAGATGCAATAGATTAGATTATGTTAGATTAGATTCCCTACAGTTTGGAAACAGGCCATTCAGCCCAACAAGTCCACACCAACCCTCCAAAGAGTAACCCACCCAGGCCATTCCCCTACCCTATATTTATCCCTGACTAATGCACCTAACACTATGGGCAATTTAGCATGGCCAATTCACCTGACACGTACATCTTTGGATTGTGGGAAGAAACCAGAGCACTCGGAGGAAACTCATGCAGACATGGGGAGAATGTGCAAACTCCACACATCCAGAGGGTGGTGGGAATCTGGAAAGAATGGGGGAACTGGATGTAAGTTTGCTCACTGAGCTGGAAGGTTCATCTTTAGATGTTTTGTCACTGTACTAGGTAACATCTTCAGTGAGCTAGTTGGTGATCATGTATCCTGGTGGCTAGTTTTCTGCCTGTTTGTCCAGTGTAGTACAAGTCTTCTCAAACTCGCTAGAGTGAGGGGAAACCTAGAAGAGAGATCCAAATGTACACATTTGTGGAGGTTAATTCCACGTAACAGTCTTTTTAGCATGCTCACTATCACGTCCACTGTTTGATTTGACCAATTATTGTCACATGTACCTAGCTACAGTGAAAAGTTTTGTTTTGTGTGCAGTACAGGCAGGTCATACTACATAAAGATCATAGGGTGATTGAACAGAATGAGGAACACAATGTTACAGCTGCAAAGAAGGTGTACAAAAAAAATGATCAATATTAGACTTGAAACTTGAGAGGTCCATTCGGCAGTCTAATAACAGCAGGGAAGAAGTTATTGTTGAATCTGTTGCTCTGTGTATTTAAGCTTTTGTATCTTCTGCCTGATAGAAGAGGTTGGGAGAGATTATAACTGGGGTAGGAGGAATCTTTGATGATGTTGGCTGTCTTCCTGAGACAGTGAGAAGTGTAGATGGAGTCAAAGATTGGCTTGTGTGGTGAACTGTGTTTACAACTCTCTGTAGTTTCTTACAGTCCTTGGCAAAGAAGTTTTAGATTAGATTACCTACAGTGTGGAAGCAGGCCCTTCGGCCCAACAAGTCCACACCGACCCACCGAAGAGTGACCCACTGAGACACATTTCCCTCTAACTAATGCATCTAACACTATGGGCAATTTAGCGTGGCCAATTCACTTGACCTGCACATCTTTGGGCTGTTGGAGGAAACCAGAGTACACAAAAGAATCCCACGCAGACACAGGGAGAATGTGCAAACTCCACACAGACAGTCACCCGAGGCTGGAATTGAACTCAGGTCCCTGATGCTGTAGTGCTAACCACTGAGCCACCGTGCTGCAAGTTTCACCATCTGCCTTGGTTGGATTTGAATCCAGAACAAGACATTGGTTAGGCCACTTTTAGAATATTGTGTACAACTCTGTTTGCTCTTCCTTGGGAGATTGGTGTTAAACTTGAAATGGTGTAGAAAAGATTTATAAGGATGTTAGTAGGACTGGAAGATTAAGTTATAGGGAAAGGCTAAATAGGCTGGGGCTTTTTTCCCCTAGAGCATTGGAGGTTGAGAGATGACCTTATAGATGTCTATAAAATCATGAGGTGCATGGTTAGGGTAAATAGACAAGGTCTTTTTCCTGGGGTGGGGGTGTCCAAAGCTAGGTTTAAGGTGAGATGGGAAAGATTTTAAAAGGACCTGAGGGATAACCTTTTCATGCAGAGGGTGGTGTGTGTGTGTATGGAACTTGCTGCCAGAGGAAGTGGTGGAGACTGGTGTGATTACAACATTTAAAAGGCATCTGGATGGATACATGAATAGGAAGGGTTTAGAGAGATATGGGCCAATGCTGGCAAATGGCATTAGGTCAGATTGGAATATCTGGTTCGCACGGATGATGGACAGTGGGGTCTGTTTCCGTGCTGTATGACTCTTTAACATTAATCGTTCCTGAATCACGAGGAGTTTGCAAAATTAATACAAATGCACCTTCTACTTCATTATCAACATCTGTAAGACCTTAGGATGGACTCTACCTGGACTTGGAGACTTGTCAGCCTGCAGCTCCATCTGTAAGACCTTAGTTCTATATATCTCATGATTGTAATTTCACTAAGCTTCTCTCTCTTCAATATCCTGATTTCTGGAATACTTCTTGTATCTTCTACAGAGAAGACAAAAGCAAAATATTTGTGCACTTCCCCTGCCGTTTCCTCATTATCTATTACTAGCTTCCTGTGTTCACCCTTTAGAGGATTAACCCTCACTATACTCACTCTCTTCACTTTTAAATATCTGGAGAAATTTTCTTGCTTTTTGTTTTACATTCCTAGCTTGCTTTTTCTCATTCTCTAATTTCTTCATGCTGGTTCAGCTTTCAGTCATTTTTGGTCATTCTCCAAAATCTTGGCGACACGGTGGCTCAGTGGTTAGCACTGCTGCCTCACAGCACCAGGGTCGCAGGTTCGATTCCAGCCTCAGGTGACTGTCTGTGTGGAGTTTGCACATTCTCCCCGTGTCTGTGTGGGTTTCCTTCAGGTACTCCAGTTTCCTCCCACATTTCAAAGATGTGCAGGTCAGGTGAATTGGCCATGCTAAATTGTCCATAGTTGTTAGGTGCATTAGTCAAAGTGGGGTGGGTTACTCTTTGGAGAGTCAGTGTGGACTTGTTGGGCTGAAGGGCCTGTTTCCACACTATAGGAAATCTAATCTAAACATCTGACTTGCTACTCTTCTACTGTGCCCTTATATGCTTGTTTGACAAGACTGATGATTTTCCTGCTTTCTTCAGTTAACCACAAGTGATGGGCTCACGCTTTAGAACTTTCTTAATAGTACAAACAATATTTATTCTGCTAATTATGTGACTATTGATCTATTTCCTGAACTGGATTGCCACTTCATTTCAACTAGCTCAGCTTGCAGAGTTCCCAGTTTTTAAGTTTATCATACTAGTCTTAGACCCAATCTTCTCCCTTCCAAGCTCGATATAAAACTCAATCAGTTCTGATTACTGCTACTTAAGGGGACTTTCATTCTGTGCTCATAAATTAATCCTGTTACTTCACACAATATCAAATATTGAGACTGGTTTCAGTGTTGCTGTAAAGAACTTACTCAAAAAACACTCTCTAAATTCCTCATCCAGACCTATTTACTGCCAATCTGATCACTCCAGATTATATGTAGATAAATATCACTCAAGATTAATTAGGGTTATATTGGATATAGGACCCAAAAACCCAACCACACATATTCCATTTTTATAAACACAGAACCCCTACAGTGTGGAAGGAGGTCATTTGGCCCATCAAGTCCACACTGACCCTCTGAAGAGTATCCCACCCAGACACCAACTAGCCATGAAACGACACGACCAGCTATCCTTAGTAGCCACACATGCAGATGACAAGCAACATGAGTTCGACTGGGACAACACTACTATTATAGGACAAGCCAAACAGAGAACAGCCAGGGAATTCCTAGAGGCATGGCACTCATCCACAGATTCTATCAACAAACACATCGACCTGGACCCAATATACCGACCACTGCAGCGGACAGCTGGACCTGACAACCGGAAGCGGCAGATTCAAACCACTACAAATGCCGGAGGAAAGATCACAGAAGCACTTCACAGGAGGCTCCCAAGCACTGAGGATGTCACCTAGACCTAGACAGGGGACGAAATGTCTGCAACACAAATTCCCAGCTCGGTGAACAGAACCACAACAACGAGCACCCGAGTTACAAATCTTCTCACAAACTTTGAATGTAGGAAAATGGTGGCCATTTTGCCTACAGCAAGTCTCTACAAACAAGAATGAGTTAACCATCAATTAAAGCAAAATATTTTAATTAAGTCAGGGTGGCACAATGGCTCAGTGGTTAGCACTGCTGCTTCACAACACCAAGGACCCGTGTGCGAATCCAGCCTCGGGCGACTATCTGTGTGGAGTTTGCACATTCTCCCCATGTCTGCCTGGGTTTCCTCTGGGTGTTCCAGTTTCCTCCCACAATCAAAAGGTCTGCAGGTCAGGTGGACTGCCCATGCTAAATTGTCCCCAAGGGTTCAGGGATGTGTAGGTTAGGTGTGTCAGCCATGGGGATGGCAGGGTTATGGGGGTGGATCTGGTTGGAATCCTCTTCAGAGGTTCGGTATGGACCTCTTGGGCTGAATGGCTTGTTTCTGCATTGTATGGATTCTATGTTCTATTCTAAGTTTGAGAGTAAAAACCCTGGTCACGACACATGGAGAATGTTTTGAGATCTGTTGCACCCGTCTCGGGGAGCAGATTCCCTCAGAACTTCATTAGACTGTTGGCATGGATTTTGTGCCAGTGTTCAGGATTGGGACTTCAGTCTTAGAGGTGAGAGTAACAAAGAACTAATTGTCCCCCATTCTGAGAACAAGAGAGTAACTGGCAGGACCTTAGCAATCTTTTCACATTCATCCATATTTCAGGAACTGGAGTATTCCCACTATTAAGCTATAACACTGAGGTATATCGGTTTGAAGATAATTTCAAAGAAGTCTTAAATTAATGCAACGTGAATATTGTTGAAAAGATAGCCATGTTGACCACACATTTCATCTCTTACTCGTTAGACCAAACACAAGGGTGTCAAATATCAAACAATTACAATAGTTTCATCTGTAGAATCCATCTACCAGGCCCACTGTCAAGGAAAGGCCGCCAGCATTCTCAAAGATCCATCCCACCCTGGCAATGTTTATCTACAACCTCTACCATCGGGGAGAAGGTACAGAAGCCTGAACACACGCACCAGCCGGTTATGAAACAGTTTCTACCGTATTGTTGTTGGAATACTGAATGGAATCACAAACTCTCAACATTTGCCTATACCTGTGTTTTTGTTTATGCCGCTGCTTACCTATTATTTGCTTTTCTATGCTACTTAACTCTGTGACCTGCCTGTATTGCTCGCAAGACAAAGCTTTTCACTGTGCCTCAGTACATGTGACAATAAATTCAATTCAATTCAATTCAATTCAATTCTGTTAAACAAAAAAAAAACCCAGGAGAAATTGCTCAGTTACTTGTCCTTGTATGGTGAAGCCTGACATTGGAGAAAGCAAAACACCTGCGAGCGATTCTGGAAAGTTGCCAAGCTTGTAGATGTTCTGTTTGTTTGCAGGGAGTGGCTCCCTGCTTTCAAATGCATGATATTATCAAGCTTTAATCAGTTGTGCTGTGATTTTGACTGTTTATCTGAAATTGGCTGTCGTTATAGCAATTTGTACATTGGGATGTACATGTACAATGTATATCCCAATAAGAGTGTGAAGTTGTTCACTTATTTAGTGTCATTGTACAAGTTTAGATTTTTAGATTACTTAAAGTGTGGAAACAGGCCCTTCGGCCCAACAAGTCCACGCCGCCCCGCCGAAGCGCAACGCATTCATACCCCTACATTTACCCCTTACCTAACACTACAGGCAATTTAGCATGGCCAATTCACCTGACCTGCACATCTTTGGACTGTGGGAGGAAACCGGACCACCCAGAGGAAACCCACGCAGACATGGGGAGAACGTGCAAACTCCACACAGCCTGAGGCGGGAATTGAACCTGGGTCTCCGGCGCTTTGAGGCAGCAGTGCTAACCACTGTGCCACCGTGCCGCCCACTCTCGGATCGCTGGATTCAGAGTCCAGAGTGCTCACCATTACACCATTTAGCTCAATGAAAAGCCCAAGATGGCGGTAAGTAAGATGGCTCCTCTGCTCGCCAGACCCTTTTCCTCTTTGCAGTGTTTTTTTTATTCCGCTCCGGTCCCCCCACCCACCACACCACCCTCCAACCCAACCCACACCCCTAACCTCTCCACCCACAATTTTTAACCACGCCTACCTGGAGGAAGGTGTCAAGGGAGACGAGTCGCGATTGGAGACCGGGCAGGAGATGCACGCGTGCCCTGCAGCAGCAGCAGAGTGAGCACGGGCTGGGCTGAATATCAGAGCGACAGCTGCAGGAGAGTCCCGAGTTCCAGAGCGGCATATGGGGAATCCCGTGTCCCAGAACAACAGCAGCAGGGGAATTCCAACTCCTGAAGCGGCAACTGGGCAATCCTGCGTCCTGGAGCGACAACTGCAGGGGAATCCTGAGTCCTGGAGTGGCACATGGGGAATCCTGAGTCCCAGGGTGACAGCTGCAGGAGAATCCTGATTCTGAGCAGCACCTGGGGAATCCTGAGTCCCGGGACAGCACATAGAGTCATAGAGATGTACAGCATGGAAACAGACCCTTCGGTCCAACCCGTCCATGCCGACCAGATATCCCAACCCAATCTAGTCCCACCTGCCAGCACCCGGTCCATATCCCTCCAAACCGTTCCTATTCATATACCCATCCAAATGCCTCTTAAATGTTGCAATTGCACCAGCCTCCACCACTTCCTCTGGCAGCTCATTCCATACACGTACCACCCTCTGCGTGAAAAAGTTGCCCCTTAGGTCTGTTTTATATCTTTCCCCTCTCACCCTAAATCTGTGCCCTCTAGTTTTGGACTCCCCGACCCCAGGGAAAAGACTTTGTCTATTTATCCTATCCATGCCCCTCATAATTTTGTAAACCTCTATAAGGTCCCCCCTCAGCCTCCGACACTCCAGGGAAAACAGCCCCAGCATGTTCAGCCTTTCCCTGTAGCTCAAATCCTCCAACCCTGGCAACATCCTTGTAAATCTGTTCTGAACTCTTTCAAGTTTCACAACATCTTTCCAATAGGAAGGAAACCAGAATTGCAAGCAATATTCCAACAGTGGCCTAACCAATGTCCTGTACAGCCTCAACATGACCTCCCAAATCAACACTCTGACCAATAAAGGAAAGCATACCAAACGCCTTCTTCACTATCCTATCTACCTGCAACTCCACTTTCAAGGAGCTATGAACCTGCACTCCAAGGTCTCTTTGTTCAGCAACACTCCCTCGGATCTTGCCATTAAGTGTATATGGGGAAACCCGTGTCCCAGAGCAATGACAGAAGGCGAATGCCGATTCCTGTTCTATTTTATTCACATGCAACTTAGGCACAGAACGTGCAAAGTCACCTTTTCTTGTTTTCTGCCCCGACAGGTGTCTGCTGGCTTCTTTCAAATGTGCTGCAGGTGGGGAGTGAGCATTACTGAGCTTCTTGGCAGCTATCTGAGCTCCAGACAATTTAACTGCCAGCTGTATGGTGCGAAACACTCTCGGAGCATTCTACAGGCAATGAGGAGATTAGGCCAAGCAAGTAATCTCCGCAAATCGTAAAATTTAAACCTCTTAACCTTCCATTTTAAATCCCTCGATAATCACATCATTCTTCAGTTTGACATAATTTATCGAAATCTTCAATGGAGGAAGTCCACTACCTGGTAGGATATGCCATTTGGGTCGTAAAATAAATTCCTAAAATGCACTGAGTTAAATATTCCAGGGAGATTTTGTTTAAAAATTAGGGATCTCCCATTTATGATTAAGTGGAAGAGTTTTTTTTTCTTTCTCTGACAATGCCATATTTTGGAGAAAGCGAAGGAGATTGAAACGTTGAATATTGTCAAAAGCTGAGTTAGATGAAGCCATACAGCATGAAAACAGACCCTTCGGCCCAACCAGTCCATGACAACCATGTTCCCAAACTAAACTAGTCCCACCTGCCCGTGCTTGGCCCATATCTCTCCAAACCTTTCCTCTCCATGAACTTATCCAAATGTCTTTTAAACATTGTAACTATACCCACATCCACCACTTCCTCAGGAAATTCATTCCACACACGAACCACTCTCTGTGTCAAAAACGTTGCCTCCATTTTAAGGTCCTTTTTAAAGGTTTCTCCTCTCACCTTAAAAATATGCCGCCTAGTTTTGAACTCTCACACCCTATGAAAAAGACTCTTGCTATTCACCTTAACTATGCCCCTCGTGATTTTATAAACCTCTGTACAGTCACCCCTCAACCTCCTATGCTCCAGTGAAAAAGGTCCCAGACTATTCAGCCTCTTCCTATAACTCAAGTCCTCTATTCTCAGCAACATCCTATTAAATCTTTTCTGAACCCTCTCCAGCTTAATTATACCTTTGTATTGTATGTTGACCAGAACTGTGCACAGTACTGCAGAAGAGACCCCACAGGAAGTCCAATGGTCCAGTGATAGTATTGCTGGAATGTTAATCTTGACACCCAGGTAACCCCCTCAGGACCTGGGTTGGAATCCCACCATGGTAGACAGTGGAATTTGAATTAAAGAGAAAAAAAATCCGGAATTAAGAGTCTAATGATGACCACAAATCCATTGTCGATTGTTGGGAAAACCCATCTGGTTCCTTTAGGGAAGGAAACTGCCATCCTTACTTGGTCTGGTTTGTCTGTGACTCTCAACTGCCCTCTGGGCAATTAGGAATGGGCACTAAATGCTGGTTACACCAAAGACACCCACATCCCATGAATGAATTATTTTAAAAATTCCTGTATAACATCAGCATGATGTCACAGCCCTTATACTCAAGGTCTAAGCAATGAGGGATCATTGTTTAGATTTCCTACAGTGTGGAAACAGGCCCTTCAGTCCAACAAGTCCACACCGACCCTCCAAAGAGCAACCCACCCAGACCCATTCCCCTACATTTACCCCTGACTAATGCACCTAATAGTGCGGGCAATTTAGCATGGCCAATTCACCTGACCTGCACATCTTTGGACAGTGGGAGGAAACCGGAGCACCCGGAAGAAACCCACGCAGACACGGGGAGAATGTGCAAACTCCACACAGACATTTGCCCAAGGCAGGAATTGAACCCGGGTCCCTGGTGCTGTGAGGCAGCAGTGCTAACCATTGAGCCACCATGCCATGACAAGGGAATCAAGGACTATTGGGTGGGCAGATGAGAAAGTGGAATTAGAGACACAGTTAGAGCAGTTGTGTTCTTTGCGAATGGTGGAGGAGGTTTGCGGAGCTGAATACCCTACCTGGGTCAGGATTGCTGTGGTCCTTTGAGCTTGCAATGCTTTGAGTTGCTATAAATCTCTTCCTGCTCCCTTGGCTGAGAAGCCCAGGGTGGGTCATTCTCGATTTCTGTATCCAGTTATGAAAGGTAGGCTGAGCTTTAAGGCTCAAATTGGATATAACAGTGTCTGAAAATCTTTCAAACTCAAATGCTTCAACTCAAACCTGAAGAATGGCAAGGTATAAGGGACCTTCATACATTTACAGAAGAATAACACTGCTGGGTAAATCCATTATGAAAATGAGAAAGGAGGGTAAAAACACTGGCACAATTGGCGATTCTAATAGCCAATGGTACAATGGTGGCATAGTGACATTGGTAGACCATTTGTTGATGAACAAAGAGTACAAATAGGCCACTTTCCACAATACCAACCTTCGCATTAACTGCATCATCCGCCGACATTTCTGCCACCTCCAAACGGACCCCACCACCAGGGATATATTTCCCTCCCCACCCATTCTGCTTTCTGCAAAGATCATTCCCTCCGTGACTACCTGGTCAGGTCCACGCCCCCCCTACAACCCACGCTCCCATCCTGGCACCATCCCCTGCAACCGCAGGAATTGCAAAACCTGCGCTCACACCTGCTCCCTCACCTCCATCCAAGGCTCCAAAGGAGCCTTACACATCCATCAAAGTTTTACCTGCACATCCAAAAATGTCATTTATTGTATCCGTTGCTCCCGATGCGGTCTCCTCTATATTGAGGAGACTGGACGCCTCCTCGCAGAGGACTTCAGGGAACATCTCTGGGACACCCGCACCAATCAGTCCCACCGTGCGATGACCCAATATTTAAATTCCCCCTCCCACTCTAACGAGGACTTGAAGGTCCTGGGCCTCCTCCACCGCCACTCCCTCACCACCCGATGCCTGGAGGAAGGACGCCTCATCTTCTGCCTCGGAACACTTCGACCCCAGGGCATCAATATGGACTTCACCAGTTTCCTCATTTTCCTTCTCCCCACCTTAACCCAGTTCCAACCTTCCAGCTCAGCACTGTCCCCATGACCTGTCCTACCTGCCCTTCTCCCTTCCCACTTATCCGCTCCACCCTCCTCTCTGACTTATCACCTCCATCCCCACCCCCATTCACCTATTGTACTCTTAGATACCATCTCCCCAGCCTCAACCCCCCCACCCCCATTTATCTCTCCACCCTGCAGGCTTTCTGCCTCTATTAGTGATGAAGGGCTTTTGCCCAAAACGTCGATTTTCCTGTTCTTTGGATGCTGCCTGACCTGCTGTGCTTTTCCAGCACGACTGTGATCTAAAGTCTGGTTTCCAGCATCTGCAGTCCTTACTTTTGCCCCACTTGACCCCTCGCTCTGCCCTTCAACAAGATCAAATCCAGAATTCCTTCCTTTCCCTGACAACGCGAGTTGAATGACCAGATGGAAATTCAGCTTTACAATATATGAGGTAGTAAGAAACAAAGTCATGGGAAAATAACTACTTATTGATGGAGCAGAGGATAGGGAAAGATTTCTGTCGACTGAAGGATTGGTTGGAAGGTTAAGGGAAAAGTGTCAGAAATGATCTCAAGAGACATGTATTTTCACACTGTGTTTTATTAAAATCTGCTCTGTATACTCTGAAGGAATAGTGAAAGCAGAATCATGAAGCAATTTTCACAAGAGCGTGGGATAGATGTGCGAAGAAAATTTACAGAATAATGAAAGGAGGAATTTCAACTCCGGGTGAAAAAGCAGAACACTGCAATTCTGAAATTAAAATTTTAAATTCTTGAATTTCTCAGCAGAGTCTGTAGAGAATTAAAGTTTTAGTTTAATAATTATTTGTCACTCTTTCTCTCCACACTCTCCATCTGACCTGCTGTGTTTTGAGAAAATCTGACTCTTACATGAAGCAGTTTAGCTGCAATGTTGGGTTGGAGGAGCTGCATTATACCCCTTGGAGAAAAGATGGTTGAGGGGAGATTTGAGAGAGGTGAACAAGGCTACGGAAGGGTTAGATAAAGTAGTCAAAGGGGAGTTGCTTCCATCAGCCGATGGTACAATGCTAGTGGAACACAAATGTAAGGTTGGGGGCTAGAGATACCAGGAGAGATGTGAAACAGAGTAGCAATTAAAAGAACGGTAATGACATGGAACTCACTGCCCATGAGGGGAAGGGGTAGAAACAGAGACAATAAATTATTACAGACGGCATTTGGATGAGCATGTAAAAGAAACAAAACTGAAACCCTACAGGACTACAAGGATGATTGGATTTCTTTAGAGAGAGTCTTCATGGGCTTTATGGGGCAAATGATATTCTGTGACTTAATGGCTCTGTTGACTCTGTCTTTCATAGCAACTGGATGGCTCTATTAAAGAACCAGGTTAAAGGAAAACCAATTGGCTTCGACATTGCAGTCCAACAATCCACTGATTACAGATACAGTCAACAGTTAATACTGGTTGTGGCATAAAGGCTAGATAAATCAGTGCAAAAGACTGGAAAAAGGTAACATTAAGTCCAGGGTCTATTCTGAAGCTAATCTTTAACCTTTCACGTGTGTGAGATATTTTTGCAACACATGTTAGAGATGTAGTACAGCTTCCACCTCCATCTAGAACTCAAATTCCTTAATTCTGTCTCTTGATCTGCGCTCAGAAATCAATTGTTGCTTTAAAATACAAAACCCTCTCAAGTTCACACTAGACAGATTGCTAAGCAGGGTGAGAATGACACCTCATTGACTCAGAAACATAGAACGGTACTGCTTGAACTCTTGAGCCAACATTCTGAGTCAGTATAACCAAAACTTTACATTGAAAACCAGAAACACAAATATGTGAAGCATGTGACATCATGGTAACATTACGGGATTCATAAACCTGAGTGGATGTGGGTTCTATTTCCTCAGGAGGCTATCAAAATTTAGCTTGTCCACTAAGACTCTTTCCAATTTTTTAGACATTCCATAAAAAGGATTATATTCAGATGCCTCACAGTTTGGTATGGCAACTGCTCTGTCCAGGAGCAGAAGAAACTACAGAGAGTTGTAAACATAGCCCAGTCCATCACACAAACCAACCTTCCATCCATTGGCTTCATCAATACTTCTCATTGCCTTGGGAAGGCAGCTAATATAATCAAAGACCTCTCCCACCCCAGTTAAAATCTCTTCCACCTCTTCCATTGTGCAGAAAACACAAAAGCTTAAACATATGGACCAACAAGTTCAAGAACAGCTTCTTCCCTGCTGTTATTAATCTTCTGAATGGGCCTTGCAAATTTGAAAGTTAACATTGATCTCACTCTTTGTGCACCTTCGCTGCAGCTGTAACATTGTATCTTCACTCTGTTCTATTACCCCATGCACTTTGTATGGTAGGATCTGTCTGTACTGCATGCAAAACAAAATTTTTCACTGTACCTCGGTGCATATGACAATAACAAATCAAATTTAAAAAATACCACTAAAGGAGCCAATTTTACAATGTGCTGTCCATCTAGAAAGTAACAGTGTTTGTAGTTCATCTACGTAACCAGTAAAATGAATACATAAGATCAGATTGTCACCCTGACTTATTTCAAGTTGGCATGAGTTCAATTCCTCTCTTACTCATTTTTGTATTTATTTTGTGTGTCATTCCTAACCTCCTAATGATCTACCAGAAACATTGCCATGAGTCAGGCAGTCCTTGTTTTCACTATAAAATCACTGGTCCCCAGAAAGTCTTTGGCTGATGGAATGCACAATTGATTGTTATTTCTACTTTCCCAAGAATTGACAATCTCAAAGTCAAAGAAATTATGTTACGCGTATCTGTACCACATCAAAACGAGAAAATAGCCAATGATTGCTCAGCTTCAACTAACTGAAACCAGGTCATTGTTGAAAGATGGAGCCATGCTGTTGAACATTTTCATTGTGCCCTCATCAGGACAGAATGCATGAATGACAAATTTCAAAGGGAGCAGCTATTTATATGGTGAGAGAGAAAGCATGCTGACTGGTTGTTCAATTCTGATTGGTCATTGTTGTGCAGAATATACCAGCGAACTATGATCCTTCCCTTACACATTAATGTACAGTTACAATGTTGCTGGAAACCGTCAGTTTGGCTCGGTTTTTACTTAGTGGAAGTGGTAAATATTAAAAGTCTTATTTGTGTGGGTTTTTCAAACATTTCTACATTAAATTAGTTTGAAACTTGATAAAGAATTAAGAAATAAGTAGTTTTGAGTACACCTGGCTCATTTCATGGGCATGAGTTCAATTTCTCTCTTCCCAGTATTTGTATTTATTTCCTCTGTATCATTTTTAATCTTCTAATTCTCTACCAGGAACAGCGATCTCCCGCTGGATGTTCTCTGGTGCCTTATCCAGAAAATATAATAGTCAGCAGGGAATTTAACTATTGGAATCTCAAGAGAGACAGTCCGCACACTATTTTCATCTGATATCCAACACTTGGCAGTGTCAAAAGTTGGAAAGGTTTAGATAATGATAATTAAAAGGAAGCCTCAGGGGACTCTGTAACTGATTGTGGAGACCTCCCCATTAGCTCAAATCAACGGTCAACTTAACTAGGCCAGTCTAGTATCAGTTGGAGACAAAAACAGAAATCGCTGGAAAAGCTCAGGCAACATCTGTGGAGAGAAACGTTTCGGATCGAATGACCTTTCCTCAGACCTGCTGAACTTTTCCAGCAATTTCTATTTTTGTCTTTGATTTACAGCAACTGCAGTTTTTTGGAATTTACTCAGTGTCAGTTGTAATTACGTTTAGAGGTGGGGAGGATAGATCAGGTTTTAGCTTACTGGAACTATTTACTGAACTGTGTAAATTCAATCAATCTGTCCAAGGATGTTATGATGCACCTCTGGAGCAAGGGGGGCTTGATCCTCGGCCTCCTGGCTCAGAAATAAGGACATTACATCTTCACTACAAGAATCCATCACTGTGTACATCATAGATATTTTTTAATTAACCTGTTCAGAACTATTATAATATATGTCTGGAGCAGGTGGGAACGTGAACCTAGTTCAGAAGTAGAGACAATACCATTGCACTGCAAGAACCCTTGCTGTGTACATTATACAGAGGAAAGGAAAAGGTTTGCCCAATTGTCTTGGAATGACTCCTTCCATGCACTGAGTGTCACATGACCTGATGCCAATTCCTGTGATGGCACCAGTTCTCCTCCTGTTAGCTGCTGCCTTGTATTATACAACCATTCAAGATTCACTGAGCACCATTTATTTTGTCAATGAATTAGGAAGAGTGTGGGTTCAAGTTCTACTCCAGGAACTGAAACTCAAAAAGCAATCAATATTGACGTTCCAATGAAAGGGCAATGGCCTAGTGGTATTATCACTGGACCATTAACCCAGCTAATGTCCTGGGGATCCAACTTCGAGTCATAGTGGAATTTGAATTCAAACACTATGTGGAATTAATAGCTGAATGATGACCATGAATCCATTGCCAATTGTTGGGAAAAACCCATCTGGTTCATTATTATCCTTTAGGGAAGGAAACTACCATCCTTACCTGATCTGACCTACATGTTACTCCAGACCCACAGCAATAGGGTTGACTCTTTACTGCCCTCTGGGCAATTAGGGATGGGCAATAAATGCTGCCTGACCAGAGGCATCCACATATTGTGAGTAAATAAAGAAAATAATAGGGTGGCTCAGTGGTTAGCACTGTTGTCTCACAGCAGCAGGATTCCCAGGTTCGATTCCAGCCTCAGGCTTGTGTCTGTGTGGAGTTTGCACATTCTCCCTGTGTCTGCGTGGGTTTCCTCTGGGTGCTTTGGTTTCCTCCCACAGTCCAAAGATGTGCAGATTAGATGAATTGGCCATGGGAAATTGCCCGTAGTGTTAGGTGCATTAGTCAGAGCAAAATGTGACTTACTCTTTGGAGGGCTGGGATGGACTTGTTGGGCCAAAAGGATCTGTTTCCACACTGTAGGGAATCTAGTCTAATCTCGTATTCCATGCAGTAATATTGCACTAATGTAGAAGCTAGAGTATATTTTCTAATCAACTTGCTCAGTGATGTTTTTACACACCTATGGAGAAGAAGGGGGATGGATTTGAACCTGGGTCTCCTGGCTCAAAGGTAAGTGCACAACCACTGACCCAAAAGATTCCTTCTGAGGCTTATTTCATACGCTCACCCCTTTGAGTTGTTAGGTCATGGGTTCAGGTCCCAGTGCAGGATTGAGGCAGAACAGTCCTGGCTGACAGTTCAATGCAATATTTAGAGTAGTGGGCATGTGGTTTCTTAAATGAGCTTCTGAACAGGGCCTTCTCTACACTCTCAAGTGGATGTGAAAGATTCTCGAGCACTATGATGAGGAATGAACAGCAGCCTTGTTCCGGGTGTTCAAGAATGACACGGAAACCAAATTATCTGGTCATTAACTCATTGTTATTTGTGCAACTATGTTGAATGTGAATTGGCTGCCTCATTCCCAACAATTCAAAAACAAACTTCACCATCTGTAAAACAATTCAGTATTTCCCAAGGTCACAAAAGTTACTGTAGAAATGCATGCCTCACTTTTTTTTATTGGTCTGTATTGCTTTGTTATTCACTGGATGAACTCAATGTTGGATGCGGCAAGATTGGCTTATGTTAAGTAATAAAAACAGACACATACTTAGTCAAAAAGAACACATCCAAGCTCCTGGTTAGGCTTTCTGAGAATTCAGATTTCTTTCCATTTTGTGGTAATACATGGCATATAGGTGCATCAATTTATATTTGTTCATGTAAATAATGGATCAGTACATACTGTAAATGTGAATTATTAATAGCTAATTACTCTTGTTAAATTATTAATGTTAACAATGCTGTCACATATTTGGCATTTTATAATGATTTATAACATTTTAATGTCATTGAGGATTTTTCTGAAAACATACATCTTCTAAGTTCCCTTATAAATGAACAAAACAGCTTGAATAGAGGGTGATAAATTATCTGACTGGTTTCTCTGTTTGTCAGGGTGGAAGTTAAATGGGCTCCGTTCATCCTCTGACCACCAAGACTCACTAAAAATTGCATTCCATGTGTCAGTATGTTCTTGTTTTTTTTTGTTTTTGGGATGTAAGTGTTGTCGCAAGGTTGGCATTTACTGCCAATCTATCATTGCCCTCGAGGTGGTGAAAGGCCAATGATGAAAGTGTGCCTTCTCAGTGTTATTGTGAGTTCCAGGATTTTGATTCACAGGGGATGAAGGAATAGAGATGTTCATGATATTTAGTTTTTGATCCAGAACTGAGCTGGGAGGGGATGCTGTCCATCTGCCTTTGTTATCCCTGTCCTCACCAAGTGGCGGTTGATGTAGGCTTGGGAGACATTACACAGCAATTAAAGTTGACACGTGAATCAGGTTTCAAGACTTGAGCTATTGCTAAAACCAAAAATGAGACTTATTCCTCTACAGAAAAAAAACCCTCTCTCTGTCATTCTCTTTTTCTAATTCTTTCTTTTGCTTTCTCCCTTTCTATTTGGAACACCACCATGTGCAAGATTCCCTCCATATCAGAAACCATCTTGACATGGAAGTATGTTCCCATTCCTTCACTGTCAAGGGGTCAAAAATTCCTGGCTATTCCTTCACAACAGCAATCTGGAAGGATATGCATTGCAGTGGAACAATACAGTCATAGACAGCTGTTCATGTTCTGAGCAGTTGCACTATGCTGTACACTCATGACATTGTCACTATATTGTGGTACGTAGCCTGAGAGTATAAAGGTCTCAGACTCCATCTTAACTGGAGCTGCTTTGAAAAACGTTTATTTCATGAGATGTGGACTGGGTCAAAATTGACCATCTTCACTTTCCCAGAGGGCAGTTAAGAGTCAAACACATTGTCTGTGCGTTTGGAATCATTTGTAGTCAGACCAGGTAAGCAAGGCAGATTTCTTTTGCTAAAGGACATTTGTGAACCACGTGGGTTTTTACAACAATTGACAGCATTTCCCTAATCGCCGTTAGCTAGCGTTCAAGTTCAGATTTTTATTGACTTCAATTTTCGCCACCCTCCATGGTGGGATTTAAACCCACATCCCCAGAACAAAGCATTGCGGATGAACAAAAACTAAAATTGTTGGGGAATCTCAGCAGGCCTGGCAGCATCTGTGGATAGAAAGCAGACTTAACATTTTGAGTCCAGTGAACTGTTCCTCAGAACTTAAAGTTACTGGACTCGAAACGTTAGCTGTTTCTCTCTCCACGGATGCTGCCAGACCTGCTGAGTTTCTCCAGCAATTTCTGTGCCTACTTTTCCCCAGGACGTTAGCCCAGGCTTCTGGATCCAATGTTATTCAACTAATGTCAATATTCCACCCCCTGCGCCTAATATTTAACGGATGACACACTAATAAAAGTGAGTCATAAGACCGTAAGTTGTAGGATCAAAAGTAGGCCATTTAGTCTATCTGGTCTGCTATGACATTTAATAGGGTCATAGCTGATCAGATAATCCTCAACAGCAATTTCTATCCTTTTACCCATAGCCCTTGATTCACTTACTGATTAAGTATCTATTTCAGCCTTGAAAGAATGAATGATCCAGCCTTGATAGCTCTCTGCAGTAAATAGTTCTACAGATTCACTACCCTTTGAGAGAAAAATAAACTCCTCATCGATGCTTTTACCGAATATTAACTCAGCGATTGAACTGCTGTGACTGTAATGCATTTATATATCACCTGCTGTGATAAGTGCCTGTTGAATCATTCAATACCATGTTACCTTCTTATGTCAAGGGAGCTTTGGTTTTATTCACTTGTGGGACTTGGAGGTCCCCAGCTGGGCCAGTGTTTACTGGCCATCTTTAGTTGCCCTTGAGAAGGTGGTGGTTAGCTCCCTCCTTGAACTGCTGCAGTTTGTGGTGCTGTAGGTAGACCTACAATGTCGTTCAGGAGGGAATTCCAGGATTTTGAGACAGCAACAATGAAGGAACAATGATATGTTTCCAATTCAGGATGGTAGATTACTTAGAATCAAAGAATTCCTGCAGTGTGGAAGCAGATCATCGAGTCTACACCAGCCCTCCAAAGAAATCCCACCCAGATCCACTGTCCGACTATATCCCTGTGACCTTGCTAATCCAACAAACCTGCACATTCTGGACATTAGAGGGCAATTTAGCATGGCCAATCCACCTAACCTGCACATCTTTGGACTGAGGGAGGAAAGACCATGCAGATATGGGGAGAATGTACAGACCACACGGCCCAAGGGTGGGATCGAACTTGGATCCCTGGCACTGTGAGGCAACATTGCTGGCCATTGTGCCACTCTCTTCAAGGGGAACTTACAGACGATGATGTTGCCCTGTCTTGGCTGCCCTTACCCTTCTCGATGGAAGTGGTTGTGGTTTTAAAAGGTGCTGTGTAATGATCTCTGATGGGTTTCTGCAACAAACACCAGCACTGTAGCATCAAGTAGAAAAACTTGGAAGCAAAGCCCATATACAGTGGCGGTTCATAAATGATAGTCAACAGTTCACCCAATTAAACAGACATATCTCTCAATCCCAAATGAACTGTTGCGCCAATGGTGGCTCTTTTTATGGATGGAATTGCTCCCAATGGAGCAATTTAGATTTAATGGGATGGAGAATATTAATATTACAGTGTCACTGCCTGCTCCAAAAGTAGTGTGATTTTGTTTCTGCTTGGCATTTCAGTTATCCTAAATAGCTGCCTCGTTAACATAACGTGATTTCAAAATCCATGTAGATCCATCGTTGTACCATTTTTGATCTTTTGGATCCTGAATGGAAAAGATAGTCTCCAACTGACCTCGCAGCATAAATGCTTCATGAAACATGACACGATGGCTTTAAAGAGACACCTCTGGTTGTACAAAATCACATCAACAAAGACACTGCCAATCCTGTATTCCCCCTTGAAAATCAAAAAGTGTAAGATGTGCATTATCTGCCATCCATCAGTTTGATTATTTGTGTATATCAGTGCAGACTGCAATACGTTATGAATAATAATCCCTTCAGCTTGCAATTGGGATGTCTGACGCATTCTGAAAGACATCAAAAGAAATCTGCAAAAGTGCAATTGCAGCCTGGCGGATGCAGTGTGTTATACAAAGTTCTTCGTTTCTGCTTCTATGATTCAAATGCTGAGCCAAAACACCTTTGATCTTGGGGCTCTGAGGGTCTAATGTCAAATTATTCTCCAAACCATCCATCTGTCCCCGTGGCACAGAAGGTCCTGGTCAAAAATGGCTTGAAAAGGCAATGGCCCAGAAACACAGCCTATGCCTGAACTGGTCAAGTTCAATATTGGGTCTCTTTGCTCCTAGCCCAGCAAGCTGCAGACATCTGCTGTCATCATCAGAGAACACGGACACAGACCCGTTGGTCCAACTCATCCATTGCCAAACTGAACTCATCCCATTTGCCTGCATTTGGCCCATATCCTTCTAACCCTTTCCCAAGCATGTACCTGTCCAAATATCTTTTGAATGTTATAATTGTACTCACCTCTATCCCGCTTGCTCTGACAGTCTGTTCCGTACATATACCACTCTCTCTGTCAAACAGTATTCTTTAAGTCCCTTTTAAATCTTTCTCCTCTCACCTGAAACCTACACCCTTTAGTTTTGGATTCCCCTACCCTGGGGAAAAGTCCTTGGCTACTCACCCTACTCACGCCCCTCATGATTTTATAAACCTCTGTAATGTCACCCCTCAGACTTTGATGCTCCAGGGAAAAAAAGGTCCCAGTCCATCCAACCTCTCCTCATAACTCAGACCTTTCATTCTTGGTAACTTAAAGCCTTTGTTAAGAAGGTTTACGGTGTGTTAGCTTTTATTTAGAGGGACTGAGTTTCAGAGCCACGAGGTCATGCTGTAGCTGTACAAAACTCTAGTGCGGCTGCACTTGGGGTATTGCGTACTGTTCTTGTCAATGCATGATAAGGAGGATGTGGAAGCATTGGAAAAGATTTAGAGGAGATTTACTAGGATGTTGCCTGGTATGGAGGGAAGATCTTATGAGGAAAGGCTGAGGGACTTGAGGCTGTTTTCATTAGAGAGAAGAAGATTGAGAGGTGACTTAATTAAGACACACAGAGGGTTAGATAGGGTGGACAGTGACAGCCTTTTCCCTTGGATGGTGATGGCTAGCACAAGGGGATATAGCTTTAAACTGAGGGGTGATAGTTATAGGACAGATGTCAGAGGTAGTTTCTTTGCTTAGAGAACAGTAGGGGTGTGGAATGCCCTGACTGCAACATTAGTGGACTCGCCAACTTTAAGGGCATTTAAATGGTCATTGGATAGGCTTATGGATGAAAATGGAGTAGTGTAGGTTAGAGGGGCTTCAGATTGCTTCCACAGGTCAGCGCAACATCGAGGGCCTAAGGGCCTGCACCGCGCTGTAATGTTCCATGTTCTATGATCTAACTCTATTCTGCACCATGGTTGGACCCAGGCAGATCAAAGCTTTAACAGTTAAACAGTTGCTGCAAAATATGTTCACAGGGAGAATGATGTGACAAGAGGTCCATGGGACACAATTGGTTAGTGAGAAAGAGGTCAGCACTGGAGGCTTACATTGCACAGGATTACCCATCGGCAGTTGAAAGGTCTGAGAAGTTTCCCATGTGACAGCGCTTCCACAGGAGACCAGAAGATTGGCTCCAAGATTGTTGGCAACAACCAATTGCATTTATGTAGTGCCCTTAATGAAGTAAATTGTCCCAAGGTGTTTCAAAGGAGCAACATCAAATAAGTTAAGACACAGAACCTGAAGGGGTGACATTAATGTCGGGGATTTAAAGCATGAAGAAAGAGGGAGATTTCAAATAAAAAATTGAAAGGTGCTGGAAATCAGAAACAAAAATGTAATTGCCGATAAAGGTCAGCAGGTTTGGCAGCATAGGTGGAGGGAAACCAGAGTTACCGTTTTGGGTCCCATGACTTTTCTTCAGAATTGGACCCAACATTTTAAATCTGATCTCTGTCCACAGATGCTGCCAGAACTGCTCAGCTTTTTCCAGCAATTTCTGTTTGTGTTTTGGAAGATTTTTAAGGATGGTTTTAATAGAAGGAAAGAATGAACAGATGTGGAATTTTAAGGAGGGATTTCTTGATGACTGAAGACATGGCTACCAATGCAGGGATAAAGGAACAGTGGGGGACAGAGTCAACATAGCTATTTTCAACTCTCTTCATTCTTATTTCAGCTAATGAGCATGAAGTTCAACATAGAGTTAAGGAGGAATTTAGATTAGATTAGATTACTTACAGTGTGGAAACAGGCCCTTCGGCCCAACAAGTCCACACCGACCCGCCGAAGCGCAACCCACCCATACCCCTACATTTACCCCTTACCTAACACTACGGGCAATTTAGCATGGCCAATTCACCTGACCTGCACATCTTTGGACTGTGGGAGGAAACCGGAGCACCAGGAGGAAACCCACGCAGACACGGGGAGAACGTGCAAACTCCACACAGTCAGTTGCCTGAGTCGGGAATTGAACCCGGGTCTCTAGCGCTGTGAGGCAGCAGTGCTAACCACTGTGCCACCGTGCCGCCCACTAATTTACTTCGAAGTCAGTCACAAAACCATAAAGGTGGTTATTAATCATAGAACAGTACAGTACAGAAATGACCCCTTTGACTGATGATGTTGTTCTGAACATGATGCCAAATTAAATCCCTTTTGCCTCCCCTTGGTGGCAATATCCCTCTATTCCTTGCATATTCATGTGCTTATCTAAAAGCCCCTTAAATGCCCCTATGGTATCTGCCTCCATCACCACCCCTGGCAGTGTGTTCCAGACTCCTACCAGTCTCTGTCTAAAATCTTGCCCCTCACATCACCTTTGAACTTTCCCCCTCTTACCTTAAATGCATGCCCTTTAATTTTAGACATTTCAACTGGGGGAAAAAGATTCTGACTGTCAACCCTATCTGCACATCTCATAATTTTAATCTGGAGCATTCCATTGGCCTGTGGCTTTATTCTGTGCTACACTACCAGTAGAATGAAGCTGGCAGATTAAGACTGAGAATCATTGAATCATAGAGATGTACAATGGGGAAACAGACCCTTGGATCCAACTCATCCATGCCGACCTGATATCGTAAATAAATCTAGTCCCATTTGCCAGCATTTGGTACATACCCCTTCCTATTCATATACCCAACCAGATGCCTTTTAAATGTTGTAATTGTACCAGCCTCCACCACATCCTCTGGCAGCTCACTCCATACACGCACCACCCTGTGCAAGAAAAAGTTGCCCCATAGGTCCCTTTTAAATCTTTCGCCTCTCAACCTAAACCTATGCCCTCTAGTTTTGAACTCCCCCACTGCAGGGAAAAGACATTGTCTATTCACCCTATCCATACCCCTCATGATTTTATAAACCTCTATAAGGTTACCCCTCAGCCTCCGATGGTCCAGGGAAAACAGCCCCAGCCTGTTCAGCATCTCCCTATAACTCAAACCTTCCAACCCTGGCAACATCCTTGTAAATCTAATCTGAACCCTTTCAAGTTTCACAACATCTTTCCTGTAGCAGGAAGACCAGAACTGAATGCAGTATTGCAAAGGAAGCCTAACCAATGTCCCGTACAGCTGCAAGGTGACCTCTGAACTCCTATACTCAATACACTGACCAAAAAAGCTGGCTCCTTTAAATTTGGAACAAGTCCTGTTGTGTTTTTTTTTTCTATATTTCACTATTTCTCATAGATGTAATAGAGGCCTATAGATGATTCCTAAAACCTATTTCACCTCAGTAAAAGAAATAAACAAGTAATAGGCACTTTCTGAATCGATGATGGAATTGACCTATTCTGAAATTATACTCAGAAGGGAAAGCGGCAAAATTCAGATACACATGGATCGAGAGGCTGAAATAACTGACAGAAACAATAAAATCTTACATTTGTAACTGTCAGGCGATATAAATGGTATCCCAGCCACAAAATGCTTTTGCACCAACAATCATTCAGTGATTTGAAAAATATTAAGCAGATCAAAGTCAATATTAAAGGATGTGATGAGAAACTATCTCGGCTGGACCTGAAAAAACATTTTCAGAGGAGTAAATAATGTCAGACGAGTTATACTTGCGCGAGTTGAATACTGATTTTAGTTTGAGGTGACGTCAACAGCATCTCAGCCTTCGATGTCAGCTCTGCATTTTGCAATACAATTAGGCATGGCAGAGGATTGCAGATGCCAGAGATCAGAGTCAAGAGTGTAGTGCTGGAAAAGCACAGCAGGTCAGGCAGTATCCGAGGAGCAGGAGAAGCAGCGTTTCAGGCATAAGCCCTTCATCAGGAATGAGGCTTGTGAGTCGGGGCTTAGAGATAAATAGGAGGGGATGGGGTGCACAATTTCAAAATTTGCCCACGATAGGTCACCTGAAACCTCTATGGAACATCACAGGGAGTGCAGAACCTAGAGGACATAGACATTTTGCCGGAATGGGCGGACAAGTGGAAGGTGATATTTAATACAGAAAAGAGTGAAATGATTAATATTTTACCATCATGCATTTCTCACGTTCTCATTAATCCTCTTATCCTTCAATCACCCATCCAATCCAACTTTTAATATTAATGTTACCTCTTGCTTGGTCAGCATGACTCAATATACCATTATATTTCTCTTTAACTCGATGCAGAAAGAGGCCATTCAGCTCACTGACCCTTGGAAGATGAATCCCACCCACAACCCCATGGGTCTTTAACATTTTAAAAAATGTATTTATTTTGTGGGATGTGGTTATCACTGGCATTTATTGCCCATCCCTAGTTGCCCCTTGAGGAGGTGGGAGTGATCTGCTTTCTTGAATCGCTGCAGTCCATCTGCTGTGGGTTGACCCACAATGCCATTAGGGAGGGATTTTCAGGATTTTGACTCAGCAAGCTGTGGCTAATCCCCCTAACCTACAGGGCCTTGGACACCACGTGACAATTTAGCATGGCCAATCCACCTAACCTGCACATCTTTGGGCTGTGGGAGGAAACCGGAGCACCTGAAGGAAACCCACGCAGACACAGGGGGAATGTGCAAACTCTACACAGACAAGTGTGGAATCAAACTCAGGTCCCTAGTGCTATGAGGCAGCAGTGCTAACCACTGAGCCACCGCACTCGGGGAAAGCTAAACAGCTGAGGAGGAAAGGAACCGAAGGATGTGCTAATATGAAGAGGTGTGAGGGAAGGAATTAAGGAAGCACTGACAGTGATATGAACCAGCTTTCTATGCTGCAAACCTGATGCATTGCAATATATGTGGATTGATGTTACAGCATCGAGTGAAGAGATGAGTGACATGAAAGGAGCACTTTTTGGAAAGTACCAGAGAAGTAGCACGCAAAATGTGATGTGGAACGCAATTGGAAGTATCCTGGGATTGCAATAAGGGCAAGACCACGAGGAAAGGTTCAATCAAATTGTTCCAAGGTATGTGAATGTTAAATTGCTATTGATGTATTTTTTATTTCTATAATGCTGGATTTTTTATTTCTCTACTGACTATGATATTGTAGCTACAGAATCTGTACCTTGGTACCTGTGTACCTAAGATGGTGGGGACTTACAAACCTTTCACTGTACTTATTGAGTGCATGTGACAATAAAGGCTAATCTTAATTCTAATTCTTGTTGTAACAGTAACTGCTAGTTTTTTTCCTACTACTTGAGGACATGTACACATTACAACCACTGAACTGTTGAACTACATCTGACTTGAGCATAATGGTCAGAGCTGCTAATCAGGCAACTTGAAAGTCATTCCAGTGTTAATGTTTCAGTTCAGTGACCCTTCTTCAAAAACATTAACTCTGCTTTCTCTCCACAGATGCGGCACAGACCTGCTGAGTTTCTCCAGCAATTTCAGTTTTTGAGTTGAAATGATAATGGCAGGTTTCCCTTCATAGGTGCCTCCTGCCCTGTTGAGTATCACTTGCATTTTCTGTGTTTAATCTTATCAGAGATTTTGGATGGTCTCTCTTCATTATTTATGCCTCTTAGGTTTCCAACATACATTGATCTGGAAATCAGTAGGGTGAATAATGCATTATTCAACCTCTGGATATACATTTGGTATAGACTGTGGGCTGCCTATGCTATCAGCAAGGATGAGTTGTGCATTCAGTGCATGGATCCCAAAGCTTTTCTATTGGGGGAGCTTTTGGATGGTGCTATTTCCAAAACAGAAAATGGAGTAATTTGGAGAAGAATCAAATTTTGGGACTGTAAATTATCATTGATCTCTGAGACTGTAAGCTTAAACATGACAAATGCCCTGTACAGAGGAAGAGAACTGAAAATAATGATCTCAGCACTTCAGAGCTGACGTGGTGTAGTGATTCATCTAATTATCACATCTTGTATACTTAGACTATTATATAGTCTTCAATACATACACGCAGCTGTCAATCTTCTTTCAAATGAAACAAATACAAACTAATGCAGAATGAGACACTCAGAGAGATCAGCATCACGCTGGATTTGAAACAGTCAGTATTCATAACTGACTAACTGTCGTTATTTATCATTGTGGAATACACTCATGAGTGGTGTTCAATGGTAAGTATTTGTATGACTGCACAATCAACACTTACGCACGAGAAAGGCACAGACTATTTCACCTCATGAATTGTAAATTGTTTAACATGCAACAAATTGTGCAGTGGATTCAGCTACCCCCCCCACCACCACCCCAAACCCCCCCCACCCCCCCCAACCCCCGGGTCACCATTTTGGTTACTGCGTCCGAGATAATAGAATGCCAGAATCTATTAGTGCAGAAGGATGCTATTCAGCTCATTGTATTGGAGCCATCTCTTCGAAAGATCTACACAAAGCAGAACTTGCTGGGAATGCTCAGCAGGTCTGGTAGCATCGGTAGGGAGAAATCAGAGACAATGCTTCGAATTGAATGACCCTTCTTCAGAACTCTGAGGAACTTCTCAGGAAGGGTCAACTTCTCTCCACAGATGCTGCCAGACCTGCAGTACTTTTCCAGCAATTTCTGTTTTTGTTTCTGATTTCCAACATCAGCAGTTCTTTTGTTTTTTCTTTGAAGCAGGTATTGACTGTACCCTACTTCTCTGCTCTTTCCTGACAGCCTTGAAAATTTTCTGCGAAGTATTTATCCAATTCCCTTTTGAAAGTCATGATTGAATCTGCTTCCAATGCCCTTTCAGCCACTGCATTCCAGATCCTGGCAACATTTTCATTAACTACCCTGACTGGAACTTTTGCCAACAAGCCTTCTATTTGTGGAAATCTTTCTGACATAATGTTAAAAATGATTTCCAATTTGTATTTGTGTCTTAAGAAAAGACAAGCCTAAAGTGGCCAGACATGTTGCAAGCCGTAGAATATGTCGATTTAAGGCAGATGCTAGGATCAATTGAGATTTTAGGTTAAGATTTGGTCTTGAAGGATCTATAAAATGTCAATCTTTAGCTGTTAATATCGGAGTAGCAACACACACACACGCTAAATGATGGCGTGACACAGTTTCTTTCAGAAGCAAACGCTGGGAAAACTCAGCAGGTCTGGCATCGTCTGTGGAGTGAGAAGCAAGAAACTGAGTTAATGTTTCTATTCCAGTGCGACTCTTCTTCAGAAGTCTTCAGTTCTAAAGTAGAGTCTTCCAATTGGCAAGCTCTCCCTGGATCTCATGTGATCTAACCTTGCCAAGTAGTCCGCCATGTGAACCTTGTCAAAGGCCTTACTGAAGTCCATGTAAACAATGTCTACCGCTCTGCCCTCATCAATCTTCCTGGTCACATTCTCAAAAAACTCGATCATGTCAGTGAGACATGATTTCCCACTGACAAAGCCATGTTAACTATCTTTAATCCTTGCCTTTCCAAATACATGTAAATCCTAAGTCTCAGAATCCCCTCAAACGCTGACATCAGACTCACTGATCTATGCTTCTACTTGTAGCCTTTGTTAAATAAAGGCACACCATTAGCCAAGCTCCAGTACAGGGATTGGTGCCAGGTCCATTGTTGTTTGTCATTTACATAAATGATTTGGATGAGAATGTAGGAAGCATGGTTATCAAGTTTGTGGATTACATCGAAGTTGGTGGTATAGTAGACAGTGAGGAAGGCTTTTTCAGATTACAAAGGGTCAACGGACTGAGGAGTGGTAGATGGGGTTTAATTTAGATAAATGCAAGATGTTACATTTTGGTAACATGAACAAAGGCAGGACATACACTGTTATTGGTGGGGCCCTGGAGAGTGTTGTTGAACAGAGTGACCTAGGAGTTCAGGAATACATAGTTCATTGAAAGTTACACTACAGGTAGTCAGGGTGGTTAAGGAAGTGTTTAGCATGCTTGCCTTCATTGATTCAGACCATTGAGGGTAGGAGTTGGGACATGCTGTTGCACTTGTACAGGATGTTGGTGAGGCCAGTTCTGGTCACCCTACTATCGGAAGGATATGATTAAATTGGAGAGGGTGTAGAAAGGATTTACAAAAATGTTACCAGGACTGGAGGATTTGCGTTATGAGGAAAGGCTGCATCAGCTGGGAAATTTTTCACTGGAGCATAGGAGGTTGAGAGGGTGACTTTATAAAGCTTTATAAAATCATGTGAGGCATTGATAATGTGAATAGCAAAGGTCTTTTTATGAGAGTTGGCGAGTTCAAAACTAAACGCCATAATTTTAAAATGAGAGGAGAAAGATTTAAAAGGGACCTGAGGGGTAACGTTTTTACACAGAAGGCGGTTCATGTGTGGAATGAGCTGCCAGAGGAAGTGGTAGATTCAACAATTAAAAGACATTTGGACAGGTACATGAATAGGAAAGTTTCAGAGGGATATGTGCCAAATGCAGACAAATGGGACTTGTCTAGTTTAGGAAAATTGGTCGGCTTGGACAAGTTGAACCAAAGGGTCTGTTTCTGTGCTGTATGACTATGACTCTCAGAGTCATATTGGACTCAAAATGTTAACACTGCTTCTCTATCCACAGTTGCAGCCAGACCTGTTGAGTTTCTCCAGCTTTTTCTGCATTTGTTTAAGATTTCCAGTATTTTGCTTTGATTTGAGTTTCTTTCAGATATTACTCCCCATAGATGTATAATGTTCAGCTCTTGAAAGATTAAAATGGCCAACATTGGATTTTTTTTTCATTTTACTGAAATCCAATCAAACATTCTACAAACCAAGCTCAGCTATAAGCAACTGCAACCTTTAAGCAGGGATTGTGACTGAGGGAGGTATGACAGTGGAGCTTGGTTGATATCCTGCAGTCATGATCTGGAATCCAAACCACACAACTTCGCAACACAACATGGTTATTTTTGCATTTCTGCTCTTTCTAAACTATTTTAGATTAATATGGCGATAGCCCTCTTCTTATATAGTCACCTCTCATATCCAAATTGTTTATGGGAACACAAAAGTGGACCATTGTCTCATGAGCAGATCCAGCTGCTACGCTCCGACTGATAAACCCTCTTGTAGACCATATCCTTCATCTATATTGATCCTTCCCATTCTTCTCCAGCAAGGGATTTCTTTTTTCATCTGGGCATCTAATGAAAGACCACAACTAGCAATAAGCAAGTCCATTCTAATCCTACACAGGATCCCTAGTGGCCTCTCTACTTAAAAAGCCCTTATTACATTCTATTGTTATGGACCAGACCAAACCATCTCAAAATATTCAGAAGATAGTCTGGACCCTAATTTTTTTAAATTTTTTTTAAATTTCAAGGTAAATGCAATTCGATTGGACAAACTATCGGATTAAAAGCAAAACACACTTTATTGATCCACTATAGTTAAAATACAACAGTGGGATTGGAATAACAACTCTATTGGCAAATGTAACAGAATAATAGTTTCAGTAACTAGTACAGTAAAAGGCAAATTCAGAAAGTAAATTGTCTCACATCCGACTCCAGCAGTACAGTATTCAGCTGTCACCAAGCGAGGAGAAAATAACTTCCACTTCTTCAAATTAGCATAGCTAATTCACCTAACCTGCAGATCTTTGGACTGTGGGAGGAAACCCATGCAGACACAGGGACAATGTGCAAGCTCTACACAGACAGTCACCCAAGGCTGGAATCGAACCGGGATCCCTAGCACTGTGAGGCAGCAGTGGTAAACACTGAGCCACCGTGCTGTACATTGGCAGTCCAATGGTTATAATGGTGGCTCAGAGTTTGCACATTGTCCTTGTGTCTGCAAGGCTTTCCTCTGGGTGCTCCGGTTTCCTCCCACAGTCCTTGGATTTGCAGGTTAGGTGGATTAGCCATGGGAAATGCAGGGTTACAGGTCTGAGTGGGATGCTGTTCAGAGGGATTGGTGTGGATTCAATGAGCCAAATAGAGTTCTTCCATGCTGTAGGGATTCTATGATTCAATTATACCTTAGCAGACCCTGCTCGATCATACAATTCCTGTCTAGCTCCCTAACTGGATTCCATCCCAAGCTGGTCTCCTGGACAGACAACCATTTTCTGCTCTAGGACCTTTTAAAACCAACACTTCACCACTGACTGTAAGAGGTAAGAGCGAAAATAGGCCATTCAACCCGTTGTGTCTGCTCCATCATTCAATGAGATCATGGCTGGTCTGATAATCCTCAACTCCACTTTGCTCTAACCCTTGGTTCCCTTACTGATTAGAAATCTCAGACCTTAATAAATTTAATACCCCAGCCTCGACAGCCTTCTGTGGTAAAGAATTCCCAAGCAATCCTACCACTAGACAAGAAATTCCTCTTCATCTCAGTCTTAAATGTGTGATCTTTTATTCTGCAATTAGACAATTCTCTGGATTAGACCATAAGACCATAAGATGTACGAGCAGAAATTAGGCCATTCAGCCCATCGAGTCTACTCCACCATACAATCATAGCTGATATCTTTCTCAACCCAATTCTCCCATTTTCTCCCCATAACCCTTGATCCCCTTGACAATCAACCTGTCCATCTCTATCTTAAATTAACTCAATGACCTGGCCTCCACGGCCTTATGAGGCAATGAATTCCATAGATTCACCACTCTCTGGCTGAAGAAGTTACTCCTCATCTCAGTTCTGAAGGGTCTTCCCTTTACTCCAAAGCTGTGCCCTCGGTTCCTAGTCCCCCCGCTAATGGAAACATCTTCCCAATGTCCACTCTGTCCAGGGTGTTCAGTATTCTGTAAGTTTCAACTAGATCTCTCCTCATCCTTCTAAATTCCATTGAGTACACACCCATAGTCCTCAAACGTTCATCATATATTAAGCATTTCATTCTGAGATTATCCTATCTAGGTTTAGCTCCTCTGCTCCTCCAACAGGACTACCTCAGTGTAGAATTGGTGTATCACACTTGATTTTGTGTACTCAAGCTCTGGGATGGGACATGAGAACAGAACATTATGACTCAGAGAACTGACACTCTTAATATCAACAGTGCCCTCCATCAGAGATGAATATATCTTCTTTGAAGTGTTTGTCAGTTATGCCAATGTTAAAGAGGATGAGTAAGAATTACTGTCATGTTGATCAGTATAGCAAAGGTCAGGTCAATATAGCAACATTACAATAATTACCCACAACAAAGATCAATTAGTTTGTGATGATCAAGACAGATGCATTCACATCTGACGTGTGAAATTCTTGACCTCTGTGCTCAAACAAAACATAAATAATTTAGTATTGGATGTCTACTTTCTTCCCTCTAAGCTATAAGAAATATATCTCCTCTTCTAACCTGCAGAATACCAATGTTTTTATAAGGCTGTTCTGTGCTCCTGGCACACATGAAGACGTTGGGAAATGGTTAATAATGTAGGGCGAACAATAGAGGCACAGGCAGTGAATGCATCAATCTGAGAGGGTAGAAATGAGAGTTCATACTGACACAGGAAGAAATTGAGCACTGCAGATACTGGCGATCAGAGTCGAGAGTGTGGTGCTGGAAAAACAGCTGGTCAGGCAGAATCTGAGGAGCAGGAGAATCGACGTTTCGAGCATAAGCTCTTCCTCAGGAATGAGGGGGTGGCCAAAGGGGGCTAAGAGATAAATGGGTGGGGCTGGGGGTAAGCTGGGAATGTGATAGGGAGATGAAGTTGGGGGTGTAGGTGATAGATTGGAGAGGAGGATAGAGCGGACAACTGAAAAGGAAGTCAACTGTCCTTAAGCCAGGCCTCAACTAGTACTCTGCACTCTTCTTTTACACACACACACACACATGCACATACACACACACACTGAAACACACGTACACTGACACACACACACACTTACTCTCTCTCTTCTAAACAGCACTAAAGGTGTTTCTACTACAAAGGAATGCAGTGTTTCAAAAAAGGATATGATGAACATGTTCACCAGGAGAATTAGCAAAGGTTAATAATTGCTGGCTAGACAATAATATCTACATAACTAACAGATAAAAGAAAATGTAGTGTGGGAATTAGATAAATGGTGGAAGAGCAAACATTGCTGGGAGTATAAGGAGGTGGAACTTGAATGGCCTTTGAAAGAGATAGTGAAGCTGCACTGGGCTAAAAGGCCTCCTTTTTGATGTATTGTTCCATGATTCCAGCCACCACTGTAAAAGCAAGCTGATCCACAGTGTTCACATAGATACGGGAGAAATGTTGGAAACAGTGAATAAAGACATTATAACAGGGCACTTGGATAAGTTCAAAATAGAGAAAATGAGGTCTGCAGATGCTGGAGATCAGAGATGGAAATGTGTTGCTGGAGAAGCGCAGCAGGTCAGGCAGCATCTAGGGAACAGGAGAATCGACGTTTCGGGCATTAGCCCTTCTTCCAGGTGAATTTGAGGTCGGGGTGGAAGGTGTTGGTGAAGTGGATGAACTGTTCCACCTCCTCGTGGGAGCACGAGGCGGCGCCGATACAGTCATCGATGTAGCGGAGGAAAAGGTGGGGGGTGGGGCCAGTGTAGTTGCGGAAGATGGATTGTTCCACATATCCTACGAAGAGGCAGGCAGAGCTGGGGCCCATGCGGGTGCCCATGGCTACTCCTTTCCAAACGAACAGTTCATCCACTTCACCAACACCTTCCACCCCGACCTCAAATTCACCTGGACAGTCTCAGATTCCTCCCTCCCCTTCCTCGACCTTTCTATTTCCATCTCAGGTGACCGGATCAACACGGACATCTACTACAAACCGACCGACTCCCACAGCTACCTGGACTACACCTCCTCCCATCCTGCCCCCTGCAAAAACGCCATCCCATTCTCCCAATTCCTTCGACTCCGCCGCATCTGCTCCCAGGAGGACCAGTTCCAAAAACGCACATCCCAGATGGCCTCCTTCTTCAAGGACCGCAATTTCCCCCCCGACGTGATCGACGATGCCCTCCACTGCATCTCTTCCACTTCCCGAGCCTCCGCCCTTGAACCCCGCCCCTCCAACCGCCACCAGGACAGAACCCCACTGGTCCTCACCTACCACCCCACTAACCTCCATGTACAGCGCATCATCCGCCGTCATTTCCGCCACCTCCAAACGGACCCCACCACCAAGGATATATTTCCCTCCCCTCCCCTATCAGCATTCCGTAAAGACCACTCCCTCCGTGACTCCCTCGTCAGATCCACACCCCCCACCAACCCAACCTCCACTCCCGGCACCTTCCCCTGCAACCGCAGGAGGTGCAAGACTTGCGCCCACACCTCCCCTCTCACCTCCCTCCAAGGCCCCAAAGGAAACTTCCATATCCGCCACAGATTCACCTGTACCTCCACACATATCATCTATTGCATCCTCTGTACCCGATGTGGCCTCCTCCATATTGGGGAGACAGGCCGCCTACTTGCGGAGCGTTTCAGAGAACACCTCTGGGACACCCGGACCAACCAACCCAACCACCCTGTAGCTCAACATTTCAATTCCCCCTCCCACTCCACCAAGGATATGCAGGTCTTTGGACTCTTCCATCGTCAGACCACAGCGAAACGACGGTTGGAGGAAGAACGCCTCATCTTCCGGCTAGGAACCCTCCAACCACAAGGGATGAACTCGGATTTCACCAGTTTCCTCATTTCCCCTCCCCCCAGCCTGTCTCAGTCAAATCCATCAAATTCAGCACCGCCTCCCTAACCTGCAATCTTCTTCCCGACCTCTCCGCCCCCACCCCAATCTGTCCTATCACCCTCACCTTGACCTTTTTCCATCTATCACATTTCCGACGCCCCTCCCCCAAGTCCCTCCTCCCTATCTTTTATCTTAGCTTGCTGGACAAACTTTCCTCATTCCTGAAGAAGGGCTAATGCCCGAAACGTCGATTCTCCTGTTCCCTAGATGCTGCCTGACCTGCTGCGCTTCTCTAGCAACACATTTCCATCTAAGTTCAAAATAGTCAGGCAAAGCCAACATGGTTTATCTGAAGAGAAATTATGTTCAACTCATTTATTGACGTGTTTTGAAGAAGTAACTTGTGCTGTAGATAAAGAGGAGCTAGCAGATGTATGGTATTTGACGGCAGGATGTCACAAGAGGTGTGCCTCAGGGATCAGTGCTGGGGCCTCAACTCTTTACAATGTCTATAAATAATTTGGATAGAGAGAGACAGAAGGTATGATCACTACATTTGCTGATGTTACAATGATATAGAGGAAAGTGTGTTGTGAAAATGAAAGAACTAACCTGCAAAGGAAAATGGATAAGTTCAGTGCCTGCAAGAGGATCTGGCCAATCGATTACAATCTGGAAAAGCATTAAAATCATCTATTTTGTTGTAAATAATTAAAAAAAGAAGCACATTATCTAAATCGTGAGAGATTTGAGTGTCCTAATGCATGAGTCATGAGTGGTCAGTATGTAGGTTATAATAAGTAAACAAGAAAGCTAGTAGAATGTTCTGGAGTATTGCGATGAGAACTGAATTCAAGAGTAGGAGGTTATGCTTCACTTTTACAGGGCAGTGGTGAGACCACATCTAGAATATTGTATAACTACTGGTCATGCATTTTTGGAAGGATGCTAACGTATTGGATGCAGTTCAGAGAAGGTTTACCAGACTAATATCAGGACTTAAGTGGATTGCTTCCTGAGGAAGGGCTAGAGAGATTGGGCCTGTACCTTCTGGAGGTTAGAAGAGTCAGAGGTGACTTAGTTGAACACATAAGACGCTGAGGGATCTTGTCTGAGGTGGATGTGGAAAGGATGCTTCCCTTTGTGGGAGAATCTCAAACTGAGGTGAATTGTTTAAACATTAGGGGGTGTCCATTTAAAACAGAGATGAGAAAACATTTCTTCTCTGAGAGGGCTGTGAGTCTTTGAAACTCCCTTCCTCAAAACACAAAATATTTAAATATTTTTAAGGCAGAGGTATATAGATTCTCAACTACCAAGGGGACATAGGATTATCGGGGTTACGTAGGTATGTAGAGTTGGGGTGGAGTTGAGTAGCCATGACCTTATTGAATGGTGACACAGGCTTGAAGGGCTGAGTGGTCTACTTTCGTTTCTTGTTCATGAGGCCATTTGGCCCTCAAACCTGCCTACTATTCAATACTATCATGGCTGATCTGATGACTGCCTGAATCCATTTTCCTGCCAAACTCTTTTTCTTAATTTAAGGATGGCACATTTACTTCCTTAAATGGCATTAGAGAACCAGATGGGTGTTTCAAAGAACAATTAATGATGGATAATGGCAACCTTTAGGCTAGATTTTTATTGTTATTGAATTTAAACTTCCCAGTTTGCCCCACGGTGCGATTTGAACCCAGGTGTCCAAAATATTAGCCTGGCGTTCTGGTCTATTAACGCTAGTGATATTACCACTACGCCATAACCTTCCCACCACATCCTGCCAAAACATCTGAATGGTAAACTTCTAGCATAATTGACAGCAGTGGGATTTTAAAATCAACAATCTGTTTCTGTTTTAAGCATGTTTCATGACCCTGCCAGCACCATTCACTGTGGAATAATGTTTCACAGATACATGACCCTCTGAGTGAGAAAACTAATCTTATTTCTGTCTTAAATAGGAGACATCTTATTTTTAAAGTTTGCCTTCTAGGATCGTAGAATCCCTACAGTGTGGGGCAGGACATTCAGCCCAGACTGACCCTTCAAAGGGCAGCCCATCCTATAACTCTGTGTTTTCCATGGCTAACCCACCTAGCCTATACATTCCTGGACACTATGGGCAAATTAACATGGCTGATCCACCTAATCTGCACATAGAACATAGGAAAGTATAGCTCAGAACAGGCCCTTTGGCCCACGATGTTGTGCCGAGGTGAAATCCTAATGTAAAATATAATAACTTAACCTATGCACCCCTCAACTCACTGCTATCCATGTGCATGTCCAGCAGTCACTTAAATGTCCCCAATGACTCTGCTTCCACCACCATGGCTAGCAACGCATTCCATGCATTCACAACTCTGCGTAAAGAACCTACCTCTGATGTCTCCTTTATACCTTCCTCCTTATATCTTCAAACTATGACTCCTCGTACCAGTCAATCCAGCCCTGGGGAAAAGTCTCTGGCTATTGGCTCTATCTATTCCTCTCATTATTTTGTATACCTCTCTTTCTCCTTGTATCCAGAGAGAAAAGTCTGAGTTTATTCAACTTTCTTCATAAGGCAAGCCCTCCAGTCCAGGCAGCGTCCTGGTAAACCTTCTTTGCACCCTTTCCAAAGCCTCTGTATCTTTCCTATAGTAGGGCGACCAGAACTGGACACAATATTCCAAGTGTGGTCTCACCAGGGACTTGTAGAGCTGCAGCAAAACCTTGTGGCTCTTAAACTCGACCCCCTTGTTAATGAAAGCCAAAACACCATATGCTTTCTGAAAAACTCTGTCCACTTGGGTGGCAACTTTGAGGGATCTATGAACTTGCACACCCAGATCCCTCTCTTCCTCCACACTGCCAAGAATCCTGTCTTTAATCCTATATTCAGCATTTGAGTTCAACCTTCCAAAATGCATCGCTTTGCATTTATCCAGGTCGAACTCCACCTGCCATTTCTCAGCCCAGCTCTGCATCCTGTCTATGTCACGCTGCAGCCTGCAATAGCCCTCTATACTATCGACGACACCTCCAACCTTTGCGTCATCTGCAAATTTACTAACCCACCCCTCAAACTCCTCACCCAAGTCATTTATAAAAACTACAAAGAGCAGATGCCCAAGAACAGAGCCCTGTGGGACACCACTCAACACTGACCTCCAGGCAGAATACTTTTCATCAACAACCACTCTCTGCCTTATGTCAGCCAGTCAGTTCTGAATCCAGATAGCCAAACCTCCCTGTATCCCATACTTCCTGACTTTATGTATGAGCCAACCATGGGGAACCTTATGAAATGCATGGTGGCTCAGTAGTTAGCACTGCTACCTCACAGCACCAGGGATCCAGGTTCAACTCCAGCCTTGGGTGATTGTCTGTGTGGAATTTGCACATTCTCCCCGTGTCTGCATGGGTTTCTTCTGGGAGCTCCAGTTTCCTCCCACAGTCCAAAGATGTGCAGGTTAGGTGAATTGGCCATTCTAAATTGCCCATAGTGTTAGGTGCATTAGTCAGGGGAAAATGAATCTGGGTAGGTTACACTTCGGAGGGGTCGGTGTGGACTTATTTGGCTGAAGGGCCTGTTTCCGCACTGTAGGGAATCTAATCTAGTCAAATGCTTTGCTGAAGTCCAAATACACCACATCCACTGCTCGACCTTTGTCGACGTCATTGGACTGTGGGGGATGCCAGAGCACCCAGAGGAAACCCACACAGGGAGAATGTGCAAACTCCATGCAGATGGTCCCAAGTGCTACAAGGTGGTAGTACTAACCATTGAGCCACCGGGTCACCCCCTGACATTTCCTGATATTTTCTATAAGGGGAAACATCCAACAGTACCTTGTTTACTCCCCTCAGGATCATTTGTCTTTACATAAGATCACCATTCATTCTCCTCAGCTGGGTCTGCTCCTGACTAGACTGACCATAAAGAGATCCAGGCGGGGCAAGGGGGGGCAACTGCCTGCCCTTCTTCCATGGTAGCGTTGAGCTCCGGGTGTTCCTGAAGAAGGAGCATGCGGTGCCTACAAACACCCTTGGGTTTTTCAGGGAGAGTTTTTTATTTCCCCCTCCGACTTTTATTTGAATTTAATCCCCTTCACTTTTTCGTTCACGCAGTATTGCCCTTTGAAGAGAGGGGCACTGCTTGTCACTGACCACTTGGGTGTTTCCTTTCTTCCTGGTGGTGGAATAAGAATAAAGTCTTTCTGCACTCGTTGTTCCTTCATTGCGTCCTACACCTGGGCACACACAACATGGGTGCTGGGGAAATCAATAAGCACTTCCGCTGTTTGGTGGCAGTGTGGGGTTCAACAAAAGAAAAAGGAGAGAAAAAATATATAACCAGGAGATTTAAAAAGAAAATAGTCCCAACTGTCTAATTCTACCTCAGAGGATAGGTTTACCTAGGAGTAAGCAGCCAAATGAACTTTCTCTGAATGATCACACGCTAGGTATGTGTCCTCTCTGTATTTTCATTGAGTTACAGAACTTGTCAGGCAGAATTATCTGACTATTGGTCAGATAAGCCTCTACCATTTGACCAGGTAGGGTATATCTTTAATCTTGGGTTGCATGTTAGAGATAATTAACTGGGATGATTAACAGCATTAGCTGCCAAGTAATGCTGATTGTTACTCATTAAGCTCTTTAAGTACATTATTTCATGCAGCAACAGCCCAAAGTGTTTCTTTTTAATAATTCATCGCAGAAATGTTTACTGAAATATTGTGCATCTTAACTAAAACTGTCTGGAATATGTTTTATTGGGCTCAGTGGAACAGCTTTATTTTATTTAGCAATTTCTGCAGCACTAAAGGAAAACTAAGGGGACACAATCCGTTATATTATTGGGCACTAATACAATGGCTCACCTGTTATATTTTAAAAGGACTCAGTGAGGTGATCTATTAGGAGTTGAGAGACTTCTACTATAAGGAAACAAGGTGTGGGATTAAGGTTATCATTGTGGAAATAACGCCACTAAAAGCATCGATAATTTTTTATTTCATTCATCAGCGTTAATCATATTGCTATTCCACCTCATATTTGTTTTTATTCTATCTTGGGACTTGTGATTCATTGGCAAGACTAGCATTTTTTGCCAATTCCAGAATGCCCTTGAACTGTGGTTCTGGATTAGAGTGGTGCTGGAAGAGCACAGCAGTTCAGGCAGCATCCGAGGAGCAGTAAAATCGACGTTTCGGGCAAAAGCCCTTCATCAGGAATACTGGTTTGAACTGTGGTTTGCCATACAAGTTCAGAGCGTGGTGACTATCGACCTTTCCACTGCACTCCTTTGAGGACATGTGACAATAAAGCTAAATCAGATTCAGATTCAAATTTCCTCTCGGATATTTTGGTGATTTTCCCGTGTTCATTTCTTTGAATTTTGCTTTTACCTACATGTGGACACATTCTCCTTGTCCTTACTCTCGTCTTTAACCTCTGAGCTAGAAAGTTGAGTGTTCAGGTCCCACTCCAAGACTGGGCAGACAAAGCAAGGCTGGAGTACTGAACCAAACATATCAAATG